>NC_090843.1:35060235-36473568 GCF_028021215.1 Eschrichtius robustus
ATAAAAATAATAAATAAATAATAAATTTTAAAAAAATTAAAAAAAAAAAGATGTTTTAGTTCAATACAGCCTAAACATGTACAACCACAAAGGTTTGTCATCCCTTACTTATTAGTGTCTTCCAGAATTGAGTATAAATCCTTCTGTTTATACTCCATACCAATTAAACTTGTGGACAACATGGGATTCCATATAAGAAAACTGAAGTCCTTGAGGCTGTATTTCCCTGAATGGGTATATAGTAAAGATTAAAAAATGCTGGTTCACTGACTGAATCAATAAATAACTATCAAGGTGATTAAATAACCAAAATAGTACCAGTAAATGCACCACACAGTGGGGTGACAAGCTTAAGTGTCAGAATATAAAGTAACTTAAAATAAAAAAAAAAAAAAGATATTCATAATTACCCTTGAAAATACTGTAGAAAATATCCATGGGTCTCACTGAGATTAAATATAGCATCTCACCTACTGTCTTGAAACCCTTTTTTTAATTTTCAGTTAAACAGCTATATAAAAAATGTAAAGAGTAGTTGTCTTGTATTTAGGAATGAAATTATAGTAAAACTATATCTTTAAATGTTATAATCACACCCAGGGAGAAGTCTATGCTATCAGAAGCATGAGAACCTGAAATTAAGGTTCTCCTGAGCAGATCTTTGTCTCCCATGTCAAAGTTGCTGTTGAAGTGTGCACTCAGTGAACAGAATAGTGGATAGAATCGTGTGCTATTAAATAATGGTTTATCTTTCATTTGTCTTTATAGACCAAGCAAGTATTGGTTTGGCCAAAAAGTTTGTTCAGGTTTTTCCGTAAGATGTTACAGAAAACCAGAACGAACTTTTTGGCCAACCAATAGAAGTGATTTTACATGAGTTAATAGAGAATATGATGTGACCCAACTTTAAATGGAATTGTTTCATTATTACCAAAATAATCATAATTTACTAAAGCATGTAGAAACCTGTAATTTCACCAATTCAACATCATCCTAACATGCTCATATTAATGATTCCATGTTCATTTGTTTATTTTGGATCAATTCAAAAGAAGACAACATCTTCTAAAAACTTCACCACTACATTTAATTTCTATAAACTGCTGCACCTACACCTAAAAACTTCACAGTTTATCATAATTTTCTAAAGTGTGTGTGCCTGCCACATACTATATTCCAAAATGTCAACCCAGGAAACACACATTTTAAGAGCATGATACAGTGTTGTCTAAAGCCCTGATCCCTTCAGTATTTTTATGCCAAACTGAAGGCAGGTTTACCACATTTTCAAATGATAAGAGGCTCAGAGATATAGGAAATGTTTTCAAATAAAAAAAAGAGTTTGGAATGATATGATGAATAAAGCAACATGGAATTTAAAAGAACTAAATGTAAGGCCTTGGGCCTGAGTTGAAAAATCAACCCTCAAATAGAAGATGGGGGAGACAGATGTCAGGAACATCATATTTGAAAAAGAATTAGAAATTTCAATCAACAAGAAGTTCATCAGAGTAATGGGGTTGCTTGGCGCTTCATAGAGAAAACAAACCTTTTGTTGGGAATTTGTAAGCCCAAATATAGGAAAGTACTATAAACTCTAATAATATTACTAATTTGAGTGTATTAATATGTCATAGTTTGTACACATTTCAATGTAAGCCCATTTCAACAAATAAATTAATACATCCAAATATGGCTAAAAAATAGTGTTTCTGTTGTCTATTGCTGTACAAAATCCAGCCCCAAACTTAGTGGCTTAAGTGTATTATTTCCACAATTCTGTAGTATGGGAATTTAGTCAGGATTCTGCTGGGTGGTTCTTCTGCTCCAAATTGTGTCAGCTCTTGTCAATTCACTTTCAACTGCATTTAGCCTACACCTAGGCTGAACCAGAAGGTCCATTAAGTCTGGTGTCTCAGAGTCCTCCACATGGCCTCTCTCTCTCCACATGTTTATTATCTTATCATTTGTAGTCTAAGCCCGGATTTCACAGGTTCTCCATTATTGACATTTTGGGCTGAAAAATTTTTTGCTGGGATCTGTTCTCTTCTTTGTAGGATGTTTAGCAGAATCTTTGGCCTCTACCCACTAGATCTCAGAGGCAGCCTTTCCCTCTCTCCTTCCAGATGTGACAACCAAAAATATCTCCAGACATTGCCAAATGTCCCAAATACCTTCATTTCTTCTTTTGACGTACTTATTCATATTACTACCTCTTAGTGTTGTTGCAGATATTGAGATAATAAATGCAAAGCCCTGCATACAATTCCTGGTGTTTAGTAAATATTCAATAAATGTTTATTATTATTATTATTATTATTATTATTATCCTCACCTTCTACTTATGAATTTGCACAAGGTTCATTTTAAGGACAGTGATTATGAAATAATTTCCATTAGAATTTTGTAGCTCCTAAGGCTCTCTGCAAAATACCTGCTCCTACTTATGTTAACCTGGAAAAGGCTTCTCTCTCTGTGCAGCCTTGCCATCTTTGTTGTCAAAATGGAGGGCATGGTGTCCTAAACTAAGGTGTTTCATGGTGTTTTCCCTGCTGCTGTGGTGAGGAGAAATTGTGGTGGAAAAAATTACTTACCAATTTGAATCCAAACTGAAATCAGATTTTTTTCTGTTGAGTATCTGCATTATAACCATATTATTATCCATAATATTAATAATCATCTTGTTTTGATACAGCAGTTTAGGTTTTAACAAGTTACCTAAGTGCTTCTACTGCCCTATTAGAAGCATTGTATACATTTTTTTATGAAGTGGATTTATTCTTAAATAAGTAGTAAGACTAAATGAAATTTAAGTTGCCTAAATACTGAATGGCCATGATTTTATTTTAATCTGTTTGCATTTCTCAAGGTCTATTAATTCATATAAGGACCATTTAGAAATGAAGGAGGAGTGAGAATTTCATGAATTTAAGTCCAAGACAAATGTAGTTTTTTAAGGCATTAAAAATTATGTAAACATAATTTAATGGTAATTCTCTGTGAGAGGCAGTCCTTAATACACTTGAAAGGCACTCATTAAAATTCGCTTGAAATTGAACGATAAAATTCCAACAAAAATATCAAGTAAGTATCCAGGTGAAATCAGCTTTTGGTTCTGTTGGAAACTACTATCTACGCAGTAGGCTTTCAATCTTTTCTCAGATGTGTGGGATGGAAGTCTTATGTAAAACAAAACAGGGAAGAGGAAGAGAATTCAGTGTAGGGACTATGACAGGGTTGAAGAGCTGGCCAAAGTTCTGGAAATGTGATTTTCCCAAGAATGATAAGAACAAAGACATGTTTATAACAAATCCCTCAACGACATCTCAGATGTGGCAAAGTCTGGGACTAAAATGAACGAATTTTTAGCTGCATCCAGCATAGGATAGGATGTCTTTATACATTGATGGAATTGAAAGATGAAAAAGAAAAAAATCACCAACCTGCTCTTGGATAAATGAGAATACAATGAATAGAAGGCAACTAAGTTATTTTCAGGTAGTGTGTGCTCTAAAGAAATTTGACAGGAAGAGAGCTATAGTTAGAAGGTCAATATAAACCAGGAAGTCTCAAAGTGATTAAAAGAAGATCTTGGCTTAAGTTTGTCTCTTAGAAATCTTTTATACACAGGTTCCTTTCTGTTCAGCTATTTTAATAAATTAAGTATAATAATAATAATAATAATAAATTAGGACAGTCAGGTATTTTTTAGAGGATTTGGATAGACAAAACTTTCAGATTTCCCTACCCTACTATACACAAACTCTCTTTCTCCTTTTCCTTACTGTTTCTCATTAGTGTGACTTAAGAACCCAACACTCTACTGAAATTATTATCTTAAATATCTCAAAAACTATTCTTTGGAAAAATCCAATGTTCTTTCCTAATCTTCATTATCCTCAATATCTTTTAAAACACTAGATGCTTTTGCATTGTTTCTTTAAACCTTCTATCTGACAATTTTTGTTTTGTCATCTTCTCTGAATATTTATTTTACTATTAGTTAATAGTAATATCTGTTAATTTCCACCCATGTCCCATCCTTCATGCCTTTATTTCTGCCTATTCACTCCGTCAGAAAGATATCCACTATTGTTTCTTCAACTATTACTAACAGGAAGGTGAATTCCAAATCTAAATTCCAAAATATGAATCTAGTTATTTACATTCCAAAACTCTCTATAAAGTATGTCTGCTTAGATGACACATCTGTACTAACCAGGACAGGACAGACTCTGTTGCACAATAAATAAACCTTGAAGATTAGTGACAATAGAAAAAAAAGTTTTATTGCTACTCATGTCACACCAAACGTAGGGCAGATTGCTCTCTTCTAAACAGTGACTCAAGGATCCTGATCTTTTCCTTTTTAAACATGTGACATCCAGAGTAGACACAGATGTGGAAGTGGCATACATCCCTTCCTACCACATTCTATTGGTCAGAACCTAGTCACATGATCTCAACCTACTTTAGGGCTCATAAATGTTGTCTTCATGTGAGCACAAAAGAAAAATCAAATGGGATTTGGTGAACAAAGAATATTTTCTCCATCACAACATTCTCACTCAAGCTCAGTTCAACTTAGATCTAACTCATCTTCCTCCACAAACTGCAGTTAACCAACTATTTCAAACTATTTCTAATAGTCATCCACTACTTTTCTTGAGTACCTCAAGCTTAAAAACATTACCTATAATGAATCTTTCTATTTTATTCCTTATATAAAGTTTGAAAGAGAAAGCCCACACACAGCAATGAAGACACAATGCAGCCAAAAATAAATAAATAATAAATAAATAAATTTATAAGACCCACTTCTACTTCTTCTATGAAATATTTTCCTCTATTCCAGGCCATGCTAATCCCTTAATTCCCTGTACTCAGTTTAGCACTTCACTGTTTTTTCTTGTTTTGTGTTAGATTTTTCTCCTAAGTTAGTAGATAAGCACTAATTCAGGACTCACAGGTTTTTTTCATGATTGCATAAGTTTACTCTTATATACTCATTTGTGTCCTAATTTTCTCTTACAGCACCTAGGAGAGTGATAAGCATATAGTCAATTCTAAATAAAAATGTTGCAAGATTCAGAAAATTAAATGATAAGACACCAAGAAGAGTTGTTTATTCTTGTGACACATGCTTCAATGAACATTTCCATTAATTCTATCAGGTTATTATTTTCCTGGGATATTGTCAGCAGTATATAAATATTTTACAGGACTCCTAAAAAGCTTCAATATGGTATAAGTATTCTTACCATAAACCTACATTAAGATATTTAATTAACTCAAAATATTACATAACACATTTACTCATTGTGTGGGCATTGGCAATTTCTGGGCAACTTCCATCTGTCTCCAATTCACCTCACCTACTTGCAGAATTTGGTATTTGTCCATTAAATTTTTCCTGAAGATTCAGGTCTCCCCTGAACATATACAGCTGTTCTCCTGGGTATTTGTGCTTTGGTCAAAGTCAGGTATGAGCTTTCAAGATTTGATGACATATGCCATTATTTCTGGCTGCTTATATGGTTTTTCAGCTTGTGACTCCCCATCACTAAATTTTTGATTGTTCAGCAGAAGTGACAAAAATCAAATTTACTTTGTGGACATATTTCTTTCTTTCTTTAAATCCTTTTTGTCTCTGGAGAGTTATTTTTTGTGCCCGTATGTTTCTCCATGAATTACTCTGCCCCTTGGTTCTCTCCTTCCTCTTTGGCACATTCTTATAAAAACTTCCATAACTCTCATTTTACTCTTAAATAAATACTTGAGTATAAAAACTTAGATCATCTATGCCTATATATACACACCTAAAATTAGTTGAATCACACCAAAATTATATCAGGACCTTTACAAACACCACTTTCTGTGCTATTGAAATAAACTGAAGTTTGTTCCACATATGTTAATCCATCAGGGCCTCTGGCTTCCCTATCATATGCATTATCTTCCATATTTTCCAAGCAGCCTGACAATGACGTGGAGACATCTAATGGAATCCCTATCCTATAAGAATATTGCTATTTTGTGAGTGATAAACTGGAAGAGACACTTGAGGAAAATCCTGTTTATAGGGTCTGATTTAAATATCTACAACTACCCAAGAAGGCAGGAAACACAGGATCTACTCCCAGCCCACAGACAAACAAATGAGGAATTTCAGGTTCCTCATTTGTAAAGTGACAGAGTCAGACCAGATGATATTTGAGGCCCGTTTACAATTTACTATGCTATATTTTTTTCATCATTGATATTCATTGTGATTTGCAAAGAGATGAGAATTTTGAGCAAAGCCTTTTGTTTTAATGTCTGTGCTCAGAAGTGCTGCTTATTGTGTTCAATGACTACTAATGAGGGGATTTAGATATTTCATAGGATGAGCGCCAGTGCTCACCAGGATCTTCCTTCTTCTGAGTTGAAGATCCAAGAATATTCTCAGATCTAAGGTTCATTCTTCAGAGTGATCATAGATAACAAGAACCAAAACTTTTTTTTTTTTTTTTTCAGAAAGCCAAGGTAATATAAACTAGCTTTGTAAACATGAATCACACATTTATCAGCTCACCAGGAATGTTTTCAACCATCTTGCCATCAAAACTTTCCTGGAAAGGGAACAGTATGATATATGTGTAAGCACTTTCTAAAATGAAAAGTTTTATTTAATAGTAGCAATTATACTGCTAAAGGTAACAAAACTCAATGAAAATGATAGTATTATGAATTAGGCTTTTGAACAGGGACGTGGGTCCTAAATCCTGCACCAGGGCTTATTATGTTTGTGTAGGTTAGCCTGGAAACCTACCAGCATATACAATCAGGCACCATGTTCATATATACATATGGATACATACAGCTCTGTCTGCTCCAGAAGCCTGGAACCAGTGATCATTCAGTAGAAACAAATGCACCTGGTACCTGGATCTTGGTTTCTAAACATTATTATCCAATCAAAGAAGCCAGAACACATTGGAGGAATGGCTGATACTAGTGCTTATGACACAGAAAATTAAGGATGAACCTGGAGCATGTTGTAGAGTCAAAAAGTAAGAAAATGTTAGAAGAAAAGAAAGAAAGAAAGGCAGCATTTTAGTTTTAACCCAAAGAATAAAATGAGGGAAACTGAGAATAAATTTAACAAATTAAAAAAAAAACAAAACCCTGCTCATTAATATCCTAAAACCCTCCCCAAGATCATAGTGAAAGGTTCTCTTTAATGTTATATGAAGGGTAAAGAATTGGAGTCAGTAACCTTCATTTAAAATTTGGTTTTGATCCTTATAGTGTGTCTTTGGGAAGTTGTTTAGCCAAAGCCTTGATTTCCCAGTTTGTAGTATACATATATATATATATTTTTTCTGAGTTGTTATGAGTACCCCATGAGATAAGGCATACAAGAGCACTGTGAAACTATAAAGCAATATAAAAATATTAGATATTATCTATTAGCTTTATTAGCCTATAGCAGTAATTTTCAAAGCATGATCTGGGGACCCTAAGGGATTTCTAAAGCCATGTTGTGAAGTTCCAGAAAGCTAAATTACTTTCATAATAATCCTAAATTATTGTTTTTTTCATCCTCATTCTTTCATGAGCATAGAGTGGAGCTCCTCAGAGACCACGTGTTATGTGATGACATCATCATTCTAAAGAGTGTGTTTTGTTTTTCTTGTGTTTTAATGACTTCTCAGTCTTAATTTCTCATATGGTAAATATCAATAGACATAACTCATATAAACAAAAGGCTTTGGAGTTGTCAATTAATTTTTTAAATGTAAAGCTTTTTTGAGACCAAGAGATTTGAGAACCACTATTTTACCTCTTTATTATCTATTATAAAATAACTAAGGCAAATTTTAAAAATTAAAACTTTAAAAATTCAGTCTTTCTAGGGCATAATTTATTTTAGATTATTTGAATTACTGCTAAACTATTCTGAATGAAACTGAGCAGAAGCCTGTGGGGCCTTCCCAAGTATGAAAGTCCCTCCATGACCCATGCCTCTTGTTTGTAGCTGAATTCTCCCAGTCCCCCCCTGATTCAAAAAAAGAGCAGGTTCAAAGAGTTAATAATTCGGACAATAGAGTCACAGAATCTTTCAGTGTCTGATGCACATTCCTGAGTTGTTTTACAGATACTATAACTGCCACCACAGGGAAAAAGCTGACTACATGATGACCAGACAGTAGCCATGACATAAGCTGCTCCATCTTGAGCAGTACTGAATCTATGGCTAACACAGTTCCAAGAACTTGCCTCAAGGGAATGGGATTAACACTATTGCTCATAATAATCTGTATCTTTGTGGGCATCAAAATAATTGTGGCTTGTTCTGCCCATACATGTAATAGGGTAACTAAATTGTCAGCAAAGAGTTGCTACAGATCCATGTCGACGTATTCCACTCTAAGAATATGGCACCCTATGTCGGCATGAAGAAGTTACAGAAGACAAACCTTCACCCATAATTCCATAGAAATGGAATGATGTCTGACAGTGGGGATTTGTAAGCAGACCTTTGCAGGCAGCTCTTTGCAGGAAGCAGTTCTCTGCAGGACATCTTTTGTCTTATCAATTTAGCAAAGCTATCTTTAACTTAACTTTTACACCAGGTGCTTCTCCATGCTCTATTCATCTCTGGCCCAAGCACTCCTTTCAAATCTTATGATCACACAAAGTCTTGCTTAACCTGTTGATTCTTTCCTTAGATTAAAGAAGTAGATGAAGAATAAGTAATTAACAGATGACTAGATCATTTCCCCAGATTCCCCTTCAGTAATCTCATGAGCAAACTGTGTGAACAAGATATAATCTAAAGAAGGATCACAAGGAATCAACAAACCTGCATGCAGTGGGAGATAGGGAAGAATATGACCCCTTACCACAATGATTAACTGAGATCACTTCCCCTTTTTCCCTTTGAAAACTTTTATGGCTGAGCAGAATCTTGGGAGTTGGTTCTGGGACATGAGTCTACCTTCTCCCCAGGTTGCTGGCCTCTTGAATAAAGCAAACTTTTTGTTCTTACTAGCACTTGTCTCTCAAGTATTGATGTTCAACATTGAGCAGCCAAACCTGAGTTTGGTAACATGAATTTGAGAAATTGTTTCATTCAGTAAACAGAGGCTAGGGCCTAGTGTGTCTGAGATACTAAAATGCAAATGTGATCAGAACTTCTAACCCTGAGTCAAGTGAAGTGATACAGAGGCGTGAACAAGTAATTCTAAAACAAATATGAAGTGTCAAATACACTCAAATGCAGAGGCTTCCCTAAGGAGAGATTAGGGAGAATTATTAGGACAGGAAACATTTGAAATTAAACTTTAAGGAAGAGAAAAAGGAAAAAATCCAGAAATTGGATTTTCGTTCCAGGATTCCAAATATTCCAGAAATCAGAAATAATAACTAGCAATGGAATAGCAGCATAGAAGACCAAGGTTTCCTTAAGAGTGGCTAGAAATTTGTTGTAACTGATTTTCCTACCAAAAGTTATTTTGTTTGCCTGGTTTTACTATCATTCTTTAAAAGATTCCAACTGATGTCAAAATGAAAATATCATGAATGATGTGTGAGTAGAATTCAAAACAACAAGTATCTTTTTTTTTTTTTAAAGGATTTTTTAAACAGGAAAAGAAAGGAAGAAATAATAAAAGTTCTGTGTTTGTTTTCATGTCAGGTGTATAGTATCTTTATTTTGCTTATTGTATTAAAAGTTCTTTTCATGGCCAGCTCAAGTGAGCCATACACTTGTAGTTTGTCTTCTTTCCATATCTCAAATCATATTGTACTGAAGCTTCAAAGCTCTGTTTCTATTATTTCTTTCTTAAGAACTTGATAAAGACGGATGGGTTTACAGTACAGCAAAATATGATGCACATTTCACATGCTTTATCTTGTATTGAAAGAAAGAAGTAAATTATCCTTTGATGGCCAGCTGACTCCTTGCATGTGCGAAAAGAATGTTTCCCTCCTTTTCATACACCGTCTAAGCTTAATTATCTTCTTTTAACCCCAAATGTTTTGTTCTCTGGGGTTTAATAATCATTCAGTATTCTCAAATGTTATTTTTTCTTAAATGTACCATTGTCTTGCAATCAGTTTTAACTTTGTTCAGGTGTCCAGGTTTATAATATCAATGATAATTTTAAATCTTCAAAAATTTATTCTGTAAGACGTTTTGCTCACAAATTTTAACCCTTTAAAATTTTTCAAGTTGACAAAGAAAAGGGTAACATTCAGGACATCAGTGATTTAGTTAATTTTCATAAATAATTGTTTTGTAAATTTGGAAAAATACTATGACATTTAACAAAGGCCGAAGTGTCTTTTTTTTTTTTAAGTAAAATTTTATGTCCTAGATTAAACCATAACCAGTGATACACTCTACATTTCAAATATCAAAAATAGTTTCCAATTTATTTAGGTAATTATAGGCATAAGTTCACACAGGGTAATTGGTAATGTCAAGATCTTATTTAAGGAATTTCACTCTTTTTAAATTGATCATCTGCCTGAATAACATACTTACAGAACACAGATCCAACGAGAAAACCAGTGACCTATATATGATCCTTGATGCTGAAAAATGCAACTAATTGATTTACAGATTGCTATTGACAATCCAAAAACAAATGCTTAAATAAAGCAAGATGTTTTTGAATGTTAATATAATAATCATGATAGACAGTTCTTTATAATCAGAGACTAATCATTATTAATTCCCTTGACATTCACTGCAGTGATATTAATTATAACAAACTCTTTCGGCAAACATCAAATGTAGTCCAGAGCTCTAGAGCAAAATGTATTGCCATTTGAAATTCACTGCTGTACACCCACTGGGAATTGTGGCTATATTATCCAATTATGAGCATCTTATTAACCAAAGTGAATATTTTACTTTTCTGCAGATTAAAAAAAAAAATCATGTTTTTGAAATGTTTGATAATTATGCCCTATCTTTTTTCTCTTGGGTTCCATGACTTTGAAATTTTGTTTTACCTTAAAGAAAAAGTTTCTATTTTTTTATCTAGACTTTTCTTCCCAGATATCTCTATTTGATTTATGCATGTTCTCCTTTTTTTTCTTATTTTCCATGACTCATGAAGACTTAAAAAAAAAATGTTATAACCAATTAGCACATGCAGTAAATTGAATGGAAAGCAAACAATTTCTTCACTTTTGAAATTTAGTTGTAGAAGAAAACATAAGCACCCCATGAAATTCTGAATACTCTAAACTTGTCCTAATTCATTTTGTCTTGGGCATATAGGTTTTGTATATGGGCATATAAGTTTTGTTACTTCATCATGCTTTTGTTATTTTTTTCCCAATTGCTTTTTTGAGTAGGATCTTATTTTAGGGACAGTGATGTAGAAGGCATTCAGTCTTTGGAAACTGACAGAGTTCATGTTTATTTATTGAATGATCTGACAAAAAGATGGTATTCACTCTAAAAGGAGAATAAATTTTAGACATGTTCTAAGAACTAGCTCAGAGAATATGGTAGATGTTCAGCTCATGATGAGTAATCAGAACTAACATTTACTGATCACTCAATTTGTTTCAGACAACGTACAGTATACATGTATCATCTTATCTAATCTTTACAACAAGCCAGAAAAGAGAATTCTGAAATAAGAATGTTGTTCTAGGAATATTCCTTACTCCTAAGTTGTTTTGAGGAATTTTTGGCTGTGGGTTCCTCTGAGTTCCCTGTGTAAATGCATTCTTTCTTTCACCTCTCTTTCTTCTCCTCCTCCTTTCCTTCTTCTTGTTTTTTTAAATCTCCATCTCTCTCTGTCTCTTTGTCTGTCTGTCTGTCTCTCTTTTGTTACACCCTCCATCCCTCCCTCCCTCTTACTTCACCTCTATTGAGGTATAATTGATAAAAAGAAATCATATATATTTAAGGTGTATATATTGTAAAATGATCATCACAATCAAGATAACCAACATATCACATAATTCCATTTTCTTTCTTTCCTGTGTGTGTGTGTGTGTGTGTGTGTGTGTGTGTGTGTGTGGTGAGAACAGTTAAATTCATCCTCATCAAATTTCAAGTGTAAAATACAGTAGTACAGAGCTTCCAGCATGTCCTAACTGACTGAATTTAGCATCACGCTGTGATCTCAAGTCTATGCAGAGCTACCTGGTATGGAAACATTCATTCTCTTTTGGGCATGGACTATTCTCCTAACCACCTCCATCACTCTGCCACTTCTTTTTCTACTTTTAAGAGTGAAAGTAAAAAAAGAAGTAAAATGAATAAAGTAAAATAAGCTAAAAGATCACCCCATAAAATGGCAATGATAAAGTAGTAAAAATATGCAGCTATAGTAAACACACACACACACACACACACACACAAAACCCCATGTAGACAAAACTGTAAAAGCTGTAAAAGAGAACTAACCTGACTCCATATTGGATCTATTCCTTTAGCACTAACCTTTGTGATCAGTTGCTTGTGTTTAGTTATGCTGGCTCTGCACCTTAGTAAAAGAATGTTGCCTATAGCCTGAAATATACGAAATAGCCCTTTCTCAAGGTTCTGCCTGCCAGGCTTGACCTTTAAAGAATAACACTTTTCATTTATATAGAGACAAAAAGTTGTGGAACAGAGAATAATATTTGTCTTGCTAGATGTTTACAAAAACATTGTGACCAAACCTACATGCATAATATTTGTCTTGCTAGATGTTTACAGAAACATTGTGACCAAACCTACATGGACAGCTGCAAGAACAAAGGATTATCACACCCATTCTTGTGTCTGGCCAGCACCCAGAAGTTTGCAACAGCCAGACACACCCCCTCCTCTTTTAGTATAAAAGAAGCCTGAATTCTAACGTGGGTAGGATGGTTCTTTGAGAGACTAGTTTCCTCTCCATCTTTGACATCTGCTAGCTTTCCAAATAGTTTCTATTCCCTGCCCCAATACCTAGTCTCTCAATTTATTGACCTGTCATGTGGTGAGGAGTATGAACTTGGACTTGGTAACAAAACCAATTTAGATGATCAACTAGGGCCACTCACTTAAATCTAAAATTACTGAAAACAGAGACATTTTGAGCTGACTGATTGTTCAAAGAAGGAGCACTTCTTGTAGGAGTACTCCTAGTCAGTACTAGTTGCCACTGTTCTCCTCTTGCTCTTTTTTCTTCTGCCTTCCTCTAATTCTCCCAGCTGATTTTCCCCTTAGTGAAGCTGAGTCTTGCCCCAGAGGTTACTGGTTTATGCTATTAATTCCCACAATTGGCACTAAACTTGTAGTGACTGTACAGGAATCTCAGTGAATGAGGAAGAACTGTGGTATCTTGGAGACATATTCTGCTTCTTCAAGAAAATAATTCTTGTGCATATAGTTACACCAGAGGTTTCTTCTTTTTAGGATCCTATAAGGTTATGAGTTGGGAGAAAACACTAGTGATCATTCAGTTCAATGAATCACTGTGAGGATTAATAAATGAGGTGTAGGGGGAAAAAATGACAAGTCATACCAAATCCCAGAGCTGACTGGTGGTTAAGACAGCACTAGAGTCCAGTTTTTCTTGTTTCAAAAGCACTTTGTGTAAATGACAGGTCATTCTGAGGAAAACGCTTGTATATTAATAGCTGTTAGTATTTTCCCTTTCTCAATTCTTTCTTGAAATGTTGGGAAGACATATTCTGACACCAGCACCTTAGTGTATCTCATTCTTATCCAATGGTTCTATTCTCACTTGTGAATTTTTGGTTTCAGGAAAATGTGTTCTAATGTGTTCCTTTAGTTTTATTAACTGCATTACACTCCACATTTTAAAGTAAAAAAAGTCTGCCATTTTATACCTGGTTAACTGCTTGAATTTTCCAATTCCAAATATTTCCTGAAGACTTGTGCCTATTCTGCATAACAATAAACAGCACCTCATTATAGTAATCCTAAGGTAATCAGAGTCTGCTCAAACAAGTACAGAAAGAAGAGGTTGCATTTACTGAGAGTACTGAGAGTTTGAACACACATTTTGAGATAAAATCTTGTGCTCCTCAATGTCCAGTCTCAGTTTTAGACTTCATTAAATTAATATGCAGGAATGTCAAGGAGGAATCATTACAGTTGGAAAGGAGGCAGAAACATTAAGGAAGACAATGTAAGTAGCTATGTGTAAGCATATTAGAATCTTATGGGCCTGGGTTTGAAGTCTGGTTTTACCACTCAATACCCATGGGACCTTGAATAAGAATCTTAAGCTTTCTGGGTGATTTTATATATATATTATATATATATAATATATTATAAATATAATATATTTATATAATATATAATATATTATACATAATATATTATATATAATATATAATATACTATATGTTTATATATAATTTATTAATATATATATTTATATTTATAAATGTTAACATTAACTACTATATTACTAATTATTATTAAAGAATTTGTTCTCAAGAAACATAGAATGTGAGGTTTTCTGACTCTGATTTAAATCTTGTCTCCACTGTTTGATTTTACATTAATTACATAATTGGTTTCCAAGTGTTTTTTTAAAACCAAGGGTTTTGCTTTCAAACAAGTGATAGCAAGTTACTTGTTTCTATTTACTTAGGATGATGCTAATATTTATTTTCATGTCTTTAATATATTTTATTAAATCATTTACTGAATTACTATTTGTTTGATAGAACTGATAAGATTTTACCAGATCCATATATGAAGGATATCAGATTGCCCTCTTTTAAGAAGAAATGCACATACATAACTAGGTGCGTCTTTCTGGGTATGAAAGCACAAGTGGGATATTTTTAAATCTAACTAACTGACTTGAGAAGACTTTTAGGATGCCATTCAACCTTGAATAAAACTCAACAATATTTAGTACAAATTAAATAATTAATGGAATATAACCATCTTTGCCTCTGATTCCTCTCTTTCACCTAAATAGCTATATTACTCAACTTTATATCCAATGCTATAGGTCCCTTATATGAATGAATCTAGCTATGACTTGACACTGAATTCAGTTCCAGGTTAATTATGGGACTTGTGACTTTCTGGGCATTCTGCAAATGCTGAACTCCATTTGCAGGTCTGCAAGTTGAAAGTCAGACTGTTGGTGACCTTCAAGATGACAGATGTGTAAGATATAAAGATCACCTTCCTCCCCACAAATACATCAAAAATACTTCACATGTGGAACAACTCCTACAGAACACCTACTGAACACTGGTAGAAGACCTCAGACTTCCAAAAAGGCAAGAAAATCTTCACGAACCAGGGTAGGGCAAAAGAGAAAAAAAAGAGACATAGGAATAGGGATGGGACCTGCATCTCTGGGAGGGAGCTGTGAAAGAGGAAAAGTTTCCACACATTATGAAACCCCCTCACTGGCAGGGACAGTGTGGGGACATTTGGAGCCACAGAGGAGAGTGCAGCAACAGGGGTTCAAAGGGCAAAGTGGAGAGATTCCCACACAGAGGATCAGTGCTGACCAGCACTCACCAGCCTGAGATGCTTGTGTGCTCACCCACTTGAGTGGGTAGGGGCTGGGAGCTGAGGCTCGGGCTTCAGAGGTCAGACCCCAGGGAGAGGAGTGGGGTTGGCTGTGTGAACACAGCCTGAGGGGACTAGTGTGCCACAGCTAGCCAGGAAGGAGTCCAGGAAAAAGTCTGGACCTGCTGGAGAGGTTAGAGATGATTGTTTCAGGGTACAGGAGGAGGGGTGCCCACAGATGGCAGAGCACCACCTAAGCGAGCTCCAGAGACAGGTGCAAGCCACAGCTATCATCTCCGACACCAGAGGCAGGCACAGACCATTGCCACTGCCACTGTTGCCACCAACGGTACTGCGTGCAAGCCCAGGTCACCACCCACACCCTCCTGGGAACCTGTGTAGCACACCTCTGTCAGGGTTCTGTGATCCAGAGCCAATTTTCCTAGAAGAACACAGCATGCCTCAGGGTGTTGCAACTGCACACTGGCTTCTGCTGCAGCAGACATGTCCCACATCCAAATTGTGACTACCCTACCCCTCCATCTTCCCAGCCTGAGCAAGCAAGAGAGCCCTAATCAGCCGATGCTTCAACTCCCTCCTTTCTGGGTGGGTAAAAGACACCTAAGGGCAGCCTACATGCAGAGGCAGGGCCAAAACCAAAGCTGAACCCCAGGAGCTGCGTGAACAAAGAAAAGAAAGGGAAATTTCCCTATGCAGCCTCATGAGCAGTGGATTAAATCCCCACAATCAGCTTGGTATACCCTGCATTTGTGGAATACCTGAATAGAAAACAAATGCTCCCAAAATTGAGGTGGTGGACTGAGGCGGCAGCTGTGGACTTGGGGTTTGCTTTCTGTGTTTGGTTTGTTTTTGGTTTTATGTTTATCTGAGTTTAGTTTTTAGTGTTTGTTTTCATTTGTGGGTTTGTTTATTGGTTTGGTTGCTCTCTTCCTTTTTTTTTTCCTCTTTGTGTGAGTGTGTGTGTGTATGTTTCTTTGTGTGATTTTGTCTGTTTAGTTTTGCTTTTAGCATTTGTTTTGGGGTTCTGTCTATTCAGTTTTCTTTTTTTCTTCCTTTTCTTCCATGCCATGTGGCTGGCAGGGTCTTTGTGCTCTAGTCAGGTGTCGGGCCTGAGCCTCCGAGGTTGGAGAGCTGAGTCCAGGACGTTGGACCAAGATAGACCTCAGGCCCCATGTAATATTAGTTGGTGAGAGCTCTCCCAGAGATCTCTGTCTCAACACTAAGACCTGCTCCACCCAATGGCCAGCAAGCTCTGGTGCTGGATACTGCATGCCAAACAACTAGAAAACAGGAACACAACCCCCCCCATTAACAGAAAGGCTGCCTAAACTCATACTGAGTTCACAGACACCCCCAAACAGACCACCAGATGTGGCCCTGCCCACGAGAGGGACAAGATCCAGCCACACCCACCAGAACAGAAACACCAGTCCCACACACAAGGAAACCTACACAAGCCACCGAACCAACCTCACTCACTGGGGACAGACAGAAGAAGTAAGAGGATCTATGAACCTGCAGCATGCAAAAAGGAGACCCCAAACACAGTAAGTTAAAAAAAAATGGGAAGACAGAGAAATATGCAGCAGATGAAGGAGCAAGGTAAAAACCCACTAGACCAAACAGTGAAGAGGAAATAGGCAGTCTACCTGAAAAAGAATTCAAAGTAATGATAGTAAAGATGATCTCAAATCTCAGAAATGGAATGGAGAAAATACAAGAAACGTTTAACAAGGACCTAAAAGAACTAAAGAGCAAACAAACAATGTAGAACAATACAATAAATGAAATTAAAAATACTCTAGAAGGAACCAATAGCAGAATAACTGAGGCAGAAGAATGGAAAAGTGACCTGGAAAATAGAATATTGGAAATAACTGTCGCAGAGCAGGATAAATAAAAAAGCATAAAAAGAATTGCAGACTGTCTCAGAGACCTCTGGGACAACATTAAATGCACGAGCATTTGAATTATAGGGGTCCCAGAAGAAGAAGAGAAAAAGAAAGGGATGGAGAAAATATTTGAAGAGATTATAGATGAAAACTTGCCTAACATGGGAAAAGAAATAGTCAAGTGCAGAAAGCACAGAGAGTACCATAGAGGATAAATCCAAGGAGAAACACGTCAAGACACATATTAATCAAATATCAAAAATTAAATACAAAGAAAAAATATTAAAAGCAGCAAGAGAAAAGTAAAAAATAACACAAAAGGGAATCCCCATAACGTTAAAAGCTGATCTTTCATCAGAAGCTCTGCAAGCCAGAAGGGAGCGGCAGGACATATATAAAGTGATGAAAGGGAAAAATCTGCAATGAAGATTACTCTACCGAGCAAGGATCTCATTCAGATTTGATGGAGAAATTAAAACATTTAAAGACAAGTCAAAGTTAAGAGAATTCAGCACCACCAAACCAGCTTTACAACAAATGCTAAAGGAACTTCTCTAGTCAGGAAACACAAGAGAAGGAAAAGACCTACTATAATAAACCCAAAACAATTAAGAAAATGGTAATAAGAACATACATATTGATAATTACCTTAAAAGTGAATGGATTAAATGCTCCAACCAAAAGACACAGACTGGCTGAATGGATACAAAAACAAGACCCGTATATATGCGGTTTACAAGAGACCCACTTCAGACCTAGGGACACATACAGAAAAAGTGAAGGGATGGAAAAATATATTCTATGCAAATGGAAATCAAAAAAAGCTGGAGTAGCAGTTCTCATATCAGACAAAATAGACTTTAAAATAGACTATTACAAGAAACAAAGAAGGACACTACATAATGATCAAGGGAGCAATCCAAGAAGAAGATATAACAATTATAAATATTTATCCAACCAACATAGGAGCATCTCAATACATAAGGCAAATGCTAACAGCCTTAAAAGAGAAAATCGACAGTAACACAAAAATAGTAGGGGCTTTTAACACCCCACTTACATCAATGGACAGATCATCCAAAATGAAATTAAATAGGGAAATACAAGCTTTAAATGACATATTAGAACAGATGGACTTAAATGATATTTATAGGACATTCCATCCAAAATCAACAGAATACACTTTCTTCTCAAGTGCATATGGAAGATTCTCCAAGATAGATAATATCTTGGGTCACAAATCAAGCCTTGGTAAATTTAAGAAAATTGAAATTGTATCAAGTATGTTTTCTGACCACAATGCTATGAGACTAGATATCAATTACAGGGAAAAAAAACTGTAAAAAATACAAGGACACAGGGGCTAAACAATATGCTACTAAATAACCAAGAGATCACTGGAGAAATCAAAGAGGAAATCAAAACATATGTAGAAACAAATGACAATGAAAACATGATGACCCAAAACCTATGAGATGCAGCAAAAGCAGTTCTAAGAGGGAAAATTATAACAATACAATCCTACCTCAAGAAACAAGAAACATCTCAAATAAACAACCCAACCTTACACCTAAAGCAATTAGAGAAAGAAAAAAAAAAAAAAAAACACAAACAAACCAAAGTTCGCAGAAGGAAAGAAATCATAAAGATCGGATAAGAAATAAATGAGAAAGGAATGAATGAAACAATAGAAAAGATCAATACAACTAAAAGCTGGTTCTTTGAGAAGTTAAAAAAATTGATAAACAATTAGCCAGACTCATCAGGAAAAAGAGGAAGAAGACTCAAAACAACAGAATTAGAAATGAAAAAGGAGAAGTAACAACTGAAACTGCAGAAATACAAAGGATCATGAGAGACTACCACAAACAACTATATGCTAATAAAATGGACAACCTGGAAGAAATGGAGAAACTCTTAGAAAAATACAACCTTCCAAGACTGAAGGAGGAAGAAACAGACAATATGAAGAGACCAATCACAAGCACTGAAATTGAAACTGTGATTAAAAATCTTCCAACAAACAAAAGCCCAGGACCAGATGGCTTCACAGGCGAATTCTCTCAAAGTTTTAGAGAAGAGGTAACACCTATCCTTCTCAAATTCTTCCAAAATATAGCAGGAGAGGAACACTGCCAAACTCATTCTACAAGACAACAATTAGCCTTATACCAAAACCAGACAAAGATGTCAGAAAAAAAGAAAACTACAGGCCAATATCACTGATGAACATAGATGCAAAAATCCTCAACAAAATACTAGTAAACAGAATCGAACCATATTAAAAGGATCATACACCATGATGAAGTGGGGTTTACCCCAGGAATGCAAGGATTCTTCAATGTACACAAATCAATCAATGTGATACACCATATTAACAAGGAGAAAAACCATATGATCATCTCAATAGTTGCAGAAAAAACTTTTGACAAAATTCAAAACCCATATGATAAAAACTCTCCAGAAAGTGGCCATAGAGGGAAACTACCTCAACATAATAAAGGCCATATATGACAAACCCACAGCCAACATCATTCTCAATGGTGAAAAACTGAAACCATTTCCCCTAAGATCAGGAACAAGACAAGGGTGCCCTCTCTCACCACTATTATTCAACATAGTTTTGGAAGGTTTAGCCATGGCAATCAGAGAAGAAAAATAAATAAAAGGAATCCAATTTGGAAAAGAAGAAGTAAAACTATCACTGTTTGCAGACGACATGATGCTATACATAGAGAATCCTAAAGATGCTACCAGAAAACTACTAGAGCTACTCAATGAATTTGGTAATGTAGCAGGATACAAAATTAATACACAGAAATCTCTTGCATTCCTATACACTAGCAATGAAAAATCTGAAAGACAAATTAAGGACACACTCCCATTTACCATTGCAAAAAAAGAATAAAATACCTAGGAATAAACCTACCTAAGGAGACAAAAGACATGTATGCACAAAACTACAAGACAGTGATGAAAGAAATCAAAGATGATACAAACAGTTGGAGAGATATACCTTGTCCTTGGATTGGAAGAATCAACATTGTGAAAATAACTATATTACACAAAGCAATCTACAGATTCATGCAATCCCTATCAAACTACCAATGGCATTTTTCACAGAAGTAGAACAAAAATTTTTACAATTTGTATGAAAACACAAAAGACCCTGAATAGCCAAAGCAATCTTGAGAAAGAAAAACGGGGCTGGAGGAATCAGGCTCCCAGACTTCAGACTATATTACAAAGCTACAGTAATGAAAACAGTATTCTACTGACACAAAAACAGAAATACAGATCAATGGAACAGGATAGAAACCTAGAGATAAACTCATACATATATGGTCACCTTAACTTTGACAAAGGAGGCAAGATATACAATGGAGGAAAGACAGCATCTTCAATAAGTCGTGCTGGGAAAACTGGACAGCTACATGTAAAAGAATGAAATTAGAACACTTCCCAACACCATACACAAAAATTAACTCAAAATGGATTAAAGACCTAAACGTTAGGCCAGACATTATAAAACTCTTAGAGGAAAACATAGGCAGAACACTGAATGACATAAATCACTGCAAGATTCTTTTTTGACCCACCTCCTAGAGTAATGGAAATAAAAACAGAAATAAGCAAATGGGACCTAATTAAACTTAAAAGCTTTTGCACAGCAAAGGAAACCATAAACAAGATGAAAAGACAACCCTCAGAGTGAGAGAAAAAATTTGCAAATGAAGCAACTGACAAAGGATTAATCTCCAAAATACCAAAATACACAAGCAGCTCATGCAGCTCAATATCAAAAAAAAAAAAAACAAACCCATAATCCAGAAATGGGTGGAAGACCTAAATAGACATTTCTCTAAAGAAGATATACGCATTGCCAACAAACCCATGAAAGGATGCACAACATCACTAATCATTAGAGAAATGCAAATCAAAACTAACATGAGGTATCACCTCACACTGGTCCGAATGGCCGTCATTAAAAGAATCTACAAACAAGAAATGCTGGAGAGGGTGTGGAGAAAAGGGAACCCTCTTGCACTGTTGGTGGGAATGTAAATTGATACAACCACTATGGAGAACAGTATGGAGGTTCCTTAAAAAACTGCAAATAGAACTACCATATGACCCAGCAATCCCACTACTGGGCATATACCCTGAGAAAACCATAATTTAAAAAAGAGACATGTACCACAATGTTCATTCCGGTACTTTTTACAATAGCCAGAACATGGAAGCAACCTAAATGTCCATTGATGAATGGATAAAGAAGATGTGGCACATATATACAATGGAATATTAATCATAAAAAAATGAAAATGAGTTATTTGTAGTGAGATGGATGGACCTAGAATCTGTCATACAGAGTGAAGTAAGTCAGAAATAGAAAAACAAATACCGTATGCTAACACATATATATGAAATCTAAAAAAAAAAGTGCTGATGCTGAACCTAGTGGCAGGACAGGAATAAAGACACAGACGTAGATAATGGGCTGAAGACGTGGGGGGGGGGAGGGGAAGCTGGGACGATGTGAGAGAGTAGCATTGACATATATACACTACCAAATGTAAAATAGATAGCTAGTGGGAAGCAGCCACTGTAGCACAGGGAGATCATCTCAGTGCTTTGTGACCACTTAGAGGGGATGGATAGGGAGGTTCAAGAGGGAGGGGATATGGTGATATATGTATACATATAGCTGATTCATCGTTTTATACAGCAGAACCTAACACAGCAATGTAAAGCAATTATACTCCAATAAAGAGGTAAACAAAAAAAGAAAGAATGAAAGTCAGCCTGTGGTTCTGTCTTTGCTTACATACTTGCAGAATCATGAATGTACAGAGGATAGAAGAAGTAAAAACAAAACAGAGCAAAACAGAAGACTATCTTTCTTCATTGAGTATTTTAATCTTCGGATTTAGAAATTTAAGCTTTTGGAGATGAACAGGAGGAGCCTGGAAGGGCTGAAGGATTTAATGATGAGACAGGTAACAATAAGTATAACTTTACTTGGTGATCTACATAAGAGATTTATTTAGCTCACTAATCTCTAGCTGATATCAGGACAGCAGAAATTTATTCATATTCTTGGGGTCATAGTAAGGGATGATGCCCTTACTGCTCTTTTACCTCTTACTAAGGTTTTTTGTTTGGTTGTTTTTTTGTGGGTTATTTTTTTTTTTTGTCTCCCAAGGAATTGTGTCTTAGAACTTTTGAGATTCTATCAAAATCAGCTTACCCAGGCTTTTATCAAGAGGTTGGCTGCATTCACTGTTAGCTTCCTACTTGGTAGCTGTGTTAAGTCTCAAAAAATGAAAGTTAAACTGTTTTACTCTCCTGCCCCCTATTTTAAAATTCTTCCAGTAATTTCTATATTGTCCAGCTCTTTGTAGGTCAGGCAAAGCCTTCCATAATCTGGCCCTTGCTCATCTCTAGTAACATATTTTGCTACATTCGTTGTTGAGTCCCCACTCAACCACTCTCAACCTCTTGCAGTTCTCTTTGCCAACTCATGCTTGCATACCTGCTTTATGGTATTCCTCTTTAGAAACTCATTCCCACCTTTATCCAATGCCTATTTAATTTGTAACTTCAGCCTTAGTATAACCTCCTCCATTAAGCCCTTTCCACGGGAAGAAGTAAGCAGTCCTTCTTTGTTTTCCTCTACTGTACATATGCCACAATAGCAGCACCTACAATACTCACCATAATTATCTTTTTTTTTTTTTTTATTTTTACAAGGGATAAATAGACTGACACCAAGCATTGTACATGGATGACCACAACAAAAGCAACAATGATTGCAATTACCAAACATGAAACACACTCATACTATGTCATAATATTGACATTCAGTCCAGTAATCCTCCACTGTAACAGCTCCTTTACTTTGCAGTGAAAATTGATTTGTATATTCTTTGCCTCTGAGTCCTTGTGGGATTTTTTTTTTTTTAATTCAGACAGAAAGTCACAAAAATTATACTCATCCTCATCAGTTCACTCAGTCCCATGTAATTAATTTTTTTTTTCATCTTGATCTTTTGTTAGCACTTTTATGAGTTCATCAGTTTTTCATTAGAGTTCTGAAAATGCTTATTCATTCAGTTCAGCAGTACAGTCAGTTACCAGAAACCTGTACTTGTCAGAGTCTTTTCCATGAATTTTTTGAAGATGAAACCCTTTTATAGGAACATATTTGCAAAATCATCAGAGTACACCCAGAACTGTCTGTAAATGACAAAAGACTTAAAAATGACCACGGTTAAAGATTTGATGAAAGTTCATAATAATGCAGTTGACAAGAAAATTAGTTATTTCTGAGATATACATTTTAAAGTAATAACTAGGATTATTACTTATAACATTATACCAGAACATATAAGATTTTTAGAAATTTCATGTAATGTCTGAAACATTTATATTAACATATTTCCATACATATTTCCATACAAATACAAATATAAGATTTTTAGAAATTTCATGTAATGTCTGAAACATTTATATTAACATATTTCCATACAAATAACCCAATGAAAGTTTAGTATTAGTTGTTTTGTTTGTTTTTTTATACTGCAGGTTCTTATTAGGCATCAATTTTATACACATCAGTGTATACATGACAATCCCAATCGCCCAATTCAGCACACCACCATCCCCACCTCACCACAGTTTTCCCCCCTTGGTGTCCATATGTCCATTCTCTACATCTGTGCCTCAACTTCTGCCCTGCAAACTGGCTCATCTGTACCATTTTTCTAGGTTCCACATACATGCATTAATATACGATATTTGTTTTTCTCTTTCTGACTTACTTCACTCTGTATGACAGTCTCTAGATCCATCCACGTCTCAACAAATGACTCAATTTCATTCCTTTTTATGGCTGAGTAATATTCCATTGTATATATGTACCACAACTTCTTTATCCATTCGTCTGCTGATGGGCATTTAGGTTGCTTCCATGACCTGGCTATTGTAAATAGTGCTGCAATGAACATTCGGGTGCATGTGTCTTTTTGAATTACGGTTTTCTCTGGGTATATGCCCAGTAGTGGGATTGCTGGGTCATATGGTAATTCTATTTTTAGTTTTTTAAGGAACCTCCATATTGTTCTCCATAGTGGCTGTATCAATTTACATTCCCACCAACAGTGCAAGAGGGTTCCCTTTTCTCCACACCCTCTCCAGCATTTGTTGTTTGTAGATTTTCTGATGATGCCCATTCTAACAGGAGTGAGGTGATACCTCATTGTAGTTTTGATTTGCATTTCTCTAATAATTAGTTATGTTGAGCATCTTTTCATGTGCTTCGTGGCCGTCTGTATGTCTTCTTTGGAGAAATGTCTATTTAGGTCTTCTGCCCATTTTTGGATTGGGGTGTTTGTTTCTTTGATATTGAGCTGAATGAGCTGTTTATATATTTTGGAGATTAATCCTTTGTCCATTGATTCGTTTGCAAATATTTTCTCCCATTCTGAGGGTTGTCTTTTCGTCTTGTTTATGGTTTCCTTTGCTGTGCAAAAGCTTTGAAGTTTCATTAGGTCCCACTTGTTTATTTTTGTTTTTATTTCCATTACTCTAGGAGGTGGATCAAAAAAGATCTTGCTGTGATTTATGTCAAAGAGTGTTCTTCCTATGTTTTCCTCTAAGAGTTTTATAGTGTCCAGTCTTATATTTAGGTCTCGAATCCATTTTGAGTTTATTTTTGTGTATGGTGTTAGGGAGTATTCTAATTTCATTCTTTTACATGTAGCTGTCCAGTTTTCCCAGCACCACTTATTGAAGAGAATGTCTTTTCTCCATTGTATATCTTTGCCTCCTTTGTCATAGATTAGTTGACCATAGGTGCGTGGGTTAATCTCTGGGCTTTCTATCTTGTTCCATTGATCTATGTTTCTGTTTTTGTGCCAGTACCATATTGTCTTGACTACTGTAGCTTTGTAGTATAGTCTGAAGTCAGGGAGTCTGATTCCTCCAGCTCCATTTTTTTGCCTCAAGACTGCTTTGGCTATTCGGGGTCTTTTGTGTCTCCATACAAATTTTAAGATGATTTTTTCTAGCTCCGTAAAAAATGCCATTGGTAACTTGATAGGGATTGCATTGAATCTGTAGATTGCTTTGGGTAGTATACTCATTTTCACAATGTTGATTCTTCCAATCCAAGAACATGGTACATCTCTCCATCTGTTGGTATCATCTTTAATTTCTTTCATCAGTGTCTTATAGTTTTCTGCATACAGGTCTTTTGTCTCCCTAGGTAGGTTTATTCCTAGGTATTTTATTCTTTTTGTTGCAATGGTAAATGGGAGTGTTTCCATAATTTCTCTTTCAGATTTTTCATCATTAGTGTATAGGAATGCAAGAGATTTCTGTGCATTAATTTTGTATCCTGCAACTTTACCATAGTCATTAATTAGCTCTAGCAGTTTTCTGGTGGCAGTTTTAGGATTCTCTATGTATAGTATCATGTCATCCGCAAACAGTGACAGTTTTACTTCTTCTTTTCCAATTTGTATTCCTTTTATTTCTTTTACTTCTCTGATTGCCATGGCTAGGACTTCCAGAACTATGTTGAATAATAGTGGTGAGAGTGGACATCCTTGTCTCGTTCCTGATCTTAGAGGAAATGCTTTTTGTTGAGGATTTTTGCATCTATATTCATCAGTGATATTGGTCTGTAATTTTCTTTTTTTGTAGTGTCTTTGTCTGGTTTTGGTATCAGGGTGATGGTGGCCTCATAGAATGAGTTTGGGAGTGTTCCTTCCTCTGCAATTTTTTGGAAGAGTTTGAGAAGAATGGGTGTTAGCTCTTCTCTAAATGTTTGATAGAATTCACCTGTGAAGCCATCTGGTCCTGGACTTTTGTTTGTTGGAAGATTTTTAATCACAGTTTCAATTTCTTTACTTGTGATTGGTCTATTCATATTTTCTATTTCTTCCTGATTCAGTCTTGGAAGGTTATACCTTTCTAAGAATTTGTCCATTTCTTCCAGGTTGTCCATTTTATTGGCATAAAGTTGCTTGTAGTAGTCTCTTAGGATGCTTTGTATTTCTGCGGTGTCTCTTGTAACTTCTCCTTTTTCATTTCTGATTTTATTGATTTGAGTCCTCTCCCTCTTTTTCTTGATGAGTCTGGCTAATGGCTTATCAATTTTGTTTATCTTCTCAAAGAACCAACTTTTAGTTTTATTGATCTTTGCTATTGTTTTCTTTGTTTCTATTTCATTTATTTCTGCTCTGATCTTTATGATTTCTTTCCTTCTGCTAACTTTGGGTTTTGTTTGTTCTTCTTTCTCTAGTTTCTTTAGGTGTAAGGTTAGATTGTTTACTTGAGATTTTTCTTGTTATTTTAGGTAGGCTTGTATAGCTATAAACTTCCCTCTTAGAACCGCTTTTGCTGCATCCCATAGGTTTTGGGTCGTCGTGTTTTCATTGTCATTTGTCTCTAGGTATTTTTTGATTTCCTCTGATTTCTTCAGTGATCTCTTGGTTATTTAGTAACGTATTGTTTAGCCTCCATGTGTTTGTCTTTTTTACGTTTTTTTCCCTGTAATTCATTTCTAATCTCATAGCGTTGTGGTCAGAAAAGATGCTTGATATGATTTCAATTTTCTTAAATTTACTGAGGCTTGATTTGTGACCCAAGATGTGATCTATCCTGGAGAATGTTCCGTGCGCACTTGAGAAGAACGTGTAATCTGCTGTTTTTGGATGGAATGTCCTATATATATCAATTAAATCTATCTGGTCTATTGTGTCATTTAAAGCTTCTCTTTTCTTATTTATTTTCATTTTGGATGATCTGTCCATTGGTGTAAGTGAAGTGTTAAAGTCCCCCACTATTATTGTGTTACTGTCGATTTCCTCTTTTATAGCTGTTAGCAGTTGCCTTATGTATTGAGGTGCTCCTATGTTGGGTGCATATATATTTATAATTGTTATATCTTCTTCTTGGATTGATCCCTGGATCATTATGTAGTGTCCTTCCTTGTCTCTTGTAACATTCTTTATTTTAAAGTCTATTTTCTCTGATATGAGTATAGCTACTCCAGCTTTCTTTTGATTTCCATTTGCATGGAATATCTTTTTCCATCCCTTCACTTTCAGTCTGTATGTGTCCCTAGGTCTAAAGTGGGTCTCTTGTAGACAGCATATATATGGGTCTTGTTTTTGTATCCATTCAGCCAGTCTATGTGTTTTGGTTGGGGCATTTAATCCATTCACGTTTAAGGTAATTATCGATATGTATGTTCCTATGACCATTATCTTAATTGTTTTGGGTTTGTTTTTGTAGGTCCTTTTCTTCTCTTGTGTTTCCCACTTAGAGAAGTTCCTTTAGCATTTGTTGTAGAGCTGGTTTGGTGGTGCTGAATTCTCTTAGCTTTTGCTTGTCTGTAAAGCTTTTGATTTCTCCATCAAATCTAAATGAGATCCTTGCCGGGTAGAGTAATCTTGGTTGTAGGTTCTTCCCTTTCATCACTTTAAGTATATCATTCCACTCCCTTCTGGCTTGCAGAGTTTCTGCTGAGAAATCAGCTGTTAACCTTATGGGAGTTCCCTTGTATGTTATTTGTCATTTTTCCCTTGCTGCTTTCAATAATTTTTCTTTGTCTTTAATTTTTGCCACTTTGATTACTATGTGTCTCGGCGTGTTTCTCCTTGGGTTTATTCTGTATTCACCATAATTATCTTAATTTATGTGTCTATCTTCCCTTACAGCATCTGTAAGTTTCTTGAATGAAAGATTAGGTCTGTATTCTTTGAAAGTGCACTCCCTAGACAATATGGAAGTTTCTTGGGCCCTAGTCCAGACTTGTTAAATCAGATTAGGTGGAGATGTTAGAGAAAAGCTCCAGAATCTTCATTTTTAGCAATCACCATGTAATTTTTATGCGAATAATTTTGAGCAGCCCTAGACTATGTCATTTATTTTTCTACTCAGATTGCCTACCATAGTGACTGCAATAATTGTGGAATGAATAAACAAAAGAATGAAAAGGTAAATGGGTGAACAATCTTATTTATATTCATATGTAATCCATATGTGATACGAAGGACTCCTTTCTTTAAGAAGAGATCTCGTTAAAATTTGTTCTAATTACATATTTCATGCCCTGTGGATGTCAAAAAACTGTGTCCGTATTTACAAGGCATCTGCTCTTATGGTCCCTGCTACTTTGCACTCTAGTAATGGTACTTTCTGTTTTGTTCCACATCAGCCCAGGCACAAACCTTAATCCTTCTACCAGATTTTATGAGAAGTCTGTTCACATGGAGCATTTTGTAAGATTAATAGATTTGCTGAAGAATATAGAAGTCATGGGGAAAAGTCACATCATGGAATCTTCTCCTTTCTTCCTCTCTCCTTTTGTGCCCAATTTGCCCAATATTTCTCCTTATTATGAGTAGCTCAGTGCTTACCTTCAAACTTATCAAACTCAACTCTAGTCTCTCAGTAGGATTACATAGACAGTTTTGTTGATCCACCAATTCTATGAAGACAGTTGGAAGTTTATTTTTGTTACAGATTTAATACTTTCTCTATTTTATACTTCTGCACACCCTTTAGGATTTATGGAGAAAGGCTATCTTTGAATCATAGGGCTGAAATCCCTGTGATGTCCTGGGGTAGACAGAAGGAATAAGGGGTGGTATAGCAGGCTAAGGGTTAAAGCTGCAAGATGCACACATGGGATCGCAGCCAGGATTCCAAGATGGATTTCTGTGTTGGTAGGAAAAAAGAGGGGAAAGAGACAGGAAAATAGCAAATCTCTGTCTTGTCTAACAGGATGCTGAGCCTTCCCTTCTATTTTCAACCCTTATTTCTTGCACTCTTTTAGTTTAATATTTGTCAGGCTTTCCTCAAATTTGGGTGAACCCAGAAATCCAGATCTGTGCATAGAAACTTGATGAATTCAGATATTTAGTGAAAACTAGTTTACTTATCAATCTGACTCTTTAATTCACAAGTCCAGCAAACCTTGGGGCACCCTAGCTAGAGAGACAATTTGGAACATGTTAAAGGAAAGTTAGACTTTAGTTGAATCAGTTGTTTTGGTGATAGTGTGGGACACTGAGATACTTGCACTAGGACATAGTAAAGGAAAAAATATTTTCAAGTCTAAAAGCAAAACTTTTCATTGTTCTGCCAGACCTGAGGGATATCCTTGAGGGTAGAAAGCTCCCCTGGAACATCATTTCTTCCTTTATGGGTGCAGCCATGAGAGCCCTTTGTCTGATCTCTCAGGCTTTACCTTTGTGACCACCCTCACAGGCTTCTCCATAAGTTATCTACTGCTGTTAAACAAACTGCACTCAAACTCGCTTCTGCTGAGATGACTCAAATGGCTGGAACTGGAACAACTGGGACCTGGCCAAGACTCTCTCTCTCTCTCTCCCTGTCTTATCTCTTTATGTGGTTAGTTTGGGCTTTCTCACTGAATGACAGCTTCTGGGTAATTAGGGGTCCTGGCTCCAAGGGTGTTCCCAGGAACAGATGGAAATCTCCTCCTAAATTCTGAGCCCAAAATCTAGTATGGCATCACTTTCTATTGGTCAAAACAGCCTCACGTCCAGCCCAGATTCAAGAGAAAGGGTCATAGTCCACATCTCTAGCTGGAAGGTGTGACCAAGAATTTGTGATAATCTTTAATTTGCCAAACCACATTTCTGAGATCCTTACACTTATTGGGAATTACATTCCATTTTGCTCAGAAAAAGTTGTTTTATTTTATTTTATTTTTAAAAAGGTCAGTATTCTTTTTTTTTTTAAATTATTTATTTATTTTTTAACATTTTTGGCTGTGTTGGGTCTTTGTTGCTGCACGCGGGCTTTCTCTAGTTGCAGTAAGCAGGGTTTACTCTTCGTTGCACTGCACGGGTTTCTCATTGCAGTGGCTTCTCCTATTGCAGAGCACAGGCTCCAGGTGCATGGGCTTCAGTAGTTGTGGCTTGCGGGCTCTAGAGCTCAGGCTCAGTAGTTGTGGCGCACGGGCTCAGTTGCTACACAGCATGTGGGATCTTCCCGGACCAGGGCTCTAACCCATGTCCCCTGCATTATCAGGCAGATTCTTAACCACTGTGCCACCAGGGAAGCCCCAGAATGAGTTATCTTTGATGTATGTTTATCTTTGAGGTATAATTCCCTTATTTCTAACACTAGCTTCTTTGAATAAGGTTTAATCACTTATCAGGAAGTACCTCATAGTCACAAAGCCAGGTCTCATTTCTTTAAATGGCAAAAGGTCCTCCCACTACCTGGGGTTGAAATTGACAGAGGGAGATGCTTTTATTGTGCTTTCTTCAAGAAATTAAATAATTCTTGTGAATTAGGAACACAAGCCTCATCCCAGCAAGCCCCAATCTGATTTTTTATGTCTTGCTTATTTCAGTTCTCATTAAATATATATATATATGTGTGTATATATATATATATATATAGCAGGAGGATATATATATATATATATTATGGTATTGACTAGATGCATGAATGAGTAAATGAATGAATGAGAGAATACATAATATTGAAATGATGTGCATCTGTTTCTTTTAGCAAGGATAGCATTAATTAACAGCATTAGGAAGTATAGCTACTGTCTATGTCAACATGAATACCCCGTCCTCAAGAGGCTTAGACTTTCATAGTTTCCTAATGGTAAAACAGTTTTTCAGGTGCAAGATTCTCAATGCATGGACTCCTAAGAAATGGCATCTGGCTTTGTTTTCTCTCCTATGATAAGACTTTAAACGGTAGCTCGCTGTGATAATAAAGCCATTGTTAATTCTTATATGTGAGCCCCTCAGGCAAAATTTCTTTAAAGTACTAATTTCTGAGATAACACAAATCAGACATCAAATTGTACTTTTTATAAAAATTTAATGAACATCAAGCCAAAGTTAGGACAGATGTTGCCCTTATGTAATGATCAGTGGATCACTTGCTAAAAGTTCATTGATAGATATATCGTATTGTGTAAAATGCTTAGTAGTAATACTCAGAATGTCTAGCTAATGAGCTGTTTCAGTATTTTCTAGGTCTGGAGTGGGACCCTGACACCTGCATTTTTAAGAAGCTCCTTAAGAAATTCTGTTACACAGTGATGTTTGAGAATTTATCTGGTACATATGAACACACACACAATTTGCAGAAAGAAATAAGTACTAGTGTCTTTCTAAAAAACACAGAAGTGTAGAAGCCAAGAAAATGAGGAGTGAGATAGTGAGAAGGTTAAAGAGAGACAGAAATGAAAAACAAGCAAACAAACAAACAAACAAAACTTCTAACTAATCTGTTCTTCTGGCTTTAATTTCATTTTATCTCCAGTCCATTCTCTATTATGCCAAGAGAGATACTTTTCAAACCACAAATCCAGTCATAGCCTTTTGCTAAAACAAACAAACAAAACTTTTGAGTGTTTCTTATTACCTGTGGAACAGAGTCTAAATTACTGATCATTACTTTTAATTGGGACACTCCTTATATTTTCAGACTCATTCTTTTTCCATTTTCACCCTCATATTTACTCTAGCCATGCTTGGCCACTTAGCATTTGCTAAACAAGCCTCATATTTTTAGATTTCTGTGTCTTGCTTTCTTCCTGGAATGCTCTTCTCTCAACTTGGATTAAGAGATATTCATACTTCAAGACAAAGGTAAATCTCAAGTTACTGACCTTTTCTGACACTAATATTTTAAGAGATAAGATTAAGAAAATCTATATCACAGGTCAATACACAGGTCAATTTTTGATGCAATCTGATGCAAGCTCATAATTCTAGGGGATCACTAGAAGGCAACATTATGACCTATAGAAGCCACATTGATTTTTAAACTATCAAATATGTTAATGGTTAACATCTACATTAAATGTGTGTAGGATCTAGAATTTTTTATTACTACTTTATGATGAACACTTCTATGATCTCAGAGTGGGCTTTCAGACTTTAAACAGGCAAATGTTCTATTTTTTCTGGAAGAAAATGTAGCTCTGTGCCCATATAAACTACCTCCATGCATTTTCAATATTGATAGAATAAAATCTGGACTTTCTATTTTTTCCAACATCTCAAGATAAAAATTGTGGAACATGCAGAAAAGTTGAAATAATTGTATATACCTACCATCTGGATACTACAATTGTTAGCATTTTGTTATTTTTTTTTAATCACATACCTATCCTTCTATCTTTCCATCTGCCCATCCATTCATCCATCTTAATTTCCATGCATCTCAAAGCAAGTTGCAAACATTAGTACAATTCAGGTCCTCACATTTGTTAATGCAGAATGTTAAGACTTTCATGTGAAAGCTTGGCAATTCAAGCATATACATTTCTCATCAATCAATAACATATATTTACTCTATAGTTTTAAACAGTACCTGGTTTGTTTCCTATTAAAAGCATGGTTAAACTGAGTAATATTTGTGTAAGCTCACATATTTTTATGATTTCTTACAAAATTCTCCCATTAGGTCACATCACCAGAAAACAAATAATTTTTAATTCTGATAGCTTAGAAATTGCAGAAATCCCATGAGTGTTTTAATACTTTGCCTATATAAAGGTTTGCTGTATAATTTTTTTTCCAGCTTCTGTAGAGATATGCTTAAAGACAATTTCTTTAATATGACATTTTCCTTAACCTACTAGTCAAGGGATACTGTCTGGTTTGAATGAATAAGTAATGAATGTTTAGAGATATATTCCTTGAAGTTTCAGAGTTGCACAGTGGAGAAATGAGAATAGTGATATAGGAATAGGGGAAGAGAGGTGGGGATAGAGTTTGTAAGTTGATAAATCAATGGTATAATGTTATTTAGTACTGTAAAGTTAACAAGAAGCACTAAATAGTTAAAAATAGGAAACTCTTTGGAGCTAGACTGGACAGAAGAGGGTTGTGGAAGGAAACTGGTGATGTTCACCATAAGCCCTCCTGTAATGATAATATCAATAATAATGCATGATAATAACACATATAGTACCTGTTATGTGCCAAGAACTATCTTAAACTCTTTACATTTATCTATTATTACATTTTTCTTAAATGGTACATTTTACTTAATTTTTATTTAATCTTCATAAGAGTTCTATGTGGTTGATATTATTGTTATTGCCATTTTACAGATGTGGACACTGAGTCTCAAAGCAAGACTTCAGTCTCTGAACTCAAGAGTTGTGTTCTAAAATCCATGTTGTTTACTGTTGCATCTTGATATAGTTTGTTTAAAAAGTTATCCATGAGGTGTTGTTTTCTGCCTTTAGTGGCAGAAAAACTTCCTCTGTTTTAAAAAATCTTTAAGCATTCTTTTACAAATAATGAAATTCATGTAAGCTCTATGTAAAGCCCACTTCGCTGGTCTTTGAAAGGCTAGACATACATATATTGCTCAAATATTGCAATTATCCCACCCTTGGTTTCTAATCTCACTTTTATCTTCATCCTTTGTGCATATAGGAAACAATATTCAAAGTAAGTAAATAAGTAAATAGACAAATGTGACAATACATTATACTTTTGCTCACTTGTTTGCTTCTACTCTGATAATTTTATTTAAAATTTTACATCTTTCATGATTTCTGTTGATGAAATTAAGTTATTTTTAAAGCAGGACAAGAAATATTTAACATAAAATTTTCTCTGCCATTTGAGCCACTAGCCTCTCCTTGTTAGCGTGCATTGTGTTTCTGCATTACACATTAACTAGATCCCCTCAGAAGACACAGGAATGCCTGCATGCCAAAAAAGAAAAAAAAAAAAACAACAACAATTTTCTCTTAGTGCTAGAAAGGTAACTCCTTAGGAGATAACATTCCTTTCTCAATCTTCTTAGGGGGTCACAGTGACCCATTACTTTCCTTGTTGGATTATATGAACTGTCAGTGTGTTGCTTTGATGTATAATGCTTTCATGTATAACCACTTGTCTCAAAAACTTGTATAACTGTTTTGACTTCTAATGGGCAGAATAGTCCACAGAGCTCTCTGAAACACTGTCTCCTGTGCTATAATTCTCAGGTTGGCATGAATAAAATTTTCCATTTCTTTCTTAGCTTGACTATTGATTAATTTTTTGTTGACTTTGCATGGCATAGCCAGTAGGATATTATAGACAGCACCAGAGTATACCTGGAGTCTACCCCAAACAGGTGTTCAGTACTAGCATGGACCCTTTGAACCTCTCTGGCTTCTTGGCACTCCTTACATGTTTTGGTGAGTTTTCCTAATATCTAGAGCTCAGTGTTTAAGGGTTGGTCCTAAAAATTTTATTTGAGCTGTTTTACTTAAGACTTGGAGCCTTAAGGGGCACTGATGAATTTTCTAAGCAGGAACCTGTGGGGATCTGTGCAGGAGGTCCAAGGAAACATAAGTGGCTTCATTTTGTTAAATTTGGTTTAAATTTTTTTTTTTTAAAAGCAAGTAAATAGATGGTCTGAACAAACTAGTGAAATGAGAGATTGAATTATTCAGCTCCAAAGAAGAAGGGACATTTGTTCCTTACAGCCAAAAGGTGTCCTCAGGCAACTGAGAACCTAGTGGAGATGTCTGAAGATCAATCCTCCTGATATGTAATGGTCCCACAGGGAACAGTACTACAGCCATTAAGTAAATACTGCTCTTCCAGGGACACAAAATAAGGGTTGATCACCCAGTGCTTTGAGCACCCTAGGCAGTTTTAGACTGTCAGACGGAGAAACCAAGACATATTAAAGAGTCTAACTGACCCAAGGGTAAATCCCGGGGAGCTAGACTCAGAAGCAGCACACATCTGATTCACCACACCGTCCTCAGAAATTTGTTCAGATCATATCTCATATCTGAATTAGACTGCCAGATTAATAATGAAAAATTGTACTTAAAAGACCAAATAGCTCCCTGATGGACAGCCATCTATGGGGACCTCAGCTGGGTTTATGTATAACTTATGGAATGGAAACTTGCAAGTGCTTACTTAGGAACATAGGGAAGTCTCTCCCTGAAAATGGCCAAGATGTGGCTCATTTGACGTTCCAAAACTAGATTTTTGCATATGCAATCAGAGAAAGACAGCTTGATAAACATCTTTTTAGAATTCTGACCCAAAGGGAACAAATCATTCTAGGAGAAACTTGCTTTTCTCTTCCTGTACCTTGAGATGTAAATGTTTTACCCAAGCTCTCAGGAACTCTTATCTTACTCTTAACTAGACCATCTCCAATTTCTGAGACTAAGGAAAAAATGGGGGAAAGAGGCCTTTTCAAACATACTGTGAGATATCTGTCTATGTCTATATGAATGTATGTATGTCTGTGTGTTTGTTATAGATATGATATATTTCTAACTCCGAATGGTATTACCGAAATTTATTTTTAAAAGAGCTCTGTTTATTTGGCTTAAAGGAAATTAACCACTTACATAATAAGCCATATTAAAGTTAGTTTCAGTTTGTTGGTTTAATTAATACAGACATATCTTTAGAGTTATCAATATTAAGTATAATATTTTTATCATGCCAAGGTTTATTGAAAGTCAGTAAGAACTTATTGTTTCTGTTATAAAACATTGTCAGCAAGAAAAATAATTTGGTATGATGAAACTCTTAAGTAAATTAAATGTAAAAGAGATAAGAGTTTTTAGGTGAATCCTTTAAAGAATAGTTATGCTTCAGGTAGGTCTGCCTAAAAATAGTTTCTATAAATTTTTGGTAACTTGAAACTTTAGAGTTTTGTTACATTAAGTTAAATCATGGAAATTCATTGGCTCTCTAGATCATTTCCAAATAAGATATACTACTGCAACATTAATTGTTAAACAAGTCTAAGTTTACTAAAACTAAAGATGTTTGGGTTTATTGGACACACCTTGTACCACATTGAGGAAATAAATTATGCAGTGAGAAAATGTAAGTTTCTAGAGGTTATAAAATGTTCATAAGTTTGCCAATCAAGAAATGCTGGTATAGGAGGAGTCAAGATGGCGGTGTGGGAAGACTCAGAGTTAGCGTCTCCCCACAACTAGGGTGCCTGCTGGTGCTGGTGGGGAACTCTGAGCCCCAAGGAGACAGGAGGAACCCCAGAGTGAACTGGTAGGACATACCGGAAGGGAGAGGAGAAGTGGAGTACAGATAAGATCAGTGTCCCTGAGGCTGAGAGGAGAGGAGAGGAGAAGTGGAGGCCAGGTAAGATTGGTGTCCCTGAGGCTGGGTAAATCAGGAGAGGCAGGTGGGAGAGGACATCCCAGAGCCCAGACCAGAGGAGCAAGAGAGGAGAGGAAGGAGTTTGCCCCACCCCCACTTGAGCCCAGGACAGCTTGATAAACATCAAGCTGCTGGGCTCCCAGGTGAGATACTTTGCCCTCTGAGACCAGGGGTGGGGGGCACAGCTGGGCCCCTTCTGTTCCTTGAGCCTAAGCCCCACCCTCCCACAGTCCCCAGGGCCTTTTCCAGCCTTGTGGGTCCTGAGCATTGGCCACGCCCACCACCCAAACCTTGCCCTTGCTTAGTTTCCACTCTCCACAGCCAAGGTCTTTCCACCCCCCAGCCCCCCTTTTGTTTTTCTTTTCCCTTCTCCTCTTTTTTCACTACTGTGGTATTGATGTACCTTCAGGTTGTTGATTCATCTATATTTTTATTTTTACATTCTTTCTAACATATCTGTTAGTTTCCTAGTCTAATTTTATTTTTTACTTTGTTATTTTTCTCTCTCTTTTTTTTTTGCTGCCCCACGCAGCTTGCGGGATCTTGATTCACGAGCTCGGGGTTGGGTCCCTGCAGTGGGAGCTCCGAATCCGAACCACTGGACTAACAGAGAACCTCAGACCCAAGGGAATATTCATCAGAGTGAGGTCTCACAGAGTTCCTCATCTCAACACCAAGACCCAGCTCTACCCAATAGCCTACAAACTCCAGTGTTGGAAGCCTCAGGCTAAACAACCAGTAAAACAGGAACACAGCCACACTCATTAAAAAAAAAACAAATGTGACAGGAAAAAAATATGTCACAGGTGAAGGAGCAAGGTAAAAACCTAAAAGACCATATAAATGAAGAGGAAATAAGCAATCTACCTGAAAAAGAATTCACAGTAATGATAGTAAAGATGATCCAGACTCTCAGAAATAGAATGGAAGCATGGACTGAGAAAACACAGGAAATGATTAACAAAGATCTAGAAGAACTAAAGAACAAGCAGAGATGAACTACACAAGAACTGAAATGAAAAATAAACTAGAAGGAATCAATAACAGAGTAATGGAGGCAGAAGAACGAATAAGTAAGCTGGAAGACAAAATGGTGGAAATAACTGCTGAGGAGCAGAACAAAGAAAAAAGAATGAAAAGAAGACAATCTCAGAGACCTCTGGAAAACAATAAACACACCAACATTCGAATTTTAGGGGTCCCAGAAGAAGAGAAAAATATTCTGAGAAAATATATTTGAAGAGATTATAGTTGAATACTTCCCTAACATGGGAAAGGAAATAGTCAGCCAAGTCCAGGAAACACAGAGAGTTCCATAAAGGATAAACCCTAGGAAAAACACACCAAGACACATATTAATCAAACTAACAAAAATTAAATTCAAAGAAAAAATATTAAAAGCAGCAAGGGAAAAACAAAAAATAACATACAAAAAATTTCCCCACAAAGTTATCAACTGATTTTTCAGTGGAAACTCTGCAGGCCAGAACGGAGTGGCAGGATACACTTAAAGTGATGAAAGAGAAAAACCTACAACCAAGATTACTCTACCTAGCAAGGATCTCATTCAGATTCGATGGAGAAGTCAAAAGCTTGTCAGGCAAAAAAAAGCTAAGAGAATTCAGCACCACCAAACCAGCTTTACAACAAATGCTAAAGAAACTTCTCTAAGAAGAAAACACAAGAGGAGAAAAAGACCCACAAAAACAAACCCAAAACAATTAGGAAAATGGTAATAGGAACATACATATCGATAATAACCTTAAATGTAAATGGATTAAATGCCCCAACCAAAAGACACAGACTGGCTGAATGGATACAAAAACAAGACCCATATATATGCTGTCTACAAGAGACCCACTTCAGACCTAGGGACACATACAGACTGAAAGTGAAGGGATGGAAAAATATATTACATGCAAATGGAAATCAAAAGAAAGCTGGAGTAGCAATACTTGTATCAGATAAAATAGACTTTAAAATAAAGACTGGTACAAGAGATAAGGAAGGATACTATATAATGATCAAAGTATCAATCCAAGAAGAAGATATAACCATTACAAATGTTTATGCACCCAACATAGGAGCACCTCAATACATAAGGCAAATGCTAACAACTATGAAAGGAGAAATCGACAGTAACATAATAATAGTAGGGGACATTAACACCCCACTTACACCAATGGACAGATCTTCCAAACAGAAAATAAATAAGGAAACACAGGCTTTAAATGACACAATAGATGAGATAAATCTAATTGATATTTATAGAACTTTCCACCCCAAAGTGGCAGAATACATTTTCTTCTCAAGTGCACATGGAACATTCTCCAGTATAGATCACATCTTGGGTCACAAATCAAGGCTTGGAAAATTTAAGAAAATTGAAATCTCATCAAGCACCTTTTCTGACCACAACATTATGAGATTGTAAATCAATTACAGGAAAAAAAAAAAACTGTAAAAAAACCAAATACGTGGAGGCTAAACAGTGCACTAGTAAATAACCAGGAGATCACTGAAGAAATCAAAGAAGAAATAAAAAAACACATAGAAACAAATGACAATGAAAACATGATGACCCAAAACCTATGGGATGCAGCAAAAGCAGTTCTAAGAGGGAAGCTTATAGCAATTCAACCTCACCTCAAGAAACAAGAAAAATCTCAAATAAACAATCTAACCTTACACTTAAAAAATTATAGAGAAAGAAGAACAAAGAAAACCCAAAGTCAGTAGAAGGAAAGAAATCATAAAGATCAGAGCAGAAATAAATGAAACAGAAATGAAGAAAACAATAGCAAAGATCAATAAAACTAAAAGCTGGTTCTTGGAGAAGATAAGCAAAATTGATAAAACCTTATCCAGACTCATCAAGAAAAAAAGGGAGAGGATGCAAATCAATAAAATAGAAATGAAAAAGGAGAAATCACAACTGACACTGCAGTAATACAAAGGATTGTAAGACACTACTACAAACAACTATATGCCAACAAAGTGGACAACCATGAAGAAATGGACAAATTCTTGGAAAGGTACCATTTTCCAAGACTGAACCAGGCAGAATTAGAAAATATAAACAGACCTATCGCAAGTAATGAAATTGAAACCATAATTCAAAATCTTCCAACAAACAAAAGTCCAGGACCAGTTGGCTTCACAAGCTAATTCTATCAAACATTTGGAGAAGAGCTAACACAGATCCTTCTCAAACTCTTCCAAAAAACTACAGAGGGAGAAACACTCTCAAATTCATTCTACAAAGCCACTATCACTCTAATACCAAAACCAGAAAAAGATATCACACAAAAGAGAAAATTACAGACCAATATCACTGATGAACATAGATGCAAAAACCCTGAACAAAATACTAGCAAACAGAATCCAACAGCACATTAAAAGGATCATACACCATGATCAAGTGGGATTTATCCCAGGGATGCAAGGATTCTTCAATATACACAAATCAATCAATGTGATACACCACATTAACAAATTAAGGAATAAAAACCATATGATCGTCTAAATAGATACAGAAAAAGCTTTTGACAAAATTCAACACCCAGTTATGATAAAAAAAACTCTCCAGAAAATGGGCATAGAGGGAACCTACCTCAACATAATAAAGGCCATATATGACAAACCCACAGCAAGCATCATACTCAATGGTGAAAAACTGAAAGCATTTCCACTAAGATCATGAACAAGACAAGGATGTCCACTCTTGCCACTCTTATTCACCATAGTTTTGGAAGTCCTAGCCATAACAATCAAAGAAGAAAAAGAAATAAAAGGAATACAATTTGGAGAAGAAGAAGTAAAACAGTCACTATTTGCCGATGACATGATACTATACATAGAAAATACTAAAGGCGCCACCAGAAAGCTACTAGAACTAATCAATGAATTTGGTAAGGTTGCAGGATACAAAATTAATGCACAGAAATCTCTGGCATTCCTATACACCCACACTGAAAAATCAGAAAGAGAAATTAAGGAAACACTCCCATTTACCATTGCAACAAAAAGAATAAAATACCTAGGAATAAACCTGCTTAAGGAGGCAATAGACTTGTACTCAGAAAACTATAAAACACTGATGAAAGAAATCAAAGATGACATAAACAGATGGAGAAATATACCATGTTCTTGGATTGGAAGAATCAATATTTTGAAAATGACTATACTTCCCAAAGCAATCTACAGCTTCAATGCAATCCCTATCAAACTACCAATGGCATTCTTCACAGAATTAGAACAAAAAATCTTACAATTCGTATGGAGACACAAAAGACCCCGAATAGCCAAAGTAATCTTGAGAAAGAAAAACGGAGTTGGAGCAATCAGGCTCCCCAACTTCAAACTATACCACTAAGCTATAGTAATCAAGATAGTATGGTACTGTAACAAAAACAGAAATATAGATCAATGGTACAGGATAGAATGCCCAGAGATAAACCCACACACATATGGGCACCTAATTTAGGACAAAGGAAGGAAGAGCATACAATGGAGAAAAGACAGCCTCTTCAATAAGTGGTGTTGGGAAAACTGGACAGCTACATGTAAAAGAATGAAATTAGAACACTACCTAACACCATATGCAAAAATAAACTCTACATGGATTAAAGACTTAAATGTAAGACCAGACACTATAAAACTTTTAGAGGAAAAACACTCTTTGACATAACCACAGCAAGATCTTTTTTGACCCACCTCCTAGAGTAACAGAAATAAAAACAAAAATAAACAAATGGGACTTAATTAAATGTAAAAGCTTTTGCACAGCAAAGGAAACCATAAACAAGACCAAAAGACAACCCTCAGAATGGGAGAAAATATTTGCAATGAAACAACAGACAAAGGATTAATCTCCAAAATATACAAACAGCTCATGGAGCTCAGTATTAAAAAAACAAACAATCCTGTTAAAAACTGGGCTAAAGACCTAAATAGACATTTCACCAAAGAAGACATACAGATGACCAAGAGGCACATGAAAAGATGCTCAGCATGACTAATTATTAGAGAAATACAAATCAAAACTACAATGAGGTATCACCTCACACTGGTCAGAATGGCCATTATCAAAAAACTAGAAACAATAAATGCTGGAAAGGGTGTGGTAAAAAGGGAACCCTCCTACACTGTTGGTGGGAATATAAATTGATACAACCACTATGGAAAACAGTATGAAGTTTCCTCAAAAAACAAAAATAGAACTACCATATGACCAAGCAATCTCACTACTGGGCATATACCCTGAGAAAACCATAATTCAAAAGGAGTCATGCACCACAGTGTTCATTGCAGCACTATTTACAATAACCAGGACATGGAACCAACCTAAATGTCCATTGACAGATGAATGGGTAAAGAAGATGTAGCACATATATGCAATGGAATATTACTCAGCCATAAAAAGAAATGAAATTGAGTTATTTGTAGTGAGGTGGATAGACCTAGAGTCTGTCATACAGAGTGAAGTAAGTCCAAAAGAGAAAAAAAAATACTATATGCTAACACATATATATGGAATCTAAAAAAAAAAAAAAAAAAATGGTACTGATGAACCTAGTTGCAGGGCAGGAATAAAGAGGTAGACATAGAGAATGGGCTTGATGACATGTGGTGAGAGGGAGAATCTGGGGTGAAGTGAGAGCAATATTGACGTATATACACTACCGAATGTAAAATAGTTGGCTGGTGGGAAGCAGTAGCATAGCACAGGGAGATCGACTCGGTGCTTTGCAATGACCTAGAAGGGAGGGATCGGGAAGGTGGGAGGGAGGCTGAAGAGGGAAGGGATATGGGGACATGTGTATACATATGGCTGATTTGCTTTGTTGTTCAACAGAAACTAACACGGTATTGTGAAGCAATTATACTCCAATAATGATGTATTAAAAAAAAATTTAGTAACCAATAAAAAAAAAAAAAAAAAAAGAAATGCTGGTATGACAAACAGTTCACATTTACTTGCTTCTTGGTTTCTGCTAGAGATTGTCTTTAAGGTTAAAGGTTGTAATAGATACGTTATTGAAGCTACTAGAAATAATAAGGAAAACATTTCAGTATGCAAAGAAAACAAGATGTGTGTTTTCAGTAAAAGAAAGTATAGGAAAGGAAATGCATTTTGTTAAGGGAAAAGAAAGTAATTTTGTCCTAAAGCTGGTTATTTCTAAATGTGGAAAAAGAGGAACAAACTAATATAAATATGAAAAGCCGTGGAATGCTGGTGGAAAAGGAATCCTGAGAAAAGGGTTTTGTGTATGGTCAAGACTGGCTAAGATTAGACTGAATTTAATTAGGTAAATGAATTTTGTTATTAAAAGTAAGCTGGTACAAGACTGAAGTTTGGTTTTTCTCTCTGTTAATAGAACAAAGTTTTCTAGGAATATTGAGGTGCTCTGAATAACAGATTGCTTCTTTACCTTTTAATTAAGTGATTTGCCTTTGAGAACTTATTTTGTCACTTTGGTTAAGTGAAGAAATATTGTTTCACAGTGACCTGTAATCCTATTTGACCAAGGGTTTTAGAGCTTTTTCTAAAAATATTTTTTACAAACTTCACAGAGATTAAATTCTAATTGAAGTTCTTTTGACCTCTACCTAACTTTAGGATGCTTTGGAGGGTCTCTGAAGCATTTCAGAGAGAGATATTAAACTAATTATGTTTACTTGTTATGTTCAATTACATGGGAGGCATTGGCAAATGAGTGGTGATAAATCTTCTTAGGTCATATTGTATAGGTAAATACTATTAAAATAAATGTTCTAGAAATCATGTGAAATTTCTAAAACTTGCATATGTCCTGGTATAATGTTATCAGTCATAATTCTAGTTATTATCTTAAAATATTATGTCACAAAGTAGCCTAATTTATTTGTCAACTCCATTACAACCAGGTCTTTAACCAGGCTTTTTAAAGTTTTGTCATTTATAGACAGTTGTAATCTGATGCTTTGGCAAAAATGTTTCATCTTCAAGAAAATTCATAGAAAAGACTTTTTGACAAGCACAGGTTTTGGGTAACTTCCAGATATTGCCACTGAACTGGGTAGGAAATTAAAGAATTCATTGATGTTTTTCTCTTTCTGACTTACTTCACTCTGTATGACAGACTCTAACTCCATCCACCTCACTACAAATAACTCAGTTTCGTTTCTTTTTATGGCTGAGTAATATTCCATTGTATATATGTGTCACATCTTCTTTATCCATTCATCTGATGATGGAAATACAGTATCCTAGCACATATATATGGAATCTAAGAAAAAAAAAAAAAAAAAGGTCATGAAGGACCTAGTGGCAAGACGGGAATAAAGACACAGACCTACTAGAGAATGGACTTGAGGATATGGGGAGGGGGAAGGGTAAGATGTGACAAAGTGAGAGAGTGGCATGGACATATATACACTACCAAATGTAAAATAGATAGCTAGTGGGAAGCAACCGCATAGCACAGGGAGATCAGCTCTGTGCTTTGTGACCACCTAGAGTGGTGGGATAGGGAGGGTGGGAGGGAGGGAGATGCAAGAGGGAAGAGATATGGGAACATATGTATATGTATAACTGATTCACTTTGTTATAAAGCAGAAACTAACACACCATTGTAAAGCAATTATACTCCAATAAAGATGTTAAAAAAAATCCTACAGGAATATATCAAGATGAAAAAAAAAAGAATTCATTGATGATTTCATAAAACTGTTAATTAAAGATTAAGATCAAGGATTAGCTACATAAGACTGAGTGATCTGATGAATATTGTTATACATTTTATGGTTTTTGTCTGAAGTATTACTGGCTTTTAATCTTTGTTTTCCAGATATAAGAGAATCTTTCCCTTTAAGCTAATTATAACTTACAGCAATTTGGTAAGTTATACGTTTGTAAATATAATTGAAACATTTATCTTTTTTTAAACATCTTTATTGGAGTATAATTGCTTTACATTGTTGTGTTAGTTGCTGCTGTATAACAAAGTGAATCAGCTATACGTATACATATATCCCCATATCTCCTCCCTCTTGCGTCTCCCTCCTCCCCTCCCTATCCCACCCATCTGGGTGGTCACAAAACACCGAGCTGGTCTCCCTGTGCTATGCAGCTGCTTCCCACTAGCTATCTATTCTACATTTGGCAGTGTATATATGTCAATGCTACTCTCTCACTTCGTCTCAGCTTACCCTTCCCCCTCACCGTGGCCTCAAGTCCATTCTCTATGTCTGTGTCTTTATTCCTGTCCTGCTCCTAGGTTCTTCAGAACCTTTTTTTTAGATTCCGTATATATTTGTTAACATACAGTATTTATTTTTCTCTTTCTGACTTACTTTACTCTGCATGACAGACTCTAGGTCCATCCACCTCACTACAAATAACTCAATTTCATTTCTTTTTATGGCTAATATTCCATTGTATATGTGTGCCACATCTTCTTTATCCTTTCATCTTTCGATGAACACTTAGGTTGCTTCCACGTTCTGGCTATTGTAAATAGTGCTGCAATGAACATTGGGGTACATGACTCTTTTTGAATTATGGTTTTCTCAGGGTATATGCCCAGTACTGGGATTCCTGGGTCATATGATAGTTCTATGTTTAGTTTTTTAAGGAACCTCCATAGTGGCTGTATCAATTTACATTCCCACCAACAGTGCAAGAGGGTTCCCTTTTCTCCACACCCTCTCCAGCATTTATTGTTTGTAGATTTTTTATGATGGCCATTCTGACCGGAGTGAGGTGATACCTCACTGTAGTGAAATATTTATCTTTTCTCTCTCTACATGATCCCTCTAAAATTTGAAAACTCTTACTGAGTACTCATTTTTATGTCAACTTAATTATTTGAATAATTTCAATAAGAATCTATTCTCCTTATAACAGGACATAATTGGAAACATTGGTTATATTACCATGGCTTTGACTGAAATATCATACCTGAGAATATGCATAGACTCAAATATGACCAGACAGCTTTAAAGAACTAAGGAGAACATTATAGATCCATAAAACTTGTTGGAAAAACTACATTGTATCCTGCTGAGTTCCCAGCAGCCTTACTAGATATATAAGGAAGGCAACCTCCTGGCAGTAGCAAGAAACTCAAGATATTTTGAAGATCTTGGGAAGAGAATTATTTACCCAAATCTATAGATATTGCAGGCAGAATCTGATAGGAAACTCTTGGTTTGCCTTTTCTGGTTTTCAGAGCCCTCTTAAAGGTTTAATATGAGATTCCTTATGAAAATTTCCAGCAAAGGCAAAGAGCCTGTAGGATCAATTACACTCATGTAAATAAGCAGGCCAAGTTTATTGAAACCAGACTTATTTTGCAAACAAATTAGTATTAATTTAACTCTATTTGGTCCAAATGAGGACAAATTTAGAGAGAGAAAATTGTATTTCAGCAATATACCTTTGTGAATATTAAATTCTAGTGTTGTTTAATTGTCTTTGAGGTTTTACATTTACCACCTGATTCACTTCCTGGATGGCTCCTCATTTCTATGTTACATTATTGTAAAGTTTAATTGAATTATTAAAAGGACATTCTAAATTTGTTTCTGACTTATCACAGTAATCTGTCTTTGGATTAAAATCGATACTGCATGACCTGCAACCAGAAGATTATGTGTATTGGAACAGACATCAGATAAAGAACTTTTACAGCCATGTTGGAAGGGGTTTATCAGACCTCCTCTCCTGAATGGACTGCAACTCCTGTTTTTGACACCTGGCTTTGACTAACTGAGAAAAGTACTACCAGGATGAGAAGATGATATCTGAAGTAGACAGCTGACCCATGATGCTGGATGAAGCATGTGTACTGATTACCTTGATGACTGTTCACACTTTTGCATATGAACTGAGTGTATTTCTTTCTTGGGCTCAATTATCTGTAAGTTTCAAAAAAAAAAAATCATTCCAATTGCTGGGTTTGTAGCAAATTACCTATGTCCAGTACTCCTGAGTTACCTTGAGTTACCTGGATTTCTCCTCTCCAAGACTCTAGTTGGATGGCCCTTAGGAAATTTATTCTAAAAGAAAGAAATTACAGTTCTGGTCAGGCCACTATTTTTATTACTAGATGGGTTTCCCTCTCACATAACCAACAATCATACTCGCTCTGACCATGACCATAAATATAAATTTTCTTTAAAGTTACTCAAGTTAAATCAGAGCAATGGGCTAAATTTCAGTCAAAGAATATAATTTCCCAATTATTAGGACAGACTTTTCCTCAATTATGGGATAGATTTATATGGCTACACCAGGTTATGGTCATTTAAGTTAAAAGGCCCTTATGTTGGGAACAATTAAATCATACTAAGGATAATCAGACAAATAACACCAGGAAATTGGACTGAATGCTTTATGAACAATGCCAGTATATCATTCCCTTTGAGAAACAGTGATTGGTTTGGAACTGATTGGTTGAGATCACCAGGAAAATAGTGGGTAGCTCTGAACAGGACCCAGTGGATTTATGGAACAAATTTATGGCTTTGGCTCTCCTCAGCTTGGTTAGAAAGATGCACAATTTGTTTCCCTTGTGCTCAAGGCCACCTACGGGTAGCTTTGAAGACAGTCCCTGCTAATCTACCTTTAATATGGACAGAATAGGTTCAATCAGTTTTCCAGTGAAATGAACATTTGGCCATAATATTTATTCATTCACTTGGAATAGAAGATGTCATTAATCACTTAGAGGTTTTAACAAGATTTATTCAGCAAGATTTGAATGATAGTAAGCAAACCATTAACTTGTTAAATTCAGAAGTTTCCTTGATGAGAAAAGCAGTCCTACAGAAGAACATGGCCGTTACTATTCTAAAAGTTCCCAAGGGGAACTCATGTTATAATACAACCTGAATGTTGCATTTTTATACCTAATGAATCTTCTAGTATAACCCATCTTATGACTCATAGAAAGAATCAAATTTCCACTCTGAAAGATCCCCTTCCCAGTTTAGGGGAAATATGAGGAAATTTGGTTCAGGAGGATCTTAAACCTTTACTAATGACATTAATATCCCTGTTCACAATTTTGATTACAGTTTGCATAAGATAATAATATCTAAACAACCTGAATTTTTTGATCACACCTATAGTTTTCTATAAATTAATGAACATGCTCAATGCACATGCAAGGTAAAATTGGCATAAGTTCTATTGGACAGCTTGGAATTGACTGTCAGTCCTTGCCAGACATCCTACCAATACAATCCACTTACCTCCCCAAGAGAAGAGAAAAGACTGGGCTATTAATTAAGACCCAACATCAAGGTACATCATGAATCCAGGGCAGGAAAGCAAACACTCAGGCATTCAGGGACCAAATATTTAATCACCTAATGCTTTCTCTGAAAATGTTACTGATCAAAAGGTGGAATCAATTAAATAAAATTATTTTTAAGACAGAACAAGAAATATTTATATATTTTAAAATTTTTATTTATTTATTTACTTATTTTTGGCTGTGTTGGGTCTTCGTTGCTGCACGTGGACTTTCTCTAGTTGTGAGTGGGGGGCTACTCTTCATTGTGGTGCATGGGCTTCTTATTGCAGTGGCTTCTCTTGTTGCAGAGCATGGGCTGTAAGTGCACAAGTTTCAGTAGTTGTGGCACGCAGGCTCATTAGTTGTGGCTCATAGGCTCTAGAGCGCAGGCTCAGTAGTTGTGGTGCACAGGCTTCGTTGCTCCTCAGCGTGTGGGATCTTCCCGGACCAGGGATCGAACCCGTGTCCTCTGCATTGGCAGGCGGATTCTTAACCACTGCTCCACCAGGGAAGACCAAGAAATATTTAATATAAAGTTTTCTCTGCTCCCTCCCTTTTAATGTGCATTGTGCATCTGCATTACACATTAATTAGATACCCTTAGAAGACACAGGAATGCTTGCTTGCCAAAAAATGCAGTTTTCTCCTGGCACCAGCAAGATAACTCCTTGGGAGATAACATTCCTTTCTCAATCCTGTCAGGGGTCACAATGACTCACCTTGTCAGATTATGTAAACTGTCAATATGTTACGTTGATGTATATACCCCTTTAAAGTGTCACCCTTTGTCTCAAAAACGTATATAACTAACTCTGCTTTAACCTCTAACAAATGGAACAGTCCTCAGACTTTTCTGGAAGACTATCTTCCAGGTTATAATCCTGGGATTGGCCTGAATAAAATTTTCCATTTCTTTCATAGATTGGCTACTGATTTATGTTGTTGTTGTTGACACTGACATTGTTATGACTTCAGAAAGAATGCTCCCTGAGGATTCAAAATAACTATAAGGTCACTCACTAACAAAAATTCATGTATTGTTGAAAAGGCAACATGAAAATTTTTATTTACTCTGGCTATGTTAAAATGGATGCATCATTTGTTTTTCACTAATGAGAGGTTTGCAAAAGTGGTGGATTCTGGGTTGAAAACCTGTTTATCAAGTCAGTGCTGGTATTTAAAGGTATAAAGAAAAGATCTTGGGGTTTACATTTTCTCTGTGCATTGATGCTTCCTAGTATAAGAATACTCACATTATATTCTGACCCCATCATTTTTGATCATTCATCCTCAAATGAATTTATCCTTCAACATTCTAATGGATTTCTGTGCTTCACAATAATCATCAGGATGTGACCCTGGTTACACAGCACCGGACCTCTGAGCAAAGCTCCATAGATGATCCATTTGGGCCTAATAATGATCTAACTTTTTATCTCTGATGTCTAATAACTCTCATTTCAAAACGGATCAATGGCTTTAAAAAAAATCTTAAGGATTGTAACCTGCCTTAAAATATATGTATCTTTTTCTTCCGTTCCAAGATGGATTTTTTAGTCTTTTAAATCAAGGTGAGCTGAAAAATGATTGCATTGAAGCTAAAAAAAAAAAAAAAAAAAAAAAACTGCCAAATAACATAGAGTTGCAGTCTGAATTTATCTCAAAACAATCCAAGGAGAAGCTCCCTGTTATTGTTATAGTACCAGTGGAGTTAAAATGAAAGATGTGAGAAGCTATGCTTGATTTAATGGGGTGCTTGTACCTTAGCTAGGAATATAATGCTGTTGTCTCTAACATAATAAAAGGAAAGGATCTTAGAAATGGAAATGTAAAAATAAACACATTTTTAGAAGTTTGAAATGATGTTATTGTCAAAGCAATCAATCACTCAATTGAATGGTACTAAGTGTTAGAGCCAAGATCTCAGTTATATTTAAAAGAAGAAAGAAAGACTTGATTTGGCTACAAAGTAGAGAGTATTTGGGGTGGGGCAGGAGTAGAAGCAGAGAGATCAGCTAGATGGTTATTGCCTTAGACCAGATGTCAGGTGGTAGTGGGGTAGATTATGATGGGGAAAGTAAAAATGAAGAAAAATATGTATTTGTGGTACATACTGTGGACATAAAGAACTGAAAGATGTACTGGTGGTTTAAAAAGTTGCAGTCATGGGTTGCAAAAGGAAGGAATGAGAGATGACTTTTAGGATTTGGGGTTGAGAAACTGTGGATGTTTGTGTCCTTCACTGAGATGGAAAGCTTTGAATTGGAACAAGTTTGGGAATATAAATAGAAACTTTCATTTTGGATACATTGTATACACTTTTGGTTCCCAAGTGACATATGGAAAAGAACTATTTTAACCTAAGAGACAATGTATCCTATATTCATACATATGCACAAACATGCATAAGATAAAACCAGAAAATGCATGAATTAGGTTTCCACTCACATCTGTGGACAACCCTTGATCTTGATTCAGTCTCCAAGCATCAGAAAGCGGTCACTGCTTGGAAAACTTTATGCTCCAGTTCCATTTGCATATCTTGTCTTTTCAAATAGGCTGTAAGCTTTTGACAATAAGAACAAACTATGTCTTATGATTCTTGGAATCCACCCAGTAACTAGGAACATGGTATAATGAAAAGAATTGAGATTTTGAGAAGATATAGATGTGAATTACAGTGCTACTGCTTATCCTTCATTTGAGAAAGTTACTTAGCCTTGATAAATTTATACTTTTTCATCTGTAAACTGTAATTATAATACCTACTGTCTTGTGGTTGCTCTGAAGATTAAATAAGGAAAGTTTAACAAAAGCTTAACAGAGTTCTCGGAATATATTGAGGTACCCAATAAATATTAAATATTAGTTTTCCTTCTCTAAACATGGTTATATGGACTTAATACATATTTGTCAAATAAAAGAATGACATTATCTTTAGAATATTACCACCATTAATTCCTAATGGGTCCTGAATTTTGGGTGAAAAGGACACTCTGTTAATGTTTTCCTATTTGGTGTTAATAGCCCTATAGTGTCACAGATCACAAAATATATTTAATGTCTGTTGCTATTATCAATCAGTAAAGTTGAACACAGTCCACAGAATGTAATTGAGTCAGATTAATTTTAATCATTTGAAAGCGAACATTAGCATTCATGGTAATGGGAATAAAATTGTCTCAATCACAAGTTCAATTACTACTGCTGTAATTTTAAAATAGCTGATTCTGAATTTCCACCTGTATCTTTAAAAAATGATCTATATCTTCTCATTATTTTCTTTCATAGACACAGGCAGAATTTAATCTCAGTTGTACTTAGAGTAGAGCTAGAAAGTAGCTGAAAAACTATTTCTTAATGAACTATTTATACCAATGTAATTTAAATCTTGAGAAATTAGTTAAAATATAGTTTTCCTCAAATATTGTTTGACATTGTATTTTGTATGATTATTATCCTACTGAAATACTAATTTATAAGAATTCTTACTACTAATACTATGTCATAGAGCACGTACACTATTAAACTCTAGGTCCTGGGCAGAAAGTTGAGAACTACTTTTTAAAAAAAATTTTTTTTATTGAAGTATAGTTGATTTACAATGCTGTGCCAATCTCTGCTGTACAGCAAAGTGACTCAGTTACACACAAATAGACATTCTTTTTTTTAAATATTCTTTTCCATTGTGGTTTACCACAGGATGTTGAATATAGTTCCCTGTGCTATACAGTAGGACCTTGTCGTTTATCCATCCTATATATAATAGTTTGCATCTACTATTCCCAAACTCCCAATCCTTCTCTTACCCACCACCCCCAGCAACCACAAGTCTGGAGAACTACTTGTTGATAAACAAATACATAGATTTCCCAAGGTTTTTCTAACTTCCGTAGAGTTAACTTCTGCTCTCACTTCTAACCGACCAAAGACATTCAACTCTTCTCCTAATAACATTCTTATCTATAGTGATGTGTAGACTCTTTTTTACCCTATTATTGGGTTAAGGAAAATGGGTTTGTATTTTAAAACCTTTCACTCTCACAGAAAATCAACATATTTGAGTCACACATACTAGGGAGTAAAAAGTTTCTTGGTTTACCAGGGACCAGAGTTTTTGGTCCACAATAGACTTCAGACCCTGATTGTTGGAAAATCACTTCAGCATTTCTCCTTAGTCTGGTACTTCAGGAAGTATTTGGCTACAGTGTAAAGTAGCTGGCTTTATTGGAGAAGGTAAATGTATCAAGGGAGAATTTGCAGGAATAGGTGAAAGAAAAAATCTTAAAAATGCAGGCTAAATTACAAATAAACAAAGCATGGGAAAACACTTTCAGGAAGGATGGCTCTAATGCTTGAAAGGCTCTTAGGTAGCTAATTTGAGATAAAGTAAAATGGGGTGGATTCTAGGAAATATGCATAGCAGTACTTTGATTAAGGCCATCTAAACTTACCTGTTTCAGAGAGGAGTGATAAAGAATAAGGAGGAGAACAATAAAGAAACTGTCTACTTCTTGAAATGTGACTCTAAATTATCTTAAGATGAGTCTTTTATTTTCATTTATTTTATAATTACAGAGAAAATTATAAATAAAGAGTTGACCATGGTTCTGTCCTGAAACTTGAGAAAGTACATTTATAGATCACACACACACACACACACACACACACACACACACAAGGTGGCTGTGGGGCACATTCAATGTGTTTTTAACATATTAATAAGTAAAAGGGGAAATTTTATATTACTTCAGTTCATGCCAAAATTGAGGATAAATACCTCCATTCATCTTCTATTTATAAGTAATAGAGTACTATAAAGATGCTTTCTTAATTTAAGTGGAAAAAATCTGCATATGGTCAATACCATGTTTAATGAAGGATTACTAGAAATTTTCTTTATATAGTGGTAGTGTTACTACTGAAAAGAAAGGGGCTTGGAACTAGTCTGCCTGAAATTGAATTCAGTTTTGCCATTTATTAGCTATGTGATCTCGGAGAAGTTTCTTCAACTTTTTGTGTCAGTTTCTTCTCCTGAGAATAATAACATTAACTATCTCACAAGATTGTTGTGGGATTAAATGAGTAGTCCCATGTAAAGTATTTAGAACAGTGCTTGACATTCAATAACTGCTATATATCTGTCAGACATTTTTATTCTAGAAATTAAAACATAAATATCTATCAACAACAATACTACCTGGCATATTTTTAAACTACCAGACAATACAATAACATTAGAAAATAAAAACAAGTTATAAATAAGGAGGAAACAAAATTATTATTATACTCAGATTATATTATTATTTGTGGAGATAAAAAAGAAAAATCAATTAAAAATCATTATAAAAATGAAAAGTGTAAACAACAGATGAGATAAATAGGAAAAAAAATAGCAAGATAGTATATGTAAATCCAACAAAATGAACTTAACTCTTCAATTAATGACAGGGATTATAAGACTGCAAAAAAAAAAAAAAATCAAAATCAAACTATATGCTGTCTATAGGAAACACTTCAAATAAAAAGACACAGATAACTTAAAAGTAAATAGATCCAAAAAAAACATTATGTCAACATGAACAAATAAAAGCTAGAGTGCCCATATTAATATCAAAGATTTTAGACAAAAAATATAGTACATGGAATAAAAAGGATTATTTTATGATGGGAAAGTGACAAATTAATTGAACACATAGCAATCCTAAATGTGTATGCACCTAATAACAGAATTTTAAAGTTCATGGACCAAAAATTCATAGAAGTAAAAGGAAAAATTGAAAATTCGCAACTATGGCTGGAGATTTGAACATCTCTCAGTAATTAAAAACAGAATATTAATAAGAATATAGAGGTTTTAAACAACACTATCAACCACCTTGATCTAATTGAGTTATACAATACTCCACCCAACAACAATGGGCTACATACTCTATTCAAGTACAAGCAAGACACTGACCAAGATAGACCATCTTCTGGGCCATACAAAACATTTCAGTAATTATGAACAGCAGAAATAATAGGCATTATGTTCTTTGATTATAACATAATTAAAATAAAAATGAGTAACAGAAATATACCTGCAAAGATCTTAAATATATGAAAATTTGAACAACTCACTTTTAAAAGCCTATATGACAAAACACACACACACACACACCTGAGAAGAATTAAAAATATTTTGAACTAATTGAAAATTAAAACCTACTGAACAAAAATTTCTGGTATATAGCTAAAATAACATTTTGAGAAAATTTATACCATAAAATTCTTATATAACCCAAGAAGAATGATGTCCAATCAAAGATTGCTCTAAGCCTCCACCTTAAGAAGCTGGAAAAAGAGGATTAAATTTAATGTCAAAATAAGCAGAAGAAAGGAAAATTTAAAAAAAAAAACATAAATCAATGAAAGAGAAGTCAGAAAAAAGTCAATAAAGCCAAGTGTTGCTTTTTGGAAAAAAATTAACATATTTGATAGAATTTCAGCCAAATTGATGAGGAACAAAAAAAGGAAGGCACAAACTAACTATATAATGAATGAGATAAGAGACATAACTACAGACATTGAAAGAATAACAATAACAATTTTATGCTGATAAATTTGACATCTTTGATGAATTGGACAAATTCTGTGAAAAAAATAAGCTTTCAAAATGCACTAAAGAGGATGGAGACAACTTGAATATTCCTATCCTCTTGAGAAATTGATTTTGTAGTTAACAACCTTCCCACAAATCAAATCCCAGGCTCAGATGGCTTCACTGGTAAATTCTACCAAATATTTCAAGAAGGAGAAACACCAATTTTACATAAAATGTTCCAGAAGAGGAGCAAACTATTTTTAATTCATTTTGTGAGTCCAAAACTATACAATGTACAGAAAAGCACCCTGCAGATCTCTCCTGGTTAAGGTGCAAAAATACTCAACAAAATATTAAATCAAATCCAACAGTTAAAAGAGTGCATAATTATGACCAAGTGGGTTTATCCTGCAAATGAAAGCCTGGCTCAACATTTGACGATCAATCAGTGTAATTGATTGTATTAAGACTAAAGAAGAAAAATACAGGGTCTTCTCAATAATTATGGAAAAATTATTGATACAAATTAATATACATTCATGATAGGCATCCTCAGCAAAGTAGGAATAGAAAAAACACTTTTTCCCCCCCTAAAATATCACCACTTCTCTTCAGCATTATATTGGACGTCCCAGTAAGGGCAATAATGTAAGTTAAAGAAGTAAAAGGCATGTAGATTGGAAAGGAACAAATATAATTTTTTTTATTCACAGATAATACTATTCTTTCTGTAGAAAATCTAAACAGAGGTACAAAAGAGCTACTAGAAATAATATGTGAATTTAACAAAGTTACAGGATCCAAGGCCAATGTACAAAATCAATTGTATTTCTCTATACTCATATAAAACAATTGAAAATTTGAATAAAAGTAATACTATTTACAATATCTTCACAGATTTGGAAAATTAAGGAATAATTTTAACAAAATATCTATAAGATCTGTGCACTGAAAACAATTGAACACTGATGAGACAAATTATGTTGGGGCTCAGACTAAAACAGATTCTGCCGATCTTCAGCTTCCTGGACATTGACATCGACCCAGCAGAGGAAGAGAAAAAGAGACAGTAAAAGATTAGTACAGAAGGTTTTTATGAGCCGGTCCTAGGTGTAGGGCACTTTACTTCTACACATATTCTATTGGTTAGAACTAAAATACAAGATTATATATCTACCTGAAAGGGACACAGGGGAATATAGTCAAGCTATTTGCCCAGGATAAACGTTTCTGTCCCACAGAACACTCTTTGACATAAATCACAGCAAGATCTTTTTTGACCTACCTCCTAGAGTAATGAAAATAAAAACAAATGTGAAATGAACCTTAAATGTCTTTATGACCCTTTGACGTAGAAGCTGAATTAGAGACCTTGTGTTTGGGGGAAAATAGACCACTTTGAAGCCTTTGATGATGAACTTGCGAGCTTCTGGGTGGCATTTTCCAACACCAACAGAACTTCAGAAGGCATTACATTACTGGCAAAGTAATTGCTGACTTCAGGGACAAAGCATTGATGGAACCAATACAGAAAAAGGGTTCTCATTGTCTAGGCCTACTTCTTGTACAACTAAAAGACTGGCAGCTGGTATTTATTTTTTCCTTCAAGTCTCAGGGGTTTGCAGCTTTATAGACAGGACAGTCCTGATTATAAACTCAACTTCATTTGCACAAAACTGTAGAGTTAGCCTATCCCTTTCTGCCTTAAATCCTGGTGCTCACTTCTCTTTATTTCTAATAAATGTCACTTGTGAATTTTTTTCTAGAATAAGACATTTTCATCTACAGTAAAAGAAACATGTACTCAGCCATAAAAAAGAATGAAATAATGCTATTTGCAGCAACATGGATGGACCTAGAGATTGTCATACTGAGTGAAGTAAGTCAGACAGAGAAATAAAATTATCATATGATATCACTGACATGTGGAATCTAAAAAAAGGCTACAAATGAACTTATCTACCAAACAGAAATACAGTACCAGGTGTAGAAAATAAACTTATGGTTACCAGGGGGTAAGGGGTGAGGGGTAAATTGGAAGATTGGGATTGACATATACACACTACTATATATAAAATAGATAACTAATAAGGACCTATGGTATAGCACAGGAAACTTTATTCAATACTCTGTAATGACCTATATGGGAAAAGAATCTTAAAAAGGATGGATATAGGTATATGTATGACAGATTCACTTTGCTGTACACCTGAAACTAACACAACATTGTAAATCAACTATACTCCAATAAAAATTTTTAAAAAAAGGGTAAGTTGTATGGGAAAGTTTTTGGGAGAGTAAATCCTAAGAGTTCTCATTGCAAGGAAAAGTTTTTTTTTTTCTTTTTCTTTTTCTTTTTTTTTCTTTATATATGAGCTATATGAGATTATGGATTTTAGCTGATCCTATTGTGATAACCATTTCACAATACACATAAATCAAACTATCATGCTATATCCCTTAAACTTATACAGTGATATCTTTCAATTATTGCTCAATAAGACTGGAAGGAATAAAGAAGTACTATCAAGCTGGAATAAGATTGTGTGGTATTGATTGAAAAAACAGATATATAGAACAATGAAAATGGATAGAAATATCCATTAACAGACCCAAACAGACATGGACAGATGATTTTTCGAGAAAGGCACAAAGGAATTTTAATGGGGAAAAGATAATCTTTTCAGTAAATTGTGCTGGAACAATTGGGAATTCATATGAAAAACAAAAAAGCCTTAAACTCTTATTTCACACCATCTACAAATTATGTAACATATCCTTACCTGTAGGAGCTAAAATTACAAAACTTCTGGGTTAGGCAGAGATTTCTTAAGTAGGAAACAAAAAGTATAAAATATTAAAACTGATAAATTACATTTCATCAAAATTAAAACTTTTGCTTTTCAAAGTATTTTTAAGGAAATGAAAAGACAAGACACAGCCTGGGAGAAAATATTTTCAAAATATGTATTTGATGAAGGACTTGTATCCGGAACATATTAAGAACTCTCACAACTCAATAATGAGACCCAAAGAATTAAAAATAGACCCAGTATTTGAACAAGTGCTTCAACAGAAAAGGTATGTAGATGGCAAATAAGAACATTAGTCATTAGGAAAATAGAAATTAAAACCACAATATGATTTAAAACTACTACAAATCCACTAGAATGACTAAAATTGCAAACACCGACAATCCCAAGTGTTGGTGAAACTCTGGAGCAACTGTAATTCTCATTTATTGCTGTTGATGCAAAATAATAAGATTTTTGGAAAACAGTTTTGTAGTTCCCTCTAAAGTTAATCATATATTCACCATAGTATGACCTAACAATCCAACCCTTAGCTCTTTACCATAGAGAATTTTTGAAAAATATGATTACACAGATGACTGTACATGAATGTTTCTAGAAGCTTTATTTATTATAGCCAAACACCAGAATAAATGTAAACACCTATCAATTTATGAATGGATAAAAAATTGTGGTATATCCACAATGGAATGGTATTCAGTTGCAAAATGGAATGAACTAATGTTACATGTAAAACATGGAATAATTAAAAATATAATACACTTAGAAATAATTATGTTCACATAAAAATCTATATGCAAATGTTCAGAGCCATTTTATTTGTAATAACTCCAAACTGGAAACAACATAAATGCCCTTCAGTGGGTGAATGGTTAAACAAACTGCATGCATCCACACATGGAATTTTATTTACAATAGAAAGAAATGAGTTATTGATAGCCCATCTAGTTAGATAAATCTCAAGGGAGTTGTGCTAAATGAAAAAAACCTCAAAGGTACTGTAGGATGTAGTATGTGACATTCCTGAAATAGAAAAAAAAAAATTATAGAAATAGAGAACAGAATAGTGGTTGCCAGAGGTTGGAGGGGAGTGGTGGGAAGGAGGTAGCTGTGGCTATTAAGGGTAGCCTGAGAAATCTGTGTGATGGAACTATTCTTTATCTTGACTGGGGTGAAGGTCACATGAATCTTCATATGTGGTAAAATGCATAGTACTAAATGCACACACACACCCACATATACACAAATGAGGACACATGGTGAACAATGGTAAAATCTGAAGAAAAAAAAAAAAAAAACCTGTGGTTTATCAATGTCAGTTTCCTAGTTGTGGTATTGTACTATAGTTATGTAAGGTTGAGTGAACTGGGTGATGGTTGTATGGAATCTCTTTGTATTATTTCTTAAAACTGCACTTAAAGCTACATTATCTCAAAATAGAAAACGTTTAAAAAATAATACAACGAATGAAAAAAAGCCAGACACAAAAGATCATACACTATATGATTCCATTTATATGAAATTCTAGAAAAGGCAAAACTGTAATTATAGAAAACAGATTACTGGTTGCCAGAGGTCAGGGACTGGATAGAGGACTTTGACTACAAAAAGAGACAGAGAAATGCTCTATATCATGATTGTTATATGATTATGTACATTTCTCAAAACTCATATAATTGTGTACTTAAAATTGTAAATTGTCTTAGTTCAGGATGCTATAACAGAATACCATAGGCTGGGTAGCTCATCAACAACAGAAATTTACTTTTCAATGTTCTGGAGGCTGGGAGTCTAACATCAGAGTGCCAACTTAATTGGATTCTGGTGAGAGCCCTCTTTCAAGTTGTAGATGGCTGACTTCTTGTATTCTCACATGGCAGAAAGAGATCAAGCTAGTTATCTGGCCTCTTAAAAGGGTGCAAATCCACTCATAAGAGCTCCACCCTCATGATCTAATTATTTCCCAAAGGTATCACCTTCAAATCACATTAAATATTAGAGGCCAATATATGAACATATGAATTTGGGTGGAAATACATTCAATCCATAACATAAATTATACCTCAAAAAATTTGTTATGTAATTTTAAAAGTAGATATCAGTAATGTAGTAAGTCATAATGTACCTATACTGATATCATTATTCTTATATTCCAAAAATTAATATAAAATTATTATTGATCCCACTCAAAGCAACAAGATTGAAAATTACAAAAAAAATAAACTTAAGAAATGGGTGGGGGGAAAACTGTGAAGCTACTGAGAGAACCAAAAGAAGATTTAAATATGTGAGTAGACATGTTATGTAGCTGAAAGAAAATATTCAGTATTCTGAAGATGTTAATTCTTTTCCATATTATCTTTAATTGCAACTTTAATTATAATCTCAATGAGATTTTTTCCCTATCACTCCATATGCAAAACACCCCAGAGTATTTAGTGAACAAAAGAGTAAAAAACACAGCACAACAAAACAAAATGTCAGAAGCCAGTGGGACTTAACTGCTCAAAGTGTTAAAATACATTATAAAACTACAGCACTTGGATATAGTGTTAGAATATATTAGCAGAGCACTGGAGCAAAATAAAAATTTCAGAAACATTATGAAGTACATTTTAGAGATTTGGATATAATAAACTATCAGAGAATTAGTGTAACCAACATTGGAACAAAGGGCTAATTAGATAAAATCAGATTTGTACTTTAACACTTATGCCAAAATGAATTTCTGACAAATAAAAAACATATTAGTGCTTACTAGAAGAAAATAACATTGAACATTTTTTAATCTAGAGGCAAAGAAGTCTCTTCTAACACTGACAACAAAAGCAGAAAATAAAATATAATGTGACACTGTTGGTGGGAATGTAAATTGATACAGCCACTATGGAGAACAGTATGGAGGTTCCTTAAAAAACTAAAAATAGAATTACCATACGACCCAGCAATCCCACTACTGGGCATATATCCTAAGAAAACCATAATTCAGAAAGAGTCATGTACCACAATGTTCATTGCAGCTCTATTTACAATAGCCAGGACATGGAAGCAACCTAAGTGTCCATCGACAGATGAATGGATAAAGAAGATGTGACACATATATACAATGGAATATTACTTAGCCATAAAAAAAACAAAATTGAGTTATTTGTAGTGAGGTGGATGGACCTAGAGTCTGTCATACAGAGTGAAGTAAGTCCAAAAGAGAAAAAAAAATACTGCATGCTAACACATATATATGGAATCTAAAAAAAAATTTGGTTCTGAAGAACCTAGGGGCAGGACAGGAATAAAGACACAGACGTAGATAATGGACTTGAGGACACAGGAAGGGGAAGGGGAAGCTGGGACAAAGTGAGAGAGTGGCATTGACATATATACACTACCAAGTGTAAAATAGATAGCTAGTGGGAAGCAGCTGCATAGCACAGGGAGATCAGGTCGGTGCTTTGGGACCACCTAGAGGGGTGGGATAGGGAGGATGGGAGGGAGACGCAAGAGGGAGGAGATATAGGGATATATGTATATGTATAGCTGATTCACTTTGTTATGGAGCAGAAACTAACAGAACAATGTAAAGCAATTATACTCCAATAAAGATGTTTAAAAATATATATATATATATATAAAATGTGACAGATTTTTATATTTAAGTACATAAAAATTCTAAACATTGGTAGCCATCCTAGGGCATGTTGCAGCTTCTATTCCCTATCCTACTCCTCTTTTCTACAATAAGCCCTATTCTATCGAGGTATCTACTCAATCCCCAGCTCCAGGGGTGGATACTAATCAGCATAAACCAAAGACAGCAAATTAAAATACCAGACTATTTCTGTGGTGGTTGGTTTTATGTATCAACTTTACTGGGTTTAAATCTGCCCATATATCTGGTAAAGCATTGTTTCTGGGAGTAGTGGTGAGGGTATGTCAGAAGAGTTTATTGAGAGGATGTGACTGCTGGTTGAATCTGGTGATCTGAGGTTCCTTACACACCTACCCAAACTACGAGCCATTGCAAGGACACAGCCTTGAGAGAGACAGGTATTATTGAGACCAACTGGACTGATTATATGACTGAACCCAGATAAGACCTCTATATAAATTTTAAGATTCTGATAGGGAGGGGCAGAGATTTACTCCTCTTGCAGCTGTCCAAGACAAATGCCACATTATTAAATAATAAAAAAATAATGAATAATAAGCTAGCTTAATTAAACTGCCACTTACCAATGTGGAGTAGCCTGCCTCTACCTCTGTCTCTGCTTGCCCTCCATGTGTGTGGAGGGGCCAAGTTCAGATTTCCTGGAACTTCTGGAAGGAAGAGGAAGGGTAAATATGCTCTCTGTTTGGACGTTGACACTTCTGGTTTTCAGGCCTTCAGACTTGGACTGGGACTACACCAACAGCTTTCCTGGGTCTCCAACTTAAAGATGGCGGATCATGGGACTTCTCAGTCTCCATAATCCTGTAAGCCAAAAACCTTATAATAAATAAATAAATAAATAAATAAATAAATAAATAAATAAATAAATATACATATATATATCCTATTGGGACTGCTTCTCTGGAAAACCTTAACTAATACAATTTCTATTTACTAAATTGCCAAATATAAAAAAAAGATTGTTAAAATTCTTTGTCATCAAGGTTATAGAAAAATTGGCACTCTCATACATCCTTAAAGGGCATGTATCAATATATTGAACTTTTAAGAAAACAGCATGTGAACGTATCACCAAGTATTACATTACACACTTTCAATTCCAAAATTCCTCCTTAAAAAGTATCTTAATTAAGGCCTGGCATAAACTTAAAGGTGCAAAATTATTTACCATGTCATTGCTTATAGTAGTAAAAACGTAGTAGTATATTAAATAAGTATTTTTAAAATAAATTCTGATTTATCACAAGGAGACTAGAATAACAAAGTAATTTGAGTAACTAACATGATTGTAGTGTTTACTAAGTGCAAGTCACTGTGGTTATTGAAGTAGTTATGTAGCTCTGTAATTGCTGACAGAAATAAATACATCAATTTCATGTTAAGAAAAAGATGAGCCTATAGAAATATGCATGGTATGATCCAATTTTTCTAAATAGGTAGGCACTCTATAGTGTGTATATTCATAGAATAAGTTCTGGAAGGTTATTAGGATAACCACACATCTTGATTCACCTGGTACAGTTCATTGTCCCAAAGTACTTATTTATTTTATTTTCACTCTAAAAGGACTCACTTTAGATAACAACTAATACTAGTGATGTGTGATTTTTAAAACTTTCTTAATTATTTATATCTATATTCAATAAAGTCTTAAAATGAGCATATATTTTCTAAAGCAGGCATGGGAGAGACAATAATGAAGCATATTAGTTGGACAAACCAAAAAGTATGTTCCAGAGAATATGTGCTGTACAGCATACACACATATATGAAATACATCATAAACTTAAAAGTTTATTAAAAATATCCCTCAGTTTTGGTGTTTTCTGTTCACTACTTTTTAGTCATTTCTTTGTTGAGAAGAGTTGCAGGGAAACGAAAGTTGAATTAACATCACTTGCTCAGCTTTAAGAAACTGATCCTCTGTTGAAACAACTGTAAACCCATTTCTACAAAGTTTTCTGAAAACGCTTTTCAGTGAGAGAAGGAAAAGAATCAATTTCTATGAATAGAAAGTAAGATGATTAAAATCTCTAAAAGTTGAAGAGGGCTTGCAAAGAGCAATTACATAGTCAATAAGCAAAGATGCTCCAAAAAGAAGAGACTGGAGGAAGACTCCAACATGATTCTTTATTGGTTAAAGTACATCTTGGAGAGTCTAAGTATGTTGGTGACAATGTGTGATTTTCTTTAACTACCTGGGTTTCTTACGAAGAGACATTTGTAGAGAACTGGAGCAAACATTGCTTAATAGGATGATGGAAATGGTGGCAGAATTTGGAGTTCCAAAGGGGATGAAAAGATTAAATTAATGAAGATCTAGCTAGAGGAGTTAGCATAAGCCTCTTGATACAGAGGAGGGGCATGAGGTGGAGAAAAGGATTGTTCTTACTGGGTTAAACTGAAGTTTGAATTATCATGACTCAGATTTCTGACTTTAAGAAAAGCATCATAATAAAGTTAAAGCAGAGAATACCAGAGTTATATTAGCAAAAACTGGTATTGTTGAATTTTAAATTATAAAATGTACCGTGCTCAGATTCGAACCTCAAATGTCAACTGGGGTGAATCTATAACATCTAAGTAAGACTAGGTAACCCCTCCACCCCTTCTATGATTTGTGAAAAGTACAAGGTCCTCCCTATGAAGCTTGCAAATTCCCAGGAGGATTACTTTATCAAGTCCATATTTGATCTGAGTTCCTGCCTCTATTTACCATCCTATGCCTTTCCTCACGGAAGTCCATATATAGAATTCAGTCCTTTTCCTTATTACACACACACACACAATTCACATACCCCTCACTATAGGTATTTGTGGGTGTAGCTGACTCTACTGAAATTTTGGGAATGAGGAGAGGTTTAAAACCATACAAACAGGGAACTGCCTGGCGGTCCAGTTTTTAGAACTCCACGCTCTCATTGCTGAGGGGCCAGATTCAATCACTGGTCAGGGGACTAAGATCCCACAAGCTGCATGGTGCAGCCAAAAAACAAACAAACATTCTTCCTAATTATTAGACCTTCTGCATCTTCAAATGCCTTAGCCATTTTAGTAAGAGAAGAACAAACCCAACTCCATACTGGATCCATTCCTTAAGCTCTAACCTTTGTACTTTGTTGTCCATATTTAGTCATGCTGGCTCTTCACATTGGCAAAAGAATGCTGCCTGTTGCCTGAAATATACAAAAGAGCCTTTTATCAAGGCTCTGCCTCAAAGGCTTGACCTTTAAAGAAAAAACACTCTTCATTCATATAGAGATAAAAAGTTGCAGAACAGAGAATATTTGCCTTATTGAAGGTTTACAGGAACATCATGACCAGACCTATGTGCGCAGAGGCAAAAACAAAGGATTATCACATCTCCTCTGAGGTCTGGTAGGCACCATGAAGTTTGCATGAACCAGCCAGACACACTCCCCTTTCAGTATAAAAGAAGCCTGAATACTAACTCAGGTAAGGTGGGTCTTTGGAACACTAGTCCTCCATCTTCTCGGTCTGCTGGCTTTCCAAATAAAGTTGCTTTTCCTTGCCTCAATACTTTGTCTCTCGGTTTATTGGCCTGTCCTGTGGTGAGCCGTGCAAGCTTGGATTTGGTAACATTTTTACCTATCCTGATCCTGTTTTTTGCCATATGCAGCCCATCTCTTTTCTTTTCCTTTATCCAATTCCTTTTTTCTCAGACATAAAAATAAATACTTCCTGTGTTTTTATACAGAACAAGTTAGCTCTTTCTATTCCTTTACAAGGTTAGCCTTTGGGCTCCTTTTGTGAATCTAAGCTTTAAAAATTACTCTGGTGTAATTAAATTTTTAGGCAATGTGTCCATTACTCATCTATGAGGTGGAGATTTTATTTTACAGTTTAATTGTATTTCTCAATCTTATTACAAATTCACAAAAGTTTTACATTTTGTAAGAAATGGTGGGCAGTTAAATAATTCATACTCTTTTAATAAATAGTCTACTATGATAAAGTCATTGAAAAGAGAAGAACATTTTCCTATTATCTCTAGCAGTTATTCATGTTTGGAGTAAATCTAAGTATTTCGATTATACTTAACACCTCACAGTAATATCGGTCATCTGGTGGTATTGAGCCAAGTTTTATACACTGGGGAAGGTTTGGGTAACTAACATATGTTAAATTCCAGAAAACTGGCTAAGTTCTGTACATTATTATGCTTGTCTTTTTTTTTTTTTTTCTCATTAGTTGGATTTACGAAAAGTGGAAAGACGTTAAGAAAGTACTCAACTCAAAATATAAGTTCTCATGAGAAATAAAAACAAACAGAATCAGTGTTCTAGCAATTAACATTGAAAAAATGTTAAGTAGAAGTTGGTTTCATTTTTGCTTTTTGTCACATTTACGTATTGGAACAATAAATACACATATTTTGGGGGAAATGAATGCATACAAATCTGTATTCTCAAAACAATCTAACAAAAGTTAGAGACAACAATCAACTAAGCTACAGAATAACAAAACTATTAGTTCTTTATTCTACATTTCATTGTCATAGAAATTCTTGCATAGGAAGTTGTTTTCGTATTCAGTTGTCCCAGACTTTGTACATCCTTTAATTTTGGTAGCACTGTCAAATATGTCTGTGACTAGGATTTTTCTCTATGTTGACAGTGGTCCTTTCACTTTTTTCAATGGTTCTTCATATCTGAAGGATCCTTGTGCCATTAACTGATGTTTCTCTAGACAAGAGTTTATTTAGTAAAACAGCAACAACAACTATAAATCTCCAGAAACATAAAAATTCAGAAAGTGCACAGCCTCAGATGTGAATAAGAGGAACTGGGAAGGGAATGCTCTCACTAATGAATGGCCTTATGTCCTTTCTCACAGTGGTGCGAGTTGGGCCCCTTTCACCACAAGTAGAACCTTGCCACCAGCACAAAACCTCCAAAACATGGAATACATTTCTTATTATATTAATGTATACAAATTTTAAGTTATTTATTTGTCTTTGTATTCTCAAGATAAATTAAAGTTAATATGTATGTTAACTGTCCACAAATGGAAAGTAGGTGTAAGTTTATTTAATTTTCTCCACTGATCTAAGAGGTTGGGGCTACTATCTTTACAACACATTCTTTGACTTTTAAGTTTAATTTCTCAGACTTTGTCACTTGCCATTGTTCTTCTCCAACTCTTGATACCATTGGAGATTCTACTGGCTAGGCAGGTGACAGCAGAAGCATAAACTGGATCACATAAATATGTGTAAACATCTTAATATCATTTTGGCACACTTTGGAAGTTTTTTATTTTGCTAACTCATGACTGGCAGACAATTAGTTTTCAACTGTTATGAATGCAGAACAATATGATTTGTCATGTGTTACATTTTTGCCTCCTTTTTAGTCATTCACTCATTTTGCCTCCTTTTTATTTAGTTCATTCACTTGGGCAATGACATAGTATCATGCATCACATAATCATATGATCTAACTTCAATTGGTGTTGCAGGTTGGGTGTCTCAGAAGAAGACTCTGAGATTCAGATTTATGAAGAGGATGCTTATTAGGGAGCATTCTGAGGGCATGACATTTGGGAGGAAAAGAGGAGGATTGGGCAGAAGAAGCTGTGATGCTCTTCTAATGAAGGGCCCAGCTGACCCTATGGTGGAGCTCTGGAGCATGGGTTGATTCCTCAAAGTTGTCCCAAGTTGAGGCAAGAGGCCAAGCCATTAATTTATATAGATCTATATAGATCTGTTGTTGAATATGGGCTTTTCCTGGAAGGAGGTTGACTGAACCAGGCAGTTTTCTTCAGCTGGGGCAATCCTCAAAAATGGATGGCAGCTAAGGGTCATCTTCTGGCAACATTCACAACAGCTAGGAGAAAATTTTTCTCATTCCTAAAGACGTGGGTTGCATATCACAGTATCTACCTCATAATTTAATGGTCATTCAATTTATAAGCTTTCTCTAGATCAATGGATTACAAACTTTTGTTTTTAAGAAACAGTATTTTTGTCCCAAGCCTTTTTTTGTACACAGAATATTTCTATATAAAAGATACAAAAGCAGTTGCTTTCCCAGAATGCCCAAGATACTTCCACAGTTACTTAGACACCCAGGGTTTCTTGGGACACATTTAAAAACCTACTAGATGAATAGTTGTAAGACTTGTCTGATCATCAGCTGAGAAACTTAAAAAAAAAATAAGCAAAACCACACACACAGATTCTTGGGTTTCATATCTAAAGACTTTGGTTCATCAGGTCTATGATTGGGCACCAGTATATGAATATATAAATACACACACATATATGATCCATGTGATCCTTCTAGATTAGTGCTCTACATAATAGCTTTTTTTTTAAACTGGGTTTTCTTATTAGAAGAAAAAAATGTATAGATCTGAATCACTATTACCCAAAAATGAAAAAATGAAAAAGTCCAGGGCATACAGATTGGGAGGTGAGCAGGGAGGAGCCCTGCTATGCTGCAGTTTTCTTCTGTTCTTTATCTTCTGCTTTCCTCCTGAGTTACATGTCATTAAAGTTTATAGGTTTGGTTATTCCTCAAAAATAACTTGGTGACAGTTTTCTTAGGTGTTGATTTTATTGGTTAGGTGTTGGGGAAAGAAAGTTCTGAGATGGCTCAAGGTACCATCTTCACATTGACTTCCCTGGTATGTGCATCTCCAAATATATATGACAAAGCCAAGCTTTCTCCAAAGACACACTCTCCAACAGCTGTTTATGAGTGATTCTGCTACTCCACATTAGCACTTAGGATTGTTAATTTATTTATTAAGTAAATATTTATTGTTTACCCACCATGTGCTAAACACCATTCTAGGTGTTTGGGATAAATCAATGAAAAAAAATCAAGACATTTTAGTAGACTGACAAACAATACACATAATAAGTAAGTAAATTTTATTGTATGTTACAAGATGATAAATGCAATGGAATAAAGAAAAGGAAGAGCAGAGTAAGAGGGATCAGGAGTGTCATGAAAAGGGGGATTGTTGTGGTAATTTTAAAATCAGGAGCTCAGATCAGTTTTATTGAGAAGGTGACATTTGAAGAGGTTTGAAAAGGGATAACTGTGTAGTTATCTGGGGGAAGTCTGTTCGAGCTAGAGATGGGTTTCTCAATTATGACACTATTGACATTTTGGGTTGAATAATTCTTTGTTGTGGGGGCTGTCCTACACTTTGCAGAACGTTCAGCCCCATCCCTGACCTCTAACCTAGCAATTGTATTTGCCCCTCCAGTTGTTGCAGCCAAAAATGAACCAAACATTGCCAAATGTTCCATGGGGGCCAAAATCACCCTAATTAAGAACCGCTGCTTATAAACTGCATAAATAATTTTGTCATTTTCTATATGGATCCCAACTTTCTCAGTTACTTATTAGAAAGTCCATCTTCTTTTTGAATTGTAAAATGGTACATTTGTCAAACAGAAAGTTCTCATATATGTGAGCGTTAGAGTCCTACTCTCTATGATGTTTCAAAAATCTATTATCTATTTCTGAATAAATATTCTCTTAATTATTATAACTTTATAAACTTTGCTCTCTAGTAGGGTAATTACTTTTTCCTTATTTTTCTTTGAAATTAACTTACCATTTTTGGCTAGTTACTCTCTTCCATATGTATTTTCAGACCAGTTTGTCACAGTTTATAAAAACTGTGATGGGATTATGATAGAAATTCAGAAAATGTATTGATTAATTTAGAGGAATTTGACACCTTTATGAAATTGATTCTTACTATCCATAACCAAATGTATCTCTACCCATTTATTTAGGGGTTTTTATGTCCTTCAACAAAGATATTATTCATTTTCCCCATATAGGTTTCAGGTCTTTTTTGATAGATTCATTTTATTTTGATAGATTTCAGAACCTACATGATAGGTTCTGTTGCTAACGTGAAAAGTGTTTTTAAAAACAATTATTACATTTTCTTAATTACTGTTTCTGGTGCATAGGGTTGTAATGAATTTTTGCATTTTCAATGCAGCAATCTTGTGTATGGTTTCCAGCAATTTCCTACAAATTATATTTAATAGTCCAGGAGGACCATTGTATAATATATGGATTATGAAAAAAATTCCTTTCCAATCCCTTTAGCTCATATTGCTTTTTTGTTGTATTTTCCGTCAGTTAGCAGTATAGTGGAAGTTTTAAATTCTGTTACTGATCTTAAAATGATTGATTCTAATATTTCACCTTAAGTGCAATCTTTGGTGGGTAAACTTCATCAGGTCAAAGACGATCCCTTCCATTTTCAGTATGCAATGAATTTTATCTCTCAGGGGAATTAAATTTTATCCAATATATTTTTTGGATGTATTTAGATGATATGTTTTCTTTTTTCTCCTTTAATAAATGAATGGAGTGATTACATTAACAGATTTTTCTAAAGTTAACAATTCTTACATCCTGGAACCAAGCCTACTCATTCGCTCTAGAAAGGAGAACAGCTCCATGTTGCAAACAAAGGAGTATCTGTTTCATCTCTAGGAAAGTTTGCCTACAGAGGCAGATCCAGGTTTATAGAGACCTGAAGATTATTTAACTTGGGGTCTCTCTATAATAATAATAATCATGCAGATTATGAAAACAAATGAGTAATAAATGCAAGTATATATTTAAAATTGAAAAGAAACCATAGTAAATTACAATTTTATTAAGCTGATGAATATCATAAGTATCACAAAGTCTAGAAAAGTAACTTAACTGTTTTATTCATCAACTGATGTTGATACAACACTGTAACACCTTTTTTTCCCCAACTTTTGGCTGCATACTCTTAAAACACCTCTTTATAAGACAATGATTTTTAAATATTTTCTCTGTAAATACTGGACAAATAATTAAGTCATTCCTTTGTGTGAGCAACAAATGTTAGTTTTTAAACAATTACTGATATTGGAGGGACCTTCAAGGTGGCAGAGGAGTAAGATGTGGAGATCACCTTCTTCCCCACAAGTACATAAAAAATACATCTACATGTGGCACAACTCTTACAGAATACCTACAGAATGCTGGCAGAAGACCTCGGCCTTCCCAAAAGGCAAGAAGATCCCAACATACCTGGGTAGGGTAAAAGAAAAAAGAAAAAAACAGAGACAAAAGAATAGGGATGGGAACTGCCCCTCTGGGAGGGAGTTGTGAAGGAGGAAAAGTTTCCACAGACTAAGGAGCCCCTTCACTGGCAGGGATTGGGGTGGGCAGGAGGGGAAGCTTGAGAGCCATGGAGCAGAGCGCAGCAACAGGGGTGCAGAGGGCAAAGTGGAGAGATTCCCACACAGAGGATTGGTGCCAACCAGCACTCACCAGCCTGAGAGGCTTGCCTGCTCACCTGCTGGGGTGGGTGGGGGCTGAGGCTTGGGCTTTGGAGGTCAGATCCCAGGGAGAGGACTGGGGTTGGCTGTGTGAACACAGCCTGAGGGGGCTAGTGTGCCACAGCTAGCTGGGAGGGAGTCCAGGAAAAAGTCTGGACCTGCCTACGATGCAAGAGACCATTGTTTTGGGGTGCACAAGAAGAAGGGATTCCTTCCCTGACTGCCCACAGAAGGCAGAGAACCACCTAAGCAAGTCCAGAGATGGGCACAAGCTGCGGCTATCACCTTGGACCACAGAGATGGGCATGAAATGCTAATACTGCTGCTGCAGCCACGAAGAATCCTGTGTGCAAGCACAGGTCACTATGACACCTCCACCGGGAGCCTGTGCAGCATGCCACTGTGATCCAGGGACAAATTCCCCACGAGAACACACGGTGTACCTCAGGCTGTTGCAATGTCACACCAACCTCTGCCACCGCAGGCTTGCCCGCATTCCAATTATAACTACCGTACCATCCCTCCTCCCGGCCTGAATGAGCAAGAGCCTCCTAATCAGCCACTACTTTAACCCCGTCCTCTCTGGGCAGGAACAGATGCCTGAGGGTGACCCACACAAAGAGGTGGGGCCAAAACCAAAGGTGAACCTGAGGACCTGTGTGAAACAAGACGAGAAAGGGAAGTTTCTCCATGCAGCTTCAGAAACAGCAGATTAAATTTCCACAATCAACTTGATGTACCCTGCATCTGTGGAATACCTGAATGGGCAATGAATCATCCCAAATTTGAGGTGGTGGACTTAGGAAGCAACTGTAGACTTGGAGTTTGCTGTCTGTGATTGATTTGTTTCTGATTTTTTATGTTTATCTTAGTATAGTTTTTAGCGCTTGTTAACATTGGTGGATTTGTTTATTGGTTTGGTTGTTCTCTTCTTTTATTTTTATTATTATTATTTTTAAAATCGTTTCTTTCTTTCTTTTTTTTCTCCTTTTCTTCTGAGCAGTGTGACTGACAGGGTCTTGGTTCTCTGGCCTGGTGTCAGGCCTGAGCCTCTGAGGTGGGAGAGCTGAGTTCAGGACATTGGACCAACAGAGACATCCTGGCCCACATATTATCAATTTGCAAGAGCTCTCCCAGAGATCTCTGTCTCAACACTAAAACCCAGCTCCACCCAATAGCTAGCAAGTTCCAGTGATGGACTCCCCAGGCCAAACAACAAGCAAGACAGGAACACAACCCCACCCATTAAGAGAGAGGCTGCTTAAAATCATACTAACTTCACAGACCCCCTAAAACACATGACCAGATGTGGTCCTGACCACCAGATAGACAAGATCCAGCCCGACCCACCAGAACACAGCCACCAGTCCCCTAGACCAGGAAGCCAAAAGAAGCCACTGAACCAACCTCACTGACTGGGGGCGGACACTAAAAACAATGGGAACTACAAACCTGCAGCCTGCAAAAAGCAGACCCTAAACACAGTAACTTAAACAAAAAAAGACAGACAAATATGCAGCAGATGAAGAAGCCTGGTAAAAACACAACATGCCAAACAAATGAAGAGGAAATAGGCAGTCTACCTGAAAAAGAGTACAGAGTAATGATAGTAAAGATGATACACAATCTTGGAAATAGAATGGAGAAAATACAAGACACATTTAACAAGGACCTAGAAGAACTAAAGAGCAAACAAACAATGATGAACAACACAATAAATGAAATTAAAAATTCTCTAGAAGGAATCAATAACAGAATAACTGAGACAGAAGAACGGATAAATGACCTGGAAGATAAAATAGTGGAAATAACTACTGCAGAGCAGAATAAAGAAAAAAGAATGAAAAGAATTGAGGACAGTCTCAAGACCTCTAGGACAATATTAAATACACCAACATTAGAATTATAATGGTCTTAGAAGAAGAAGAGAAAAAGAAAGTGACTGAGAAAATATTTGAAGAGATTATAGTGGAAAACTTCCCTAACATGGGAAAGGAAATAGTCAATCAAGTCCAGGAAACAGAGAGTCCCATATATGATAAATCAAAGAGGAAACATGCCAAGATTCATATTAATCAAACCAAAAAAAACTAAATACAAAGAAAAAATATTAAAAACAGCAAGGGAAAAACAACAAATAACATAAAAGGGAATCCCCATAAGGTTAACAGATGATCTTTCAGCAGAAATTCTGCAAGCCAGAAGGGAGTGGCAGGACATATTTAAAGTGATGAAAGGGGAAAATCTACAACCAAGATTGCTCTACCCAGCAAGGATCTCATTCAGATTTGATGGACAAATTAAAACCTTTACAGACAAGCAAAAGTTAAGAGAATTCAGAATCACCAAACCAGCTTTACAACAAATGCTAAAGGCTCTAGGAAGGAAACACAAAAGAAGGAAAAGACCTACCAAAAAAACCCCAAAACAACAAAATGGTAATAGGAACATACATATAGATAATTACCTTAAATGTAAATGGATTAAATGTTCTAACCAATAGACTTAGACTGGCTGAATGGATATAGAAAGATGACATGTATATATGCTGTCTACAAGAGAACCACTTCAGACCTAGGGACGCATAGAGACTAAAAGTAAGGAGATGGAAAACGATATTCCATGCAAATGGAAATCAAAAGAAAACTGGAGTAGCAATTCTCATATCAGACAAAATAGACTTTAAATTAAAGACTATTGCAGGAGACAAAGAAGGACACTACATAATGATCAAGGGATCAATTCAAGAAGATATAACAATTGAAATATTTATGCACCCAATAAAGGAGCACCTCAATACATGAGGCAAATGCTAACAGTCATAAAAGGGGAAATCGACAGTAACACAATAATAGTAGGGGACTTTAAAACCCCACGTTCACCAATAGACAGATCATCCAAAATGAAAATAAATAAGGAAACACAAGCTTTTAATGACACATTAAGCAAGGTGGTCTTAATTGATCTTTATAGGACATTCTGTCCAATAACAACAGAATACACTTTCTTCTCAAGTGGTCATGGAACATTCTCCAGGATAGATCATACTTTGGGTCACAAATCAAGTCTTGGTAAATTTAAGAAAATTGAAATCACATCAAGAATCTTTTCCAACCATAATGTTATGAGACTAGATATCAATTACAGGAAGAAAACTGGAAAAAAATGCAAACACAGGGAGGCTAAACAATATGTTACTAATTAAACAAGAGATCACTGAAGAAAACAATGAGGAAATCAAAAAATACCTAGAATCAAATGACAATGAAAACACGATGACCCAAAACTTATGGGATGCAGCAAAAGCAGCTTTAAGAGGGAAGTTTATAGCAATACAATCCTACCTCAAGAAACAAGAAAAATCTCAAATAAACAACCTAACCTTACATCTAGAGCAATTAGAGAAAGAAGAACAAAACAACCTCAGAGTTAGCAGAAGGAAAGATCATAAAGATCAGATCAGAAATAAATGAAAAAGAAATGAAGGAAACAATAGCAAAAATCAATAAAACTAAAAGCTGGTTCTTTGAGAAGATAAACAAAATTGATAAACCATTAGCCAGACTCATCAGGAAAAAAAGGGAGAAGACTCAAATCAATAGAATTAGAAATGAAAAAGGAGAAGTAACAACATTGGCACTGCAGAAATACAAAGGAGCATGAGCGATTTCTACAAGCAACTATATGCCAATAAAATGGACTACCTGGAAGGAATGGACAAATTCTTAGAAAAGAACACTTCTGAGCATGAACCAGGAAGAAATAGAAAATATAAACAGACCAATCACAAGCACTGAAATTGAAACTGAGATTAAAAGTCTTCCAACTGACAGAAGGGGAGAGGCAGCGCGGGGAAAGGCGGGCCTCTGGAGCGTGGAGTTCTGGAGTTTGCAGGTTTAAATTGCCCAAGGAAGTTGCATAATATTGAGTACTATTGCCTAGGTTCTATATTTCACGTGAGAATTATCTTTACATAAGAAAGACAGTTTAAGGGGAAAAATATGGCAACCACTTCATTCATAAGAAATATTATATTAACCAAGATGGCGGAGTAGAAGGACGTGCTCTCACTCCCTCTTGCGAGAGCACCAGAATCACAACTGTCTGCTGAACAATCATTGACAGGAAGACCCTGGACTTCACCAAGGAGGATAACCCACATCCAAGGACAGAGGAGAAGCCACAGTGAGACGGTAGGAGGGGTGCAATCAGAGTAAAATCTAATCCCATAACTGCTGGGTGGGTGACTCACAGACTGGGAACATTTATACCACAGAAGTCCACCCACTGGAGTGAAGGTTCTGAGCCCCACGTCAGGCTTCCCAACCTGGGGGTCCGGCAACGGGAGGAGGAATTCCTAGAGAATCAGACTTTGAAGCCTAGTGGGAATTGATTGCAGGACTTCGACAGGACTGAGGGAAACAGAGACCCCACGCTTGGAGGGCACACACAAAGTAGTGTGCACATCGGGACCCAGGGGAAGGAGCAGTGACCCTGGGGGAGACTGAACCAGACCTACCTGCTGGTGTTGGGGGGTTTCCTGCAGAGGCGGGGGGTGGCTCTGTTTCACTGTGGGGATAAGGACTCTGGCAGCGGAGGTTCTGGGAAGTGCTTCTTGGCGTGAGCCCTCCCAGAGTCTGCCATTAACCCCACCAAAGAGCCCAGGTAGGCTCCAGTGCTGGGTTGCCTCAGGCAAAACAACCAACAGGGAGGGAACCCAGCCCCACCCATCAACACTCAAGTGGATTAAAGTTTTACTGAGCTCTGACCACCACAGCAACAGTCAGCTCTACCCACCACCAGAGCCTCCCATCAAGCCTCTTAGATAGCCTCAACCACCAGAGGGCAGACAGAAAAAGCAAGAAAAACTACAATCCTGCAGCCTGTGGACCAAAAACCACAGTTACAGAAAGATAGACAAGATGAAAAGGCAGAGGGCTATGTACCAGATGAAGGAACAAGAAAAAACCCCAGAAAAACAACTAAACGAAGTGGAGATAGGCAACCTTCCAGAAAAAGAATTCAGAATAATGATAGTGAGGATGATCCAGGACCTCGGAATAAGAATGGAGGCAAAGATTGAGAAGATACAAGAAATGATTAACAAAGACCTAGAAGAATTAAAGAAAAAACAAACAGAGATGACCAATACAATAACTAAAATGAAAACTACACTAGAAGGAATCAATAGCAGAATAACTGAGGCAGAAGAATGGATAAGTGACCTGGAAGACAGAATGGTGGAATTCACTGCTGTGGAACAGACTAAAGAAAAAAGAATGAAAAGAAATGAAGACAGCTTAAGAGACCTCTGGGACAACATTAAACACAACAACATTCGCATTATAGGGGTCCCAGAAGGTGAAGAGAGAGAGAAAGGACCAGAGAAAATATTTGAAGAGATTATAGTCGAAAACTTCTCTAACATGGGAAAGGAAATAGCCATCCAAGTCCAGGAAGCGCAGAGAGTCCCATACAGGATAAACCCAAGGAGAAACACGCCGAGACACATAGTAATCAAAGTGGCAAAAATTAAAGACAAAGAAAAATTATTGAAAGCAGCAAGGGAAAAACGACAAATAACATACAAGGGAACTCCCATAAGGTTAACAGCTGATTTCTCAGCAGAAACTCTGCAAGCCAGAAGGGAGTGGCATGATATACTTAAAGTGATGAAAGGGAAGAACCTACAACCAAGATTACTCTACCCGGCAAGGATCTCATTTAGATTTGATGGAGAAATCAAAAGCTTTACAGACAAGCAAAAACTAAGAGAATTCAGCACCACCAAACCAGCTCTACAACAAATGCTAAAGGAACTTCTCTAAGTGGGAAACACAAGAGAAGAAAAGGACCTACAAAAACAAACTCAAAACAATTAAGAAAATGGTCATAGGAACATACATATCGATAATTACCTTAAACGTGAATGGATTAAATGCCCCAACCAAAAGACATAGACTGGCTGAATGGATACAAAAACAAGACCCATATATATGCTGTCTACAAGAGACCCACTTTAGACCTAGGGACACATACAGACTGAAAGTGAGGGGATGGAAAAAGATATTCCATGCAAATGGAAATCAAAAGAAAGCTGCAGTAGCTATACTCATATCAGATAAGATAGACTTTAAAATAAAGAATGTTACAAGAGACAAGGAAGGACACTACATAATGATCCAGGGATCAATCCAAGAAGAAGATATAACAATTATAAATATATATGCACCCAACATAGGAGCACCTCAATACATAAGGCAACTGCTAACAGCTATAAAAGAGGAAATTGACAGTAACACAATCATAGTGGGGGACTTTAACACCTCACTTACACCAATGGACAGATCATCCAAAATGAAAATAAATAAGGAAAGAGAAGCTTTAAATGACACAATAGACCAGATAGATTTAATTGATATATATAGGACATTCCATCCAAAAACAGCAGATTACACGTTCTTCTCAAGTGCACACGGAACATTCTCCAGGATAGATCACATCTTGGGTCACAAATCAAGCCTCAGTAAATTTAAGAAAATTGAAATCATATCAAGCATCTTTTCTGACCACAATGCTATGAGATTAGAAATGAATTACAGGGAAAAAAACGTAAAAAAGACAAACACATGGAGGCTAAACAATACGTTACTAAATAACCAAGAGATCACTGAAGAAATCAAAGAGGAAATCAAAAAATACCTAGAGACAAATGACAATGAAAACACGACGACCCAAAACCTATCGGATGCAGCAAAAGCAGTTCTAAGAGGGAAGTTTATAGCTATACAAGCCTACCTAAAATAACAAGAAAAATCTCAAGTAAACAATCTAACCTTACACCTAAAGAAACTAGAGAAAGAAGAACAAACAAAACCCAAAGTTAGCAGAAGGAAAGAAATCATAAAGATCAGAGCAGAAATAAATGAAATAGAAACAAAGAAAACAATAGCAAAGATCAATAAAACTAAAAGTTGGTTCTTTGAGAAGATAAACAAAATTGATAAGCCATTAGCCAGACTCATCAAGAAAAAGAGGGAGAGGACTCAAATCAATAAAATCAGAAATGAAAAAGGAGAAGTTACAACAGACACTGCAGAAATACAAAGCATCCTAAGAGACTACTACGAGCAACTTTATGCCAATAAAATGGACAACCTGGAAGAAATGGACAAATTCTTAGAAAGGTATAACCTTCCAAGACTGAACCAGGAAGAAATAGAAAATATGAACAGACCAATCACAAGTAATGAAATTGAAACTGTGATTAAAAATCTTCCAACAAACAAAAGTCCAGGACCAGATGGCTTCACAGGTGAATTCTATCAAACATTTAGAGAAGAGCTAACACCTATCCTTCTCAAACTCTTCCAAAAAATTGCAGAGGAAGGAACACTCCCAAACTCATTCTATGAGGCCACCATCACCCTGATACCAAAACCAGACAAAGACACTACAAAAAAAGAAAATTACAGACCAATATCACTGATGAATATAGATGCAAAAATCCTCAACAAAATACTAGCAAACAGAATCCAACAACACATTAAAAGGATCATACACCACGATCAAGTGGGATTTATCCCAGGGATGCAAGGATTCTTCAATATACGCAAATCAATCAATGTGATACACCATATTAACAAACTGAAGAATAAAAACCATATGATCATCTCAATAGATGCAGAAAAAGCTTTCGACAAAATTCAACACCCATTTATGATAAAAACTCTCCAGAAAGTGGGCATAGAGGGAACCTACCTCAACATAATAAAGGCCATATATGACAAACCCACAGCAAACATCATTCTCAATGGTGAAATACTGAAAGCATTTCCTCTAAGATCAGGAACGAGACAAGAATGTCCACTCTCACCATTATTATTCAACATAGTTCTGGAAGTCCTAGCCACGGCAATCAGGGAAGAAAAAGAAATAAAAGGAATACAAATTAGAAAAGAAGAAGTAAAACTGTCACTGTTTGCGGATGACATGATACTATACATAGAGAATCCTAAAACTGCCACCAGAAAACTGCTAGAGCTAATTAATGACTATGGTAAAGTTGCAGGATACAAAATTAATGCACAGAAATCTCTTGCATTCCTATACACTAATGATGAAAAATCTGAAAGAGAAATTATGGAAACACTCCCATTTACCATTGCAACAAAAAGAATAAAATACCTAGGAATAAACCTACCTAGGGAGACAAAAGACCTGTATGCAGAAAAGTATAAGACACTGATGAAAGAAATTAAAGATGATACCAACAGATGGAGAGATATACCATGTTCTTGGATTGGAAGAATCAACATTGTGAAAATGAGTATACAACCCAAAGCAATCTACAGATTTAATGCAATCCCTATCAAATTACCAATGGCATTTTTTACGGAGCTAGAACAAATCATCTTAAAATTTGTATGGAGACACAAAAGACCCCGAATAGCCAAAGCAGACTTGAGGGAAAAAAATGGAGCTGGAGGAATCAGACTCCCTGACTTCAGACTATACTACAAAGCTACAGTAATCAAGACAATATGGTACTGGCACAAAAACAGAAACATAGATCAATAGAACAAGATAGAAAGCCCAGAGATTAACCCATGCACCTATGGTCAACTAATCTATGACAAAGGAGGCAAAGATATACAATGGAGAAAAGACAGTCATTTCAATAAGTGGTGCTGGGAAAACTGGACAGCTACATGTAAAAGAATGAAATTAGAATACTCCCTAACACCATACACAAAAATAAACTCAAAATTGATTAGAGACCTAAATGTAAGACCGGACACTATAAAACTCTTAGAGGAAAACATAGGAAGAACACTCTTTGACATAAATCACAGCAAGATCTTTTTTGATCCACCTCCTAGAGTAATGGAAATAAAAACAAAAATAAACAAATGGGACCTAATGAAACTTCAAAGGTTTTGTGCAGCAAAGGAAACCATAAACAAGACGAAAAGACAACCCTCAGAATGGGAGAAAATATTTGCAAACGAATCAATGGACAAAGGATTAATCTCCAAAATATATAAACAGCTCATTCAGCTCAATATCAAAGAAACAAACACCCCAATCCAAAAATGGGCAGAAGACCTAAATAGACATTTCTCCAAAGAAGACATACAGACGGCCATGAAGCACATGAAAAGATGCTCAACATCACTAATTATTAGAGAAATGCAAATCAAAACTACAATGAGGTATCACCTCACTCCTGTTAGAATGGGCATCATCAGAAAATCAACAAACAACAAATGCTGGAGAGGGTGTGGAGAAAAGGCAATCCTCTTGCACTGTTGGTGGGAATGTAAATTGATACAGCCACTATGGAGAACAATATGGAGGTTCCTTAAGAAACTAAAAATAGAATTACCATATGAGCGGAGGAGAGAAGATGGCGGAAGAGTAAGACGCGGAGATCACCTTCCTTCCCACAGATACAGTAGAAATACATCTACACGTGGAACTGCTCCTACAGAACACCCACTGAACGCTGGCAGAAAACGTCCGACCTCCAAAAAGGCAAGAAAATCCCCCCGTACTTGGGTATGGCAAAAGAAAAAAGAAATAACAGAGACAAAAGAATAGGGACGGCACCTGCACCAGTGAGAGGGAGCTGTGAAGGAGGAAAAACTTCCACGCACTAGGAAGCCCCTTCGCGGGCAGAGACTGCGGGTGGCAGAGGGGGGAAGCTTCGGAGCCACGGAGGAGAGCGCAGCCACAGGGGTGCAGAGGGCAAAGCGGAGAGGCTCCCGCACGGAGGAGCGGTGCCGACCGGCACTCACCAGCCCGAGAGGCTTGTCTGCTCCCCCGCCGGGGCGGGCGGGGACTGGGAGCTGAGGCTCGGGCTTTGGTCGGATCGCAGGGAGAGGACTGGGATTGGCGGCGTGAACACAGCCTGAAGGGGTTAGCGCACCACAGCTAGCCGGGAGGGAGTCCGAGAAAAATTCTGCAGCTGCCGAAGAGGCAAGAGACTTTTTCTTCCCTCTTTGTTTCCTGGTGCGCGAGGAGAGGGGATTCAGAGCGCCGCCTAAACGAACTTCAGAGACGGGAGCGAGCAGCAGCTAACAGCGCGGATCCCACAGCAACAGGGGCGCAGAGGAAAAAGCGGAGAGACTCCCGCACAGAGGCTCGGCGCCGGGCAGCGCTCACCAGCCTGAGAGGCTTGTCTGCTCCCCCGCCGGGGCAGGCGGGGCTGGGAGCTGAGGCTCGGGCTTCGGTCGGATCGCAGGGAGAGGACTGCGGCTGGCGGCGTGAACACAGCCTGAAGGGGTTAGCGCACCACAGCTGGCTGGGAGGAAGACCAGGAAAAAGTCTGCAGCTGCCGAAGAGGCAAGAGACTTTTTCTTGCCTCTTTGTTTCGCTGCGTGCAAGGAGAGGGGATTCAGAGCGCCGCCTAAACGAACTCCAGAGAAGGGCGCGAGCCGCGGCGATCAGCGCGGACCCCAGAGACGGGCGTGAGACGCTGGGGCTGCTGCTGCCGCCTCCAAAAAGCCTGTGTGTGAGCACAGGTCACTCTCCACACCGCCCCTCCCGGGAGCCGGTGCAGCCCGCCACTGCCAGGGTCCCGTGATCCCCGGACAAATTCCCCGGGAGAACGCACTGCGCGCCTCAGGCTGGTGCAACGTCACGCCGGCCTCTGCTGCCGCAGGCTCGCCCCGGCTCTTCCGTACCCCTCCCTCCCCGCGGCCTGAGTGAGCCAGCGCCCCCGAAGCAGCTGCTCCTTTAACCCCGTTCTGTCTGGGCGGGGAATAGACGCCCTCAGGCGACCTACACGCAGAGGCGGGTCCAAATCCAAAGCTGAACCCCAGGAGCTGTGTGAACAGGGAAGAGAAAGGGAAATTTCTCCCAGCAGCCTCAAAAGTAGCGGATTAAAACTCCACAAACAACTTGATGTGCCTGCATCTGTTGAATACCTGAATAGACAACGAATCATCCCAAATTCAGGAGGTGGACTTTGGGAGCAGGATATATTAATTTTTCCCCTGTTCCTTTTTTTTTGTGAGTGTATATGTATATGCTTCTGGGTGAGATTTTGTCTGTATAGCTTTGCTTTACAATAGCTTTATTTTGCTTCACTATATTATAGCCTCTATCTTTCTTTCTTTCTTTCTATTTTTTCTCCCTTTTACTCTGAGCCATGTGGACGAAAGGCTCTTGGTGCTCCAGCCAGGCATCAGGGCCGTGCCTCTGAGGTGGGAGAGCCAACTTCAGGACAGTGGTCCACAAGAGACCTCCCAACTCCACGTAATACCAAATGGTAAAAATCTCTCAGAGATCTCCATCTCAACATCAAGACCCAGCATCACTCAATGACCAGCAAGCTACAGTGCTGAACACCCTGTTGCAAACAACTAGCAAGACAGGAACACAGCCCCATCCATTAGCAGAGAGGCTGCCTAAAATCATAATAAGGCCACAGACACCCCAAAATACACCACCAGACGTGGATGTGCCCACCAGAAAGACAAGATCCAGCCTCATCCACCAGAGCTCAGGCACTAGTTCCCTACACCAGGAAGCCTACACAACCCACTGAACCAACCTTAGCCACTGGGGACAGATACCAAAAACAACGGGAACTACAAACCTGCAGTCTGTGAAAAGGAGACCCCAAACACAGTAAGATAAGCAAAATGAGATGACAGAAAAACACACAGCAGATGAAGGAGCAGGGTCAAAACACACCAGACTTAACAAATGAAGAGGAAATAGGTAGTCTACCTGAAAAAGAATTCAGAATAATGATAGTAAGGATGATCCAAAATCTTGGAAATAGAATAGACAAAATGCAGGAAACATTTAACAAGGACGTAGAAGAACTAAAGAGGACCCAAGCAATGATGAAAAACATAATAAATGAAATTAAAAATACTCTACATGGGATCAATAGCAGAATAACTGAGGCAGAAGAAAGGATAAGTGACCTGGAAGATAAAATGGTGGAAATAACTACTACAGAGCAGGATAAAGAAAAAAGAATGAAAAGAACTGAGGACAGTCTCAGAGACCTCTGGGACAACATTAAACGAACCAACATTCGAATTATAGGGGTCCCAGAAGAAGAAGAGAAAAAGAAAGGGACTGAGAAAATATTTGAAGAGATTATAGTTGAAAACTTCTCTAATATGGGAAAGGAAATAGTTAATCAAGTCCTGGAAGCACAGAGAGTCCCATACAGGATAAACCCAAGGAGAAACATGCCAAGACACATATTAATGAAACTGTCAAAAATTAAATATAAGGAAAACATATTAAAGGCAGCAAGGGAAAAAAAACAAATAACACACAAGGGAATCCCCATAAGGTTAACATCTGATCTTTCAGCAGAAACTCTGCAAGCCAGAAGGGAGTGGCAGGATATACTTAAAGTGATGAAGGAGAAAAACCTACAACCAAGATTACTCTACCCAACAAGGATCTCATTCAGATTCGATGGAGAAACTAAAAGCTTTACAAACAAGCAAAAGCTGAGAGAGTTCAGCACCACCAAACCAGCTTTACAACAAATGCTAAAGGAACTTCTCTAGGCAAGAAACACAAGAGAAGGAAAACACCTACAATAACAAACCCAAACATTTAAGAAAATGGGAATAGGAACATACATATCGATAATTACCTTGAATGTAAATGGATTAAATGTTCCCACCAAAAGACACAGGCTGGCTGAATGGATACAAAAACAAGACCCATATATATGCTGTCTACAAGAGACCCACTTCAGACCTAGAGACACATACAGACTGAAAGTGAGGGGATGGAAGAAGATATTCCATGCAAATGGAAATCAAAAGAAAGCTGGAGTAGCAATTCTCATATCAGACAAAATAGACTTTAAAATAAAGACGATTACAAGAGACAAAGAAGGACACTATATAATGATCAAGGGATCGATCCAAGAGGAAGCTATAACAATTGTAAATATTTATGCACCCAACATAGGAGCACCTCAATACATAAGGCAAATACTAACAGCCATAAAAGGGGAAATCGACAGCAACACAATCATAGTAGGGGACTTTAACACCCCACTTTCACAAATGGACAGATCATCCAAAATGAAAATAAATAAGGAAACACAAGCTTTAAATGATACATTAAACAAGATGGACTTAATTGATATTTATAGGACATTCTACCCAAAAACAACAGAATACACATTTTTCTCAAGTGCTCATGGAACATTCTCCAGGATAGATCATATCTTGGGTCATAAATCAAGCCTTGGTAAATTTAAGAAAATTGAAATCGTATCAAGTATCTTTTCCGATCACAAGGCTATGAGACTAGATATCAATTACAGGAAAAAACCTGTAAAAAATACAAACACATGGAGGCTACACAATACACTACTTAATAACGAAGTGATTACTGAAGAAATCAAAGGGGAAATCAAAAAATACCTAGAAACAAATGACAATGGAGATATGACGACCCAAAACCTATGGGACGCAACAAAAGCAGTGCTAAGAGGGAAGTTTATAGCAATACAAGCCTACCTCAAGAAACAGGAAACATCTCGAATAAACAACCTAACCTTGCACCTGAAGCAATTAGAGAAAGAAGAACAAAAAAAGCCCAAAGCCAGCAGAAGGAAAGAAATTATAAAGATCAGGTCAGAAATAAATGAAAAAGAAATGAAGGAAACAATAGCAAAAATCAATGAAACTAAAAGCTGGTTCTTTGAGAAGATAAACAAAATTGATAAACCATTAGCCAGACTCATCAAGAGAAAAAGGGAGAAGACTCAGATCAATAGAATTAGAAATGAAAAAGGAGAAGTAACCACTGACACTGCAGAAATACAAAAGATCATGAGAGATTACTACAAGCAACTCTATGCCAATAAAATGGACACCTGGAAGAAATGGACAGATTCTTAGAAATGCACAAACTGCCGAGACTGAACCAGGAAGAAATAGAAAATATGAACAGACCAATCACAAGCACTGAAATTGAAACTGTGATTAAAAACCTTCCAACAAACAAAAGCCCAGGACCAGATGGCTTCACAGGTGAATTCTATCAAACATTTAGAGCCGAGCTAACACCTATCCTTCTCAAACTCTTCCAAAATATTGCAGAGGGAGGAACACTCCCAAACTCATTCTATGAGGCCACCATCACCCTGATACCAAAAGCAGACAAAGATGTCACAAAGAAAGAAAACTACAGGCCAATATCACTGATGAACATAGATGCAAAAATCCTCAACAAAATACTAGCAAACAGAATCCAACAGCACATTCAAAGGATCATACAGCATGATCAAGTGGGGTTTATCCCAGGAATGCAAGGATTCTTCAATATACGCAAATCAATCAATGTGATACACCATATTAACAAATTGAAGGAGAAAAACCATATGATCATCTCAATAGATGCAGAGAAAGCTTTCGACAAAATTCAACACCCATTTATGATAAAAGCCCTGCAGAAAGTAGGCATAGAGGGAACTTTCCTCAACATAATAAAGGCCATATATGACAAACCAACAGCCAACGTTGTCCTCAATGGTGAAAAACTGAAACCATTTCCACTAAGATCAGGAACAAGACAAGGTTGCCCACTCTCACCACTATTATTCAACATAGTTTTGGAAGTGTTAGCCACAGCAATCAGAGAAGACAAAGAAATAAAAGGAATCCAAATCGGAAAAGAAGAAGTAAAGCTGTCACTATTTGCAGATGACATGATACTATACATAGAGAATCCTAAAGATGCTACCAGAAAACTCCTAGAGCTAATCAATGAATTTGGTAAAGTAGCAGGATACAAAATAAATGCACAGAAATCTCTTGCATTTCTATACACTAATGACGAAAAATCTGAAAGTGAAATTAAGAAAACACTCCCGTTTACCATTGCAACAAAAAGAATAAAATATCTAGGAATAAACCTACCTAAGGAGACAAAAGACCTGTATGCAGAAAATTATAAGACACTGATGAAAGAAATTAAAGATGATGCAAATAGATGGAGAGATATACCATGTTCCTGGATTGGAAGAATCAACATTGTGAAAATGACTCTACTACCCAAAGCAATCTACAGATTCAATGCAATCCCTATCAAACTACCACTGGCATTTTTCACAGAACTAGAACAAAAAATTTCACAATTTGTTTGGAAACACAAAAGACCCCGAATAGCCAAAGCAATCTTGAGAACGAAAATTGGAGCTGGGGGAATCAGGCTCCCTGACTTCAGACTATATTACAAAGCTTCAGTAATCAAGACAGTTTGGTACTGGCACAAAAACAGAAATTTAGATCAATGGAACAGGATAGAAAGCCCAGAGATAAACCCACACACATATGGTCACCTTATCTTTGATAAAGGAGGCAAGCATATACAGTGGAGAAAAGACAGCCTCTTCAATAAGTGGTGCTGGGAAAATTGGACAGGTACATGTAAAAGTATGAAATTAGAACACTCCCTGACACCATGCACAAAAATAAACTCAAAATGGATTAAAGACCTAAGTGTAAGGCCAGACACTATCAAACTCTTAGAGGAAAACATAGGCAGAACACTCTATGACATACATCACAGCAAGATTCTTTTTGACCCAGCTCCCAGAGAAATGGAAATAAGAACACAAATAAACAAATGGGACCTAATGAAAGTTAAAAGCTTTTGCACAGCAAAGAAAACCATAAACAAGACCAAAAGACAACCATCAGAATGGGAGAAAATATTTGCAAATGAAGCAACTGACAAAGGATTAATCTCCAAGATTTACAAGCAGCTCATGCAGCTCAATAACAAAAAAACGAACAACCCAATCCAAAAATGGGCAGAAGACCTAAATAGACATTTCTCCAAAGAAGATATACAGATGGCCTACAGACACATGAAAGAATGCTCAACATCATTAATCATTAGAGAAATGCAAATCAAAACTACAATGAGATATCATCTCACACCGGTCAGAATGGCCATCATCAAAAAATCTAGAAACAATAAATGCTGGAGAGGGTGTGGAGGAAAGGGAACACTCTTGCACTGTTGGTGGGAATGTAAATTGATACAGCCACTATGGAGAACAGTATGGAGATTCCTGAAAAAACTACAAATAGAACTACCATACGACCCAGCAATCCGAATACTGGGCATATACCCTGAGAATACCATAGGTCAAAAAGAGTCATGTACCAAAATGTTCATTGCAGCTCTATTTACAATAGCCAGGACATGGAAGCAACCTAAATGTCCATCGACAGATGAATGGGTAAAGAAGATGTGGCACATATATACAATGGAATATTACTCAGCCATAAAAAGAAATGAAATGGAGGTATTTGTAATGAGGTGGATGGAGTTAGAGTCTGTCATACAGAGTGAAGTAAGTCAGAAAGAGAAAAACAAATACAGTATGCTAACACATATATACGGAATCTAAGGGAAAAAAAAAAAAAAAAAAAGGCCATGAAGAACCTAGTGGCAAGATGGGAATAAAGACATAGACCTACTAGAGAATGCACTTGAGGATATGGGGAGGGGGTGGGGTGAGATGTGACAGGGTAAGAGAGTGTCATGGACATATATACACTACCAAATGTAAAATAGATAACTAGTGGGAAGCAGCCGCATAGCACAGGGAGATCAGCTCGGTGCTTTGTGACCACCTAGAGGGGTGGGATGGGGAGGGTGGGAGGGAGGGAGATGCAAGAGGGAAGAGAAATGGGAACATATTGTATATGTATAACTGATTCACTTTGTTATAAATCAGAAGCTAACACACCATTGTAAGGCAATTATACTTCAATAAAGATGTTTAAAAAAAAAAAAGAATTACCATATGACCCAGCAATCCCACTACTGGGCATATACCCAGAGAAAACCGTAATTCAAAAAGACACATGCACCCGAATGTTCATTGCAGCACAATTTACAATAGCCAGGTCATGGAAGCAACCTAAATGCCCATCAACAGACGAATGGATAAAGAAGTTGTGGTACATATATACAATGGAATATTACTCAGCCATAAAAAGGAACGAAATTGAGTCATTTGTTGAGAAGTGGATGGATCTAGAGACTGTCATACAGAGTGAAGTAAGTCAGAAAGAGAAAAACAAATATCGTATATTAATGCATGTATGTGGAACCTAGAAAAATGGTACAGATGAGCCGGTTTGCAGGGCAGAAGTTGAGACACAGATGTAGAGAATGGACATATGGACACCAAGGGGGGAAAATTGCGGTGGGGTGGGGATGGTGGTGTGCTGAATTGGGCGATTGGGATTGACATGTATACACTGATGTGTATAAAATTGATGCCTAATAAGAACCTGCAGTATAAAACAACAAACAAACAAAACAACTAATACTAAACTTTCATTGGGTTATTTGTATGGCAATATGTTAATATAAATGTTTCAGACATTACATGAAATTTCTAAAAATCTTATATTTGTATTTGTATGGAAATATGTATGGAAATATGTTAATATAAATGTTTCAGACATTACATGAAATTTCTAAAAATCTTATATGTTCTGGTATAATGTTATAAGTAATAATCCTAGTTATTACTTTAAAATGTATATCTCAGAAATAACTAATTTTCTTGTCAACTGCATTATTATGAACTTTCATCAAATCTTTAACAGTGGTCATTTTTAAGTCTTTTGTCATTTACAGACAGTTCTGGGTGTACTCTGATGCTTTTGCAAATATATTCCTATAAAAGGCTTTCATCTTCAAGAAATTCATGGAAAAGACTCTGACAAGTACAGGTTTCTGGTAACTGACTGTACTGCTGAACTGAATGAATAAGCATTTTCAGAACTCTAATGAAAAACTGATGAACTCATAAAAGTGCTAACAAAAGATCAAGATGAAAAAAAAATTAATTACATGGGACTGAGTGAACTGATGAGGACGAGTAGAATTTTTGTGACTTTCTGTCTGAATTAAAAAAAAAAAAAATCCCCCCCCAAAAAAAAAGTTAGGTTAATAAAAAAAATAATAATAACTTTAAAAAAAAAAATCTTCCAACAAACCAAAGCCCAGGAGATGGCTTCACAGACAAATTCTATCAAACACTTAGAAAAGAGATAACACCTATCCTTCTCAAATTCTTCCAAAATATAGCAGAGGGAGGAACACTCCCAGACTCATTCTATGTGACCACCATCACCCTGATGCCAAAACAAGAGAAAGATGTCACAGAAAAAGAAAACTACCGGCCAATATCACTGATAAGCATAGATGCAAAAATCCTCAACAAGATACTAGCAAACAGAATCCAACAGCACATTAAAAGGCTCATACACCATGATCAAGTGGGGTTTATCCCAGGAATGCAAGGATTCTTCGATATACACAAATCAATCAATGTGATACACCACAATAACAAATTGAAGGATAAAATCCGTAGGATAATCTCAATAGATGCAGAAAAAGCTTTTGACAAAATTCAACACAGATTTATGATAAAAACTCTCCAGAAAGTGGGCATAGAGGGAACCTACTGCAACATAATAAAGGCCATATATTGTTCTCAATGGTGAAAAAGTGAAGCCATTTCCTCTAAGATCAGGACGAAAACAAGGTTGCCCACTCTCACCACTATTATTCAACATAGTTTTGGAAGTTTTAGGCACAGCAATCAGAAAAGAAAAAGAAATAAAAGGAATCCAAATCAGAAAAGAAGAAATAAAACTGTCACTGCTTGCAGATGATATGATATTAGATATAGAGAGAATCCTAAAGAAGCCACCAGAAAACTTCTAGAGCTAATCAATGAATTTGGTAAAGTAGCAGGATACAAAATTAATGCACAGAAATCTCTTGCATTCCTATACACTAATGATGAAAAATCTGAAAGAGCAATTAAGGAAACACTCCCATTTAACATTGCAACAAAAAGAATAAAATACCTAGGAATAAACCTACCTAAGGAGAGAAAAGACCTGTTTGCAGAAAACTAAAAGACACTGATGAGAGAAACTAAAGACGATACAAACAGTTGGAGAGATATACTTTGTTCTTGGATTGGAAGAATCAGCATTGTGAAAATGACTACACTACTCAAAGAAATCTACAGATTCAACGCAATCCCTATCAAACTAGCAATGACATTTTTCACAGAACTAGAACAAAAAATTTCACAATTTGTATAGAAACACAAAAGACTCCGAATAGCCAAAGCAATCTTAAGAAAGAAAAACGGAGCTGGAGGAATCAGTCTCCCTGACTTCAGACTAAACTACAAATCCACAGTAATTAAGACAGTATGGTACTGGCACCAAAACAGAACTATACCTCAATGGAACAGGATAGAAAGCCCAGAGATAAACCCATGCACATATGGTCACCTTATTTTTGATAAAGGAGGCAAGAATATACAATGAAGAAAAGACAGCCTCTTCAATAAGTGGCACTGGGAAAACTGGACAGCTACATGTAAAAGAATGAAATAGGGACACTCCCTAATGAAGTATACAAAAATAATCTCAAAATGGATTAACGACCTAAATATAAGGCCAGACACTATCAAACTCTTAAAGGAAAACATAGGCCGAACACTCTATGACATAAATCACAGCAAGATCCTTTTTGACCCACCTCCTAGACAAATGGAAATAAAAAGAAAAATAAACAAATGGGACCTAATGAAGCTTAAAAGCTTTTGCACAGCAAACGAAACCATAAACAGCACAAAATGACAACCCTCAGAATGGGAGAAAATATTTGCAAATGAAGCAACTGACAAAGGATTAATCTCCAAAATTTATAAGCAGCTCATGCGGCTCAATATCCAAAAAACAAACAACCCAATCCAAAAATGGGCAGAAGACCTAAATAGACATTTCTCCAAGGAAGATATGCAGATTGCCAGCAAATGCATGAAAGGATGCTCAACATAACTAATCATTAGTGAAACGTAAATCAAAACTACAATGTGGTATCACCTCACACCTGTCCGAATGAGCATCATCAAAAAATCTACAAACAATAAATGCTGGAGAGGGTGTGGAGAAAAGGGAACCCTCTTGCACTGTTGGTGGGAATGTAAATTGATACAGCCACTATGGAGAACAGTATGAAGGTTCCTTAAAAATCTAAAAATAGAACTACCATACAACCCAGCAATCCCACCACTGGGCACATACCCTGAAAAACCATAATTTGAAAAGAGTCATGTACCACAATGTTCATTGCAGCTCTATTTACAATAGTCAGGACATGGAAGCAAACAAGTGTCTATCGACAGATGAATGGATAAAGAAGATGTTGCACATATATACAATGGAATATTACTCAGCCATAAAAAGAAATGAACTTGAGTTATTGGTAGTGAGGTGGTTAGACCTAGAGTCTGTCATACACAGTGAAGTAAGTCAGAAAGACAAAAACAAATATCGTATGCTAACATATATATATGGAATCTAAAAAAAAAAAAAAAAGGTTCTGAAGAACCTAGGGGCAGGACAGGAATAAAGACACAGACGTAGAGAATGGATGTGAGGACATGGGGAGGGGGAAGGGTAAGCTGGGACAAAGTGAGAGAGTAGCACTGACATATATATGCTACCATATGTAAAATAGATAGCTAGTGGGAAGCAGCTGCATCACCCAAGTAGATCAGCTCGGTGCTTTGTGACCACCTAGAGGCGTGGGATAGGGAGGGTGGGAGGACGATGCAAGAAGGAGGGGATTTGGAAATATATGTATACCTATAGCTGATTCACTTTGTTATACAGCAGAAACTAACACAACATTGTAAAGCAAGTATACTCCAATAAAGGTGTAAAAAAAAAAAAAAAAGAAAGGAATTCTGAGAAGTTAGATAACCCTAACAAAAAAAAAAATTATATTGTGTGCAAATCCCCATGTGTACACCCACTCTTTTTCTGTTATATTCTGTCCCCTATTAACACCAGAATTCTGATATGTATTATTTTTCATAAAAATATCTGACACATTTTTAAGTGTTTAAGCTACATTTTTAGTATATTAATGATAAAAGAAAACTGCTTTGAATAGGCATTATTAAGAAACAAATTATTTGCTTATAAATTTATACTTGTGTCATTTGGACAACATTTCCAGAGACTAGCTTATGGTTCCACCAAATTCAGATTTTTTTTCTCTTCTACTCCTCATACAATACCATTATTGATATCTGAAGAATAACTTCAGATTGTTGTAACACCTGTGGCCCTGTGCTTTTACATTACATCATGGTGAATCTTCACAGTGGGCAGGAGGAGTATTTCTGGAAGCCATTCTTACACTGGCAATTTTGGCAATAAATTAAATATAAACAGAAAGTGACTCTAAACCATATAACTATTTCTCACTAAATGAAAAATATATGTATTCCCCAGCTCAACTTCTTAACTTGAATTCATATAACTATCAATTGACCCAAATGGAAGTGTGAAGGAAAGCAAACTGAGGTGGTGAGAAACAGTGATCTTAATGATCATAACAAATATACCTAACTTAACAAATTTTACCAAAACATATAATCACAACCCATTGCTAGATTTAACCCATTCCACAGCTGTGGTGAGAATTTGTGCAGGGTAGGGACTTTGAAACTTGATGTTTATTAGCTTCATGTATACCCCACTATGATAGGAGCTACATAATAAGTGCTTAAAAGAAAACTAAAAAAATAATGTATTCCATTTGTAAGTTTGTATGATATTTTACAATGAGTTCCCTTTGCAACCATGTGAAGTGAGGACATACACTCAACTTTTCACAGAATATTTGCCTCCATACTGCTAATTGAAATAATATGCTCAATAGAGAGCTTGCTCACTGAGACAAGGCAAGAAAAATTAACTTTAAGAAAATTTCTGATAATTAAGATATAATTTTCCTTCCCATTCTAAAAATTTTTCTCTGTTTTCCTTCAGATAAAAAAGTTAGTTATCATTTTTCCAAACTCACATAACTTCCACTAATATTTGATATTAGTGAAATACACACTACTAAATATTCTTGCACATGATGATTCTCCATTTATTCAGAGAAGGATGATAAATAAGACTTTACATGTTTTGATATCCAAACTATAAATTCACATTTATTTTTATATGGAAGACTTTGGAAATATCAAATACAAGATCTTGTTCTTGCCCTCTGTTGGAAAATAGTTCCACATGCTAAAAAATCAAAACATCTGCTCATGTTCTTCACCAGAGAATATATTCTTATTTCTGAGTATTACTGGAAACTCAAGCAGGAGAACATTTCTAAGGAGCTATGGAGCAGATAATGTTTTCTGTTCTTTCTCAAATCTTCCCTTTCTGTACCTTTTTCCTCCTTTCCTTCTAGGTTGGCTCCATTAGGGTCAACAGCATTCATATGCTGTCTTGCCCATCAAGGCATCAATTCCTGATAGACTCATGCCTGAGGTTCTCTTTTTCACTGGCATATCTGCTAGGATTCACAAAACAACACACACGTGATAGCACAAAAAAAGAATGATTTTTTGAGAACATGCTCAGAAAAAGTAAATAAATGTTGGTTCCAAATGTAACCATAAAGCATTTAACATGAAATTGTTGTAATTTATTAAAGGAATGATAAACAAGGAGGAGATATCTTAAACAGAGGGTAGGAGGGACAAAAACTTGAGAAAGCTATCAAGACAATCACAGCTTTTTAAAGTCAAAGGAAATTTAAAGCTGCAGCAGTAAATCAGCTCCCAATCTAAAATGTTAAGAGCACTTCCCTGGTGGTGCAGTGGTTAAGAATCTGCCTGCCAATGCAGGGGACACGGGTGCGAGCCATGGTCTGTGAAGATCCCACATGTCGTGGAGCAGCTAAGCCCAAGCACCACATCTGCTGAGTCTGTGCCCTAGAGCCTGTGAGCCACAACTACTGAGCCCACGTTCCACAACTACTGAAGCTGTGCACCTAGAGCCCATGCTCTGCAACAAGGGAAGCCGCCGCAATGAGAAGCCCATGAAATGCAACGAAGAGTAACCCCTGCCCACTGCAACTAGAAAAAGCCCACGCACAGCAATGAAGACCCAATGTAACCATAAATAAAGAAATAAATAAATAAAATAAATTTTAAAAAATTAAAAAAGTAAATGTTCAGAATGTGAGGAGGAGTGACCAAGGTGTCAGAGTAGTAAGATCCTGAGATCATTTCCTCCTATGGGTGCACTAAAAGCAAAACTATTTACAAAGCAACTATCAATGAGAATGACCTGGATACTAGCAGAAAAGATTTTCCACAACTAAAGATATAAAGAAGGAACCACAATAAGATGGGTAGGAGGGGTAGAGTTGTAATATAGTCAAGACCCTCACCCCTGTTAAGCAAACCACAGGGGGGAAGATAATCACAATTTCAGAGATTCTCCCCAAGGAGTGAGGGATTCAAACCCCACATGGGGGTCCCCAGTCCTGGCGTGCTGCACTGCGAAGATGAGCCCCCATACTATCTGACTTTGAAGGACAGCAGGGCTTGTGTACCAAAGAGCTGAAAGGCTGTAGCAAAATAGAGACTTGGTTCTTAAAGAGCACACACAAAATCTCACATGCGGCAAGACTCAGTGCAGAGGCAGAAATTTGGAAGGAGCCTGGGTTAGACACATTTATTCATCTTGGAGAACCTCCCAGAGAGGGCAGGAGGCAACTGGGACTACCTCTGGGGACAAAGATTCTAGCTGCAGCCATTTTGGGGAGCTCTTTCTACAGTGAGGACACTGTTGATGGCTGGCTCCATTTAGGTGTCCTCCTTCTAGTCTACTAGCACTGAGGTGGTACCAGTGCACCAACATGTTTTTACCAGTCCCAGGACCTCCCATGCCCTGCAACCAGCCTCCCTGGGACACAGCTCCACCCATCAAAAGGCTAGGAGCAGAACTGAGATGCTCCAAGTCATCCAGCCATCTATACCAGGAGTTGGCCCCACCCACCAAAGTCCAGAAGCATCCATATAAGGCCTAGGCTGGCAGCCAACCAGGACAGGGGCCAGCTAAGCCTAAAGAGCACCCACAGTATTTCACCTCAACACAAGAGAAGGGCCCACTTAGCTCACACAGTGAACACCCCTAGATCATGTAACTCTGGTGACAAGAGGAGATTGCACTATTGGGCTCCATAGGAAGCCTCCTACATAAGGCCACTTCTCCAAGATCAGGAAACATTACTACCTAATCTACTTAATGCATGTACTAATCACAGAGAATTAAGCAAACCTAGGTGACAAAAGAATATGTCCCAAATGTAGAGACAAGATAAAACCCAAGAAGCACTAAGTGATGTAGAGATAAGCAATCTACCTAATAATGAGTCAATGTAATGATAATAAAAATGCTCAATAAACTTGGGAGAAGAATTTGAACACAGTGAAAGTTTAACAGAGTTAGAAAATATAAAGAACTAAATGGAGCTGAAGAATACAATAACTGAAAGGAAAAATACACTGGAAGGAATCAACAGTAGATTAGATGATACAGAGGAATGAATCAGCTAATTGTAAGACAGAACAGTGGAAATCACCCACACTGAACAGAAAAAAAAAAAAAAAAGAATTATAAAACACGAGAATAGTTTAAGAGACCTCTGGAACAGAATCAAGTGTACTAACATTTGCATTATAGGAGTCCCAGAAGAAGTGAGAAAGGGGCAGAAAACTTATTTGAAGTGATAATAGCTGAAAATTTCCCTAATCTGGGAAAGGAAAAAGATGTCCATGTCCAGGAAATACAGAAAGTCCCAAATAAAATCAACCCAAAAGGATCCACACCAGTACACATTATAACTAAGATTGCAAAATTTAAGGATAAAGAGAGAATATTAAAAGGAGCAAGAGAAAAGAAACTAGTTATGTACCAGGGAAATCCCATAACACTGTCAGCTGACTTTTCTGCAGAAATTTTGCAGGCCAGAAGGGAGTGGCATGATATATTTAAAGTGATGAAACAAAAAACCTACAACCAGGAATACTCTACCCAGCAAATCTATCATTTAGATTTGAAAGAAAGATAAAGAGTTTTACAGACAAACAGAGGCTAAAAGAGTTCAGCACTACTAAACCAGCTTTAAAAGAAAGATTTAATGGACCTCTCTAAGTGGAAAAAGTAAGACCACAACTAGAAATGTGAAATTATAAAATAAAAAAACTCATTGGTAAGGCAAATATATAGAAAAATTATTAGATCAACCACTTATAAAGCTAGTGCAAAGGTTAAAGACAAAAGTAGTAAAATCATCTATATTCACAATGAAGAATACATAAAATAGAAAGATGGAAAATATGATGTCAAAAACATTAAAAGTAGGGGAGGGAGTAAAAATGTAGGATTATTAGAATACATTCAATCTTAAGAGATCATCAAATTAAAATAATTATATTGCTATGTATAAACCATGTGGTATTTGTAACAAAAACCTACAATAGATACACACAAAAGAAAGGAATCCTCAAATCACAAGGGAAAAGTACTATTGAAGAAGAAAGGAACAAAAAGGGACTATTAAAACAATCAGGAAATTAACGAAATGACAATAAGTACATACACATCAATAATTACTTTAAATGTAAATGGACTAAATGTTCCAATAAAATATATAGAGTGGGTGAATGGATAAAAAATACCAGGCCCATATATATGCTGCCTCAAAAAGATTCATTTCAGATAAAAAGACATACAGACTGCAGGTGAGGGGCTGGAAAATGGTATTCCATGCAAACGGAAACAAAATGAAAGCTGGAGTAACAATGCTTATATTAGAAAAAATATACTTTAAGACAAAGGCTGCAACACAAGACAAAGAAGGATATTACATAAAAATAAAGGGATAAGTCCAACAAGAAGATATAACAATTGTAAATATATATGTACCTAAAATAGGAACACCTAAATACATAAAGCAAATATTAACAAACAAAGCAAACATTAAAGGATGAAATTGACAGAAACACAATAATAGTAAGGGACTTTAAAACTCCACTTTATTAAAGTATAGGACTAAATAGGGACTTTAATACATCAATGGATACATGATCTGACAAAAAATCAATAAGGAAACAGTGACTTAAAATGACACATTAGAACAGATGGACTTAACAGATATCTACAAAACATTCCATGCAAAAGCAGCAGAATACACATTATTTTAAAGTGCACATGGAACATGCACCAGGATAGATTACATACTAGGCCACAAAACAAGTCTTAATAAATTTAAGAATATGAAATCATATCAAGCATCTTTTCTGACCACAATGGTAATAGCAAAAAATCAACTATAAGAAAAAAAAAAAAAAAAAAAACTAGCCCTGGGGGCTTGGTAGACCAAGGAATAACCTACCGTCATGCCAGGAGAAACAGAGCTTGCTCAGAACTTCAGCTTCCAGCCCCTCGAGTTCTTGCCCCATACCCAGCCAAGGTGGAGACCACCATTACAGCAGGGAGAAGCCCAGCACCCTCAGTGCTGTGACTCCAGATCCTTGGGGCCCTGCCCCACCATTGGCCAAGGTGGCAATCACCATTGCTCTGGGGTTAAGCCTGGATCTCTCAGGGTTCCCGCTCCAACTGCTGGGGCCCTGGCTCTGCCCCCAGACAGTGTGATGACCAACATTGAACCTGGGATAAACCCTGGCTCACACCAGGCATTAGGTCTAGCCCCTCTGACTCCAGCCATACCCCTCTCCCATCAAGAAGGTGACTGCCAGTGCACCCTGGGAGAAAACAGCCCATGCTCACTTCAGCCTCAGCTCTACCCCCAAAATCACTGGGAACAAGCAGAATGCATAGGGATGATCCCACATAAGGACCTGCCTTCAAGACTGAGATAGGTAAAAAAGAATTAGAAGACGGAAATATCTTACAACCAGAGAACAGGATAAAATCCCAGGATTAATGCCAAAGAAGCAGAGATAAGTAATTTACTCAACAATGAGTTCAAAGCAATAGTAGTAAAAATATTCACTGAATCTGGGAAAATAATAAAGGAACACAGCGAGAACTTAAATAAAGAAATAGAAAATATAAAAAGAACCAAGCTAAGAACATAACAACTGCAATGAAAAATACATTAGAAGGAATTAACAGCAGATTCGGTGATACAGAAGAACACAAAAGTGACCTGGAGGACAGAATAGTGCAAATAAACAAATCAAGAGCCAAAAAAAATTTTTTTTTAATTAAAAATTAAGATAATTTAAAGAACCTCTTGGACAACATCAAATCATACTAACATTTGCATTATAGTGGTCCCAGAAAGAGAAGAAAGGAAAAGGAGCAGGAATCATATTTGATTAAATTATGTCTGAAAATTACCTACCTGAAGAAGAAAACAGATACATATGTCCAAAGTGCAGAGAATCTCAAACAAGTTAACACAAAGAGATTCATACCAAAACATATCATGATTAAAATGGCAAATGTTAAAGATATACTAGAATTTTAAAAGTGGCAAGAGAAACAAAGAGTCACATAAAAGGGAACCCCTGTACTTTATCAGCTGCTTTTTCCAAGAATTTTGCAGGTCATAAGGGAGCAGTCTGATATATTTAAAGTGCTGGCAGGAAGAAACCTACAACCAAAGACACTACCCAACAAGGTTATCATTCACAACACAAAGAGAGAGAAAGTTTTCCAGACAAGCAAAAAGTGAGAGTTCATCATCAGTAACCTACCATACAAGGAATGTTTAAGAATCTACTTTAAGCAAAAAAGAAAAGTCTATAACCAGAAATAAGAAAATAGATGAAGGAAAAATCTTACTGATGAAGTTATATATAGTACAAGCAGTGGACCAACCACTTAAATAAACTAGTTCAAAGGTTATAAGGCAAGAAATTTAAAAATTAAGTATAGCTATAGTAAACAATTAAGGGATAGATATGAAGACATAAAATATGAAACCAAAATGTAAAACGTTGTGGAGAGAGTAAAAAATGTAGTTTTTAGAATGATTTTGAACAAAATGACTATCAGTTTAAAATAGATAGGTATAGTTATAGTTTGATATACATAAACCTCATGGTAAACACAAATCAAAAACCTACAATAGATACAGAAAAAATGAAGAGAAAGAAAGCCAAACATAACACTAAAGAAAATCATCAAACCACAGGGGAAAGGAAAGGGGAATAAAACAATAGAAAAGAACTACAAGAACAGCCAGAAAACAAGTAAAAAATGGCAATAAGTATATACCTATCAATAATCACTTTAAATCTCAATGAACTAAATGCTCGAATAAAAAGACATAATGGGGCTAAATGGATCAAAAAAAAAAAAAAAAGATCCATCTCTATGCTGCGTATAAGAGACTCACTTAAGAGTTAAGACAGACACAGACTGAAAATAAGGCAATGGAAAAAGATTTCCATGCAATTGGAAACACATGAAAAGCTGAGGTAAAAATACTCATATCAGACTAATAGAGTTTAAAACAAAATATAATATAAGACAAAGAAGACATGGTATAATGATAAAGTTTCAATCCAAGAAGAAGATATAACATGTATAAATATATATGCACCTAATATAGGAGCACCTAAATATATAAAGCAAATATTAACAGACATATAGGGAGAAACTGAAAATAACACAATAATAGTAGGGGATTTAATACCCAAATTACATCAATAGATAAATGATCCAGACAGAAAATTAATAAGGAAACAGTGTCCTGAAATGACACATTGTACCAGATGTCCTTAGGAGATGTATACAGAACATTCCATCCAAAAACAGCAGTATATTTATTCTTTTTAAGTACACGTAGAACTTCCTTGAGAGTAAGTCACATGCTAGGCCATAAAATGTCTCAATAATTTGAAGAATATTAAGATTATATTAAACATCTTTTCCAACCACAATGGTATGAAAGTGTAAATCAATTACAGGAATAAAAATGGAAATAAAAAACACCTCAAAAAGCATGGATACTAAACTACATGGTATTAAAAAACAAATCAGCCAATGAAGAAATCATAGAAATTTTAAAAAAACACCTTGAGACAAATTAATATAGAAACATAACCTTCCAAAATCTGTAGACATAGCAAATGCAGTTTTAAGAGGGAAGTTTATAGTGATTCAGACCTACTCACAAAATAAGAAAAATATCACATAAACATCTTATCTATCTAAAGGAATTAGAAAAAGAACAATTAAATTCTAAGGTCAGCAGAAGGAAGGAAATAATAAAGATAAGTGCAGAACTAAATAAAATAGAGACCAAAATATCAATACAAAAGATTAATGAAGCTAAGAGAGATTTTTTGAAAGATAAAAAAGATTGATAAATCTTTAGCCAGACTCATTAAGGAAAAAAGAGAGGCCTGAAATTAAAAAAAAAAAAAGAAATGAAAGAGGACAGTTAATAAATGACATAACAGAAATACAATTATAAGAGAATACTATGAAAGTTATACAGCAATAAATTGGACAACCTAGAAGAAATGGATAACTGCCTAGAATAGTACCATCTTCCAAGACTGAATCAGAAAAAAGTAGAAAATCCAAAGAGATTGATTACTAGCATTGAAACTGAATATGAAGAGAAAAAACCTCAACAATCCAAAGTCACAAATTCACAGTGAAATTCTACAATTTAAAGAAGAGTTAATACTTATTCTTCTCAAACTATTTGAAAAAATTGAAGAGGAAGAAACACTTCCAAATTCATTCTATGAATAAGCTTTACCCTGTTACCAAGTCCAGAGAAAGCCACTAAAAAATAGAGATAAAATGATAGGACAATATCCATTATGAATATAGATGCAAAAATTCTCAACAAAATACTAGCAAATTGAATTCAACCATACATTAAAAAGGATCATGCACCCTGATCAAGTGGGATTTATTCCAGGGATGTGAAGATGGTTCACTAACTACAAATCAATCAATGTGACACACCACATTAACAAAATGAAGGATAAAAGTAACATGATCATCTCAATACACGCAGAAAAATAATTTGACAAAATTAAATATTAATTCGTGATAAAAACTCTGGACAAAATTAGTATTAGTAGGGAATATACTTCAACATAATATAGGCCATTATGACAAACCAATAGCTAACATTATACTCAATGGTAAAAACCTGAAAGCTTTTCCTCTATGATCAGAAACAAGACAAGAGGCCCACTGTCAACACTTCTATTAAACATAATATTGGAAACACTAGCTACAGAAATCAGACAAACAAAAATGTATTTAAATACAACTGAAGAAGTAAAACTCACCATTTGCAGATGGCATGCTACTGTATGTAGAAGACTTTAAAGAATCCATCAGCAGGACCTTCAAGATGGTGGAGGAGTAAGACGTGGAGATCACCTTCTTCCCCACAAATACATCAAAATACATCTACACGTGGAACAACTCCTACAGAAAAACCTACTGAACGCTGGCAAAAGACCTCAGACTTCCCCAAAGGCAAGAAAATCCGCATTTACATGGGCATGTGGCTGACAGGGTCTTGGTGCTCTGCCCTGGTGTCAGGCTTGAGCCTCCAAGGTGGGAGAGCTGAGTTGAGGATATTGGATAACCAGAGACCTCCCGGCCCCACATAATATCAATTGGTGAGCTCTCTCCCAGAAATCTCCATCTCTACGCTAAGACACAGCTCCACCCAACTGCCAGCAAGTTCCAGTGCCGGATGCCCCATGCCAAACAACTAGCAAGACAGGAACAAAACCCTAAGCATTGACAGAGAGGCTGTCTAAAACCAAAGTTCACAGACACCCCACCGGATGTGGCCCAGGCCACCAGAAAGACAAGATCCAGCCCCACCCACCAGAACACAGACACCAGTCCCCTCCACCAGGAAGCTGACACAAGCCACTGAACCAAGCTCACCAACTGGGGAAGACACCAAAAACAATAAGATCTAAGATCTGGGAGCCTGCTAAAAGGAGACCCCAAACACAGTAAGTTAAACAAAATGAGAAGACAGAGAAATATACAGCAGATGAAGGAGTAAGGTAAAAACCCACCAGACCAAACAAATGAAGAGGAAATAGTCAGTCTACCTGAAAAAGAATTCAGAGTAATGATAGTAAAGATGATCCAAAATCTTGGAAATACAATGGAGAAAACACAAGAAACGTTTAACAAGGACCTAGAAGAACTAAAGAGCACACAAAGAATGATGAAAAACAGAATAAATGAAATTAAAACTTCTCTAGAAGGAATCAATAGCAGAATAACTGAGGCAGGAGAACGGATAAGTGACCTGGAAGATAGAATATTGGAAATAACTGTCACAGAGCAGAATAAAGAAAAAAGAATAAAAAGAATTGTAGACACTCTCAGAGACCTCTGGGACAACATTAAATGCACCAACATTCGAATTATAGGGGTCACAGAAGAAGAAGAGAAAAAGAAAGGGTCTGAGAAAATATTTGAAAAGATTATAGTTGAAAACTTCCCTAATATGGGAAAGGAAAATATCAAGTCCAGAAAGCACAGAGTCCTGTAGAGAATAAATCCAAGGAGAAACATGCCAAGACACATATTAATCAAACTATTAAAAATTAAATACAAAGAAAATATATTAAAAGCAGCAAGGGAAAAATCAACAAATAACATACGAGGGAATCCCCATGAAGTTAACAGCTGATCTTTCAGCAGAAATTCTGCAAGACAAAAGGGAGTGGCAGGACATATTTAAAGTGATGAAAGGAAAAAACCTACAACCAAATTACTCTACCCAGCAAGGATCTCATTCAGATTGCATGGAGAAATTAAAATCTTTAGAGACAAGCAAAAGTTAAGAGAATTCAGCACCACCAAACCAGCTTTACAATAAATTCTAAAGGAACCACTAAGGGAGGAAATACAAGAAAAGGAAAAGACCTACAAAAACAAACCCATAACAATTAAGAAAATGGTAATAGGAACATACATATATATAATTACCTTAAATGTAAATGAATTAAATGCTCCAACCAAAACACATAGACTGCCTGAATGGATACAAAAACAAGACCCGTATATATGTTGTCTACAAGAGACCCACTTCAGACCTAGGGACACATACAGACTGAAAGTGAGGGGATGGAAAAAGATATTCCATGCAAATGGAAATCAAAAGAAAGCTGAGTAGCAGTTCTCATATCAGAAAAATAGACTTTAAAATAAAAACTGTTACAAGAGACAAAGAAGGACAATACATAATGATCAAAGGATCAATCGAAGAAAATGATATAACAATTGTAAATATTTACGCACCCAACATAGGAGCACCTCAATACATAAGGCAAAAGCTAAGAGCCATAAAAGGGAAGTCGACAGTAATACAATAATAGTAGGGGACTTTAACACCCCACTTTCACCAATGGACAGATCAACCAAAATGAAAATAAATAAGGAAACACAAGTTTTAAAAGATACATTAAACAAGATGGACTTAATTGATATTTATAGGGCATTCCATCCAAAAAGAGAAGATTACACTTTCTTCTCAACTGCTCATGGAACATCCTCCAGGATAGATCATACCTTGGTTCACAAACCAAGCCTTGGTAAATTTAAGAAAATTGAAATCATATCAAGTACCTTTTCTGACCATAATGCTATGAGACTAGATTATCAATTATAGGAAAAATACTGTAAGAAATACAAACACATGGAGGCTAAACAATACACTACTAAATCACCCAAGAGATCACTGAAGAAATCAAAGAAGAAATTTTTAAAATACTTACAAACAAATGACAATGAAAACACGACTATCCAAAACCTATGGGATGCAGAAAAGCAGTTCTAAGAGGGAAGTTTATAACAATACAATCCTACCTCAAGAAACAAGAAAAATCTCAAATAAACAACCTAACCTTACATCTAGATGAATTAGAGAAAGAAGAACAAAAAAGTCAGAGTTAGCAGAAGGAAAGAAATCATAAAGATCAGATCAGAAAAAAATGAGGGCTTCCCTGGTGGCGCAGTGGTTGAGAATCTGTCTGCCAATGCAGGGGACACAGGTTCGAGCCCTGGTCTGAGAAGATCCCACGTGCCACAGAGCAGCTGGGCCCATGAGCCACAACTACTGAGCCTGCACGTCTGGAGCCTGTGCTCCGCAACAAGAGAGGCCGCGATAGAGAGAGGCCCGCGCACCGTGATGAAGAGTGGCCCCCACTCGTTGCAACTAGAGAAAGCCCTCGCACAGAAACGAAGACCCAACACAGCCAAAATAAATAAATAAATAAATAAATAAATTTTTTAAAAATAGAAATAAATGAAAAAGAAACGAAGGAGACAGTAGCAAAGGTCAATAAAACTAAAATCTGGCTCTTTGAGAAGATAAACAAAATTGATAAACCATTAGCCAGACTCATCCAGAAAAAAAGGGAGAAGACTCCAATCAATAGATATAGAAATGAAAAGGAGAAGTAACAACTGACACTGCAGAAATACAAAGGATCATGAGAGAGCACTACAAGCAACTATATGCTAATAAAATGGGCAACCTGGAAGAAAGGGACAAATTCTTAGAAAATCACAACCTTCTGAGACTGAACCAGGTAGAAATAGAAAATACAAACAGACCACAAATAGCACGGAAAATGAAACTGAGATTAAAAATCTTCCAACAAACAAAAGCCCAGGACCAGATGGCTTTACAGGTGAATTCTATGAAACATTAGGAGAAGAGGTAACACCTATCCTTCTCAAACTCTTCCAAAATATAGCAGAGGGAGGAACACTCCCAAATTCATTCTATGAGACCACCATCACCCTCACACCAAAACCAGACAAAGACGCCACAAAAAAAGAAAAGTACAGGTCAATATCATTAATGAATATAGATGCAAAAATCCTCAACGAAATATTAGCAAACAGAATCCAACAGCACGTTAAAAGGATCATACACCATGATCAAGTGGGATTTATCCCAGGAATGCAAGGATTCTTCAATATACACAAATCAATCAATGTGATAAGCCATATTTACAAATTGAAGGAGAAAAACCATATGATCATCTCAATAGATGCAGAGAAGTCTTTTGACAGAATTCAACACCCATTTATGATAAAAACCCTCCAGAAACTAGGCATAGAGGGAACTTACTGCAACATAATAAAGGCTGTATATGACAAACCCACAGGCAACTTCGTTCTCAATGGTGAAAAACTGAAACCATTTCCAGTAAGATCAGGAACAAGACAAGGTTGCCCACTCTCACCACTATTATTCAACATAGTTTTGGAAGTTTTAGCCACAACAATCAGAGAAGAAAAAGAAATAAAAGGAATCCAAATTGGAAAAGAAGAAGTAAAACTGTCACTGTTTGAATATGACATGGTACTATACATAGAGAATCCTAAAGATGCTACTAGAAAACTACTAGAGCTAATCAAGGAATTTGGTAAAGTAGCAGGATGCAAAATTAATGTACAGAAATCTCTTGCATTCCTATACACTAATGATGAAAAATCTGAAAGAGAAATTAAGGAAACACTCCCATTTACCACTGCAACAAAAAGAATAAAATACCTAGGAATAAACCTAGCTAAGGAGACAAAATACCTGCATGCAAAAATCTATAAGACACTGATGAAATAAATTAAAGATGATACAAACAGATGAAGAGATGTACCATGTTCTTGGACTGGAAGAATCAACATTGTGAAAATGACCATACTACCCAAAGCAATCTACAGATCCAATGCAATCCCTATCAAACTACCAATGGCATTTTTCACAGAACTAGAAAAAAAATTTCACAATTTGTATGGAGACAAGCAATCTTGAGAAAAAAAACGGAGCTGGAGGAATCAGGCTCCCTGACTTCAGACTATACTACAAAGTTACACTAATCAAGACAGTAAGGTACTGGCACAAAAACAGATATATAGATCAATGAAACAGGATAGGAAGCCCAGAGATAAACCCATGCACATATGGTCACCTTATCTTTGATAAAGTAGGCAAGAATATACAGTGGAGAAAAGACAGCCTGTTCAATAAGTGGTGCTGGGAAAACTGGACAGCTACATGTAAATGAATGAAATTAGAACACTCCCTAACACCGTACACAAAAATAAACTCAAAATGGATTAAAGACCTAAATGTAAAGTCAGACACTATAAAACTCTTAGAGGAAAAGTCTTAGAGCAGAACACTCTATGACATAAATCACAGCAAGATCCTTTTTTTTTTTTAAATTTTTAAAATTTATTTATTTATGGCTGTGTTGGGTCTTTGTTCCTGTGCAAGGGCTTTCCCTAGTTGTGGCAAGCGGGAGCCACTCTTCATCGTGGTGCATGGGCCTCTCAGTATCGCGGCATCTCTTGGTGCGGAGCACAGGCTCCAGAAGCTCAGGCTCAGTAATTGTGGCTCAAGGGCCCAGTTGCTCCAAGGCATGTGGGATCTTCCCAGACCAGGGCTCGAACCCGTGTTCCCTGTATTGGCAGGCAGATTCTCAACCACTGCACCACCACGGAAGCCCCGCAAGATCCTTTTTGACCCATCTCCTGGAGAAATGGAAATAAATACAAAAATAAACAAATGGGACCTAATGATACTTTAATGCTTTTGCACAGCAAAGGAAACCATAAACAAGATGAAAAGACAAACCTCAGAATGGGAGAAAATATTTGCAAGTGAAGCAACTGACCAAGGATTAATCTCCAAAATGTACAGGTAGCTCATGCAGCTAAATATCAAAAAAAACAAACAACCTAATCCAAAATTGGGCAGAAGACCCAAACAGACATTTCTCCAAAGAGGATATACAGATTGCCAACAAACAATTAGTGATGTTGAGCATGAAAGGATGCTCACATCAGTAATCATTAGAGAAATGCAAATCAAAACTACAATGAGGTATTGCCTAACACTGGTCAGAATGACCATCATTAAAAAATCTACAAACAATAAATGCTGGGAGGGTGTGGAGAAAAGGGAACCCTCTTGCTCTGTTGGTGGGAAAAATTGGTAAATTGATAAATTGATACAGCTACTATGGTGAACAGTATGGAGGTTCCTTAAAAAACTAAAAGTAGAACTACCATATGACCCAGCAATCCCACTTTTGGGCATACACCCTGAGAAAACCATAATTCAATAAGAGACCTGTAACACAATGTTCACTGCAGCATTATTTATAATAGCCAGGACATGGAAACAACCTAAGTGTCCATCAACAGATGAATGGATAAAGAAGATGTGGCACATATATACAATGGACTATTACTCAGCCATAAAAAGAAATGAAATTGAGTTATTTGTAGTGAGGTGGATGGACCTAGAGTCTGTCATACAGAGTGAAGTAAGTCAGAAAGACAAAAACAAATACCATATGCTAACACATATATATGGAATCTAACAAAAAAACAAAAAACAAAGAAAACAATGGTTCTGACAAACCTAGGGGCCAGACAGGAATAAAGACACAGACATAGAGAATGGACTTGAGGACTTGGGGAGGGAGAAGGGTAAGTTGGGATTAGTGACAGAGTAGCATTAACATATATACAGGACCAAATTTTAAATAGATAGCTCGGGGGAAGCAGCTGCATTGCACAGGTAGATCAGCTCCGTGCTTTTTGACCACTTAGAGGGGTGTGATAGGGAGGGTGAGAGGGAGATGCAAGAGGGAAGGGATATGGGGATATATGTATACATATAGGTGATTCACTTTGTTGTACAGCAGAGACTAACACAACATTGTAAAGCAATTATACTCCAATAAATATGTTTAAAAAAATTAAAAAAGAAAGAATTGAAATAAAAAAAAGAATCCACCAAAAAACTGTTAGAACTAAAACCAAATCTGGTAAAGTGGCAAGATACAAGATGAATGTACAGAATCTTTACGTTTACACATACTAATAATGAACTACCAGAGAAATCAACAAAACAATCCCATTTATAATGTCATTAATAAAACTAATATACATAGCAGTAAATTTGATCAAGGAGGTGAAAGACCTGTATTCTGAAAAGTGTCAGATATTAATGAAGGAAATTGAAGATGACACAAATAAATGGAAAGTAATCCATTTTCATGGATTGGAAGACTTAATATTGTTAAAATGTCCATACTACCCAAAGCAGGCTATAGGTTTACTGCAATCCCTCTCAAAATACCCATAAAATTATTCACAGACTAGAACACGTAATCCTAAACTTTTTACAGAACCACGAAAGACCGCAAATAACCATTGAAATCTTTAGGAAAAAAAGAACAGAGCTGGCGGTATCATGCTCCTTGACTTCAGACTATTCTACAAAGCTATAACATTCCTAACAGTATGGTACTTGAACAAAAAAAGACACATATATCAATGGAAGATAATAGAGGACGCAAGAATAAACCTACACACATATGGTCAATCAACCTATGCCAAAGGAGGCAAGAATATGCAATGGGGAAAAGACATTCTTTTCAATAAATGGTGTTTAGAGAACTGGACAGCTATGTGAAAAAGAATAAAACTAGGGCATTTTCCCACACCATGTAAAAAATAAACTCAAAATGTTTTAAAGACTTAAATGTAGGACCCCAAATAATAAAACCCCTAGAAGAAAACATAGGAATTATGCTCAGTGATGTTGGTCTTTGCAATATTTCTTTGGATCTGTCTCCTCAGGTAAGGGAAATGAATGCAAAAAAATTTTTTAATGGTACCTAGTCAAACTTTAAAACTTTTGACAGCAAAGGAAACCTTCAACCAAATGAAAAGGTAACCTCCTGAAAAGGAGAAGATATTTGCAAACAATATGTACAATAGGGGGTTAATATAAAAAATATACAATGAACTCATACAAATCAATATCAAAAACACTAACAATCTGATTACAAAATGGGCATAGGACCCTAATAAACATTTTTCCATAGAAGATATAAAATGTCTGGTAGGCAAATAGATATTGAACATCACTAATCTTCAGGACAATGTAAATCAAAACCACAAAGAGATATCACCTCACACCTATCAGAAGAGCTATCTTCCAAAAGACATCAAATAATAAGTCTTGGCAAGAATATGGAGACAAGAGAATGCTCCTGCACTGTTGGCAGGAATGTAAATTGGTACAGCCACTATGAAAAATAGTAGGGAAGTTCCTCAAAAAATTAAAAATAGAGGTAACATATAATCCAGCAATTCCATTCTTGGTATTTATCCAACGAAAATGAAAACTCTAATTCAAAAAGACATAAGCACCCCAATGTTCATGCAGCCCTATTTACAATAGACAAGGTATGAATGTAACCTAAGTGCCTATTGATAGATGATTGGATAAAGAATATGTGATATATATATATATATATATATATATATATATATATGTATATATATTACTGAGTCATAAGAAGAATGAAATCTTGCCACTTGTGACAGTGTTGATGGACCTGGAGGGTATTATGCTTAGCAAATTAAATTAGACAGAGAAAGACAAATACTGTATGTTTTCACTTATAAGTGGAATCTACAAAATAAATCAAATGAACAAATATAACCAAACAGAAAGAGACTCACAGATACAGAGAACAACTAATGGTTACCTGAGGGGACAGTGGTAGGGATAGAAGCAAAATAGTTGAAGGAGATTAAGAGGAACAATCTACTAGGTATAAAATAAATAAGTTACAAGTATCTAATGTATAGCATAGGGAATATAGCCAATATTTTATAACTTTGTATGGAGTATAATCTGTAAAAATTTTGAATTACTATGTTGTACAACTGAAACTAATATAAAATTGTGAGTCAACTATATTTCAATTAAATAAAACTGCAAATAACAATATGCTACTAAACAAGAAATTGGTCACTGAAGAAGTAAAAGAGAAAATTTAAAAATTCCTGGAATCAAATAAAAGCAACATACCACAATACAAAATCTATGGGACACAGCAAAAAATGTTGTAAAATAGAAATTTATATCAATAGAAGTCTACCTCAGGAAATAAAAATCTCAAATAAATGATCTAACTTTACACCCAAAGGAACTACAAAAAGAAGAAAAAACAAAACCCAAATTTAATAGAATGATGAAAATAATAAAAATCAGTACAAAAATAAATGAAACAGAGACAACAATTTTAAAGATCAATGGATCTGAGAGATGGTCTTTGAATAGATAAACAAAATTGATAAACCTGTAACCAGACTCATTTGGAAAAAAGGGAGAGGGCCAAAATATATAAAATCAGAAGTAAAAGAGGAGTTACAATTGACATCACAGAAATACAAAGGATCGTAAAAGATTACTACCAATAATTATATGCCAATAAATTGGACAACTTAGAAGAAATGGATAAATTCCTAGAAACATATAATTTCTTAAGACTGAATCATGAAGAAATACAATATGAACAGACCAATTACAAGTAATCAGAATCAGTAATCAAAAAACTCCCAACAAATAAATTTCCCCACAAGATGGCATTATAGGTGAATTCTATGAAACATTTAAAGAAGAGCCAACACTTATTCTCAAACTAGTCCAACAAATTGAACAAGAAGGAATGCTTTCTAACTCATTCTATGAGACCAGTACCTCCCTGATACTAAAATAATACAAAGACACCACAAAAAAAGAAAATTACAAACCAATATCACTGATGAACGTAAATGTAAAAATCCTCAACAAAATAATAGCAAACTGAATTCAACAATACATTAAAAGTATTGTACACCATAATCAAGCAGGATTTATCCCAGGAATGCAATATTGGTTCAATATATGCACATCATGTGACACACCACATCAACCCACTGAAGAATAAAAGTTATAAGATCATCTCAATAGATGTAAAAAAATTATTTTGACAAAATTCAACATCCATTTGTGATTAAAAAAAACTCTCAACAAAGTTGGTACAGAGGGAACATTCCTCAAAATAATAAAGGCCACATATGACAAACCTAGGGCCATTATCATACCAATAGTGAAAAGAAAATCCTTCCTTCTAAGATCAGGAAAAAGACAAGGATGTCCACTCCTACCCATTTTATCCAACATATTACTGGATATCCTAGTCACAGCAATTGGACAAGAAAAAGAAATAAAAGACATCCAAATTGGAAAAGAAGAGTAAAACTGTAACTGTTTGCAGATGATATAATGATATTTAAAGAAAATCCTAAAGATGTCACCAACTATTAGAAGTAATAAATAAATTCAGTAAAATTGCTGAATACAAAGTTAATATACAGAAACCTGTTGTGTTTTTATACACTAATATCAAGCTTCAGAAAGATAAATTAAGAGAAAAATGTCATTTCCAATTGAATATAAAATAATAAAATACCTAGGAATAAATATAACTATGGAGGTTAAAGGCCTGGACTTGGAAAACTATAAGACACTGATGAAATAATTGACAACTACACAAACAAATAGAAAGATATATCATGCCTATGAACTGGAAGAATTAGAATTGTTAAAATGATCATACTACCCAAGGCAATCTACAGATTTAATACAATATCTATCAAAATATCAATGGCATTCTTTACAGAACCAGAACAAATAACTCTAAAATTTGTATGGAAACACAAAAGACCCCAATTGCCAAAACAATCTTGAGAAAGAACAAAGCTGGAAGTATCACACTCCTTGATTTCAAACTATAGTACAAAGCCACAGTAATCAAAACAGCATGGTACTTTAAGAAAAATATGGACATAGATAACTGGAAATGAATAGAGAGCTTAGAAATAAACTCACATTTATGTGGTCAATTAGCCTAAGACAAAGGAGGCAAGAATATACAATGGAGAAAAGACACCATTTTCAAGAAATGATGTTGGGAAAACTGGACAGCTCCATACAAAAGAATCAAACTGAACTACTTTCTGATACCATCTGCAAAAATAAACTCAAAATGGATTAGAGACCCAAATGTAAGACCCAAAGTTATAAAACTCCTAGAAGAAAACATAGGCAGTACACTCTTTGACACTGGTCTTAGCAATATATATATATGTATATTTTTGTATCTGTCTCCTCAGGCAAAGGAAATAAAAGCAAAAATAAACAAAAGGGACCCAATGAAACCTAAAAGCTTTTACACAGTAAAGGAAACCATCAAAAATTAAAAAAACAACCTACTGAATGGAAGTTATTTGCAAATGATATGTTCGATAAGGGGTTAATATCCAAACTATATAAAGAACTCTTACACTCAATTCAAAAAGACAAAAACAAAAACAAAACAAAACAAAATTTAAAAGTGGGCAAAGAACCTGAATAGACATTTTTCCAAAGAAGACATACAGGTCAACGAAGCACATGAAAAGATGTTCAACATCACTAATTATCAGGGAAATGCAAATCAAAATCACAATGAGGTATCGCCACATAAGTTTCATATTAGCTATTATCAAAGAGATCACAAATAACAAATGTTGGTGAGGATGTGGAAAAAAGGGAACACTTGTGCACTCTTGGTTAAAAAGTGAATTGGCACAGCCACCATGGAAAACTTTATGAAGGTTTCTCAAAAAATTAAAAATAGAACTACCATGCAATCCGACAATTACACTCTTGTGTATTTATCTGAAGAGATTGAAAACACTAATTTGAAAAGATATATTCACACCTGTTGTCATTGCAGCATTATTTATAATAGCCAAGATATGGAAGCAACCTAAGTACCCATAGAGAGATAAATGGATAATGGGGGTTGGGGAGAAGGGAGAATGGGAGAAAGCTGGTCAAAAGTACAAACTTCCAGTTTTAAGATAAATAAGTACTAGGGATGTTGTGCACAACATGATTAATATAATGAACACTGCTTTATGTTATATATGAATGCACCTAAGAGAGTAAATCCTATGAGTTCTCTTCACAAGAAAACTTTTTCTTTTTCTTTTCTATCTATATGAGATAATGGCTAGTCACTTAACTTATTGTTATAATCATTTCATGATGCTTGTAAGTCAAATCATTATGTTGTACACCTTAAACTTATAGTGCTGTATGTCAATTTTATCTCAATAAAACCAGAACATGTTCAGAATATTTAGAATAAATATTTTCAAATAAACTTTAAAATTAGAAAACTAAGGCAAATATCCAATGAAGGGAATTAGCTTTGCTCATTTTGAATCCAAGGGACTATATCTTCTAGTGAATGAGAGGGCAGTTACTCTCTGTCCTAATCATAGGTTGTGTAAAATACCAGGAATTTTTTATTAAGCCCTTCAACTCTTTGTTTTTGGGGGTAAAAATCAATGCACATAGTAGGAAAGATATTTTTAGTATAGAAATATTTTTAGTATGATGGACTCCAAATGTGGCTGAGCATCAGCATCACCTGCAGAGCTTGTTAAACTGCAAACACAAAGATGCACAGCCAGTTCCAGGAATGCTGGCCAATTAGATGTAGGTCAGAGGAAAGGTCCTTGGTGGCCCTTAAGGAATAGGTATTTTTTAAATCAAGTTGTGACCCTTAAGGAATGACCCTTAAGGAATAGGTTTTTTATAATCAAGTTGTGGTAATTTAATAATTCACACTCTCCCACTAAACATAATCTGGCCAAGACAAAAGATAGTCATGGAGCAGACCCCTGGATCAATGCTGGAGTCTTCAAATCTCCTTTGTTTTTCTCAGTAAAGACCACCCTCCATTTTTGCACCTGCCATTTTCAAACCACCCTTCTTCATGGTGGCAGATTTACCTAAACTACTATATAAAAGTATAGGGATTAAGAATATGAGTCTTGGAATTGGATCAAGACCTTAATCTGACTCTACTGCTTAACCATCCTGGACAACTCAGTCTCTGAGCTTCTTTTCTTTACCTGTCAGATGAAGCTAATGACATCTACTCTATAGGAATTTATGGGGATTCAGTGTAATGTGTACATTAATGTGGCTTATAAAGTACTAGGCATATTTTAGTTATGAGTTGTAACTGCTTCCTGCTGATGTTTAAAATAAACAGCCTTCAGTGAAATATTTACACATCATATTGCTGGATGCATTGCTCTTCTAAAAGTTTCTTTAGAAATTACCTTACTTTCCCATCCATTTTTTCATTATATTCTGAATAGTATCCACTTGTAGCCACAAATTTGAGTTCTAGAGCACAATATATATCCAGACGTTTATAGAGTAGTGGGCACATATTATTTATTTTTCCAAAAGAAATGTTTATGATTTCCTTCCTATGGGGACTACCTAACTCTGATGTCATAATAATCTTCATCAGTCCCCATCACCCCACTGATAAATTAAGAACATATCTTAACAATGGGTACCATAATTATTTTAGGGATAGGCATGTTGTACAAATCAGACCTAGAGTCCTTTCCTGTACTTTTATAGAAATTTGTTGAGAAAGACAACCTTTGATATCCTCTAGGATCAAGGATGCAAGGGACATGCAAATCTGAAATTGCTGATTGTTCTCTTTCTCATAATGTGGAGACCACCTCCCTGAAAATGAAGGCAATATGGATGAGTGTAGAAAAAGAGACAGAAACCAGTGATGCAGTGTGAGCACCTGGTTTCAGTCACACCTGTGAACACTGAATATTGGATACCTCCATGAGTATTCTAGTTTTAAAAGCTAATAAGCTTTTTTCCCCCCCTCCAACCTAGTATGTACTGAGTATTTACTTTCAATCAAAAGAGTTCTGATCAGTGAAAATATACCTTTCTATGCATTTGTAGAATCCCACTTTATATGTGAATTCCTCTATTTTCTCATTTCCATCCTGGCTGAATTAATTATTCTACCCTTTGGGCATTCCTCCAATGTTGTCTATGCTTGCTGTTTTAAGTGTGTGTCTTCCTCATAGACTATGAACTCCCCTAGGATATGGACTGCTTCTTATTCAACTTTATAGTTTCAGCATCTTGCAGAGTATCTAATGAAGTAGGAACTTAATGCTATTTGTTGTGCAATCTGACTAAAACTAAATGATTACACTGTCATTTACAATTTTCAAATGCACAGACAAAAGTTTATTTCCTCCTTCCCACATCCTCCTATAACTAGACTCAAAGACTATTTGATCACTCATTGAAAGGGAGTATGGGGATCTGGGAGACAGTAGAACACATCTTCCACGATGGTAAATTTTGAGCTAATATAGTTCAAGTACTTTGCTTTCTGATGATTTAACAACTTGGGAAATTTATAAGAATAGACTGTTTATATTTTCTCTAATATCATCTGTTTTAAATAATTTTTCAGCAGACACTGTCTTGTCATCAATTTATGATTGAGTTCTCTAGCAAATGCCAGTGGTGCAAATGGTCTGTCAAGCAGGTTTCCCCACTGGGAAGGGAATGCACTGATAGGCTGCTGTGGACTGCTGGAATCCTGACAGTCAAGATTACCCCCGGTAAGTTATCAATGTGGCTTTCCTATGTGGGTTTGATTGGTATGAGCCAGGTTTTCTATCTTCTCAGCCATGAAACTTTTAAAGGGAAGGAGGGAAGTAATCTCAGTTAATCATTGAAGTAGGTGTTCAGAGTTGTTGCCTACCCCCACCGCATGTAAGCTCATTGATATTTTATGATCTTCCTCGTGATAACATCTACAAGATGTTATCTTGTTCACACAGTTTGGTCACACAGTTTGTTCGTGAGATTACTGAAGGGGAAGTTGGAAAGAGATCTGGTCGTCTGCTAATTACAGTAAGTCCCCTACATATGAACCTTCAAGTTGTGAACTTTCAAATATTCGAACGTGCGTTCCATCAACGTCAGGCTTGAGTGAAATTTCAGCTTGGCTTCTGTCTCCTATTGCTGACGTTCCTTCAGCTCTACCATCTCCCACCTCTTTTCCCTCCTCCAGTCAGTAACTCTTCTTGCCTGTTCACTCGATGCCAACCCCTGTATGCAAGCTGTTGTATTCTACTGCTCTACTTTTCAAGGTAGTGTACTGTAGGATTAAAAATGTTTTCTTTATTTTTTGTGTTTATTTGTTTTTTATGTATTATTTGTGTGAAAAGTATTATAAGTCTATTACAGTACAGTACTATATCGCCAATTGTGTTAGTTGTGTACCTAGGCTAATTTTGTTGGACTTATGAACTCATTCTTGGAATGGAACCCATTCATATGTAGGGGACTTACTGTACTTATTTTTCATTTCTACTTCTTTGATCTATGGAAAGAACTGACAAGTTATGGAAAGAACTGACAAGTTAGGCAAAGCATTGTGTGATTAAAAGATTTGAAATGTGTGCTTGGGCCAGAAATGAGTTGAGCATGGAGATGCCTGGTTTAAGGTTAAAACAAAAGGGTGTCTCCTGAAAGAGAGATCTTTCCTGCCAAAATCTGCTTATATTACCAAGTAAGCCATTCAGGCTTTGCACCTGAGAGATCAGTGTGTGGAGGCATGTTTTCAGGCGACCCATCCAGTTGTAGATGTCAGTTTTTTTATTTCACTCCACTCCTTCAAGTCCAGTCTTGTTCTGATGGAGGCACACACTGAGCAAATCAATATTTCATCAGGTCATGCCTATCATTTTCCTTTAAATGTGGCATTTCCTGAATCCTCAAATATAGTGTTGATTATATCTTGGGACCACTCTTGACTTGGACTCTCATGTCTGAAATTAAAATATAAGAAAATGGAGAGAAAAGATTACATTTTTTAAAACTCTGATTTTATTTTTTTTACTAATTTTAAGAACAAGTATATATTGAAGGTTGGAGAAACTATAGACTGTAAGTGCCAGTGGTCATGAAAGTCTTCCAAACTCCAGGGACCTTACCCCACTTTCTCCTAATTCTTGATTCTAAGGTTCAGATATTCTATCACTAACAACATTTCTCTGGAAAAAATTTTCCAACATCTTACTTAACACTATGTGCCATGGTGAAGCAGGAGATAGATGTGCTCCAGGCTAGAAATTTACAACTAGCCTCCTTTTCACACTTCCTGGGGTGAGGAAAAGATGGGCTCCAGGCCGGACATTCACTACCAGTCCCCTGTTTACATTTCCTGAGGCAAGAGATAAATGGGCTCCGGACAACATATTTATGACTTGACTCCTGTCTACAGTTTGAGACCTGCACTTCGATGTAAGAAACAATAGGAATAGGGTAGATAACCGGATATTAGACACCTTTATGGCAGGGACAGAGAGGGGCTAAGCCCTTTTAAAAGATCAAGAGTTCATACATTTCCCATCCTTAGGGCAAGAGAGACACTACACATGTGCAAAAGGCTTCACGGGGTCAAAAAGGCAGGGGAAGCCAGACCATAGTAAGTCTTGCTATTTTCCTCCCAGATGTCTTTGATGAAAGCCATCTTGACTGAGGGGTGCGTGCGCACCCAGAGGAGGGTCCTGAGACAAATTAGCCATGGGGTCAGAACAATACGATTGGCCAAGTAGAAAACAAAGACCTAGAAGACTACCCCCTTATAAAGGATTTAAACTTCCCAAAGGTGTGACTCTTGAGACTAACTCACTGAGTTCACATGTGTGTCTTTCCGCATGTACTCTGCTTTTCTAATTAACACTTTACTTCCTTCTATACCTTCTGTCTCCTTGTGAGATTCCTCCTTTCAAGGCAGACAAGGACTGGGGACTTTTAGATTTTAGCAGCTGGCTCTGTGGTCTAGCGCTTAAGATTCCCGGTTCCCATTCAGGCAACCAGGGTTTGATTCCCAGTCAGGGAACTAAGGTCTCCTTTCCAGCTGCTGCTTCACTGCAAGCTACCACTCACTGCTGCGTGTGGCTGAAATCAATGGGTTAAAGAGGCAGTGTGTCATTCTTTGGTGTAAAGATTTCTTTAAGATAAAACAATGCTAATCCTTTAGCAATTTGCTCCCGATAGTTGTGAAACAGTTTGTTTTGCAAACAATTGTTTAAGTTTCTTTTCAGTAGGATCTTCAGAACATACAGGACCCTAACAGGATTTAGGTGAGAAGGGGAAAATTTGGTTCACCAAAGAGGCAAAAAGGGAAACATAAACATTTATTGAACCCCTACTATGAGGCTAGTGTATCAAATATGCTGTCAGCAAAATTCATGTAAAACTATGAGATGTCAGTTAGCAGAACAATCAGGGAGTCAAGACACTTGGGCTCAAATTACAGTTCTGTCATTTACTGACAGAATGACCCCAGGCAAGTTGCTTAACCATTCAGAAACTCCATTTCCTCATTTGTAAAATAGTATTCATAACAATATCTAAAATCATACTTAAAAAAAAAGAAACAAATAAGGTAATGCCATCAATTTTCACCTTCAAAACCTGTTAGTATGTAATGGTTTTCATTATAAAACTTATCATTATTCATTATGTAATTAAATCAGATTAGGAAACCGAGTCTCAAATAAGATAACCAAAGCCATTTATGAATGCAGGCTGACCTTCTCCTTTATAACACTATTTTTTACTTTTGGAGGCAGAGATGATAGGAAGCAGTGCGAGGGGTGTGTATATCAGTGGTAGAGGGGTTGGGTTAGGATTTTTGTGGAGCTTTGAGAAATTGGATGATAAGAGAAGGGCTCACTGTTCTTTATGTATTACATTATGATTGCAGCTGCTCAGTCTCCTAATATTTTTTTAGAGTGTCTTTTAGAACATTTGCTATTTTTAGGCTTCCTTGTCATGTCTTGATTTTCCTGATGTCAGAAATGGCTTTGAAAAGTTATACAATGCTGAAACAACTTTGGTCATTTATCAGCTCTCAAGCATCCAAAGTGTTGCCACTATTGTTCAGCAACATTGAAGGAAGGGAATTCACCCCTTGGGACTTTCTTTTGATTGTTGTTAGATTTTAGTCATAGCTAAAAATCATTAAAATCATTGGCCTCATAAGAAAAGTCTGCACTTTGGTGGCCTTGCAGTTTTCCATTACTGTGCCCAAGCTGTTCACTGAGATACAAAGAGGATCTAAGCAATGTCATCTATCTCAGTCATTTTTGACATGAGAGTAAAACCCAGTGTCTGAAATCTTTGTCTCTTGTCACCCTAAAACTCTATCCATCAATCTTTCTTCTCATCAGTTCTAGCATAAATGCCAGAGAGAGACATTTTCCTCCTCACTTGTAAGTTAAGGCAACTAAGCTTGCTTTTATATGTATCAACTGTATTATACTACACAGGTAGAGCAGAGCCTTAGCTGGTACCATGATGAATGCTGGTGCTGCCAATGACTTTGTTTTGGAAAGACAATTTCCTGTTTTAACACAGTCCTTAGAAAATAGTGAACTGAAGCATGAACCACTCAAATCTTTTTTCTTAGAGTCCACTTTACTCATTTGTCACTAAAAAATCTCAGTGTGCCATAAAACAAATACAGTTTTTTAATAACTTGGTTTCAGATCCAAACTGAAGCTGTATCAATAGTAGGAAAGAACCATTATGTAGTTCTTAACATTTTGATAAATATTTTCTTATACATTATAGTCATTTGTTAGATTAAGTAAGCTGCAAAAATTTTAGGATATATATTACTGGGGGAATCATGTATTTTTTCCACCATGCACAGATAATTTCAGGATTACTGGCCAAATAGTCAATATTGTTAGGGAACTACAGTGATGATAAGAACAAGGGTGGATGTTCTTTCTCAAGAATACTGGGGTCTTGCTCTGAGACAAAAGCTAATAAAGCTGAATGAGAGGCCTGTCTTAAATATGCAAGGTAGGGCTTTATCAGAATATACCAGTATAAGGCTGAGATAGAATTAAATCCTTAACCATTTTAATACTATAGGAGCTTCCATGGATGATATAAAACTCTCCATTTTCTTGAGGGCCAGTTATGTCAGGTTTTCAGACTCTTAGGAGAATATAAAATGAATATAAAAATGAATTATAGAATATAAAAATGAATATGATTCTGGTATATGTTAGAAAATGTGGGAAATTCTAGATTGACTTTTTTAGATTGATATTTTTTAGGTCATTTTTAGAAGTGATACCATCTTGGCCAGATAGGGCACTACTTAGAAATACAGGATATGGCCCAGAAATTGCACATCAGAGATCTCAGATATCCATTTGTTAAGTATTGGCCTGGGAGTGATTCTCAGAAGACAATTAAGAAAAGACTGGATTAAGGACACATGAAATACCAGATATAGAAAGAGTGTCAGATTTTTTTCAAAATAACTCACAACTACTGAACCTCATAGGCCATGGAAGGTGCTGACTATCAAGTACTATAAACTAACAAGAATATTGCAGAGGTTAAAAGGAATCACATCTCTCTGGCAAAAACGAGTCTGGAATATCCTTATTACCTTTCCATATAAGGACAGCACTAATATTTTCAATGTCCTGAAAGTCAAATTTTGGAACAGATCAAAGGGCTATAGGTATTGACTGCATTGAAGTCTCAGTTCATAAATAGTTTTGTGCCAAAAGAGCATGAGGGGATAAAAGGATAAATAAAATATTGTATATCCATACACTGGAACACTATTTGGCCATAAAAAGGAACAAAATACTGATGCATGCTAAAACATGTATGAATCCTAAAAACATGCTAAGTGAAAGAAGCCAGACAAAAATGATCAGACCTTGTGATTCTATTTATATGAAATGTTTAGAATAAGCAAATCTATAAAGATAGAAGGTAGATTAATGGTTGCCTATTATATGGCTGAGGATGGGAAGAGGGAAGGACTGCAAATGAGTACAAGTTTTCCTTTTGGTGTGGTGAAAGTGTTCTAAAATGAGATTGTGGTGATTACTGTAGAACTCTGTAAATATACTGAAAAACACTAGCTTATTAATTTGAAATCGATGAATTTTTATGGTATGTAAATTTTATCTCAATAAAGCTATTAGAAGAAAAAAGAACAGAGAAAGTCTTTGTGGAGGAAAAATAAACACAATGAACTCTGAAAGACATGAACAATTGGCTCATTAAGATAACACTTGTCCTTCTTAACCAGGTATGTAGGCCTCAGGCATCAGATCACCATCTCATTTTCAGTGGAGAAAAAGAGAAAGGCTCACCAGGCTCTGAGTTCACATCACAGCTTCTGGGACACAGTTAGTTTAGTTGTCACTTAGAGGGCACTATTATACCATTATTGTAAGGGGAAATATTGGACTAAATCTTTGGATTTATTATTATCTGCTGCTGTGTGCGGAGATGCTGCAGACTCAGGGCTTCAGGAGGCATGCTCACATAATATTCCCTGTAGGTGACCAACCTTACACTTGGGCTCTGTTGTACTGGTTATTGGTCCTCTAGATTGGGCAGGAGGATGCTGGAAGCTAGGAGGGTCTCTGAAAGCCTTAGCCAAATTTATCTCCTACCTCACATGGCTAGGAGAGATTCTAGGAGAAAACCAAACTCAGCATATTCACCCAGGGCTGAATTATTATTATGAGCTCTAGAATCAAAATAAATAGGAGCACTAGAAAATTCCAAGCTTCAGGAGATAGCTTGTGAACATTCACGGATGACCTAGACTGGGTTTCAGTGGGCCTCAGAAATAGGGGCCATGTGAGAGTGGTCCACAGCATCAGCAGACACAGAGCACAGTTGACTCTAGTCTAATTCCCTGAGTGGAGAATATCAGGTTCTGTAGCTGTAGGGCTTGGGACTAAGGGGAATAATGATGGGAGGAGTTTTTGCAACAAAGGGCAGGTCGTCAGAATGTCAAAAGGTTATTGTTAATTAAAGAAAACCAGATATCTCAAGTTAAATAATTTAGTGCTATTCTATGTATGGGAAGATGCAAGAGTCTGGGATCACTGAAATCATTCCTTTGATATGCACCTCAGCTATCTGGGGCCAACATCTTGTGTATTCTAATCCTGAGTTTCCTCAAGCTGCACCATTGTGGGTGGCTGCAATCTGATGACAGCTAGATGGCGGGCATATCTTATTTCCAGCTTGAGTTCTCTCAGAGCTCACCATTGGGGGTGGCTGCAATCACTGATGGCTGTGACACCCTTTGTTTACTGATATGGCAGGCAGCATTTAGTCCACAGTGTCCCTCATGGTCATAAATTTGACCAATGTTTGAGAGGCATTTCATGACCAATTTTGTCCCATGGCCCTGGGAGTCTCTTCCCAGATTAGGCAAAGATTCTTGTTGATATGCCAACTCCAGGTGCTGATTTCTGGATTAGGCCCTGTTGATAATTTAAAATTCTCTGGATCCTCTCTCTTACTAGTCTATTGTGATCCAGGAAATGTTTTTCCCTTGTTGCTCCTTTCCATGCCTAGAATCACACTATTACCATTATTCTGTAAGAGTCATATGTGTGATCTATTTCCTCAAGATGTTTAGCCATCATCAATTTTTTTGGAGGTCTGGTTGCACATTGGGTACTGTAAGAGACAATGGTCTTATAAAATAGACAGGATATAAGCTAGTAACATTGGCAAAGTCATAGTGCAGCAGAGAGACACAAAGCATAAACAATTTGGAAACAAAGAATAAATTAAAATGATGATTAGTATAACTAGCTGTAATCTGGTTGCAATAAACCATCAAGTCTACAGGAGAGCTAGCTGGAGAAGCCAAATTCTGGATGGATCAGATAGAGAGGAAAAGATAAATGTTTCATCTTTGTTTACAAAGTTATACTTTATCACATTCTTGTAGGTCAGAGCATAAGAGAAAAGTATTTTTCTGGAAAACAAAGATTAAAGCTGGTATATTTCTCCCCAGAAGTCATAAAGTTATAAATCATATTTATCAGCTCATTCAATCCCTTGTAATTAATTCCTGTTGACCTGGATGAAGTCATCAGGTTTTCCATTAGAGTTTTGTCATTTGTTACCCTGTTCAGTGGATTATCTAGAGGCTCTCAGAAACTTATATTTGTCAAAAAATTTCTTTTATGAGCCTTCTTGAGGATCTTCATTTTGTAAAAGCATCAGAGTAAAATAATGACTGTCTATAAAGGGCAAAACTTAAAATGGCATGGTTAAAGGTTTGAGTACAATGCAATTGGTAAGAAACTTGGACATTTCTGTGACATGTAATACATTAAGATAATAACTAGAATTATAACATTTTATCAGGGCATATCAGATGTTAGGAATTATATATAAATTTTGGAATATCTATATCAATGACATTTATCTATATACTATAACATAAGGTTCATCTGCAACCACTTGACAGTGTTTCTCAAGTAATTTAACATAACAACTAAGCGTAATTAGTTTAACATTCCTTTCTGAGATGTCTCAGGGTTCCTTGGAAGCATCCCAGAGTTAGCTGGAGGCTAAAAGAACTTTAGTTAGAATTTGATATTTTGGAAAGTTTGTTAAATGTATCAAAAAGGTTTTAAGACACAATAGGATCATAGGTCACTGTGAAACAATACTTACTCATTTAATCAAAGTCACAAAAAGATTTTAAAATATCACTTAAGGGCACAGAAACTCACGAAATCTGTTATCAAAAAGGAGCACTCTAAGATATGTTGTGCTCTTAACAGAGAGAGAAATCAAAATCCAGTCTTGTACTAGCTTACTTAAAAACAAAATCCATTTACTTAATTAAATTCAATCTAAATTTAGCTAATCCATGCATTAAACTTTTTTCTTGGGGGTTCCTTTCCACAACCTTTCATCACTTTTTGTATCCATGTTAGTTTGTCCCTTATTTTTCCATCCAAAGCCAACCATCTCTAAGACAAAATTACTATCTTTTCCCTTAATAAAATGCAATCCCATTCCTTATAGCTTCTTTACTGAAAACACACATCCTACTTTCCTATTTAAATGTTTTATTATTTCTATTGGCTTCTATTACATATTTAAAATAGAATCCTCAACTGTTAAGAAACCTTAATTTCTAGTGAAAATTAAGAAGTAAGCAATTATGAACTGTCTTTTACACTAGCATTCTGTAGATTGGTGAACATAAATACCAGTGATAATTTCTAAAAACTTTTGCTTTCTGATAGAGAATATCTCAGTTTGGCACCAAATATATTCAGTAATAGTCCTAAATACCTTTAGTTTCTCTGTTTAGTAATTGATGTCTCAGTATCTTATTTTTTTTGGAAATGACCTAGCTATTCAACAGACTTCCATCATTTAACTTAAATTAGCGCAAGTCTAGAATTTTAAGTTATAAAATATTTGGAGAGATCATTTTAAGTAGATATTTGTAAAACAATTATTTTTAAAGAGTTTACTCAAAAGCTCTTATCTCATTTATATTTAAAGTTTTCATCATATCAAGGTGTTTTCCTTGCTGACAAATTTGCAACAGATATAATAAGGTCTTGTTTGACTTCCAGTAAACCTAGTACAATAAAAGTATTATACTTAATGCTGATGACTCTAAAAACATGTCTATATTAATTAGATCAACAAACAAACTACCTTTAATACCAGGTATCAACTTAATATTGGATATTTCCCAGTTCACTTGAACCTGAAAGTCATTTTGCCTAGCTTCTTTTATAGTTAATTTGTAAGCACTTACTTTTAAGTCAGTTAAATGGAGTGCTCTATACATTCAATTTTGATAATGATTTCTAGAGGTAGATATATCTCATATGTATAATGTGTTCACAGATATATAAATAGGCAAAACTTGAGATCTCATGACTTTACTTAAAAAAAAACAGTTATAAATCAGGCATTACAATATAAACTTACTAGTTTACAAAGAAGTGTTGGAATACATTAAAGTTGCTTGCTCAGATGACTAAGGCTTTAAAATTTGTGGAAAAGACTTCTAAGATTTGTATTTGTTCTTGAGAAAAATTCTAAGGAGGCTATGAATTAGATTTTCAGCGGAGGGAGGCTTTCCAGTGCTTTGAATTTTAAAACTGCCACCTTTGTCATTTGTTTTTCTTGGTTTCAAGTCTTTCCTGATTGAGCTAATTAGACTCAGTCTCAGGTCCCTGTGGCCTGTATTTACATGTCTGATTTGTAGAGATTTGTATGACAAAGACAGTTGCTTTTCGATATCAGTGAGAATGTTTCTAACAAAATTGAAATTTAAGTGTTCTATGTTCTAGAGTTTTAGAGTTTAATTTATCATTCCTTCACAATTTGTATAAGGCATTCAACAAAGAGCTTCTTTCTGAGTTTATGAGTTAAACCCAGAGCAAAATCACTATTTTTATTTTTATTAGTCCCTTAATATGAGTTCCTATTTCACTTTATTGTATGGCTCAGGTACCCTATTGGTTTCCTTTAGTATGTTTACTATTTCCTGAGGGGCAGATCTATATGCCTTGTCTTACAATATCATGCAGGGGAAGCATTCCCCAATGAAACATGTCTATCTCACAACATAATTAAGCAAAAGAGATGTAACCATCTTAAATAAAGCCCACTTAAATAGAGCAATTTTATATGCTTTCTTCTCAATTCTGTCAACTTTTATACCTTTAACTTTAGTTTTCACTAGGATCCAATCAACAAGCTTTGATCTTACCAGAGGAGTCTTAGAAGTTTTTCTTTCTTTTTATTCCCTGTCCATTTTATTTTTATATAAAATGTTCTGGGATCCCCATAGAGAGGAGATGAGCTAAGGAGCACCGGCCCTTTTATCAATCTTGATTAATTGGCCTAATTTTTGCCCCAAGTAATTGTTGGTCAGGTATCTCAGTGTAACTTCTTTTTCCAGCCACTTAAATATATATATATATATATATATATATATATATATATATATATATATGTGTGTGTGTGTGTGTATATATATATAAAATATATAATAATAATATATATAATAAATACATATATATTAAATTGGGGTAAATAAAGCAGGCTTGTTTGGCTTTTAATCTTGGGGACCAGTAGGGGTTCCCTTTTGGCCCATTTAACCTTAGGTAATGTAATATCAAAACCTTGTGTTTTAATCACATAAATGTCCATTTTATTTATTCCACTCTAAATAATAATCTAAAGATTTCTTTATCCATTTGGGATGTCTTTTTAAAAATTTCTACCTTGTTGGAAAAAGTATCTAAGCTTTTCTTACAGGTTTTTTTCCTGTTAACATTAGTTACTTTTAATTTTTTTTTTTAAGCATCTGTATGTCACCTACAAATTGGCACTTGCCATCTACTTCTACAAGGATCAAATTATGAGCCACTGCAGTTGCTGACCACCAGGGAGATCAGGAATGAGGCCCTCTTTGCTCTGTGAAAAACTGGCAGAACAGGTCTTCAGATAGTTAGATATTTTCAGGAGATGATTTTATAAGTCCAATTCTTGCATCTCCTCATATCTAGAAAAGCACTAAAATCCTTCATGGTGATGTCTGCTGCTTGTAACTAGCAGTAACCTTCACGAGCCTAGCAGAAACTTTCTGTAAAAAATACATGATTGATTGCATGTACTCCCCCTTCACCAAAATCACATATATACTGACCTTCCCCCCTACCTCTTTGGAGCAGTTTCTCAGAGCTGTCTGAAATGCTCTCTCCTGGGCTATAGTCTTCATTTTGCCCCAAATAAAACTTAGCTCTCACACTGTGCTTTTTTTCCCCCAGTCAACATGTAAGATCCATTGAGGGGAAGCAAAGACCACAAATAAAGCTTCTCAAACTGTTTTTTTTTTGTTTGTTTGATTTAAGCTAATGGAGTTCTTAGGTTAACCATTAGATATACTTCTTTTTTTTTTTCCACCTTTAGTTTGATTTTTGTTTATATAGGTACCAGTAAAACAGTTGTTTATAATGAGAGCTCTCTAAAAAAATTACCAATTTAGAAGATTCTCCAATTTAAAAGATCCATCATTTGGCTATTAACCAATAAGATGCAAGTGGCTTTCGAATAAGAGCGTGGGAAGGATGCCACCTAAATAAAAGATCCAGAAAGTGTACTCCCCAAAATAGCATGACAGAAGAGATCAAGTTTTTTTTTTTAAACACACACACACACACACACACACACACACACACACAACATCCTAAGAAGATCAGTATAATATTTACATCTCAAAGACACAAGAAGAGAAATGCAAGTTCCCCCTAGAAGGCCTTTGATTAAAGTCAGAATTCTGAAAACATATTTTTATCAAGCTGGCTTTTAAAACTTAACTGCATTCGCAATAAAAGAGCCCCTTCTTTTAGGATGAGATTTCCTTTAATTCCCAATTAAGTAAGTATTTGTAAGTGTAAGTATGTATGTACATAAACCTGGCTGGGGTATTAGTTGGAGGCTGACAATCTGTCGTTCCTTTTTTGTTGTTTGTTTTGAAAGCTTTATTTCTCATTCTGAGGTCGGTTTGTTGATTGATAAACTTGCTAATGCTGATCATGTGGTGGGTCAATGTGCTGCTTAAGAGCTTAACTCCTCTTTTTCCTTTTTTTTTTTTTTTTATTCTTCCAGAGTTGTTTTAGCTCCCTTTTACGTGTCTCGGGTTTTCCCGGTGGCAGCGTAAGACAAGCACAAGTGCTCAGATCACGGAATGGCCAGTTCTTATTCATGTCCCTGGTTGAGCAGGTTGTTAATTAAAACGAGTGGGTTTCCCTACAGGGACAGCTACACAAAGGCATGAGGCCTTTGACTTCACCACTCCTCAAAGTTTCTCAGTCCCCTGAGAAAGCCATTGCCAGCCGGGATGAGAGGGTCCCTTCTTCAGAGATAAGAAGTTTTCATAAGATTTAAGTTTTATTTCAACAAACTATATTAATGTAGACAATTCAAGGAAAAATGATAGGCCAGTCTTCCCCCTAATTACCCAGTCCAACCGTATTCAGTGTTTAACTGAGCAAAGTCTTCCTAAGTTTTTTGACAGAGGATAAAACCACTCAGTGTCTAAAATGAGCCTGAATGTGTTTCAACCAGGCTCCCCTAATATTTTTCAATTAGGGGGCATTTTCTCCTTTTTCAACTGGGCTCCCCTAATACCTTTAAATTAGAGGGTCACTCCCCTATATCTTTCAATTGGGGAGCCAGGTACATGTTAGACATTATCAAATAAAACTCAGGATCATCAACAAAAAATTGGGAGAACCAGGAGAGACTCAATTCTTCTGGACTCTCCAATGAGGCAGATGGGCACAAGAGGCCTCTGCTGGTACCAAGGATCCAGTTCATCATAGAGTTCAGGTGAAGGAGATACATCTGCTCTGGGTCGTTTATTCATGGTATTCAAAACTGTTGACTGAAAAAAAATGTACAGCTTAAAAGTTAAGAGTTATGTTTTATTCAGTGGACATTCTTAGGACTTCAAGCCCATCAGATAGCATCTCAAATAACCCTGAGAAAACTGCTCCAAGGAGGCAAGGGGGGAGCCAGGATATACCAGTGTTTTTGCAAAAAAGACCAGGTAGTTGGAACGTCAAAGATGATTGTTAATTAAAGAAAACCAGATATCTCAATTTAAATAAGTTAGTGCTTTTCTATGTATGGGAAGATGCAAGAGTCTGGGATCACTGAAATCATTCCTTTGATATGCACCTCAGCTATCTGCGGTCAACATCCTTTGTTTTCTCATCCTGAGTTTCCTCAAGCTGCACCATTGTGGGTGGCTGCAATCTGATGACTGCTAAATGGCAGGCATTCCTTGTTCTCATCCTGAGTTCCCTCAGGGCTCACTGTCAGGGGTGGCTGCAATCGCTGATGGCTGTGACATCATTTGTTTACCATATGGCAGGCAGCATTCTTAGTCCACTGTTGCTGTTTCTTCTCCTGGCTTCTTTGTTGGTAAATGAATTTATTTTGTTGTGAATTCATGCATGAGTCCAAGTATGAGGGTCTTTCTGAGTTATGGCTAAACATTTGTAGGAAAAAATGGGAAAATTTATGCTCACTTGAAACACAAGAATTCTCTTTTGGACTTTTTTTCGGTCTTGAAATGACTTTGTCTGATTTTGGAATCAGAATAATGCCGTTCTCATAAAAAGGGTTGGGAAGTGTTCCCTCTTCTATATTCTAGAAGGATGTATGTGGAATGGGTTTCTTTATTTCTCTTTGGAATTTATTTCATGGGTGTTGACTCACTGTTTACATCACTGTTATTGCAGAGGAAATTTGTTTTCCATAAGGCAGAATCTCTAATAGTCAGATAGAACCACTCAACATTCTTCACCATTTTCCACCTGAGGAAACCTTACTCCCATTTCCTTACAGCTCCAAGTGCCCTTTTGGTATCTTTCTGGAGCACAGTCTTTCATATCAGACAGACTTGGGTCCAAATTCTAGCTTTGCTTCTGATTTTTTAAAAGACTTATTTTTTAGAACAATTTTTAGGTTTACAGAAAAATTGCATGGAAAGTATAGAGAGTTCCCTTTTTTTCTCCCTCCTACAAAATGTCTCCTATTTTCACAATCTTGCATTAGTGTGGTTCATTTGGTAGAACTTATAAACCAATATTGATACATAATTATAAACAAGAGTCCATAGTTTGCAGTAGAGTTTACTCTTTGTGTTGTACAACTCTTTGGGTTTGGAAAAATGTAAAATGTCATGTATTGATCATTACAGAATCATATAGAAGTTTTACCACCATGTTATATGCTGTGATACATTTATTCATCCTGTCCTCTCTGCCCCTGAACCCTTGATAGCCACTGATCTTTTTACTATCTCCATAGTTTTTCCTTTTCCAGAACGTCATATAGTTGAAATAATACAATATAATCTTTTCAGACTGCCTGCTTTCACTTAGTGGTATACTTTTAAATTTCTTCCATATCTTTTAATGGCTTGATAAACTCATTTCCTTTTAACATTGGAAGGCTGGACTGCCAACATGGAGCGCATCATGCAAGCCCTGGCACTTCGGGACAACTCGACCATGGGCTACATGATGGCCAAAAAGCATCTGGAGATCAACCCTGGCTACCCCATTGTGGAGACCCTGCGGCAGAAGGCAGAAGCAGACAAGAATGACAAGGCCGTCAAGGACCTGGTGGTGCTGCTGTTCGAAACTACACTGCTCTCTTCCGTAGAAGAGAATTTGTATCTTTTCAAATTCTATTGTTTGAGTGTGCCACAGTTTATTTATCCATTAACCCACTGAAGGATGTCTTGGTAGCTTCTAAGTTTTGGCAATTATGAATTATGAATAAAGTTGCTATATGGACATAAGTTTTTTGCATGGACATAAATTTTCAACTCATTTGGGTAAGCACCTAGGAGTGTGATTGTTGGATTATATAATCAGACTATGGTTAGCTTTGTAAGAAACTGTGCTTTCCAATGTTGTTACTGAATTAAGTTGTATGTATTTCTGCTTGAGCCTTAGACCCGCTGAGGCCTCTGCCTTGGTGGGGAGGTTATTTTTCCATTCCAGTTCATATAGCTGAAAACAAAACTGAAGCTGAGATTGAAGCACCACAAGCTTCATTCAATGGCCAGAGGATGGAGAAGTGAGGTCATGGTTCACAAATACATTTCTCACCTTAATGGAGAGAGGAATTTCCTTTTAAGGAGTAAAGACAATGGAGGGAAGCAGAGAGATTAATGATGGGGAGATATATAAATAGTTTTCTGGGTAAGAGGTAGGGTTTTCCTGGAAATGGGGTGCCCCCCCTTCTCTGTCTTTCTCTGTCAGTGACTTCTTGTCGTGGTCACCAGTTGGTGTGTCATTTAGTATGCTAATGTAGTAAAATCAGTATAAAATGAGACTCGGGGTCTGTTGCAGGTCAGATTCATCATGTTTTTTAAAAATTTTATTGAAGTATAGTTGATTCAGTGTTGTGTTGACATGTGTTAACACTTTCTGCTGTACAGCAAAGTGACTGTATATACAGATACATATATACAGACATATATATATATATATATATATATATATATATATATATATATATACACAAACATATATATATTCTTTTTCATATTATTTTCCATTATGGTTTGTCACAGGATATTGAACATAGTTCCCTGTGTGACATAGTAGGACTTTGTTATTTATCCATCCTATATATAAGAGTTTGCATCTGCTAATCTCAAACTCCCAGTACTTCCCTCCCCCATCCCCCTCACCCTTGGCAACCAAAAGTCTGCTCTCTATGTCTGTGAGTCTCTTTCTGTTTTGTAGATATGTTCATTTTTGTCATATTTTAGATTCCATATATAAGTGATATGATACAGTATTTGTCTTTCTCTTTCTGACTTACATCGCTTAGTATGACCATCTCTGGGTTCATCCATGTTGCTGCAAGTGGCATTATTTCATTCTTTTTAATGGCTGAGTAATATTCCATTATATATATATATATATATATATATATATATATATATATATATACACACGCACACACACACACACACACACACCATATCTTCTTTATCCATTCATCTGTTGATGAACATTTAGGTTGTTTCCATGTCTTGGCTATTGTAAATAGTGCTTCTATGAACATAGAGGTGCATGTATCTTTTCAAATTACAGTTTTGTTTGGATCTACCCAAATTCCCAGGAGTGGGATTGCTGGATCATATCTATTTTTAGTTTAATGGAAACATCCATAATGTTTTCCACAGTGGTTGCACCAATTTACATTCCCACCAACAGTGTAAGAGGGTTCTCTTTTCTCCACACCCTCTCCAGCATTTTATTATTTTTAGACTTCTTAATGATGGCCATTCTGACTTGTGTGAGGTGGTACCTCATTGTAGTTTTTACGTGCATTTCTCTAATAATTAGTGATGATGAACATCTTGTCATGTGCTTATTGGCCATCTGTATGTCTTCTTTGGAGAAATGTCTATTTAGGTTTTCTGCCCATTTTTTGATTGGGTTGTTTGGTTTTTTGTTATTGAATTATATGAGCTGTTTGTATATTTTGGAAATTAAGCCCTTGTTAGTAGCATTATTTGCAAATATTTTCTCCCAGTCCATAGGTTGTCTTTTGTTTTGTTTATGGTTTCCTTTGCTGTGAAAAACTTATAAGCTTGATTAGGTCACATTTGTTTATTTTTTGCTTTTATTTCTATTGCCTTGGGAGACTGACCTAAGAAAATATCATTACAATTTATATCAGAGAATGTTTTGCCTATGCTTTTTTCTAGGAGTTTTATGGTGTCTTGTCTTATATTTAAGTCTTTAAGCCATTTTGAGTTTATTTTTGGATATGGTATGTGAGTGTTTTCTAACTTCATTGATTTACATGCAGCTGTCCAACTTTCCCAGAACCAGTTGCTGAAGAGACTCTCTTTTCCCCATTGTATATTCTTGCCTCTTTGGTGGAAGATTAATTGTCCATAGGTGTGTGGGTTTATTTCTGGCTCTCTATTCTGTTCCATTTTATGTTCCATTGCATGTGTGTTTTTGTGCCAATACCATGATGTTTTGATTACTGTAGCTTTGTAGTACTGTCTGAAGTCTGGGAGGGTTATGCCTCCTGCTTTGTTCTTTTTCCTCAGAATTGCTTTGGCAATTCTGTGTCTTTTATGTTTCCATATAAATTTTAAGATTTTTTGTTCTAGTTCTGTAAAAAATGTCATGGGTAATTTGATAGAGATCACATTAAATCTGTAGTTTGCTTTGGGTAGTATGGCCATTTTAACAATATTAATTCTTCCAATCCAGGAACATAGGATACAATTCATCACCATCTTGATTTCACCTGGTTTTATCCAGTTTTTCTTTTTCTCTTCCTATAGCTTCCTTTCTCTGTGTTCAGATTCTGTGACTTAAAGACATATGTTAAGTCCTAATTAAAGAGGAGGTTGGTGGGTTTTGAGCAAGGGTCTGTTGGCAACTCTGGCAACAATGTGACTATACCTTTTCTCATTCCCACCAGCAAAGAATGAGAGTTTCCATTGTTCCACATCCTTGTCAGCATTTGGTGTTGTCATTATTTGGGGATTTAGCCATTCTAAGAGGTGTGTAGTGGTATCTAGATGGTGTTTTAGCTTACAATTCCATAATGATATATGACATTTAGCATATCTTTATATGCTTATTTGTCATTTGTATGTCTTCTTTGTTGAAGTGTCCATTGAGATCCTTTGACTAATTTTTAAAACTTTTTTTCTTATAGTTGAGTTTTAAGATTCTTTGTAAGTTTTGGATACAAGTCCTTTATAGGATATATGCTTTGCAAATATGTTTGCTGTCTGTGTCTCTGCCTCTTATTAATTGTGTGACCTAGGCTAAAACTCTTAACCTTTCTCAGCCTTAATATCCTCCCTTCAGAAAATGAGAATGGCAATATCCAACTTACATTTTTTTTTTTTTTAATAGATGGAGTTGACAAGTTATATGAAAGAACCCAGTCCACTGCCTGGCTCAATAAAAGTTAGCCTTGTGTCTGTGCCTTTTCTTCTCCCATCCTCCAAGCATACATCCATTTAATACTTCTCATGTTTTATATGTGGTTGTTTTTATCAGTACTTTTCACACTTTAATAAGCATATAAATTGTAGACTCTAATTCAGTAAGTCTGAGGCAGAGCCTGAGAGTCTGCATTTCTAGAAGACCTAAATAGACATTTCTCCAAAGAACATATACAGATTGCCAACAAATGCAAGAAAAGATGCTCAACATCACTAATCATTAGAGAAATGAAAATCAAATCTACAATGAGGTATCACCTCACACTGGTCAGAATGGCCATCATCAAAAAATCTACAAACAATAAATGTTGGAGAGGGTGTGGAGCGAAGGGAACCCTCTTGCACTGTTGGTGGGAATGTAAATTGATACAGCCACTATGGAGAACAGTGTGGATGTTCCTTAAAAAACTAAAAATAGAACTACCATATGACCCAGCAATCCCACTACTGGGCATATACCCTGAGAAAACCATAATTCAAAAAGAGTTAGGTACCACAATGTTCATTGCAGCACTATTTACAATAGCCAGGACATGGAAGAAACCTAAGTGTCCATTGACAGATGAATGGATAAAGATGATATGGCACATATATATACTATGGAATATTACTCAGCCATAAAAAGAAATGAAATTGAGTTATTTGTAGTGAGGTGGATGGACCTAGAGTCTGTCATACAGAGTGAAGTAAGTCAGAAAGAGAAAAACAAATGTGGTATGCTAACACATATATATAGAATCTAAAAAAAAAAAAAAATGTAGTTCTGACGAACCTAGGAACAGGACAGGAATAAAGACGCAGATGTAGAGAATAGGCTTGAGGACACGGGGAGGGGGAAGGATAAGCTTGGACGAAGTGAGAGAGTAGCACTGACATATATACATTACCAAATGTAAAATAGATAGCTAGTGGGAAGCAGCCGCATAGCACAAGGAGATCAGCTCAGGGCTTTGTGACCACCTAGATGGGTGGAATAGGGAGGGTGGGAGGGAGACACAAGAGGGAGGGGATATGGGGATATATGTATACATATAGCTGATTCACTTTGTTATACAGCAGAAACTAACATAACATTGGAAAGAAATTATACTCCAGTAAAGATATTAAAAAAGATAAAGATTGTTAGTGATGTTGGGGCTACTGTTCCATAGAACATACTTTGAGTAGCAAGGGTTTAGATTTCTTTCTCCTCTTATAAATCAATGTTGTCAAACTTCTTTCTTGACCTATTAGTGAGATATGAAATCAATTTTGTCAATTGGCAATCATCATTTTTACACACATAGAATACAATAAAAAACATCACAGGGAGTTAACCACTAACAATATTGTTTCATGAAAAAACATTGTGATGCACAATATAAATACTGAGGTCAAAGTAAAGGGTATTTGACGATTTACTGTATTATACTGAAAGAAGGCTAAAATCTTGCTTATTCATACACATGCTGTCAGCTACTGAAACATGTTTTTGCAACTGATAGGTAAATTAATACTTGTTTATTTCAACTGGGATGTAGAGACAGTAAGACGAGTAAGTTTTGGATAGTCTGAATAATCCTCATGACGAAGCAAAGACATGGATTGGTTTTTGAGGAATACATAGGATGCCACTTAGTATAAAGGAAGAGAGGAAGGTGGAAATGACTCGAGTTATAAATAGAAAGTGTACAGTGTGGGCTAGCCTGTGGTGTGGAGCCAGGGGAGAGAATCGTCCAGGTGTGGGAGGAAACAGGGAGCTGAGAACGTCTATAGTTGCGTGTTTAGAATTGAAAGATAAAAGCAGAAGCACACGGTGGTTTAAAAGGAGTGGGGACAGTAAATGGAACTGAGGCAGGAAACCCAGATAAATTTCTCCTCTGTTGTATTAATACAGGAATAAACTGATAAGAGCCTGAGTTAAGTTAATGACAGCAAAAATGAAGATCACAAATCATTCTAAGGATAACTCTGCCCCAACGTTACCCTTTATCCATACTGCTGTGGGGTACCTTAATTAAGTGAAGAAAGTGGACCCCTAAGCTTCTTTGCCTACATTATCAGATGTCATGTGTTGATGGTGATTGATACTCAGCAGGGCTCTGTGGGGCTTCTGGGCACAAAGCCTTTCTGTGTTCCCCTTTTCTTTGATTACAGGAAATAGCCTCCATCAGTCTCCATGACCTTCCCTGAGTTCCAATGGGCAGATTCAAGCAGTTGTTAATTAGGTAATGGAGAGGATATGAGACAAGAAAAAACAAAGTCAAGAGAAACAATAGTTCAGCCTTGCAGCAAGATCCTGGTTCCTCAAAAACGGACACACACAACAATATCTTTGAGCTGTTTTGCAGATACTGAAAGCCCCTCCAGGCAGGAAAAGTTAATGATTAACAATACTGTGCTGCCTACAAGCACATAGACCCCAGACCAGTTGGAACCAGAAGGTTGATGATGCTGACTCCCACTTACCTCACTACCAACAAATCAGAAAAACATCCATGAGCTAATCACGTCTTCTTTGAACCATTTTTATAAAACTTCTCACTACCCTCTCCAAGGGGCACAATTTCTGGAGGTGCTAGCCTGCTGTGTTCCCTCTTTGCCTGGCAAAGAAATACAGCTACTCTTTATCTTTCCCTCAAAATTCTGTCCCTGTGTTTCTGTTCAGCATTTGTGCACAGAGAGCCACTATTTTGGCATCAAATTTTGGGGGGCTCATCCAGGATCTGCTCGCAGGCAAGTGGCCCCACAGGGCCCCTTGGCTTGATTGAATGCTTGGGGATTTCTCTCCATGCCAACCTCCTCCTGGAGAGTGGAGGTTTGGAGGACTTCTCTGAGGCCAGATAGCCAGGGTTCCCTGCTGCAGGACGGTGCCCCAATCACACCAAAATTGCTGACTCGGTTGTGGATCTCCAAGGCTGGGGTGGAGAATGAGGGAGAGGTTGGCCTAACAGCTGCTGAGGCTTTCTTTGCTTGAGGACATTTTCTCTTGTCCATGCCAGTCCAAACTTTCACTCTGAGAAAGACACCAACTTCTTGAGGACCAGAAAGAGGGTATACAGAAGTTGCCATGCACCTGTCAGCACCTCTGGTGAGTCTCCTGGAGTGCACACCAGAGACTTTGACTGTACCCATACAGAAACTTCAGTTTCAATTTGCACATTTCCCTGAAAAGGGAAATCCCAGTGTGGAATTCTCTCAGCAAAGGGAAATTCTGATGTAAGACACCACTTAGGGCAAAGGTCCAGGTCTAGTGGGACTTGGAAGTCAAGTTTGTGTGGGTTTCCACCATATGTTTTTCTTTTTCTTTTTGAGCATCTCTTTGCTGTTTCCTCTTATGGTTTATGTTTTATGTGTGGCTTCCAGCTGTCAAGGTGAATGTTTAGGTTTTGATTTGAGCACATTAACATCTAAGGTTTATTGCCAACTGCTCAAGCCAAAATGGGAAACATTTCCTCTGAGGTTCCACCCCGACCTGGGAGCCCCTTGGGAAAAATTTTTGAATGACTGGTTGACCTATAGTTATGATCCAATGAAAAAAAGAAAGATTTGTTTTTGACACAGAATGGCCACAGTATTCTTTAGACTCTGGAGAAAATTGGTTAAAATAAAACTTTTTTAAAAACTACAAAATGAGTTCTTTATGCATGTACAATTAGAGGAAGCTAGCTTACTGAAATACTTTTTCAGAATTCTGACCCTGAGAGGACAAAAATATTCTTAGGAGAAAAACTTGAAGTTAACTCTTATCATGTCCTTGAGATACACAGCCCACTTTGCCTGAAATTTCAGCCTTGAGTAAATTAGTAAAACTTCAAGCCCCCCCCCACCAAAAAAAAGAGAGAGACAGAGACAGAGACAGAGAGACATTTTAAGTCTCAAGCAGAAAGCTAGGTCACTCACTCTGTCTGTCTGGATATATGTATATCTCAGTATGTGTCTTTGTATTTGGATAATATTTCTGAGGTTAATTTGTAAATGAGCTCCATTTAATTGGTTTAAAGAAAAGTAAGCTCTTACAAATCAAACAATTCTAAATACAAGAGAAATTAAGCTAAATAAATTTCAGGTTCATGTGAACTGGGAAATATTCAGTACTAAATTAATACCTGGTATTAATGTTTAAGTTTGTTGATCTAATTAATATAGACATGTCTTTAGAGTCATCAACATTAAGTATAATACTTTTATTGTACCTAGGCTTAATATAAGCTAAATACGATCTTATTATATCTGTTGCAAATTTTCAGCAAGGAAAGTAACTCAATGTGAAGAAACTTTTAAGGAAAGAAAATGCAAATCAGATAAGAGCTTTGGGTGAAATTTTTAGGAACAATTATGTTTTAGGAATGTCTACTTAAGAATAATCTCTCCAGATATTTGACAACTTGAAATTTTAGAGTTGTGCTAAATTAAGTTAAATGATGGAAATTTATTGAATAACTAGGCCATTTCCAAATAAAATAAGATACTGAATCATTAATTATTGAACACTGGTTTACTTTCACAGATAAACAAAGGTTTAGATTGATTTATAAATCTGTTTCATGTCACACTGAGATATTTTCTATAAGAAAGCACATTTTTCAAGAAATTATTATTTGGTTTTATGTTTACCAATCTACAGATTGCTGATATAAAGGACAGTTCATGGTTGTTTAAGGAAAGTAGGATGTGTGTTTTCAGTAAAGAGAATATGAGGAATGGAATTGCTTTGTATTAAGGGAAAAGAAAGTAGGTCTGACTTACAACTGGCTGTTTCTGGATGGAAAAATAAAGTGATGGATACAGAAAGTGATGAAAGTTTTGTGGAAAGTGGACGCCAAGGAAAGAGTTTTGTGCATGGTCAGGGTTGACTAAGTTTAGAAAAAATTTAAGTGAGTAAATAAATTTTAAATGTAAACTGCTGCAAAACTTGAAAGTGGCTTTTCTCTCTGTTCAAAGGACAAGTTTTAAAAAAATGTTGAGCTGCCTTTGATAACAGATTTTAAGTTTCTATACTTTTTAAGTGATCTGTATTTGCCTTTGAAAACTTTTATTGCCACTTTGGCTACAAAAATAACTATTATTTCACAGTGACCTATAATCCTATCTGACTAAGTGTTCTAAATCCTTTTTGATTTTTTTTTTTTGACAAAACTTCCAAATCAAACTGTAATGAAGTTTCTTTGACCTCTAGCTAACTTTGGGATGCTTATAGGGGCCCCTGAAGCATCCCAAAGAGAGATATTAAACTAATTATGTTCACCTGGTATGTTAAATTACATGAGCAGTATTGTCAAATGTGTAATAAATCTGCTTAGATTATATTGTATGGTAAATGTTACTAATATAGATATTCTAGAAATTAGATGGAGTTTCTAAAATTCTGATATGTCTTGGTAAAACATTATCAGTCATAGTTCTAGTTATTATCTGAAAGTGTTGTATGTCACAGCAGTAACCAAGTTAGTTTGTCAATTGCATTGTAATCAGATTTTAAACGTGCCTTCTTAAGTCTTTCGTCATTATAGACATTTATGGTTTCACCCTAATGCTTTTGCAAAAATTCTGCCTCTTCAAGAAGATTTATAGAAAGGACTTTTGGATAAATACAAGTTTCTGATTTTCAGACCATAATGTTAAACTGGGTAAGAAATTGAAGAATTCTAATGGGAAAACTGATGGCTTCATAAAACTGTTAACAAAAAGGATTAGTTACATAGGCCTGAGTGAACTGGTGAATATGGTTATAATTTTTATGGTTTGTATCTGAAAAATTACTTGTTTGAATTTATTTTCCAGGTATAAGGAAATCCTTCCCCTCAAACTAATTATGGTTTACAGTAATTCGGTAAATGATACCTTTAAAAGCAGAATTTGTCTGCTTTTATCTGAAACATTTATCTTTTTTCTCTATCTGCTCCCTTCAGAGATTGGAAACTCTTAGGTTCACAGCAGCTTTGTCAGATAAATTAAGAAAGCTACCTCACTAACAGGTACAGAATTCTCAAAGTATTTTGGGGACCTTGAAAAGGGAGGAATTCACCTAGTTCTGTTAGGCAAAATCTGTGACAAGCCCTTGGCGTGATTTTCCTAGCCCTGAGAGGTCTTTTAAAAGTTCAGTCTGAAACTCCTTATAAAAGTTTCATCAAAGTAAAAAAAAAAAAAAAAAAAGCCTATATGGTCAATTACAGTTATATAAATCAACAGGCCAAGTTTATTGAGACCAGACTTATTTTGCAAACAAACTAGTCTTAATTTTGTTATATTTGGAAAAAATTAGGGTAATTTTAGAGAGAAAAAGATTATGTTTCAGTAAATATTACATTCCAGTTTTGTTAATGGAGGTCTGTATTTACTAAGACTCACCTCCCAGATAGTTCCCCATTGTTGTGTTATATTTGTAAAGTTTAATTGAATTATTAAAGGACACTCTGTTTCTGAAGCTTATTTTAGTAATCTAACTTTGGATGAAGATCAGATGCCTCATGACCTGCAACCAAGGGATTATGCATACTGGAAAAACAATTTAAAGGACTATCTCCAACCTAGACACGAGAACTCTTATCAGGTACTCTTAACTAGCTCATACACCATGAAACTGAAGGGAATTGACTCTTGGATTAATCTCTACTCACAAAGGGCGCCTGCACTGGACTGGCCTATAGAGAGGACTGCTGACCTCAAAATCACCTTAAAACAATGCTCAAACTGAGAAGAAACTACACTCACAACAGGATGATAAGAAGATGACATCAGAAGTAGACAGCTAGCCCAAGATCCTGGACCTGACTCGAATGATCTTTTATAATGTTTTCTTGACTTCTTGGACCTTTGCATATGAATCAAATGTTTTTCTATTATAGGCATGATTCTATGCTAGTTTTAAAAATCAGTCCAATTGTTGGGTTTGTGGCCAGTTACCCATGTCTAGCACTTCTGGGTTACCTTGGGGGATTTCTCCACTCCAAGGCTCTAATTGGTTGGCTCTTAGGAAATTTATTTTAGAAAAAAGAAATTATTGTCCTGCTTAGGCCACTATTGATATTACTAAGTGGGATTGGGATCCCCTCACCTGGCCAATTAATAATATCTGTTCTGACCCTGACCATAAATATGAATTTTCCTCTATTACTCAAGTTCAATCAGAGCAACAAGCAAAATTTCAGCCAAGAAATAAAACTTCCCATGATTGTGTGATGGATTTATGTAGTTAACACCAGGCTATGGTAATTTGTTTAAAGACACCTCTATGCTGAGAACATTTAAATCATACTAAGGATGATCAGTCTAGTAACACTAGGAAACTGGGCTGGGTGCCTTATGGACAGTGCCAGTATATAATTTCCCTGAAAGATAAGGATGGTACAGAACAGACTAAGTCAGATGACCTGGGATATACTGGGCAGCACCTAATAGAAGTTCTTGAATTACATTCTTACTTATGACCTTACTAACTATATTGACCTTACTAGCTATATTGTTTCCTATATTGCCTTTTTTCAGAAAATTGTTGTTTCTTACATTACCAAATGTGTGACTGAGCCTCTGGTAAAATGACATATAGTTCCATGTGAGGTCAGTGATTGTAATAGTGTAACTTTAGATATGGGAAGAAGCAACAAGAGGGAATATTTTCCTGGACCATAAGAGACTAGTAAGACAGGTGGTCCAGAGACTTTTTGCACTGTTAATAAGGACAAGTTCAATAATAGCACATTGAGTGGCCTATCAATGAAATCTTCACCAGACCTGGGAATGAAAGTTCTTAGCACTGTGGGATGAAATGGTCATTAAATGTCCCCCAAACCAGGGTCAAAATTATGACCCTGAAGGGGCCCTGCCAACAGGCAGAAAATTGGCACTTGCCTTCTGCCTCTGCAAGGATTAAGTCAAAGGCTACTGTGTCCACTGACCTTCAACACCCCGTGAAATGAATTCAGGGTGGAGAACAGAAATGAGTCACTCCATGCTCTGAGAAAACTGTCAGAACAGGCCTTTAGATATTTTCAGAAGATCTTATGAGTCCAAATTCTTGCATCTTCTCATATCTAGAAAAGCACTGAAATTAATAACAATGACATCTGCTTTAACACTGCGGAGGGGAATACATTTGAAAGTCAAAATGGAGTAACTATGGTGAAACTAGGTGACAATTGTGGATATGATTTCAGACGCATTCATTCCTGTATTTTTGCAAACTTGAATTCTCTGAGCTATGCCACAAGGATTTAAATATTCCCCTACCCTCTTCAATGAAATTTGGCTAAAGATTTGAGAGGATTACTCCTAGATCAAGGTTGAATAGAGGCCTTTCCAGTCAGAACAGAAAAAGCATCGGAAGTGACAAAAACTCTTTTAAGGACATTATTAAGAAAACTCTCACCAAGCTATGCCAGAAAACTCACCCAAAATGGGACAATGTCTTGCCAATTGCTCTTCTCCATATACTGATGGCTCCTAAAAGCAGGCTAGCATTGAGTCCTTATGAAATTATGTACAGGAGACCATTCTTAGCTCCTAAGAGTAAGGAAAGAGAAACATTTCTAACACAGAAGGAAAAAGGAAAATCAAACAGTATGTTCAACAGATTGGTCAATTGTTAACCGCTATGTATGAGATTGTGTTCCACAGGTCCCGCCCTCACCTAGAAGCTCTTTTGCATCCCCTCAAAGCAGGAGACTGGGTGGTGCTGAAAGTGAAAAAGAGCAATGACCTAAGCAACCATTTAAAGAAAAATGGAAGGGATCCTATGACGTTTTTCTTACTACTTACACCTCTCTAAAATTGGATGGGGTAAAACTGTGGGTACATCACAGCAGGGCAAGAAGATTGCCTACAGCCAGCAAGCAGACTCTTGAGAAACAGACATCTCACCCTTTGGGAAACTTAATTATTTGTTCTTACAAGAGGAATGAAAGTTCTGTTGTCTTATCTTTTCTCATAAATTTTACCTATATATAGATTCATATACTGATTCTTTTGGTAATTCTAACTGCTAGATAAGTAGTCAGCTTCTTATTTCTGGATCTTCAGGATTGCCTTGATGGGTTTCCCCATACAGGGAATGGTTTGGAAACAACTGGCTACAATTAGTCTCTCTGAAGTGCTGATTCCAGACTGCGCTTCAGACTTACTCTCCTGAATTCCTAAGGAAATGAAATCTATTTAGTCTACTAAAGTTCTAGTTATCACTCTTCTTATCTCTAACTGGGTCTATTGCACCAAAATGGTGGAACAAGGGATTGAGATCTTAATAATATAACACTCGGATCCAGGACTTGAAACTCAAATATTTCTAATTCAGTATCTATTCCCCAAAATTTAGGCAAGACTACACCCCACCTCAGGAGGAAGTAGTTAGAGAAGTCACCACCCCATTCTCTGAAGGAATTGGGGAAAGATAAAACCAAAATGAGGATTAAAACCAATTCTCCCTAAAACCGAGTTTATGATTAACGTCTCTATCCAAAACAATTATTCCCTTCCTTGTCCAACACCTGTTTTCCTCAAGATTGAGGGAGTATCAAAAAAGGGGGTGGGTTCATACTGAGCAGTGCCCTGTGGGGCTCCTGGGCACAAAGGCTTTCTGTGTCCCCCTTTTCTTTGATTACAGGAAATAGCCTTCATTCAGCCTCCATGACATTCCCTGAGTTCCAGCGGGCAGATTCAAGCAGTTTTTAATTAGGGAAGGGAGGGGATATGAGACAAGAAAGAAACAAAGTCAAGAGAAACAATAGTTCAGACTTGGGGCAAGGTCCTTGTTCCCCATCAACGAACACACACAATATCTTTGAGAAGTTTTGCAGATACTGAAACCCCCTCCAGGTAGGAAAAGTTAATGATTAATGATATATGCTGCCCACAAACACGTAGACCCCAGACAAGCTGGAACCAGAAGGTTGATGATGCTGACTCCCACTTACCTCACCACCAACCAATCAGAAAAATGTCCAAGAGCTGATCACGCCTTCTTTGAACCATTATTATAAAAACTTCTCACTATCCTCTCCAAGGGGGCATAGTTTCTGGAGGTGCTAGCCTGCTGTGTTCCCTCTTTGCCTGGCAAAGAAATACAGCTACTCTTTCTCTTTCCTCCAAAACTCTGTCTCTGTATTTCTGTTTGGCATTGGTGCACATGGAGCCAATATTTTGGCATCATTATTACTCTACTTCTATCCCTAGGGTAGACCCAATGTGTCAGTGATGGAGGGCACAGAAAATGAGGTGTAAGAAGAAAGGGGTAGGGTGGGAAGTCTGAAATCCATCTGTTTCTTTATCTTTGTAGTACTCTTATCAAACCTATCCTCCACAGTTTCTCACAGCACCAAATAAGTATAGACCCCATCTAAACCAGCGATTACATACCAAAGTTTTACAGTGTTTACAAGCTTCCCACTATGCACTAGGAATGTAAGAGCTGAAAGGAACCTGAGGTATTTTGCAGGCTGACGATCTAATGTTGCAGAGAAAGAAAGGGAAAGTGAGGGTTCATATAGTCATCAGCAGAGCAACTGGCAAGTGACAACTCCTCCATAGATATTTTCTGAATGAAACAAATTAGATATTTACAGGGACAAGATTAGACCCAGAAACTCTGACTTCTGGACCATTATGCTCTTCTGCTTACCCCTCAGCTGGCTCTTCACAAAACTATTATATCTGAGTAAAAATCCAGTCTCTAAATATTGAGACCACACAAGGGAACTAGAGTTCATCCTAAGATTCACTGCGAGTTCTGCCCTTTTAGTAAAAGGCATGGATAGTGTGGAAGACAAGTATATGGAAACACCATGAAATTAGATACATTAAGAGCTCTGAAAAAATCTGGAACCACTTGTGAAAGATTTAAATAGAATAATTGATTGGACTGGCCACAGGGCACCAAATGTTCATAGAGAGGAATAAGTGTTAAAGATACCAAGAAGAAAACCATTTCTAGGAATTACTCAAAGCCAGTGGTACTTTGTTTCCTACAACTCCACTTTTACCTGGTTGTGTTTTTCACGTTGTTTCAGGTGGGGCTATTTTATTAAGCCCATGGTTCCCTCAGACAGGTTATGTAGCAAAAGGGTGAAATAAAAGGAGAAAAAAATTTGCTACACAAGGAGAAAATAAAGGAAAGGAATATATTTTTGTTGGGAGGATCTGGAAACCTCAGGTCACTATATCTATGCCTACTCCTTAATTTTCTTCCTAGTTTCCAGAAGTTAAAACTACAGGCAATAGGAAGCCCAAAGGGAGGCTTTGAAGAGGGAGTGGCAACACTTCTTGGTGTGTTGGAAATCCTAGAACTTGTGGGTCAGGAGGAAGGCTGAGGGGATCTTTTGGCTCTGAGAAAATAAGATTTACATTCCTGGGTCCTGAAATCAAAAAGACCAATTTTGACTCTTGGCTCTGTGATCTTGGGCAAGTGCATAACTTCCTCATTCAGTTTTCATTTAAAAAATGGAGATAATGATCATGCTTATTTTATACAATGTTTAAGGATTAAGTGGGATAATTTATGTAAAGTGTTGAATATAGTCTGGTGCACAAGCAACACAAAGCAAATGATGAAAATTATTATGATTACTAGGGATTATTATCATAACTAGGGAGCTTCTTGGAGCAGCTATGGGGTTGGCAGTATTGACAGTGTAGCTGCAGCATTGGCAGCAGATATAGATGGAAGAGGAGAATAAACCAAGATTCTGACCTCCAGAGTTTTGGGTTTCTGTCAGCCCTAACACCTTCCAGGTGCATTTATCTTGGAAAAGCCACCAACCCTCTCCAGGTCTTGATTTCTTTATCTCTGAAGCGTGAAAAATTTTAAATAAATGCCCCAGGGAGATTATGGGCTGGATAGAAACTTTTATATACTGAACTGTGAGAAATGGAATATTTCCTGCCATATCAGTAAACTAAAGGATGCCACAGTCATCAGCGGTTGTAGCCACAGCCTATGGTGAGCTGGTAAGCCCTGAGGGAACTCAGGAAGGAAAGAATACCTGCCATCTAACAGCCATCAGACTGCAGCCACTCCCTAGGGTGAGCCCTGAGGAAACTCAGGATATGAAAACAGAGGATACTGGCCCCAGATAGCTGAGGTACATATCAAAGGAATGATTTCAGTGAGCTCAGACTCTTGCATCTTCCCGTACATAGAAAAATGCTAAATTCCTTAAATTGATATGTCCGGTTTTCTTTAATTAACAGTAATCTTTTGATGTTTCCAATTACCTGCCCTTTGTTGCAAAACTTCTATATATCCTAGCTCTCCCTTTGCCTCCTTGGAACATTTCTCTCAGGGTTACTTGAGATGTTGCCTTCTGGGCTTGAAGTCCTAAAAACTCCCACCAGATAAAACATAACTCTCAAATTTTAAGTCGTGATTTTATTTTATTTTTTTTAGTCAACAACTGTTATACAAGCAAATAATTTTTTGTTATTTGTAGCAAATCTGGTCAGCCTTTTCCCTTGCATACTCAGCTCCCTGCCATTATAACCTTTGAAGCCAATCTTAGAGTTGCTACCCAGGGTGATAATAATCATCAAGGTGAAAATTGACTATGCCTTCCTGTTTGCTTGCTGTGGTGACCCACACTGAGGTTTCGTTCAAATTTATTGTCACATCATACATTCTCCCAGAGGAGATGTGGGTCACTTATCCTTACTACTCCACCTTTCTAACTCTTTCCACCTGCCGCATCCAAATAACAAGGGGACACTATCCCACTGCCTATGAACCAGACTCATGTCACATGGGAGGAGCCTCAGTCACTCAGAGCAGGAAAAAGGGATGCCTTTCAAGAATGCCAGTAAATTTGATAGTTATAAACACTATGCTCTATAGATCACCAGAACTTATTTATCTCGCATAGGCTAACAATACAGTATAATATGCTTAAAGTTTGCTAAGAGGGTAGATCTTATGTTGAATATTCTTACCATTGGGAAAATCAATCAGTCAATCAATCAATCAATCGGGCAGGAAGAAACTTTTGGAGGTGATGTATATGTCTATGGGTTTGATTGAAACTGAGCAGGACACTCTGGGGCCTTCCCAGGATAGACCCCCTCCCCCATATCTCTGCTGTATCTCCTCTCTGAAGTACCTAAATAATGGTATCTGATGTACATTTCCTGAGTTGTTTTACAGATGCTAAAACCCCCACCAAATGGAAGGATTTGACTGCTTGATGACCATGAGCACCTATCTCCCAGGCCTCCTGGCACCTAAAGATTGATAATTTTAACCCCTGTGACGCCACCCTGTTACATCGCCATCAGCCAGTCAGAGAATTGTGCACAAGCTGATCACATACCCTGGAACTGCCCTCCCTCACCATGCCTTTAAAAATGTTTTGCTGAAACCTATTGGGGAGTTTGGGTTTTTTGAGCATTAGCTGTCCTGGACTCCTTGTATGGTGCTTTACAATAAACATTGCACTTTCCTTCACCACAACTTTGTGTTAGTAGATTGGTTTTACTGTGTGCAGGCAAGCAGACCCAAGTTATGGTTTGGCAACATGATGGTGGTGATGATTTCATGGGTGTATACCTAGCTTCAAGTCATTGAGTTGTATACATTAAATATGTCCAGGTTTTTACGTGTCAATCATACCTCAATAAAGTAGTTTAAAAAAAAAGAAAGAAAGAAAGCCATCCTGTGCTGTGTTTGTAGCAGTGTGGCCTCAGTTCTCCTTGGCTGGTTTATACAGTCTCCTTTAACAGACAGATCTGTTTCTGAGTCCCTGGGAAGGAAAATAAAAGCAGAGAAATCCTGTTAGCCTGGGGGAGGAATCAAACTTGCAGGTTGAATTTTGTGCTCAGGTAACATCTTGTCAGCCAAGTCATGCCTATTTGCAAAGGTCCTCAGATCAGATCCCTTAGAGGTGAGTCTGCATAGGATTCATGTCCCAAAGTAAGCATCTGGGAGGTTGAGATGAGCATAAGGCAGAGAGACTGCTTTTTAGACAAGTCCAGCACTCCAGCATCAAAAATAATTGTACCCTTCAAAAAAGATACTACCGGAGGCTAGTACTTATTCCCTTGTTGTTATACTCACTGTATTAATTCTCACCATGCAAAATATTGGAGATTTTTCCTTTGGTATGGTCCCAGAGGAGGTTATAAATTACAAACAAAAAATGGCTCATCTTACATTTGATTGCCAAATTGTATTGCCCAACTTTATCAATAATGTGACTTATTTATTTTTTTCTTGAAAACAACAATATATAGAACTTATTAAGTACGTTAAATCACTGAGCTATGTGTTTTCCAACAATTTTCAAGGTCGGAACAGTCATCCTGGAGATAATCCCCAGCTTTTAGTTGTCATTTCAATAAGCTTCTCAGTGTAAAGTTGCACTCAGAATTTTTTAATTCCGAAGTTAATAAAATTTCCATTAGGGCAAAGTGATTGTTTCTCCAAGTTTCAATCCTTCTTTGACTGATCAAATATTACCAGAGAATGTGCTATTGGGAATTCCAAAAGTGGTTTTCTAAAATATAGCTGGCTTTATTGGAATAAACTTTTACACTCACATAATGTGTAACCACTTTGAAGGAGGGGTTGCTCATTTCCTACCACATATTTCATGTGTTTATTTGGAAAAAGGATTTCCACTTCAATTCTAATCTATGGGTTTTCCTCTTATTCTGTCTTTTTATTTTTAGCCTGAAAATAATTTCTAGAATGTTTGTTAGAGTATATTTATATTTATTCTAGAATATTTATTAAGGTATATCTTGTTGCCTGACTGGCTCAGGGGACAATGATGAAGTCTTCATTAATTCAGCACACTAGTATGCCCAGGTGCATACTATGGCTGCAAGTCATATCCAACGCAGCTTTTCATATCTCCAAGCATCCTTCCAGTTGCCCTTTATCTGATGGTTGAGTAGTCTTCTACCTCAGAGATACTACTGACCAGCCCTCTCACCAAATACAACAGAAAGTCAAGCATGATAAATATCTAAAGATGATGTAAATTGCACCAAAGATCAGCATTACAAGTGCTTACCAAAAAGCATAACCCAAAGTTAATGAAGTAGGTATGAAGGAATCTATTACAGTGCTTGGCACAGAGAAAATGCTATAGATATTGATTTTTTCATTTTCTTTGAATTGTCTGCTTTGCATCTCATGTGTATATATGAGCTAAAAGATATATTGTTTCAGGAAAAATACTCTAAGGGGGCATGTTGTACTCCTATAGATATTCTGAACTGTATCTCAGAACCACCTGGATTGTAAATTCACATTGCCTAGCCTCTTGACCAGTGATTATCTACTCTGTTTCAAGAAGCTCAAAAACGTCAAAAATTATCTTCCAGAGTTTCATGAAAGCCTTAATGGTTTTAAAAGTCATAGATCTTTAATCCATTTCATAACATTGGGATAAAAATCACTGCTGCTTTGAATCAAACTGTTACGTTGGAAGGACAGGGAGTCTTGAAGATCCAGCTGACTTCAGTTCAAATTCCAGTTTCATTGCTTACCTGCTGTATGATCTTAAGAAATGTATTGTACATCTTTATGCATTATTGTTCCTCTGTGAAATGTAGATATCTTTTTTTATTTCCACTGGGCTGTTGTTACAAGGATACACACACACATATACATATATACACACATACACATGTATATATACATATACATTATATATACATATACCATATATCCATATGATATCATATGTTTATGTATCTATATGTATATTGAGAGAGAGAGAGAGAGTGTGAGAGAGAGAAGATTTGGTAAGTAGATAATGGTAGGGAAGAGAGAAAAAGAAAGAGTCTATTCAAGGTATCTGTTTCCCTCATTTTTCCTGTTTGCTCTACAACTAGCTCTCTAATTAGTTTGCTCTGCAGCTAGTTCTTTATGCATTCTGGATATCAACCGTTATCAGAAATGTGCTTTGCAGATGTATCTTTTCATTTTATAGGTTGCCTTTTCACTCTGTTGATTGTGTCTTTTGATGTACAAAAGATTATAAGTTTGATGTAGTCCTGTTACCAAGTCCAAGCTTGCTCTGCTCACGGCACAACAGGCCAATAAATCAGGAGAGGAGGTGTTTAGGCAAGGAATATGACTTTATTCGGAAAGATGGCAGACCAAGAAGATGGCAGACTAATGTCTCCAAAAAACCATCTTATCAGGGTCTGGATGCCAATTTTTTTATAGAACACAGAGGGGGAGGAGATGAGGAAGTAAAGTAAAAAGACCATACCTTATGCAAATATCCCCTGGAATGGCCAGCCTTGGGGAGAAGATGTGTTAATTTCTTCTTTCTTGCAGCCATTCACAGGTGGACAGGCTCAGGATACTTCCATGAACAAAGGCACTTTGGTTTAACTTTCAGGCGGAGGGGCAGGGTTCCCTGAGGCAGGCCATTAAGTATAGACAGTAACCTTTTAGTAAACAAAAGCAATGGGAAGCAAAAGTTAAAGTAAAAGAAAGAGCAAATACGTAGTCAGATTTGGCTCTTCCCTGTTACAGTCCCGTTAACCTATGTTTGCTTTAGTTGCCTATACTTTTGGTGTCATATCCAATAAGTCATTGTTAAACCCAATGTCATAAAACTTTTCTTCGATGTTTTCTGGAGGGAGTTTTGTAGTTTTTTTCTTACATTTAGGTCTTTAATCCATTTTGAGTTTTTGTATATGGTGTAAGATAAGGGTTCAACTTCATTATTTTGCAGGTGGATATCTAGCTTTCCAAACTACAAGGCATATAATTTTTCAGTTAGCAGCAGAACTCAAACTGCATGGCTCAAATATCAAGGTTAGAGTTTACTTCATCTTGTACATGTGTATTGGGAAATTTTTATATTCTAGTGTCAGGTAGATCTGAAATAGTTGCTACAACAACTTGAAGAGCCATGGATTGAAGTCTACCTATTTCCCTCATTTATGGATTCCAACCCAGCTGGAGTTAACCTGTATATAGAATTGCATACTTCTGACCTTGTTATTCTGGTTTGAGCCTGAATATTTTTGTATTCCTACCAAAATTTCACATTTTGCCTCTCCCCATTCATATGGATTTATAATTGTAGGTGACGTCTCTGGCCAGTGTCCTGGAACTTTATGTGTTCCGCCTACGTCCTTACTGTTACTATGGACAATTCTTAACTAGAATTCTCCTTTTGACTTTCTTAGGTCTTCAACTCCCCAAACATGGAAGCATGTAGTCCTTAAAATAAGGTTGAACATAAGTATTCAAAAGGAGGTAGAGACTTAATAGAGTTAGAAACATTTAGAAAAGCAAAACAGTTTTGAAAAAAAAAAGGAGAAAAGAAAAAAAAAAACCCTTTGATTCACCCTACATTATATAAGACTAATTATAAAAGTATAATACAATTATTCCATAAACTTATATCATGCCACCATTTTAGACCTGTGGCAATTTTAGTTTACACTCAACTTGAGCTCTCATTCAATACAGATATTAACCAGTTGTACAAAATTTAACAACACTGGTATTATTTAATTTTATTATTTTGCTTTCATTTCTGTACTAATTCCAGCTTGGCTTACCTCTTGAGCCAGTGTTTCTCAATAAGCGATCCATGGACCAACTGCATATGAATCATCTTGTTACTCATAAAATTCAGGTACTGGGTGGGCTCCGCTACATTCTTCTTGATTTGGAAGAACAAAATATCAATGGAATTTTGAAAACCAGTGTCTTACATTTTGTTTTTTTAATTTTTAAAAATTAATTAATTAATATATTTATTTATTTTTGGCTGCATTGAGTCTTTGTTGCTGTGCACAGGCTTTCTCTCATTGTGGCGAGTGGGGGCTACTCTTCATTGTGGTGCATGGGCTTCTCATTGCAGTGGCTTCTCTTGTTGCAGAGCATGAGCTCTAGGCATGCAGGCTTCAGTATTTGCAGCATGCAGGCTCAATAGTTGTGGCTCTTGGGCTCTACAGCACAGGCTCAGTTGTGGTGCATGGGCTTAGTTGCTCCATGGCATGTGGGACCTTCCTGGACCAGGGCTCGAACCTGTGTCCCCTGCATTGGCAGGCAGATTCTTAACCACTGCACCACCAAGGAAGACCCTTACATTTTGTTTTAGAAGTACCATTCTCCTCAGTCAAAAAAAAAAGACTTGTTCCCTAACTTGAGTTTCATCTGAACTCTAACCAATATTGCATGCATTGATCTTGTGGACTGATCCTTGGCACTTCATCTTCTTTTCCTGCAATCCAGTGAACCCTGATTCACTAGATCTAAGACAAATTTCTGCTTGTCTACCTTGTTACCAAACCAAAACTTGGGTCTGCTTGCCTGCACACAGTAAAGCCAACCTTCTGACCCAGGTTTTGGTGAAGGAAAGTGTATTTATTACTGTAAGACACCAGACAAGGAGTCCAGGACAGCTAATGCTCAAAAAGCCCAAACTCCCCATTGGGGTTCAGCAAAGAATGTTCAAAGGCAAGGTGAAGGAGGAGGAGTCTCAGGGTATGTGATCAGCTTGTGCACAGTTCTTTGATTGGCTGATGGTGAAGTAACAGGGCAGTGTCACAGGAGTTAACATTATCAATCCTTAGGCACCAGCAAGTCTGGGGGCTATGTGCACACGGTCATCAAGTAGTGAATTTCTTCCATTTGGTGGGGGATTTTAGCATCTGTAAATCAACTCAAGAAATGTGCATTAGATACTATTATCTAAGTACTTCAGAGAGGAGCTAAAGCAGAGGATATGGGGGAGGGTTCTGTTCTGGGAAGGCCTCATAAGGTTCTGCTTGGTTATAATTCCCCCCCTTTACTTTGATACTTCTCAATCCTGAGGGGAATAAGGGATTTGACTTCTCTGGTTATTTCTTGCTAAATGAGGGCAAAGTCAAGTTTTCAGGATTAAAGGAGAGAAAGTTGTTGACTTTAATTTCAAAGAAGTATTGAGTCCCAAGCTTAGCACCAATATTTTATATTATGAAAATATTACTCTACTTTTGATTGCTTTATTATAGTACTGACAGATATTTGAAAATTAGCAGACATATTACAATCAGAATAATGATCAAAATGCATCCTTGTAGTATTTCCCAAAGGAGTCTTCCTATTCTAGATGGCAACCAGGACAAAAAGTTATGGAGTGGGTCCTCTCTACAAATATCTTTTAACCAAGTAGACTTTTGAGTTATTCTATTTATTTGTGTTTCAGTTTCTCCAGGGATATTAATATATATCTAAAGAACCTAGTGCATTCTGCTGGGAGACTATAGCCTGAACTGTCTTGTTTGTCACTACTATATCTAAAGTAAAAGAAAGAGTTCATGCTTACAAGAGGAGACCTTCAGACAATAAGGTTGCAGTTGGCAGCTGCTAGCAGATATTGTTTTAGAATGCCGGTTGGTGTTTGGAAAGTTCAAGTTCTCAGCAATACACAGACGTCTGAAATCACATCGACAAATGGCCACCTAGTTTTACCTTGGATGTCTGAACCATAGCTACTCCATTTTGAATTTTAAATTCATTCCTCTTCTCAATGGCAAAAGCAGATATACAGTGTATGCTTAATAAGCCACAAAACAGTCCAATCTGATCAGTAAAGTTTACGTTAAACCATGTATAAGGCAGAGTGATGTCCCCATTCCTCAATATGTGAAGATTTTTCCATTATTTCCCCTTCTTATTGCAAATCTTTGATAGACTGAAGTACAGTAAGTCCCCTAAATATGAATGAGTTCCATTCCAACAGCACGTTCATAAGTCCAATTTGTTCCTATGTCCAACAAAGTTAGCCTAGGTACCCAACTGACACAATCGGCTATAAGGTACTGTACTGTAATACGTTTATAATACTTTTCACACAAAAAATACATAAAAGACAAACACAAAATAAAACATTTTTAATCTTACAGTACAGTATCTTGAAAAGTATAGTAGAACAGTACAACAGCTGGCATACAGGGGCTGGCATCGAGTGAACCAGCAAGAAGTTACTGACTGGAGGAGGGAGAGGAGGTGGGAGATGGTAGAGCTAAAGGACCATCAGCAATAGGAGACAGAGGGCAAACTGCAATTTCACTCACACCTGACACTGATAACACAGGTTCTGACTCCTTGCTGGATTCAATTCTTTCTACCCTCTTGAAAAAACAATCCAGTGATGTCTGGGTAGTAGCTCTTTTTTTCTCATCATAGATGACACGGTAGCACTGGATTGCATTCTGAATGGCTGCTGCGACCTTCGGGTACTGTTCTACATTCAGGCCCTGTGCTCAAAAACTAATGGTGCCTCCTCAAATAAAGAAAATCCCCTTGCTATTTCCTGCATTGTGAATGTCTTCAGTTCTTTGCTTACTTCTTCTTCCTCTTGTCTCTCTTCATCCTTTCTCTAGGCCTCCAATTCCATCAGGTCTTTATTAGTAAGCTCCTCATGTTGCACAGCAAGAAATTCAATGAAGTTGTCCTCTTGCAGATCTACCTCCAGCTTCTCACTGAAGGTCACTAAGTTGCTGAAGACCTCTTTGGACTCCTCACTCACCTTCTCAAATCCATGAAAATCATGAGCAAACTGAGGGCAAAGACTCTTCCAAACCCCATTCATGGTGATGTCCGTAACCTCACGCCAAGCAAAGTCAATGTTTTTTATGGACTTGTAGATGTTATAGTCCTTCCAAAATTATCACAAAGTTGTTTCTGATTCATCACTCACCATTACTGCTTGATGAAAAGTGTGACATAAATAATATTTATTGAAAATTGTTATAACTCCCTGGTCCATAGGTTAGATGAGTGACATAGTATTCAACTGGCAGATGCACTACTTTCACATTAGGATGAAAGACGTCCATGAATGGGGAGGTGGCCCAGAGCATTGTTGTGCAGCAAAAGAATAGGACATCCTTCTCCAAGCAATATTTCTCTACCTCCTGGATAAAGTAGCGGAAAAGCCAGTCCTGGAAAATGGCTTGTGTAACCCAGGATTTGGGGTTCTCTTCCACAACAAGAAGAGAGCCCTTGGCTATGTTTTTAAGGGCTCTTGGGTTCTCTGAATGATAAACAGAGAGGTTTCAGCTTCATCTCACTGGAAGTATTGCCACCAAACAACCAAGTTAGCCTATCTTTTGCTGCTTTATAGACTGGCATCAACATTTCCTCCTTACTGATGTAACCTCAGTCTGGCATCCTCTCTGGTACAGTCCAGTCTTGTCTCATCCACATTAAAAACTTGCTTAGATAAATATGTACTTTCATCAATAATTTCTCGAAGTGTTTCAGGAAATTCCTGGGCAGCTACCATATCTGCACTTCCTGCCTCACTGCTTATTTTTACATTGTGAAGGTTGGCTCTAGCCTTGAACAAATGAAACCAGCCATGGCTGGCATTAAAATTGCACCCTCTGATTCTTTGCTGTGTTTCTTCTTCAAGTCTTCATAAAGGCTTTTAGCTTTCTCTTGAATCAGCATTAAGGTGAGTGGGACTCAATGCTGATGGTGATCCTGCATCCACACACTGAGGAGTTTCTGTGTCTCCTCCAACACTTTTCCACACTTCAGTATTATTGTCAACATCATTGGTACAGCAGACTTCACATGTTCCATGATCTTGTCCATGTTCTTTACAATCGTGGCATGGTTGAGTGATTGATGTTATAAGAATGAGCAATGTCTACCATCTTTTCACCTCGCTCCTCTCTCTCAATTATTTTCACTTTTGTTTTCATTGTTATTGCTTGGCACTTCTTAACAGTACCAGTTACATCACCACTGCTTTTATTCTTGCTTCTGGACATCCTGGGCTTGAAATAAATATACTGTACTACTGTACTCTATACAGTACTGTACAGTAAAGTACACAAAAGCACAACCACTTGTGGAGGATGCACACACACGTCAATGTACACAAGACACATGAACTAACTTACGTGATTGGGCATGCAAACGCACATCCACATCTTTAAAAGTTTGTAACTTGAAGGTTCGTATATAGGGGAATTACTGTATCTGTCCCCTGATGCCTGGGTGGCTGCTGTCTTCCCTGGGTCCATCATGTCCTTCAGTGCTAAGCTTACTTTTTGTTTATATACATATTTGTCTAGTTATCCATGTTGGGGGGAAAACTAATCATACATAGTAATTAGCTCAGAGGTATGTTAGCCAGGAAACATTATACAGGCTATACATTTTATCAATTATACCTTATTTTTACACAAGCATTGTACATGTGCTTTCAGCAATAGACTTAAAACAAGCAACATTACAGATCGTGAGTAGTTACTCTGTGACAACTCCACTAGAGAATTCTCTTCACATCCTAAACATTCAGTACAACAGTGTGGTTAAAAGTAAAAGAATAACTTTCAATGTTGATAGGGAAAAAATATTTGGCAAACAGTTCAATTAGATTAGTATAATAGGTCTTACAGCCTTGGTCCAGGCTCCTGGTTCAGCTGTCCATCACTGCTGTTTTCTTCTCATCCTGGTGTAGGTGTTTTTTGGGATCAGCAGTCCCTTATACAGATGACTCCAATGCAGAAGTCCTTCTCAAGTGGGAAATATAAGTCCAAGAGTCAATTCCATTCAGTTTCACTGCACATAAGCTAGTTGAGAGTACCTGACAAGGGTTCTTTTATCTAGGTTGGAGACAGTCCTTTAAATGCCCATTCCAGCATGCATAATCCCCTGGCTGCCGGTCATGGGACATCTGATCCTCATCCAAAGATAGACTGCTGTGATTATCTTCAGAAACAAACTTAGAGAATTCTTTTAGTAGCTCAACTAAACTTTGCAATAATATAACAAAGGGCCATCTGGGAAGTGAGTCTTAGGCAGTAAATACTGACCTCAATTAACAAACCTAGAATTTAACATCCATTGAAACATAATTATTTTCCCTCTAAAATTACCCTCCTTTTTACCCATATGACCAAATTCAGTCTAATTTGTCTGCACATAGGCTCTTTTAAATTCACTGTGCTGGAACTTTTCATAGGAATCTCAGATTGAACTCTTAAAGTCACACCAAGAGCTTGTCACAGATTCTGCCTTATAGATTTGGGTGAATTTCTCTCTTTCTGAGGTTCCCAAAATACCTTGAGATTCTTGAGCCTGTTAGGAGGTGGCATTCCTTATTTACCTGGTACTGCTGGGAACCTAAGAGTTTCCAATACCTGGAGAGATTAGGTAGAGAGAAAAGAAAAAATGTTTCAATTCTACTTATGAAGGTAAAATTTACAAAGTTGCTGCAAATCATAATTAGCTTAAAGGAAGTCTCCCTGCATTTGGAAGACACAGATTAAAAGCCAGTAATATTTCAGACAATACCCAATAATTATAAACACATTTATCAGTTTACCCAATTGCATGTAACTAATCCTTTCTGCTAACAGTTTTATGAAATCAGAGTTTCTATTAGACTTTTTAAAGTTCTTACCCAGTTCAGAAGTATGATCTGAAAGTTATCAGAAACCTGTAGTTGTCCAAAATCCTTTCTATAAATCTTCTTGAAGATGAAGCATTTTTGCAGAGCATCAGCTTAACTGTCTATGAATGACAAAATACTTAAAAAGGCAAGGTTAAATATATGATTACAATGTTTTTGACTAAGAGGCTTAACCAAGTTTCTGTGACATACATTTTAAGATAACTAGAATTATGACTGATAAAATTATACCAAGGCATTTCCAAATTTTGGAAACAATATAATTTCTAGACTGTCTATATTAATAACATTTACCCATACAGTATAATCTGAGAAGCCTATCATTCATTTGACAATGCTTCCTGTGTAATTTAACATAGCAAAAAAACCTAGTTTATTATTTCTCCCTGAGATGACTTAAGGGTCCTCTGAAGCATCCCAAAGTTAGCTGGAGGTCAAAAGAACTTTAATTAGAATTTGATAGAAAGTTTGCCAAAAATATCAAAAAGATTCAAAAATTCATCAAATAGGATAACAGGTCACTGTGAATATTTATTCACTTAACCAAAGTGACAGAAGATTTCAAAAGCAAATATCACTTAAAAGCAAGGAAAACTTGCTTTTAAGCAAGATCACTTAAAAGCAAGAAAATTCACACAATCTGTTATCAAAAGCATTATTCTAAGAAAACTTTGTTCTCTTAACAGAGAGCGGAATCAAATCTAGTTCTGCATCAGCGTACTTTCAATAACGAAATCCATTTACTTAATTAAATTTAATCTAATCACAGCCCAACCATGCACAAAACACCTTTATCAGTGCTCCCTTTCCACAAACCTTCCACAACTTTCTGTATCCATATTAGTTTGTCCCTTATTTTTCCATTCAGAAACAACCAGCTTTAGGATAAATCTACCATTTTTTTCCTTTGACAAAAATGCATTTTCATTCCTCACACCTTCATTTACCAAAAACACACATCCCACCTTCTTGGCATACTAAAATATTTCCCTTATTATTTTAGTAGCTTTAATTACATATAATTTTAACCCCTAAAAACCTTAATCTCTAGCAAACACCAAGAAGCAAGCAATTGTGAACTCTCTGTCATACCACCACTTCCTGATTGGAACTTATGAACATATTCTATAACCTCTATTTGAAATGACCTAGATGTTCAATGAATTCTCATCATTTAACCTAACTTAGCAAAACTCAAGTTACCAAAAATCACAGAAAGTATTTTAAATAGACATACCCAAAACATAATTATTCCTAAAAGAGTTCACCTGAAAAATCATGTCTCATATACCTTTATTTTATAACTTATGAAAATCATACCAATTTAATTTTTGTGGGTTTTTTGTTTGTTTGTTTTTGTTGACAAACTCTGTAACAGGAATAACATGAACTTATTGGTCTTTGGTAAACCTAGGTACAATAAAAGTAAGACATGTCTTTGTTAAATAAACCAACAAGTTTAAACAAGGTTTAATATCAGATATTAATTTAATATTGAGAATTTCCTAGATCAAGTGAACCTGAAATTTGTTCTGGCCAGTTTCTTTTATATTTAGAAGTATTTAATTTGTAAGTTTAAAACACCCTCTCTGTTTTTCTCAGTCTTAGGGACTACACAAGATCAGATGAGTTCCTGAGACCCCAGGTAGAACATTTACATTTTAAAGGCATGGGGAAGGAAATGCAAGTTCCTCCCAGAAAACATGCTTCCTCTAACTACATATGTTAAAACCAGCCATCATGGCCATTTTCAGGGATTAAAAAAAAAAAAAAAAATAACAGTAATAGAAAATAATACATATTATTCACTCACATTCACATGCCTCACTTTCAGAGAAACATGAATCAGCATTCAAGTTACTAAGACCATTTAATGAAGGTCAAAACCAGGAAGAGAGAACAGGATTTGGACTCAGGTAACAAGACATACACACACACACACACCCCAAAATGCTCATTCTGATATAATAGCAGAGCCATTAGGGGACATTTTTCTCTAGATCTCAGAGAGTCCTGAGGCCAAACAGTGTTACAATAAAAATATCATTTTCTTTCATTTATGGGAGTATAGCTAAGATCTCCCAGTTTTGCAAAATATACCTTAAGGGGACTAGCAGTTGGAACAGAGCTCTGATTACCCATAATTAATTACTTAGGGCTGGTGTCAAATATCAAGCAAACAAACAAACCAATGCAATGCAAAGTTGTCTCTCAGGGTCACAGTTCCTTAGTCTCAGTAAGAGAGATTCCCAATCAGTGCCTCATCAGTCAGAAGCAAAACCAAAAACAAAGCTTGAGTCCAAAGTGGAGAACCCCAATCAATCCCCCATCAGAGATGAAGTTGATGACTAAGCCTTAGTCCAAAAAAGAAAATAACAACCAATGTTCCATCATAGGCAAAGCCAATGCAATATGGAAGGATACCCTAATGTTGTCACACATAAGCTGTGTTACTTACCAAAGAAGTCTCAAACAGCCAATTCCAGTGCCTTGCTCCCTTTACCACAAAAATCAAAAGCATCATAGCCAACAATGCCTGGTCAGCAGTGAGTACTTGGAACTGTCCTTGGCACAAATGTGCTCAGGCAGCTGCTGGACAAGGGCTGGTGTGCTATGGGTGAGATGCCCACTTGGAACTGGGCTCCATGTTGGGCACAAAAATTGTTACTGAACCAAAACTTGGGTCTGCTCATCCATGTGCAGTAAAGCCAATCCACTGACCCTGGGTTCTGGTGAAGGAAAGTGCAGCATCTACTGTAAGGCACCATAAAAGGAGTCCAGGACAGCTAATACTCAAAAGCCTGAACTCCCCAATGGGTTTCAGCAAAGTATTTTTAAAGGCAAGGTGAGGGAGGAGGAGTCGCAGGGTATGTGATCAGCTCATGCACAATTCTGAGTGGCTGATGGTGAGGTAATAGGGTGGTGTCAAAGGGGTTAATGTTTTCAATCCTTAGGTACCAGCAGGTCTAGGGGCTATGTGCTCATGGTCATCAAGTAGTTAATTTCTTCCATTTGGTGGGGGTTTTAACATCTGTAAAACAACTCAGGAAATGTGCATCAGATACTATTATCTGGGTACTTCATAGAGGAGTTAAAGCAGAGGATATAGGAGAAGGTTATGTTCCAAGAAGGTCCCATATAGTCCTCCTTGGTTACAATTTGTTTCACACAGTGTATGCTCTACTTTAACAGGTCTCTGCTATTTCATCCTAGTAAGTGTTGGTGACATCTCCATCTCTTTACTGGAGATGGCATTAATTGTCAGTGCTGCACAGACATTTACTGATTATTGAATAGCTATATATACTCCTCTATATTCTTCAGCCCCCTTGCAGTTAGGTATGGTCATGTGACTTCTTTGGCTAATAGACTGTGTGGGAAATAATAAATGTCACTTTCAGGATGAAACATTTAATAGTTGGTGCTCAACTCTTCTTTTCTCCTTTTCCTATAGAAGCAACATGTTGGTATGGCAGACTAACAAATTCAAAGCAGCCTGAATCAAAAAATCACTTCAAACAGGGCAACATCACTAGAGATCTCATCTTCCAACTCACATCAGAATTTGTATAAGCAAGCAATAAATCTTTATTGTGTTAAGGAACAGAGATTACAGGACTAAGGTTATTACAACTCAGTCTAACGTATACTCCTTAACATAGTTGGTGTACATATGAATTTATTTGGTTTGCCACATTGAGCTTTGTGGTTCTAGTGAGTTTGTGGTACAGATGAGTTTTTTCTCTCTTTATTGACCATTTGACTTTGAACTCACGAGACATAACCTGTCTACAAGGTATTTCTAGTGACTAAGACTTGTAGTCATTTAGGATCATATTAGGCCTTGTCCAAGCCCATGTAGACTGTAGCATTGGTTACAAAACTTCTTTCTTTTTGTTTATCTGGGCTCCTCCATGTCTTTACTGAGTGCTGCCTTCTGTGACTCTATTTTCAAATTTTAAAAGAAATTCTCTCATTGCCATTGAAAGAAAAAAGAAACAGTATAGAAAAAAAGAGTCAGTTTTACCCAAGGGCACATTCTAGAAATTAGGTATCCTGATGAGAGTAACATTTCTAGTAATCGGGTCATTTTTACCTCTCTGGTATGGATCCTAGTACAGTGACTTAGAAACAATAGGTGCTTAAAACATGTTTATTGGAATGAACTTGTAAATGTATTCATATTTTCTTTTGCATTATTTGCCTCTTGAGAGTAAAGGCTGTGTCTTGTTTCATTTTTGAGCTCTATACAATGCTTTGCTCATATTAGAATCCTGGCAAACATTTAATTCAAATTTAGCAAGTAAGTCTGACAGTGATCAAATTGGGGAGGTGTAGTTCTTGGGCCATCAGATATGACTAGTGAGCTTCCACCTTTTTTTCACTCTGATTGATTAGTGTTGATTAAATATTCAGCAACAACGTCTCAGTGAGCCATTAATTTACTGTATTTCATGCTCCTCCCACATTCAATATTTAGTCATAACATTTATTGGACAATAATACTAGCAAATAAATATTCAAGGCCTCTAATTTCAGCATAGTTTGCTTCTGAAAATTAACACTATGATTTGTAAATGTCAGTGAGATCAGTACAGTCTCATAACTATCTTTCATAAGATGAATGTAACTCTTGGGTAAATACCAATTATATATATACATATGTATATGTATTTCTTCAAAATAAATTCATTATGCTTTAATGTTCCCCTTTGTTACAGGAAAGTTTCCACAATGAAAATATTATTCTTCTTGGGAAAAAAATGACTGCATTTTTGGTATTTGAAATGATTTGCAAATTATTGTGATTAATTGTTGGTGCACCTGGAATTACTTTGGTCATATTTTCCTCATGTAACAAGATATGTTTTCCTACTTATCTACTGAATGTCCATTGCTCTGTTGATGTGAATATCATAATTAGCAATTCAATATGTCTCCTTTATCTAGAATCAATTAATTATAGTATTTGGTAATGTGTTTGTTTTACTCTACTTTGGGATGTTCTTCCTGCTTGATGAATAGTGGTGTAAAAAACAAAACAATTTATGTTTTTTTATATAATGTCTACTTATGTAGGGCTTTGCAAAAATTATAATATTTTAACATGAATCTTAAAAGTCTGGATACTGATAATTATTTTTAAAAATAGAACTTTAAAATATTTCTTGGTAGAGTTTCTAATATTTTCAAAGTTTAAACATCATATTGTTGATTCTTCAAATTAACTCATGTTTAATAAATTAGTATTCATCACCTAACACTGTGCTAGGCTCCAGAAATGCAAAAAAAAAAAAAAAAAAGGATTATACAGAAACCCCTACTCTCAAGGAACTCATGATCTAGTCAGTAAGATATGCATAAATTCAAAATGTCAACATCATGGTGAATACTTTTATTAGGTTACTTAGGAGGAGCGAGGAGAGGTTAGACCTAATACCACTTATAGACAGGTTGGGGCAGAAGGGAGTGAGCAAGGAGGAAATAAGTTCAGAAAAATCTAAAACTGAGTTATTTCTTAAAAATATTACCACATGGAGAGTGCAAGGCCTTGTGTAGCATCCCAGGCATAGGGAACAGCATAGGAGGCATACACAGCTTATGTTCCTTGATATACATTCATTCCTATAAAACCATGTTTCAGGATATACAGGAGAAAGAAGGAGATTAGACTAGAGAGAGATGCAGGGTCAGACCACAAAGATATACCAAATCAGAGTTAAGCCTTTGCCTAATAAGAAATACACAAGTTGTGAAGGGTTTTTAAAAAAAGAGTTGCACAATCAGTTATAAAAATTTGTAACATGAAGTTTCATAATTAGGGAAGAGAATCTTATAATAAATTACTGTTTTCACAATCTTTACGCCTTATTAAATTTAAGTTAATTTTAACTCAAATATTACAAATTTTACAGCAGGTGATTTAAACTGTGGTCACATTTTACAGTAAGAAACTGAATCTAAGTGTTCCACATCTGTACACCCTAACTATTAGGTAGGCCCTTATTTCTAGAAAATTCCTTCTGTTAATCTTGATAATCCAGAGGGCTTTTTAGATATTTTCCCCAATTTTGGTAACTAGCTAAGGCTACTTCCTTCTATTGCAGTCTCTGGTGTTTGGTTAACACCATAGGGATGTCTTGCTAACTGGTGTTCTATGGCTCCTCTGCTCATATGCCCAGTGCTACTTTGCTGGTTTTAGACCATCTTCCCCATCACTGCTGTCTTCCCTAGACTGCTATCCCCAAGCAGTCCTCAGATGTGCTCACTCTGTATCACCAAATTCTTTCCCATTTCTGTCTACCTTTCATTGAGGGGTGCAACAGCAAATCTGCTTGGGATCTTAAGGACAGTTATGTTTGCATGTGATAGTTATTCTCTTTTCAGAGTGATAGGGGTAGATTAGAATAGTTACACAGGTAGTTTTAGAAATCACACTAAGGGATTATAGATAGAGAAGGAAATTTAGGGAATCTGGGGAAACGACTGTTAAACCATTAACCTGTTCCCAAGTTAATGATTACTTGGGAAAGCTATCAGAATATCATGAAAGGAAGCAGGCTTGCTCAACAATAAAGTCATAAATAAAAGCACAAGATATGCCCCAGATCATTAAGTGAAAAAATAGGACCTGCATCCTGCTGGTTGAGGTCAGCAAGATAATGATCCTAAGGACATGCACTTCTGCACATAACAAGGACAGGAATATAAGGGAAAGGTGACACTTCAATGTAGAAGACCCTCATTACAGTGAAACTTGAGATGATTTAACATATTTTAGTATATGTAAGCACCCTCCTGCTGATTTAAATAGTACCATGACAGTCTTGGTTTGACCATTTAGGGTCAAAAACTCTCCCACTTGATGTGAAGGAGGAGCTAATGATGTAAGCCTGCCATCTATTCAATGAATGAGGGAGAAATTGGTCTTGTTTCCCTCCCCACTTTTCCTTTAATTATAAAAATTAGTTCTCAGGGTAGAGCCCTCTTGCCTGCCAACTTGTATCCCTCACAAACATCCTATATTAATAAATCTACTTCTTATCTATCACTTTACCTCTTGCTGAATTCCTTCTGTGCCAAGACATAAAGAACCTGAACTTCATTAAGTCCTGAGACAAGTTGTGTGGTTTCAGTTGGAACATTGTGGGTTCGAGTCCCATCTGAGGTATGACTGCATTCAAGTCCCATGTGATGTGTGGTTTCAAGAGGGCACAAACACTTATAATGGTAGGGCTAGTCAGAGAATAAGCATAAGCTTGTGTAGTAATGCAGGCCAGGGAAGTGAATCTGCCTGATCCTGACAGTCTTGAGGTAGAAGGTAGATGAGCTTCAGGCTCAGCAGATGGAGTTTGTGACGATATGCAATTGGAGCTTGTCTCCTCCTGACATTTCAAGAAAAACAATAAAGGCAGGAGCAGAGAGGAACTAAGCTCTGATGGAGTAAGAAGATAAGATGGCCATATCTTTCATTGAGGTCAAGGAGACCTCCCCGACTTCACATGCATAGAAATCCTCCTCAGGGGTAAAAAAGAGAGGGAGTGCTAGCCCATAATATCTTCTGTGATATGTTCTGTCAACCTCCCAGAAACCTCACACTGGAATTCATCTTGGCTGAAGGATGCATGCACACATCAGGAAGGGCCCTGAGTCAGATCAGATATGGGAACAAACAAGACGATTGGCCAGAAAAACAAAGACCTGGAAGACGGCCCCTATATAAGCAATTTAAACCATCCTTTTAGTGCTCCTCATTAGTGAGGACGCCCATACTCTTCTTCTCTCTGACTTCTTCTCTCTGTGCTCTGCTTTGCTTCTGTCCTAAATAAACTGCTTCTTTGTGTGCTCTCCTATATGTACTATGCTTCTAATAAACTCCATGATTGTTTTACAACAATCTACCTCTTTGTAAAATTCACTTTTCAAAGAAGACAAGAGCCAGGTCTCTGCTTCTAGCCTCTGGTGGTGTAGCAGTTAGGATTCCTGGTTTTCACCCAGGTGGCCCAGGTTCAATTCCCAAGCAGGGAATTAAGATCTCATTTCAAGCCACCACTCACTGCTGACACCCTGAGGTCAGTCTCTAGTTTAAAATAATATTTGTGTGTTTGCACACTTTTCCAGTTGTGGAAGAAAAATAAGAACACAGTTTATCAAAAGGAACGACAATTAAAGATAAATTTTACCTTCTTTTCCATATGGTTCCTGGGCTCCAAATCAAAGCAATGAATTTTTCTGTTACCTATTTCACTATTTCCATAACTGCTTGAAAGTTAGGATATTCTAAGATGTCTTAGGGAGAGGTTTTACCTTAGTCTACGTAATGGCTAATTTAGCTCTGGCTGAGCTAACAAAGCCTAAAATATAACACAGCTGATAGACCTAAGATGATTATTAGTCATGGTATTTTAAGAAATATTTATTAAATGTACACTGTGTTAACCCTGTGTTAAGTAGTGCTTCTATTGAGTAAGATGATTGTTGGGGATCTTCATCTTTTCCAGTAGATCACTTCTGAGGGAGAGAGCTCCAAGGGTGGGAAGAATATGTTTTGTTCTTATTTCTCTCCTTCCCTTATTTTCTGAAGGTAACTTTGTAACTGAGCATAACATTATGGGGCATTCCCGATGCAGACCCCTCCCTCCCATGTCCTCTGCTTTAGTTCCTCTCTAAAGTACCTAGATAACAAGGTCTGCAGTGTCTGATGCATATTTCCTGAGTTGTTTTACCGATGCTAAAACCCCCACCAAATGGAAGAAGTTAACTACTTGATTACTATGAGCACATAGTCTCCAGGCTTACTGGAGCCTAAGGATTGATAATATTAACCCCTGTTGCCTTACCATCAGCCAGAGAATTGTGCACAAGCTGATCACATACCCTGTGACTTCCCTCCTTCTCCTTGCCTTTAAAAAATGTCTCCCTGAAATCCATTGGGAGTTCAAGTGTTTTGAGCATTAAGTATCCTGGACTCCTTGCTTGGCACTCTGCAGTAAGTGCTGCACGTTTCTTCACCATAACCTGGTGAGAGTATATTGCCTTTACTGTGCACAGGTGAGCAGAGCCAAGTTTTGGTTCAGTGACAATTATAAGCAAATCCCTGTGATGTGTGCATTTGAAATGATATAGAAAAGTATATTTTCACCCCTCAGAAAGGGTAGGGTTTACCACTAATGACTAAAAACAAAGAAAAAATTTTAAATGTGATAGATACTAGCTACTTTTCGGGTTTATTCTGTCCTTTATGCCTTCCTTTTTAGAACTTTCCTTATTCCATGTGATCCTGATGGAAAAGCCAGGCATGTAACATCTTATTTCCTAAGATAAAGTTGAGCATATGACACACATAGGCAGGAGTGTGCTGATAATCTGTCTTTCCACACAAGAAAGTCCTAATATTTGCATTTGCATTTGTAGCCTCTCCCACTCTCCCACCATGGCTGACTTTAAGCTCCCAACATGACATCACTAAATGTGGAGTTGTGGAGAAAATTATAGTATTGGCTCTGTCAAGATGATGTAAGCCCACTTCATCAAGTCACTGCCCACAGGCCAATCCTGATACATTATATCCCTCTGGACACAGAGACTGGTTCAGAATCAAGTACATAAATCCAAACAATGCTGATAAACACCATTGTGGAGGTTTGGTACTGAAGCTTGTGGGGAGAAGGTCATACATGTCCCTCTGTGATGAAGACTGTGAGGAATATGTAAACATAGAGCTGCTAGTCACCACTTTTGCTACCATATGAAGAAAGTATGGAAAAATAAAGTGGGACAATTGTAGAGCCAAGAGGTGGAGAGAGAGAGTCCTGTTGGCAATTTGAGGCCCTTGTTCTGTTTTTACCTGGCCATATTCAGCCCTCTGGGACTTTCTAATTATATAAGCAAATGAATTCACTTTTCACACAAGCTAATTTAAGTCAGTTTTCTGTCACTTGCAAGCAAAATTAACCTTCATCTTAAAGGGTAAAGAATGTCTTAGAATAGGAAATCGATATTTTTGTTCTGAGATTGGAAATATTTGAAATCTTCAGGGACCCAGATAAGGATGGTTAGGCTTTCCTTATATAGAAGGTGTGCATAAGAAAACCCAAAGTTTCCTTGGGAAGTAAAATAAGTGAGGAGACTGCAGAGCAAATAGGAGACTGGCTTAGAAAAAAAACTCACAGAGAAGTATCACTCAAGGGAAGGGCCATGGGCTTTGTGTTTCTTAACACAAGAGTCTTCTCTACCCCTTTAAATCAACTGTATGTGCATATAGGAGAGGGGTGATGACAGTCTTCTCTGTGCTAAACTCAATCTACTATGAAAATTCTATCCTTCACATTATTGCGAGAGTTATCTTTATGACTGAACATCTGATTACTCCATCTGAAATGTAAAATGCTTTCATTACTTCAGTGGAGAAAACAAAACTCTTTTGCATGGAATGTCAGACCCTTTATAATTTCTTTTTGAACTTTAACCCTATTTCATTTTACTCTCCTCTAAATACCTTCATTCCCATAATTTTGAACTTCCTGGATCCCTAATAGATCTCGTTCACATATGTCTTTAGATATTTGTGTGCCTAAAAGGTGCTCACCCTATTGTTGGCCTAGTTATACCTACTTATCATCTGTGTCTTAGCAGTTTATCATTTTCTTTAAGAAGCATTTTTAGATTCCTCCAGAAGATATCCATGACTTCCTCCTCCATTCTCCTTTACCATGATATTTATCTCTCTATTGTGGCAATTAATAGTTTGTTTGACTGTTCTCACTACACTGGAAGACCCTTTAAGATCGGTTCCTATCGACTAAATCTCTTAAAAATGTACTAGAGTAAAGGATGTTTGCAAACACAAGGAAAGTTGTAAGTTGTCTCAGACCTTAGAATAGCAGACTGATTCTGTTCCAGAATATTTATTGTCAGACATTCTTCAAGGAAGTAGAAATATTAGCATGACATGGCTTAAGCTCTTTACATTCTAGACAGGTAGAGAGGTAGATAGGTAGATAGATAGATAGATAGATAGATGATAGATAGATCCTTAAGGAGTATAGGAGGTGGGTACCAACTGCAATGATACCCTAGGAGACATTGCAACTAGAACAGCTGCAGAAGGCTGCACGGAGAAAACAACATTTTAATTGAGTCTTGAAAGGTATATAGAAACTCTTCCAGAAGGAGTGGGTGAAAGGAAGAAAAATAAGCTCATTACAGACAGAATTTTACTGTACATGTAAAATCACAGTCAAGCACAGAACAAATGTAGTTCATTGTGTATAAGCAGATTGCAATGACTATTATAATAATATTTAGCCTAGTTTCTGGCATATAGTATGTGCTCAGTCTATATTTGGTGGTGAATAAATGTAGGCTGCATGAGTAAGAGCAATTGGAAAGTATGTGCAAGGTAATTTGGTACCTAAATAAAAAGGGTCTTAATATGTTAAGGACGGAATTAGTACTTCATCCAGACTTAAGGCCGTATTTCTAAGTGGTTAAGACCAGCTGATAGTCAGACTGCTGGGTTTGCATGTTAGATACATTATGTACCAGCTTGTAGCTGTAGGAAAGCCTAAACCTTAGCTTGTCCACCTATAAAATGGGGTTAATATTTTGTAGAGTTGCTGTGAGGTTTAGAATTAAAGCATTTAGTACAGAGCTTCACACATGTGAGTTTACAATAAAGGTTAACATAACATTACTATTAGCTCTTTATACCCTGGAAAGTTTTTGAAGAATGTTAAGGGAGAGAGTGACATGAGCAGGTTTTGTTTCTTTAAGATGCTACAGGGTGATTGGCATGCTAGGCTCGAGAGAAAGTCATTTTTCCTGATTTTTTTTCTGACCTCTTTTGATTGGGAGGGAGAAAAAAACCCTCACAATTCCATGAAAAACATTGGTGATTTCAAACAGGTGAGAGGCATAACGAAGTATCAGTTAAGGTCTGGGACTAGATAATGATATATATCATTGCTTGAAGAGACTGTTTTTGCCTTGGAGGAGGAACACAAGTAGCTTGGTAATGGGACTGAAGTAGGACCCTTAAGAATGAGAGTTAGAAAGGCTAGTATTAAATAGCAGGTTTAACTGGGTATAGGAGAACAGGCAAAGAGAACTAGAGAAAATGAAAAAAAATGGCTAAATGACAAATAACAGTTACCAGAGGAGGAAAATGCATTGAAATGTGTAACCATCTCACTCTCTCTGTCCACTTCTAAGCCTTTTAAGAGCAGTCTAAACTCTCATATACTGTCATTTAGGATAAGTGCAGCCCCGGGTGGAGTGATTTTGGCCTGAAGCCTGATTCAGAATGAGATGGGGAAGAATGGGAGAGCAGGTAGGGAGATTTCCAGTCCCTTTCTGCAATGTTGACTTGATTATTTTGCCGGTTAGTTGGTGTTCTGGTGCGTGAGATAAACAAAGATCATTATTCTTAGCAACTACATGTCTACATCTATGAATCCCTTTGCACACCAATGGGATCTAGTTGTAGGAATTTATAGTTCCCTTGCAGCAAATAGAGTAACACTTGGAGTAGTGTTGTCCAGGCTATTCCTTTGAGGTTTTGTGAGATATTAATACATGGTCTGTGAAGAAGTGTTTCTCTGGTCCTATTAGTCTGGAAACAGTGACTTAAGCAGAATGAGATCAGTTTAATCACTGTAGGATTTCTCAGATGCTTACTATGCTAATGTTTATCATTAATCTCCTAGAGGGAAGAGCTAGGAAGAGGGCAAGATTGCAGGACAAGGAATACAGGGTTCTGCTTTCAATGTGACCAGTCTAGTGAGAAAGACAGAGAAGAGTAATCCAATCAGAGCCATAGTCTGCAAATACTTCTGCTGAGTGGAATATTCTGCTTACCACTTAGTCACTTCACTTATGCCATTTCACTTTCTCAAAGCCAAAATCGAACCACTGAATTTATCTCACTGCTACTTACTTCTTGTCTGGCTTGAGACATCAGGAATTGGCTTAGATATCATCATGTTCAATCTTAATTTTATAGCAGAGTTTTACTAAAATATTTGAGTAGGCCTAGACATTTCTATCTTGCATAGCTTCCCAAGTTGTGCACTGCATGAGTGCAAGGTGTCTTTCACTAGACTATGATGTGAATTGATTGTGAATAGCACCCCCAAAGTAATCTATGCAACCATAGATAGTAGCCCTTATTAGACATAACAATATTTGATTTATTTTCCCCTAGAATTGGTAGCTACATGTTCTAAGGAGGCTGAGAATAGTGATTAAAATGTAATAATCAAAAAAGTATAAATCTTAAAGCCTGAAATGTATAGTATGTCTCTAAAACACGTTTCATTATAAAATAAATTGTTAGGATGACTATGTTACAGTTATCTAGTAAAAACCTATATTATATCCCTAATTTCAAAACTTCATCTTCTTTATCTAGTAAATAATTAAAAACTAGTAGAAAAAGAGGGTGGGGACAGAGGAGAAGCAATGAGTGACACTGAAGTATTCAGAAAGAGGATAGAGGCAAAGGAAAAACTACTCAGAGCAACATCTAATGGAAACCAGGTGTCAGAATAATAATGAAATATATATATATATATATATATATATATACATATGTAAAATCTTAGGTTTATGTAATACTCCTTAGTGAGTCATCTCATGTGGCTTGCTAAGTTGCAGGAAAAGTAACACAGTATTTTAGTTTTATAGGTGATAAAAGAATTGAAGGAAGGAAGTCTTGTGTTTTCTGACACCCTTTGTGATTAATTTCCAGAATGTCTAATCTCGGCAGCATCACCCTTAAATCCCAGTCCCACGCCTGCTTCAGCCATATGACCTGCTTCCACTTGACTTGTTGAGGAGTTCAAAAACATATTTAAATAGCTCCCAGGAATAGCAACTTTGTTCTTTATCTCACTATGAGGTTTACCTTCTCAGGTAAGACTTAGACCTTAGACGTTGGAGGGAATTTCACAGCAATGCCAGGTTGTTTTTCTTCCTTCACTTGATTTACTTATTTATCCTACTGGACTATGACTATGTTGAGCATAGGGAACTCTGTATTCCATCTTGAGCATCGCTCATCTCTAACACAGTGCCTGCCTCATAGTAGACAGTCAATAAATAATTGTCGAGGGAGTAACAGTCATGGCGTCTCTCACCTATCATTTGAGAATCTCAGCTTCAGTCCCTGTAAATTGTTTCGTTATGCCAGTTATGTCTCAAGCCCATTAGTACTCTACATGTTACAAAAGGCTATTTTAACCAAGATGGATGTTTGCACAGCTTCCTCACTCCCTGGGCAAGTGTGGAGTTTAACAATCCTAATAATCATTCTGAATCAAAATCAGGAATTTCTGTTTGCTTAGGTTCCAAGAGTAAACCTTCCTGTACATAGAAATGTATCATGTTGATGCTCTTGATAGACAGGCTGCCCAGAACTTCATTGAGTTCTACTTGATCTATCAAGTAGATCATGTTTCTACTTGATCTATTGACCATGGAGGCTTGAAAATAAACAGCTTTGCCAACTCCAAATAGCTGGTTTAGAGACTGAGAAACCAGGAAAGCTTTGCACAAAGCTAAGAGCTGGCACAGGGCTTGGAGTTTTGAGTAAGTTTCTGCAGTTGGCTTCAGGAGGGGAAAAAGAAATCTATATTCTAAAATCAGAGCAGGAAATTAGACCTTGAATTCAATCAGTGTGTTTAGGGAGCACTCACCATATGCAAGTATTCAGATGGCACGGTATAAGAATGAGAGGGAAGTGGATGTTAATGTTACTGAATCCAAGCTCTTACCTTTGCCATGTAACAGGCCAATAAATTGAGAGATGAGGTGTTGGAGTAAGGAATAGCGGCTTTAGTTGGAAAGCCAGCAGGCCAAGAAGATGGTGGACAAGTGTCTCAAAGAACTATCTTACCAAAGTTAGAATTCATATTTCTTTTAGAATAAAAGAGGAGGGAGTGTGACTGGTTGTTGCAAACTATTTGGTGCCAGTCAGATCCTGGAGGGGATGTGATAACCCTTTGTTCTTGCAGCTGTCCAGGAAGGTCTAGTCATGCTGTTCCTGTAGACCTCCAACAAGATGAATGTTATTCTCTGTTCTGCAACTTTTTATCTCTACATGAATGAAAAGTGTTACACCTTTAAAAGTCAAACCTGGGAGAGAGCCTTGAGAAGGGTCTATTATGTATATTTTAGGCTATAGGAAATATTCTTTTACAAAGGTACAGAGTCAGCATGACCAAGCACAGGCAACAGACACACAGGTTAGAGCTAAAGGAATAGATCAACTATGGAGTCAGTTTTCTTCTTCTCTATTACATTAAGACTGACTCTACCATTTGGGCAAGTCATCTGACCTTTGTGATATCAAATTTCTGAATAATTTCTGTATCTCTGATAAGGATATGGTGACAGAAAAGATGACATGATAGAAAGGGAAGTACTATTATTGGCGTGAAATAAGCCTAGATTCCATTCATAAACCTACAAAGCTCCACCTGTGAAAACTAAAAATGCTACTCAGCCTTGATTTGATTTCTTCATCTATAAAGTGGTAATAATACTACAGGTTAGCCAGAAATAATAAGTTTGATAGTCACGTGTCAACATATATAGAGCTCAGACATTTAACACTGAATGAGGAAAGCAAGAATCAGAATACACCTAATGTGCTCTCTCCGTGTGTGTATTAATATGTATGGTGAAAATTGGAGCAACACCCTTTAAATGGACTAGAGTGAAGGTCTATGGTCAAGGAGGGGAAAGGAGTGATAAAAATAATGAAGGGTAAATGTAAAACAAAAGAATCATCTGTCATGAACCATGGACAGATAAATATACTCCTGAACTGAGTAGTATAATTGACTCAATTCTGTGGTCCATGAAGGGGAAAAAATAATCATGCATATAAATATATAACTACAAATCATAATAACTGATGTGAATACAAGAAAAATATGTTATTATTAAGAAGAAGGGGAGTAGGGGAGCTCTAACATAGATGTTAAATTGAGCCAGGTGAAAGCGGAGGAAAGGACATTTCAGACGACAGAAACAGCCTGTATAAAGTCCATGGTCCTCTGAATAGACTGATGCATTCAAGCGACCGAGAGAGCCACAAGGCTGGTGAATGAGAACCAGAGTAGTTAGAGTGAGCCTGAAATGATAGACAGAAGCTAAGTTATGCAAGGCCTTTTGGACCACATGTAAAGGTTGCATTTTAACTTAAATACAATGAGAAGCCATTAAGGGGGTTTAAATACAGAGGCTGGTGGATAGTAATTTATTTGGTAGGAAGAGAATGTATGTGGCATGCTCAGATTTTTGTTTAAAATTCTACCTGCTGCCAGGGAGCCCAAGTGGATGTAGACAGATCTATTAAGAACTTTCTTGCAGCAAACCAAATGAGCCATAAGAGTGGTTTGGACAACAGTGTGGGCAATGGGAATGTAGAGAAGTAATTTTTTGGAAAGATACTTGGAGATAGTATCAACAGGTCACACAAGACCAATATGTCTTTGACATGGATTATAGATATGTTCAAATTCTTTGCCACTCCTTTTTGTTGCAGGATTATACATCCCTTTCTGGTATGTATTAACATCAGACATAGTCATGGTACTTTTACTTTAGACAGATTATGTAAATTTAAGTGTTATGTGTCAGTTCTAGGTGGAAGTTAAGAGACAGAGGATGCTTTGCTACATTCTTTGTTTCCTCTGACATGAGACTAGCAATGCCCCAGATAGAAGATGCCACATCAACCTGGATCTACAAAGCTACAGTAATCAAAACAGCATGGTACTGGCACAAAAATAGCCACATAGATCAATGGAACAGAATACAGAGCACAGAAATAAACACACACACTGAAGGTCAATTAATCTAAAACAAAATAGGCAAGAATATACAGTGAAGAAAGGACAGTCTCTTCAGTAAGTGGTGCTGGGGAAACTGGAAAGCTACTTGTAAAAGAATGAGATTAGAACATTTCCACACACCATATACAAAAACAAACTCAAAATGGATTAAAGACCTAAATGTAAGAGCTGAAATCATCTAGAAGAAAACAAAACATTCATTGACAGATCATAGAAATATTTTGGGGGGATTTATTTCCTAAGGTAAAAGAAATAAAAACAAAAATAAATGTAATCTAATTACATAAGCTTTTTCATGACAAAGGAAACTATCAACAAAACAAAAATACAACCTACTGAATGGGAGAAAATATTTGCAAATGATATGACTGATAAGGGGTTAATATCCAAAATATATAAACACCTCATACAACTCAACATCAAAAAACCAAATAACCCACTTTAAAAAATGGGCAAAAGACCTGAGTAGACATTTTTTTCAAAGAAGATATACAGATGGTCAACAGACACATGAAAAAATGCTCAACATTGTTAATCACCAGAGAAATGAAAAATAAAACCACAATGAGGTATCACCTCACACATGTCAAAAAGGCTATCATCAAAAAGATTACAAATAACAAATGTTGGTGAGAATGTGGAGAAAAGCGAACCCTAGTACACTGATGGGTGGGGGAGGGTTGTAAATTAGTGCTGCCTTTATGAAAAACAGTATGAAGGTTCCTCAAAAACTAAAGATAGAACTACCATATGATTCAGCAATTCCATTACTGAGTATATATCCGAAGAAAACGAAACCACTAATTTAAAAAGCTACAGGCACCCAACGTTCATTGCAGCATTATTTACATTAGCCAAGATATGGAAGCAACCTATGTGCCCATCAATAGATAAATGTATAAAGAAGATGTGATACACACACGTGCATGCGTATGTGGGCGCTCACACACACACACACACACACACACACACACACACACACACACACCGACAATGGAATATTACTCAGTCATAAAAAAGAATTTAATTCTGCCATTTGCAACAACATGGATGGACCTGAAGGGTATTATGCTAAGTGAAGTAAGTCAGAGAAAGACAAATACTATATGTTTTCACTTATATGTGGGCTCTAAAAAATAAAGTAAATTAATGAATATAACAAAACAGAAACAGACTCATAGATACAGAGAAGAAATTAGTGGTTACCAGGGGTGGAAAGTGGTGGGAGCAGGGGAAAGATGAGGGAAGCAGGTTAAGAGATACAAATTACTAGGTACAAAATAAATAAATACAAGGATATATATAATATTATACAACATGGGGAAATATAGCCATTATAATAACAAAATGGAGTATAATCTATAAAAATATTGAATGGCTATGTTGTACACCTGAAGGTAATATAATATTGTAAATGAACTATACTTCAATTAAAACAAACTTGATTGTTTGGCTGATTATGGTAATCAAATTTGTTTGTCTTCCAAAAGGATCTCATAAAGAACTGTGCATGAAATGAAGTTACAGAAGACCCATACAGTCTCTGGGAGAGGGGACACTGAAAAGGGTAGCCTTAAATGGAGGATTTGGTCTCAAGATACATGACATAATATAACTTCTGTTCTGGGTGGGCCTCCAATGATGTCTGGAAACTTTCACTAGACCTTGGTTTCCTCCTTCTGCTCTTCACTATGAATCTTTTAAACATTTTCTGTTTTACCCAGCCATCAACTCTCCTCTCACACCTCCCTCACTCTCATCAGAAGACCTTGCCTCCTACTTCTTTGGGAAAATACCTATAGAACTTGAGTTTCTGAATCATATTCCCTCTGGTCTGAAATGTAAATATCCTTTAAACTTTTCTTTCTTCTTCCCTCTTCAAAAGAAGATATTGACATTTTCTTTCTAAAGCTGATGCCCTATCTATGTTTGCAACTTTTCCTTTCTTAAGTATTACTCCATCAATTATACTGTCTGTTAGATATTTCAGACCTCCTGCATTGACTTCTTCCTGGGGTCCTACAGACGTATTCAAATATCTGCTATCCTTTAAAAAATCAGAATAAAACCTTGTCTCAACCCGGTTCTCCCTAAATTTATTCTATCTCTCTCTCTCCTTGTCTTTCCAGGTTCCTTGAAAGTCAATACTTTTTTTGTGTGGATGAAAAACGTTGCCTGCATGTCAGTAAACAAAGGATATTGCAGCCAACAGCCACTGTATCCACCCACAACTGTGCATCCTGTGGGGTTTCAGGATGTAGAAAAGCAGGATACTGACCCTAGATAGTTAAGGTGCATATCAAAGGAATTATTTCAATGAGCGCAAACTCTTGCATTTTGCCATACATAGAAAAGTGGTAAATTCATTAACTCGAGATGTCTGGCTTTCTTTAACAGTAATCTTTTGATGTTCCCACTACTTGATTTTTGTTACAAACTCCTATATATTCTGGCACCTCCTTCACCTTGGCGATCTGGGGAGAAGTCCTCAGAAAATCCACCGAATAAAACATAATTCTAATTTAGGCTATGAATTTTTTTTCAGTCAAAAGTTTCTATCTATTTCTCTCCTATTTTTATTTAAAACACTGTATTTTAGCCTTTACTCCAATGACTTAGTTGAAACTTTTTTAATAGGCTATTAACAACCTCTAATTATTGAGCTCATTAGCATATCCTTTTCTGGATTTTCTATTGCATATTATGCTATCGAATACATCCCCCTTGAAACCATCTTTTCCCTTGGTTTGGTAGCTTTGCTCTTAGTTTTCTTCCTATTTTTGTGATAGCCATTGCCCTCTTTTGACTCATTTTTCTTTGTTAAATTATTTAAATAAGAATATTTAAGATATACTTTCTCTTTTCTCTCCTTGTTCTGGTCAAATAATCAATTTTTGTAATGTTAATTATCTCACTTTTGTTTAGATAATTCACAAAGGTTTAACAATAATTTTAAGTGCTCCAAGCTCTAAGCTAAGCCTCTTTTTGTATTTTTTTTTAAACATCTTTATTGGAGTATAATTGTTTTACAATGGTGTGTTAGTTTCTGCTTTATAACCAAGTGAATCAGTTATACATACACATATGTTCCCATATCTCTTCCCTCTTGCATCTTCCTCCCTCCCACCCTCCCTATCCCACCCCTCTAGGTGGTCACAAAGCACAGAGCTGATCTCCCTGTGCTATGCAGTTGCTTCCCACTAGCTATCTATTTTACCTTTGGTAGTGTATATATGTCCATGCCACTCTGTCACTTTGTCACAGCTTACCCTTCCCCCTCCCCATATCCTCAAGTCCATTCTCTAGTAGGTCTGTGTCTTTATTCCCATCTTGCCCCTAGGTTCTTTATGACCTTTTTTTTTCCCCTTAGATTCCATATATATGTGTTAGCATACTGTATTTGTTTTTCTCTTTCTGACTTACTTCACTCTGTATGACAGACTCTAACTCCATCCGCCTCACTACAAATAACTCCATTTCGTTTCTTTTTATGGCTGAGTAATATTCTATTGTATATATGTGCCACATCTTCTTTATCCATTCATCAGATGATGGACATTTAGGTTGCTTCCATGTCCTGGCTATTGTAAATAGAGATGCAATGAACATTTTGGTACATGACTCTTTTTGAATTATAGTTTTCTCAGGGTATATGCCCAGTAGTGGGATTGCTGGGTCGTATGGTAGTTCTATTTATAGATTTTTAAGGAACCTCCATACTGTTCTCCATAGTGGCTGTATGAATTTACATTCCTACCAACAGTGTAAGAGTGTTCCCTTTTCTCCACACCCTCTCCAGCACTTATTGTTTCTAGATTTTTTGATGTTGGCCATTCTGACTGGTGTGAGATGATATCTCATTGTAGTTTTGATTTGCATTTCTCTAATGATTAATGATGTTGAGCATTCTTTCATGTGTTTGTTGGCAATCTGTATATCTTCTTTGGAGAAATGTCTGTTTAGGTCTTCTGCCCATTATTGGATTGGAGTGTTTGTTTTTTTGTTATTGAGCTGCATGAGCTGCTTGTAAATCTTGGAGATTAATCCTTTGTCAATTGCTTCAATTGCAAATATTTTCTCCAATTCTGAGGGTCGTCTTTTGGTCTTGTTTATGGTTTCCTTTGTTGTGCAAAAGTTTGTAACTTTCATTAGGTCCCATTTGTTTATTTTTTATTTTATTTCCATTTCTCTAGGAGCTGGGTCAAAAAGGATCTTGCTGTGATTTATGTCATACAGTGTTCTGCCTATGTTTTCCTCTAAGAGTTTGATAGTGTCTGGCCTTACACTTAGGTCCTTAATCCATTTTGAGTTTATTTTTGTGAATGGTGTTAGGGAGTGTTGTAATTTCATACTTTTACATGTATCTGTCCAGCTTTCCCAGCACCACTTATTGAAGACGCTGTCTTTTCTCCACTGTATATGCTTGCCTCCTTTATCAAAGATAAGGTGACCGTATGTGTGTGGGTTTATCTCTGGGCTTTCTATCCTGTTCCATTGATCTATGTTTCTGTTTTTGTGCCAGTACCATACTATCTTGATTACTGTAGCTTTGTAGTATAGTCTGAAGTCAGGGAGCCTGATTCCTCCAGCTCCATTTTTCGTTCTCAAGATTGCTTTGGCTATTCGGGGTCTTTTGTGTTTCCATACAAATTGTGAAATTCTTTGTTCTAGTTCTGTGAAAAATGTTGGTGGTAGTTTGAAAGGGATTGCATTGAATCTGTAGATTGCTTTGGGTAGTAGAGTCATTTTCACAATGTTGATTCTTCCAATCCAAGAACATGGTATATCTCTCCATCTATTTGTATCATCTTTAATTTCTTTCATCAGTGTCTTATAATTTTCTGCATACTGGTCTTTTGTCTCCTTCGGTAGGTGTATTCCTAGGTATTTTATTCTTTTTGTTGCAATGGTAAATGGGAGTGTTTTCTTAATTTCACTTTCAGATTTTTCATCATTAGTGTATAGGAATGCAAGAGATTTCTGTGCATTAATTTTGTATCCTGCTACTTTACCAATTTCACTGATTAGCTCTAGTAGTTTTCTGGTAGCATCTTTAGGATTCTCTATGTATAGTATCATGTCATCTGCAAACAGTGACAGTTTTACTTCTTCTTTTCCGATTTGGATTCCTTTTATTTCTTTTTCTTCTCTGATTGCTGTGGCTAAAACTTCCAAAACTATGTTGAATAATAGTGGTGAGAGTGAGCAACCTTGTCTTGTTCCTGATCTTAGTGGAAATGGTTTCACTTTTTCACCATTGAGGACGATGTTGGCTGTGGGTTTCTCATATATGGCCTTTATTATGTTGAGGAAAGTTCCCTCTATGCCTACTTTCTGCAGGGCTTTTATCATAAATGGGTGTTGAATTTTGCTATAAACTTCCCTCTTAGAATTGCTTTTGCTGCATCCCATAAGTTTTGGGTCATCGTGTTTTCACTGTCATTTGTTTCTCGGTATTTTTTGATTTCCTCTTTGATTTCTTCAGTGATCTCTTCGTTATTAAGTAGTGCATTGTTTAGCCTCCATGTGTTTGTATTTTTTACAGATTTTTTCCTGTAATTGATATCTAGTCGCATACCGTTGTGGTCAGAAAAGATACTTGATACGATTTCAATTTTCTTAAATTTACCAAGGCTTGATTTGTGACACAAAATATGATCTATCCTGCAGAATGTTCCATGAGCACTTAAGAAGAAAGTATATTATGTTGTTTTTGGATGGACTGTCCTATAAATATCAATTAAGTCCATCTTGTTTAATGTATCATTTAAAGCTTGTGTTTCCTTATTTATTTTCATTTTGGATGACCTGTCCATTGGTGAAAATGAGGTGTTAAAGTCCCCTACTACGATTGTGTTGCTGTCGATTTCCCCTTTTGTGGCTGGTAGTATTTGCCTTATGTATTGAGGTGCTCCTATGTTGGGTGCATAAATATTTACAATTGTTATATCTTCTTCTTGAATTGATCCCTTGATCGTTATATAGTGTCCTTCTTTTTCTCTTGTAATAGTCTTTATTTTAAAGTCTATTTTGTCTGATATGAGAATTGCTACTCCAGCTTTCTTTTGATTTCCATTTGCATGGAATATCTTTTTCCATCCCCTCACTTTCAGTCTGTATGTGTCCCTAGGTCTGAAGTGGGTCTCTTGTAGACAGCAGATACATGGGTCTTGTTTTTGTATCCATTCAGCCAGTCTGTGTCTTTTGGTGGGAGCATTTAATCCATTTACATTTAAGGTAATTATCGATATGTATGTTCCTATTCCCATTTTCTTAAATGTTTTGGGTTTGTTATTGTAGGTGTTTTCCTTCTCTTGTGTTTCTTGCCTAGAGAAGTTCCTTTAGCATTTGTTGTAAAGCTGTTTTGGTGGTGCTGAACTCTCTCAGCTTTTGCTTGTCTGTAAAGGTTTTAATTTCTCCATCAAATCTGAATGAGATCCTTGCTGGGTAGAGTAATCTTGGTTGTAGGTTTTTCTCCTTCATCACTTTAAATATGTTCTGCCACTCCCTTCTGGCTTGCAGAGTTTCTGCTGAAAGATCAGCTGTTAACCTAATGGGGATTCCCTTGTGTGTTATTTGTTGTTTTTCGCTTGCTGCTTTTAATATGTTTTCTTTATATTTAATTTTTGAAAGTTTGATTAATATGTGTCTTGGTGTGTTTCTCCTTGGGTTTATCCTGTATGGGACTCTCTGTGTTTCCAGGACTTGATTAACTATTTCCTTTCCCATATTAGGGAAGTTTTCAACTATAATCTCTTCAAATATTTTCTCAGTCCCTTTCTTTTTCTCTTCTTCTTCTGGGACCCCTATAATTCGAATGTTGGTGCATTTAATGTTGTCCCAGAGGTCTCTGAGACTGTCCTCAGTTCTTTTCATTCTTTTTTTAAATTCTGCTGTGCAGTAGTTATTTCCAGCATTTTATCTTCCAGGTCACTTATCCGTTCTTTTGCCTCAGTTATTCTGCTATTGATCCCATCTAGAGTATTTTTAATTTCATTTATTGTGTATTTCATCATTGCTTGTTTCCTCTTTAGTTCTTATAGGTCCTTGTTAAATGTTTCTTGCATTTTGTCTATTGTATTTCCAAGATTTTTTTATCGTCTTTACTATCATTATTCTGAATTCTTTTTCAAGTAGACTGCCTATGTCCTCTTCATTTGTTAGGTCTGATGTGTTTTTACCTTGCTCCTTCATCTGCTGTGTGTTTTTTTGTCTTCTCATTTTGCTTATCTTACTGTGTTTGGGGTCTCCTTTTAGTAGACTGCAGGTTCATAGTTCCTGTTGTTTTTGGTATCTGTCCCCAGTGGCTAAGGTTGGTTCAGTGGGTTGTGTAGGCTTCCTGGTGGAGGGAACTAGAACCTGTGTTCTGGTGGATGAGGCTGGATCTTGTCTTTCTGGTGGGCAGGTCCACATCTGGTGCCATGCTTTGGGGTGTCTGTGGTCTTACTATGATTTTAGGCAGCCTCTCTGCTAATGGATGGGGCTGTATTCCTGTCTTGCTAGTTTTTTGGCATTGTATGTCCAGCACTATAGCTTGCTAGTCGTTGAGTGAAGCTGGATCTTGGTGTTGAGATGGAGATCTCTGGGAGATTTTCATCGTTTGGTGTTACGTGGAGCTGGGAGGTCTCTTGTGGACCAGTGTCCTGAAGTTGGCTCTCCCACCTCAGAGGCACAGCCCTGCTGCCTGACTGGAGTACCAAGAGCCTTTCATCCACACAGCTCAGAATAAAAGGGAGAAAAAATAGAAAGAAAAAAAAGAAAGAGGATAAAATAAAATAAAGATAAAATAAAGTTAGTTTAAAAATTTAAAAAATAAAAATAATTAGTAAGAAGAAACATTTTTTTTTAAGTTAAAAAAAAGAAAAAAAATTGACGGACAGAACCCTAGGACAAATGGTGAAAGCAAAGCTATACAGACAAAATCTCACACAGAAGCAGACACATACAGACTCACAAAAAGAGGAAAAGGGGATAAAATATATCTTGCTCCCAAAGTCCACCTCCTCAATTTGGGATGATTCGTTGTCTATTCAGGTAATCCACAGATGCAGGTGTATCAAGTTGTTTGTGGAGCTTTAATCTGCTGCTTCTGTGGCTGCTTGGAGAAATTTCTCTTTCTCTTTGTTTGCACAGCTCCTGGGTTTCAGCTTTGGATTTGGACCCCCCTCTGCGTGTAGGTCGCCTGAGGGCGTCTGTTCTTTGCTCAGACAGGACGGGGTTAAAGGAGCAGCTGCTTCGGGGGCTCTGGCTCACTTAGGCCGCGGGGAGGGAATGGTATGGATGCAGGGCAGGTCTGTGGCGAGAGAGGCCTGCGTGACGTTGCAGCAGCCTGAGGAGCACTGTGCGTTCTCCCGGGGAAGTTGTCCCTGGATCACGGACCCTGGCAGTGGTGGGCTGCATAGGCTCCCGGGAGGGGCGGGTGGATAGTGACCTGTGCTTGCACACAAGCTTCTTGGTGGCGGCAGCAGCAGCCTTAGCATTTCATGCCCGTCTTTGGGGTCCGCGCTGATAGCCGCAGCTCATGCCCATTTCTGCAGCTCGTTTAGGTGGCGCTCTGAATCCCCTCTCCTCGCGACCCAGGAAACAAAGGGGCAAGAAAAAGTCTCTTGCCTGTTCGGCAGCTCCAGACCTTTTCCCGTACTCCCTCCCAGCTAGCTGTGGTGCGCTAACCTCTTCAGGCTGTGTTCACGCCGCCAACCCCAGTCCTCTCCCTGTAATCCGACCAAAGCCCGAGCCTCGGCTCCCAGCCCCCGCCCGCCCTGGCGGGTGAGCAGACAAGCCTCTTGGGCTGGTGAGTGCTGGTCGGCACTGCTCCTCTGTGCGGAATCTCTCCGCTTTACCCTCCGCACCCCTGTTGTTGTGCTCTCCTCCATGGCTCCGAAGCTTCCCCCCTCTGCCACTCACAGTCTCCGCCTGCGAAGGGGCTTCCTGGTGTGTGGAAACCTTTCTTCCTTCACAGCTCCCTCCCATTGGTGCAGGTCCCATCCCTATTCTTTTGTCTCTGTTGTTTCTTTTTTCTTTTGCCCTACCCAAGTGCGTTGGGAGTTTCTTGCCTTTTGGGAGGTCTGACGTCTTCTGCCAGTGTTCAGTGGGTGTTCTATAGGAGCAGTTCCACGTGTAGATGTATTTCTGATGTATCTGTGGGGAGGAAGGTGATCTCCGCATCTTACTCTTCCGCCATCTTCTCCTACCCTCCTCTTTTTGTATTCTTATGCCAAAGTCATCTCAAACTCAGTGTATACAAATCTTAAACTTGTTATGTTCCCTTCAAGCTTGTTTTGTAGGTTTTCTGCATCCAAATCAGAACTAGATAGGTCATATCTCTACTTGAAAACCTTACCACCTTAAATGTTTTGCATTGCTGGGGCAGAGACATTTAAAAAAAATTTTATTGGAGTATAGTTACTTGACAAAGTTGTATTAGTTTCTGCTGTACAGCAAAGTGAATCAATTATACATATACATTTCCTTCCCATTTAGGTCACCACGGATCATTGAGCAGAGTTCCCTGTGCTAAACAGTAGGTTCTCATTAGTTACCTATTTTATACATAGTACTGTATATATGTCAATCCCATTATCCCAATTCATCCCTTCCACTTCCCCCCTTGGTAACCATGTTTGTTGTCTACATCTGTAACTCTATTTTTGCTTTGCCAATAAGTTCATTGTACCATTTTTCTAGGTTCCACATATAAGCAATATAATATGATATTTGTTTTTCTCTTTCTGACTTACTTCGCTCTGTATGACAGTCTCTAAGTCCATCCACATCTCTGCAAATGGAATTATTTTGTTCCTTTTCATGGTTGAGTAATATTCCATTGTATATAGGTACCACATCTTCTTTATCCATTCCCCTGTCAATGGACATTTAGGTTGCTTCCATGTCTAGACTATTGTAAATAGTGTTGCAATGAACACTGGGGTGCATTTATCTTTTCAAATAATACTGTTCTATGGATATATACCAAGGATAGGGATTGCTGGATCATATGAAAACTCTGTTTTTGGTGTTTTAAGGAAACTCCATAATGTTCTCCATAATGGTTGTACCAATTTACATTCACACCGGTGGTGTAGGAGGGTTCCCTTTTCTCCACACCCTCTCCAGCATTTATTGTTTGTAGATTTTTTAATGATGGCAATTCTGACTACAGTAAGGTGTTACCTCATTGCGGTTTGATTTGAATTTCTGTAATAATTAGAATGTTGACCATCTTTTCATGTGCCTCTTGGCCACCTGCATGTCTTCTTTGGAGAAATGGCTATTTAGATCCTCCCTCCATTTTTTGATTGGGTTATTTGTTTTTGTGCATTGAGCTGCATGTGCTGTTGGTATATTTTGGAGATTAATTCTTTGTTCATTTCTTCATTTGCAAATATTGTCTCCCATTCTGAGGGTTGTCTTTTTTTTTTTGTATATGGTTTCCTTTGCTATGCAAATCTTTTAACTTTAATTAAATCCCATTTGTTTATTTTTGTTTTTATTTTCTTTACTCTAGGAGGTAAGTCAAAAAAGATCTTGCTGCTATTCATGTCAAAGAATGTTCTGTGGGGCAGAGACATTTATCCTGGGCACAAATCTTGACTATGTTCCCCTGTGCCCCTTTCAGGTAGATATATAGTCTTGTATTTTAACCAATAGAATATGGATAGAAGTAAAGTGCCCTACACCTAGGACTGGCTCATAAAAACATTATGTACTAATCTTTTACTGTCTCTTTTTTTCTCCCTCTGCTGGGTAGGTGTCAATGTCCAGGAAGCTGAAGATTGGCAGAACCTATTTTAGTCTGAGCCCCAACATAATTGTGCAGAGCAAAAGATCTTCCCCCACCACTAATCTAGAACACTTAGTCAAATGTAACAAGTCCAACAAATAGACTTCTACATTTTTTAAAAAATTGGGATATAGTTGCTTTATAGTGTTGTGTTAGTTTTTGCTGCACAAAGAAGTGGATCAGCTGTATGTATACATATGTCCCCTCCCTCTTGGACCTCCCTCCCACCCACCCATCCTACCCATCTAGGTCACCACAGAGCACTGAGCTGAGCTCCGTGTACTTTACAGCAGGTTCCCCCAACTATCAATTTTACACATGGTAGTGTATATACGTCAATCCCAATTTCCCAATTCATTCCACCCCCTTCCCACCCATGTTGACATGTCCATTCTCTACATCTACATCTCTATTCCTGCCCTGAAAATAGGTTCATCTGTACCATTTTTCTAGATTCTACATACATGCATTAATATACGATATTTGTTTTTCTCTTTCTGACTTACTTCATTCTCTATGACACTTTTTAGGTCCATCCAAGTCTCTACAAATGACCCAATTTCATTCTTTTATAGCTGAGTAATATTCCATTATATATATGTACCACATCTTCTTTATCCATTCTTATGTTGATGGACATTTATGTTGCTTTCATGTCCTGGTTATTGTAAATAGTGCTGCAATGAGCATTGGGGTGCATGTGTATCTTTGAATAAAGTCTTTCTCTGGGTATATGCCCAGGAGTGGGATTGCTGGGTCATATAGTAGTTCTATTGTTAGTTTTTAAAGAAACCTCTATACTGTGCTCCACAGTGGCTGTATCGATTTACATTCCCACCAACAGTGCAAGAGGGTTCCCTTTCCTCCACATCCTCTCCAGCATTTATTGTTTGTAGATATTTAATGATGGCCATTCTGACCAGTGTGAGGTGATAACTCATAGTTGTGATCTGCATTTGCCTAATAGTCATGTTGAGCATCTCTTCATGTGCTTTTTGGCCATCTGTATGTCTCCTATGGAGAAATGTCTATTTAGATCTTCCCCCCATTTTCTGTTTGGGTTATTTGGGTTTTTTTTTATATTGAGCTACAAAAACTGTTTGTATATTTTGGAGATTAATCCCTTGGTTGTTTCATTTGCAGATATTTTCCCCCTTTCTGAGGGTTAACCTTTTGTTTTGTTGATGGTTTCCTTTGCTGTGCAAAAGCTTTTAAGTTTAATTAGGTCCCATTTGTTTATTTTTGTTTTTGTTTTCACTACTCTAGGAGGAGGGTCAAAAAAGATCTTGCTATGAATTATGTCAAAGAGTGTTCTTCTTTTGTTTTTCTCTAAGAGTTTTATAGTGTCTGGTCTTACATTTAGAGTTTTTTGAGTTTATTTCTGTGTATGGTGTTAGGGAGTGTTCTAATGTCATTCTTTTACATGTAGCTGTCCAGTTTTCCCAGCACCACTTATTGAAGAGGCTGTCTTTTCTCCACTGTATATTCTTGCCTCCTTTGTCATAGTTTAGGTGACCATATGTGGGTGGGCTTATCTCTGGACTTTCTATGCTGTTCCATTGATCTATATTTCTGTTTTTGTGCCATACCATACTGTCTTGATTACTGTAGCTTTATAGTATAGTCTTAAGCCAGGGAACCTGATTCTTCCTGCTTTGTTTTTCTTTCTCAAGGTTGCTTTGGCTATTCGGGGTTTTGTTTTTCCATACAAATGTAAAAATTTTGTTCTAATTCTGTGAAAAATACCTCTGGTAATTTGATAGAGATTACATTGAATCTATAGATTGCTTTGTGTAGTATAGTCATTTTCACAATATTGATTCTTCCAATCCAAGAACATGGTATATCTCTTAATTTGTTTTTGTCATCTTTGATTTTTTCCATCCGTGTTTTACAGATTTCTGAGTACAGGCCTTTTCTCTCCTTAGGTAGGTTTATTCCTAGGTACTTTATTCTTTTTGTTGCAATGGTAAATGGGATTGTTTCATTAATTTCTCTTTCTGATCTTTCATTGTTAGTGTATAGGAATGCAAGAGATTTCTGTTCATTAATTTTTATACTACAACTTTACCAAATTCATTGATTAGCTCTAGTAGTTTTCTGGTGGCATCTTTAGGATTCTTTATGTATAGTATCATGTCATCTGCAAGCAGTGACAGTTTTACTTCCTCTTTTCCAATTTGGATTTCTTTTATTTCTTTTTCTTCTCTGATTGCCATGGCTAGGACTTCCAAAACTATGTTGAATAACAGTGGTGAGAGTGGACATCCTTGTCTTGTTCCTGATCTTAGAGGAAATGCTTTCAATTTTCACCATTGAGAATGACGTTGGCTGTGGGTTTGTCATATATGGCTTTTATTATGTTGAAGTAGGTTCCCTCTATGCCCACTTTCTGGCGAGTTTTTATTATAAATATATGTAGAATTTTGTCAAAAGTTTTTCTGCATCTATTGTGTTGTTCATATGGTTTTTATTCTTTAATAACAAATATATCACATTGATTGATAGATATTGAAGAATCCTTCCCTCCCTGGGATAAATCTCACTTGATCATGTTTCACAATCTTTTTAATATGTTGTTGGATTCAGTGTGCTAATATTCTGTTGAGGGTTTTTGTGTCTATGTTCATTAGTTATACTGGTCTGTAATTTTATTTTATTTTTTGATATCTTTGGTTTTGATATCATGGTGATGGTGGCCTCATAGCTTTCCCTGTAATTTTTTGGAAGAGTTTGAGAAGGAGTTGTGTTAGCTCTTCTCTAAATATTTGATAGAACTCACCTGTGAAGCCATATGGTCCTGGACTTTAGTTTGTTGGAAATTTTTAAACTACAGTTTCAATTTCATTACTTGTGATTGGTCTGTTCATATTTTCTGTTTCTTCCTGGTTCAGTCTTGGAACGTTGACTTTTCTAGTAGTCTGTTATGAACCTTTGCATTTCTGTGGTGTCAGTTGTAATTTCTCCTATTTCACTTCTAATTTTATTGATTTGAATTCTCTCCTCTTTTTTCTTGATAAGTCTGGTTAAAGGTTTACAAGTTTTGTTTATCTTTTCATAGAACAAACTTTTAGTTCCATTGATTTTTGCTATTTTTTTTCATTTCTATTTCATTTACTTTTGCTTTGATTTTTATGATTTCTTTCCTTCTTCTAACTTTAGATTTTGTTGTTCTTCTTTCTCTAGTTGCTTTAGGTGTAAGGTTAGGTTGTTTATTTGAGATTTTTTTCTTGTTTCTTGAGGTAAGACTGTATTGCTATAAACTTCCCTCTTAGAACTGCTTTTGCTGCATCCCATAAGTTTTGGGTTATTGTGTTTTCATTCTCATTTGTTTCTTTGTATTTTGTTTCTTTCCTCTTTTATTTATTCAGTTATCTCTTCGTATTTAGTAGTGTATTGTTTAGCTTCCATTTGTTTGTGTTTTTTAGTTTTTTTCCCCTGTAATTGATTTCTAATCTCATAGCATTGTGGTTGGAAAAGATGTTTGATATGATTTCAATTTTCTTAAATTTACCGAGGCTTGATTTGTGACCCGAGATATGATTTATCCTGGAGCATGTTCTGTGTGCACTTGAGAAGAAAGTGTATTCTGCTGCTTTTGGATGGAATGTCTTATAAACATCAATTAGGGCTCTCTGGTCTATTGTGTCATTTAAAGCTTGTGTTTCCTTATTAATTTTCTGTCTGAATGCTCTATCCATTGGTGTAAGTGGAGTGTTACAGTTCCCCACTATTATTGTGTTACTGTCAATTTCCCCTTCTATGGCTGTTAGCATTTACAATATGTATTGAGGTGCTTCTATGTTGGGTGCATAAATATTTACAATTGTTATATCTTCTTCTTGGATTGATCCTTTGATCATTATGCAGTGTCCTTCCTTGTCTATTTTAATAGTCTTTATTTTAAGGTCTATTTCATCTGATATGAGTATTGCTACTCCTGCTTTCTTTTGATTTCCATTTGCATGGAGTATCTTTTTCCATCCCCTCACTTTTAGTGTGTATGTGTCCCTAGGTCTGAAGTGGGTATCTTGTACACAGCATATATACAGGTCTTGTTTTTGTATCCATGCAGCCAGTCTGTGTATTTTGTTTGGAGCATTTAATCCATTCCCATTTAAGGTAATTATTGATATGTATGTTTCTATTACCATTTTCTTAATTGTTTTGGGTTTGTTTTTGGGGGTATTTTTCTTCCCTTTTTTTTCCTGCCTAGAGAAGTTCCTTTAGCAGTTGTTGTAAAGCTGGTTTGGTGGTGTTGAATTCTCTTAACTTTCGCTTGTCTGTAAAGGTTTTGATTTCTCCATCAAATCTGAATGAGATCTTTGCTGGGTAGAGTAATCTTGTTTGTAGGTTTTTCCCTTTCATCACTTTAAATATGTCCTGCCACTCCCTTCTGGCCTGCAGGTTTTCTGCTGAAAAATCAGCTGATAACCTTATGTGGATTCCCTTGTATTTTATCTGTTTTTTTTTCCCTTGCTGCTTTTAATATATTTTCTTTGTATTTATTTTTTGTTAGTTTGATTAATATGTGTCTCGTCATGTTTCTCCTTGCATTTATCCTGTATGGGACTCTTTTCACTTCCTGGACTTCGGTGGATATTTCCTTTCCCATGTTAGGGATGTTTTTCACTATAACCTCTTCAAATGTTTTCTCAGGTCCTTTCTCTTTCTCTTCTTCTTCTGGGACCCCTATAATTCAAATGTTGGTGCACTTAATGTTTCCCAGAAGTCTCTGAGCCTGTCCTCATATCTTTTCATTCTTTTTACTTTATTCTGCTCCTCGGCAGTTATTTCCACCATTCTGTTTTCCAGCTCACTTATTCGATTAGTTCTTCTGTCTCAGTAATTCTACTATTCATTCCTTCTAGTGTATTTTTATTTCAGATATTGTATTGTTCATCACTCTTTGTTTGTTCTTTAGTTCTTCTAGGTCTTTGTTAAACATTTCTTCTATTTTCTCGATCCATGCCTCCATTCTATTTCTGAGATTTTGGATCAACTTTACTATCATTACTCTGAATTCTTTTCTTTGGTTGGTTGCCTATTTCCTCTTCATTTATTTGGTCTTGTCAGTTTTTACCTTGCTCCTTCATTTGTAACATATTTTTTGTCATCTGTTTTTTGATAGGTGGGGCTGTGTTCCTGTCATGCTGTTTGTTGGCCTATGGTGTCCAGCACTGGAGTTTGCAAGCAGTTGGGTGGAGCTGGGTCTTGGTTCTGAGATAAGGACCTCTGGGAGACCTCACACTGATTAATATTCCCTGGGACCTGAAGTTCTCTGTTAGTCCAGCAGCTTGGACTCAGAGATCCCACCACAGAAACTCAGGCCTGACTCCTGGCCTTGGAACCAAGACCCCAAAAGCCACATGGCATTGTGAAGAAAATTTTAAAAACAGGCAACAATCAGAAAAGAGCAGAACAATAACAAAGAATAAAAAAATAAAATTAGAAAAATAAAAAATATATTAGAAAAAATAACATTAAAAATGAAACAAGAAAACAAAATAGAACCACAATAGCAAAAATAATAATAATAATAATAATAAAATAAAAAAATTAAAACTAGAAAAATAAAAATAAAAGATAAAATAATTTAAAAAACATTTAAAAAGTAAAAAAAATTCCCTGGTGCCTCTTCTATCAGTGTCCTTGTCCCCATGGTGAGCTACAGCCAACCCCCACCTCCCCAGTAGGCCTCCAAGACCTCTAGGTAGGTCTCTGGACCTGCTGTGTCAGCCCCACTTCTGTGTGTGTTCCTCTCACCAGTGCCTGTTCCTAAAGCTAGCCCAGAGCACATGTGCCTGCACAGTTCTGCACAGGAGTGTCTGCAGAGGCTGGCACAGCAAAAGCAGGCCTTGTATGGGTGCAGCGTTCAGCCTGCCTGGGCCCACATGATCAGAGGAGGCCCTATCAGTGACCGCCCTTAGGCTGCCAGGACCCACACAGCCAGAGAAGGCTTTGGCAGAGGCAGGGCTCAGGGCTGGAACCTGTGCGACTCTCAGAGACTTTGATGGTGGTGGGTCTCTGGCCCAGTTGCCACACAGATGGAGATCTCCTTGGTGGGTGTGGGGTTCAGGTCTGTGACCCACTTGGCCAGAAGAGGCTTTGTCAGGGCAGCACATGTGCTGTCAGGACATACATTGCCTTTGCAGGCATGGTGGGGAGTGGTACACAGGTCTGCAAGGACCTGCACAGCCAGAGGAGGCACTGTTGTGGCAGGGTTCAGGCCTGGGACACCCCAAGTCAGAAGAGGCTTTGGTGGGTGGGGGGGTTAAGGCCCAAGACCCACGTGGCTGGAGGGGGCCCAGGGGTGTTTCAGGCCTGGAGCCACACCAGGCCCAAGCAGGCAGGGGAGACCCTGGCCTCGTTACCCTCTGATCCCCTGATACCCCAAAGATCCTTCTCCATTCCCGCTGATCCCCTTTCCATGTGTGGACCCCTCTGAGCATGGGAACCTCTCCTTTTCCCCAGTACCCCCTCAGGGGTGCTGGTCCTGTCTTGCCTCCACTTTTTTCTCACCCTCCTTCCCTCCCACATCTTATGTGGTAACTTGGGGATTCCTCCTGTCCCCTTAGATGTCTGAAGTCCCCCACCAGTGCCTAGTAGGTGCCCTACTTGTGAGGAGACACAAACTCTATGTCCTCCTACTCTGCCATCTTGACTTTTCTCCTTCCACATGTTTACTTAGCAAGTTTCCAGGGTTTATTTGCAATCACCTTTGTCTATAGCCCAAACTCTCATAAAATAGAGATAATGTATTCTTAATTTATTTTCATCTCTATCTCACCACCTCATATAATCTATACTTCTTTCCTTTCTCTAATTCTACCATGCTCTTTTATACCTTTTACCTTGGCATATAGTATATATTACAGCAACATGGACATCTCTTTAATCTTCTTTTCATATTGCATATATATATTCATTTTTTTCATACACAGATAAAAAATATGTTCCTCTATGAAGCTTTCTCTAATTTCTAGATGAATTTGTCTCCTCTACTTTCCCAAATTCTTTATCACAGTTTTATTTAGCACATGAATCAAAATTATTTATATTTCAGTGTCTCCATAAAATTTTTAGTGCATTTTAAGCAGAAAAAATTTTTTTTGTTTTCCCAACATAGAACACTATCTGGCATATTTAGGTAGTCAAATAAATCAAAGAATAACCAAAATAACATATTTTCAAAAATTTAAATTCTTGAGATCAATCATTTTATATTGGCTTTATAATATTTCTAGTTAAAATGGCAACTATTTTTAAACTATAAAGTGGAATAAGATGACTAAATACCATAGAGATATTTTGAGATGAAATAAAATAACATATATAAATAATTATTAAATGTTATTTTTAAGTTTTCTAAAAGACAACCGCTATTCCTGGAATTAAGAAAACACATGCTATGAATATGATATAATGTGACTTACTACATAATCCTAAAAATAGGTGATGTGAAAAAGAACACAGCTGTGCCCTTTATAAAAGGGAGTAGCTGTGTCACCCTTGTGGAAAAGACAGATAGATACCCAAAAGATTCAGGAACATTTATTAAAATCACCAAGGAAAGCTCTGAGGAAAAGACTCACAAAGTGAAGTTTAACATCTTCCCCAAATTATACAGAGAATATTACTGGACCTAAAGGAGAAGAGAATAGAAGGGTCTTGGTGTTAATAATAGAAGAAAAGTAAAGGTAATTTCAGGAGGTATTGAAGAGAGAGAGAAATATAATAGCTGGTCTTGAGAAAACAGTACACTAGGAAATTAGAAGAAGGAAGGCTCTTTCTGAAGCAGAAAGATGAGGAAAGGTTTTCCGTACAAAATTCAGCTTTGACTACAGTTCACAAAGAAAATAAAGAAGAAGGTGAGGGCAGTGAACTTAACAGGAAAGACCAAAGATAATTTGAAGAGGAGGGCTATGCTTGAGAAACTTGAATCTTAGATTAACAAAACTTGCAGGAACTGATAACTAGAAAAAGGAACAAAGAAATATACCAAAAGAGAAGAAAAGAGGGATACCAAGGAAACTCTGTAGTTGACCTAAAGTCACAGAAATGCTTCTGCGGACTCATTCCCTAGCTAACTATAGCACAGGCAACAAAAGACCAGAGAATTTTAGAGTTTAACCTGAAGAGTTCTTAGGAAAAATTCTAGATACATAAAAATCAGGGGGAGTATTTTTTATTTTGTTTTGTTATTTTTTCCACAATGGAACTAACTGGATGATACTTGCAATGGTTAATGAGAAATACAATACAAGAAAGAGCAATATAGGTAAGTGTATTATTTAAAACAAAATAGTATGTTTAAGAGACGTGAATTCTGAGTAGGAAAATGTGAATTAGGTAATCAAAACAGAATTATAAATGTACCTAGAAGTAAAACAGTATTTAAACATGAAACACCTTCTCTGAATCTGATTTGAAGAACAGTGTTAAGAGGGGCAAGCCTCTGGGAAAGGAAATATGTACTTTGGAGGATAAGTAACCAAATCTCTAGAAAACAGGTTCAAAACAAAAGGAATACACCAGACAAATTGACTGCATTTCTGCTGTATGCTATAATAAGGGAAGTTAAACATACTCACTTTTATAGCAAAAAACACAATTAGTCCCTCTAAAGCTGGGTTGTTTAATTGAAATATGAGGAGGATATGTTCATTGCTTTTGAAATAAGAATAAATGCTAAAAAGCAAGGGAATAATGGAGGGGGCGAAAATGAAATCTATGTTTTTCATTTCAAGATAGGCAAGAAAATTTGGGTCACCTTATAAACTGAAAAGATGGCTCTCAGGGAAGGAGTAATGGCCAAGGCTTACATTAGACTGAATGTGATCAAAAGAGAAAATATATTTATTTTGGAGCCTGTATTAGGGATACTGCATGGAGCCTTTGAAAGGCTTCAGAGACAAGCAGAAATAAATTTAAAGGGTGGTTTTACCACTTTATAGCTAAGATTTTTTTTCTTTTTTAGGGCCTAATTGAACTTCCAAATAGAGCACAAGGTCCATGAAGACAGGCTCTTGAACTTGGCTGGCATTACTCACTGCTATATTCCCAGAGCCTATAATTTGGCCATTTAATTTCATTTTAAAGGTAGACATGGGTTGGGACTCAGGGATGGCCATCCTAAAGTATACCACAATGACATATTGATTATTTTGAATTAAAGTTATTTAAGAAATGGCCAGTGCAGAAGGGACATTTTGACCTTCTGAGCCTCCTTTCCATCTCCCTGAAATCAGGAAATAACTTTATCCTGTGAAATGTGCATTCCCTGCATCTGCAGGTAGAAGGACAGACATCCTTATCCTAGAGATAGAGAATTCAGGCTGAGAAATCTATGTAAACAAACCTTGTTACTTCTTTAATTTGCTATTCCAGGCCCAAACTCTGTGTTACTTTCTTCACTAAGTGGGCACTCAGAACCTGTTTCTTTGTTCTGTCAAATTCTCACACATTTATTTTTTCTTTATCTAAAAAGTATAAAATCTGCCTGCTTTGGCAACTTCTTAGTCCCATTTCTATGTGACCTCCATGCACATGAATTAAAATTTGTTTCTTTTCTCCTGCCAATATGTCTGATGAAATTACTACTTTACTTCTGGGTAGAATTTGAAGGCATGAGTTGAAAGATAGAATACACATATAATGAATAATGATGTGAGGAGTTATTGCAATTTTAGGTAAATTAACTTCCATTAATCCAATGCATTTTAATTTTAAAACAAGGATAATTTCACCAACCTCAAAGGGTTTAGGTTAGCATTAAGTGAAAAAAACTTTTGTATACACACAGAGCAAAACATATACATATTAATAAATACTATTTTTTGTCTTCTTTCATTCAGTACTTGCTGAGCACTCATTATATTCCAGAAATTCTGCTCATAAACAGGGATACAATATTGAGTAAAAGAGATAGGTCAGTTTTCTTGCTTGGGCTTATAGAATAGTGGGGAAGTGATCATGCTCTTAAATATTAACTAAGACAAGGGCTATGCAGGAAGATTATAGGGAACAGAGGAGATGCAAAATAGAGACAGATTTCATTTGGAGGGTCAGAGAGGTCTCCCCTGAGAAAGTATAATTGGAGGCCAGATCTGAAGGAGAAGTAGTCATCACCTGGATGAAGAAGGATACATGAAAGTACTTCTCTGGCAGTGAGCAGAGGTACAGAGGGAGGGGAACACATGAGAGATTTAGGAGACTGATCTAAGGCCAATGGGGCTGGAACATAGATAACAAGGTGAAAGTGATGAAATAAGCTGAAGAGGTAGGCATGGGCTAGACTTGGTTGGTCAGTTTCTCAGCAATTCATCATGACCTGATCTTGGTTGATCACTGAATAGTTTCTGAACTGTCTCATACAAGAAATCCTGCATCTAACTACACTGAAGGATCCTTGTTCTTTGGAAAACTTCATTCATTTTATATCTTCTGTCTTCTTAGATATGATCCTCCACTTAAAATTGCTTTAGTCACCCCCTTTTCCCCCCTAGCTTAATTGAGATATTATTGACATATAACTTATGTAAGTTTAAGGTGTACGATGGCCACTCTTCTTATAGCAACTACTTTTGCTTTGAAACTCAGGTAAGTGCTTCCCCTGATGCCCTAGTCTCATTTAAACACTAATCTTTCCCCACAAGATTCATGCATATTTTAGTTGAAGATTACATCACATTGCACTGAGATTATTAACTCTATGCCTTGCTAGACTATAAGTTCTTTGAGAAAAGATAGTGTTTCATGTAACTTGTTTTCCCACAATACCTGGGAAAAAGGAGGTACTCAGTAAAGGGATATAGGATAAATTTATGGATGGATGAATGTTGTGCCTTCTACTTGAATGATTTTATCTTGTATCAAATAAAGAACATTGTAAATAGGCTCATGAAAGCGTTCAATTGAGGAGAGCAATTTCCAATATCAGGTAAGAATGGTGCCTATAGTGATTTTTGTTCCCTAATTGCAATGTAAAGGAAATAAAAATCATTTTTGGAAATTATTTTATCATTTCAATAAGGCAGAAATAAGTACTAAACTTCAAAGAAATTATGCAATGAATGCCTCCCTCACACCTCCATATCACAACAAAAGAACCATAGTGTAAGCAGATTTGAAAAGTCTTATTCAGGCTTCTGGTTTCCAGTCCAGTGTGTAAAAAGCTTGGAAGTGACCCCAGCTAAACAAACTGGAAAATCAACAACTACTCTTACATATGTAAAAGAAGTGAGGTCACAGGGCAGACCACATTCCCCAAAACTGTATAGACAAACAGAAGAGTACAGAGAAGTACAACTTACTGAAGCAGAAACCCATGAGCAAAAATCTTCACAGGAACAAGTGCCAGGGAAGAAAATCTGAACTCTAAGTGATGAATTACAATTACAATTACAGTTACAGTAAAGCTCAGTATGAACAAGTCTGAGAGTTAAAAACTCCAGTGGGGGACCCCACACTTTTGTGAGTTTTACTTACAGAGAACCCACTAGGTTCTTATAGTGAACACCAAAGGAAAAATTTCCTCCAGCTCTCAGTAAGAGGAGGGTAAAATAAACCATCTTGAAATATCCCAGAGCATTCAGTTCTTCCTAACAAGCCCTGCCCTCAAGGAGAAACTAGTTACCTAGAGCCTAATCTACTGGAGTTTTATCACAGCCTAACTGACCTGGGGGAAGAGAAATATGAACGTCAACCGGCTCCAGCCTTTCACAGGAAGGAAGGGAAATAATATAACTTTAGCCCACTCTAGTCATACTGTTCCACCAAAAAGGAGAGGGAACTGAGAAATACTGATGAAGTTCACAGTCCAGAGGCATCAGAGAACTATAGAATGATTTACCTCGCCCTACACCTTACCACCACATTACTAAAAGCCTATTTACAGCAGTTCCTTTTACACAGTATATAATATCCAGCTATCAACAAAAAATGTCAAGGCAGCTAGACTTCATTAAAATTGAAAAAAAATTGTACTCTGCGAAAGATATTGTCAAGAGAATGAAGAGACAAGCCAGAGACTGGGAGAAAATATTTGTAAAAGATATACCTGATGAAGAAATTTTTTCCAAAGTACACAAAGAACATTTAAAATGCAACAACAAGAAGACAAATAATCCAATTAAAATATGGGCCAAAGACCCTAGCAAACACCTCACCAAAGATGATATGCAGATCATAAATAAGCATATGAAAAGATGCCCCACATCATATGTCATCAAGGAATTATAAATTAAAACAACAATGAAAAACTACATATCTATTAGAATGGCTAAAATCCTGAACACTCACAACTCCAAATGCTGGTGAGGATACGGAGCAATAGAAACTCTCATTCATTGATGGTGGGAATACAATATGGTACAGCCACTTTGGAAGACAGTTTGATGGTTTCTTACAAAACTAAACATATTCTTGCCATACAATCCAGCAACTGTACCCCTTGGTATTTACCCAAAGTAGTGAAAGACTTATGTGTACACAAAAACTTGCACACATATGCTTATAGCAGCTTTATTCAAACTTGTCAAAATTTGGAAGCAATCAAGATGTCCTTCAGTGGGTGAATGGGTAAATAAACTGTGGTACATCCAGACAATGGAATATTATTCAATGCTATAAATGAATGAACTACTAACACATGCAAACACATGAAGAAACCTTAAGTGTATATTAATAATTGAAAGAAGCCAATCTGAAAATGTTACAAGTGGCATGGAAAGGGAAAAATTACAATGTTCTGGAAAGGGAAAAATATCAGTACAATATTCTGGAATGGGAAAAATATCAATACAATAAAAAGATCAGTGATTAACATTCTGGAAAGGGAAAAATATCAATACAATAAAAAGATTAGTGATTAATAGGGGTTGGCGGGGAGGAAGGGATGAATAGGTAGAGCACAGAGGATTTTTAAGACAGTGAAAATACTCTGCATGATACTATAATGATGGATACATGTCATTATACATTTGGCCAAACCCATAGAATGTATAAGAGCAAGAGTGGATCCTAATGTGAACCATGAACTTTGGGTGATGTCAATGTAGGTTCATCAACTGTAACAAATGTATTACTCAATTATTGAGGGGATTGTTGATCATGATGGAGGCTCTGCATATGTGGGGGCATGAGAAAATCTCTGTGTCTTCTGAATTTTGCTGTAAATCTCAAATTGCTCTAAAAATTATAGTCTATTTTTTAATAAGTCACACTAAATTCAAGGGCATATTTTTTGCATCCTTTTTCTGAAGAACTCAGACCTGGGGCCAGACAGTTCCTTTAGTTACAGTGGATCCCTTCACTCATTTAGAACCAGGTGTTTTCATAGTTAGGATAATGCACACTGACAGCTCAAGGTACATTCTGTGGTCTCACCTCCCCCCTTCACACCTGTACAGCAAACCCAACACAAACATTATCTTGTTTGCAATTAGTCAAAGTATGCATAGGTTTTGTTTGTTTGTTTTTGGTTTGTTTGTTTGTTTGCTCCTTCCTTTAAATAAAATGCTTTTGAATAATTCCTACCTTATTTAAGTGAGAACAACATGCTAATTTTACAGCCTGGGTTCATAAGAAAAGAAATAAAATCAGAAAGAGTACCTCACCCTTGTTAGTTACATTTTTTTTTTTTTTTTTCTGATGTTAAGGAATCTCTGTGAAAAGCAAAACCTATTTGGGAAAAGTATAATAATCAATGTAACAGGATGTAATTTGGAATGATATTAACAACAGGGAAAGTTAAATAAACAGGATATACCTATCGAAGGAGCTACTTCATTGACAATTATGATTATGAGGAACTCCTATAATACAGTAAATGACATATATATAATAAAAGCATATGTAAAAGTACATATATAAACATATATATAAATATATATACATAAATTTATTCATCATCAAATCCATACCATGTCCTGAGTACCCTCTCTGTGTCTGTGATAGTCAATGGAAATCAGCAATAAATAAAATGACCTGATCTCTGCAGACATGGTCCTTACAATCAACCTCAGTTTTTCTCAAAGTGTGGTCTGTGGACCACCAGGATGAGCATCACTTGGGAACTAATGAGAAATGCAACCCTATTAAAATATTTTAGATCAGAAATTTGGAGGATGGGGCTCAATAACCTGTGTTTTAGCAAACCTCCCAGGTGATTCTGATGTAAGCTCAATTTTGAGAATCAATGGTCTTGCAGAGAAGCCAAATATTAAACAAAGTTATCTGTGGGAATTAAATCAAGTGTCATTGGAGAAGAATGAGAAATTGTTAGAGAGGGTATCAGAATAACATGTAAGGTCTTTGCTTTGGTAATTCAAAGAAAGCTCCCCTGAGGAATTGATAGAATAAAAGTGGGCCATTGAATAAAAGAATTGACAGATATGTAATAAAACAAGCATAATAAATTGTTAATGAGAGAATCTAGGTGATAGGTACACAAATATTTACTGTAAAGTTGTTCAACTTTTTAACATTTTCATGATAAAATATTGAAGAAGATAAGAGTGGGCTTTCAGGAGGACTAGAGATGGTAGAAAATGAGTGAAGGCGTTCTTGGTACAGAAACATGTTCCATGCTATTAAATTCTCATTCATCTGTCAAATTTTATGAGTCTTAGAAGTAACCAAATGGACACTGTGGCTGGAACATAGTGACTAAAGGGAAATAGACATGACAAGGGTAAGACGAGGTAAACAGATTTAACAGTGTATGCTTGTGTCAGAGAGGCCATATAAATGTTAGTTTGCATGACATATAATCCCTTTTATTGCTGAGTAACACTGAATTACATAAAGGTACCTATTTGCTTATTCAATCTCCTATTGATGGACATTTGGATTGCTTCTAGTCTTTGACTATTATAAATAAAGCTGCTATGATCACTTGTGTGCAAATCTTTAGTTGGGTGTATGATTTCATTTCCCTTGGAATGGAATTAGTTTCTGAGTCATAGAATAAATAAATATCTAAGAAACTGTTGAACAGTTTAGAAGTTTTCTGAAGCAGTTGATTCATTTCACATGCCCACCAACAATGTTTAAGATTCTAGTTGTTCCATATACATACTAAATTTTTAACTTTATTTTTTTTAAGTTATAATTTTTATAGAACATTTGTACATTGAAGTTCTCTGGAGATTTATTATTAACATTTTTTTGAAGTATAGTTGATTTACAATACTATATGTTTCAACGTACAACATAGTGATTCAATATTTTTATGGATTATACTCCATATATTCTGCTGTTTCTGGATAGAATGTCTTACGGATATCTATTAAGTCCAACTGGTTTAATGTTACATTTAAGACCATTGTTTCCTTATTTATTTTTGGTCTTGATCATCTGTCCATTGATGTGAGGTGTTAAAGTCCCCTACTATTATTGTATTATTGTCAATTTCTCCCTTTATGTGTATTAACATTTGCTGTATATTTTTATGTGTTCCTATATAAGGTACATATATGTTAACAAATGTTATATCCTCTTTTTGTATTGATCCTTTTATCATTTTATAGTGCCTTGTTTTGTCTTTTGTTAAAGACTCTGTTTAAAAGTCTACTATGTCTGTTATAAGTATTGTTGCCCCAGCTTCCTTTCATTTCCATTTGTGTGAAATATCTTTTTCCATCCTCCCACTTTCAGTCTATATCTTTCTTTAGCTCTGAAGTGAGTCTTTTGTAGGCAGCATATAAATGGGTCTTTTTTTTTTTTTTTTCCCAATCAGCCATCCTACATTTTTTTGGAGGGCATTTAGTCCATTAACATTTGAAGTGATTATTGATAGGTATGTTCTTATTGCCATTTTGTTATTTGTTTTCTGGTAGCTTTTGTCATTCTTCTCTGTTCTTTTCTTTTTCTTTTACTCTTTTCCCTTGTGGTTTGATGATTTTTTGTTTGTTTGTTGTGTTTGTGAAACTTTTTTCTAGTTTTTGTGTATCTATTGTAGGGTTTTGATTTGTGGTTACCCTGCAGTTTATATATGTTCACCTACAACTATTTCTACTTGTTTTAAACTGGTAGTCATTTAAGTTCACAGACATTCTAAAAGATCTACATTTTTCACTCCCTTTCCTCACATTTTGTGTTTTTGATGTCATATTTTTCATCTTGATGTTTATCCCTTAACTGTTAATTGTAGTTATAATTTGATTTTACACTTTTTTGTATTTTCATCTTTGTACTAGCTTAAGTGGTTGATCCACAGCCTTTACTATGTATTTGCTTTTACTAGTGGGATTTTTCCTTTCCTATAAATTCTTATTTCTTGTTGTAGTCTTTTCATTTCCACTTTAACAAGACTCTTTTAACATGTTTTGTAAGGTTGATTTAGAACTGATTAATTCCTTTAGTTTTTGTTTGTCTGAGAAGAATTTTTTTAAATCTCTCTCAATTCTGAATGATAGCCTTGCTGGGTACGTTGCATGTTTTCCCCTTTCAGCACTTTAAATATATCATGCCACTCCTTTTTGGCCTGCAAAGTTTCTGTCAAAAAATTAGCTGATACCCTTGCAGGGGTTCCTTTGCATGTGAGTCTTTGATTTCCTCTTTCTCCTTTTGATATTTTCTCTTTATCTTTAATTTTTGCCATTTTAATTATGCTATGTCTTGGTGTGAGTTTCTTTGAGTTCATCTTTTTTGAGACTCTGTGCTCCCTGTACCTGGAAATCTGTATATCTCTTCAGCTCCAGGAAGTTTCAAACATAATTTTATTAAATACATTTTGACTCTTATCTCTCTCTTCTCCTTCTGGGAACCCTATAATGTGAATGTTAGTGTAACTGAGTAGGACCCTATGGGGTATTCCTGGGACAGGCCTTTCCCCCATATCCTCTGCTTTAGCTCCTCTCTGAGGTACCTAGATTACAGTATTTGTTGCACATTTCCTGAGTTGTTTTACAGATATGAAAACCCCCCACCAAATGGAAAATGTTAACTAATTGGTGACCATGAACACATAGGCCCAGGCCTCCTGGAGCCTAAGGACTGATAATATTAACCCCTGTGACGCCACCCTGTTACCTCACTATCAGCCAATCAGATAATTGTGCATGAACTGATCACATACCCTGCAACCCCCCCTCCCTCATCTGACTTTTAAAAATGCTTTGCCAAATCTCTTCAAGGAGCTCAGGGCTTTTAGGGCATGAGCCACCCGTCTCCTTGCATTGCCCTTTCTCTGATCCAAACTCTGACATTTCAGTTTGTCTGGCCTCAATGTTCTTCAGGCACATGAACTTGCACTATCAATTTTGGGGAGCCAGCCTAGGGTCCGTGCCCATGGCAGGTCGACCCCAGCCAGTAGCAGCCCCTTTCCTGAGTTCCCAGCAGCTGCTGGAGACCATTTTGCTCCAGGTATCTCAGAGGAACTATCCCTGACAGGTGCCATCCACACATGGCATGAAGCTCTTTGGAGCTGAGAAAAGTCTGGAGCTGCAGTCCACATTCAGTTTTGTTGTGCATGAGTCATTCCAACTTGCACAGGCTGGGAATTCTCTCCACTCTATTTGGGCTGCTTCCCTTGTGGGAAGTGAACCACTCAGTGCACTCTCTTTTGAGAGCCGGGTCAATCTGTTTGGAGGCCTCTGTTAGGGAGTGGAAGTGGAATTTTAGATTATACCTCCTCTGATTTTCTGTCTGTGTGACCGTAGATTAGTTGTTGTTTGTGTTTTTGTGTGTAACATTTTGGGGTGAGCCACTCATTGTCCATTATTTTTCAGGAGACAGGCTGTTCTGGAGCCTCCTTCTGGGAATGGAAGTGGAATTTCTGGGCTATGCCTCATCTTATTCTTTATTTGTGGGACCATATGTTTGATGTTTGCATCAACTAAAAAAATATAAACAACCTAAAAGTTGAGAGTTATGTTTTATTCTGTGGGAATTTTTAGGACTTCAAGCCCAGCAGGCAGCATAACAAGTAACCCTGAGAGAACTGCTCTGAGGAGGTGGGGAGGGTGGGGGAGCCAGGTTGTATAGAAGTTTTGCAACAAAGAGCAGGTAGTCTGAATGTCAAAAGATTATTGTAAATTATCTCAAGTTAAGGAATTTAGCACTTTTCTATGTATGGGAAGATGCAAGAGTCTGGGATCACTGAAATCATTCCTTTGATATGCACCTCAGCTATCTGGGGTCAGTATCCTGTATTTTCACATCCTGAGTTTCCTCAAGGCTCATGGTGGGGAGTGGCTGCAGTCCACTGGCTGCTAGATGACAGGTATTCTTTCCTTCCTGAGTTCCCTCAGGGCTCACTAGCTCACATTGGAGGGCTGCAATCTCTGATGACTGTGACATCTTTTGTTTACTGATATGGCAGGAAATATTCCATTTCTCAGATCCTCCTCTTGGTCAGGAATTTGACCAATATTTGGGAGACATTTCATGACCAATTTTTGTCCCATGGTGCTGAGAGGCTCATCCCAGATCAGACGAAAATTCCTGTTGATATGCCACTCCAGGTGCTAATTTTTAGATTAGGCCCTATTGATAATTAAAGATTCTCTGGATCCTCTGTCTCACTAGTCTATTATGATCCAGGGAATATTTTCTCTTATTGTTTCTTCCCATACCTAGAAACACAGTATTACAATTATTCTGTAAGAGTCATAAATGTGATCTATTTCCAATGTTTAGACTTCATCAATTTTGTTGGAGACCTGGTTACACACTGAGTACTGTAAGAGACAACAATCTTATAAAATAGGATATGAGTAATGTAGGTAATAACACTGACAAAGTCATAGTGCAACAGGAAGACACAAACCATAAACAATTTGGAAAAAAGAACAAATTAAAACAATGATTAATGTAACTAGTTGTAATCCAGTTGCAATAAACCATCAAGTCCACAGGAGAGTAAGTAGGAGAAGCCAAATTCTGGCAGGATCAGGTAGAGAGAAAAAGATGAATGTTTCATCTTTGTTCACAAAGGTATACTTTATCAACTTGTTGTAAGTCATAGCATAAGAGAAAAGTTTTTTTATTTTGGAAAACAAAGATTAAAGCTAGTATATTTCCCAAAGTCATAAGGTTATAAATCATATTCATCAGTTCATTCAGTCCTATGAAATTGATTCCTGTCATTCTGAATGAAGTAATCAGGTTTTCCATTAGAGTTTTGTCATTTGTTATACATTTCAGTGGTATTATCTAAAGGCTATCAGAAACTTATATTTGTTTTAAAGAAGTTATTTTTATGAGGCTTCTTGAAAATCTTCACTTTGCAAAAGCATCAGGACAAAGCTTAAAATAGCATGGTTAAAGATTCAAGTACAATACAATTAGCAAGAAACTTGGATATTTCTGTGACATAAAACATTTTAGGATAATAAGTAGAATTATGACATTATATCAGGGCATGTCAGATGTTAGGAATTCCATATAAATTTTGGAATATCTATATTAATAACATTTATCCATACACTATAACCTAAGGTTCATCTCCAATTACTTGATAATGTTTCTGAAGTAATTAAACATACCAAAAAACTTAGTTTAACATTCTTCTCTGAGATGTCTCAGAGATGTTCCTTCAAACATTCCAGAGTCAGCTGGAAGCTAAAAGAAATTTAGTTAGATTTTGACTTTTGGGAAGTTTTTTAAAAATATCAAAAAGTTTTAAAACACAACGGGATCATAGGTAATTGTGAAACAATACTTATTCATTTAACCAAGTCACAAATGATTAAAAGAAAACAACAAATATGGATAACTTTGAGGGCACAGAAACTCACACAGTCTGTTATCAAAAAGGAGCACTATAACAGAGAGAGAAATCAAATTCCAGTCTCATATTAGCTTACTTAACAAAATCCATTTACTTAGTTAACTTCAATCTAAATTTAGTTAATCCTGACCATGCATAAAACTTTTTCTCAGGGTTCGTTTCCACAACCTTTCATCACTTTCTGTAACCATATCAACTTGTCCCTTATTTTTCCATCCAAAAACCCAACCAGCTCTAAGACGTACTTTCTTTTTCCTCAATAAAATGTAATTCCATTCTTCATACCTTCTTTACTGAAAACACACATTTTACTTTCCTACTGTACACTGAAATGATTATTCCTCTTAGCTTTAATTACATGTTTAAATTAGAATTCTCAACTCTTAAAAACCTTAATATCTAGTAAAAGTTAAGAAGTAAGCAATTATGAACTGTCTTTTACATTAGCATTCTGTAGATTGGTGAACATAAATACCAGTGGCAGTTTTAAAAAATATTTGTTTTCTTATAGAGAACATCTCAAGGTGGCACCAAACATTTTCATTAATAGTCCTAAATACCTTTAGCTTCTCTATTTAGTAATTGATGTCTCAGTGTCTTATTAGTTTTTGGAAATTATCTGGCTATTCAATAAACTTCCATCACTTAAATTAGCACAAGTCTAGAACTTTGAGTTACCAGATATATGGAAATATCATTTTAAGTAAACATTTCTAAAATATAATTTTTTAAAGAGTTTACCAAAAGTTCTTATCTCCTTTACATTTGAAGTCTCATCATATCAAGTTATTTTCCTTGCAACTGATATAATAAGGTCTTATTTGACTTTTATTAAACCTAGGTAAAATATAATATTATACTTAATGTTGATGACTCTAAAGATATGTCTATATTAATTAGATTAATAAACTTAAACTTTAATACAAGATATCAACTTAATATTGAATATTTCCCAGTTCACGTGAACATGAAAGTCATTTTTGTCATTTTCTTTTATCTTTAATTCATAAGCACTTAAAGTCAATTAAATAGAGCTCTTTATAAATTAAATTTTGATAATACTTTCAAAAGGTAAAGATATCTCATATGTATAATATGTACAGAAATAAACAGGTAAAACTACAGATCTCATGGCTTCACTTAAAAACTTAGTTATGAATCAGATATTACAGTATAAACTTACTAGTTTCCAAAGAACTGTTGGAATACATTAAAGTTGCTTGCTCAGATGACTAAGGCTTTACTATTTGTAAAGTTTGGCTGAGGGAGCATTCCCAGTGGTTTGAATTTTAAAATTGCCACTTTGTCTTTTTTTCCTTGGTTTCAGGTCTTGCCTGATTGAGCTAATTAGGCTCAGTCTCAGGCCCTTGTGGTCTGTATTTACCTTTCTAGTTTGTAGAGATTTATAAGAGAAAGACAGTTGCTTTTAGTTCCCCAAAGAACAGGTCTGTCACCGAAACAATACTAAAAGGTTTATCAGTGACAAGATTTCTAACTAAACTGAAATTTATTTTATGAGTTCTATGTTCTAGAACTTTAGAGTTTAATTTATCATGCCTTCTGCATAAGACATTCAGCAAAGACCTTCATTTTGAGTTCACAAGTTAAGCCCATAGCAAAATCACTATTTTTATTTTTATTAGCCCTTGAATGTTAGTTCCCAGTTTTTACTTATTTGTATGGCTCAGGTAACCCTATTGGTTTCCTTTGGTATGTTTAATATTTCCTGAGGGGCAATCAGTATGCCTTGTCTTATAATACCATGCAGGGCAAGTATTTCCCAGTGAAATATGCCTATCTCACAATATAATTAAACAAAAGAGATGGTAACCATCTTGTATACAGCTCATTTAAATATCCCAGTTTTATATACTTTCATCTGTCAACTTTTATACAATTAACTTTAGTTTTCATTAGGAACCAATCAACAACCTTTGATCTTACAGGAGGAGTTTAGTTTTTTCTTTCTTTTTATTCCCTGCCCATTTTATTTATTTTTATATAAAAGGCTTTGGGATCCCCAGAGGGAGGTTGAGCCAAGGAGCTCAGGCCCTTTGGTCTAACTGTTGCCCCAAATAATTGCTGGTCAGGTATCTTAATGTAAATTTTTTTCTAGCCCCTTAAATATATATTTTAAAACTGGGGTAAACAGAACTGACTTGATTGGCTTTTAATGTTGGGGACCAGGAAGGTGTCTCTTTTGGCCCATTTAACCTTAGGTAGCATAGTAATATCAAAACCTTGTGTTTTAATCACATAAATGTCCATTTTATTTATCTCATTTTAAATAACCATCTAAAGATTTCTTATTCATTTGAGATAATTTCTTTTAAAATTTCTACCTTGTTGGAAATAGTGTCTAGACTTTCCTTACAGGATTCCTTCTGTTAACATTAATTATTCTAATGTTCTTATTAGCATCTGTAAGACCCATTGAGGGGAAGCAAAGACCACAAATGAAGCTTCCCAAACCAGTTTTTCTTGCTTTACTGAAGAAGTTCTTAGGTTAACCATTAGATATATATATTTCTCTTTTCCACCTTTAGTTTGATTTTTGTTTTATAGGTACCAATAAAACAGCTGTTTATAATGAGAGTGCTCTACATTCACCAAATTACTAATTTCTCCACATTAAAATGATCTATCATTTGGCCATTAATAAAATATATATTAATAGTGATTCAAACCAATAAGATGCATGGGTGTTCAGATAGCGGAATGATCAGTTCTAATTCGTGTCCCTGGTTGAGCAGGTTGTTAATTAAATGAGTAGGTTTCCCTATAGAGACAGCTGCATGACATGAGGCCTTGCCTCCAACACTCCTGCAAGTTTCTCAGTTGCCTGAGAAAGCCATTGCCGGCAAGGAGGAAAGAGTTTGTTCCTTGGAGCTCAAAAGATTTCAGTTTTATTTTGACAAACTCTATTAAGGTAGCCAATTCAAGGGTAAATAACAGGCTGGTCTTCCCCCTAATAACTCTGTCTCACCTTACTCAGTGTTTAACTGAGCAAAGTCTTCCCAGTCTTTAGGATAACCACTAAGCATATAAACTGAGCCTTCCCAGTGCCTTTTACATTGAGGATAACCTGTTCAGTGCCTAAACTGAGCAAAATCTTCCATGCCTTTTGACTGAGGATAACCCAGGTACTTCTTTTTGAAACTGTTTCAGGGATAACCTATTCCCCCCGAATAAAACTTAGGATCATCAACCAATAATGGGAGATCCTAGAACCAGGAGACAGTCACCCAAATTCATCTGGACTCCCTTAGGAGGTGGATGGGCAAAAGAAGCCTCTTCTGGTACCAAGGCTCGGGATCCTCGTAGAGTTCAGGTAAAGGAGAGGAATCTGCTCTTGTCCCTTCATTGGTCAGCCACAACTGTCAACTAAAAAAATATGCACAACCTAAATGTTGAGGGTCATGTTTTATTCAGCAGGAAGTTTTAGGACTTCAAGCCTGGGAGGCAGCATCTCAAGTAACCCTGAGAGAACTGTTCTGAGGAGGTGAGGGTTATATAGAAGTTTTGCAACAAAGAACAGGTAGTCTGAATGTCAAAAGATTATTGTAAATTAAAGAAAACCAGATATCCCAAGTTATGGAATTTAGGGTTTTTTTTTTTTAATATATATATGGGAAGATGCAAGAGTCTGGGTTCAGTGAAATCATTCCTTTGCTATGCACCTCAGCTATCTGGGGCCAGTATTCTGTGTTTTCACATCCTGAGCTTCCTCAGGGCTCAACTTGGGGTGTGGCTGCAGTCTTATGGCTGCTAGATGGCAGGTATGCTTTCCTTCCTGAGTTCCCACAGGGCTCACCAGCTCACATTGGAGGGCTGCAATCGCTGATGACTGTGACATCCTTTGTTTACTGATATGGCAGGAAATACTCCATTTCTCATTTGTACGTGTGTTAGTACTTGCATTGGTCAGTTGAGACGTCTATGGTAAATAAAAAGGCTCGTGTGTGATGACACCAGGGTATCCTTTCTTATGGCACTGGTTTCATCTGTGGCAGAGCGTTGGTTGGGATTTTCCCTTTTTGAACTAGCTTTGGTCATTTGCTTGTCTTCATCTCCAATGGGGCATTGGTTGGGAAACTTCCTTTTTTGGGACGAGGGAACTGTGACCTTGAGAGACCGATTTGAATTGCTGTTTGCTTGATATTTGATAACACTGGCTGTGAATAATTAAGTATGGATGAGCAGAGCTCTGTTCCATCTTAGAGTCCCCCAGGTACTTTTGCAAAACTAAGAGATCTTTAGGTATGCTCCCTAAATGAAAGAAAATGCCTTAATACTTGCTGATATCTGGAGAGCAAAGACCTCTAATGGCTCAACTATTATATCAAAGTGGGTCTTTTGCAATTGCTTTGGTTTTTTTTTTACTGTTTTATATATGTATATATATTTAAATTTTTATTGGAGTATAGTTGATTTACAATGTTGTGTTAGTTTCTGCTGTACAGCAAAGTGATCAGTTATACATATACATATATCCACTCTTTTTTAGATTCTTTTATAAATTGGGAGATTGGGATTGACATATATACTGTTATCTTTTATTTATGGCACGCCACACATTTTTCTCATTTGTGGTAATGATATAAAGGTTTTATTTAGAAGTTTTTGTTTTAAAAAGTGAGTTGATTAAAAATGGCTGACACTGGAAAGCTGGTATAGTGTTTTAAGAACTGCCAAAATTAATGTCTTTCTTCTCTTGCCTGGATTGTTTTAATTTCTTTTTTTTTTTTTTTTACATTTTTAAAATTTTTATTTATTTTTTATACAGCAGGTTCTTATTAGTTATCTATTTTATATGTATTGGTGTATATATGTCAATCCCAATCTCCCAATTCATCCCACCACCATCACCCCAGCAATTGCTTTTATCTTCGGTGTGTGTGTGTATGTGTATGAGTGTCTCAGTACCTGAGTCTGAATCCCTTTTTCTCTTCCTGGTTTTGCTGAAAGAGGGGCACGTGAATGTGAGTGGATGATATGTATTATTGTCTCTTACTGTTATTTGTTTGTTTAAACTGAGGTGGATATTTGGCAACTGGAAAAAAGAAAGTTCCCTGAAAACAGCCCAAGATGGCTGGATTTTATATAAGTAGTTAGAAGAGGAATTTGTATTTCTCTTCCTGTGCCTTTGAGATGTATATCGTCTACCTGGGGTCTCTGGAGCTTAGCTGATCAATCTGTGTTGCATGGAACTGAAGAAACAAAAAAAGGGGATGCAGGAATAACATTTAAAAAAACCCTCACAACTGCTGGGAATGCACCCTCAGTTGAAATTTAATTCATAAGCTTCATAAGAGATCATCAAGAACAAATAATAGAGCCTAGTCATCTGAGCAAGCAACTTCAACTGTTCTTTGTAAGCTAGTAAGTTTATACTGTAATACCTGTTTCATAACTGGGTTTTTCTTTAAGTGAAGCTAAGAGATCTCTAATATTGTTTGTTTATAATTATGTGTGCACTTTGTACATATGAGATATCTTTACTTTTTGAAAGTATTGTCAAAATTGAATTTATAAAGAGCTCTATTTAATTGACTTTAAGTGCTTACAAATTAAATATAAAAGAAGCTAGACAAAGTGAGTTTCAAGTTCACGTGAATGGGGAAATACTCTATTACGTTAATACCTGGAATTAACGTTAGTTTGTTTGTTGATCTAATTAATATAGACCTGTCTTTAGAGTCATCAACATTGAGTATAACACTTATACTGTACCTAGGTTTAATAGAAGTTAAATGAAATCTTGTTATATCAGTTGCAAATTTGTCAGCAAGAAAAATAACTTGGTATGATGAAATTTTTATGAGTGAATTAAATGCAAATGAGACAAGAGCTTTTAGGTAAACTCTATAGGAATAGTTACATTCTAAAAAAATTAAGGTTTTTAAGAGTCAGGGATTCTAATTTAAATATGTAATTAAAGCTAGTAAAAATAATAAAGAAAACATTTCACTATACAGTAGGAAATTGGGATATATATTTTGAGTAAAAAGGAGTTTTATGCATGGTTGGGCTGTGATTAGATGAAACTTAATTGGGTAAATGGACTTTGTTATTAAAAATAGACTGGTGCAGGACTAGATTTCGTTCCTCTCTGCTAAGAGGAAAAGTTTACTTAGAATGCTGTCTTTGATAACAAATTGTGTAAACTTCCTTGCCTTTAAATGATCTGTATTTGTTTTTAAATATTCATAGTGATCTATGATTCTACCTGACCAAATGTTTTTAAAACTTTTTGATATTTTTGGCGAGCTTCCTATCAAATTCTAATTGAAGTTCTTTGACTTCAGCTAGTTTTGGGATACTTCAGAGGGTCTCTGAGGCACCTCAGGGGGAAAAAAATTAAACTAAGATTTGTTGGTATGTTAAATTACTCGGAAAGCATTGTCAAATGAGTGATAAGCCTCTTCAGATTATATGGTATGAATAAATGTTATTAATATAGACACTCTAGGAATGTTATTAATTATAGACACTCTAGGAATTTCCGAAATTTGGATATGTCCTGGTATAATGTTATAATTTTAGCTGTTATTGTAAAATGTTGTATGTCACAACAACTTGGATAAGCTTCTTTGTCAAGAAGTATTGTAATCAAATCTTTAACCTTGCTTTTTTTAAGACATTTATCATTCACAGGCAGCTAAGCTGATGCTTTGTGAAATTGCCACATCTTCAAAAAGAGTCATAAAAAGGACGTTTTGACAAAAGCAGTTTTTTGATAACTTTTAAACCATACTGCTAAACTAGGTAAGATATTTTAAAAGTCTAATGGAAACTCTGATTTCATAAAACTGTTAGTATAAAGGATTAATTATACAGGACTGAGTAAACTGATGAATATGTTTATAATTTTTTGGTTTTGCCTGAAATATTACTGGCTTTTAATCTGTGTTTTTCCAGATGTAAAGAAATCTTTCCCCCTAAGTATAGTTATGACACAGTCAAAAAGTTAAAATTAATAGATAGGAATGGGAACTGGAACCAAAAGCCTAAGTCCAAAAATAAATTCGATAACAACAGGGCTAAGGGGTTTCATCAGGTTCAAATAATTATAAAGAAGAAAAGAGAATTGTGTTATTTATTAAAGATTCTAAGGAATATTCCCTCTCCAAGGCTGATCAATTCCATTCCACAATCACCCTTCATTGCCCCTGTACAGCAGGAAGTAGCCAAGAGCAGTCATCGTCCCTTTCCCACAAGATTGTGGAATGGACATTGACAGTGGGGAATTGTAATAGGGAATGACAAATCTGACTCCATATTAGATCTCTTTCTTTTACTTTAAACTTTGTATTTTATTGCTTTTGCTACAAGTTAATCACTAAATGGATGTTGCCTATAGTTTAAAGTATATGTAATGACCCCTCTTAGGGAACCCTGCCTCCATGCTTGAATGTTAAACTAAAATACCATTGTTCCACTCACAGTGAGCATCCTGAACCAGCCCACCTGTGAATGGCTGCAAGAAAGAAGAAATTAGCACATCACCCCCTCTCCAAGTCTGGTGGAAACCAGGTGATATTTGCAACAACTTATGACCTATATTGCCTGTTTCACGAAATTGTTTCTTGCATTAACAAATGTGTGACTGAGTTTCTGATAAAATAATGATATACAGTTCCATATGAGATCAATGATTGTAATAGTGTAACTCTAGATATGGGAAGAAGCAACAAGAGACTAGTAAAATAGGTGGTCCAGAGACTTTTGGCACTGTTAATAAGGCCTAGTTCAGGGATAAGCACATTGAGTGACCTATCAATAAAATCTTCACCAGACCTGGGAATAAGCATTCCTAGCACTGTGGAACAAAATGGTCATGCAATGTCCCCAAAACCATAGACAAATTTATGACCATGAAGGGGCCCTGCCAACTAAAAATTGGCACTTTCCATCTACCTCTCCACAGTAGCTGCTGACCTTCAACACCCCCTGAAAAGAGTTCAGGGTGGAGATCAGGAATGAGGCACTCTGTGCTCTGGGAAAAACACAGAACAGGTCTTCAGATAGTTAGATATTTTCAGAAGATTTTATGAGCCCAAATTCTTGTATCTTCTCATATCTAGACAAGCATTAATATCACTAATGATGATATTGGCCGTTGAGGAGAGAAATGCATTTGGAAGTAAAAATGGAGTAGCTGTCAGACTCAGACACCACTGGCCATTCTCAAAGCAACTTCTGCTGGACTTGTAACTGAACGGGACCCTGTGGGTACTTCTGTCAATTTATGATTAACCCCCTTATCTGAACCTTTACTCCTTTTCTAGTTCAAACCTTGTTCTCCTCAAGATTGAGGAGTATCAAAGAAAAGGGGGGAATTGTAACTGAGCAGGACCCTATGGGTCATTCCTGGGACAGGCCTTTCCCCCATTTCCTCTCTGAAGTTCCTAGATAACAATATTTGATATACATTTCCTGAGTTGCTTTACAGATGTGAAAACACCCCACCAAATGGAAGATGTTAACTACTTGATGACCATGAACACTTAGGCCCAGGCCTCCTGGAGCCTAAGGACTGATAATGTTAACCCATGTGATACCACTCTGTTACCTCACCATCAGCCAGTCAGAGAATTGTGCATGAGCTGATCACATACCCCAAAACCCCCCTCCCTCATCTGGCTTTTAAAATGCTTTGCCAAAACCCTTTGAGGTGCTCAGGGCTTTTAGGGCATGAGCCACCCATCTCCTTGCATGGCCCTGCAATAAACCTTTCAGTTTGTCTGGCCTCTCTGTGCATTGCGCACACAAACTTTTGTGCTAACATTAGTATGCTTAATGTTTTCCCAGAGGGTCCTTAAACTACTCTCATTTAAAAAAAAAAAGTTTCTTTTTGCTGTTCTGATTGGGTAATTTCCATTAGTCTATCTTCCAGATTGCTTATGTATTCTTCTGTGTCACAGTCTGCTGTTAATTATTTCTAGTGTATATTTTTCATTTCAGTTATTGTATTCTTCAACTCTGAGTGGTTCTTTTTTATATTTTGTAGTTCCTAGTACCATGTTCAAATTCTCACTGTTCTCATTTATTCTTTTCCCAAATTCTGTTAGCATTCTTATTACTAGTCTTTGAATTCGTTAGCTTGTTCAATTATTTTTCTGTGTTTCATTAGTTGTTTTTCTTGTGTTTTTTTCTTGTTCTTTCATTTGAAACAAATCCTTCTGTCTTCTCATTTTGTTTAACTTTCTCTCCCTCTGTGAAATTAGGTGAAAGAGTTACTTTTCCTGCTCTTGAAGGAGTGTCCTCGAATGGGAGCATCCCTGTGCAGTCTGCACATGCCCAGTGGTTTAGGTAGGAGAGATGGATTTGAAGTGAACATGAACCAAACTTTCCCCCAGGGTATGCTGGCAGGTATAACATTGGTGGGAGGTAGGGCTGGAGATTGATGGGCTAGAATCCAGAGCCAGGTGTGACCTGAGGCTTCTCCTATGCTAAGTGGCCATCAACATGCTGTCAGGGATGGGGTCGGGTCCCAAGGTGCTGGAGCAGAAGCCCTGAGGGTCAGGTCTGAGATGGTTATTTTCCCTCTAAGTATGCACTGTTTCTTAGCAATGGCACCATGGCCCTAGTAGGGAGAAATACTGCAGCGAGAGGGGCTCAAATGGGCACCTGGTGTGGGCTGCAGCACATGCTGGGACAGTCTTGGCCTGCCAGTCAGAGCTCCAGGCTGCTTCTAACATTGGTGGATAGGTATGTCAGTCCTTTGATATCATTTGGGCATTTAGACAGCAACCTGATTCTTGGAGGAATTAAAAACAACTGTCCTTGTTTTGCAAATCTAGTCTTTACAGGACCATAAGTGTGGCTCTAGAAACAACTCAAAACCCATTAATCCTTTTTACCATTCCCCCAAACTCCCCTATTTATCTTAAGAGGCTTGTAAGCATTAAAAAAAATCTGCCCTTAAAGGAACAGAAGTCCTTCTAGTAGAAGCTTGTATTTCTCTTCCTTTACCCTTCAGATGTAAATGTGTCTACCTGGTCTTCTCCAGGAACTCTTATCTAGGCCATCTTTTAAGAATGAAAATTTCAGAAAAGCAACTCTTGGAAATGTTGGATGACAATTTCTGTTTTACCTCTTCTGACTTGATACACTTCAGTCTTTTTTCTTGGTTCCCTGAAACCCAGTGTGTTTCCATTTGGCCTCCTGGCTTCTTTCTAGCCCACATCACTTATGCTGCCATGTCCACAAATGCTATCAGTAATTGGTGATAGATTTATTTTCCACTTAACATAAATATAGCCACAAAATCCTTCTCAATCCAGAAATCTATGATATCATTTCAAATCAATCAGAGTAGGTATATGAGTCAAAATCTATTTATGTTCCCTGACCTGAACCCTTGAATTGATGACATAAAGTTGGGTCTGGCTATTTTGCCTGGTCAGTTTCCTCTTGTACTGAACTGCCAATATCCCCTGGCTTTAGCACTTCATTTTCAGAAAAGAAACACACTGCCTTGTGCGCTGTTGGACTTAATATTAGTGTTCCCCCAAAATTCATATGTTGAAACAATCCCCAACTTGATTATACTTGGAGGTGGGGCCTTTGGGAGGTGACTAGGTCATGAAGATGGAGCCCTCATAAATGGGATTATTGCCCTTATAAAAGAGACCCCAGAAATATCCCTTGTCCCTTCCATCATGTGAAGTTAAAGTGAGAAGACAACTATCTCTGAACCAGGAAGTGGGTCCCTACCAGACACTACTAGTGCCTTGACCTTGGACTTTCCAGCCCCCAGAAATGTTATAAGTAACCTAGTCTATGATATTCTGTTATAGTAGCCTGAACAGATTAAAAACACCATCTTGAGCCTTGATTTTTTTCTCTCAATAATCAAAGGAAATGAACAAGTATTAGATATATTTCATGACACTATTATATGCCACTGTCTATTTTGGGGAGTATAATAATAGACCTAAGAGTAGTAAAATTAATCTAATTATATATTCTCATGTCATCAGTATTCATAAGTAGCCTCACCCTGTTCAGGCTTGATCATTGTTGTGGAGCTATTATCTTTGCCTTGATACCTACATGTCTTTGGGTTCTGAAAGTGTTTGGGCTTAAACTCTTGAGCTTCAGCTATCATCATGATGATGCCATGGATAGCCTGCTGGTTCAAGAGGAATGAAAGACAGGTAGAACAGAACTATATCCAAGATGTGGCTTGAAGACAACACAGCTGTGCCCAGTATCACTTCTTATTTCCTGTAAGTACCAATATGACTGTGTAAGTGAACTCACATCTTTATGCTCCTTGTTCCAAATTTGTAGGATGAGGCTATTTAGCCAGAGGATTATAAAGTTTGTTTTAGCCTTAAAACTGACTTTGATAAACTTGCAGTTGGAGGGGGCATCAGTTATTAATATCTCTATTATATAAAGAATCTAGTGTTCTTAGATCTTAAATATATTGAAATAAAAAGTGGTGAGGTCAGGATTCAGACTCAGAACTTCTGACTACAGTATCACAAAATGTTTTACCACATCATGTGGATTCCAGCTAAATTATAGTTTTCTGTTTTAGAAAAGCAAGATGAATAAATTTATCAGCACTAGGAAATTTGGGTTTGGAGTGATATGGTAGGAAGATTGATTGAAAGATAATTTTTGAGCTTAGAAGGTTTTAGGGAAATCTGGAAGGGGGCTCAGCTTGATGGTAGCTAGTGTGAGTTTTGAGAATCCAGAGAAAAAATTAGACATATTCCTCTGTTGCTCATTTTGCCTAATTCTCTGCTTTATCTCTATGTATATGTAGGATGATTATGTCCTGATCTAGGAGAAATAGACTTATGTCTGAAATGTTCTTTGGGACCCAGCAGTAAATTCCACTCTGGTCACCAGAGCTACATACTCTAAGGGTGTTTTGTATGTGAGCAGCATGGGCCCTTCTCTTGTGGCCCTACTGTAGGCATGGTGGTAGGCAGGATTGGTCCCTGGCCCAGTTGGCTGCCAGGTCCTGCCCTGTGCAGATGCTGCTGACCTGCTAGTGGGCAGGGTCAGGTCCTGCCATGGCTGGCCATGTGGCCCAAGGAGTCTGGTCTGTTGGTGAGAGGGACCTGGGGCAGGTGGCAGCAGGTCATCGGGCATCTCAGGGCTTATGCTGGCTCACTGGTGGGCAGGCAATCCCCAATGGACACTACTAGGCTAGAGGGAGGATTCCAAAATTGTTCTTGTCAGCACCAGTGTCCTTGTGGTAGAATGAGCTCCCGAAAGTGTCTATCACTTGTCTCTGTGTCCACAGGAGCGGTCCCAGTTGCCTCCTGCCTCTCCAGGAAGATTTCCAAGATTAGCAAATGAATCTGACCCAGGCTCTTTTCAAATTACTGTTTCTGCACTGCGACTCAAAGCATGTGAGATATTGTGTGCCCTGTTTAAGAGCAGAGTCTCTGTTTCTTACAGTCTTCCAGCCCTCCTGTACACAAGTTCTGTTGGCCTTCAAAGCCAAGTTTCTGGGGACTCCTATTCCTGAGTTTGGGAGCACTATGTACTGACCCCTGGATCCTTGGGGAGTACCTGTGCAATTATGATTATTCTCCTCTTTGTGGGTTGCCTACTTGAGGTTCTGAGTTTTGACTATACCACATCTCTGCCCCTCCTACCCATCTTGCTGTGGTTCCTTCTTTATATCTTTACTTGTGGAAAATCATTTCTGCTAATCTTGAGGTCATTCCCATCAATAGTTGTTCAGTAAAGAGTTGTAATTTTAGTGTGTCCATGGGAGGAGGTGAGCTCAGGGTCTTCTTACTCTGTCATCTTGGCCACACCTCCAAAGTGATACAAAAATTTTTAATGTTAAAGAAGACCTATTTTATGTAATATGTAAATGGACAAAGGCATGTGTCAGATCCCAAATGGTATTTAAGTTCTTTTGAATATACTGAAAATAGAAAAAACTCTTATTTTAAAATATTAATATTTATAATATGCTAGATATTATATACATTACAGTTATTTGATCTTATGATAGAAACTTTTAGATGAAAATATAATGTATGATAGGCTACATAGTTTCAAAATATTTTGTAAGATAAATGAACAAATGTTTGTAGTCTGAAGTTGTAGGGTCTTATGTCATACTGAAATATTGTTCCAGGTCAAGAGATGCCCATCAGTACCAGAGATTGTTGCAAACAGAATTTAATGCATAGTTAGTACATAACCTATTTTCAATCCCAATCTTTATCTATAGATGGTAGTAAGAGCGCTAGATTTGTTCCCAGGTTTTTGTTAATATCAAATCGGAGAAATTGTCTAATTTTTCATAAATTATAGAGTGCAATACAGGTTATAGTTATTAATGTTGCTTACTTTTATTTAAGCACTAACCAGCAACAGGGCTTTTCTTGCTGTGAGCTCGCTTAGGAGGAGATCAAAATATTAAGTTACAAATTCTGAAAAATGTTCCTCTTCTCACTCATCAAACCCTCCCTTAAGAATGACTTTAATAAGAATGACTGTTGACTGTTTACTGAGTTATAAAAGTTCAGGTTTTTGGAAATTTTCATTTTACATAAAGTTTTTCAAAGAGAGCTTTGAAGGTTTACTTTGAACTATGTCATCCTTATCCCTCAATTTATATGCCTCTGACATCTGAAGGGCACTAATAATAGCTTTGTGAAGGGGGGTTTGCTACTCACCCTAGAGGCATTGGCAATAATTACTTGGTGAAAAAAGCTAATGATTTTCTCACTTGTAGAAAGACTGGAGTTTCCATTGGTTGTCATCACTTCAGCAAATTGAATCGTTTTTCTTATGGAAATGTAGAGAAAGAACTAACTGCACATTAAGGATGTGTCTGAATAGGGACATGTATTGACATTTCAGCATTACCTGAGTTGTGTGTTAAGAGTGGCTTTGTCAAATTAAAATGAATGACAGGTCAAAGCAAAAATTATACGCTCTTTTTCATTGCTCAGAATACTTATTAAACGTCCTCTGAGAGTCCAAAATTCAATTCATTAATATTTTTAGCCAATTTATGTTACAGAGACCATCTTTATTTAAAAGCTTTGTGTAGGAAAGCGTAGGAAACATGGAGAAATGTGAGATTTTAAGTGTCTATTCCAACAACCCTTTGCAAAAGCAACTCTTGCCCTTCATTTTGCTGATTTCCATCATTTTCATGTCTCAGTTCACTTCTTACATAAAGGACACCTTTGTGTAGTAGAGATGGTTTCAATTGGAGTTCATAGTAATCTAATCCCTTTTCTCTTAATTTACTCTTTGACATGTAATAAGCCACTTTATTTTTCTTGTTCTCATTTGCAAACTTCTGCCTGTTGGGTTAGATCAATAATATTTTTTTATATCAATATTTTTTACACCAAACTACTCACAAATAATAATCACAGTCCTGCACAAACCACTCCCTTGGGTGATTCAGAGAGGGTCCAGCACTGACTTTATAAGAAGAAAACCTCTTTCATGAGCAGAAATTTACTCTACTAATTTTACAATTTTCTTTTCCACTCCAGAAAGCTATCAGAATATTATGAGTGAGATAGTATTATTATAGTGTTAAACTTAAATGTGTTCTAATTAATTTAAAAATTTATCTTTTGATGATGGCCTACAAACAATAAATGCTGGAGAGGGTGTGGAGAAAAGGGAACTCTCTTGCACTGTTGGTGGGAATGTAAATTGATACATCCACTATGGAGAACAGTATGGAGGTTCCTTAAAAAACTAAAAATAGAACTACCATATGACCCAGCATTCCCATTACTGGGCATATACCCTGAGAAAACTGTAATTCAAAAAGAGTCATGTACCACAATGTTCATTGCAGTTCTATTTACAATAGCCAGGACATGGAAACAACCTAAGTGTCCATCGACAGATGAATGGATAAAGAAGATGTGGCACATATATACAATGGAATATTACTCAGCCATAAAAAGAAATGAAATGATTTGTAGTGAGGTAGATGGACCTAAAGTCTGTCATACAGAGTGAAGTAAGTCAGAAAGAGAAAAACAAATACTGTATGCTAACACATATATATGGAATCTAAAAAAAAAAAAAAAAGGTTATGAAGAACCTAGGAGCAGGACACAGGAATAAAGACACAGACATAGAGAATAGACTTGAGGACACGGGGAGAGGGAAAGTAAGTTGGGACGAAGTGAGAGAGTGGCATAGACTTATACATCTACCAAATGTAAAAGAGATAGCTAGTGGGAAGAAGCCACATAGCACAGGGAGATCAGCTCAGTGCTTTGTAACCACCTAGAGGGGTGGGATAGGGAGGGTGGGAGGGAGATGAAAGAGGGAGGAGATATGGGGAATTATGTATATGTATAGTGGATTCACTTTGTTATATAGCAGAAACTAAGACACCACTGTAAAGCAATTATACTCCAATAAAGATGTTAAAAATAAATAAATGAATGAAATAGATAAACAACAAGGACCTACTGTATATCACAGGGAACTATACTCAATATCTTTGTGACTTCCCCAAAGACAAGGAATCTTTGCAAATTATCTTGTGAAAGAAAATGCCTCATATCTAAAGGACCTGGAAATTTCCCACAGGTAGCCAGGAGTATGTTGAGCTGATACTGGATGAATTGGATTAGAAGATGAGATAACCTAAAACAGTAAAACAGACCCTCAGAAAGGAAGAAAGTGAAACTCTTGGACCCACCTTCAGAATTCATCATAAGAAAACTTGCTAAATTTTCAAAATCTTTGTAAGCAGAAAGCCATAATCCAAGACCATGAATGTTACATTAACAAATGCTATGCAGGTAAAGCCTGATTGCCAAAAGGAAAAGAAAGCATTATGAGAAACTCTGAAGCAACCTGCTGTGTATTCAGACTTGGGATACCAAATTTGGAACTAACTTCATTTGCTGGGTTCAGGAGAAAAAAGGCTCAATGTGGGAATGATCATCAAGGATCATTACTGGCTACAGAGGTTGCTCTGACCCCAATTCTTACCTTGCCGTAGACCTTGAACTTCAAAGACTGTTGCTTTTTGCACTTGCACCTGCCACTCACTTTTCTATAAGCACTTTCCCTGGTAGCAAGTACCTAGTCCAGAGTTGTAACACAAGCTCTATAGGTGATTGCTTTGGTGTTCATCAGGCTCAATTATTTGTGATTAGAAATAATGTTTTAAGCCTCAAAAAAATAAGTGAATCATTTGAAAACACTCATTCTTTTATTGTAAGTAATGCAGCATTTAGAGTTGAAACATATCTCCATATTTATTCTAAGAACTATAATGATGACCTCAATGTTTACCAACAGTCTCATCTAAAATTATTTCTTTTACTATTACATCGAAGGAAAAGGTTAACATCAACTTGTCAGCAAACCAGCAGAAGTTTACAGTTCTTTTGGAGAAAGAATGATCCTTTCAATTGTCCATTCCAAGAAACTCATTGGGCTATATTTTTTAAAAGATAGAGTCCTAACAAGAAGAATACAAATAAGTCTGTATCTCTTGTACCCAACAGCCTTCAAAAGAAAATCCATCTTTAGGTTTTTGTTTTTCTGTGTGCCTTCTTTTCTCTGGCAGAAATTCTTGGATAAAGGCCTTCACATCTCTCCCTCTTTCTCTTGGGCTCTTCCTTTTCTCTCTCTGGATTTTTCACACAAAGCTTGGGTCTCTGATGCTTTGAAAGCTGCCTCTCACATTACAAAATCTTGTGTCATGAAACCTAAATCGTCTCTGCTCTAGACGTTGGTACAATCTCTTATACTTCTGTGCTTCTCTCTTTTCTCTGTCTACATCTTCTCCTTGAACCACTTTTTTCTTTCATCAGAGTTTTATTGTCAAAGAAGCTTGCAATTCAGGTATGAGTTTATGGAGACATGGACAAAGGAGGTTCAGTCTGTTTGACTTCAAGCTTCCAGGCATGTCTGTAACCAAGCAAAAATATTACACAAGTATAAGTATAGCTGAACAGACCAAAACCTCACAGTAATTAAATGCTGTCAGCCCTCCACATCCATGGGTTCTGCATCTGTGTGTTCTACTAAACATAAATTGAAAATATTTTTTAAAAATTCCAGAAAGTTCCACAATGGAAATCTTGGCTTTGAAACTAAATGTGAGAATTAATGCCATGTATTAGAATATTCTTTGTAAACAGAGCCTGGTGCATACTCTCCATAGTGTTTTGTAATTTTGATATCTAAAATATAGAGTCAGTATATGGCACCAACTTCAGAGAGCCATAGGTGCCATTGATGGTGATGCTCACTTATATGAGAAATTGACCAAAGCAGAATCATGGAGTGATATTTAAGCACCTGAGTATTCTGCTAATACTGTGTTTAAATCCTGAGACAGGAGAGGTAGTTCAAAACTTAGATGTACTTGAAATGGTTCATATAAAATTAGGACCCAGTTGGGCACCTTGATGCAAGATTGAAGTTAAGAGAGCTCTGATAGTAGAAAGCGTCCTTCTGGAAAATAGCTATACATCTCTTTCTGAGAGAGAAATTGTAAGGGGACTAGGTTAGCCATTAACACAATTGTACTAAAATAGGGACTTGTCTCACAGAATTTTGCATCAAAATCCTTGAAGGTGAGATCTGAGCATAATATATGCTTTAGAAAGATTCACCTGGAGACCTACATGTATTCTTGGCTTAAAATGCTGTTTGGTATTTGTGACTATTATGTTACAGTCACTTAAAAGGAGTGAAGGAGGTTTTAGTTGAAAGTTTATAGTTTTCATAACCCCTCCGACTCATGAAATTCAGACATGTTTCCAGAAAGTCCTCATTTAACCTAAAATATCTTTAGCATACACATCTATTGGTATGGAGGCATAATTCCAGCTACAGGGTTACCAAAACAACAACAAAAGCAACAAATAAGGCAGTGAGTTTTCAGGGACTTCAATGATCTGCTTGAATACAAGCAAGGCAGAGAAGGTGAGGGATTTGGTCTTGGAACTTGTTTCCCAGAATACACAAATAATAATGATTCTATAGGAACTCTGTCAATCAGACTGTAAGGGGTTGAGTCAGAGAGATCTCAAAGTTCTTCCAGGTACTCTCAAACATAGATATGACCTGCTATAGACACCAAAGTCTTGACACTTCTGCATGTGACAGTAGGACTGCAAGTTTACTGGGTAGAAGATCTCCCAGGGCAGAGGGGTTTCTGGACTTTCTGGCGATTGGTTGTTTGAGGGTACCAAAGGTGATTGTACTGAAACTCAAAGCCCTGGAACAGCACTTAATTGGTTTTCCAGAAGATGCCCATTTTCTGTGCTTCTGTGACTGGAGTGCTAAATATTAACTGTGAAAAATCATGCAGCCCAGCTGACTGGTGTCTCCACAAATGTATGAACTTCAAGCTTGGTTAGGTTCCTCAGACTACCTGGTAATTCATCTCTATTTGTCTTCCTTTTCTATTCCTCACAAGACCGTGTCATAAGAATTTCCCCTATGTAGTTCAATGTGTTTTGAAAATACCATTTTTATAAAAGGCTACTTCCTATACCATTGTATGGTTGTTTTATAATGTATTTAAACATTCTTTTATTGTTAAGCATAAAGATTGTTTCCAATTTTTTGTTGTCATGTACATGTTGCCATGGATATCTTTGCACTAAATCTTGAACAAATTTATTTTTTTCCTTTACAATGGGTTCCTACTTGGAGAATTACTAGGTGAAAGAGTGGAAAATCAAATATATGTGTACATATATGTATATGTTTAACATAAATAATACATGCTTACTATAGAAAAACATATTAATACAGATAAACAAATATCATCCATTATCTTAAGACTCAGAGATTAATGCAGTTAACAATTTACTAAATAATCTTTTGGAAATGTTTTATGCATACATTGTCATGAACTTTTCAAAAGGCTCATAATACATCTTATCAAATTGCTGTCCAGAGGAACATGACAGTACACACCCCTACCTGCTATATACAAGCACTTTGATTATTATAATTAAATAAATATGTTGGGAAATAATGTTTCATTATTTTTATTAGAATTTGTGTAACTAATGGGTTGATTATCACTTTGAATGTTGATTTTTTATCTCTTCTTTTGTGAATTGATTTTCATATTCTATTCTTTTACTTTGCTCCCTTCTGTTTGGAGGGTAGTTATCTTAAAATATAGAAAAATACAAAGAAGAAAATAGCAGTCACTCAAATTCCATCACACAGAATTAATGATTGTTTTTATTTTAGTAAAATTTCTCTCACTCTTTTTTATGTTTATAAGTTGTTTATGTTACAGAAGTAGTATATCAATAAATTGTCTCTTTTGAATAAAAGCAGCACATTGTATATCAGACTAGAGTCCTCTTGACTTTGACCTCTCAATTTTTACATATATCTCTTCCCTGAGTAAAAAATCAACATTCATTTAAGGAGTCCTCTCCTAAAAATTATATATAAATTATATGTATATATATTTATATACATAAAATCTCCATGGAAAGTATTCAAAATGATCTTGCAGCTATATTGTTATTAAACTTTTTTTTCCAGCCAACAAGTTTCTGAAATATTCATATTGATAATTTTGAACCACTTCATTCCTTTGAAATGCTACATATGTTATCTGAATCACAGTGTATGTACCTACAGATGAACTTATCCTTCCTCTTATTATTGGACATTTAGCTTGTATAGTTATTTTAAACTCATCCTCATATACTCAGTTCTCTAAGAGTATATGAGAATGTTTTATTTTTCTCAATAACTACAATTGCAGTGCTTTGCCAAGCTCTCTCCTGCCCCTCCTGCTGGGTAGTGGGACCCCTTAATGACAACTAATTTGAGTCAGTAAAGTCACTGACTGCTATTGAATTGGTCCCACATCAGTTCTTTAAGACTCAGTAAGGTACATTTTATCACTGTAATCTCATATTCAATTCAAAGTGATTTCTCCTTTCTCTTCCTCACCCCTGTGCCCAGATCAGCATGTGATTCAAAGGGTTTGGATTAGAGGCAGAATAGACCACTCCTAAATCCTCATCCTCCACTCTGCCCCCAATTTTCCTTTCCCTTCTTCTATCTCCTGGTATTGGCTAAGAGGAGAGGGAGGGATAAAACACAACATCTATTTAAGAGCCCAACCTGGGAGACCCTCTCTTGGGTTGGTTGTAAGCATTTTCTCAGCTCACTGATTTCATTGTGGAAGAATGGTAGCTGGCTGTCCACAGAAGAAACAGCTCACAACATTCTTCTAAAGCAACAGTTTTATGGCTTCACACTGCAGCAGTCCCCAGCAAGACAGCAGAGCTTAATCTCTCTACCTTCTCTGACCCATGATGCCAGGTATAACGAGCCAAGGCATGATCTACTTTCTAGACCTATGGGGATGGGGAAATTGAGCAGACTGTCAGTGCCCCAGCTGGCTATCCCTCCCTTATTTGTTCCCTTTCACTTGCAGCAGAGTTTCTCTGGTAACTAAGCAGAAATCTAATCAGAGATAATACATCAATCTCCCTTTCTTGTAGACATCTCCATACTGTTCCCAGTGATTCTCCTGGCTCTTCGTTTTCTGGGAATGGGACCTCTCCCTAGAAACTCTTCTTTACTTCCCAATTCTCCTAATATGACCATAGGGTAGGAGGGGTTGTCATGTGTCTGTTCTATTGAAAATGCTATCTTAGTGTAGGCTCCGGGGGAGGTGGCTGGCCCCCTCCATTGGGCAGTTCTCTGTACTTAGAGAAAGCAAGGAGTTGTAATACTTTTGATTCTTATCTGTACATTTTAGTTCTAGGAAAAAGGAAAAATCCCATTTGTACCTCACAGCATCTTTTCACAATAATTTCCAAATTTTTATTTTTCCATACAATGCAATTATGGACTTCCTTATGTCAACCTTCTTGCACATACATATGAGTACTTGTGATGGGAGATACCTAGAAGAGGATCTGCTGATTCACAAACATGCACAATTTCAGTTTTAATAGTTACTGCTGAATTGCCTTCCAAAATGGCTTTACCAATTTTCACCCCCACAGAACTTATTTATTAGTAAGAAATTATTTTCCCAAACTCTCATCATATCTGACATTACTGGCTTTTTGTCTTATGGGTGAAAATTAGTATCTCATTTTAAATTTACTTTTTCTGATATTTTGGTAAAGATTAATATATTTTCATTGAATCTCTGTCTCATTTTTTTCCTTGGTAATGTTTGGCTTTTTACTTATGTGTATAAAATCTTAATTTTTAGAGAATGTCAATGTTTTGTCATAATATATTTCATTACCCTCCTGATTATTAGTAGCCCTTTAGTCAGAATAATCTTTTTAAAATTTAAATCTTAATACAGCACACTCCTACTTAAAATGTGGTATTTCCAATTGACTTCAATATAAATTTCAAACTTTAACAGGTGTACAAACTCCTTTAAGCTACATCCTCTGTATACTTGTTCAGCTTATCAATCATCATTGCCTGCCTTACACATTTTCTGTTCCATGCATACTGAACCATCCAAGACTAATTAATATCCCATCCTTTTTCATGTTCTGTGTGACTAGAGTAGCTCTTACATACTCTTCTCTACAATTCTTATCTAAGTTGTGTGATTGCTTTGTAGGCAGTGGTTATAGTTTAATGAGCCTTGATGTCCTGATGTTTAGCACAGTGCCTTGTACACAGCATGATCTAATTAAAAATTGGATGAATGAATAAAGCTAAGATATAGAAATCATAGTTATAATGTCATGAACTCTCTGAAAGAAATATACATTTACTTGAAGTGGTTGAGAAGAGAATATAATTGTACTTTAAACATTGAAGTTGGTAATTAGAGAAGTTGAGGGATCAGGTCAAAAATTGAGGCATATGATGGGCAAAGATTAATGATTCAAAAACTGAATTGCTTTATGTAATTATATTTTACAATGGACTTTTCTCCTAGGATATAAGCAAAGGACATCAAACATCAAAGTGAGCATGACAACTTATAGTGAGGGATTCACAAAAAGAGGTGGCTGAATATTTGTTAGTTTAAGACAGTTCTAAACTCCTTATCCATATCAAGCAGCTATAGGAGGTCTAAGGAGAAAAATTAAAAGAGAAGTTGTAAAGGAGATTTTGGGGAGGGTTCCTGTTGTACACTGAGTTCTCCTACCCATCTCAAAGAAAAGGGTAGGTTTTTCCTACCCTTCACTATATGCCTACAAAAGGGGTTTCATTGGGACCACTCAGAGAGTTAATATAAACACTGGACTGTTGTCTGATTCCTGTCTGAGCAATGGATAGTGTAAGGCATGGCCTGATTGGCCATAGACAGAAAAAGACACAGAAATGGCTACACTGAGTGACCTGTACTTCCCATACGCATCAGGGGAAAGAAATCACGGACCAGTGATGGGTAAGATATAGCTGGAAAATATAAGATAAAGCTAACAAAGGATCAGAGGGTTGCCTGGAGGGACAAACAGCTATCAGCAGACATAAAAAGAAGGAATCACCTAATTTTCAGAAGCTGGATATTGAATAAGTGACCAGACCAATTAGAATAGAAATCAAAGGAACTGAAGGTGTAAATGCTCCAGCATTGTCCCAAAGATTCTATGGGAGAAAGCTTTACTTCTAAATATCTATCAGGTCCAGAGAAAAGCCATCATTTAAGCAAGAACTTTTCTTAACTCTTTTTCTCTCTTCATTCTTCATGTTTCAAACTGAAGAGGTCAGAAATTGAAATTTTCATTAACAAGATGTGGCTGAGGGATAAAATGATGGTGAGGAAGGAGAAAAGAGGCCAAATGTACCTTCTTCCCTTGTTACAGAGTTTCTCTAACAATAATTCAGAGGTGAGGGAAAGAGCAGAAGCCTTAATCTTAAGAATGTTTGGGTGGTGGTGGGATGAATTGGGAGATTAGGATTGACATATATACACTAATATGTATAAAATAGGTAAATAATAAGAACCTGCTATATAAAAAAATAAATTAAATTTTAAAAAAGGATGTTTGGAATTTTGAACATATATAGAACTGGACATTTTAATTCTTAAGTTGAAACAATGTTTTATAACTTAAGAACTATCAGTGATATTTTGAGGTATGCCTGAATTTTCTGTAGGGACAGGGGAGGACAAAGCTCACTAAACAAATAAGTATAAGCAATGAGAGACAAAATAAAGTGGCTTTATAATTCCATTCCATGAGTCATTTTTGTTCAATATGCTGATTGCATTGTACTTATAGCCTGGTGAGCACTTGTGCAGTGACAGCTACTTTAAGGCTCTATGCCAGGGTAAACTATTAATAATTTATATGTTAAATCCATTCTATTATATTTTACAGACATACAGATTCTTCTTGAATTTTCCTCTAGATATCAATGCTTAAGTTCTTCAATTTTTGCTTCTGTCTCCTGAACCTCCTTGGTCCAGTTTAATAAATGAGAATTTGCACATGTGATGAGGCTAACTCAGCTAAGCTGGAATAGATTTTAATACTTTCCCATTCTGGCCTCCTGGATAAAATCAATACTATTGATTATAATGGTCGAGTTGACCAGACAGACACTACCCCCCAAAAAGGATCTCATCAGTCTGTTGGTGGAAATTCACAGGAAGTCATGGAAACATTTTTAGAAAATGAAGTACTCTGTGCAGGTCGGGTTAGCAAATGCCTAGAAAAAGGAGAGTATGCACTTTATAATCTGCTCTGTTTCCAACATTGTAACTGATATAAGGAATATTCCATATTCAGTTTATTACAAAATTATTGCTGATTTTCAAAAGAAATGAATATTACTCTATTTTTAGATTGGTGTATCAGTCAGAGTTCAATCCAAAGCAGAGCCATTATGAGTATTATGGTATAAAAAATTTACCATAGGAATTAGACCTTATATATTTGAGGAAGAAAATGGAGAATTAACTGTCTGACAAAGGAAGTTGAAAGATCAGAGAGAGAGGTCATTAACCATCATGGGGGTAGGTGAAAGTGTTAGAGCTTAGCAAGAAATCTTAAGGTTAGGCATGTCTGGAAAGGGAACAGGTGTCAATGTCTGTGGAAGGCTGAAGCTCTGTCAGTTTGCAGCAAAGCATCTGGTGGTGTGTCTGGAGTGTTATTAGTTAGCAGGACCAACAGTCAGGAAGGAGAGCCAGTTGCAAAGTAGGAAAGAGCTTGAACCAACTCAAAATCTGCTTGAGACCTCTCTATCTATCTCTCACCATCTCTAACCTCATATAATGAGGTTTGCGGCTTTTCCCTCCCAAACTTCATACAACTTAATTTTTAACAAATTCTAACCTAGAATTACATAGAGAAGGAGATTCTGGAAAATGTAGTTCTCAGCATAACAAAGTTGACAATACAACAATCCACCACAATCTACCTCTTGTCAAATCGGCATACATATACACCTCTTTTACCCATACTTAGCTTCCAAATTAAGACAATAACAAAATGAGTAGTCTATAACGATATAACTGTTCCTTTGTAAGACTACAAACACACTAACCTTCTTTCCAAAGGAAGATAACAAAGTCATAATTTTCTCTCTTCTAGCTGAGTCACACACAGCCCCCCCCCCACCCTTGACATCCTGTTACTTACATACTGAGTTATAATAGAACGGGAAATGAAGAGAGAAATGAGAAAGGAGGGAAAAACAAAAATAATCAATTAATACCCATATACAAATATATTTGCATCAAAATTAGGAAGACATAGTCATAGCTACTACGATTTGTTTTTCTGCAGTTGTTCACATGATCATAGCTGGCAGCTATAACTTTGTTCTTCCATTACCTGTTTGATATTCCTTTTACCTTTAGCAAGCAATTCAGCTGATCATGTTTCCTTGACTGGGAAGGTGACCAAAACCATCGTTTCTATACGGATTGTTGTAGTTTTCCATTAACTTTGACAATGGGACAACTAAAATGTGCAACAGAGAATCTCCTGCATTCTAGACATGCCCCTCCCTGCTTTTATTATATAAAAGGAATTTAATTTCCTCTTGTCAGGAAAAATGATCAGGATCAATCACCCAGACAGTAGAGTAACACTATATTTGCCCATTGTTTCATTGGCTCAAAGTAGATCAAAGTATCCAGTTGGCAGTTTCAACTTTTAGTTTAATGGCATAATTATTATATCCCTTGTTAGAGGACTTTTTTTCTTGAGAAGTAAGACCTGAAAACAAGCAGAACCCCAAATTATTAGGTTGGGGATATTTTTTGTTAGATGATTACTAGTAATGAGTATAGTCACTCCTATTTCCACCTCCTGAATCCCTGATCTGTGAATACTGACTAAGGAAAGATACTACCATATGGTGGTTGTGGGTAAAGATTATTTACCATATCTTTGAGGTGATCAAACCAGCTCTGCAACGTGTTGCCACCCAGTTACTACACCAAGTCTTCAAAAATCTATTCTACAAATTCAGCTATTTCAGGGTGTTAGGGAACATGGTAAATCCAGTAAATTCTCTGAGCAGGAGGCCATTGCTGCCCTGGTCAAATCTCTGTTAGAAGCAATGTTATATGATAACATCAAAATAGTGGGTCAGTGTAAGGAAAAGAGAGGAAATCATGGACCCTGCAAACTAGATTATACCATAGTGATTAAGAGTTGATATAACCCTGAGATAGGGCAATGAATGAGATTGAATTTGCCAGCTGAAAGTAAATTGTTTTTGCCACTTCATACTATTACATATATAGAGAAAAATCATTCACCAGAACAATAGCTGGATATCAGGTGCCAGTGGATGTGTTGACTTATTTTATCAGCTACAATTACAGTGCTTATTAAATTAAGTTCACAATAATCCCCAGCCGCTTTTGTTTTTAAAGATCCATTTGTCATCTGCATAGGCATGTGGCATGTGGTAAGATTCACTAATCCTGTATCTTCTAAGGCGTTGGAGGTGGAAATAATATTTGCAATTACTCAACCAAATGCAGTATTGCTTTGATTTACTCTTTTAGCAGGTAGAGTCAATTCTGGTGGCTTCTATATGACCTTTCCTACAAGAGTAGCCCTCACATTGTGTGTTTAGAAACCAATGTGGGGACTTTGTCAGTTTCTGAGTATGTCTACTAACTTTGCATTATGGAATAGAGGAGATAACAACAGATTGGGTTTGGTGGACCACTGTGAGTTAGACCTGGGCCAAAACTCCATAATCACATGGTCTCCATAAGCCTCTACTCTGACTGGTAGCTGACAGTCACATTTTAGTTCTCTAGAAATTATAGTGTCAGTTCACAGCAACTGTCCAATAATTCCTGAAAGTTCTGCATAAACTTCTCCCCCCTCTATCCAAGTTACCCTGGTAAATGGTCACTGGTCACACTGGAGAAGACTATGAGAAATATCTGAAGTATAAATTTTTAGCAGTATATAGGATTCTTTCTCAGGGAGACTTGGATTCCTCTTTGCTTAAGTGACTCTGGGTCCATAAATTGGCTCAAGTCTGGAAATTAATCGGGTGCTGTGACTATTTTGACAAATCAAGACAGATTTCATTTTGATCTAGAACTTTTTCACTTATATAAGTCAAAACTCTAATTTTGCTGCCCTTCTATTTTAGTCCAAAAGACAATATGGTCTAATTAGCCAACATAAAATATTTCTATTGGGTCAACCATTTTGATTACTACTTTGGGTCTAACCATTCAATAAAAATTGAAAATATCTTGCAATTTGTTTTGTGTTTATGGCTACTTTTCAGATGTTGTATTTTGCATCTGAATCTATGGGTCCTGCCAAGACATGGGTCTGGAAGCAATGACAGAGGATGGGAGTAGGTCCTGAGGAGCACCACCAGTCTCCTACAGGAAACTACCTCAGGGGAATAGAATGCAGGATCTTCAGCCACAGGGAGACTAACCTACTCCAACAAAGGAGCAAGGTCTGATGATTGTATTGGGAAAGGAAGCTCAACAGAATTTTTAGGGTGTGATGTTCTCAGCTTCAGTAGAATCTGCCCATTAAATCCCTTCATACAAATTTTCAAGATCCTGCTCCTTCCCAGTCAATACCCTAAATTTAACATAAAAAAGCCCTGTGAGGTTGTAGATTTGATCTGCATTGTATTTTAGTTACTCACAGGATTAGACTCTTGGTTTGATTTTCAGAAATCCTGTCCTGTTGTTATGGGAAATAAGGCTTTCTTTTAGGGCAGTTATAAAAGCTTTCTGTTCCTTTATTGGACATTCTAATGGGAATTTAAGCCACAGGATCATAATTTTATTTCTTTAAGTTACTTATAATTGACCAGATAATCTCAGTATGCTTTATTGTAAGTAAAAATGTTTATGACAGCAACTACCTAAGCACTCAAATCATTGTCCTCTATGTGTGGTTGAATATAGGTGTCTATAGGTGATAATTTAATTATTTGTACTGTCACTGAATTCCTTGGGCTACCAATGTGCTCTATAACACTGGTGATAAGGTCATTAATGTCCTTAAATTTAATCAGATAATAAAACCAATTCCAGATTCCCATTCTAAAGATTCTATTTTCCCAGTACCCATTCTGGCACCAATAATTGTATCAGTCAGTGTTCATTCAGGGGAGCAGAACCACTATGAGTATCATAAAATGAAAAAGTTATCATACAAAACATACATTACACAGTTGTGGAAGGAATTGGAGAGTTGGAATTTTCAGGGAAATATTGAAGCTGGCCAATCCAGCTGTTAGAGTAAGACTACCAAGAGAGGCTGGTACTGGTAAAGAAGAATGTGAATGTTATTTGCCCTTCATGGCTATTTCCTCTGTGAATTTTCAGCAAGGCATCTGATAGGATTGGGTTTTCTTTTGGTGAGCAGGTATATTAGCTATCTTTTGCTATGTAACAAATTACCACAAATGTACCAGTTTAAAACAATACACATTTATTATCTCATAGTTTCCATGGGTCAGGAGTCTGGATACAGGTTAGCCTGGTCCTCTGAGAGTCTCAGAAGGCTACAATCAAGGGGTCAGGCAGGTCTGGGGTCTCACTGAGGCATGGGGTCTCTTCTTATGTGATTGTTGGCAGAATTTATTTCATTGAAGCTGGAGAATTCATGGATTCTCTGTTTTCAAAGGTAGTAGGTATAAACCTCTCTGACACTCACCTTTATTTAAAGGCTCTGATAATTAGGTCAGGCCTACCCAAGATGAGTTTGCTTTTCATTTACTCACAGTCAACTGATTAGTTACCAAACTGTGGAGTGATATCTCATCATATTTACTGTTTCCACCCACACTTAATGGGAAGGCATTATACAAGAAAAGTGCACCAAGGAGCAAAAATTTGGGGGCCTTCATAGAGTTCTGCCGACTACAAAAAGAGTGGAAGTTGAGAAAAGAGCTGGACATTGAATAGAGAAGAACCTGGACAAACTGGAATCAGCCAACCCATCTGTATCTGTCTCTCATTACCTTTAACCAATGACAAACTTCAGAGGGTATTAATCACTACTGCTTTACTCCTTCCTCCTCCAAATCATGCAACTTGTCTGACTGTAACCCAGAACATTATAGGGAAGTGAGTTCTGGAATATGCAGTTCCCAGTGTAACCAAGCTTACAATAGAATAATCCAGCACAGCCAGGGTGGATAAATAGTATTAAACTGCACTAAGCAGGGCACACTTACTTCTCAGAAAATCCAAAATGTGCAACAAAATGTCTTTACTGTTTTCATATGAAGAAATCTTCTTTATGTAATGTTAAGAGTCTACCCATGTGAGTTATCTCTTAGTGAAATGAAACCAGACATTTTCTGTTTGTTTCAGGTTCAAAGAATTTGTTTGTTCCACTCTTGCTTTTATGACACAGCTAGATCAGTGGATATCTTTCTAAAATAGAATTTTAAAGAAGTCACGTTTTTCTATTTCATGCAATTTAAGTGAACATTAGATAATAAGAAAAGATGAAAGTATTTGCAACATTAAATATCTGCCTTTGTTGCCACAGTGCCTTTCTCCAAGGAATTGTCAAGTCCTATTACTTCTGGCTTAACTCAGGAAATCTAACTACAAAATCAGAGGAAGTAATAGAATCATAACATATCAAAGCTGGCCAAAAAATAATTCTGGTTATGTTGCAAGGCATTCTGGGACCACTTTATTGTGGAATATGAAGGATGAAAGGAAGATGGGACTAAGTGGAGCCTGAATTGGAGAATCTGACCCAACTATAGAGGACTAACCTCATTGGAAGGACCGTATGGTTCTTATTAGGTAATACTATAGGATGTGATGAACTCAGGCTTATTGAGATAAATCTAGAATGTTTAACTAGAAGGAAGAATTCCAAGGGCATAAATGATATGTGAAGTCAACCTCAAAGAAGGGAGAGCACACAGAACTCCATTGTCAGGGGACTAACCTAGCTATACAGGGGTCAGGGCTCTGCAGATGCACATTCATCTTACTAATCTTCTTAAATTACAGCTTCCATTATTTCAGTTGCCAGGTCCAAAGTCTTCAGAGGCTTCTCATTTTCAACAAAATGGTTTTGAAACCTTTCTGTCAAGCTTTTAAAGTTCTCACTATTCTAGTAAACATCTCTTTCCTAGTTAACTGTTCATAGTCTGTAAATTAAACCTTGTGTGTGTCTATCCACATGTATTTTTTTTTTCCTCCTCATAAACACTTTACTTGTTTCACTACTTTCTCTTTGTTGAAATTCCTTTCTCCAAAGCAGACAAGCCAGGGTCTTGTCACTAGCCACTGGCCCTCATGGTCTAGTGGTTAGGATTTGGTGCTCCCACTGCTGTGGTCTGTCTTCAATCTCTGGTTGGAGAACTGAGATACTGCTTCAAGACACTTCAGGCAGAGGCGACCCAAGATCATTTTTGGTGCCGAAACCCTGGAATTCAAGGTATACTGCAGGCTTTTCCCAGCTGTAGCTTGAGGCCCCTGACTTTCCCTCTTGCCCTCTTTCTCTCACTCTCTTCTTTGCATTCTTTTCAAGACCCACAGGGTATAGTCTTGGTCCACCCATTGCATTATGGCTCCCCTCGACTGAGGGTGGCTGGGGTACCCCCAAGCTATGCAGATTCAAGTGACACTTGGGTGACAGCTGATGCTTTCTTTGGGACCTGGTAGAAACATGATTTCTGACCATGAAGGAGCCTAAGAGGTCTCTCTCCCTCTCTCTCTCTCTGTCCTGTATGGAAGCTTCCTCTATGCTTTTCTTTCCCACTTTAGTCACACAGCAAAGTCTCTTTCTCACTTCATATCCTTGTGTCCTTTTAGGGAAGTATTTTCTGGACATCATCCTTATACTGCATCCCGGCCACTGCCAAACTTGCTGTTGCCTGTGTCAGATAAAATCATCAGGTGCTTCCCAATTTTATCTTAGCTGTCAGACATATAGGGCAAAGGATTTTGGGTTCTGCTGGTGTATAGGGTTTCACCTCACTCAATGTCCAAAAATGTACTATGAGAATTTCTCTCCCTCCCAGCCCCTGGGTCTTGAACCCCATGCCATCTTCCATAGCACCCAACTCCAATTTCTACACAGGTTCCTCTTTGCATTTATTGGACCCCCTTTACTCCAGGCCTTGGCAGCCTATACACTGCTATGGACAGCCTATTGGGCTGGCTGCTACCCAGAAGCCCACATTATAAATTTTGTAGATACTCAATTGTGAGGAATACACCGCAGTGTAGGAAGACTTGTCATAGTGCATAAGCTCTATAGATAACAGATCTCTCCTAAGGGGAATGCTGGCAACTGTTCTGTGCTGGTTCAAATGTCCTCCCCTGGCCACATGCGGGGACACCTTATGCAAGGTACTGGGGACGTCTGTTTAGAAATCTGTGGGGGAGTAGAGGAAGGTCCAAACCCCATCAGCAATAAGATTGAAGGGAATTTGGGGAATGCCCTGAACCCCTTCAGGTAAAAGCCTCCTGGTTTCTGGGACACCAGACTCCATTTCTAGGAGTGCTCTTTTGTTCTTGGTTGCAGGTTACCCAACATGGTAGGATCCCTTTCCAAGCCAGAAGAAACACCTCTGGAGTGTATCCTTGAGAATTGGAAACTTTAAAATAGAAGGGCTAAGAAAGGAGAAACTTAAATTCTACTGTAACACTGCCTGGCCTTTGTATAATTTGGGGAATGGAGAAAAATGGCCGGAAAATGGGTCTCTAAATTATAATACCATTCTGCAATTGGATATTTATTGCCACAGATAGGAAAGTGGACTGAAGTTCCCTATGTTCAAACCTTCATGGTCCATTACCAAAATCCTGCCTTATGTGGCTCTTGTAATCAAAAGCCTGGGGAATCAGGTAACTCTCCTGACATTTTAGATGATCCCCTTCTAATCCCTGCCCCCAGCTCTCAGGAGGGAAACTGAGCTCCCCCTTCTCCTGACAGTAACCCTACTTCTTTGGAGCCACTCACTTCTCCAGAATCACCTACTGCTCTGCACCCCTTTGGACGATCCTAAACTCCACCTCCCCATGTCCCTCTATACCCTCCATTACCTCAAGAAAGAGAAACTAGTCTCTCTGGGGTAACTCTTGGTGGAACTTCCTATCACCCAGGATCAGGGAAAATATGCCCTCTTAGGGAAGTGGCACCTGGTAAAGGGACAATCAGAGTACATGTGCCCTTCTCTTTAACCCATTTAGCCCAATGCAAACAAAGACTGGGTTGATTTTCTGAAGACCTTAGTATGTTTGCTGAAGGGTTTCAGGCCCTAACTCTGGCCTTTGATTTAACTTCGATGGATGTCCAAATAGTCCTATATACTTGTATTCCTGAGGAAAAACAGAATTTTGGCAAGAGCCCAAGGGCATGCTGACCAGCTTACAAGGGACCAACCCGAACATTTTGTTATGGGTGGAGATGCAGTCACAAATCAGGGACCCTGTTGGAATTATAATTCCTCAGAGGGAACAGAGGCCAGGAAGCACATGACCCAATGTGTATTAGAAGGAATGAGAAAGTGTATCAAAAAGCCAGTTAACTATGAAAGGGTTAAAGGAGTGGCCCAAGAGGAAAAAGAAATTCCAGCCCTCTTTCATGGACGGCTTGTGGAGTCTTTTAGAAAATATGCTAACATTGACCCCTCCACTCCTGAAGGTCAATACCTGCTGTGGCAAAACTTTTTCAGCCAATCAGTCCCTGATATTAGGTGGAAACTCAAAAAGTTACCAATAGGCTCACAAACCCCCATGCCCCAACTCCTAGAGGTGGCCTTTGGGTGTATTTAATAATCGAGATCAAGCTGAGGAGGAAGAGAGAAGCCAGTATGAGAAAAGACAGGCCAGGGCTCATGCAAAACTGACAGCCATTGCTGTCAGCATGCCTTGCAACCTCACGACAACCCAAGGGGGCCAACAAAGTCTATCCATCTGGAGGTAAGACCAGCAAGGGAGAATGCTTCAAATGAAAGTCAACTGGCCACTGGTCCTGAGAATGCCAGGAAGAGTCTCCCAGGGCCATGCCTAGCCTGCAAACAAACAGGCCATTGGAAGTGGGACTGCCCTCAGTCCCAAAGGGGAAGGGGGGCTCCCACTCCTAAGATGGCCATGCTGGATGACTGAGGCATCCAGAGGATTCTGGTGGATCCCCCCTATGAGGTGTTTATCTCCATCAAGGAGTCCTGGGTGGTCCTTCACCTGGCAGGTAAGAAGATTGATTTTTTTAAATTGATACGGGAGCCACTTACTCTGTCCTGATTTCTCATGCTGGGCCTCTTTCCTGCAAAAGCTGTAGTATGACTGCTGTCAATGGAAAGCTTTGCACTCATTACTTTACTGGGCTTCTCACTTGCCAATTTGAGCAACTTTCGATTTCACACTTTTTAGTTTTGCCTGAGTGTCCTACCCCACTAGTGAGGAGAGACCTTCTAGGCTTCCTTGGGGCTATATTATGGTTAGGAGGCCCCAAGCAGCCCCTTATCTTGACTCGACTAAGATAGACCAGCTGGAAGAAGAGCAAGGTCGTATTCCCAGCCACATTCTACAAGCAGTGAACTCTTCAGTATGGGACAAAGGAGTCCCTGGGAGGGCCATAAACACCCAACCTGTAAGAATTAGCCTTAGGCCAGAAGCTGCTTACCCTGACAAGAGACAATACCCCATAAAGTTGGAAGCAAAGAAGGATTTACAACTTCTCATAGATAAATTCTTAAAACATGGCCTGTTGGTACCCTGTCAGTCTCTGTGCAATACTCCTATTTTGCCAGTTATTAGTCATATGGGGAATATAGAATGGTACAAGACCTTAGAGCAGTAAATGATGCCATGGTCCCTATTCAGCCCCTTGAAGCCAATCCTTATAACATATTAGCCCAAATCCCTGAGGATGCTAAATGGTTTACTGTGCTCAAACTCAAGGATGCTTTTCTTTTCTTTTTTTTTTTTTTTGCATACCAGTTCATCCCTCATCACAATATCTGTTTGCCTTCAAGTGGACTAAGACCTACTTGGGCCAAATGCAACAATACACCTGGACAGTATTGCCTTAGGGCTTTTGAGACTGCCCACACTTATTTGCCCAGGCCCTAGGAAGAGAACTAAGGGAGATGCACCTAAAAGAAGGCTCTTCTACAGTATGTAGGTGATATATTAATATGTAATCCCTCCACGGAAGCCTCAGATCAAAATACCATTGAAGTCCTTAATTTCCTTGGGGCCCAGGGTCACAGAGTCTCTCAGACAAAGGCACAGATCCCAAAGCAACAAGTTAAATATCTGGGATATGTTTTAAACCCCAGAATTAGACAGTTATCTCCAGATAGAAAACAAGCTATTACAGGCCTAAGTTCTCCAAAGACAAAGAAACACCTCCATACTTTTTTGGCATGGCAAGATTTAGCAGAATTTGGATTCCAGGATTTGGGCTAATGACTAAATCCTTATCTGAAGTCACTAAAGGCCCAGATATAGAACCATTACTTTGGAATGAGGAACAGGAAAAGGCTTTTAATAATATCAAGCAGGGCCTCACCAGAGCCCCAGCTCTGGGTCTCCCCAGTTTGAAAAAGCCACTCATCTTGTACATGGCTTAAAAGCAAGGGACAGCTCTGGGTTTCCAGGTACAGAAGCTAAGGGAATTTCCTCAGCCTACAGGCTATTTTTCCAAACAATTAGATTCTGTGGCCTGAGGTTGGCCTGGCTGCCTTCAGGCAGTAGCTGCTACTACTTTATTAGTGGAAGGGGGTGAATAGGGACCATGGCATCATTACCTTTGGACAGCCACTGGAAGTCCACACCCCCCATCAACTGCAAGGGATTCTAGAGGTTAAAGATCACCAATGGCTAACTGGGGGCTGCCTTACTAATTACCAGGCTTTGCTCCTTGACTCCCCAGAGGTAACCCTCAAAATTTGCCACACTCTCAACCTAACTACTCTTATGCCTGCTGAAAGCCCCAAACTAACACATTCTTGCTTCAAAACCCTTGACCAGGTTTATGCCTGTGGGCCTGATCTAAGAGATCAAGCTATAGAAAACCCTGAGAAAAAATGGTTTACTGATGGCAGTAGCTTTATTAAGAACAGAGTCAGGAGGACACGGTATGCTATTGTGAATTCTCAAAGTGTCATAGAAGCAAAACCTTTTTCCACCTAACACCTCGGACCAGAAGTCTGAATTGATAGTTCTAATCCAAGCTTTAACCCTAGGGGAAGGAAAAATTGTAAATATATACACAGACTCAAAATATGCCTTCTTTATTTTACATGCCTATGCATCTATCTGGAAAGGAAGAGGACTTTTAAATACAACAAATTCCCCTATAAAATATGGAGCTGAGATTTTACATCTCATAGAACTGGCACAAAAACCAACAGGTAGCAGTCATTCACTGCCGTGGGCACCAAAAAGGAATTTCTCAAATTACCCGAGGAAACAACAGGGCAGATCAGAAAGCAAAAACAGCAGCCCTGATGCCCATAAATGAAATGGCATTAATCCCATCACTTACCCCTTCTAATGTTATACACAGGTACTCAACTTTCAAAGAGACCAGGGCATGAGACAAAGGGGGAACTAAGGGAATAGATGGTTGGTGGCACATAGATTAAAAATTGCTTATATCTTTTTATGATCAATGGAAAATAATTAAATGGCTACATGATTCTCTCCATCTGGGGAGAGATGCAATGTCTACAATTGTTTTCCAACATTTTAAAGTGAAAAGCTCACAGATACAATCAAAAGAGTTACTCAAGCCTGCGCCCTGTGTGCCACCCATCATCTGGGAGGCCACCTCAAGCCTCCCCCTTTTGTTAGCCCAGTCCAGTGATGTGGTACTTACCCAGAAGAGGACTGGCAAATAGATTTTACTCAGCTGCCCTCTTTCCAGTGCTTCAAATACTTGTTAGTCTTTATAGACACTTTCACTGGTTGGGTAGAGGCCTTCCCCACTAGGACAGAGAAGGCAGATGAAGTGGCTAAAGCATTTCTAAAAGAAATAATTCCTAGGTTCAGTTTGCCCCACCACCTGCAGAGTGACAATGGACCCTCATTTGTAGCAAAAGTTACCCAACAGCTTTCACAGGCCCTACGAATCAGATACCAACTTCATCCTGGAGACCTCAGTCCTCAAGAAAAGTAGAACAGGCTAATCATACTCTAAAGAAAACCTTGGGCAAACTGTCAGGAAGCATCAGAGTTGTGGTATAGCCTGCAGCCAATAGCTCTCTTAAGGGCCAGGGCGGCCCCTAAAACAACCACTAAGTTAAGCCCCTTTGAGATGACATATGGAAGGCCATTCCTCATGCTGAACATCCTAACTGACCCATCTTAAATACATTATAAACATAGGCCAGGTCGAGAGAGCTATACGAGAATATGGCAACAAAGTTCAGCCCTCCCCAGGTATAAGAGTCCCAGTCACTCCATTGTAAACCTTAGGGAATGGGTGCTCTTAAAGACCTGAAAAAACGAGTCCACTGGTGACCAGCTCCTCCCAAAGTGGAAGGGTCCTTACCAAGTCCTGCTGAGCATCCCTACAGCAGTTAAACTCCAGGGAGTCACTAGCTGGATTCATTTACCCAGGATTAAACTTGTCTCCACTGATATATTACAGGAACCCAAAGACCCACATTCCAGCCATTCCTGTGAATCCAGCCCTTCCCCCAAGTCTCCACAGGACAAGGGAGGACCCTGGACAGCCTGAAAAGTCCAGGTGGATGAGTTAGCCTCTCCAAGACCTAAAGCCTTCAGGAAGGACAAAAGGACTTCTTAGACCCAAAGCTAAGTATCCATAGCCACTATCTTTTTTGCCTTCCAGTACTCCAGTCCACTTACAAAATAACTGATATGCTCTGCTAGATTTAGATATTTATTGTCCTCCTTGCTCTCACTTATGCTTTCGGAATTTATTACGAGTGCCGCTATAGCCCTGCACCTATACCCAAGAGGGTACGCCCACGCCCATGCTGGGTGTTTTAATGCGACTCACCTAAAACCTCAGGACCTCATGTTTACCATTGGGTTTCAACTCACTACAACACTTCTTTTAATGCTCCTTCTTTCCAGTCATTTTTCAAGATCAAAACCGATTGGTGCAATTATGAAGATATTAATTGCTTTAGCTTTTCTATACCTCTTTCCCTCATCCACAGGATGGATGGACAACTCCCTGGTTAGCATTGCACAAACTCTTTCTTCCTCCACTCAGTTGACAGAATGCTGGATTTGCTTGCCATGAACTGTCTGTCATTAACCAAAGTGACACATTTGTCCATTTGTAAAGAATTTTAGCCAAGTTCTTGAGGGAAATTGACTTCCACCAAAGACCCAAGACTCAGTGCCATCATGTACAGAGTCTGAATTGTTCATTTTCCTTCAGATAAAAAATTCTAATGTCACTTGCCTAACTCTTCCCTTAGCAGCATAAGGAGAATATGAGGTCAAAATTGGGGGACAAAAAACTGGCTTTAAGACAACCCAGTGTTTTATGATGTCCCCCACTCAAGCTGAAGCTCCAGTTGCCCATTTGTGCTCAAACCTTAACCCACTACCCAGTGGAAGAAGGATCCACACTGGAGGAGAAATTGACAGAATGGACATGGATGGAGCCCATTGGGTATAGGGTTGGAAAATATTTCCACAAAGACAGGACTGGATGGTTAAACTTTAAATCTTTGAGCCAGTTAGTCTATTGTGCCCTGACAGGGTACCTTTTTGTATGCCAGGTAGATAAACAACCATGGGCTACTAAATGCCTATGCAATCATTCCACACCCATGCAGTGTATGCTGGGAACTTTAATTACCCTTTTCTCAACCCACTCCTCAAACGAATACAAGCACTGGGCCAGTTCATTAAAAATATTCACCTGAGTGACTCAAGACTTACCCAGAAATATCCCAGATGGAGATTTCTATTTCTTTGGGTATGCATTGTTACCGTGGTGGGGGATAGCTACCCACCAAGTCCTTCGAAACTTGTCTCGCACTCTTACCACCATAGCCAGTGAGACTGCTAAATTTCTTACTAATTTACAGGAATCTCTAGATTCCCTGGACAAGGAGGTGCTTGGCAACCAACTGGCCCTGGATTGTCTATTGGCAGAACAAAGAGGGGTATGTGCAAATTGTCAATACTTCTTGTTGCATATATGTTAACACCTCTTCCCAGGTAGAAACTAACATTGAAAAAAATCTACAACAAGCCACCTGGCTTTAGCAGACAATTAACCATTATTCAATATGAGAGGGGAAATTGAAAACTGGTTCTCTAGTTTGTTCCCTTGGATTCCACAGGGTATTAAAAACTTTCTGACAGGAGGTTTCCATTTTCTCATAACCCTCCTCTTTCCAGCCGTACTGATTTATGTTATATTTTACCTTGGGCTTTGTTGTCTTCCATACTGTTGTAAATCTGTAACTAAGACATTTCGGTCCAAGAAGGAGGCCTGGGACCAACAGGTTCAGACTTTCCATTTTAGACATAGAGAAACATGTTAAATTTTAACCTGAGATTAACAAAAATATGCTGACCATGTATAACCAGATTCTTATCCCTGCTTGAGTCTCTGATTATAATAGTCCTTTACTAGTCTTTAGCCCCTGCTTCTTTAATCTACTTATTTAGTTTGTTTTCTCTAGGGCACAACAGGATAATGCAGGGATTCCAGCCACTCCTCAAAACAGACCCTGCTGGAATAACACCGGAAGTCACCCTGGGGTCCCTCCACAAGATAGGGTGAGAGTTCCATGTCCCCAATTAGGTCGGGTCTGTGGCCCCCATGCCAGCCTGAAGAAGACAGACCTTCACCCTTCATCTTCCCAATAAAGATTTCTTGGGGTCCACATCTCTCAGGGGAGATTTGAGACAGGAGACGGATGGGCCCTAATCTGAGCAGCTTGAACCTCTCACCTGTGTTCAGATACTCCAAGATAAAGATAATGGCAGGAGCAAGGAGGAGCTGAGTTCTGCTTGGATAAAAGATAAAGAGACCACATATTTATCATTTTCGAGGTCAAGGAGACCTCCCAAATTACACAAGCACAGAAAAGGGGGCTCAGAGAAGGGAGGATGTGCCAGATAGTAATATGTTCGATCAACTTCCTAGAAACCCTTGCACTTGAATCCATCTTGGCTAAAAGATGCACACCCACACTGGGGAGAACCCTAAGTCCGGCCAAATGTGGGCTCAGGGCCAGGCAAAGCAAGATGATTGGCCAGGGGAAACCTGGAAGAACTACCCCCATATAAGTGATTTACACTACCACAAAGGTGCGACTCTTTGAGCCTGCCTGTGTGTGTCTATCCACACGTAAATTTTTCCTCCTAACAAACACTTTACTTGTTTCACTACTTTCTGTCTCTTTGTTGAAATTCCTTTCTCCAAAGCAAATAAGCCAAGAACTTGTCACTAGCCACTGGCCCTCGTGGTCTAGTGGTTAGAATTTGGTACTCTTACGGCTGTGGCTTGTCTTCAATCTCTGGTTGGGGAATGGAGATCCTGCTTCAAGCAGGCTGAAGCCACCCGAGATCAGTATGACAAATGGTTATTGGTGTTATGAGGAAAAATGAAGGAAGTTTAGGTGAGGAAGAATGAGATGAGCTAGAGTGTATATATAATTTTACCTAGTGGTTAGGGAAGCCCACAATGATAAGATAACATTTAATAAAAGACCTGAAAGAAGCAAGGAACGAGCCATAAAAATATCTAAGGGAAGTGCAATACAAGCAGAGGGAATAGCAATGCAAAAGCTCTGAGGTGGAAGTGTGCTTGGTATGCTCCAGAGGCATTAAAGTGGTGAGAAGAGCTGGAGTACAGTGAGTGAGGGAAAGAGGGGCTAGCTCATGTAGGAACTTTTAGATGTGGTGACCCTAAGTCCCAGTTTCTTCCAACACTCCAAATTTATGCTTGTTTTCCCAGCAAAATATTTGGTAATTCCCCTTTCATGTTCCAACATGTCTTGGTTTGGATAATGCTAAATTTTTATAGTATTCTTTGGTGAGCATGGGGATAATAATACCTTCTTAGAGTGAAAGTTATAAGATTATATGAGATGATTTATTAATTATTTCAACAAACACATAAAACATGTTTTTATAAAAAACACTGTTTTTATTATCTATAGATGCAAAGATGATTAAGAATTGGTTACAAACCTCAAGGAATTTTTAGTATATATGACAATAAAAAAATTTAGTACAATGTATTAAGGATGATAATTGCATGTAAAAGGTGCAGAAATAAAACAGGGTGGTTGACTCTTCTGGAGGTTGGAGATTGTTTTAATAAGGGCAGGGCTATGTGCAAGTGTTGGCTTGTCCTTGGAATTTTATAGGATAAATGAGGGTTTGACAGGTAGAAAAATGGAGGGAATAAACCCAGGCAAAGGACAGAGAAAATGCAGTCAAATGGCAAGAAATAGCCTATTTTATTTAAGGACCAGTGAGTGGGTGATATTTTGCAAACTTCACACAGTGGAATGGGGGAAAGCTGAGCTGTAGGAAATGAGGTAGGAGAAAGAGATAGGTGCCAGAACTTAAAGGTTTGTTTCTGTAACTCCAAGGAGCTGGACTTTATTATCTAGTCAATAGAAAAATACAGAGAGTTGTCCTAGTCATTTGGCTAGTGATAGAATCACATTTATACTTTTAGAATTATTCCAAGGCCATCTTAAATGGATTGCATTGGTGAAGTCAGTAAAATGAGTTCAAAAGTCATTGAAATAATTCAGAAAAGAGATACGTATGAGAAACATATTTAAGAGTCAACACCTGATATATAATAGGGGTGTAATAAGTGATGTCTTCTTTTCTCATTTGACAGTTCTCTAGGTTAGTGATGGCAGATGTTATTATCACCATTTTACAGCTTGAGGAGTTGAGTTTCTAGTTAAAGTGACTTTCCCTGGGGGCATTCAGATTGTAAAAGACAGGGCCAGAGTTACTATTTTTGAATTTCTGCTTTCAAGTTCAGCACTCTTTTAGTATCTAAGAGTTTTGAGGATACAAATAAGAATAACCATTTTTTAAATAAATAAAATATACACTTTCTATATATGGCCTTCAAAGGCCCAAGTAATCAAGTTTCATCTCTACTGCTCATCTATTCCACAAATACATTTGCAGAGTTTATTATAATCAGGAACTGGAAACATAATGGAGAAAGTGACAAAGACTTTGCTCTAATTGAGCTTAAATGCTGGTGGGTGAGTGAGATGATCAATGAACAAATGAACAAATGGGTCATATAATTACAAGCAATGATAAAATAAAGATATGCAGTAAATTAATAGAAGGTTAGGGGACAGAAATTTATGGGAAGACTGTATTAAATAAGGTGATCTGGACAGACCCTTCTGAGGAAGTGAATTTGAGTTGATACCTAAGTGATGTGAAGGACATAGACTTGTGAATATGTAGGAAAAGATCATTTCAAGGAGGCAGAAGGATTATCAAAGATAATGGCCCTCAGACAAACTATGTTGTATATTTAAAGATCAGTAAGATGACCAATGTGGGTGGCACTGAATTAGTAAGATGGTAAGAAGGGGGACATAGAAGCAGTTTACATTTTAGTTTAGTTTTGTTTTCTTATTATGAGTGACTGTGTGATTAGTGATGCCATTTACTAAAAAGATTCAGGTGAAGCTTCAGAGAAAAACAAAGACATGATAAAGTTGAGATGCCTTTGGAAAACCCAAGTATAGATACTGAGCCACTTGATATTAATGGAGAACTCAGGGTAGAGGACAATTACAGGAGTAAAAATGTAGTAAGCAACAGTATACAAAAGGTTTGTAAGGCTACAGACTCAGATAAAATCATCTAGGAAGTGATTATATGTAGAAAAAGGAAAGCAAAGACCAAGTTTTAAAAAATTTACATTTGGGGAAGAGGAAGAGCTCCTGGCAATGAAAACTGAGAAGCAGCTGATGAGGAAGGAGAAACACCAGAAGTTGTTTTCCAGGAACCAAGGTACTGAAGGGTTTTAAGAAGGAGGAAATAATCAACTATGTCAAATTCTCCCAAGATTCCAAATATAATGAAGATTGAGCATTGACCCATGGATTTGGGAAGATGAAGGATATTAGTGACTTTCAAAAATGTGGATTTTGCAGAGTGATGGGGATGAAGCCCAAAAGGAAACGGGTTAAGGAAAAAAAAGGGGAGTGCAGAAGTAAACACTGTGATAATTTATACTAGGAATTATTAGGAGTTTACTAGATGTGGGATTTGGGAAAAAATAGGATGGTAACTAGAGGAGGTGATAGGGTGATGGAGGGGGTATTTTAAAATGAAAGTTGTTACAGACTATTTGTGTGATAACGAGAATGATTCAGTAAAGAGGGGAAATGATAATGCCAGAGAATGTGGGAAGGGAATCTTATCAGATGAATTCACTTTGGCACAACTAGGTAGACTGGTAACTAGGTAGACTTGGTTACACTGAGGAGAAAATCAGAACCAGTTTATTGCATACATACTATATGTAGACATTCCATGAAGCTCTTCCCCATATAATACTTTCACCACAACTCTATGGTGTAGGCACTAATATTTCTTCCAATTTATAGATGAGGAACGTGTATCTTAAAATGTTCCAATGACTTGACCATGTTCAAGTCACACAGTTGGTAAGTCACACAACTGGTAAGTGGTTGAACCTCATTCCAAACCTAGGTTCACTAGTTCCTGTATTTAATTACTCTACTGCAATGCTAAAGGAGAAGAGGCAGGACTTCTGTCTAGTTCAATGAGGAATAGCTTTGGGTAGCAAAGGATGATAATGTATATCTTTTTTTTTTTTTTTAATTTATTTATTTATTTTTGGCTGTGTTGGGTCTTCGTTTCTGTGCGAGGGCTTTCTCTAGTTGCGGCAAGCGGGGGCCACTCTTCATCGCGGTGCGCGGGCCTCTCACTATCACGGCCTCTCCCGTTGGGAGCACAGGCTCCAGACACGCAGGCTCAGTAGTTGTGGCTCACGGGCCTAGTTGCTCCGCGGCATGTGGGATCCTCCCAGACCAGGGCTCGAACGCGTGTCCCCTGCATTGGCAGGCAGACTCCCAACCACTGCGCCACCAGGGAAGCCCGATAATGTATATCTTACTTCTTACTGTTGCATGGAATTTTTATTAAATTACCGGGTGTTTCAATAATAGTTTGACATCTCACAGTTTTGGTTAATACTAATTCCAGAGTTACAGGACGTGGGTTATTCTTATAATGTGTGCTCAGAAATTCAACCTAAAAGCCACAATTTTGCAGAAATTGTCCTGAAGACAGGTTCTTTGAGCATGTACCATGCAGTAGGCTTTTTATCATTTTGCCTGAAATTCCTCAATTTAATTAAAAAAAAAAAAAAACTTTTCATTGATCTACATTGAACCAAACACTGTTCTAGTTGATGGGCATACATAGATGAACGAAATAAAATTTCTGTTCCCAAATGTTCTTTTAACAGGCAGATTCAGTGTGGATAGTGTCTTCCCTAGGTTATTTCTGTCAATCGAGTTGAATTGGATTCTTTTAGGTCCCCACATCATTTATTCTATGCACAAAGCTATACCAAAGCCTTGCATTTAGGGAACAGACAGAATGGAGGCAGACAAAAAGTGACAGAAAACATTTTTTCAAAGAAAACGATAATTGAATGATTGATTAATTGATTTTCTACCTTGTTCCAAAAAGAATTGGGGGAAGTTTGCAAATATACAGAATATTAGTTAATATAATCAAGGTCAGAAATTAGTAAAAAGGAAAATAAGATGACTTCAGGTCAAGACTAGGGACTGAATATCTCCCATACATTGTGAAAATTTGTCCAGAGTTAAGGAAAGAATTCACATACAAATACAGAGCAGATGCTCTCTAATTGGATAAAAGTGGAATAATTATGTTACTCTGTCTCTTTTTTTTAAGTCATAGAAGGCTTTTAATTCTTTGTATTGATTCAAAATTGAAATACATATATCTGTATTATTTGACCCTTACCTCAATTTCTCCTTTCAGAACAAATCAACCCTCTAGTGTCACCTTCATGTAGTACAGATTTCTCTCATGAAGATCAGGTCAGCAGGTCTTCCTCTTGAGCCATTCACATGTGCCCACCTGGTTATTGGGCAGATATTCTCCTGTAGGGTACAAAAATCACCCAACATTAAGTTTTAATTGCACCTTCATAATTGTTTAAATATTGACATTCATTTAATGAGCTAATTTTGCTATGCTAATCAGTGCTCAATTCAATCCAGAACATACCAAAAAAACCCAAAAAACAAAAAAACCCCACAGTAACAACAAGAAAAACAGAACTTGTATACTTATAGCTTGTGACTAAAATAGTATCACAAATCAAAACTGTGGCTGACTAGTTGCTTGACATCTAACACAGGACAAACACAGACTCTCTCTTCACACAACTTTCATCACTATAAACACAATCTACTATGATTTGTTTTGGAATCAGTTTTATTTGAGAAAACACTGGAGCTCTGTCAACAATCAACAAACAAAATATAATTTCCTTTGAATGAATGGAATTGGGATTATGCTTTGAAGAGATTGCTTTTCTTCTTCTTAAGGGAATTGGTAGAATGAAGTGAGAAATTTTCCCAGTGGCAAAATGCAGAAGCCAGTTGTTCAAAACCTCAGCTGCTTTTCTTCAAACTCTTTGGGCAATTATAAAACAGAAAAGTTCCAAATTGTCAAGAATGTAATCAAAGCAATAGGTGATGTAGCTTAATGGAGGGAAATGGGTTTGGGATTTGAAGTCAGGGGTTTGGCTTTGGTATGTATTTGGCAAGGGTATGGATATAACCAAAATTGTTATGTGATTTTGGGCAGCCCCATATCTTTTCTGCATCTCAGATTACTTTGCAGGAAAGTGTGGTAATATGGTCATTGTAAGAATTAAGTGAAAAAAATATATTTAAAAAGGTTTATAGATGATTGAGTTAAATAACAAGGAAACTTTGTGTCTTAAAATAATTTTCTGTACATATTTGATGTATAACTCAGCTTTAGCCAATACCTTCAAGATTTTTCTGAACTCCCTATTCCAATTATTGACATAGAGAAAGGTGGAGATCTGACTTCTACAGTTCAGAATAAATAGAAATTTCTGCTGTTGTGACCAGATTTAATGTTCAAAAATTATGGATTTATTATAGTCTTAACATTAGAGAAATTTAATCAGCAATAGACATGAATTCCAAAGATAGCTGTTTTCAAGCCATTTTATTATTTGGTTGTCAGGGACTCAGGTTTCACAGGGTCTTTCATTTCAGCATCAGGTACTCTAATAATTAAAGCTCTGTTCCTGCAACAGGTCTTCCCTTACACAAAATACATTACTGGAATTATTAGCACCAATCCAATCATGAAAATTATGGATACATTCTTCACTGTCCTGGTGTTGGTTACAATTTGTCATCTTGATAGAAGGCCTAGGAGGTAGGAGAGAAAAGTAGAGCTTTATTTACAAATGTGGATATTGCCAAGATTGCTACCCTGATTTAACAACTGTTGTAATCTTGGTCTTAGGTTACCAAAACATGGCAATTCTACTTTAGTATGGTAAGTGTGTACAGAATAGTTTCTCTACCCTTGATTTCTAATTCCACATGATCTGCTTTCTAAGTTTTTTCAACAGTTTTTGACATCTATCCTCAACATTGTATGGTTTTGCTCTTTTTCAGCAATTAAGTAAGCTCACATATGGCATATGCTTATTTCTCAGCAGTAAAATCTCATTAGTATAAACTCTGGGGGAGAAAGAGTAGATGCAAGAAGATGAGTTAGGAGGTGATTGCAATTATCCAAAATATCTATGACAAAACTTCTCAAATTTGTGTGCAAATGAATCATGAAGAAACTTGTCAAAATGCAGATTCTAATAGGATGAGGCCCAAAATTCTTTATTACTATGAGCGCCCAGGTGATGCTGATGTTGTTGGTTCACAAAACACACTGAACAGCAAGGATCCATGGTGCCCATACCTGGTTTCTACCTCTATGCTTCTCTCCTTTGACTGGACATTTTAGTGCAGTGGTTCTCTACTTAGGCTACATGATAATTCCAACCAGAAATTATTTAAAATATGCTGTTGTTTGACCTCATATCCCAGAAATTCTGATTTAATTATTCAAGTGGAAGGCCAAGACATAAATATTTTAAGAAACTTTCCAGGTAATTCTAGTATGCAGTCAAGATTGAGAAGGCTGGCTTTGGTTTATTTGGCTTGATCCCAGCTTCATCCTTTCATGCTACATTAGGACCTCTGTTGGCTCAATGTTTCACAGCATGCAGACTCATTACCCCAACCAACTGACCTCAGATTCTGAGTATTGTGCAGTAGCCCTCACTTGTCCAGCAGAGGAACTACAATAGATAGCCACTCTCTCTTAATTTGGTGTCCTCAGCTCTTGGTACTCCCATAACATCTTTATTATTCTATTTTACCATGATTTTTTCATATGTTCATATCTCCCCCATTCAGCTACTCAAGGACAAGGACTGTGTCATAGTCATCGTTATTTTGTCAGGCCCTAGTACCATGCCTGGCATAGACTATAGAATCTGTACAGTTGTACAGAAAAATGAAACAAATTGATGCAGTGTGTTTAGTGGGTTCCCAGAAGATTCTTAAGATTCTTCAATGAAGCATTCATGTATGAAATGCTAGTGGTATACATAGCTGTCTCTATTCCCAAGATGTGGGCAAGAAAAACCTGATTAAAAAAAAAAAAAAAGACTACAAAATGAAGTGGCAGACAAGATGGCAGAGTACAAGGATATGAGCTTACCTCTCCTCATGAAAACACCAAAATCACAACTAACTGCTGAACAACCATGGACAAAATAAATAAATAAATAAAAATAAAGCTGTAGTCTACAAAAAAATGATATCCTACTTATAAAGACAAAGAAGCTACGATGAGATGGTAGGAGGGGCACAATCATGGTAAAATCAAATCCCATACCTGCTGGGTGGGTGACCTGCAAACTGGAAAATAATTATACCACAGAGGTTTGACCACTGGAGTAAAAGTTCTGAGCCTCACATCAGGCTCCACAGCCTGGGGTTCTGGTGTCAGAAGGAGGAGCCTCCAGAGCATCTGGCTTTGAAGGCCAATGGGGTTTGATTGGAGGGATTCCACAGGACTGGAGAAAGAGAAACTCCACTCTTGGAGGGAGCACACAAGGACTTATGCATACCAGGACCCAGGTGAAAGAGCAGTGACCTCATAAGAGCCTGGGCCAGATGTACCAGCTGGTACTAGAGGGTCTCCTGCAGAGGCAGAGGGTGGCTGTGGCTCATTGCAGGGACAAAGACACTGGTTCTGAGGAGTACTCATTGGCATGAGCCCTCCTGCAGGCTGCTACTTTCTCACCAAGGCCTGGCTTGACCCAACTACCTATAGGCTCCAGTGCTGGGAAGCCTCAGGCCAAACAACTAACAGGGTGGGGGCACAGCTACAACCACCAGAGGAAAGGCTGCCTAAAGTCTTCCTGAGTTCACAGCTGCAAGCTAAACACACCCCTTGACATGGCCTTGCCCACCAGAGGGAAAAGACCCAGCTCCACAAACCAGTGGGCAGGAACTAGTCCCTCTCACTAGGAAGCCAGAAAAAGCCTCTTAGACCAGCCTTATCCACCAGGGGGAAGACAGCAGAAGCAAGAAGAACTACAACACTGCAGCCTGTGGAATAGAAACCACAACTTACAAGTCAGACAAAATGAGATGGCAGAGGAATATGTTCCCGATGAAGGAACAAGATAAACCCCCAAAAGAACAACAAAGTGAAGTGAAGATAGGAAATCTATCCAAAAAATAATTCAGAGTACTAATAGTAAAGATGATCCAAGATCTCAGAAAAAGAATGGAGGCACAGATTGAGAAGATACAGGAAATGTTTAACAAAGAGCTAGAAATCTAAAGAACAAACAAAGAGAGATGAACAATACAGAAGCCAAAATGAAAAATACACTAGAAGGAATCAATAGCAGAATAACTGAGACAGAAGAATGGATAAGTGACCTGGAAGACAAAAGAGTGGAAAACTATGCCATGGAACAGAATAAAGAAAAAAGAATGAAAAGAAACAAAGACAGCCTAAGAAACTTCTGGAACAACATTAAGCACACCAACATTCACATTATTGGGGTCCCAGAAAAAGAAAAGAGAGAGAAATGGCCTGAACAAATATGTGAAGAAATAAAGCTGAAAAATTCTCTAACATGGAAAAGGAAACAGTCACCCAAGTCCAGGAAATGCAGAGAGTCCCAGGCCGGATAAACCCAAGGAGGAACATGCCAAGACACATAGTAATCAAACTGACAAAAATTAAAAACGAAAATAATAAAAGCAACAGGGAAAAGCAGCAAATAACATGCAAGGGAATTCCTGTAAGGTTATCAGCTGATCTTTCAGCAGAAACTCTACAGGTAAGAAGAGATTGGCACCATATATTTCAAGTGATGAAAGGGAAGAACCTACACCCAAGAATACTCTACCCAGCAAGTCTCTCATTTTGATTCGATGGAGAAATCAAAAGCTTTAAAGACAAGCAAAAGCTAAGAGAATTCAGCACCACCAGACCAGCTTTGCAACACTTGTTAAAGAAAGTTATCTAGGTGGAAAAGAAAGACAACAACTAGAGACAAGAAAATTACCAATGGAAAAGCTAACTGGTAAAGACAAACATACAGTAAAGGTAGAAAATCACCCACACACAAATATGTTATCAAAACCTACAATGGTGAGAAAAGGAGAGTACAAATGCAGGATATTTGACACACATTTGAAATTAAAAGATCTGCAACTTGAAACAATCTTGCTTATATACAGACTGCTATATCAAAACCTCATGGTAACTGCAAACTGAAAATCTACAATAGATACACACACAAAAAAGAGTAAGGAATCCAAACACAACAGTAAAGTTAGTTATCAAATCACAATAGAAGAGAACAAAAGGGGAAGGGAAGAAAAAAGAGTTACAAAAACAAATCTGAAACAGTTAACAAAATAGCAATAAGAACATACATATTGATAATAACCTTAAATGTAAACAGATTAAATGCTTCAACGAAAAGACATAGACTGGTTGAATGTATACAAAACAAGACCTGTACATATGCTATCCACAAGAGACCCACTTCAGATATAGGGACATATAAAGACGGAAATTGAGGGGATGGAAAAAGGTATTCCATGCAAATATAAATCAAAAGAAAGCTGGAGTAACAATACTCATATCAGACAAAAATAGACTTTAAAATAAAGACTGTTACCTGATTAACAAGAGATCAACCAAGAAGAACATATAACAATTGTAAATATATATGCATCCAACATAGTAGCACTTCAATATATAAGGTAAATACTAACAACCATAACAGGAGAAATCTACAGTAACATAATGATACTGGGGGACTTTAACACCTGACTTTCATCAATGGACAGGTCATCCGGACAGAAAATCAATAAGGAAAAACAGGCCTTAAATGACACATTAGAGCAGACTGACTTAATTGTTATTTATAGACCATTCCATCCAAAAGCAACAGAATATTCTATCCTTTTACTAACTTTCTTTTTTTACAAGTGCACATAGAACATTCTCTAGGATTGATCACATGGTGGGTCACAAAGCTAGCCTTGGTAAACTTAAGAAAATTGAAATCATATCAAGCATCTTTTCTGACCACAGCACTGAGATTAGAAATCAAGTATAAGGAAAAAAAACTGTAAAAAACAACAAACACCTGGAGGGTAAACAACATGCTACCTAACTACCAATGGAACACTGAAGAAATCAAAGAGGAAATCAAAAAATACCTAAGACAAATGAAAATGAAAGCATGACAAAGCAAAACCTATAGGACACAGCAAAAGCAGTTCAAAGAAGGAAGTTTAAGACAACACAATCTTACCTCAGGAAACAAGAAAAATCTCAAATCAATAACCTAACCCTACACCTAAAGCAACTAGAGGAAGAAGAACAAACAAAACCTGAAGTTAGTAGAAGGAAAGAAATCATAAAGATCAGAGCAGAAATAAATGAAATAGAAATGAAGAAAACAATATAAAAGGTAAACAAAACTAGAAGCAGATTCTTTGAAAAGATAAAATTGATAAACCTTTAGCCAGATTCATAAAGAAAAAAAATGAGAGATCAAATTAATAAAATTAGAAATAAAAAGGAGAAATTACAACAGAAACCACAGAAGTACAAAGCATCATGAGACACTACTACAAGCAACTCTATGCCAGTAAAATGGACTACCTAGAAGAAATGGACAAAGTCTTAGAAAACTACAATCTCCCAAGACTGAATCAGGAAGAAATAGAAAATATAAACAGACCCATCATAAGTACTGAAATTGAAACTGTGATTAAAAATCTTCCAACAACAAATGTCCAGGACCAGAAGACTTCACAGGCAAATTCTATCAAACAGAGAAAAATTAACACCTATCCTACTGAAACTATTCAAAAAAACTTATGGGATGCAACAAAATCCGTTCTAAGAGGGAAGTTTATAGCAATACTATCTTACCTCAGGAAGCAAGAGAAATCTCAAATAAACAGCCTAACCTTACATCTAAAGTGACTAGAGAAAGAAGAATAAACAAAACCCAAATTTAGTAGAAGGAAAGAAATCATAATGATCAAAGCAGAAATAAATGAAATAGAAATGAAGAAAACAATAGTAAAGATCAATGAAATCAAAAGCTGGTTCTTCGAGAAGACAAACAAAATTTATAGACCTTTAACCAGACTCATCAAGAAAAAAAAGAGAGAGGGCTCAAATCAATAAAATTAGAAATGAAAAAGAAGTTACAACATACACCACAGAAATACAAAGGATCATAAGGGACTCCTATTAGCAAATATATGCCAATAAAATTGACAGCCTAGAAGAAAAAAACAAAGTCTTAGAAAGATACAATCTCCCAAGACTGAACCAGGATGAAATAGAAAATATGAACAGAACAATCACAAGTACTAAAATTAAAACTGAGAATTAAAAACTCCCAGCAAATAAAAGTCAAAAACCAGATGGCTTCACAGGGTAATTCTATCAAACATTTAGAGAAAAATTAACACCTATCCTTCTGATACTATTCAAAAAAAAAAAAAAAATTGCTGAAGAACGAACACTCCCAAACTCATTCTATGAGTCTACCATCACCCTGATACTGAAACCAGATGAAGATATTACAAAAAAAAAAAAAAAGAAAATTACAGGCAAATATCACTGATGAACACAGATGCAAAAATCCTCAACAAAATACTGGTAATCTGAATCCAACAATACACTAAAAGGATCATACACCATGATCAAGTTGGATTTATCCCAGTAATGCAAGGATTTTTCAATATCCACAAATCAATCAGTGTGATACACCACATCAACAACTTGATGATCACCATATGATCATCTAAATAGATGCAGGAAAACCTTTTGACAAATTCAACACTGATATATGATTAAAAACTCTACAGAAATTGGGCATAGAGGGAACATACCTCAACATAATAAAGGCCATATATGAGAAACATACAGTTAACATTATACTCAATGGTGAAAAGCTGAAAACATTTCCTCTCAGATCAGGAACAAGACAAGGATGTCCACTCTCGCCACTTTTATTCAACATAGATTTGGAAGTCCTAGCCATTGCTATCAGAGAAGTAAAAGAAATAAAAGAAATCCAAATTGTAAAAGAAGAAGTAAAACTGTCACTGTTTGCAGATGACATGATACTATACATAGAAAAACCTAAAGATGCTACCAGAAAACTCCTAGAACTCATCAATGAGTTCAGTAAAGTTGCAGGATACAAAATTAATACACAGAAATCTGTTGCATTTATATACACTAACAATGAATGATCATGAAGAGAAATTAAGGAAACAATCCCATTTACCATCACAATAAAAAGAATAAAATACCTAGGGATAAACCTACCAAAGGGGCAAAAGTCCTATCCTCCAAAAACTATAAGATGCTGATGAAAGAAACTGAAGATGGCACTAACAGATGGAAAGATATATTGTGTTCTTGGACTGGAAGAATCAATATTCTCAAAATGACTCTACTACCCAAGGCAATCTACAGATTCAATGCAATCCATATCAAAATACCAATGACATTTTTCACAGAAGTGAACAAATATATTTTTTAACTTGTTTAGAGACACAAAAGACCACAAATAGCCAAATCAAACTTGAGAAAGAAAAACGGAGCTGGAGGAATCAGGATCCCTGACTTCAGACTATACTACAAAGCTACAGTCATCAAAACGGTATGGTCCTGGCACAAAACCAGAAATATAGGTTAATGGAACAGGATAGGAAGCCCAGAAATAAACCCACACACCTATGATCAATTAATCTACACAAAACAGGCAAGACTATACAATGGAGAAAAGGCCGTCTTTTTCAGTAAACTGTTCAGGAAAACTGGACAGCTACATGTAGAAGAATGAAATTAAAATACTCCCTAACACCATACACAAAAATAAACTCAAAATGGATTAAAGACCTAAATGTAAGACAATGTACTATAAAAATCTTACAGGAAAACATAAGACATAACACCCTTTGACATAAATCTGAGCAATATCTTTTTCAATCCATCTCCTAGAGAAATGGAAATAAAAGCAAAAATTAAGATATGGGACATAATTAAACTCAAGAACTTTTACACAGCAAAGGAAACCATAAACAAAATGAAAAGACAACCCACAGAATTGGAGAAAATGTTTGTAAACAGTGCAACTGACAAGGATTGCTCTCCAAAATTTACAGACAGCTCATGTGGCTCTATATAAAAAACCCAAACAACCCAATCAAAAAATGGGCAGAGGACCTAAATAGACATTTCTCCAAAGAAGACATACAGATGGCCAAGAGGCACATGAAAAGATGCTCAACATTGCTAATAATTAGAGAAATGCAAATCAAAACTACATTGAGATATCACCTCACCCCAGTCAGAATGGTCATCATCAAAAAGTCTACAAACAATAAATGCTGGAGAGGGTGTGGAGAAAAGGGAACCCTCCTACACTATTAGTGGGAATGCAAATTGGTACAGCCACTATGAAGAACAGTATAGACGTTCCTTAAAAAACTAAAAAGAGAGCTACCATATGATCCAGCAATCCCACTCCTGGGAATATATCTGGAGAAAACCATGGTTTGAAAGGATATATGTCCCCCGTGTTCATTGCAGCACTGTTTAAAATAGCCAAGATATGGAAGCAACCTAAATGTCTATCGACAGAGGAATGGATAAAGAACATGTGGTACATATATACAATGATATATTACTCAGACATAAAAAATTATGAAATAATGTCATTTCCAGCAACAAGGATGCACCTGGAGATTATCATAGTAAGTGAAGTTAGTCAGACAGAGAAGGATAAATATCATATATAACTTATATGTGGAATCTGATTAAAGGCTACAAATGAACTTATCTATAAAACAGAAATAGAGTTACATATATAGAAAATAAATGTTTACCAGGGAGTAAGGGGATGACGGATAAATTGGAAGATTGGTACTGACATATACACACTAGTATACAGAATGTAGATAACCAACAAGGACCTACTGTATAGCATAGGGAACTCTGCTCAATATTCTGTAATAACCTAAATGGGAAAAGAATTTGACGAAGACTGGATATATGACTATGTATAACTGAATCACTTTGCTGTACATCTGAAACTAACAGAAAACTGTAAATCAACTATAGTCCAATACAAAATAAAGTTTTTATTTTATTTTTTAAAGTCTTTATTGAATTCGTTACAATATTGCTTCCATTTTATGTTTTGGATTTTTGGCTGTGAGGCATGTGGGATCTTAGCTCTCTGACCAGGGATCGAACCTGCACCCCCTACATTGGAAGGCAAAGTCTTAACCACTGGACCGCCAAGGAAGTCCCTAAAATAAAAATTAAATAAAAAATCAGAAATGAAGTAATCATACATATTACAATACAAATGAACCTGCAGAAAGTTATGCTAAGTGAAAGAAGCCAGACACAGAAGACCATATTTTGTATGATCCCATTTATATGAAATTTTAGAAATGGCAAAACTATAGCTATAAAAAGCAGTGGTTGCCTAGGACTAATGATCGAAAAGGCGAAAACTGCAAATTGGCCACAAGATTTTTTTGTGTGTGGCAACAGAAATGTCCTAAAATTAAACTGTGGTGATGTTTTTACAACTCTGTAAAATTACTTAAAAATAATTTAAGTGTACACTTAAAATGAGTGAATTTTATAGTACATAATTCACCTCAAAAAAGCTGTTAAAAATGTTTAAAAAAAGAAAAAAGCACAAACTAAATAAATATAAGTTAACAATATGACTTGTATATTCACTTAGAATTATCGTACTGAAAATTTAAGGATAATATTCCTCATATCATAATTTATAACACTAATTTACAGAGCTTATTATGCTACTTGATTTTTTCAAAAGTAAAAGGAAATATATGTATATATATGGTAAAATGTGTGTGGATATATGTATGTGTGTGTTTGTGTGTGTAAAATAATAGCATATATATGTAAATATAACTAATAGTATGTATACACACACACAGAGCACATGATATTATAACCCCCCACTTTACTGGTGAAGTAACCCTGGCATGGAGAGTTTATGTAGTTTGGCTTAAATCACGTAGCTAAAGAGTGTCAAAGCGGCAGAGCTGGGATTGAAACCAAGCAGTTTAAAGATCTTGCCCGTAAATACTACTTAACTCTTCCCTACACTGCCTTGCCTTTCACAGATAGCCTGACTAGTACTGAAAGAAGTGGAGCTAATACACTCATTCTAAACACCTCTCCTCCTTTTTCTGTTTGTTTGTTTTTTATTTTTTCTGGTTATATCTCATGTTATGCTCATAACCAACTTAAATCTAAATTTTTAAATGCTAATAAATCCATTAAAGTATTTTCTCCTGTATGTATAATCATTCTCTGTAATCTGGATCTTCCTTGTCAGCTTCTAAATAACCTTGAATAATTCCAACCACTAAAAAGAAAAGATCATTATGTAATGTGATAGAGGTACTAATTATCACTGTAATGGCAATCATATTACAATATATAAATATATCAAATTAACATGTTGCACACCTTAAATTTTACACTTTAAATATTACATGTCAAAAATATTTCAGTAAGACGATAATTTTTTAAAACCCTTGAAACTCTACAATTAAATTAATAATAATAATAAAAAATAATTAAAACCCTCTCAAATTCACATTTCTCTTCAGTTGCTACCCCATCTTTCCTCTTCTTTTTATTATTATCATATTATTATATTTAAAAATACTCTTTCTTCACTTCTGATTTAATCATCAGTCCATGTAGCATGACACCAACCTTTGCCATTCCATCAAAAACAATTCTCATTCAGTCATTCATGACTTTAAACCACTAATCTTCTTTAACCTGTTAAATTTTAGGCTTCACATTACTTGATCTTTCAGTAGCTCTGTCACTGTTATATGCTTTCTTTTTATAACACTCTTCCTTGATTCCACGTTGTTACACTGTTCTTTTTTTTTTTTTTTTTTTCTATTTCTCTGGCTGCTTATCAATCTTCTTTGCAGATTCATTCTCAGCTGTACAGCAATTAAATATCAGAATTCTTCAATATTTTCTCCAAGGCCCACTTCCCCTCTTACACAAGACTCTCTTTGCAGGTGATATTCTCCACCCTAAGATTTTCATTACAGTAGTTCAAGTTAGACATCCCCTCTACATTCTCAGTATTCTACTTGGCCAGTACCTTTGGATGTTTCATGAGATCTATTAAAAGTAAATGTCGAAAACATAACCAATTATCTTCCCCACTTGCCCTCTGAATCCCCTATCTAATTATCTTCCTGGGTTTTCTATCTTAGTGAATGAAACCTTCTGCCATCTAATTATGCTTCCCACAAATCTACAGGTCATCAATGACATCCTCCTCTTCTTCAACCATTGATTATATCTCTTAAGTAAACTGACTATCATACAGACTATTAAGATAATTTTAGTGTTTTATATAATTTTGACAATTTTTGGCTATTTAATTTTTTTCTCTCCATTATCTAGGACTCAAATGATTACTCCAGCCTGGCTAGTTCTTCTGAGGCCCTAAAACAATATTTACTTGAACCCTTAATTCTTGATTTCCTTTTAGTACTTTTGGAATTTTAAGTTGCATAAGGCAGTATCAGTCATCTAAATGTTGCTATTGACCCTTCAACTCACTGCTTTTCCCCAGTACAGAATCCAATTTTCTCTCTAAAGCTCAGCACAAACTCTTTGTAAACTGCCTCTTAATTCTTTCCTCCAGCTGATGAGCTTGTTTTTGGGGAGAGAAAGAACACAGAGACCAGGGTTTTCTTTTCCTTTTCAGCAGTCTCATTAGGTCCACATTTTGCTCAGTTGACAAGTACTCAAGTCTGTCTTCTCCTTTTCTATTTCTATTTCTGAAAGTTTCTGATGAGCATTTAATGATTTTTCAAGCATTTCATTCTTTCCAGTTGATTCTCCCCTTCTCTTCGCTGCCTGACACACAGTATGCAGACATCTCTGAGAACAGATTCATCGCAGCCTCTTACCTGAGTGGAAACTGATGCTCACTTCAGAAATCAGCTTCAGATGGATGTAGAGAGAATAACCATTCTTCTGAAGATTGACTTCCATGGGGAGAGAGCAAAACACATTCAGTTTAGAGCCAACTATATTAAAATAAAGAGTGTAGCAGAGAGGGGGCCATAGATTGAAGGAATACCCATTGAGTGTCAGAATCAATGCTGCAAGTAACTTTAAGATTATCTAGTTCAGCCTTCTTGTTTTACTGATGAGGAAACTGAGGCCCAGAAAGTTGAAAAAATTTGTTCCTGTAGCAAAAGTAGCTCTTGTTTCCAGACCTGTTTGGGAACCAGCCACTATTTGTTGGTAGTCTCCTATGACACTGCCTGTGTCTCTGGTTGAATGTTGTCTATACCATCTATAATATCTCTTTCTCTTAAAGTTGTAAGAAAAAATTCTAAAGTATAACAAGTGTGGTAGCCTTTCCTATACATATTTCATAGAAGATTTTAGAAGCTAATTCTGTTCCTGATCCAAAGAAAAAAATGTCACCCTGTGTATTTGACCATCTGTCCTTCTACTGATTTACTTTTTCTACCTTGCCTTGGATGAATTTTCTCCTTGTATTGAGCATTTGGTTCTAAGAAGTGGAGCAAGGCAGTATCGAATTAGCTAAAATGGAAAGAGGTAGGAAGTATAGAATATTTTGAGTGATGATAAGAAGTACATAAGACACCTCTGTTATCACTTGACAGTGGTGATTTGTTATCATAGGTAAGAAATTACCAAAATATGAAAGAGAAAATGCGGGTCTTGTACTAATAGAAACTCAATTTCTAACCCTGTGAGATTAGATGCTATTTCCCCATCTTTATCCCTAGGTCTATTTTCCCTTTAACATTGGACTATAAAAGGTAAAGAAAATGTCTGAGTACATCTTGGACTCATCTTTTCGCAAGTATTTATTAAAGGTTCATAATATATGAGGCACTTTTATGAATGCCTGATTCTCCCTTCAAAAAACGTAATCAAGATAGACATAGGTTCACTCTACATTTTGCTTATATTTCAACACACGGAAGCAGCTATCCACCTGTTTCCAGCCCCAAGGGATCATCCTGGCTGCTGAGACATTCAGCTCAGGTGTATAGTAGGAGTTCAGTAAATGACAGAATTATACTCAATAGTTGAGTTGACTACTTAATTACTTCTTGAAAGCTATATTCTTACCTGTACTAGATTCTGACACATATTCTAATACATCCTCTCCTATTTCTTCTGATCTAGTGAAGTGCTCATATCCCTCTTTCTGTTTGCCATGACCTCAATATCTCTTATTACTATATATATATATATATATATATATATATATATATATATATATATATATATATATATATATATATATTTGGCCACACCACACAGCATGCGGGATCCTAGTTCTCCAACCAGGGATTTCCACTGCAGGGGAAGTGTGGAGTCCCAACCACTGGACCACCAGGGAAGTCCCATCTTATTGCCATATTTGATGCCACCCGTTGGCTAAATTATCTCTTGTTGCCCATCCCTGGGGTATCTGAACAGAGTGCTTTCTTTTGGACTAGACAGTCTCCCCTAATAAGCAGTAGATTTTCCCTTTTTCCTCCTTTAATACATGCCCTATCCTGTTGACATGTCTAAGTGATAATCTATTGCTCTTTCCAGTGTAGTAGACTACCTTGTCAAGTCATATTATGAGCCAGAGCCTCCTTTATTGCCTAGGTATTTAATTACCCTTTATCTTAATACACTGGTTTTGACTCCTCTTTACTCAATCAAGGGTCTGCCTTCCATGTGATTGATTTGGTCTCCATTCCTGACTCTTCCTAGGACAAGCCCCTGGCCCAACTCCTGTAATGGCTTAGGATATTATGGAAAGCCTAAAACCACAGAATGAGCTAATTGTAAATTTCTAATTTTCTAAGTAAACTATATTGTCAAGTTTTTGGCCCAGTTCCCTCAACGACACTAAATGCTCAGTCATTCAAAAGATGTTTTCATTTATCTGTCTTAAAATATTAACAATGGTAATAGGCCAAGTGTTATCTATGTAGATCAAACACATTTTAATTATGAGGTTTATTCTGATCTACTCTAAAGCAAAAAGAAGATGCCATAAGTGGAAAAATTGTTTAGCTGACAATATATATGACACATTAAAGAGGTTAGGTCACTTGTCTTGGGTAATTAGAATAACTGAGAATCTGAGAGTTGGGATAGACCTTCAGCATCTTGTAATGGGACTGCCTTCACATTTAGGACATCCTTGGTGCTGGCCTAAGAATCCAGTATTAGCAAGTGAAAATGGCAGGCGGATATTCTCTCTAGTACATGTGTCTCAAAATTGGCAAAACTAAAGGAATGACAAGAAGGAAATGAGTTTTCACAAATACTTCTATTGGTTTTTGAGAGCAATTTGAAATTTAGATTTTCAGATAGGAATGATAATTTCCATGGTAGTTATTATATATAGCTCCTCCAAAAAATCCTTTAGGATAATTACACCTATATATACCTGCTCTATGCCAGATACTGTATTTTTATAACCCTGACAACAACAGTAGGAAATAAGTATTGATAGCTCCATTTTATGAGTGAGAAAATAAACTAGTAGAGACGAGAACCATATCTAGGATTACCCAGGTAGTATATAGAAAAAATTAGATTTGGATCCAGAAATGCTTGACTCTGGGTTTATGGTCATTTCAAAACACCTTGCTGTATCTTTATTTCAGCCAAACAGAAATTTTTTAGAGGTTGCTTCTGATATCAACTTAGATGGTAACTTTTATCAGCTAGGCTTTATACAATATATTATATACAATATTTTCTTTCAAAATATGCTGTTATTTATATGGTGATTTGAGAAGAAAATGATTTCACTTGAATTGGGTTGCAAGCATAGCAAGTCACTAAAATAATAAGAAAGACAGACAACTCATGCAATTTTGAAAATAAGGAAGCAAATGAGAGAGCATTGATTTGAAAGATGTATCTTTTTTTGGATGGTAGAGAAAAGGATAAAGGGACAAATAGGTGGCAAAGACTGCTTACAAGCTGCTACCAGCTTTTTTTTTCTGTATTCGAAGAGAGTGAGGAGGTTTTTGCCTGAACCACTGAACCACTGTCTATGTGGATGGCAGAGGGGGTGATTAGTTTTGAATCATCTTAATTCTAAGTTATCTATACACAGATCCTTCTTGTCAGTGACTGAATTTACTTCTGTTGGCACCCCAGCCAAGGAAAGTTTTAATGTCTACAATGGGTTGAATAGTGGCTCTAAAAAGATATGTCCAAATCCTAACCTCTGGTACTGTGAATGTGACCTTATTTGGAAATGAGTTCTTTGCAGGTGTAATTATGTTGTTAAAGATGTTGAGATGAGATCATCCTGGATTAGCCAGATGGGCCCTAAATCCAGTGAAATGTGTCCTTATAAAAGATGGATGAGCAGAATATAGAAGAGAGACAGAGGGAGAAGACCATAGATGACAGAGGCAGAGATCAAAGTTTTGCTACTACAAGCCAAAGAATAACTATAGTAACCAAAAGCTAGAAGAGGCAAGGAAGGATTCTTCCCTAGAGCCTTTGAAGGGTGCCCTGCTGGCATCTTGATTTCGGACTTCTGACAGCCACAACTGTGAAAGAATAAATTTGTGTTAATTTACCCAGTTTGTGGTAATTTGTATAGCAGCACTGAGATACTAATGCAATGTCTAAATGAAAATCTCTGTCAAATGTTCTTATTCCTTGCTCCTGTTAAAGGGGTGCTGACTCTTTGTGCTTCTTCCAAACTACATGCAAGGGCATTATGCATAAACTGAAATGAATTCATTCTTTACCATTTCTCCTGGAAGTTCTCAATCCCTACACTTAATTTGACCATTGAAGATTTGAATACATAGTTGGGAAGAGCAAGGCAGGGCCTGGACTGACTTTTCCAGCATGTTTTCTGACTTAGCAATCAAACAAAATATTCTGCAGAATGGTATGTCTATAAGACTGATGCTAATATTCCTGGGGATGAGAGTATCAAGAACAGAGTGGGCTACTGGTTTGGATTCTACAGTTGGGTGGGTCTTTAATCACCTGGAAGTGACAACACTGTGCCCCTCTTTTTGACTAACAGTTTTATTCCAGAGTCAGAGTTGTTAGTTTACCAGATATGATGTGACTTTTTTTATTGTGGCATAAACAGAAACAGTTTACCTACTGCAATAGCCAATTTTATTTCTCAGTAGGCATTGAAATAACTCAGGCAAAGTGCTTTCCTACTGAGAAAATTCACGCATGGAACCATAAAATACTGGCTGTTCCTTCTCTCCAACATGTTCTTCTTCACTCATGTTCCTAAACAAATCACCCTCCAAATAGCATGTTTGCAGAAGTACCCACAACTCTTAATGACGGTGAGTGATTTTTTAATAGCTGGAGGTTTTGAATCAGGATAATTTTGGCAAAGGATTAGGGAAGGTTGTGTTTTACCCAAGCTTGAGAACAAGTTAGGCTCTGAAATGGATGCAGCTATACAAAATCTCAATGCATAAAATCTCAATCCCAAATGCATAAAATCAGGGAAAACTTCCTCCCTTCTTGCTTAAATAATAGTAAACCTCTCAGCTTTTTCACTGAGGTATTTTCATGCTGCCATTCTCAGATTCATTAAGTATCTATAAAATATCTATTAAATATCTATAACCTGCCAGACAATGTTAGGTGATTTACACACTTTATCTCATTAAATCCTGAAAATGATATAAGGGCAGGGATAATTATCCCTGTGGAGCAGAAACTGAGAAAATAAGGGTTAGAAAAATTAAATTACTTGTCCCAAATTACAGACTAAATAAATCTCAGAGCTAGGTCTTTCAGCTGTGTTCTTTAAGCCCAGATTTATTTATTTCCCCTTTCTTTTTTTTTCAATAATTGAATTGGTCAAGCATTTCTTAATATAACTTAAAGACCATTGTGTGTAAGTGACGGTTTTCTCAATGAGCATTATTTCGCAGTAGTATTTATCACAGCAGTAACTGCAGAGAATGAGGTCTTCAGAGTAAGTTATAGTAGATGATCATTATGTACAGGGAGACTTAATTTTATAAAACAACAACAACAACAGCAAAATTGCTGTTCAAACTGCAAGGATTTAATTTTTATTGTGCTAATTTTAATTAAGTTTAATTAATGCTGCTGAGCTTGGTAAACTTGAATCACTTCAAATAACACCCCCAGAAGCCCTGAAATATCTTTCTTACTTGTCAAACCTGTCCTCTGGTTGAATCTCAACTCAACAGAAATTGCTTATTCCTTCCAAATTCATGCTATCATTTATCCATTTGTTATATGAAATCCAATTTGTAATTGAATCTTTGTCCAATACTTCATCAGAGAGAGAGAGAGATGAGCTCCAAGATTATTCATTATCTTAAATAGCACAACTGAGTTCTGCTGAATTCTGCCTCCTCTAATTAATAACCAGACTATACCTTCTTGAATGTTTTCTCTGATTCATTTTTTTTTCAAATTGCTGCTTATATCATAATTGGTGCTTCAGAGATGAAGTTTCCTCTCCTCTACTCCTACCTGTGCAAAATAACGTTGAGGAAAAAGACCTGGAAGCTTAGTATGTAAACCTCCAGACTTTCCACGTTCTGTCTCTTGATTCTTGGAAAATACAGAGCAGATGCCAACATACAGTTTTTAAAACTCTAAGGGAAAGTTTAAATCTTTCAGATTTAAAGTAACAGAAACTTTCTGGAGGCTGAACTTTAGAGTTTTCCAGATTGAAAAGGCTGGAGAACTCTGAAGCTTTAACTCATAAATTCACTCCTTGGAACAATTCTACAAATTTTCTCAAAACTGATTCAGGCCCTTTGACTAAGTCTTTTATGATTTCCAGGCCTCATGTGACTCCCTTAGTCTCAATGACTCTACTCTCATCTTTTCTCCTGTGGTTTCATAGCCTCTCTTTGCTGACTGTTTTAGTCAGCTTGGGCTGCTACAGCAAAATACCACAGGCTGGGCAACTTAAACAACAGAAATTTATTTTTCATGATTTTGGAAGATGAGAAGTGCAAGATGAAGGTGATGACTGATTTTGTTCCTGGTGAAAGTTCCCTTTCTGGTTTGCAGCGGGATGTCTTCTTGCTGTATCCTCATATGGCAGAGAGAGAAAGAGAGAGAGAGAGATTTTTTTTTTCTCTTCTGCCTCTTCTTATAAGGGCACTAATCCCATTATGAGGGCTCCACAGTCATGACCTAATTACCTCCCAAAGACCCCACCTCCAAATACCATTGCATTGGGAATTAGGGCTTCATCATATGAATATGAATTTTGAGGCAACACAAACATTTAGTCCATAGCCCTGTCTGTTAACCAAGAGAAACAATGTCTGCTCCCACCTAACATCACTCTCTGTATCTGTGGGCTAGAGCCCCTCAAACCTTCTCAAGGAGTGGCTCTAGGAAGTCTCCATTTCTTGTACATCATATCTGCTATAAAGAGACATTCCTTTTGGCATATAAACATGCTGCTAATTCTCCCACCTTAAAATATATCCAAATAAAATGAAAACAAATATCTAGATTTTACTTTCCTTTTCATCTACCTCCTTGACATCTATATAGCAAAATTCTTCAAAAAATATTTATATTCATTTTCTCTACTTCTTTGATTTTCTTTTAAACACACTCCTATCAGGCTTTAATTTCCAGTACTAGTTCAAAGCTGCTTTCTCAAGTCACAAATTTTTTTTGAATCCTATGTTCAGTTCTAGTCCTCATCTTACATGTTTTTTAAGCAGAAGTATTCATGGTGGACCACTTCTCCTTTCTTACTATGCCATCTTTACTTGGCTTCTGGATGCCACACTTTCCTCGTTCTCCCCCTACATCAATTATGATTGCTTCTTCTTAGTCTCCTTTGCTGTTCTTCCTCTTTACCTCCCATGACTTACAAATTTATCTCCAGCCAAGACTTCTCTCTTAAACTCTAGACCCATACAGCCAGCTGTCTACTTAGATATAACATTTAATATGTCTAATTTAACATGTCAAAACTGAACTCTGGGAAATCCCTTTCCTCATACACAAACCTGTTCTATCTGCAGTCTTTACTATCTCAGTTAATGGGAAGTCCATCTATCAATTGCTCAGTTCAAAAATCTTCAGATTGACTTTTCTTTTTATTACATATAGTCTATCAGGATATCGTATTGGTTCTACCTTCAAAATGCATTTAGAAATCAAACATTTCTTACATTTTCCCCTGTAACACCCCAAGTTCAAGTAACCATCGTCTTAATCCTGTGTCATTTCAGTAGCTACCTAGCTGGTTTCCCAACTTTAGCCCTTGCTTCCTCTTAATCTCCCTCATTATATTTGCTTAGTTCCTTGTTTCTTCTTAGAAAAAAGTCTTCAGTCTGTTCACAACAGGATAGTCAAAGTTATCCTTTTAAACGTAAATCAAATCATGTCCTTTTTCTATCCCAGAATGATACCCCATTTCATGCTTTGTGAAAACCAGGGTCCATGTATCTTAAAAAATAAATAATGGCTATGCCACAGTAACTGCTATTTCTTTCTTTTTTTTTTTTTAAACATCTTTATTGAAGTATAATTGCCTTACAATGGTGTGTTAGCTTCTGCTTTATAACAAACTGAATCAGTTATACACATACAATATGTTCCCCTATCTCTTCATCTCTTCCCTCTTGCATCTCCCTCCCTCCCACCCTCCCCAGCCCACCCCTCTAGGTGGTCACAAAGCACCGAGCTGATCTCCCTGTGCTATGTGGCTGCTTCCCACTAGCTATCTATTTTACATTTGGTAGTGTATATATGTCCATGACACTCTCTTACCCTGTCACATCTCACCCCACCCCCTCCCCATATCCTCAAGTCCATTCTCTAGTAGGTCTGTGTCTTTATTCCCATCTTGCCACTAGGTTCTTCATGGTTTTTTTTTTTTTTTCCTTAGATTCCGTATATATGTGTTAGCATACTGTATTTGTTTTTCTCTTTCTGACTTACTTCACTCTGTATGACAGACTCTAACTCCATCCACATCATTACAAATACCTCCATTTCATTTCTTTTTATGGCTGAGTAATATTCCATTGTATATATGTGCCACATCTTCTTTATCCATTCATCTGTCGATGGGCATTTAGGTTGCTTCCATGTCCTGGCTATTGTAAATAGAGCTGCAATGAACATTTTGGTACATGACTCTTTTTGACCTATGGTTTTCTCAGGGTATATGCCCAGTAGTGGGATTGCTGGGTCGTATGGTAGTTCTATTTGTAGTTTTTTAAGGAACCTCCGTACTATTCTCCATAGTGGCTGTATCAATTTACATTCCCACCAACAGTGCAAGAGTGTTCCCTTTCCTCCACACCCTATCCAGCATTTATTGTTTCTAGATTTTTTGATGATGGCCATTCTGACCGGTGTGAGATGATATCTCGTTGTAGTTTTGATTTGCATTTCTCTAATGATTAATGATGTTGAGCATTCTTTCATGTGTCTGTAGGCCATCTGTATATCTTCTTTGGAGAAATGTCTATTTAGGTCTTCTGCCCATTTTTGGATTGGGTTGTTCGTTTTTTTGTTATTGAGCTGCATGAGGTGCTTGTAAATCTTGGAGATTAATCCATTGTCAGTTGCTTCATTTGCAAATATTTTCTCCCATTCTGAGGGTCGTCTTTTGGTCTTGTTTATGGTTTCCTTTGTTGTGCAAAAGCTTTTAACTTTCATTAGGTCCCATTTGTTTATTTGTGTTCTTATTTCCATTTCTCTGGGAGCTGGGTCAAAAAGAATCTTGCTGTGATGTATGTCATAGAGTGTTCTGCCTATGTTTTCCTCTAAGAGTTTGATAGTGTCTGGCCTTACATTTAGGTCTTTATTCCATTTTGAGTTTATTTTTGTGCATGGTGTCAGGGAGTGTTCTAATTTCATACTTTTACATGTATCTGTCCAATTTTCCCAGCACCACTTATTGAAGAGGCTGTCTTTTCTCCACTGTATATTCTTGCCTCCTTTATCAAAGATAAGGTGACCATATGTGTGTGGGTTTATCTCTGGGCTTTCTATCCTGTTCCATTGATCTATATTTCTGTTTTTGTGCCAGTACCAAACTGTCTTGATTACTGTAGCTTTGTAATATAGTCTGAAGTCAGGGAGCCTGATTCCCCCAGCTCCATTTTTCGTTATCAAGATTGCTTTGGCTATTCGGGGTCTTTTGTGTTTCCATACAAATTGTGAAATTTTTTTGTTCTAGTTCTGTGAAAAATGCCAGTGGTAGTTTGATAGGGATTGCACTGAATCTGTAGATTGCTTTGGGTAGTAGAGTCATTTTCACAATGTTGATTCTTCCAATCCAGGAACATGGTATATCTCTCCATCTATTTGTATCATCTTTAATTTCTTTCATCAGTGTCTTATAATTTTCTGCATACAGGTCTTTTGTCTCCTTAGGTAGGTTTATTCCTAGATATTTTATTCTTTTTGTTGCAATGGTAAATGGGAGTGTTTTCTTAATTTCACTTTCAGATTTTTCGTCATTAGTGTATAGAAATGCAAGAGATTTCTGTGCATTTATTTTGTATCCTGCTACTTTACCAAATTCATTGATTAGCTCTAGGAGTTTTCTGGTAGCATCTTTATGATTCTCTATGTATAGTATCATGTCATCTGCAAATAGTGACAGCTTTACTTCTTCTTTTCCGATTTGGATTCCTTTTATTTCTTTGTCTTCTCTGATTGCTGTGGCTAACACTTCCAAAACTATGTTGAATAATAGTGGTGAGAGTGGGCAACCTTGTCTTGTTCCTGATCTTAGTGGAAATGGTTTCAGTTTTTCACCATTGAGGACAATGTTGGCTGTTGGTTTGTCATATATGGCCTTTATTATGTTGAGGAAAGTTCCCTCTATGCCTACTTTCTGCAGGGCTTTTATCATAAATGGGTGTTGAATTTTGTCGAAAGCTTTCTCTGCATCTATTGAGATGATCATATGGTCTTTCTCCTTCAATTTGTTAATATGGTGTATCACATTGATTGATTTGCATATATTGAAGAATCCTTGCATTCCTGGGATAAACCCCACTTGATCATGGTGTATGATCCTTTGAATGTGCTGTTGGATTCTGTTTGCTAGTATTTTGTTGAGGATTTTTGCATCTATGTTCATCAGTGATATTGGCCTGTAGTTTTCTTTCTTTGTGACATCTTTGTCTGCTTTTGGTATCAGGGTGATGGTGGCCTTGTAGAATGAGTTGGGGAGTGTTCCTCCCTCTGCAATATTTTGGAAGAGTTTGAGAAGGATAAGTGTTAGCTCTTCTCTAAATGTTTGATAGAATTCACCTGTGAAGCCATCCGGTCCTGGGCTTTTGTTTGTTGGAAGGTTTTTAATCACAGTTTCAATTTCAGTGCTTGTGATTGGTCTGTTCATATTTTCTATTTCTTCCTGGTTCAGTCTTGGCAGTTTGTGCATTTCTAAGAATCTGTCCGTTTCTTCCAGGTTGTCCATTTTATTGGCATAGAGTTGCTTGTAGTAATCTCTCATGATCTTTTGTATTTCTGCAGGGTCAGTGGTTACTTCTCCTTTTTCATTTCTAATTCTATTGATTTGAGTCTTCTCCCTTTTTCTCTTGATGAGTCTGCTAATGGTTTATCAATTTTGTTTATCTTCTCAAAGAACCAGCTTTTAGTTTCATTGATTTTTGCTCTTGTTTCCTTCATTTCTTTTTCATTTTTTTCTGACCTGATCTTTATAATTTCTTTCCTTATGCTGGCTTTGGGGTTTATTTTGTTCTTCTTTCTCTAATTGCTTTAGGTGCAAGGTTAGGTTGTTTATTCGAGATGTTTCCTGTTTCTTGAGGTAGGCTTGTATTGCTATAAACTTCCCTCTTAGCACTGCTTTTGTTGCGTCCCATAGGTTTTGGGTCATCGTATCTCCATTGTCATTTGTTTCTAGGTATTTTTTGATTTCCCCTTTGATTTTTTCAGTGATCACTTCGTTATTAAGCAGTGTATTTTGTAGCCTCCATGTGTTTGTATTTTTTACAGATCTTTTCCTGTAATTGATATCTAGTCTCATAGCGTTGTGGTCGGAAAAGATACTTGATACGATTTCAATTTTCTTAAATTTACCAAGGCTTGATTTGTGACCCAAGATATGATCTATCCTGGAGAATGTTCCATGAGCACTTGAGAAAAATGTGTATTCTGTTGTTTTTGGGTGGAATGTCCTATAAATATCAATTAAGTCCATCTTGGTTAATGTATCATTTAAAGCTTGTGTTTCCTTATTTATTTTCATTTTGGATGATCTGTCCATTGGTGAAAGTGGGGTGTTAAAGTCCCCTACTATGATTGTGTTGCTGTCGATTTCCCCTTTTATGGCTGTTAGTAGTTGCCTTATGTATTGAGGTGCTCCTATGTTGGGTGCATAAATATTTACAATTGTTATACCTTCCTCTTGGATCGATCCCTTGATCATTATATAGTGTCCTTCTTTGTCTCTTGTAATATTCTTTATTTTGCAGTCTATTTTGTCTGATATGAGAATTGCTACTCCAGCTTTCTTTTGATTTCCATTTGCATGGAATATCTTCTTCCATCCCCTCACTTTCAGTCTGTATGTGTCTCTAGGTCTGAAGTGGGTCTCTTGTAGACAGCATATATATGGGTCTTGTTTTTGTATCCATTCAGCCAGCCTGTGTCTTTTGGTGGGAGCATTTAATCCATTTACATTCAAGGTAATTATCGATATGTATGTTCCTATTCCCATTTTCTTAAATGTTTTGGGTTTGTTATTGTGGGTGTTTTCCTTCTCTTGTGTTTCTTGCCTAGAAATGTTCCTTTAGCATTTGTTGTAAAGCTGGTTTGGTGGTGCTGAACTCTCTCAGCTTTTGCTTGTCTGTAAAGCTTTTAATTTCTCCATCGAATCTGAATGAGATCCTTGCTGGGTAGAGTAATCTTGGTTGTAGGTTTTTCTCCTTCATCACTTTAAGTATATCCTGCCACTCCCTTCTGGCTTGCAGAGTTTCTGCTGAAAGATCAGATGTTAACCTTATGGGGATTCCCTTGTGTGTTATTTGTTGTTTTTCCCTTGCTGCCTTTAATATGTTTTCCTTATATTTAATTTTTGACAGTTTGATTAATATGTGTCTTGGCGTGTTTCTCCTTGGGTTTATCCTGTATGGGACTCTCTGTGCTTCCAGGACTTGATTAACTATTTCCTTTCCCATATTAGGGAAGTTTTCAACTATAATCTCTTCAAATATTTTCTCAGTCCCTTTCTTTTTCTCTTCTTCTTCTGGGACCCCTATAATTCGAATGTTGGTGCGTTTAATGTTGTCCCAGAGGTCTCTGAGAGTGTCCTCAGTTCTTTTCATTCTTTTTTCTTTATCCTGCTCTGTAGTAGTTATTTCCACCATTTTATCTTCCAGGTCACTTATCCTTTCTTCTGCCTCAGTTATTCTGCTATTGATCCCATCTAGAGTATTTTTAATTTCATTTATTGTGTTTTTCATCGTTGCTTGGGTCCTCTTTAGTTCTTCTACGTCCTTGTTAAATGTTTCTTGCATTTTGTCTATTCTATTTCCAAGATTTTGGATCATCCTTACTATCATTATTCTGAATTCTTTTTCAGGTAGACTACCTATTTCCTCTTCATTTGTTAAATCTGGGGTGTTTTGGCCCTGCTCCTTCATCTGCTGTGTGTTTTTCTGTCTTCTCATTTTGCTTATCTTACTGTGTTTGGGGTCTCCTTTTCACAGGCTGCAGGTTCGTAGTTCCCGTTGTTTTTGGTATCTGTCCCCAGTGGCTAAGGTTGGTTCAGTGGGTTGTGTAGGCTTCCTGGTGTAGGGAACTAGTGCCTGAGTTCTGGTGGATGAGTCTGGATCTTGTCTTTCTGGTGGGCACATCCACGTCTGGTGGTGTATTTTGGGGTGTCTGTGGCCTTCTTATGATTTTAAGCAGCCTCTCTGCTAATGGATGGGGCTGTGTTCCTGTGTTGCTAGTTGTTTGGCATAGGGTGTCCAGCACTGTAGCTTGCTGGTCGTTGAGTGAAGCTGGGTCTTGATGTTGAGATGGAGATCTCTGAGAGATGTTCGCCATTTGGTATTATGTGGAGCTGGGAGGTCTCTTGTGGACCAGTGTCCTGAAGTTGGCTCTCCCACCTCAGAGGCACGGCCCTGATGCCTGGCTGGAGCACCAAGAGCCTTTCGTCCACACGGCTCAGAGTAAAAGGGAGAAAAAATAGAAAGAAAGAAAGAAAGAGGCTATAATATAGTGAAGTAAAATAAAACTATTATAAAGCAGAGCTATACAGACAAAATCTCACCCAGAAGCATATACATATACACTCACAAAAAAAAGGAAAAGGGGAAAAATTAATATATCCTGCTCCGAAAGTCCACCTCCTGAATTTGGGATGATTCGTTGTCTATTCAGGTATTCAACAGATGCAGGCACATCAAGTTGTTTGTGGAGTTTTAATCCGCTGCTTCTGAGGCTGCTGGGAGAAATTTCCCCTTCTCTTCTCTGTTCGCACAGCTCCTGGGGATCAGCTTTGGATTTGGACCCGCCTCTGTGTGTAGGTCACCTGAGGGCGTCTTTTCCCCGCCCAGACAGGACGGGGTTAAAGGAGCAGCTGCTTCGGGGGCTCTGGCTCACCCAGGCCGCGGGGAGGGAGGGGTACAGAGGAGGCGGGGCGAGCCTGCGGCGTCAGAGGCCGGCGTGACGTTGCAGCAGCCTGAGGTGCGCCGTGTGTTCTCCCGGGGAACTTGTCCCCAGATCACGGGAGCCTGTCGGTGGCGGGCTGCACAGGCTCCCGGGAGGGGCGGTGTGGAGAGTGTCCTGTGCTCACACACAGGCTTTTTGGAGGCGGCAGCAGCAGCCCCAGCGTCTCACGCCCGCCTCTGGGGCCCGCGTTGATCGCTGCGGCTCGCGCCCGTCTGTGGAGCTTGTTTAGGCGGCGCTCTGAATCCCCTCTCCCCGCGAGCCGTGAAACAAAGAGGCAAGAAAAAGTCTCTTGCCTCTTCGGCAGCTGCAGACTTTTTCCCGGACTCCCTCCCGGCTAGCTGTGGTGCACTAACCCCTTCAGGCTGTGTTTACACCGCCAACCCCAGTCCTCTCCCTGCGATCTGACCGAAGCCCAAGCCTCAGTTCCCAGCCCCGCCCGCCCCGGCGGGGGAGCAGACAAGCCTCTCGGGCTGGTGAGTGCTGCTTGTTGCCGAGCCTCTGTACAGGAATCTCTCCGCTTTGCGCTCCGCACCCCTGTGGCTGCGCTCTCTTCCGTGGCTCCGAAGCTTCCCCTCTCTGCCACCTGCAGTCTCTGCCCGCGAAGGGGCTTCCTAGTGCGTGGAAATTTTTCCTCCTTCACAGCTCCCTCCCACTGGTGCAGGTGCCGTCCCTATTCTTTTGTCTCTGTTATTTCTTTTTTCTTTTGCCCTACCCAAGTACGGGGGGAGTTTCTTGCCTGTTTAGAGGTCGGACGTTTTCTGTCAGCGCTCAGTGGGTGTTCTGTAGGAGCAGTTCCACGTGTAGATGTATTTCTACTGTATCTGTGGGAAGGAAGGTGATCTCCGCGTCTTACTCTTCCACCATCTTCTCTCCTGCTAACTGCTATTTCTGACACAAATAAGTCATTTGCTCATTATGAAAAGTAAAAATAGGTGTTCTTTAAGAAGCTCTTTAAATTTATGTAGTGAAAAATAAGGTTTGGCAGAATGGCACATAAAAGGTAAAAAATAGACATTTTTATTATAGTCAAATCAAGAAGCAAGTATTAAACATTTGCCATAAATAAAATGACATGTGGATTGAAAAACATGGACTAATCTTCTAGGGATCATACAGATACATATTCATACAGATGCATGACAGAAGTGATTCTCATACAAGTCAAACTGTGATATATACTTTAGTAGAGACACAAAATGCTGAAGGAGTAAAAAGTAGGAATATGAGAATGAGTTGAGATTTAAATAGAGTTCTGAAATTTGGTGAGATTTAGACAGACTGTGGTAAAAGGTGGGTGTATATGCCAAAGGAAAACATTGCATGGGGAGGTAAAAATAGGAAAAAAGTCACAAAAGCAAAAAAAAAAAAAAGTTCCGAACATGCTACAGTAGCAATGAATATTCAGGATGACTGAGGGGTAAAGTGCTCAGCTAGGAGAGGAGTACTAGGGAGGTTATGTGTAGAGACAAATGACATAGGATTTGAAAGAGCTGAAGACTGTTGACACAGGATCTTGAATGTCAAACTAAGAAATATGAGTGTTTTTCTTTACTCCAAGGGGAAACATTAAAAATGTTGAAGGAGTGCCTTACTTGATTCACAGGTTTAGTTTAATTAATTCAATTATAAATTATTATATAGCCAATCTTTCCTCATTACTGTCCTAGATATTTTGGGTTTTTTTCTAAGCTTTTTTTTTTTTTTTTTTTTTGGCTGTGCTGGGTCTTCTCTTCGTTGTGGCACAAGGGCTTCTCTAGTTGTGGCACGTGGGCTCCAGAGCATGTTGGCTCTCTAGCTGCAGTGTGCAGGCTTAGTTGCCCCGTGGCATGTGAGTTCTTAGTTCCCAAACCAGGGATTGAAACTGCACCCCTTGCACTGGAAGGTGGATTCTTAACCACTGGACCACCAGGGAAGTCTCAGTCCTAGATATTTTGATATTCATAAAAAGCACTTAGGCCATTTGACAAAATACAAATTCCAGGGCCTATGTCCAGATACAATATGGTAGATCTGGTGTGTGTTCCAGATATCCACATTTATTACAAGTCCATGAGTGATTCTGTGGGCAGTTAGTATGCAGACCCAGTTTGGTGAAATACTGATTTATAGCACACAAAGTTGTAGAAGACTTCTTAAGCTGTGCTTTCCAGTAGAGCCTATATTTTATATTTTAGTCTGGGAGTTATCACTGAAATTCCTAGTCTGCAAAGGCAGACACACACACACACACGCACGTGCACGCACACACACACAAACACTTCCCTTTGGTCAGACCCTTCAAAAATGTGACAGATATTTTGAAATTTTATTTCTTGTATGTGGATCCCAATATTCAAATATATATATTAAACTCAGTAGTCTTTCTTTTTTCGCTTAGTGGAATATATTCTTAGGACAAAAAGAGCTACTGAAAAATTTTGAACTTCACTTTGGAGGGTTTTTTGTTAGTAGTTTTGGATTTGTAATTGTTAAATTGTTTTTGTATTTATTGTAGGTTATTGTAAGGCAAAGCAAATGAGTAAATGTATTAATTAATTTATAGAAATGTATTTTGAACCCATTTTCTCACTATTAAGGAATGGAAGTACAAATAAGGAATGACAGAAGGTTTTGAATTTGAATTAGAGGATTAGTAGGAACTCTTTAAAAGAAAAAAAAAGTTTAAAGAAAAAAAGTATCCAGGAAGCAATGGATACTTTTTGCAATACTCATTAGTAAACCTATTTCTTAGTGATTGGTTTCTAAATATTCACCATTTCTTACTTTTAGTATCAGAATTACTTGGAGAAATTGCTAATTTCAGGAAAAGTACAGGTTGAGCCTAGAATATCATTTGTCCAGAGTAAGAAAGTATTCACAATGAAGTTCTGTCAAAAGGACATGTGCTCACAGAAGTTGGCTTGAAGGGGATTTGCTACCCAAATTTGGGACAATTAGAATCTGAAATCAATCATGATGGCAATAGACTATAATGTAATGAACAAAAATATATCTATGTGTCTGTAGTAACATATATCTCCCCCAAAAATAAATAAAGGGAGGAAAGAAGGTTAGAGATGTTTTCTTTATAGAAGAATGCCAGTTGTGATACATTAAAGAATAAATTCTTTGTTATTTTCCCCATTTAGAGGTGGGATGTTGAATTTTGGTTGGATCTGTGACTGCTTAAGCAAAAACATGTGGTAGAAGGAATATAGTATCAATTCTGGGTCCAGACTTTAAGAGATGGGAAACTTCTGTTTCCTTATTCTTGGAACATTAGCTTTAGACATGATCATGCTCCCTCTCAGAATCCCATCATCATGCTGTGAGAATCCCAAGCCACAATGAGAGGCTGAATTTGGGGACACTGGTCAACAGCCCCAGCAGAGCTACCAGCCAACAGATAACTTCAAATGCTAGCCATGTGAGTGAGCCATCTTGGAAGTTCCAGGTCAATCAAACTCCTACATGACTACACCTAAGGTAATATGTGGAGCAAAAGAACTACTCAGCTTATCCCAGTCAATTCACAAAACCATGACAAATAATAAAATAGCTGTTTTAAGCTACTACATTTTGGCGTGGTTTGTAATGCAGCAATAGATAACCAAGACAGTGGCTAATACATGTAGAAGGAATGTTAGTGTAGACAATAACCACTTTTACATGCCAGTATAATAATGGACTCAGGGAAGGATACTCAATGTATGCTAAAACTCTTGGGAAAATTGGCTTAATAATAGTATTGTGCTTTTATCTAAATGCCTGATATATTTTAATTACTATTTATTCAAATGTTCTTTTAAATCTCTCAACAAATTTTAGACCTTGGTTTATTCACTATTAACTATCATCTATCATTCAGCTCAGAATACAGTGGATCCTCAATAAATGCTTATTAAATAAAAATAAATGTATAAAAATATAAGGAAATGAAAGAATTGAAAGTAAAATCCCAAAGGATATTATTTTTAAAAGATTCTGTTCTCTGATGATCCTAGTCACCAAAAATATCCATTTATCTCAAGGAGAAAAGGGAGATCTCATATCCTCAGGGAAGAATAGAATCTTAAAGCTGTATTTGTCCAGATCATTTTATCAGGAATAAAAGACACATTACAAACTAGTTGTGTTATTTGGGCAATTCATGTGTCTTGATGCCATGTGAATAACACTGAACTCTGAGTTGAAGCCCTATATTCTAGATTAGGTTTCATCCCTTACTTTTCCCTATAACCAATAACCATTGATCATGGACTTCCACATTTATTATTTCTAATTTAGAGCAAATAAGAAATTAAAAATGTTAGCACAGGGAGGAAAATATATTTAAGTAAACATTTTTGAACATTATACATACTAACTAGATGAGCAAAAGGGAAGGGAAAGGCTCAGAAGGTATGGAGATAAATAAATATACAGCTGTTACTTAGGAGATAGTAAGATAATAGGAAAGATTATCACATATTTCAAAAAATACAAATTAGTGAACTGAAAGGAAATATGAGGGAATTCATAGTAATTTAAACATGGTAATAGGCTCTGTAATGTCCCAGATATGTTATTCATGATCTATGTAAGAATGCCAGACATTGCATGATTTTCAGTAGTAATTTGTTATATTGATAATCATGCCATAGAAGAGGCTGAGTAGTACTTTGCATTAGTAATGGACAATTAGTATATACATAATCCCTGCCTTCTAGAGGGCAACAACTGGAAACAACAGTGACAATAATAAATATATTTTTAAAAAGAAGACAGGGAGATAGTCACACATGAAAAATGGACAGATAATATTCATGCAGTAATTGAATCATACGTGGTGAGGTAGATGGGAGGTGTGGAAGGAGAAAGTTCTGATTGGCTAACCATCATTGATCATTTCTTTCTATTGTCACTGACACTGGTCTCATTGGCAAGGAGTACTCAGCTAAATTTCTCTGTTACCTGGTCCACCTCTCTTCTATTATATTTGACTAATTATGGAGTAGCAAATACTCGAATCAAAGTTTTCTGGTTAATTGGTTGGTTAATGATACCACCAGAAAACCACTTCAATTAAGCACTTCCCCTTGTTGCCATGACAAGAGAGACAGGACTGAATCCAAGCATTTGCATCGGAGATGTTCAAAATCTTAACACTGGCCCAGTGAAACCTCAGAAGAACCATAATCTCCACTCTATTTGAGGTTAGAATTTTCTTAAGATAATCAACCACTAACTAGCTGTCAAAAGGTGGATTTCATATGAGCAAAATGTAATTCATTTTGTCCACAAACTAACTTCTCTTCATAAGTGCTCTGTTGCAAACAACAGCTTCATGAATTTCCCATCCACCTAGACTTGAAATACTGTGCATCATATTTTATTCCTCCTTTTACAAATCAGTAATGAAAAAACAAAAGTGCTACCAATTATTTATTGAGAACTGAGTGTTGTGCAATATACCATACATAAAATTTACTTAATTACCTAATTTTATCCCAGCAAAAATCCTATGAGGTAAGAATTATTAGCTAATTATACAGATGAGGAAAGTAAGACTAATGAAGATTAAGTGACTTGCCTAAGGTTTCCCAATAGTATCAATAAAAATTTAACAGAAAGTAATTTCTATAATATATATTTATACATACACACACCACACACACACATCTATAGGCAGAGGGCAGAAAAACATGTTTTATTACAATGTTAACTTACATTTATCCAGAGTGTGGGAAATTTTAGAGGACAAAAGGTCCAGTTTTCTCAATACATGTTTAATTGAAAGGAGATCAGATAGTTCAAAGAATCTGCAGAAAATCTGAGAAGCCACACTTGGAAAAGGAAAGCAATCAAGAAGATTCTAAGGAGACAGCATATTGGGTAATCTCACTAACTTGGGAATTCTCGTATCATGGTCACAAAATTCTTATTTAATTCTTTTAAAATCTTTTAAAAAACATTTAATTTTAAATTAAACTACAGAGAAAATGGCACGAAACAAATGTATAGCATAATGAGTTATGATAAGGTAAATACCCTTGTAAATACCTCACAACCATTCCTAGAAACCGCTCCACTATTTTACCTTCCCTCTGCATCTCAACCCACTCTCCTCCTCGAAAGTGATCACTACTTCGCTTTTATATTAATGATTTCCTTACATTTCTCTACAATTGTTTCATCTCTAGACACTATAGTTCAGTTTTTCTCATTTTAAAACATGTGTCTAAGTTTCTCTCAATTTACAGGTTGCCTTTCCATCCTTTTCCTTAAAATTTATTTGTTGAAGAATTGGATCCCATTTGACCTGTAGAGTTTCCTAAAGTCTGGATTTTGTTGATTGTATACTCACACTGTAGTGCAACATGTTGTTTAAATTAATCCTATCTATATTACATCTCTATCGCTTTTCTTCCACAATGAGAATCCTGGTTCTCAAGCAAAAAGGGGATACAGTAAGACCCCTAAATATTAATGAGTTCCATTCCAGGAACACGTTCATAAGTCAAATTTGTTCATAAGTCCAACAATGTTAGCTTAGGTACCCAACGAACACAATCGGCGGTATAGTACTGTATTGTAATACGTTTATAATACTTTTCACACAAATAATACATAACAAACACAAAAAATAAAGAAAACATTTTTAATCTTACAGTACAATACCTTGAAAAGCACAGTAGTACAGTACAACAGCTGGCATACAGGGGCTGGCATCAAGTGAACAGGGAAGAAGAGGAGGGAGAGGAGGTGAGAGATGGTAGAGCTGAAGGATCATCAGCGATAGGAGACAGAGGGCAAGTTGCAATTTCATTCAAGCCTGACATTGTTGGTACAGGTTCTGGTTCCTTGCTGGATTCAATTCTATCTACCCTCTTGAAAAAATGATCCAGTGATGTCTGGGTAGTGACTCTTTTTCTCTCAACATAGATGACACGGTAGCACTGGATTGCATTCTGAACGGCTGCTGCAACCTTCGTGTACAATTCTACATTTGGGTCCTGTGACTCAAAAACTAACAGGGCCTCCTCAAATAAAGAAAATCTCCTTGCCATTTCCTGTGTCGTGAATCTCTTTGGTGGTCTTCAGTTGCTTCTTCCTCTTGTCCCTCTTTGTCCTTTCTCTGGGCCTCCAATGCTATCAGGTCTTCACTAGTGAGCTCCTCATGTTGCACAGCAAGGAGTTCAATGAAGTTGTCCTCTTGCAAATCTAGCTTGAAATAAAGATACTGTACTACTGTACTCTATACAGTACTGTACAGTAAAGTACACAAAAGCACAACCACTTGTAGAGGATGCACTCATGTGACAATGTATGCCAGACACATGAACTAACTTATGTGATTGGACATGTGAACGCACATTCACATCTTTGAAAGTGCACAACTTGAAAGTTCATATGTACAGGACTTACTATAATGGCATTAGACTATCACATCATTATCATTTATTATGCAAATTATGTGTACACAGTCCACAGTAACAATACTACTACTATTATAAATACTGAAAATAGTTAAATATTTTTGCATATGTTCTCTCTATTCTTCAATTTACATTAAAAAAGTAATTGTACTCTATCTGAGCTGTAACTGAGCATATAGCTATTACTATACGATCTTCCTTCATTTAATCTTAACTTGCAGGTAACAAGTTTAATGCTTACAATTCACACTCAACTTGGTAAGACTCTTTTCATTTTGGTTGACTGAAGCATATACTCTAGGAAGTTCTTAAGGAATAGCTCATGGGATTTAATTTCCCTGAGTACTTTCATAACAATAACAGTTTGTGCCTTTATACTTGAAAGACAGTTCATAAAATTTTCATCTCATTTTCTCTCCTTAATATCTCTTATCATCTTAAATAAAATGTTACTCCATCTAGGTATAGAATATTCCTATATAATTTCATTTCCTTTAGAAGTCACCTTTTGCTTAGAGAACTAGAGGTTTTATACTTCTTTAAAGTCCAATCATTTTACTATTTTATAGTTTGGTGTTGGTCATTCTGAGTTGATATTCTCAGGCATAAAGTGTACAATTTTGTAGTTTCAAATCTTTGTTAAAGTAATACATTTTTAAATTGAGTTATAATTTAATATTTGTTTATATCCCCTTATTTTGATTTCCTTTTTCAGAGACTCCTGTCTATTAGTTAGTTGTACCTTTTTTGCCTTTTATATTTTGAATTTTTTTTGTAGTATATTTTTGGAATCTTTCCAAATATATTTTTGGGAATCTTTTTGTCTCTATATTTTTTAATTGATTTTTCAATTTTTCTTTCTTTGCACATTCTATATCTCCTATGGCACAATCAGTCCATTTATCCATCTATGTTCTTTATAATTTAGCCTTTATATTAGTTACCTAATTCTGCTTCATAACAAATTATCACAAAACTTAATGACTTAAAGTAACATTAAACACTCTTTCTCACCATTTTTCTGGGTCAAGAATTCAGGCAGTTCTGACTCAGAGACTCATAAGATTGCAGTTATCTGAAGACTTGACTGAGGCAGAAAGATTCACTTTCAAGGTAGCTAACAATAAGGGTTGATGAGTTGATGCTGGCTTTTGACAGGAAGTCTCATCTTCTCTCCTTGTTGGCCTTTCCATAGAGCTGAATGAATGAGCTCAAAATATTGAAAGCAACTTCTCCCAGAGAAAGAGATCCAAGAGGTCAAGTGGAAGACCCTCTTCCTTTTATGACCTAACTTTGTAAGAGACACGCCATCACTTCTTCAGTACTCTATTGATCAGTCCTGTGTGGATATAGAAAAGTATTATAGAAAGGTATAAATATTAGGAAGAAAGGGCACTGGGGTCCTCTCTGTGGCAGGTTATCACATCTTAATGTCCAAAGTAATTTTAAAATTAAAAAACATTCTTGACTTCTGTTATCTGCTTTATGAGTATTTCTAATTCCAATTATTGTTTATGTCTTGCATCTATTTCTTAATGATGACTAGCTCTTTTCAATAGAGAAGGTTTCTGTTTTTTTCTTTTCATGGATACATCGAGACTGTGACTGTTTCATTTATTTTATTAAAATATAGTTGATGTACAATATTATGTTAGTTTCACATGTACAACGTAGTGATTCTACATTTAAATTCATTATGAAAGAATCATCAGGTCAGTAAACATCTGTCCTTATACAAAGTTATTACAGTATTTTTGACCAGATTTTTTATGCTGTATAATAAATCCTCATGCCTTGCTTACTTATTTGTTTATTCATTCATTCATTCATTCATTCATTCATTTATTTATTATTGGAGTATAATAAATTTACAATGTTGTGTTAGTTTCTGCTGTACAGTGAAGTGAATCAGCTATATGCATACAAATATCTCCTCCCTCTTGGACATCCCTCTCCCCCATCCCTCTAGGTCCTCACAGAGCAGCAAGCTGAGCTTCCTGTGCTATATAGCAGGTTCCCACTAACAACCTATTTTACACATGGTAGTGTATTTATGTCAAACCTAATCTCCCAATTCATCCCACCCTCCAACTCCCCCACTGTGTCCACACGTCCGTTCTCTATTAATGCCCTGTAAATAGTTTCATCTGTACCATTTTTCTAGATTCCACATATATGCGTTAATGTATGATATTTGTTTTCTCTTTCTGACTTACTTCAGTCTGTATGACAGACTCTAGGTCCATCCACATCTCTACAAATGAGTCAATTTCATTTCTTTTTATGGCCGAGTAATATTCCATTGTATATATGTACCACACCTTCTTTATCTATTCAACTGTTGATGGACATTTAGGTTGTTTCCATGTCCTGGCTATTGTAAATAGTGCTGCAATGAACATTGGGGTACATATGTCTTTTTGAATTATGGTTTTCTCAGGGTATATGCCCAGTAGTGGGATTGCTGGTTCATATGGTAGTTCTATTTTTAGTTTTTTAAGGAACCTCCATACTGTTCTCCACAGTGGCTGTATCAATTTACATTCCCACCAACTGTGTAAGAGGGTTCCCTTTTCTCTGCACTCTCTCCAGCATTTATTGCTTGTAGATTTTCTGATGACGGCCATTCTGACCAATGTGAGGTGATACCTCACTGTAGTTTTGATTTGCATTTCTCTAATAATTAGTGCTGTTGATCATCTTTTCATTTGCCTCTTGGCCATCTGTATGTCTTCTTTGCTGAAATGTCTATTTAGGTCTTCCACCCATTTATTGATTGGGTTGTTTGGTTTTTTTTTGATATTGAGCTGCATAAGCTGTTTGTATATTTTGGAGATTAATTCTTTGTCCGTTGCTTCATTTGTAAATATTTTCTCCCATTCTATGGGTTGTCTTTTCATCTTGTTTATGGTTTCCTTTGCTGTACAAAAGCTTTTAAGTTTTATTAGTTCCCATTCACTTATTTTTGTTTTTATTTTCATTACTCTAGGAGGTAGGTCATAAAAAGATCCTGCTGTGATTTTTGTAAAAGGGTGCTTTTCCTGTGTTTTCCTCTAAGAGGTTTACAGTGTCCAATCTTGCACTTAGGTCTTTAATCCATTTTACTTTATTTTTGTATATGGTGTTAGGGAGTGTTCTAATTTCAGTCTTTTAAATGTAGTTGCCCAGTTTTCACAGTACCATTTATTGAAGAGGCTGTCTTGTCTACACTGTATATTCTTGCCTCCTCTGTCATAGATTAGGTGATGATAGGTGTGTGGGTTTATCTCTGGGCTCTCTATCCTGTTCCATTGATCTATGTTTCTGTTTTTGTGGCAGTACCATACTGTCTTGATTACTGTAGCTTTGTAGTATAGTCTGAATTCAGGGAGCCTGATTCCTCCAGCTCCATTTTTCTTTCTCAATATTGCTTTGGCTATTCGCGAATTTTGTGTTTCCATACAAATTGTAAATTTTTTGTTCTAATTCTGTGAAAAATGTCATTCATAATTTGATAGGGATTGCATTGAATCTATAGGTTGCTTTGGGTAGTATAGTCATTTTCACAATATTGATTCTTCCAGTCCAGGAGCATGGTATATGTCTCCATCTGTTTGTCATCTTTGATTTCTTTCATCAGCATTTTATAGTTTTCTGAGTACAGGTCTTTTGCCTCCTTAGGTAGATATATTCTTAGGTATTTTATTCTTTTTTTTGCGATGGTAAATGGGATTGTTTCCTTCATTTCTCTTTCTGATCTTTCTTTGGTAGTATATAGGAATGCAAGTGATCTGTGTATTAATTTTGTATCCTGCAACCTTACCAAATTCATTGATTAGTTCTAGTAGTCTCTGCTGGCATCTTTAGGATTTTCTATGTATCATGTCATCTGCAAACAGTGACAAATTTACTTCTTCTTTTCCAATTTGTATTCCTTTTGTTTCTTTTTCTTCTCTGATTGCCATGGCTAGGACTTCCAATACTATACTGAATAATAGTGATGAGAATGGATATCCTTGTCTTGTTCCTGATCTTAGAGGAAATGCTTTCAGTTTTTCACCATTGAGAACAATGTTTGCTGTGGGTTTGTCATATATGGCCTTTATTATGTTGAGGTAGGTTCCCTCTATGCCCACTTTCTGGAGAGTTTTCATCATAAATGGGTGTTGAATTTTGTCAAAAGCTTTTTCTGCATCTTTTGAGATGAATCATATGGTTTTTATTCTTTAATTTGTTAATATGGTGTATCTCATTTATTGTTTTGTGTATATTGAAGAATCCTTGCATCCCTGGGGTGAACCCCACTTGATCAAGGTGTATGATCTTTTTAATTTGCTGTTGGATTCTGTTTGCTAGTATTTTGTTGAGGGTTTTTGAGTCTATGTTCATCAGTGATATTGGTCTGTAATTTTCTTTTTTTGTGTGATATATTTTTCTGATTTTGGTGTCAGTGTGATTGTGCCCTCATAGAACGAGTTTGGGAATGTTCTTCCTTCTGCAATTTTTTGGAAGTGTTTGATAAGGCTAGGTTTTAACTTTTCCCAAAATGTTTGATAGAATTCACCTATGAAGCCATCTCGTCCTGGACTTCTGTTTGTTAGAAGATTTTCAATTACAGTTTCAATTTCATTATTTGTGACTGGTCTATTTATGTTTTCTAATTCTTCCTGGTTCAGTCTTGGAAAGTTGTGCTTTTCCAAGAATTTGTCCATTTCTTCCAGGTTGTCCATTTTATTGGCATATAGTTGTTTGTAGAAGTCTCTTATGAACCTTTGCATTTGTGCGGTGTCAGTTATAACTTCTCCTTTTTCATTTCTAATTTTATTGATTTGGGTCCTCTCCCTTTTTTTCTTGATGACTCTGGCTAAATGTTTTACAATTTTGTTTATCTTCTCAAAGAACCAACTGTTAGTTTTATTGATCTTTGCTATTGTTTTCTTTGTTTCTATTTCATTTATTTCTGCTTTGATCTTTACGATTTCTTTCCTTCTACTAAATTTGTGTTTCTTTGTTCTTCTTTTTCTAATTGCTTTAGGTGTAAGTTTAAATTGCTTATTTAAGATTTTTTTCTCATTTCCTGAGGTGAACTTGAATTGCTATAAACTTCCCTCTTAGAACTGCTTTTGCTGCATCCCATATATTTTGGATTGTTGTGTTTTCATTAGCATTTGTTTCTAGGTATTTTTAAATTTCTTCTTTGATTTCTTCAGTGATCTCTAGTTTATTTACCAGTGCACTATTTAGCCTCCATGTGTTTGTGTTTTTTACAGGTTTTTTTCCCCTGTAATTGATTTCTAATCTCATAACATTGTCAAAAAAGATGCTTGATACTATTTCAATATTCTTAAATTTTCCAGTGCTTGATTTGTGGCACAAGGTGTGACCTATTGTGGAGAACGTTCCGTGTGCACTTGAGAAGAAAGAGTATTCTTCCACTTTTGGGTGGAATGTCCTATAAATATCAAGTAAGTCTATCTGATCTATTGTGTCATTTAAAGCTTGTGTTTCCTTATTCATTTTCTGTCTGGATGTTCCGTCCATTGGTGTAAGTGGGGTATTAAAATCCCCCACTATTATTGTGTTACTGTCAATTTCCCCTTTTATGGCTGTTTGCATTTGCCTTATGTATTAAGGTGCTCCTATGTTGGATGCATAAATATTTATATTTGTTATGTTTTCTCCTTGGATTGATCCCTTGATCATTATGTAGGGTCCTTCATTACCTCTTGTAACAGGCTTTGTTTTAAAGTCCATTTTATCTGATATGAGTATTGCTACTCCTGCTTTTTTTAAATTTCCATTTGCATGGAATATCTTTTTCTATCCCCTCACTTTCAGTCTGTATGTGTCCTAGGTCTGAAGTGGGTTTCTTGTAGATAGCATATATACAGGTCTTGTTTTTGTATCCATGCAACCAGTCTGTCTCTTTTGGTTGGAACATTTAATAAATTTACATTCAAGGTGATTATCGGTATGTATGTTCCTCTTACCAATTTCTTAATTGATTTGGGTATGTTTTTGTGGGTCTTTTTTCATCTCTTGTGTTTCCTGTGTAGAAAAGTTCCTTTAGTATTTGTTGTAAATCTGGTTTGGTGGTGCTGAATTCTCAAAGCTTTTGATTGTCTGTAAAGGGTTTGATTTCTCTGTTGAATCTGAATGATATCCTTGCTGGGTAGAGTAATTTTGGTTGTAAGTTTTTCTGTTTCATCACTTTAAATACATCTTGCCACTGCCTTCTGGCCTGTAGAGTTTCTGCTGAAAAATCAGCTGACAACTTTATGGGGATTCCCTTGTATGTTACTTGTTGATTTTCCCTTGCTGCTTTTAATATTTTTTCTTTGAATTTAATTTTTGTTGGTTTGATATGTGTTTGGTGTGTTTCTTCTAGGGTTTATCCTGTATGGGACTCTCTGAGTTTCCTGGACTTGATAGACTATTTCCTTTCCCATATTAGGGAAGTTTTCAACTATAATCTCTTCAAATATTTTCTCAGACACTTTCTCTTTCTGTGCATCCATTCTATTTCCAAGATTTTGGATCATTTTCACTATCATTACTCTAAATTCTTTTTCAGGTAAGTTGCCTATTCCCTCTTCACTTATTTAGTCCTGTAGGTATTTACCTTGCTCCTTTGTCTGGGAGACCTCTGGGAGACCTCATTCTGATTAATATTCCTTGGGGTCTGAGGTTCTCTGTTAGTCCAGTGGTTTGGACTCCACACTCCCACCACAGGAACTCAGCCTCGACCCCTGACCTGAGAACTAAGATCCTGCAAGCTGTGAAGTGCAGCAAAAGAAAATAAAAAAAAGGAGCAGTGTAATAACAAAGAATAAAAAATAAATTAAAATTAGAAAGATTAAAAAATATATTAAGAAAAATTAAAATGTAATTGAAACAACTACCACAAGACAAAACAAAGCCACAACAGAAAAAAAAGAAGGAAAAAAAAAAAAAGCAACAAGCCAAAAGGAGCAGAACGATAACAAAGTATAAAATAAAATTAGAAAAATAAAAAATTTATTAGAAAAAATAAAAATACAAATGAATCAACAACAACAAGGTAAAACAGAATCAACCTAAAAGAAAAAGTAAAACAAGGCAGGAAAATGCCTTGGCTGTTGAGGGCAGAGCTTAGGCGGGGTTGGAACTTACGTGGGCACCTGGTTTAGGGTGGGGGGCGGGGCCTAGGCGGTGGTGATATTTAAGCATTGGGAATGGCCTAGGCTCAGGACCTGTGCAGCCAGAAAAGGCCTTAGGGCAGGGTCTAGGCAGGGTGTCAATTAAGTGTGGGGCGGGGTCTAGGCTTAGGACTTGTGCAGTGGGGAAAGGCAGCATGGCCTGAGAGGGGTCTCAGAGTGTGGAGTTCCAGAGTTTGGAGGTAAGGCCCTGGGTGGGGTTGTGTGGGCAGTGTTTAGGTCCAGCATGGTTAGAGGGGTTCTCGGAGGGGGTCTCAGCATGCTGCATGTAGAGGTAGGGCCCTGGGTGGAGATGTAGGGGCAGGGCTTAGGCTCTGCCCAACTAGAGGGAGCCTCCGAGGGTGGAGGATTAGACCTGTGAACCCAACAGCCTCCCTGGTGTCCAAGTGGGGAGGGGAATCCTCTCCCATTCCTCTACTCTCCTGAGGGTCTCCTCTGTCCCCACTGATCCTCTAACCATGTGTGGGCCCCACCAGGTGTGGGAACTCCTCCCCTCCTTGAGCTGCCCCTCAGGGACACTGGTCCCATTGGTACAGCCTTTACTTTTGATCCCCCTTCCCTCCCTCCCACTCCCTCAGGACCTATGGGGTTGGAGGGGGTCTCAGAGGGCAGAGAATACAGCCTGGGATCTCAGCAGGCTCTCTGGAGCCCAAGTGGGCAGGGGAAATGCTGGCTATGCTCCCTTCTGATCCTCTGCCTTCCAACCGTTTCCCCCTTTCCCCCCTGGGCGTGGGAATGATTTCCCCTCCCCCAGCCACCCCTCAGGAATGCCAGTCCCATCCCACCTCCCCTTCTTCTCCGTCCTCATACCCCCCACATCCTACCTGGTCACTGGGGATTTCTCCCATCCCCTTAGATGTCAGTGGTCCCCTCCAGTGCCTGGTAGATGCCCTAATTTTGCAGAGATGCGAACTCTGTATCCTCATGTCCGCCATCTTGACACGACTTATTTATTTTATAACTGGAAGTTATTGCCACTTATTTCCCTTCACCTATTTTGCTCATCCCTCTACCTCCCTCTCATCTGGCAACACCTGTTTGTTATCTGTAACTATGAATCTGTTTTTGTTTTGTTTTGTTTGCTCTTTAGCTCTAATAGTATTTTGGTATCATCTTTAGAATTTTCTATTTATAGAATCATGTCATCTGGAAACAGTGACAGGTTTACTTCTTCCTTTTCAATTAGGATTCTTTTTATTAATTTTTCTTGTCTGATTGCTGTGGCTAGGACTTCTAATACAAAAGCTTTGACGTTTTCAGCATTGAGTATGATGTTGGCTATTATTTTGCCATATATGACCTTTATTATGTTGAGGTATATTACATTTATACCCATTTGAGAGTTTATATAATAAATGGATGTTGAATTTTGTCAAAAGCATTTTTGCAACCATTGAGTTGATATATGATTTTTATCCTTCAAATTATTAATGATTGATTTGCAGATATTGAACCACCCTTGCATCCCTGAGAGAAATCCCACTTGATTATGATGTATGATCCTTTCAATATATTGTTAAATTCAGTTTGCTAATATTTTATTGTTAGTAGTTTTTGAATGTATGCATATCAGTAATATTGGTCCTAATTTTTTTCTTTTTTTTGTAGTGTCTTTGTCTGGTTTTGGTGTCAGGGTGATGCTTGTCTTGTAGAATGAGTTTGAAAGTACTCCTTCCTCTTCAATTTTTTGTAATACTTTGAGAATGATAGGTATTAACACTTCTTCAAAAGTTTGGTAGGATTAACCTGTGAAGTCTTGGACTTTTGTTGTTGGGAGTTTTTTGATTACTGATTCAATTTTTTTTTAAACATCTTTATTGGAGTATAATTGCTTTACAATGGTGTGTCAGTTTCTGCTTTATAACAAAGTGAATCAGTTATACATATACATATGTCCCCACATCACTTCCCTCTTGTGTCTCCCTCCCTCCCACCCTCCCTATCCCACCCCTCTAGGTGGTCACAAAGCATGGAGCTGATCTCCCTGTGCTATGCGGCTGCTTCCAACTAGCTATCTATTTTACATTTGGTAGTGTATATATGTTCATGCCACTCTCTCACATTGTCCCAGCTTACCCTTCACCCTCCCCATATCCTCAAGTCCATTCTCTAGTAGGTCTGCATCTTTATTCCCGTCTTGCCCCTAGGTTCTTCATGACCTTTTTTTTTTTTTTTTTTTAGATTCCATATATATGTGTTAGCATACGGTATTTGTTTTTCTCTTTCTGACTTACTTCACTCTGTATTAAAGATTTTAGGTTCATCCACCTCACTACAAACAACTCAGTTTCGTTCCTTTTCATGGTTGAGTAACATTCCATTATATATATGTTCCACATCTTCTTTATCCATTCATCTGTTGATGGACACTTAGATTACTTCCATGTCCTGGCTATTGTAAATAGAGCTACAATGAACATTTTGGTACATGACTCGTTTTGAATTATGGCTTTCTCAGGGTATATGCCGAGTAGTGGGATTGCTGGGTCTTATGGTAGTTCTATTTTTTGTTTTTTAAGGAACCTCCATACTGTTCTCCATAGTGGCTGAATCAATTTACATTCCCACCAAGAGTGCAAGAGGGTTCCCTTTTCTCCACACGCTCTCCCTCATTTATTGTTTGTAGAATTTTGGATGATGGCCATTCTGACAGCTGTGAGATGATATCTCATTTTAGTTTTGATTTGCATTTCTCTAATGATTAATGATGTTGAGCATTATTTCATGTGTTTGTTGGCAATCTGTATAACTGCTTTGGAGAAATGTCTATTTAGGTCTTCTGCCCATTTTTGGATTGGGATGTTATTATTATTATTTTTTTTGATATTGAGATGCATGAACTGCTTGTATATTTTGGAGATTAATCCTTTGTCCATTGATTCGTTTGCAAATATTTTCTCCCATTCTGAGGGTTGTCTTTTCATCTTGTTTATGGTTTCCTTTGCTGTGCAAAAGCTTTTAAGTTTCATTAGGTCCCATTTTTTGTTTTTGCTTTTATTTCCTTTCTCTAGGAGGTCGGTCAAAAAGGATCCTGCTGTGACTTATGTCATAGAGTGTTCTGCCTATGTTTTCCTCTAAGAGTTTTACAGTGTCTGGCCTTACATTTAGGTCTTTAATCCATTTTGAGTTTATTTTTGTGTATTGTGTTAGGGAGTATTCTAATTTCATTCTTTTACATGTATCTGTCCAGCTTTCCCAGCACCACTTATTGAAGAGGCTGTCTTTTCTCCACTGTATATTCTTGCCTCCTTTATCAAAGATAAGGTGACCATATGTGCATGGGTTTATCTCTGAGCTTTCTATCCTGTTCCATTGATCTACATTTCTGTTTTTGTGTCAGTACCATACTGTCTTGATTACTGTAGCTTTGAAGTAGAGTCTGAAGTCAGGGAGCCTGATTCCTCCTTCTCCGTTTTTCTTTCTCAAGATTGCTTTGGCTATTTGGGGTCTTTTGTTGTTTCCATACAAATTGTGAAATTTTTTGTTCTAGTTCTGTGAAAAATGCCAGTGGTAGTTTGATAGGGATTTCATTGGATCTGTAGATTGATTTGGGTAGTAGAGTCATTTTCACAATGTTGATTCTTGCAATCTAAGAACATGGTATATCTCTCCATCTATTTGTATCATCTTTAATTTCTTTTATCAGTGTCTTATAATTTTCTGCATACAGGTCTTTTGTCTCCTTAGGTAGGTTTATTCCTAGATATTTTATTCTTTTTGTTGCAATGGTAAATAGGAGTGTTTTCTTAATTTCACTTTCAGATTTTCCTTCATTAGTGTATTGGAATGTAGGAGATTTCTGTGCCTTAATTTTGTATCCTGCTACTTTACCAAATTCATGGATTGGTTCTAGAAGTTTTCTGGTAGCATCTTTAGGATTCTCTATGTATAGTATCATGTCATCTGTAAACAGTGACAGCTTTACTTCTTTCCCAATTTGGATTCCTTTTATTTCTTTTTCATCTCTGATTGCTATGGCTAAAACTTCCAAAATTATGTTGAATAATAATGGTGAGAGTGGGCAACCTTGTCTTGTTCCTGATCTTAGTGGAAATGGTTTCAGTTTTTCACCATTGAGGACAATGTTGGCTGTGGGTTTGTCATATATGGCCTTTAATTTGTTGAGGAAAGTTCCCTCTATGCCTACTTTCTGGAGGGTTTTATCTTAAACGGATATTAAATTTTGTCAAAAGCTTTCTCTGCATCTATTGAGATGATCATATAGTTTTTCTCCTTCAATTTGTTAATATGGTGTATCACGTTGTTTGATTTGCGTATATTGAAGAATCCTTGCATTCTTGGGATAATCCCCACTTGATCATGGTGTATGATCCTTTTAATGTGCTGTTGGATTCTGTTTGCTAGTATTTTGTTGAGGATTTTATCATCTATGTTCATCAGTGATATTGGCCTGTAGTTTTCTTTCTTTGTGACATCTTTGTCTGGTTTTGGTATCAGGGTGATTGTGGCCTCATAGAATGAGTTGGGGAGTGTTCCTCCCTCTGCTATATTTTGGAAGAGTTTGAGGATAGGTGTTAGCTCTTCTCTAAATGTTTGGTAAATTCACCTGTGAAGCCATCTGTTCCTGGGGTTTTGTTTGTTGGAAGATTTTTAATCACAGTTTCAATTTCAGTGCTTGTGATTGGTCTGTTCATATTTTCTATTTCTTCCTGGTTCAGTCTCAGAAGGTTGTGCATTTTAGTGGCATATAGTTGCTTGTAGTAATCTCTCATGATCCTTTGTATTTCTGCAGTGTCAGTTGTTACTTCTGCTTTTTTATTTCTAATTCTGATGATTTGAGTCTTCTCCCTTTTTTTCTTCATGAGTCTGGCTAATGGTTTATCAATGTTGTTTATCTTCTCAAAGAACCAACTTTTAGTTTTATTGATCTTTGCTATCGTTTCCTTCATTTCTTTTTCATTTATTTCTGATCTGATCTTTATGATTTCTTTACTTCTGCTATCTTTGGGTTTTTTTTGTTCTTCTTTCTCTAATTGCTTTAGGTGTAAGGTTAGGTTGTTTATTTGAGATGTTTCTTGTTTCTTAAGGTAGGATTGTATTGCTATAAACTTCCCTCTTAGAACTGCTTTTGCTGCAGCCCATAGATTTTGGGTCATTGTGTTTTCAATGTCATTTGTTTCTAGGTATTTTTTGATTTCCTCTTTGATTTCTTCAGTGATCTCTTGGATAATAAGTGGTGTGTTGTTTAGCCTCCATGTGTTTGTATTTTTAAATGAGAAGGAGACGTATAGTCTCATATTTTTTTTAAATTAATTAATTAATTAATTAATTTATGGCTGTGTTGGGTCTTCGTTTCTGTGCGAGGGCTTTCTCTAGTTGCGGCAAGTGGGGGCAACTCTTCATCACGGTGCACGGGCCTCTCATAATCGCGGCCTCTCTTGTTGCAGAGCACAGGCTCCAGACGCACAGGCTCAGTAATTGTGGCTCACGGGCCTATTTGCTCGGCGGCATGTGGAATCTTCCCAGACCAGGGCTCGAACCCGTGTCCCCTGAATTGGCAGGCAGATTCTCAACCACTGCGCCACCAGGGAAGCCCCTGTGTTTGTATTTTTTACAGATTTTTTTCCGGTAATTGATTTCTAGTCTCATAGCTTGGTGGTTGGAAAGGATACTTGATACAATTTCAGTTTTCTTAAATTTACCAAGTCTTGATTTGTGAACCAAGATAAGATCTATCCTGGAGAATATTCTATGAGCACTTGAGAAGAATGTGTATTCTGTTGTTTTTGGATGGAATGTCCTATAAATATCAATTAAGTCCACCTTGTTAATGTATCATTTAAACCTGTCTTTCCTTATTTATTTTCATTTTGGATGATCAGTCCCTTGGTGAAAGTGGGATGTTAAAGTCCCCTACTATGATTGTGTTACTGTTGATTTCCCCTTTTATGGCTGTTAGTATTTGCCTTATGTATTGAGGTACTCCTATGTTGGGTGCATAAATATTTACAATTGTTATATCTTCTTCTTGGATTGATCCCTTGATCATTATTTAGTTTCCTTCTCTGTCTCTTGTAATAGTTTTTGTTTTAAAGTATTTTGTCTGATATGAGAATTGCTACTTCAGCTTTCTTTTGATTTCCATTTGTATGGAATATCTTTTTCCATCCCCTCACTTTCCATCTGTATGTGTCCCTAGGTCTGAAGTGGGTCTCTTGTAGACAGTATATATATGGGTCTTGTTTTTGTATCCATTCAGCCAATCTACGTGTTTTGGTTGGAGCATTTAATCCATTTACAGTTAAGGTAATTATTGATATGTATGTTCCTATTACCATTTTCTTAATTGTTTTGGTTTCATTATTGTAGATTTTTTCCTTCTCTTATGTTTCCTGCCTAGAGAAGTTCCTTTAGCATTTGTTGTAGAGCTGGTTTGGTGGTGCTGACTTCTCTTAGCTTTTGCTTGTCTGTAAAGCTTTTAATTTCTCCATCAAATCTGAATGAGATCCTTGCTGGGTAGAGTAATTTTGGTTGTAGGTTTTTCTCCTTCATCACTTTAAATATGTCCTGCCACTCTCTTCTGGCTCACAGAGTTTCTGCTGAAAGTTCAGCTGTTAACCTTATGGGGATTCCCTTATGTATTATTTGTTGTTTTTCCCTTGCTGCTTTTAATATTTGTTCTTTGTATTTATTTTTTGATAGTTTGATTAATATGTGTCTTGGCGTGTTTCTCCTTGGATTTATCCTGTATTCAACTCTGTGCTTCCTGTCCTTGATTAACTATTTCCTTTCCCAGATTAGGGAAGTTTTCAACTATAATCTCTTCAAATATTTTCTCAGTCCCTTTGTTTTTCTGTTCTTCTTCTGGGACCCCTGTAATTCGAATGTTGGTGCGTTTAATGTTGTCCCAGAGGTCTCTGAGACTGTCCTCAATTCTTTCATTCTTTTTACTTTATTCTTCTCTGCAGTAGTTATTTCCACTATTGTATCTTCCAGGTCACGTATCCGTTCTTCAGTCTCAGTTATTCTGCTATGGATCCCTTCTAGAGAATTTTTAATTTCATTTACTATGCTGTTCATCACTGTTTGTTTGCTCTTTAGTTCTTCTAGGTCCTTGTTAAACCTTTCTTATATTTTCTCCATTGTATTTTCAAGATTTTGGATCATCTTTACTATCATTATTCTGATTTCTTTTTCAGGTAGACTGCCTATTTCCTCTTTATTTGTTAGGTCTGGTGGGTTTTCATTCTGCTCCTTCATCTGCTATGTGTTTCTCTGTCTTCTCATTTTTCTTAACTTACTGTATTTGGGGTCTCCTTTTTGCAGGCTGCAGGTTTGTAGTTTCCATCTGTCCCCAGTGGCTAAGGTTGGTTCAGTGTGTTGTGTAGGCTTCCAGGTGGAGGGGACTAATGCCTGTGTTCTGGTGGATGAGGTTGGATCTTGTCTTTCTGGTGGGCAGGTCCTCATCTGGTGGTGTGTTTTGGGGTGTCTGTGGCCTTATTATGATTTTAGGCAGCCTCTGTGCTAATGGATGGGTTTGTGTTCCTGTCTTGCTAGTTGTTTGTCATAGGGTGCCCTGCAGTGTAGCTTGCTGGTCATTGAGTGGAGCTGGGTCTTGGCATCGAGATGGAGATCTATGGGAGATTTTCCCCTTTTGATACTACATGGTGCTGGGAGGTCTCTTGTGGACCAGTGGCCTGAACTTGGCTCTACCACCTCAGTGGCACAGACCTGCTGCCTGGCTGGAGCACCAAGAACCTGTCCTCCACATGGCTCAGAATAAAAGGGAGAAAAAAAGAAAGAAAGGAAGAAGAAGATAAAATAAAATAAAGTAAAATAAAGTTATTAAAATAAAAAATAAAAAAGAAGCCAGCGTGACGTTGCACCAGTCTGAGGCACGCCGTGCGTTCTCCCCAGGAGGCTGTCCCTGGATCACGGGACCCTGGCCATGGTGGGCTGCACAGGCTCCCGGGAGGGGAGGTGTGTATAGTGACCTGTGCTTGCTCACAGGCTTCTTGGTGGCTGCAGCAGTAGCCTTAGCATCTCATGCCCATCTCTGGGGTCCCCGCTGATAGCCGCGGCTTGCACCCATCTCTGTAGCTCCTTTAAGTGGCACTCTTAATCCCTTCTCCTCGCGCACCAGGAAACAAAGAGGCAGAAAATGTCTCTTGTCTCTTCGGCAGCTCCAGACTTTTGCCCGGACTCCCTCCCAGCTAGCTGTGGTGCACTAGCCCCCTTCAGGCTGTGTTCATGCAGTCAACCCCAGTCCTCTCCCTGGGATCCGACTGAAGCCCGAGCCTCACCTCCCAGCCCCAACCCGTCCCCGCGGGTGAGCAGAGAAGCCTCTTGGGCTGGTGAGTGCTGGTCGGCACCAATTCTCTGTGCAGGAATCTCTCCACTTTGCCCTCTGCACCCCTGTTGCTGCACTCTCCTCCTTGGCTCCGAAGCTTCCCCCCTCCACCACCCACAGTCTCTTCCTGCAAAGGGCTTTCTAGTGTGTGGAAATCTTTCCTCCTTCACAGTTCCCTCTCACTGGTGCAGGTCCCATACCTATTCTTTTGTCTCTGTTTTTTCTTGTCTCTTTTTTTTTTTTGCCCTACTCAGGTACGTGGGGAGTTTCTTGCCTTTTGGGAGGTCTGAGGTCTTCTGCCAGCGTTCAGTGGGTGTTCTATAGGAGTTGTTCCACATGTGATGTATTTGTGGGGAGGAAGGTGACCTCTGCATCTTACTCTTCCGCCATCTTGAAGCTCCTGTCCTGATTCAATTTTATTACTACTAATCAGTCTCTCCATATTTTATATTTCTTCCTAATTAAGTCAAGGAAGATTGTACCTTTCTAGGGATTTATCTATTTCTTCTAGGTTGTCCAATTTATTATTGTAGAAATGTGGGTAGTAATCTTATGAAAGTTTTTATTTCTGTAGTGTTGGTTGTAACTTCCCTCTCATTTCTGATTTTTTTAAATATCTGAGCCATCTCTCTATTTTTATGAGTGTAGTTAGAGGTTTATTGGTTCCTTTATTTTAATATTTTGAACAAAATAGCTCTTAGTTTCATTAACGTTTTCTATTTTTTTAGTCTCTATTTCATTATTCCTGCTCTGATCTTTATGACTTCGTTCCTTCTACTAACTTTGTGTTTCATTTGTTCTTCACTTCTAGTCCCTTAAGGTGTAAGTTTAGCTTGTTTATGTGAGCTTTTCCTTGTTTCCTAAGGTAGACCGATGTTGCTGTAAATTTCTCTCTTATGATGCTTTTGATGCCTTTCACAGATTTTGGACATTGTATTCCCATTTTAATTTGTCTCAGGGTATTTTTTATATCCTTTTTGATTTCTCCAAAAACCCATTGGTTATTAGTAGTGTATTGTTTAGACTCCACATATTTATGTTCTTTCCATTTATTTCTTATACTTTCTAGATTCAACAGTGGTTGAAAAGATGCTTGCTGTGATTTCAATCTTCTGAAATTTACTGAGACTTGTTTTGTGAGCTAGCTTGTAATCTATCCAGAAGAATGTTCCACGTGCACTTGAAAAGAATGTGTATTCTGCTGCTTTTGGATAGAATGTTCTATGTATTTATTGTTAGCCTGATCCAATGTGTTAGTTAAGGCCACTGTTTTCTTTTTCTTTTTTTATTAACAAATTAATTTATTTTTGGCTGCATTGGGTCTTCATTGTTATGTGCGGGCTTTCTCTAGTTGCGCTGAGTGGGGGCTACTCTTAGTTGCAGCGTGGCAGGCTTCTCATTGTGGTGGTTTCTCTTGTTGTGGAGCATGGGCTCTAGGCACACAGGCTTCAGTAATTGTGGTGCACGGGCTCAGTAGTTGTAGCTCTTGGGCTCTAGAGCATAGGCTCAGTAGTTGTGGCACATGGGCTTAGTTGCTCCATGACATGTGGGATCTTCCTTGACCAGGGCTCGAACCCATGTCACCTGCGTTGGCAGGCGGATCCTTAACCACTGCACCACCAGAGAATTCCCAAGGCCACTGTTTTCTTATTGCTTTTCTGTCTGTATCATTTGTCCATTGATGTAAGTGGGGTGTTTAAGTCCCCTACTGTTATTGTGCCACATTCAATTTCTCTCTTTATATCTGTTAATATTTGTTTTATGTTTTTAGGAGCTCCTAATGTTGGGTGCATATATAATTACAAGTGTTATATCTTCATATTTGATTAATTTCTTTAATATTATGAAATATTTCTTGTTCCAGTCTTTGTTTTAGAGTTTAATTTATCTGATATAGATATTGCTACCTTAGCTTTCTGTTTCCATTTGCATGGAGTACCATTTTCCATTCCTTCACTTTTGGTTTGTGTGTGTTTTTAAATCTGAAGTGAGTCTCTTGTAGGCAGCATATATATGGATCTTATATTCTTATGCATTGCTTCCCCCTATATCTTTTGATTGGAGCATGCTGTCCATTTACATTTAGAGTAATTATTGATAGGTACGTACTAATTGACATCTTGTTAATAGTTTTCTGGTTGCTTTTGTAGTTTATTTGTTTTTTGTTTTGTTTCTTTCCTCTTCTTTTGCTCTTTTCCCTTGTTATTTGATAATTATCTTTAGTGTTATCCTTACATTCCTTTCTCTTTTTCATGTGTATTTGTTATAGATTTTGGGTTTGTGGTTACCTTGAGGTTTCAAATGTATATATATATATAATATATTTAATTTTTTTTTTTATTTAATGTTTTTGACCTCATATTTTACATCTTTTTTGTTTTATGTATTCCTTAACTACTCACAATGGATATACATGATTTTATTGCTTTTGTCTTTTAGCCTTCCTACTCACTTTATACATGGTTGATCTACTACCTTATTGTATAGTTGCCTTTACCAATGAGGTTGTTCTTTTCATAATTTTTATATTTCTAGTAGTGGTCTTTTATTTTCTACTTAGAGAAGTTCTTTTAACATTTCTTGTAAAGCTGATTAATGGTGCTAGACTCTTTTGGTTTTCTGTAAAACTCTTTATATGTCCTTAAAATCTGAATGATAGCTTTATTAGGTAGAGTATTCTTGGTGTAAGGTTTTTTTTTTTAAATTTCATCACTTTAAATATATATGCCACTCCCTTCTTGACTGCAGAGTTTCTGCTGAGAACTCAGTTTAAAAAAAGTCTTATGGGAGTTCCTTTGTATGTTAGTAGCTGCTTTTAATATTCTCTCTTTATGTTTAATTTTTGCCCTTTTAATTACAATGTGTCTTGGTGAGGCCCTCCTTGGGTTCATCTTGTTTGAGACTCTGCTTCCTGGACCTGGATGTCTGTTTCCTTTTTCAGGATAGGGAAGCTTTCATGTCTTCAGATGTTTTCTGCCCCTCTCTATCTTTCTCCTCCTGTAACCCCTATAACGCAAATAATATATTCAATTCTTGATGTTGTCCCAAGGTCTCTTAAATTATCCTTATTCTTTTTTCTGTTCAGCTTAGGTGATTTCCACTACTCTGTCATCCAATTCCATGATCTGTTCTTCTATATTATCTAATCAACTGATTTCTTCTAGTGTGTTTTTAATTTCAGTTATTTTATTTTTCATCTCTGTTTCATTCTTCCTTAAGTTTCTAACTCTTTTTTAAACTTTTCATTATGTTCATTCATTCTTCTCCTCAGTTCATTGAACATCTTTATGATCATTATCTTGAACTCTTTATTGTGTCTTTATTTGTAGATTTCTTGTCTCCACTTTGTTTAGTTTATTCTATTTATTTATTTATTTTGGTTTTATATTTGAACTTCTTTTCAGAACATATTTCCCTGTTTCTTCATTGTACCTAATTCTCTGCTTCATTTCTATGTATTAAGTAGTTGTTTACATTTTCCTGATTTTGGAGAACTGTTCTGATATAGGAGATGTTCTATGGGACAAAGCAACACACTCTTATCTGGTCACCAGAACTATATGCTCTAGTATTGCCCCTTATATGGGCTGTGTGCACTCTTCTGTTGTGGTGGGCCTTATTATTGTAGATATACTTGTTGGCAGGCCTGGCTTGTGGCCCAGTTGGCTGCAGACCCTACTTTGTGGGGTGACTGCCGGCCCAGTGTTGAAGGGGCAGGTCTCAGTGTGTCTGGCTGCATGACCTGTGGGGTCCTAAGGCTGGTGTCAGCCTGCTGGTGGGTGGAACTGGGTCTCAGTTGTCTGATTGTGAGTTATCCCAGAGCTGGTAATGGCCCACTGGTGGGTAGTACTATGTGTCCCTGCACCTGGCTGTTTGATCTGGGGGTTCCCATCATGGTTGCCTACCAGCTGGTGGGTAGGTTAGACCCTGGCACTAGTAAGCTAGAGGGAGGACTCCAAAATAGTACTTGCTAACACCAGCATCCTTGAGATAAAGCAAGCTTCCACAAATGGGTGCTACCATTGTCTATACCCCTAGGGGGAGTCCCAGTTGCTTCCCATCTCTCTGGGAGGCTCTCCAAATCAGTAAGTAAGTCTGACCCAGGCTCCTTTCAAACTACTGCCTCTAAGCTTGTCCTTGGAGCATGTGAGATTTTGTGTGTGCCCTTTAAAAGTGGAGTCTCTGATTCCTACAGCTCTTTGACTCTCCTGTCTGCAAGTCCCACTGGCTTTCAAAGCAGACATTCAGGGGCTATTCCTCCTGGTGTAAGATCCATAGGCTTTGGAGACTGATGTGAGATTCGGACCTTTCATTCCTTGGGAGGACGTCTGCAATTATGATTATTCTCCTATTTGTGGGTCACCTCCCTGGGGGTGTGTGTCTCAGTTATACTGCATTTCTATTCCTCCTAACCATTTTGTTATGTTTCCTTCTTTATATCTTTAGATGTGGAAAATCTTTTCTGGTAGACTTCAGGTTGTTCTCATTGATAGTTGCTCTGTAAATAGTTATAATTTTAGTGTGCTTGGGGGAGGAGGTGAGCTATTTTGCCATCTTGTTCATGCTTCTCTATAATGAATGATTTTTTTCCATAAACCAAGTGATAAAATGTCAACATGTAAAACATATCTGGCCATTAAATTGAGTTAATGTCAGGAATGCTTACTCATACTTGATTGTGAATATTTAAATATTAGAGTTATATCCAGAATATTGATGGATCAATAACTTAAATCAATCATCATTCCATCTAAAATGTACTAATAAATTAGAAAATGTCTTTTAAAACTGCTGCCTGAGGACATGAGAGAATCAAAAAATGATGAGAAATTAATATCCAAGCTAAGGGATACTAGATAACTTTAGAAGAGATGAGAAGAACATAAAAAGCTGAACAATATTTTTCATGTCTTCTCAGTCTATGAGTCCAAAAACTGGAACTCTGGCCCCATCAAGCTTGGATTGGAAGTATAGCTTAATTTTCTCAACTTGGGTTTGGAATATAAATGGCTACATTTGAGTAAGGCTGAATCTTGTGGTTCAGTGCTAGTAGCCTAGCGCTTATAGAAATTGAAGTCCAGTTTTAAGTTGTCTAAAACACTTAAATTGTATTAAGTTGATCCTTGATTGCTTATGTCCTTAGTCACTTACCAAAAACAAATGAAATCTTCTCTGGAGGAAGATAATATCACTGTGGTTCTCAAATTATTTTTAGAGTTTACTAATTTTTAATAAACTTTTTTAGAGCAGTTTTAGGGTCACAGAAATATTGAGCCGAAGGTACAGAGAGTTCCCTCTCCCACACATGCATAGCCTCCCCCATTAAAAACATCCTCCACCAGAGTGATGCATTTTTTATAATTGATGAACATTTATTGGAACATCATTATCACCCAGAGTTCATGGTTTACATTAGAGTTCACTCTTCATGTTGTATACCTTCTATAGGCTTAAGCAAATTCATAATTACATGTACCCCCCCATTATAGTAACATATAGAGTGTTTTCACTGTCTTAAAAATCCTCTATGCACTGTTTATTCATCTCTCCTTCCTCCTAATCCCTGGCAACCACTGATCTTTTTACTGTCTCCATAGTTTTGCCTTTTCCAAAGTGTCACATAGCTGTAATCATACAGAATATAGACTTTGGTAATATGTTTTTAAGTTTCTTCAATGTCTTTTCATGGCTTGGTAGCTCATTTCATTTTTTTTTTTTTTTAATTGAACTATAGTTGATCTACAATGTTTCAGGTTCCAGTGATATATATATTATATATATAATATGTATATACACACATATATATTCTTTTTCAGATTTTCAATTATAGGTTATTAAAGGATCCTGAATATAGTTCCCTGTGCTACATAGTAGGTCCTTGTTGTTTATCTATTTTATATATAGTTGTGTGTATCTATTAATCCCAAATACCCAATTTATCCCTCCCTCTCTTTCCCCTTTGGTAAACAAAAGTTCGTTTTCTCTTTTTTTTAAAATTTTTATTGGAGTAAAGTTGATTTACAATTTTATGTTAGTTTCAGATGTACAGCAAAGTGAATCAGTTATACATATACATCTATCCACTCTTTTTTAGATTCTTTTCCCATCTAGGCCATTACTGAATATTGAGTAGAGTTCCCTATGCTATACAGTAGGTCCTTATTAGTTATGTATTTTATATATAGTAGTGTGTATATATCAATCTCAATCTCCCAATTTATCCCTCACCCCCTTTCCCCACTGGTAACCATAAGTTTGTTTCCTCCAAAGAAGAATAGAGATGGCCAAAAAATGCATGAAAAGATGCTCAATATCACTAATTATTAGGGAAATGAAAATCAAAACTACTATGAGGTATCACCTTACACCAATCAGAATGGCCACCATCAAAAAAATCTACAAACAATAAATGCTGGAGAGGGTGTGGAGAAAAGGGAACCCTCCTACACTGTTGGTGGGAATGTAAATTGTTACAGTCACTATGGAGAACAGTATGGAGTATGGAAGTTTCTTAAAAAAACTAAAAATAGAGCTACCTTATGATTCTGCAATCCCACTCCTGGGCATACATCTGGAGAAAACAATAATTTGAAATGATACATGCACCCCAATGTTCATTGTAGGACTATTTACAAAGACAGGACATGGAAGGGACCTAAATGTCCATCAACAGAGGAATGGATAAAGAAGATGTGGTACACATAAGTTTGTTTTCTATGTCTGTGAGTCTATATCTGTTTTGTAAATAAGTTCCTTTGTATCATTATTCTTTAGATTCCACATATAAGTGATATCATATGATATGTGTCTTTATCTGTCTGACTTACCATCGCTTAGTATGATAATCTCTATGTCCATCTATGTTGCTGCAAATGGTATAATTTCATTCTTTTTTATGGCTGAGTAATATTCCATCAAGTATATATGTATACATGTATGTATACATATACATATATACATATATAATATATATATCACATCTTCTGTATCCATTCGTCTATCAATGGAGAGACATAGTTTCATAGGTTGCTTCCATGTCTTGGCTATTGTAACTAGTGCTGTTATGAACATTGGGGTGCATGTATCTTTTCAAATTAGAGTTTCCATGTTTTCTGGATATATGCCCAGGAGTGGGATTGCTGGATCACATGGCAACTCTATTTTTAGTTTTTTAAGGAACCTCCAGACTGTTTTCCATACTGGCTGAACCAATTTACATTTCCACCAAAAGTATAGGGGGGTTCCCTTTTCTCCAAACCCTCACCAGCATTTACTACTTGTAGATTTTTTTTGATGGTGGCCGTTCTAACTGGAGTGAGGTGATACTGCATTGTTGTTCTGATTTGCATTCCTCTAATAATTAGTGATGTTGAACATCTTTTCATGTGCCTGTTGGCCATCTGTATATCTTCTTTGGAGAAATGTCTATTTAGATCTTCTGCCCACTTATGGATTGGGTTTATATATATATATATTGAGCTGTATAACCTGCTTATATATTTTGAAAATTAATCCCTTTTCAGTCGCATCACTTGCAAATATTTCCCCCCATTCTGTAGGTTGTCTTTTTGTTTTGTTTATGGTTTCCTTTGCTGTGCAAAAGCTTTTAAGTTTAATTAGGTACCATTTGTTTATTATCCCTTTTGTTTCCATCACTCCAAGAGATGGATCCAAAAAAAATATTGCTGCAATTTTTGTCAAAAAGTGTTCTGCCTATGTTTTCCTCTGAGAATTTTGTAGCAGGGGTCTCTAATCCCTTGTCCATGGACCGGTATCAGTCCATGGCATGTTAGGAACAGGGTTGCACAGCAGGAGGTGAGCAGGGGTGAGTGAGTGAAGCTTTATTTGTATTACAGTCATTCCCCATAGCTTGCATTGCTGCCTGAGCTCCGCCTCCTGTCAAATCAGCAGTAACATTAGATTCTCATGGGAGTGTGAACCCTAAGGTGAACTGCGAATGTGAGGGATCTAGGTTGCTCACTCCCCATGAGAATCTAATGCCTGATGATCTGAGGTGGAGCTGAGGCAGTGATGCTAGCATTGGGGAGCAGCTGCAGATACAGATTATCATTAGCAGAGAGGTTTGACCGCACAGAGACCATAATAAATCAATTGTTTGTAGACTCATATCAAAAGGCTCTTAGTGAGTGGCAAATGAAAACAAGCTCAGGACTCCCACTGATTCTGCATTATGGTGAGTTGTATAATTATTTCATTATATATTACAAGGTAATAATAAAAGAAATAACGTGCACAATAAATGTAATGTGCTTGTATCATCCCAAAACCATCCCCCCCCACCCCAGTCCATGGAAATATTATCTTCCACGAAACCGGTCCCTGGTGCCTAAAAGATTGGGGACTGCTTTTTATAGTATCTGGGCATACATTTAGATCTTTAATCCATTTCAGGTTTACTTTTGTATATGGTGTTGAAGAATGTTCTAATTTCATACTTTTACATGTAGCTGTCTGGTTTTCCCAGCACCATTTATTGAAGAGACTATCTTTTCTCCACTGTATATTCCTAACTCCTTTGTTGTATAATAATTGACCATAAGTGTGTGGATTTATTTCTAGGCTTTCTATCCTGTTCCATTGATCTATGTTTTTGTGCTAGTACCAAACTCTTTTGATTACTGTAGCTTTGTAGAATAGTCTGAAGTCAGGGAGCATATTTCCTCTAGCTTCATTCTTCTTTTTCAAGATTGTTTTGGTTATTTGGGGTCTTTTTGTGTCCATACAATTCAAATTTTTTGTTCCAGTTCTGTGGAGAATGTCAGTGGTGATTTGATAGGAATTGCATTGAATCTGTAGATTCCCTTGGGTGAAATGGTCAGTTTAACAATATTGATTCTTCCGATCCAAGAAAACGATATGTCTTTCCATCTGTTTGTGTCATCTTCAACTTCTTTCATTAGCATCTTCTAGTTTTTGGAATACAGGTTTTTTGCCTCCTTAAGCAGTCTTATTCCTAGGTATTTTAGGTCCTTTTGAAATGATTGTAAATGGGATGGTTTCCTTAATTTCTCTTTCTGATAGTTCATTTTTAATGTAGAGAAATGAAAGAGATTTCTGTGTACTAATTTTGTATCCTACAACTTTACCAAATTCATTTATGAGCTCTACTAGTTTTCTGGTGGCATCTTTAGAATTTTCTAGGTAGAGTATCATATCATCTACAAACAGTGACAGTTTTTCTTCTTTCTTTCATATTTGGATTCTTCTTATTTTTCTTCTCTGATTGCTGTGGCTAGGACTTCCAAAACGATGTTGAATAAAAGTGGTGAGATTCAGCATTCTTGTCTTGTTCCTGAGTTTAGAGGGGATGTTTTCAGCTTTTCACTATTGAGTATGATGTTAGCAGTGAGTTTGTCATATATGGCCTTTATTATGTTGAGGTATGTTCCCTCTATGTCCACTTTCTGGAGAGTTTTTATCATAAATGGATGTTGAATTTTATCAAAAGCTTTTTCTGCATCTATTTAAATGATCATATGGTTTTTATTCTTCAGTTTATTAATGTGTTGTATCACATTAATTGACTTGCAGATATTGAAAAATTCTTGCATCCCTGGGATAAATACCACTTGATCATGGTGTATGATCCTTTTATTGTGTTGTTGGATTCTGTTGGATAGTATTTTGTTGAGGATTTTTGTGTCTATGTTCATCAGTGATATTGGTCTGTAATTTTCTTTTTTTGTGAGGTTTTGGCATCAGGGTGATGCTGTCCTCATAGGATGAATTCAGTAGTTTTAATTCCTGTGTAATTTGTTGGAATAGTTTGAGAAGGGTAGGTGCTAATTCTTCTCTAAATGGTTGGGGGATTTACCTGTGAAGCCATCTAGTCCTGCACTTTTATTTGTTGGGAGTTTTTAAATTACTGATTCAAGTTCAGTTCTGGTAACTGGTCTGCTCATATTTTCTATGTCTTCCTGGTTCAGTCTTGGGAGCTGATCAATCCAAGAAGAAGATATAACAATTGGCTCCTATGTGCACCAACATAAGAGAACCTCAATATATAAGGCAAATATTAACAGATATAAAAGGAGATATTGACAATAACACAATAATAGTAGGGGAATTTAACACCCCACTTATATCAGTGGACCAATTATCCAGATATGACATCAGTAAGGAAACACAAAGACAAATGAAAACAAAAGTACAATGATACAAAACCTATGGGACACAGCAAGAGCAGTTCTAAGAGGGAGGTTCATAGTGATACAAGCTTACCTCAGGAAACAAGAAAAATCACAAATAAATAACCCAACCTTACACCTAAAACAACTAGAGAAAGACAAACAAACAAACCCCAAATTTAGTAAAAGGAAAGAGATCATAAAGATCAGAGCAGAAATAAATGAAATAGAGGTTAAAAAAAAAGACAATAGAAAAGATTAATGAAACTAAAATGTGGTTCTTTGAAAAGATAAACAAAACTGATAAATATTTAACTAGGCTCATCAAGAAAGAAGGGAGAGGGCCCAAACCAATAAAATCAGAAATGAAAAAGGAAAAGTTACAAGTGACACCACAGAAAAACAAAGGCTCATAAGAGACTACTAAGAGCAACTATATGTCAATCAATTGGACAACCTAGAAGAAATGGGAAAATTCTTAGAAAGGTACAATCTCCCAAGACTGAACCAGGAAGAAATAGAAAATTTTTATAGTTTTTAAACTAACATTTATGGCATTAGAAAACAAAAATAACAAGGCACAAGAGGAGTGTTACGGGTAGGAATGTGTCCCTCCAAAAATGCATTGAAATCCTTACCCTCAGTACTTACGAATGTGACCATATTTAGAAATAGCATCTTTGCAGGTGTAATCAACTTAAGATTACATCATGCTCCATTTGGGTGGGCTGTAATCCAATATTATTGGTGTCCTTATAAGAAAAGGAGAAGAGACACAGACACACACAGGGAGAATGCCACATGACAATGGAGGCAGAGATTGAAGTTTTGCATCTATAAGCCAAGAAATACTGAACTGCTGGCAACACCAAAAGCTAAGAAAAATGCATAGAATACATTCTCCTCTAGAGCCTTCAGAGAGAACATAGTCTTGCTGACACCTTAATTTTGGACTTCTACTCTCCACAACACTGATAGAATAAATTTCTGTTGTTTTAAGCCATCACTTTGTCATGATTTTTTTCTGCAACCCCAGGAAACTAACACAGGAAGTCAGCAAACATGAACCAAAGAACTGGAGAATTAAGAGGCAATAGAAACAGACCCACAGGATTCAAGTTAAAATCATTATTCATATATTTCTGGTGAATATGGCATTTGTGAGTTTATTTTTATTTTAAGTCTTCAGATCTTCTGCACCATAAACCAATGATAGTTAACATATGAAAAAATATCACTTAAAGATATATATCTCCATTTACAAAAAATACAAGGAAGTAACTCTATAATCAGAGATGAAGTTGTAGATTTCTTGGCATTAAAGTCTATAAACAGAGAAAGGAAGCTGAAGTTGTGAGTTTGACTCCAAGTGGAATTATGTATTTTTAAAAAGCTGGCACTAGTTAGGGGACCTGAGTCAGGCCAAGCAAGTGTATAAAGCAGGAGATTTGTTCACTGCCAACCATTGCCTACAATTACAGCTTATATGATGTTCTCTGCCAATAAAGGCAGAGAACAGAGGTACTATATAGATCCTGAGACAAGTTGCTTTCTACTTAACTTCTTCCCCACAGACTCACATATAAGATCTATGTCTGAAAAGTTAGTGATGGTGGCTTTGTGATTTTGTGATATAACCAGACCTGGAAATGTAAGCTCAGAGAAAGAGTGGGATAAAGAGAGTAAAACCCTCAAATTCATGAAGAAAGTGAAGACCACTAGGTATTAACAAAAATCTAATTTTCCTTCTTGTATACAGTATCAGAAAACACATTCCAGCATCCCTTGCAATTAAGCTGAAACACATGGATAATTTCTATCCAATAGAATGTAGACAGAAGTGAAATGTGCTACTTCTAGCTTTGCCCTACAGGCAAATCTTGTAAATTCTCCTCTATAGTTTTCCCCCCTTCAAAATGACTGGGGAGTTGATGCTCAAGCCAACATTGGAATACAAATGTTGAAAATATAGTAGGTATAATACTAAGATAGGCCCTAAGATTTATTCTATTCCCTGGTGTATACCCAAGTATTCAATTAAACACTAATATAGGTGCTGTTATGAAGGAATTTTGCAAATGTGATTAAGGCCCCAAAACAATTGACCTTTAAAAGGGGAGATTATCTTTGATTGGTCTGATTTAATCAGGCAAAATTTTAAAAAGGACTGGATTCTTCCTGGAGATTTAAAATTAGAGAGGGATTCTACCTGCGGGATATTCTGTTGCTGGCTTTGGAGGTTGAGGGGGCAAAGAAGGAGGGTGGCTTTTGTGAGCTGATAGGAGTTCTGTCTGACAGTCAGCAAGGAAACTGATATCTCAATTACTTAGCATGAAAGTGAATTCTGCCATTAACCTAAATAAGCTTGGAAGGAAAATCCCCAGAGCCTCAAGAAAGTAATGCAGCCTGGATAATACCTTGAATTTTTCATTGGAAAATACTGAAAAGAGAACTAATTTATGGTGTGCCTGCATTGCTGATCTACACAACTGTCAACTAACACATGTATGGGAACAATTTATGACAAAGGTGGCATTATGTGTCCATTGACAGATGAATGTATAAAGAAAATGTGGTACATATATACAATGGCATATTATTCAGGCTTTAAAAAGAAGGAAATCCTGCCAATTGCAAAAGAAGATAGTCACAGGAGGACAAATACTGCATGATTCCAGTTATAAGAGGTATTTAAAATAGTCAAACTCATAAAAGCAAAGAATGTAATTGTGGTTATCAGGGATTAATGGATGGGGGAAATGGGAAGCTGTTATTCAATGAGTATGAACTTTCACTTATGCTAGATGAATAAATTCTCAGTCTCTGGGGACAGCAAAGTGCCTATGGTTAATAATATGATATTGTGCACTTGAATTTTAAAGGTGGGCCTTAAGCACGTGGGAAAAGGATCTCTTGGACTTCAAGGCTTTTTGAAGTTCTTCAGGAAAATCTAAAAAAGACCTTTCCCTAATCCAGCAGTAAATCAGACAGCAATGCACACATTTTGGGCCAGATTTTGGTTATATTTATATTTTTATTTTCTTTTTGTCGTTCCAAATATTTAGTCTGTGGTTAAAGCCTTGTTTAAAAGTCTCACTGTATTGACATTAAAAGTCATTTGTCTATTTTTTGAGGTAATGATCAATAATATTATATTGTTAAGAGAAAATCAAAACTAGGGACATAAGAAAGGCATGCAAGTGTCAGCTGCTACATCCTACATAGAAAGTTTCACTCCATGAAAAACCTAAGAGAAATGGGTTTTATAACAGTTTTTCTTAAATGCTGTTAGAATTACTTTCCAGAAGTATAATTCTGATCCTGTCCCAACACTGACAATTATTATTTTTTAACATCTTTATTGGAGTATAATTGCTTTACAATGGTGTGTTAGTTTCTGCTGTATAACAAAGTGAATCAGCTATACCTACACATATATCCCCATATCTCCTCTCTCTTACATCTCCCTCCCACCCTTCCTAACCGACCCCTCTAGATGGACACAAAGCACTGAGCTGATCTCCCTGTGCTATGTGGCTGCTTCTCACTAGCTATCTATTTTACATTTGGTAGTGTATATATGTCCATGTCACTCTCTCATTTCGTCCCAGCTTACCCCTCCTCCTCCCCATGTCCTCAAGTCCATTTTCTATGTCTGCATCTTTATTTCTGTTCTGCCCCTATGTTTGTCAGAACCTTTTTTTTTTTTTTAAGGTTCCATATATATACATTAGCATACGGTATTTGTTTTTCTCTTTCTGATTTACTTCACTCTGTATGACAGACTCTAGGTCCATCCATCTCACTGCAAATAACTCAATTTCATTTCTTTTTATGGCTGAGTAATATTCCATTGTATATATGTGCCACATCTTCTTTATCTATTCATCTGTCGATGGACACTTAGGTTGCTTCCCTGTCCTGGCTATTGTGAATAGAGCTGCAATGAACTTTGTGGTATATGACTCTTTTTGAATTATGGTTTTCTCAGGGTATATGTCCAGTAGTGGGATTGCTGTGTCATATGGTGCTTCTATTTTTAGTTCTTTAAGGAACCTCCATACTGTTTTCCATAGTGGTGATATCAATTTACATTGCCACCAACAGTGCAAGAGGGGTCATTTTCTCCACACCCTCTCCAGCATTTACTGTTTGTAGATTTTTTGAGGATGGCCATTCTGACTGGTGTGAGGTGATACCTCATTGTAGTTTTGATTTGCATTTCTCTAATAATTAGTGATGTTGAGTATCCTTTCATATGTTTGTTGGCAATCTGTATGTCTTCTTTGGAGAAATGTCTATCTAGATCTTCTGCTCATTTTTTGATTGGGTTGTTTGTTTTTTGATATTGAGCTGCATGAGTAGCCTGTATATTTTGGAGATTAATCCCTTGTTGTTTGCTTCATTTGCAAATATTTTCTCCCATTCTGAGGGTTGTATTTTTGTCTTGTTTATGGTTTCCTTTGCTGTGCAAAAGCTTTTAAGTTTCATTAGGTCCCATTTGTTTATTTCCCTTTCTCTAGGAGATGGGTCAAAAAGGATCTTGCTGTGATTTATGTCACAGAGTGTTCTGCCTATGCTTTCCTCTAAGAGTTTTATAGTATCTGGCCTTACATTTAGGTCTTTAATCCATTTTGAGTTTATTTTTGTGTACGGTGTTATGGAGTGTTCTAATTTCATTCTTTTACATGTAGCTGTACAGCTTTCCCAGCACCACTTATTGAAGAGACTGTCTTTACTCCATTGTATATTCTTCCCTCCTTTATCAAAGATAAGGTGACTATATGTGCGTGGGTTTATCTCTGGGCTTTCTATCCTATTCCATTGATCTATATTTCTGTTTTTGTGTCAGTACCATACTGTCTTGATTACTGTAGCTTTGAAGTAGAGTCTGAAGACAGGGAGCCTGATTCCTCCTGCTCCGTTTTTCTTTCTCAAGATTGCTTTTGCTATTCGAGGTCTTTTGTGTTTCCATACACATTGTGAAAATTTTTGTTCTAATTCTGTGAAAAATGCCATTGGTTGTTTGATAGAGATTGCACTGAATCTGTAGATTGCTTTGGGTAGTATAGTCATTTTCACAATGTTGATTCTTCCAGTCCAAAAACATTGTATATCTCTCCATCTGTTTGCATCATCTTTAATTTCTTTCATCAGTGTCTTATAGATTTATGCATACAGGTCTTTTGTCTCCTTAGGTAGGCTTATTCCTAGGTATTATATTCTTTTTTGTTGCAATGGTAATTGGGGGTATTTCCTTAATTTCTCTTTCAGAGTTTTCATCATTAGTGAATAGGAATACAAGAGATTTCTGTGCATTAATTTTGTATTCTGCTAATTAACCAAATTCATTGATTAGCTCTAGTAGTTATCTAGTAGCATCTTTAAGGTTCTCTATGCATTGTATCATGCCACCTGCAAACAGTGACAGTTTTACTTCTTCTTTTCCAATTTGGATTCCTTTTATTTCTTTTTCTTCTCTGATTGCTGTGGCTAAAACTTCCAAAACTATTTTTAATAATAGTGGTGAGAGTGGGCCACCTTGTCTTGTTCCTGATCTTGCTGGGAATGTTTTCATTTTTTACCATTGAGAATGATGTTGGCTGTGGGTTTGTCATTTATTGCCTTTATTATGTTGAAGTAAGTTCCCTCTATGCCTACTTTCTGGAGGGTTTTTACCTTAAACAGGTGTTGAATTTTGTTGAAAGACTTATCTGCATCTATTGAGATGATAATATGGTTTTTATCCTTCAGTTTGTTAATATGGCTTATCACATTGATTGATTTGCATATATTGAAGAATCCTTGCATCCCTGGGATAAACCCCACTTGATCATGGTGTATGATCCTTTTAATGTGCTGTTGGATTCTGTTTGCTAGAATTTGTTGAGGATTTTTGCATCTATGTTCATCAGTGATATTGTCCTGTAGTTTTCTTTTTTTGTAACACCTTTGTCTTGTTTTGGTATCAGGGTGATGGTGGCCTTGTAGAATGTGTTTGGAAGTATTCCTCCCTCTGTTATATTTTGGAAGATTTTGAGCAGGATAGCTGTTAGCTCTTCTCTAAAAGTTTGATAGAATTCACCTGTGAAGCCATCAGGTCCTGGGCCTTTGTTTGTTGGAAGATTTTTAATCAGTTTCAATTTCAGTGCTTGTGATTGGTCTGTTTATATATTCTATTTCTTCCTGGTTCAGTCTCAGAAGGTTGTGCTTTTCTAAGAATTTGTCCATTTCTTCCAGGTTGTCCATTTTATTGGTATATAGTTGCTTGTAGTAATCTCTCATGATCCTTTATATTTCTGCAGTGTCAGTTGTTACTTCTTTTTCATTTCTAATTCTGTTGATTTGAGTCTTCTCCCTTTTTTTTCGTCATGAGTCTGGCTAATGGTTTACCAATTTTCTTTATCTTCTCAAAGAACCAGCTTTTAGTTTTATTGATCTTTGCTCTTCTTTTCTTCGTTTCTTTTTCATTTTTTTCTGATCTTATTCTTATGATTTCTTTTCTTCTTCTATCTTTGGGGTTTTTTTTGTTGTTGTTGTCGTTCTTCTTTCTCTCATTGCTTTAGGTGTAAGGATAGGTTGTTTATTTGAGATTTTTCTTGTTTCTTGAGGTAGGATTGTATTGTTATAAACTTCCCTCTTAAAGCTGCTTTTGCTGCATCCCATAGGTTTTGGACCATTGTGTTTTCATTGTCATTTGTTTCTAGGTAGTTTTTGATTTCCTCTTTGATTTCTTCAGTGATCTCTTGGTTATTAAGTAGTGTATTGTTTAGCCTGCATGTGTTTGTATTTTTTACAGTTTTGTTCCTGTAATTGATATCTAGTCTCATAGCATTGTGGTTGGAGAAGGTACTTGTTATGATTTCAGTTTTCTTAAATTTATCAAGGCTTGATTTGTGACCCAAGATATGATCTCTCCTGGAGAAAATTCCATGAGCACTTGAGAAGAAACTGTATTCTGTTGTTTTTGGATGGAATGTCCTATAAATATCAATTAAGTCCATCTTGTTTAATGGGTCATTTAAAGCTTGTGTTTCTTTTTTTATTTTCATTTTGGATGATCTGTCCATCAGTGAAAGTGGGGCATTACAGTCCCCTACTATTATTGTGTTACAGTTGATTTCTCCTTTTATAGCTGTTAGCATTTGCCTTATATATTGAAGTGCTCCTATGTTGGCTGAATAAATATTTACAATTGCTATATCTTCTTGGATTGACCCCTTGATCATTACGTAGTGTCCTTCTTTGTCTCTTGTAATAAGATGTAGTTTAAAGTCTATTTTGTCTGATATGAGAATTGTTACTCCAGCTTTCTTTGATTTCCATTTGTATGGAATATCCGTTTACATCTCCTTACTTTCAGTCTGTATGTGTCCCTAGGTCTGAAGTGGGTCTCTTGTAGACAGCATATATACAGGTCTTGTTTTTGGATCCATTCAGCCAATCTGTGTCTTTTGGTTAGAGTATTTAATCCATTTAGATTTAAGGTAATTTTTGATATGTTATGTTCCTATTATCATTTCCTTAATCTTTTGGGGGTTTGTTATTATACGTCTTTTCCTTCTCTTGTGTTTTTTGCCTAGAGAAGTTCCTTTAGCATTTGTTGTAAAGCTGCTTTGGTGCTGTTCAATTCTCTGAACTTTTGCTTTCCTGTAAAGGTTTTAATTTCTCTGTTGAATCTAAATGAGATCCTTGCTGGGTAGAGTAATCATGGTTGTAGGTTTTTCCCTTTCATCACTTTAAATATGTCCTGCCAATCCCTTCTGGCTTGCAGAGTTTCTGCTGAAAGGTCAGCTGTTAACTTTATGGGGATTCCCTTGCATGTTATTTGTTGCTTTTCCTTTGCTGCCTTTAATATTTTTTCTTTTATTTAATTTTTGAAAGTTTGATTAATATATGCTTTGGTGTGTTATCCTTGGATTTATCCTGTATGGGACTCTCTGTGCTTCCTGGACTTAATTGACTCTTTTCTTTCCCATGTTAGGGAAGTTTTCAACTATAATCTCTTCAAATATTTTCTCAGACCGTTTCTTTTTCTCTTTTTCTTCTGTGACCCCTATAATTCAAATGTTGTTACGTATAATGTTGTCCCAGAGGTTTCTGAGATTGTCCTCAATTCTTTTCATTTTTTTTCCTTTATTCTGCTCTGCAGTAGTTATTTCCATTATTTTATCTTCCAGGTCACTTATCCATTCTTCTGCCTCAGTTATTCTGCTATTGATTCCTTCAAGAGAATTTTTAATTTCATTTATTTTGTTGTTCATCATTGTTGTTTGCTCTTTAGTTCTTCTAGGTCCTTGCTAAAACTTTCTTGTCTTTTCTCCATTCTATTTCCAAGATTTTGGGTCATCTTTTCTATCATTACTCTGAATTCTTTTTCAGGTAGACTACCTACTTCCTCTTCATTTGTTTCGTCTTGTTCATTTTTACCTTGCGGTTTCATCTGCTGCGTATTTCTCTGTCTTCTCATTTTTCTTAACTTACTGTGTTTGGGGTCTCCTTTTTGCAGGCTGCAGGTTCATAATTCACGTTGTGTTTGGTGTCTGCTCCCAGTGACTAATATTGGTTCTGTGGGTTGTGTAGGCTTCCTGGTGGAAGGGAGTGGTGCTTGTGTTCTGATGGGTGCGGCTGGATCTTGTCTTTCTGGTGGGCAGGACCATGTCCAGTTTTATGTTTTGGGGTGTCTGTGAGCTTAGTATGATTTTAGGCAGCCTCTCTGCCAGTGTATGGGGTTGTGTTCCTGTCTTGCTTGTTGTTTGGCATGGGGCATCCAGCACTGGAGCTTGCTGGCTGTTCTGTGGTGCTGGGTCTTAGCGTTGAGACGGAGATTTCCAGAAGAGCTCTTGCCTGTTGATATTATGTGGGGCCAGGAGGTTTCTGGTGGACCAATGTCCTGAAGTCGGCTCTCCCACCTCAGAGGCTCAGGCCTGACCCCCGGCCAGAGCACCAAGACTGTGTCAGCCACATGGCTCAGAAGAAAAGGGAGAAAAAATAATAGAAAGAAAGAAAAATAAAATAACATATAGTTATTAAAACAAAAAATTAAAAATATATTAAAATGAAAAAAATTAAAAAAGTAATTAAAAAAAGAAAGAGAGCAATGAAAGCCATAAACAAATCCACCAATGATAACAAGTGCTAAAAACTATACTAAAACAAAAACAAAACAGACAGACAGAAGACTAGGACAAATGGTAAAAGCAAACCTATACAGACAAAATCACACAATGAAGCATACACATACACACTCAAAAAAAGTGAGAAAGGAAAAAAAATATATATATATATATAAAAAGGAAGAGAGCAACCAAATTAATAAACAAATCTACCAATGATAATAAGCTCTAAATACTAAGGTAAGATAAACATAAAGCCAGGAACAAATTAAATGCAGAAAGCAAACCCCAAGTCTACAGTTGCTACCAAAGTCTACCACCTCAATTTTGGGATGATTCATTGTCTATTCGGTTATTCTACAGATGGAGGATACAAGTTGATTGTGGAGACTTGAACTGCTGCTCCTGAGGCTGCACAGAGAGATTTCCCTTTCTCTTCTTTGTTCACATAGCTTCTGGAGTTCAGCTTTGGATTTGGCTCCACTTCTGCATGTAGGTTTCCCTCTGGCGCCTGTTTTTCACCCAGACAGGAGGAAGTTAAAGGAGTGTCTGATTAGGGGGCTCTGGCTCACTCTGGCTGGAGGGAGGGAAGGGTACGGGATGCAGTGAGAGCCTGCAGTGGCAGAGGCTGGCATGATGTTGCACTAGCCTGAGGCATGTCATGTGTTCTTCCAGGAAGTTGTCTCTGGATCACAAGACCCTGGCAGTGGTGTGCTGCACAGGCTCCCAGGAGGGGATGGATGGATAGTGACCTGTGCTTACACACAGGATTCTTGGTGGCTGCAGCAGCCACCTTAGCATTTCATGCCTGTTTCTGGTGTCCGTGCTAATAGCCACAGCTCACACCTGTCTCTGAAGCTCATTTTAGGCAGTGCTCTGAATCCCCTCTCCTTGTGCATCCCAAAACAATGGTCTCTTGACTCTTAGGTAGTTTCACACTTTTTCCCAGACTTCCTCCTGGTTAGCTGTGGTGCACTTTCCCCCTTCAAGCTGTGTTCATGCAGCCAACACCAGTCCTCTCCCTGGGGTCTGACCTCTGAAGCCTGAGCCTCAGCTCCCAGCCCCCTACCACCCCAATGGGTGAGCAGACAAGCCTCTCAGGCTTGTGAGTGCTGGTCAGCATGCTCCTCTGTGTGGGAATCTCTCCACTTTGCCCTCTGAACCCCTGTTGCTGTGCTCTCTTCCATGGCTCTGAAGCTTCCCCCCTGCCCACCACCCATCTCTGCCAGTGAGAGGCTTTTTAGTGTGTGGAAACTTTTCCTCCTTCCCAGCTCCCTCTCAGAGGTGCGGGTCCTGTCCCTATTCTTTTGTCTCTGTTTTTTTCTTTTTTCTTTTGCCCTACCCAGGTACGTAGGGGAGTTTCTTACCTTTTGGGAAGTGTGAGGTCTTCTGCCAGCTTTCAGTAGGTGTTCTGTAGGGGTTGTTCCACATGTAGATGTATTTTTGATGTATTTGTGGGGAGGAAGTTGATATCCACGACTTACTCCTCCACCATCTTGAAGGTCCCCCCTCACCCTGACAATTAATATCCAAACTCTTTGGCCTGATATTTGAGACCCATAACAATCTTTCACCTATTTTCCCTGTCTATGTTGTAACAACTATCTTTCAAGTAATTTCCATTTTATCTAAATTCTTTACTGTTTTCCAGACCCTTCCTAAATACATTCCCACAAAAACATAACAACAAGACAAAACCCTACTCAATAGAATCATTCTTCCTTTATTTGAAACTACAGAAGCCATCTTGCTGTTATGAGGGAACAAGTATGAGGATGAAAATATGGGCTAAAGCTGTGGTTCTTAACTCTAACATGCATAAGAATAACAACTGAGACTCTTGTGGTTCTGATTCAATAGGTGAGTGGTATCCACAAATTTACATTTCCAACAAGCTCCTGGTGAGTTCCAGCTAATGCTGCTGGGTCATGAACCACATACTGTGTAGTGCTAGTCCAAAATATAGCAGAGAAGAATGGTGGAAAGAGACTGTCCCTGAAGAGATCGCAGAGCAGCTGCATTAATGCCAGCAATAGCATAATTCTGGAACTTTTGTTATGTGAAAAAAAAAACCCTATAAATGCTTAACCTACTCTTGTTGTATTACTTTCAGCCATTCTTATTCCAAATGTTACAATTTATCATTGTCATTAGCAAAATCTTCATCATTATCATCTTAGCCATTATTTGTACTATGTGTTGGGCCTTATATGAACTCTTTAGATAAAATTATCTTATGCAATCCTCACAACAATTTTGTGAAATGGGTATAACTTTCTCTATTTACAGTAGAGAAAAATAAGGCATAGCAAGTTTAAGTATTTTTACTTATGCTCACTATTAGAAACTTGCTATATATGCCAATATCACTCAAGCTCCCATGCAATTTTTACAGAAACAAAACTTGGGTCTGCTCACCCACCCACAGTAAAGCCAATCTATTGACACCGGATTGTGGTGACAGAAAGTGCAACATTTATTATAAAGTGCCGTACAAGGAATCTGGTACAGCTAATGCTCAAAAAGCTCGAGCTCCCCAGTGGATTTCAGCAAAGCAGTTTTAAAGGCAAAGTGAGGGAGGGGAGTCCCAGGGTATGTTATCAGTTTATGCACAATTCTCTTATTAGTTCATGATGAGGTAACAGGATGATGTCACAAGGGATAACATTAAAAATCTTGAGGCTCCAGTAGTTCTGGGGGTTATGTGCTCATGGTCATCAAGTAATTAATTTCTGCCATCTGGTGGGGGATGTAGCATCTGTAAAACAACTCAGGAAATATGCATCAGATACTACTATCTATGTTATTTCAGAGAGGAACTAAAGGATATGGGGAGGGGTCTTTCCTAGGAAAGCCCCATAGAGTCCTTCTCAGTTACACTTTTAACCTCTATGTTATGTCACCATCTACATCAAGCATACTGTAGATGTTTAATAAAAGTTAGTGGATTATTTAAATTTTTGTGGATCATTCCACTTGGAAGTTATCTCTTTAATTATGATTGCATGTCTTAACACTTTGCTTGCCATTTATTATTCATTTCCACATCAACACTTATTGTTATGCATAAGGACCCATAGTAAATACTGAGAACATAGAGAGAACAAGCCATGGTAGACCTCAAAGTAATTGCTGGTTAATAATGGAGGAATAAGATAAGAAGATCAATTCTTATAATAGAGTTTATATGTATTAATAGAAAATAGATCCTCCAACTTGGGATAGCTATTTGTATACTTATTATCTTCCCTATTAGAAGTTTGGTAAAAATAGTCTATGCTTATCTGACCTTTGTATTTCCAGCACCTATCAGATACTGTGCATGGCAGGTTCTCCAAAATTTTCAATAAATTAATATATCTACTCATAACAGCATATCACACACACACACACACACACACATTATACTTCTAAATTGTCTTTTTTGGTAAACTTTTTATTGAGGGGCAGAAATACAGGGATTATCTTCATTTGGGGTCTTAGAAAGGAGAAAAATAGCTAAACAATAAAAATAATAATTAAAAAATAATAGCTAACATGTATTTAACACCTAGTATGTGTCATACTACATCCTTCGCATGTTTATTGAAAACAATTACAACAGTCACAAAAGGTAGGATCATCTCCATTTTACTGACAAAATACATGAAGCTCAGACTGACTGCATAAATCAAGGGTTGGACTGTTGTTGGAAATAAGATTTTGCTTATTGTCTATGGCTGCTTTCACTCTATAATGGCAGAACTGAGTAGTTGCAGCAAAAGCCATATGTATAGCCTACAAAGCCTAAAGTATTTATTATCTGGTCCTTTACAGAAGAACCTTTTTAACCCTTAAGTGACTTTCAAAGTTCACTCAGTAAGAAGTGTTAAAGACTGAGTTTAACTCAGTTCTGCTTATTTCTAAATCCCATTTAAGATAGATGAACTTGGAAATATTAGACTTAGATTCCCAGTTCCATGACTAGGTGCTAGCATGAAACCACAGGAAACTTATTTACACTCTCTTACACTCAGTGTCCACAACTGCAAAATGGGGATAATAATCATATCTACCAGATAGTACTATTATGAAAATCAAATGTGTTGATTTACATAAAGCCCTTTTCATAAGTCCTATTACCTGGTTATTGGTTAAGACATGTAAGTGCTTGCTACCTCTGCTACTGCTACTATTATTCCTATCTTCATAATAACTGCCACTTTTACTACTGCTATTACTGCTCTAATACAAGGCATTCCTATGATCTCAGTTATTTTATTGCAAAACTGCTATTAGAATGCTATTTTTTTTTTTTGCTATTTAAATGCTTTGTCTAGTTTTGTCTATTGTTTCAGAAATGTGTTTGACAACATAACTATAATATTTTTCTTATTTATATAGAACTAATGATGTTCTTGATATAGGTCAAAACCAAGATAATGAATTTAATTATAGTAAATACCATGTGCTATTTACACATGTATGCTTATGTGTGGCAGGGTGTTTGGCATAGCCTGGGGGGCTGAATGACTGCTGAATTAACATTTACACATTTATTAAAATGTCACATTAAAAGGTAAAACATATAAACACTACTTTTTTCTCTAGGGGAATAAAAAGGAAGAGACATTTTGTCTTTGAGAGAGAACCAGTGAAAACTACTTAATCTGATATTTTAAGTCTTAGTGACTAATCTTTCATCTCTGCCTATTTATGTACTGTATTTTCTGTCTGTTAGTAAGCAGCCCAGTTCTTTTTGACATACACTTGACACTCTCTTACGTTAAAATAGCTAAGGGGATTTTCTATATAAATTATTTTCCACACAAGTGTAACTTTGGGGAATTTGAATTTTTCCGTAATGAAGTATTCAACTCCAAATAAGATTGTTGGCCTATGCTGTGCAAAACAAGCTCACTTGTAAGAATCCTGCAGGGGCAAAAATGGAGAGTGAGGGAGTCTCATGTGTTTCCCCAGCATTTTTGAAATTAATAGCTGGCATATTTTGAATAACAGCACAAAAGTGATCAAACGGATCTATTTTAATAGATTTGAATCTATATCTTGGGGGGGACATAGTGAGAACAGGGAGTGGGAGATGAATTTGACCTTTGATTGTTCCTAAAAGTTCTTGATGTAGGTGAAGGAAGCTGTGCAAGAAAATAACAAAGTTGCTGCATGTGGTACCATAGGTATAATGTTCTTCCTTCTCAGAGTGGGGAGAAATATTGTATTAGATTTGGATTACAAAGTATCTGTTAGACAATGAGCTTGGATTGGAAAATGTAAATACTAATTCATCAAAATGCAATAATTAGGAAAAGATTTAGAGAAAAAGATTTTTGAAAAAGCTAGTAGGCTAAAGGTGAAGTTAACATTAAGATTCAGTGAAGATGGAATTTATTACCTCTAAGTACTAGCTTACCTTTGATTTACTTATTTGTTAATTCAAACACACATTGTGTGTTAAATGCTGAGAATAAAAATATAGATCTTCCTCAACTCACAATTGAGTTACATTCCGAAAAACCCATCATAAGTTGAAAATATTCTTAATTTGAAAATACATTTAATACACGTAACATTTCAAATGTCATAGCTTAGCCCAGCCTACCTTAAATGTACTCAGAACACTTCCATTAGCCTACAGCTGTGTGAATTGAATCAATGTGAATTGAATTAGTTTGTTTTAATTTTGATTCTGCCACAGTGACATTATGTTGCCATTACAAGGGCCCAGTATTTTGCTTTCAATTTGTACAAATTAACTACTTAGGCACAAAGTGTGCTCTACAATTTTTTTTTTACATTCTTTTTTATATTCTTTTCCATTATGGCTTATCATAATACTGAATTTAGGATACTGAATTTAGTTCCCTGTGCTATATATTAGGACCTTCTTATTATCCATGGATATTTATGGTTATTTATAAATAAACCCATGGATAAATGGTTATTTATCCATTCTAAATGTAATAGTTTGCATCTACCAACCCCAAACTGCCAGTCCATCCCTCTCTCTCCCCCCTCCCCCTTGGCAACCACAAGTCTGTTCTCTATGTCTCTGAGTCTGTTTCTCTTTTGTAGATAGGTTCATTTGTGCCATATTTTAGATTCCACATATAAGTGATATCATGAGGTATTTGTCTTTCTCTTTCTGACTTGCTTCACTTAGTATGATAATCACTAGTTTCATCATGTTCCTGCAAATAACATCATTTTGTTCTTTTTTATGGCTGAGTAGTATCCCATTGGATATGTATACCACAACTTCTTCATCCATTCATCTGTTGATTGACAATTAGGTTGTTTCCATGTTTTGGCTATTGTGAATAGTGCTGCTATGAATATTGGGGTGCATGTATCTTTTTGAACTATTGTTTTGTCCAGACATATTCCCAGGAATGGGATTGCTGGATCATATGGTAATTCTATTTTAGTTTTCTAAGGAACCTCCATACTATTTTCCATAGTGGCTGTACCAACTTACATTCCCACCAACAGTGTAGGAAAGTTCCCTTTTCTCCACACCCTTTCTAGCATTTGTTATTTGTAGACTTTTTAATGATGGCCATTCTAACTGGTGTGAAGTGGTACCTCATTGTAGTTTTGATTTGCATTTCTCTAATAGTTAGTGATGTTGAGCATCTTTTCATGTGCCTACTGGCCATCTGTATGTCTTCTTTAGAGAGATGTCTATTAAGGTCTTCTGCCCATTTTTTGATTGGGTTATTTGTTTTCTGTTATTGTTGAGTTATATGAGCTGGTTTTATATTTTAGAGATTAAGCCCTTTTCTGTTGCATTATTTGCAAATATTTTCTCCCATTCCATAGGTTGTCTTTTAATTTTTTTATGGTTTCCTTTGTTGTGCAAAAGCTTGTAAGTTTGATTAGGTCCCATTTGTTTCTTTTTGTTTTTATTTCTATTGCCTTGGGTGACTGACCTAAGAAAAGATTGGTATGATTTTTGTCAGAGAATGTTTTGCCTACGCTCTCTTCTGGGAGTTTTATGGTGTCATGCATTATTTTTAAGTCTTTAAGCCATTTTGAGTTTATTTTTGTGTGTGGTGTGAGGGTGTGTTCTAATTTCATTGATTTACATGCAGCTGTCCAACCTTTCCAGCACCATTTGTTGAAGAGGCCTTTTCCCATTTTATATTCTTGCCTCCTTTGTCAAAGATTAATTGACCATAGGTGTGTGGGTTTATTTCTGGCTCTCTATCCTGTTCCATTGATCCATATGCCTGGTTTTTTATCAATACCACACTGTTTTGTTTCCTGTAGCTTTCTAGTATTGTCTGAGATCTAGGAGAGTTATGTCTCCTGCTTTGTTTTTTTCCCTCAGGATTGCTCTGGCAATTCTGGGTCTTTTATGGTTCCATATAAATTTTTGGATTATTTGTTCTAGTTCTGTGAAAAATGTCATGGGTAATTGCATAGAGATTGCATTAAATCTGTAGATTGCTTTGGGTAGTATTGCCATTTTAACAATATTAATTCGTCCAACTCATGAGCTTGAGATATCTTTCTATTTATGTGTATCATCTTCAGTTTCCTATATCACTGTCTTTAGTGTTCAGAATATAGGCCTTTCATCTCCTTGGTGAAATTTATTCCTAGGTAGTTTGTTATTTTTGATTCAATTGTAAATTGGGCAGTTTTCTTGATTTCTATTTCTGATAGTTCATTATTAGTGTATAGATATGCAACAAATTGCTTTATATTAATCTTGTTTCCTGAAACTTTACTGGATTTGTTTCTTATGTCTAACAGTTTTTGTTTGTTTGTTTGTTTGTTTTGTGGACACTTTAGGGTTTTCTATAGACAGTATCATTTCCTCTTCAAACAGTGACAGTTTTATTCTTCCTTTCTATTTAGATGTCTTTTATTTCTTTTCCTTGTCTGATTGCTGTGAATAGGACTTCCAGTGCTATGCTAAATAAAAGTAGTGAGAGTGGGCATCTGTCTTGCTCCTGATCTTAGAGGAAAAGACTTTAGCTTTTCACCTTTGAATATGATATCAGCTGTGGGTTTGTAATACATGGCATTATTATGTTCAGGTTTGTTCCCTCTATACCAAAGTTGAGAGTTTTTATTATGAATGAATGTTGAATTTTGTCAAATGCTTTGTCTGCATCATTTGGGATTCTTATGTGATTTTATTCTTTGTTTTGTTAATGTAGTTTATCACATTGATTGATTTGTGGATATTGAACCATCCTTGAATTCCTAGGATAAATCTCATTAGATCATGATATGATCATTTTACTCTATTGTTAAATTTGGTTTGCTAATGTTTTGTTGAGAATTATTGCATCTATGTTCATCAGAGATATTGGCATGTATCTTTTTTTTCCTTTTCAGCATCTTTGTCCGGATTTGGTACCAGGGTGATGTTGGCCCCATATAATGAGTTTGGAAGTGTTTCTGCCTCTTAAATATTTGGGAATAGTTTGAAAAGGATAGGTATTAACTCATCATTAAATGTTTAATAGAATTCCACTGTGAAGCTGTCTTGTCGTAGATTTTTGTTTGTTTAGAGTTTTTATTGCTGATTCAATTTCACTACTAGTCATAGATTTTCTATTTTTCCCTGATTCAGTCTTGGAAGGTTGTATGTTTCTAAGATTTTATTTATTTATTCCAGGTTGTCCAGTTTGTTGCATTTAACTACTCATAATATTCCTTTATGACTTTGTGTAATTTTGTAATATTGGTTGTATCTTCTTTCATTTATAATTTTGTTTATTTTGACCTCCTCTCTTTTTTTCTTAATGAGTCGAGCTCAAGGTTTATCCATTTTTTATCTTTTCAAATATTCAGCTTTGGGTTTCATTGGGCTTTTCTATTTTTTTGTCTCTATTTTATTTATTTCTGTTCTTTATTATTTTCTTCCTTTTGATGACTTTAGACTTTGTTTGCTCTTCTTTTTCTAAGTACATCAGATGGAAAGTTAGGTTGTTTATTTGAGATTTCTCTTGTTTCCTGAGGTAAGCCTTTACTGCTTTAATCTTCCCTTTTGGAACTACTTTCACTTCACCCCTTGGATTTTAGAAAGTTGTATTTCTATCTTCATTCATTCATCTCAATGTATTTTTTAAATTTCCATTTTGATTTCTTCATTGACCCATGGGTTGTTTAGTAACATGTTGTTAAGTCTCTACATTTTTGTGGTTTTTCTTCCAGTTTTCTTCCTAACTGATGTCTATTTTCATATGGTTGAGCTAAAAAAAAAAAGATATCTCATATAATTTAAATCTTTTTAAATTTATTGAGACTTGTTTGTGGCTTAGCATGTGATCTATCCTGGAGAAAGTTCCATGTGTACTTGAAAATAATGTGTATTCTGCTGCTTTTGGTGAATGTTTTGCAGATATCTATTAAGTTTATCTGGTCCAATGTGTCATTTAGGACCATGGTATCCTTATTAATTTTCTGGATGATCTATTTATTGATGAAAGTAGAGTAATAAAATACCCCACTATTGGGGCTTCTCTGATGGTGCAGTGGTTAAGAATCTGCCTGCCAATGCAGGGAACACAGGTTCGATCCCTGGTCCGGGAAGATCTCAAATGTCTCAGAGCAACTAAGCTTGTGTGCCACAACTACTGAGCCTGAGCTCTAGAGCCCATGAACCACAACTACTGAGCCCACATGCCACAACTACTGAAGCCTGCATGCCTAGAGCCCGTGCTCTGCCACAAGAGAAGCCACTGCAATGAAGAGTAGTCCCTGCTCACCACAACTAGAGAAAGCTCACGTGCAGCAACAAAGACCCAACACAGCCAAAAATAATAAATAAGTAAATTTATTTAAAAAATAATAAAATACCCCACTATTATTGTATTACTGTCAATTTCTCCTTTTATGTCTGTTAATATTTGCTTTATATATTTAGGTCTTCCTTTATTAGGTGCACATATATATATAAATATATATTTCCTTCTTGGATTATCCCACTTATCATTATTAATTCCCTTCTTTGTCCTTTGTTATAGATTTTGTTTTAAAGTCTATTTTGTCTGATATAGGTATTGATACTGTGGCTTTTTTTTTGTTTCCATTTGTGTGGAATATCTTTTTACATCCCTTCAATTTCAGTGTATGTGTGTTTTTAGCTCTGAAGTGAGTCTCTTGTAGGCAGGATGGAGAGAGGTCTTTTTCTTTTTAATCCAATCAGCCACTCTATGCCTTTTGATTGGCAGATTTAGTCTATTTGTATTTAAAATGATTATTAATAAATATGTGCTTATTGCCATTTCATTACCAGCTTTCTGGCTGTTTTTGTAGTTCTCTGTTCTTTTATTCTTCTTTTAGTCTCTTCCCTTGTGTTTTGATAATTTTTTTAAAATTTATTACTATGTTTGCATTCCTTTCTGTTTGTCTTTTGTAGTATTTTGATTTGTGGTTACCATGAGGTTAATTATATCAACCTATAAATATATCTACTTGTCTTAGACTAATAGTCATTTAAGTTCAAACATATTCCTAAAGGTCTCTCCTTTTTACTCCTCCTCCCTATGTTTTATGTTTAGGTATCATATTTTACATCTTAGGTATATTACTTAATTGTTTATTGTTGTTATAGTTGATTTTACAATTTTTGTTTTTTAATCTTTGTACTAGCTTATTTAAGTGGTTGATCAACTGCCTTTACTATATATTTACTTTTACCAGTGAGTTTTTTCCTCAAATTAAAGAAAACTTGTTATAACCATTTCTTTTTCACTAAAAGAAGAACTTTTAACATTTCTTGAAGGCCAGTTTAGTGGTGATAAACTCTTTTGGTTTTTCATTGTCTCAGAAACTACCCTTCAATTCTGAATGATAACCTTGCTGGGTAGTGTGTTCTTTGTTGTATAGTTTTTTTTTTCCTTTTAGTACTTTAAATATGTCATGTCACTCCCTTCTGGCTTGGAAAGTTTCTGCTGAAAATCAGTTGATAGTCTTATGGGGGTTCCCTTGTATATGGCTCTATACTTTTCCACATGTGCCTAGTGATTTTGGTGGGATGTGCTAGCGGCTGCCACCATGGTGAGGCCTAGGGCAAGAGTGAGAAGGGCTAGAGCTGGAGCAAGGTGTGAGCCAGGGCCTCTCCAGGCTTGATGACAGTCACTGCCCTGTCAGCACGTGGAGCTGGGGTCCAAGAGGTTCCTAACTAAAATCTGAGCTAACTTTACTTATCCCTGGCATAATGGTGGCATCCACCTTGGTCTGGGGTGGGGCCAGGGCCTAAGAAGCTGGAGCCATGGTTCTAAGCTAGCTCTGTTTCTCACCTGTGTGATGGCTATCTCTGCCTTGATGAGGTCAGGGCCAGGACTGAGAGGCTAGAGCCATAGTACTAAGCTAGTTCCTCCACACGCTCGTGTGCTGGCAGTCTCTACCTTGGTTGGGATCATAGCCAAGGCCCCAGGAACTGCAGCCACAAATCTGATCTAGCTCCACTTCTTCCCAGAGAGATGGCAGTCTTCACCTTAGTCAGTGGTGGGGTCAGGGCCCAAGGGACTGCAGCTGCAAATCTAAGTTAGTTTTGCTTCTCCCTGATGTGATGGCAGTCTCTGCCTTGGTTGGGGTCATAGCCAAGGCCCCAGGAACAGCAGCCATAAATCTGAGCTAGCTCCACTTCTCCCTGGGCAAAATGATGGTTTCCACCTTGTTTGAGAGCAGTGTCAGAGCAAGAGGGCCTGGAACAGGAGCCCTGTGCAGGCTAGGGGGCATGCTGGGGAGGTTCTGTCAGGCTGGCCAGAGCACAACAAATTCTCAAGCTGTTGCTTCTATGCTGGGACTAAGAGCAAGAAATTCTGCATGTGCACTCTTCAAGGGCTGAGTCTAGGTTCGCTACAGCTCTCTGGTAAGCCTCGCTAGTTTTCAAACCAGCCAGGCTGGCTGGCCTTCCCTGTGCCAGACCTGAGGTTTGGGGTTCCCATTAGGGGGCTTAACACCTTGCTCCTTAGAGAGGATCCCTCAGCCTCTGATATCCCTCTTCTTTTCTGGATCACCCACCCATGGTGTGGGTCCTAATTAGTTCACTTCTCCTCTCCCACCAGAGGCTACTTCTTTATAACCTTGGTTGTAGTAGAGCCATTCTGTTAGTCTTCAGGTAATTCTCAGGGAGGGTTGCTCTATTGCTAGTTCATGGGGGGGAGGTGAGCTCAGGGTCTTCTTACTCCACCATCTTCATGCAAGTTTCTGGGATGGGTTCAATTTAAAGGGGCTTTGAAAGTCAGGAGAATTGTAGGGATGAAACTGGTAGGTTGAGAATATGAATCTGTTAGTGTTAGGAAGATTTGGAAACAATCTATGCTAGAATTCTCTGATCTCTCAGTACACACTAAACAAGTGGATACACTTTCAGTTTTCATTTCTGTAAGGAGAGATAATCAAATTAATAACATGGAAACTTAAATTTGAATGCTAATCTTCCTGAGGTTTCAAGAAACCTTTCAATAGTCACTGGGTACAGCTACAGGTACAGCTACTATAGTGATATAAATAAAAATTATTTAATAATTAAAGATACATTTCATTTTTTGCAGTAATTTATTTTTTAGTTTTTAAAATTTTTATATCATTTTAAAAGGTTACTTTCCACTTACAGTTATTACAAAATATTGGCTACATTCCCTGTGTTTTACAATACATCCTTGAGCTTATCTTACATGCAATAGTTTGTACCTCCCACTCTCTCACCTCATATTTCCCCTCCCTTTCTCTGGTTACCACTAATTTGTTCTTTATCTCTGTAAGTCTGCTTCTTTTTTTTTGTTGTTGTTGTTAAATTCACTAGTTTGTTGTACTTTTTTAGATTCCACATGTAAGTGATATCATACACTATTTGTCTTTCTCTGCCTGACTTATTTCACTTAGCATAATGCCCTCCAAGTCCATCCATGTTGCTGCAAATGGCAAAATTTCATTCTTTTTTTAATGGCTGAATAGTATTTCATTATATATATATATATATATATATATACCACATCTTTATTCATTCATCTGTTGATGGACACTTAGGTTACTTCCATACCTTGGCAATTATAAATAATGCTGCTATGAACATTGGGGTGCAAAACGATACATTTCATTTTTGAACAAGTACTTCACCCATTACACTATTTATTTATTTATTTTACAGTTTAAATATTTGCAGCTTATTGTATGCCAATTATACTGCAATAATTGTTTATAAATATGATTAAGTTTTTAAATGATCAGCTATTACATAAAATTTCAAAATTAATAATAAAACTTTCTCATACTAATGAAGGACTCATCTGCAATTTTTCTTCATCTGTGATGTTTCACATTCAGTTGGCCTCTTTTTATTATTTTAGTTACAAAATTAGAATATTCTAAATAAACTTTTGTACCTATTTACTTATTTATTTTTAACCTAGAGAATGACATTATGCTAGGTGCTGGGGATACAGCTGAAAAGGACAGACACTAATCTTGGCCTTCATAGAGTTTACAACCAAAACCTCCAGAAAGAATAAATCACTCTTTAACTCCTCCACTTCCATCAGTGCAAGGTTCTTATCATCTTGCTCTGCCCTAATTTCTTTGAACCCCATGATAGCAATAACTACCCCTCATTTGAGGGCAGTGACAATGTCTAATTATTTTGATAACAAGTGCTAAAAATAAATCCTTATTTAATTAAAACTTGCTGAATGAATTAATAAAAGAAACTGAAATAACCTCAGAATAACACTGTGTATTCTTATCCCCAATTTTATTGCAGGAACTATATAAATACAAGACTTCTTTTTTTTTTTTAACCTTTTACTGTTGAGTTCTGAGATCGGGTTAAACTTTGCATACATAATGATTTCAAACTTAAATAGAGTTAAATCTTATTTTATTTTCTTAGTCTAAAAAGATTCAATTTTACTTTTTATTTTTCCTGATTTTATGCAGCTGCAGGAACTTTGAATGTCTTTCTGTCTTTCAGAGAGACAAATGATTTCACAAATTTTGGGTTGCAAATGTTATAATATATGAGGTAAGGCAAACCTACACTGAACTCTCATTCTTACTTTAAAATTAAATAGTAAAAAATTGGTCTCATCTATATACATTATAGTTCTTTTTCTCTCTTGAGTTTACAATGCATTCAACATATTATGCAAGGGTGCTATAAAAACATCCCTGTCCCTGAGACACATTCACTGACCACTAAGAAGAGGCCCAGGTTCCAATTCTCTCTCAGCCATGTATAATTCATAGTATGTTTAACAAATGATTTAGCCACATTAAGAACCCATGTTTGGATTTTAGTGAATTCATTAAGGTAGAGGCTCTCTGGTAGTCAACTGGCTGTACTTTTTCCTGGTGACATACCCACTTATTGTTTCCCTTCTCTGAAAACTGAACAGATGTTATCTTTATTATTACTGATTTTTCATATTGCATTTCTAAGTGAAACATGTTAAACCAGCACTGATGTGTGCAACTAATAAGAATGTGAATGGTATGTCCTTTCCAGAAAATAATTTGCCAATACATTTATGAAAACCCTTTAAAGTATGCATAGTTTTGATGCAATAATCCTACTTTGAGAAATTTGACCAAACAACAATTGTAATCAAGGAATTATATACCATTTTTAAAATGATAACATCATTTATAATGTCAAAAAGCAGATACAATTTAAATTTTCGATAAGGAAATAGTATAGGTACACAAAAAATACTCAGATATCAAAATGAGGTTTTTCACAGAATATTTGAAGATACATGGAAATAATTGCCTTTATAACGTTACAAGAAAATAGATGGATATTTTAAGTATTTTCATCGAAGTTTTGTTTACATGCATATACATTTAAAATATGTATTTGTACAAATATTAAAGAAAAGTATATCAAAATATTAAAGCATGTACCTGTTATGGGCTACATATGTCCTTCCTAAATTCATATTCCCTAGTACCTCACAATGTGACTATATTTGGAGATAAGGTCTTTAAAGAAGTAATTAAAGTTAAATGAGGTCATTAGATCAGGCCCTAATCCAACATGACCGGTGTCCATGTAAGAAGAAGAGATTAGCACATGGACACATAAACTGAGGAAAGACAATGTGAAGACACAGGGAGAAAATGGCTGTCTTCAAGCCAAGAAGAGAGGCCTCAGAAGAAATCAACCTTGTCAATATCTTGATCTTGGACTTCCAGCCTCCAGAATTATAAGACAATAAATTTCTGTTGTTTAAGACTATGGTACTTTCTTATGACAGCCCTAGCAAACTAATTATAGCATCTACTGGAGGTGAATTTATGAGTGTCTTTTATTTACTTTTTAATACATTTTTATGTAGTCCCTAATGATTTTACCATGAGCCTGAGCACTGAATCCAGGCACTATTTCCTCAGAGTCATGCATTTTTTTCTCTTTTTCTTTGTGCAGGGCAATTGGATCCAGATAACATGTTAATAAGTAGTTATTTATGTGTGTATCTCTTCCACTTGGTTGTGAGCCTTTGGAGGACAAAGACTGCTCAAATCCATCTGCCTAGTATTGCAATTGGCACAGATATTAGGTACCCCTAAATGTTTGTGGAATGACATGTAGATGGCACTGATTTATAATGTGTTTAGTCTACTCTCTCACATTATATAAACAGTTTACTCTGTACCTGTTCTATATCTGTGAGGATTTTGAGTGTTTCTATCATCTCATAAAGTATCATTTATGAATGCTAAACTGAGACTTCCCTTTCATAGGGAAAAATCTAGCTTGCTGTTCTTTTGTCTTCTTACCAGTGTTGCCTAGTTTTTGCCCTGATTTTCCATCAGCAACCCCTCTACTCCCAGGCCCCTCTACTCCCAGACCCCTCTACTCCCAGGCTTCTTCACTTATTTTCACATACAAACACACACAGTCTTTTCCAAAGGAGGGGTCAAGGATACTTTGACTCAAGAAAAAGCACTACATATAAAAGACTATTGATCTAAACTGCAAACTAGAAGAGAGTTTGAGGGAATGAAAGGTTAAAGAATGGGTTTTCTTGTCTATTTGGAGAGAGGGTTCAGGAGCTGGAAAAGAGGGAGGAACCAAGTACTACAATAGGCATATGTAAATACCTACCTTCCTCATTTTAGTCATTTTTCAGAAGTAAAACCTGTCTATTTTGCTGGAAAGTGTAGGAATACCTTGGTGGTTTGGAATTAATGCCAACCCTCTACCATCTGAATTTGTCCTTGAGGATGTCATTATTTTAAGACATTGACATATCTTTCTATTTAATTTTGAGTATACACTAAATCCAAGGCACTTTGCATATATGTATGATATTTAGTCCAGAATCATCCCTGAAAAGTAGTATCAATGTTAAATAAACTGCTTACCAAAGGTTACCTAGCTTACCTAAGGCACAGGAAAATGCTTCTGAGATAGGCATCTTAGTGAAAGTTCCTAAGATCTTCCTAAGAACAGGTTCCAACAAGAAGAAATGACATTTTCCATACATAACCCTGTTTGATTTGTTTAACATTGCTAATAGGTAGGAATTAGCATTGCTATCTTACATGGCAGAAAAGGTAGAGCAACCTGCCAAATGAACACAATATTAAATAACAGAGTTGAGATTTAAACCTATCTCCATCTGATTCAGAAGAAAGAAATCTGGATAGAGAATCAGAAGCTTTTTAGAAAGTGGTAAGGGTCAGGGTTACAGTCTCTGGGAAAATCCATGCCATTACAACTTTACATTTGGTAGCATCCCTTTTTGCTTTTATATAGTAAACTTATTAACTTATAAGTTTAGCATTTGATTCACTGTTTTCCTATCGCTAATTCCTTTTCACCTTTAGTGACTTCAAGATCCAAATGGATTATTTATCAACCACTTAAGAGCTAGCTAGGGCTTCTTTACTTTTGGTAATCTTTCCTCTACTCCACTTCAACCACCAACTCCTATAAACTTGTTCTTAATCTGGTCATTCACAATAACTATGTTCAAATCATGAGTATAAACATGCTCATGTATAGCTACAAACTCTGATCCTTCCAGAGGATAATTATGATAATCTAGTCTGTCAATTCCATCAAGTTAAGGCTAATGTAGGATGTGTTTCTTGTCAAAGTTTGGATGCATGAAAATTAAAGGAGTGTGCAAAGTTGGAATTGGGGTGGGGCAGAAAACTGGAAGAGAAAATCTACAAGGGTCATTGAAATAAATAGATGCTTCAGAAGTAGACATTGGGTTTTGGTATTAAGAAGTCAGCTATCCAAGGTGATACAAGCAATGAGCAATAGATCCTGTAGGCAAACAGGAAGATTCTTAGTAGTGGCAAATAATCATTCAGAGATCATTATCCCAAACCTATATTTCAGGTTTTCATGAAGGATTTGATTTATTTCAGGGGTCATGGGTCAAGCAAATACATATCAGGGTTATGCCAAGGATCAAATACAAGCATGGCATAAATGCAGAAGAGCTTTCCAATGCAAATATCAGCTGTTGTTACTATTCTTGATTTAAATGGCCCATCTTGATGTTATAGGCAATACTGATATTGTGGGGTTCCTACTTTCTCCTACACCCAGGTAAATGTTTCCTTCCTTGTTTCTTTAGTGGTTAAGAGAATTATGGAGAAACTAGCTGGGGTTGGTCAACTATTCAAACATGCTTTTTATACATAAGCAGCATATTTGTTCTGTCTCAGTACATTTATATTTATTTTTTATAAACCTTACTTCCCATCAGTAAACTAAGTGAAGATAAGAGAATAGAATTAGCATATCTGTCCCATTTGTTGTGACAAAATATGAGCTTAAGATTTGTATGCTAATTTAGGAAAGCATATTCCTAGTAGTATGTGGTAAGCCTGATAGAATAAAGTTTCAGTAGCAAATACAATTGTGGGAATCTGCATTAAAAAGCAACACTAAAAGCAAGTGACATGAAAGAGTGTTATGGAAGCTTTTTAGAGTGAATTTGAACAGAATTTGAGCCATCTCTAGAGAGGCAGAGCCTTGGGACAACTCATTTGTGGAAAAAGGATGGAAAGAAAAAGAATAAGGATAAGGCTTCTCCCTGCCATTCTCCAAATTTGTTAGGAAAGCTGTTGAAGGAAAGAGGGAGGAGGAGGAGGAAGTTACAACATGTTTGCATTTCTTGATAGGCAAAATACATAGAGCTTTGTATAGCTTGGAGATAGGAAGGAAAGGAGACGTGCTAAATGTGCTGGAGTTAATTAAATTAGCTAATTGCGTTTTCTCCTATTGATGCTCCCTCATTCCAAGTCACACCAGTGCCTGTGGAGAGACACCACTCGTTTTTTGAGGCAGCCAGAGGAGGAGTGTCCAGAGCATGTGCTGGGCTCCTTGCTACCTTATAGACAACATATCTTCTTTGGAAAGTAGAAATACATTCCTGTACACCCTAAATCCTCCTTGCAAGTTAAAATTAGGAACAGAAGGGAGGATGCCTTTTGAGATATTCTACAATGTACTTGTTATTGATTTTTCCCCTGCATGGCATATACTAGCTGCATGCAATATAAATTTAAATAGGACACAAACAAATAATATTAACTTTAATATCTGTATATTTATCTTTTTCTTTTTCTTTTTATGACAACTGATGTCTTTCATTTGCAGAACCAATATCATTATTAAAATTAATGTATTTAAACAAAGAAAATAAACTATTTTTGAAATAACTACCTATATAGCATTAGGTCAGCCTGCAGATAGGTAAAATTTGTGAAGATGGCTCTCAAGTGACTGAAATTTGGGAATCACTGTAGTATAACATGATGTGGCAGAAAAAGACAGGATTGAAAATAAAAATTTATGGATGTTCAGCTTTGCTAATAACAACCTATGCATTGTGGACAAGTGATTTAAACTCGCTTAACCTCAGTTTTCTTCTCTTTGTTTAAAAATATTGATAATAGTCCTCAATTTAGCTAATTTATAGTACTTTTTGTGAAGATTCAATGGGATAATGTATTTTATATTCTTTTTAAAATATCCAGTGTTAAAATGAAGAAGTATTGTGGATAAACCTTAAGAAGGCCCCTACTGAGTCATTCCCTTAATAGTTCCCTCACCTGAATGTGACCAGAACCTGTAACTTGCTTTTGTTCAATAGAATATGAAAAACAAAGGTGATGGGATCAAACTTCCTTAATTAGATCTGGTTATATGTCTTAGCTGAATGAGAGAGTGAGAGAGAGAGAAATTCTCCCATTGGCCTTGAAGAAGCAAGTGTCCCTATTGTGAACTGCCTATGGGAAAGGCCACATGGAAGAGAACTGTGGGCAGCATCTAGGACCTGACTGTGGTCTCAAGCTGACAGCCAGAAACTAGGGCCCTTGGTCATACAGTCACAAGGAAATTAATTCTGTCAGCAACCTAAGTGAGTTAAGTAGAATATTTCCTAATTGAGCACAAGGATGGGAACATTGTCTAGCCAACCCCTTGATTACAACATTGTGAGTCCCTAGGAAATAAAAAAAAATTACTTTCTCAGATGTACCAGCCACATTTCAAGTGCTCATACAGTGCAGGTATAGAACATTTTCATCATCATACAAAACTCTATTGAACAAGACTCTCCTGGAGCTTCCTGAAGGCTGAGGCTGAATCTGAGACTTCCCCTGAAATTGAACCTGATTTGGTTTTTCCTTTTATCTGTCTTATTTCCTGTCAGAGGTTCCTGCTTTTTCCTAGGCATGTTTCCTTTATGAATTTTTTGCATCCAAACCCTTGACTCAAGGTCAGCTTCTGGGAGAGCTTTATCTAAGACTCCAGAGAAATTAACTGGAGGAAATATAATTTATTTCTATCCCTGAATGCTGATTGCCAAAATATACTTTCATAATTACTGATTTTCTAATCCTTATTCCTTCATGGCATCTCCCTTGATTGTTAAATGTGGAAATATGGATTGCTGCATTTACAGTTTACAAAATTCTTTCTCAGACATATTTAAAAAAAAAAGACATTTAAAAATGTAGCATACCTGTGCTGGTTTATAGTAGGCAATCAGTAATAGGTAGTTATTAATATCTTTATTTTAAGGATTGGAGAATTGAATCCCAAAATGGTTGCAATAGTCTAAGACCATATTTCAAAGAAGTGGCAGAGTTAGAATTCATTGCTGGCTCTTTTGACCAAGAATTTGGTACCCTTTCTTTACAATGCACTGACCTCAGAACTCCATAGTATCTGCCACACTAAGCACCCTCTGTATGAATACAAAATGGACATCAGAGAGTGTGTTCTGAGAAGGGAGATCGTTCTTTATAAAATTAAGAATTACATGGTTGCAAGATGACTAAAGGTCAAGTTGTGAGGTAGACCTTCACCCTTCACATATTTTCCTTTAAAGTATCTGTAACTGATTGTTTAGTGCCCTAATGTTTTATGTCTGCTTCAACCATGTAGTTTGTCTGATCATTTTTTTCCCATACAAGCACAAAATGACTCCATAGGTCAAATACACTCAGTTTTTCTCCTCCTTCTCATCAGCATCAGCAGCAGCTGAAGCAACAGCATCATCATCGTTGTTGTTGTCATCATGATCTATTTATTGAGCCAGGCAATATGTTAAGATTTTGCAGGCATTATTTTATTCAATATTCATAACAAGCCTAGGAGCTGATGCCATTATTACCATTCTCATTTTATAGATGAGCAGAATGAGGCAAATGTCAAAGACTTGTAGTAATTATATAGGGTACAGCTTCCTTCCTTTCCACCATGATCCCAAGTCAACAGTTTTCCAGGTCATGTGAGGAATAACCAATGCTACTTGGGCTTGTTTCAATCTGTGTCCTCTCCAAACCTGGTGTATTGTCAGTAACAGTGGAAGAGATAAAGTAACTCACTAAGAAATAAGGCCAATTTCTCTTTTTTCTCAGATTTTCTGCCGATGTTTACCTAAAAGTAAACATCAATAGATTTGGTTCTATTATATTTAAAAAAAAAGATATGCATCATTTTCTTTGCATCATTTTCAAAGAGCTGCTTACATTGTTTCAAAATAGGGTTAATTAATGTGAAATGGCACTGTAATTAGATCAACTTTGTCCTAGAAATTGGCCACGCATTGCAGGTTTATCCAAGAGAACGTTCTTCATAGCACTGGGAGAATAACGTCTCATTCATTCTTAGACTGAGCCATATCTGAACTAGTGACCCAGAGGTGTATGGCTCAAATGCCCATTATCAGCCCCCAAAGCCATCTATCATGTCAAAAGTGTTGATGGATCCATCTTAATGACACCCAGATATTATCTCTGAATCTTAGAAGACAAACTGCAGCTACAAGGTAAATATAAAAGTCTCTTGCTGAGATCTGTAGAAAAATGTTGTCATTTTAATTAACATTTCCAAATAATAATCATTAATTTAAGGCTGCAAAGCCAGCCACATACCAAATGCAAAATTTCTGAGTATTTTAAAGCAGGAAAATGCTCTTTTGGGAAATGAAGAATAAACTTGGTTTTCTGATTCTAGTCTGGAAATATCATATCAAAGCATGTTTTTTCTCCTTTTAAATAAAAACAGTGTGACATTCTAAAATTATTCTTCCTTATTAATTTGCCTGCTGACATGCAGTACTTTTGAAAAAATTCTTACAATGAATTAAAATTGTATTTTAAAAAATGAACTTGAGATGTTGAGCTTCATGGTCTTCAAAAATACAAGGTAATTGGAAGTGCTTTGGAACTTGGAACATGAAGGAATAAAACCAATTTCGATAGCAGATTAAAAGTTTTTTTTGTTTTCATGAAGAATGTAGCAACCATCCCACAACTTCCCTTCATCAGTCTATCTCCCCATTTCCCTAGTCTTTATACCACTGACTTACTTTACAGATTGATCCCTTAGCCCTCCATGGGAACTGGAGGTCTTGCCTTGCATCCTGAATCTCAGCCACTTGATAGTAATTTGGAATCTCTTCCTGATTCTCCCATTCCATTAGGTAAGGGGATGCCAGAGACTTCCATTGTTCCTCAGTGGCTGACTTGGATCTCATTCTAAACAAATTTATCATCTAGCACCTTGCCTATCTGTATTTAATTTGACATTATTTAGTTAAGTGGGTTCTCCCACCTTTCTTGAATCATCCGCTTTACTCCACTTCTACTACCTCCATATGCTCATCTAAGCCACTACATTCTCTCACCTGATGAAAGCATTAGATTCCCAGTGGGTCTCCCAGCTTAAAATCTTGGTCTCTTCAGTCCATTTTCCATGCTGCTACCAAGGAAAACAATTCAATATGAAAATCTGATCATTTTAATTATTAAAATATTCCTAGCCACCCATTACTCTCAGGGACAGGCCCTAAATCTCTGATGCAGTTTGTGAGGCCTTGCGTGACAGGACTCCACATTTACCTGGTGTTGTTCATCAATACACTCTTTCAAAAAGCTATGCTTTCTTTTTTATGGGACTTTCACACAAATTTCCTCTGCCATGGAACCACCTTCCTCTTGTCTCCATGTAAATCACTGGCTTATCCTTCAGGTCTTTGCTTAACCTTTTTTTCCCTAGAGAATTCTTCCTGTTCTTGCAGATCCTATCAAGCCTCCTTTTATAAACACTCATACTATCTCTCTCTGTGTGCTTAATTACACATTGAGTGTGCATTGTGTACCAGATACTTATCAGTTGTAATTTGTTACCACGTTATAGGACCCAAGAACATTAAGACCACATTTATCTTTTTCACAGCTATATTCCCAGGTATATATAGAGCATTATGTCCCAACAGCAAATACAAGATAATGAATGAATGAATGAGCTCCTACATAGAACCTCCAGGTTTCAGCAGATCAGGAGAATTCCTAAATGATAGCATTTATTGGCCAACTACTATATGCTAAACCCTGTGATGAGCTTAAGTATTTTATCTCATTTTATATTCCCAGCAACCATACAAATTAGCTTCTAATATTAACGCATTTACAGATGAGTAAACTGAGACTTTTAACTGAAAAACCAAATTTCTTTTTTTAATTTAATTTAATTTATTTTTATACAACGTGTTCTTATTAATTACCTATTTTATACATATTAGTGTATATATGTCAATCCCAATCTCCCAATTCATCCCACCATCACCCCGCCCCCCCCCTCCACTTTCCCTCCTTGGTGTCCATATGTTTGTTCTCTACATCTGTGTCTCTATTTCTGCCCTGCAAACTGGTTCATCTGTACCATTTATCTAGGTTCCACATATATACGTTAATATATAATATTTGTTTTTCTCTTTCTGACTTACTTCACTCTGAATGACAGTCTCTAGATCCATCCACGTCTCTACAAATGACCCAATTTCATTCCTTTTTATGGCTGACAATATTCCATAGTATACATGTACCACATCTTTATCCATTCGTCTGTCGGGCACTTAGGTTGCTTCCATGTCCTGGCTATTTTAAATAGTGCTGCAATGAACATTGGGGTGCACGTGTCTTTTTGAATTATGGTTTTCTCTGGGTATGTGCACAGTAATGGGATTGCTGGGTCATATGGTAATTCTATTTTTAGTTTTTTAAGGAACATCCATACTGTTCTCCAAATTTCTATGTATATATAATATATAATCTCTCTCTCTCTCTCTATATATATATATGTATACATGCGCAATCACAGACATATACATATGAGAGGGGGAGAGAGATACCCACTTACCAAGTATAGTACCAGGAATGTAAGCCCTACAAACAGGTTTTTTCCTTATAGTTACAGGCCTCTGCATTCCCAGCTCTCTCTATCAAATATACACACACATTTACACACATACTGTGTTCCCAACTTGCAAGGGTCTGAAAAGAATTATGTTCAAAGAGGACTTCACTCTTAGTGCTGCTACAGAAAGGTCCCTCTCATTCATGTGTTCCTCTCATTCCCCTCACAGGTCAGCTCTGAATGTGTGGGGGTGGAGGACATGGAGGGAGGAAACAAAAATGGGCTTTTGTTTTTCTCTTGAGGCCAAAATCTTATTTGTGTTAAAGAGAAAAATTCCCTTTGGGAATTCCCTTTGGGCTCGTGTCAAGTGACTTCCCACTTCTTTAGGCCCTTTGAGTAAATGAGTAAATGTTCTTTGGTGTACTGGACATTTTGTGTGTGTTTAGCTTATTGAAAGATCGAATTATGCAGCTGAGGTGGAGAGGGCAGAAATTGGGCTGATGCTTTGCAAAATATCTCTCTACTGATGAATTCATGATTTTATATGAAAATTGAACACAATTGTTTCTTATGATCTTTCAATGAAAAAAACATTTTATTCCTACCATACATAACATTCATAATTTGTTTCATAAATATAACATTTGAAAGAAAAATGTTTACTTTTTATGAATATTTATTTGCTAATTATTGGGATCACCAAATGAGGAAACTGCCGAAACTTTTTGTTGTGTTGTTTTGTCTTTCCTTATTCCCTAGGTTAAGTTTTTAAAATCCATAATGTGGAAATTACATATCATGGCATGGATGCTGGAATGCTCTAACACTTTTTAAAATTACACATTTGGTTAATTTAGGGATGCTAAGCTCAGGCCAGAAAATTTTATTATGGAATCAAGCTCCCTGACTTATATATTTTTTTAGTTAATGAAGTGTTGGGTTTTTGTTCCTCCCCACTGTGAGCCATATTTTCATTTTTGACATCAACTCACTCAGTCACTGGATAATGACTTCGAGAATAATCTGACAAGATACCGTGAAGTCAGGATGATAGTTAGGAAGATGTGTTGTGCAATTAAACTGTGTCTAACAAAAGAGCAGTGGCATCTTTACATCTAAGAATGGTCAGCCAACCATGCCCACATTTGATCCTTCATCTGTGCGCTGAAGTTGGTATGACTGGCTGCCTAATTTTTTACTTTTTTTTTACTATTTTTTACTATTTTTCTACGTTATTCTTACTATTCTTAAATAAAATGCTTTCTAAGATGGATTGTCAGGTTCTTGACAGATTATGTATTTAGGTTATGTATTTATGTACAGAATTGTATTCATTAAGATGTTAGAAGGGAATCCTCTATTTAGTGAAGCAAGGTACATGCCTGTTAATGTTAGATCTTCATAAGAAACATCAGCATATACATTAAAATTTCTTTAAACCTCTCAGGGTAATATAAATATGCAATTTTGTATTTCCCTCAATATGCCATTAAGTTGATGTAGGTAGGAAGGAGAATGTTTTATCAGTACAAAGATGTATAAAGAGGAGGGATAGAATTAGTTTATACTAATAATGACTCCTTGATAATAGATTTGTCACCATGTAATTAGAGAAAGATTTCTCTCCAAAATCAATTCTTCCAAGATTAAAACATAACCCAACCTTTAGAGGGGGTCTTGCAAGAAGATAAAATAATGAATTATTAAAGGTACTGCAGCTTCTTGATAAAAATTTTATGATAACTGTACAGTGTTCATCTAACCTTGCCTTTTAGCAATATGGAAACATGAGCTCTGCTTATTTCAAACTGTAAATTAGTTTCCTCTTATTGTCTCATTTAAAGTCTTTTCCAGAATAGACCCAGAGGTGCCAAATGACTCCAAACTGTAATATACAGGGTTTTTTTTTCTTCTTCAGAATTATTGTACCCATTATATTAATACCTTCCACTTTGTTGTAGAACTCCTTGCATTTGCAGAGGTTTTTATGCATCTCTAAAATGAAATGTCAAAAGATTATATGTATTATTGAAAGTCTGAGCACTGAGCACCATCTTAACTTGGAAATATCTACAAGTACAGTATTTAGAATGCTCCAGGGGGGAAAAAGAGAGTAAAGTGAAAATTTCATATTGCCACTTGCATGTTATAGAACTAACTGAGGTGACTGATAAACTTAAAGAATGCTAACTCTGCCCTTTTCTGTCTTTGGGTCCTATATTTGCTCACTTCCTCTTTATCATAGACACAGAGAAGGGGGGTAAAGAGGAACATATTTCCTTTGGACATTTTTATATGCAGGTACCACAAAACCACTATTTTTGTATCAATTAGCACTGAATTCCTGTCCTTAGGCATGGTGACTATTGACTGCAAGAATGTTTCCTATAGATTTATTTATTCCAGGGGAGATTCAGTCTTACATCATAGGGAGGATAATGTCCCTAACTCATTACATTGCTGGTAGGTGTCGTTTGTCTCCACTCTGCCAGTGCTCTAGCATAAACACTTGGATTGAAGTGTTAAACCAAAATTTGGTCAAACCCACCCAACAGCCCAGGGACTGTGTTTCATGGAAATAAACAAACTAGAAAGCATTTCACTGAAGCACTAGAGTAGTGAAATAAGCCCAGGTTTCATAGTCAGGTGACCACACCATTATCACTTACTATTGAAGTTAAGTAAATTATTTTACAATTTTAGCCTCCCCTATCTTTCTATAACAACTGAAACTGAGATGATTAGATCTAAAAATAAATGATTTAAGATAGGAGAATAGCTTAATATAGTGCTTATCACAAAGATGATTCTCAATAAATAATACTATATTCATATTTTAATTTATCTACCTCTGTGGAGTTGTTATGCTCCATAGAAGAGTGCTACATATTAATTTATTAATTTTCTTCCTGTTATTGTGCTGATTTGTCAGAATGGTCAGTAACTCTTCATTTGAACTTCCTGAAATTTTAAGGATCAACATACGCTGAGACTGTTTACCATGTAGAAGACACATAAAATATGTTAAAGCAAGAAAAAGGTGGCATATTATTTAGTAAATTTTACTCAGCCTGGAAACCCTCAGTCTTGCAATAACTGTCAGCTGGGTTCTATGTGGCCAAGGGATGTATGTATGTACATTTGGTTGAGGAGACAAACAGATGATTTGTTGGGAATAACTAAACAGTAGTTTGTAATGAGAACTCAAAACAGTGACCTTGTAATGTATATATATACACACACACACACACACACATATATATATATGTGTGTGTGTGTGTGTGTGTGTGTGTGTGTATATATATATGATGGTGATTCCTAAATCTTCCTTATGAGGAATTGGTAATCATTGTTCCTGATAGGACTCAAATGAGTCTGTTACGATTGGTTCTAGGCACAAATTTGAAAGTAGTAATCAGGCCCCCCCCCCCTTTTTTTTGTAAGAAAGCACTATTCAAGCACAGTTAAATTGAACTTATGTAGTATGCATTACATACAGGCAGTTTCTATTTCATTACATTCATTCATTCAATTTCATTTATTTCTCACACATGAACAAGTGTGAGCTATTTCCTTCTTAGAAAAAGGGATTAATAACTATTTGTAGATAATACTTAGTGTCTTCATCTTCTATTTCTGAAAAATTCTCCTCCAATATAATGGTTATGGGGAGGGTAACTCTACTTTCAGTTTCGCCTGGGATGGTTTTAAGGTTAGGCTTGTTGTCCCAGTGTAATTAGCCATGGGTCTCCCTTTTACTTTTATTCAGTTTGAACAATAAATTTTATGGTTCCCTGGTTATAGGACCTGTATTTATCTCCAGTATGTCATGGACAACGCTGGGTCTTACTTTCTTGAGGGTGGCTTTTCCTTGGCCCACTGTATCTTGCCAGCATGTTCTTTGCTTTGGCGAATAGACTCTGCCCTAATCAGTTCTCATGTGTAATACAGAACAATAAGATTTTCAAAGGATTTTTTCCCCAACAGCTTGTATTGTGGAACAGTCACTTTTCTTTAGATCTAAACTTAAAATGCAGATTATTTTTCATGACTTCACAATATTGTGTAAATCCATATGTGTATGGTACCAGAATATCAATAATAACTTTGTTTTCAACACCACGTTCATAATTATGTTTCAGATTAGGGTGGCAACCAATTAGTGGGTTGTCAAATCTATTTAATGGTTCAAAAGAGGCATTTAAAAGCAAAGTAGAATACAGAATATGAAGGTGTAAGTCTACATGTTACTTTGAGAAAGTGTATTTTCAGTAGTGTGCATGTGTATGTATGTTTGTGTATAGGTATTGATGTTGATAGATGATAGGTAGAAATATAGATAGATAGATAGATAGATAGATAGATAGATAGATAGATAGATAGATAGATGATAGATAGATAGATAGATGATAGATAGATAGATAAATGAGAGTGAGAGAGCAAGAAAGAGAGAGAAAGGAAGAGAGAGAGCCAGTCTCCAAAATGGTCCCCCATGATCCTTGCCTTCTAGTATTCATGTCCCTATGCAGTTGCTTCCCATATTCAGTCATAGCTGGTTTGTGTCATCAATAGGATAGTGCAAAAATGATGGCATGTGACTTTTGAGGCTAGGTCATAAAGACTTTGTATGGTCTGTTTTGTCTTTGGAGTTATATCTCTGTGCAAAGCCATCTGCCATAACATAAGGATGCTTAAGCATCTGTGTGGAGAAACCCAAGTGAGATTGAATGCTCTATAATGTGCCTGATGCTGTGCAAAATTAAGACATTTGTCAAAGGTTATATTCTTTGACTTTAAACTGTATTAACATACTTGGAAAGCATTTTGGGTTTCTATCTTAAGATTTGTTTCTATGCAATCATTTTATAACCTATAGGTTTTTGTCCCTCTCTTGAGCTCTCATTTAGCTAGTTTTAATATTAAGATGCTTCTTATTAATGTCATTATAGACCATTTTTTAAGCAATTAGACATTCTTTTAAGCAGTGTTGGACAAACAAAATGGCTGCATAATATAATATTTAAAAATCAGTAGAGGATGACTATGTTCAAAATTCATAGTTTTCTAAAAATTTGCTTTACATTTTAGAATATTATTTAAACATTCAAAAACTAGGATCCTTGTTGGAATGACACAGACAATTTTAGAGAACAGTATGTCTGGGAGATTTTTAATGAAGCCCTTAATTTACTATGGATTTGAAATTATTTTTGAATTGCTGTGTTCCATGGTGGAGAAGTTTGTCAAGAAGTTTAATGAATTATATTGAGTCAATATTTTTGTGAAAGAAAGCAGACATAGACTTTGTGGGGAAAGTCACACTTGTGGGGAATAGTTCTACCAGGAGTGATTCAGCAGCAGCCCGCTCTAGGGCAACCGTTGGTACAGTCACCGGAATTGGGTTAAGTTGATTTGCGAACTAGGTTCTCACTTCCCCATTCTTTGGCCATTGACTAAAGCTTGTGCTGTTCCAGTCTCAGCATTGGTTTCATTATTGGCTGCCCAAATCTGATTGGAAAAAGAAACTCCCTGGTCGAGACAGGGGGTCTTGGCCCAGGCTAGGGCCCTGCAGCAGGTGTGGTTGACTAATTCCGTAACAAAACCATACACCTAATTGTATATTTCCACATCCTGGTTTATTCATGACTTAGAGGACTTCAAACTCAAGTTATTGTTTCTCTCCAGCCTCACTGCTTGATAGTTTGTTCCTTTTGATTTACATGCCAGTGATACCAAACTGATGATAGATTCCCAATTCTACTCTTATAAGTCATGCTTCTGTGCCCTTCCCCACTTAAATACACTTTGTCTTCCTACCTTCTTGTTACTGACATTTCAGATATCCCTGTACTGGGAAACTTTTTGTGGTGCTTATAGCACATGATTCATATAGCATATCCTCCTTTCGTAACTTTAAACCTCATGCAGTTTTAGGTTTATGTACGTCCTTTTGAAACCACACTCTTGCTTGGGTGGGACTTGAAACCAGCCAAAACTCAGATTTGGACTGAACCCACAGGCTGAGACTTGAATCCACCTGCACCTCAGATTAGGACTTGAACCCATGACTAGGAAGGGACCCCATCCCACTGTTCTTTTTTAAATTAAAACCACTCAACTGGTGTCAGGACTTACTGAAGCTCAGGTTCTTTTGCCTTGTCACAGAAAGAATTCAGTGTGAGGCAAACCTGCAGGTAAAGAGTGAGTTTATTAGCATAAGACACTTGTAAGAGATACAGGTGAGCTGGCAAGGGAGCACAGCAGCCCCAAGAACAGAGAGAGCCACACTTTTATAATCAAAGAAAGAGTACGGAGGGGAGAAGAAAACCTTCTTCCTCATTCTTGGGCAGACGTCAAGGCTTACATAATCAGTTTGTCCTTTGGCCCTATATGGTTTAATTGGAACTGTCATGGTGTTATTTAAATCATCTGTATATTAGCAAAAGGGTGTTAATGTTACCGAGTCCAAGCTCACTCCGCTCGCCACATGACAGGCCAATAAATCGGAGACGAGGTGTTGAGGCAAGGAATATGACTTTATTTGGAAAGCCAGCAGACCCAGAAGATGGAAGACTAAAGTCTCAAAATAACCATCTTCTTGGGATTTGGATGCCCGTTTCTTGTTTCTTTTTTCTTTCTTTCTTTTTTTTTTTTTACAGCACAGAGAGGGGGAGGAGATGAGGAAGTAAAGTAAAAAAGCCATAAGTTTTGCAAATATCACCTGGAATGTCCTGCTTCAGGGAGGAGATGTGTTAATTTCTTCTTTCTTGTAACCATCCACAGGAGGACAGAGTCCGGATGTTTGCCTGAACAAAGGCACTTTGGTTTAACATTCAGGCAGAGGAGCAGTGTTCCCCAAGGCAGGCCATTATGTATAGACAGCATCCTTTTAGTGAACAAAAGCAGCAGAAAGCAAAGGTTAACGTAAAAGAAACAGATCCAACATGTAGTCAGATTTGGCTCTTCCCTGCTATATTAACATATACATTAAATGTATATGTATACATATACATTATACATATGCATATACATACATTAAATGTATATGTATACATATAAATTAACATATACATTATACATATACATTAAATATGGTAGTTCATCTCAGGTTTCAGTAAAATGCCCCCTTTCACCTAGTTTCTGTCTTGGCTACATTCAGAAATGCTACTCTTCAAGGACTATTAACTCTCTGACTTCATGTAACAAGATTCAGGCACCATATCTATTGTTTTGTATTTTAACTATCAGGGTTTGTGGCTTGAGTGTGTCTGGCACTTGGATGAACCTGGTCTTCCTTCAAGGTAGTGTAGCTTGTTGCTAGGTTACTGGATTTTTTTTCTTGAGTGGTCATTAGCTTACAACAGTCTTCCAAACGCCCTTAAAATTCTCTTTCTGTCTTTAATCCCCTAGTGGGATTTCTAAACTGACCATTTAATTATCCTACTCTATCCCTATCACTTTGATGTAATTTATTTACTTGTACAACTATCTTAGGTTATGAATCCCTTGAAGGTAGAAGGAAAAAGTCCCTTTTGTTTGTATCCATGTATTGATATGCCCATACACCGTAGGTACTCCATAAATATTTGTGAAATGAAATTTCTTAAATTTCATTTGTAAAGGAAAGAAAAAGCACTATTCAATGGATTGGTGCCTCCTGCTACCTGGATTCACCACTCTTTATGTGCCAAAAACTGAGCTCACTGAAAAAATCAAGGTCTTTCTTTTGCTTTCAATCTATTCACATTCTCTTTATTCACTTCAAAGGTGAATTGTGTCCAGGACAGAGACATGACAAAGGTAACCATGTTCTTTGCTTTTAAGGAGAGACTCCTCAGTTATAAGAGGAAGGTAAATAATTTCTATATATTTAGTGGAAAGATTTTTAAAGCGTAGGAGAAATTCCAAATAAGACTTAGTATAAACAAAAACTTCAAGTTTTGCTGCCCATGTCGTAAAAAGAAAAATTTGAAATTCTAATTATTTGTTACTCTTCATGGAACTTTTAAATAACATGACAGTTTTTCATCTCAAAGAATTGTTACTTGACTCTGAGTCAATAGGATTTTTTTGTTGATGCTGTTATTTTTGTTTTTCTCTCTTCCTCACTCTGTGTTTTTTCCTTCTTCCTTCCTTCTTTCCTTCCTTCCCTCTCAACATTTTTCATCTCTCTCATTCTCTTATTCTTTGTTTCTTAAACTTGAAAAACATTCAGATATTTTTAACTTATTTAATTCCTCATGCCTACTCTATGCCATCACTGTACTAAACACCAGTAAGTCAAAGATAAATACATCATAGCCTCTACCCTCAAGGAAGTATGAGTTTCATGAGGTAGACAAAAAACAGTTACCTTGTGTGATTGGTGTTAAAATTGATACATTGCAAGGTGCTATGAGAACATTGAAAAGCAAACAATGCTTTATAAAGTAAAAACATCTTTAAAATGTCAAAGGAAGAATAAGCAAAATCATTCTGAGCTACAACCATGTACAAGCTTCCTGCTAATCATTGATTTCTTCACATGTATTAACTCATAGTGATAATCCTTATAATTAACTATGCAAGGTGGGGACTATGATTATCCCCATTTATTTAGATTTGAAAACTAAATTTCAGAAAAATTGGGTGGCTTTTCAAGGCCAAGTATCAAATAACAAGGGAAGTCTTGTCTTAAATAGTATTATAAGTGGGGCTTCCCTGGTGGTGCAGTGGTTGAAAGTCTGCCTGCCAACGCAGGGAACATGGGTTCAAGCCCTGGTCTGGGAGGACCCCACATACCACGGAGCAACTAAGCCCATGTACCACAGCTGCTGAGCCTGCGCTCTAGAGCCTGTGAGCCACAACTACTGAGCCCACGTGCCACAACTACTGAAGCCAGCGTGCCTAGAGCCCATGCTCTGCAACGAGAGAAGCCACCGCAATGAGAGGCCTGTACACCACAATGAAGAGTGGTCCCCGCTTGCCGTAACTAGAGAAAGCCCGCACATAGCAGTGAAGACCCAGTGCAGCCAAAGATAAATAAATAAATAAATAGTTTAAAAAATTATTTAAAAAAACACAAGTGATTTTTTAAAAATTATTTTAAAAAAGTATTATAAGTATTATTATCATTATTTGCAGCTTTGAGGTAATATATGCCAGTTGATAATAATGGGGATAGAAGATAAACATGTACTACTCCAGCATTTAAGCTGCCTTCCACCATTGTTAATGAGTCTACAATACCATATCACATAGTCTTTTTTTTGTTTGTTTTGTTTTTTGTTTTTTTGTTTTTTTGAATTTTGGAATTTTATTTTATTTATTTTTTTATACAGCAGGTTCTTATTACTTATCTATTTTATACCTATTAGTGTATACATGTCAATCCCAATCTCCCAATTCATCCCACCACCACCACCTCCCCTGACACTTTCTCCCTTGGTGTCCATACGTTTGTTCTCTACATCTGTGTCTCTATTTCTGCCCTGCAAACTGGTTCATCTGTACCATTTTTCTAGGTTCCACATATATGCGTTAATATACAATATTTGTTTTTCTCTTTCTGACTTACTTCACTCTGTATCACAGTCTCTAGATCCGTCCACGTCTCTACAAATGACCCAATTTCGTTCCTTTTTATGGCTGAGTAATATTCCATTGTATATATGTACTACATCTTCTCTATCCATTCGTCTGTCGATGGGCATTTAGGTTGCTTCCATGACCTGGCTATTGTAAAGAAACTTTCAGGATTTTTAAAGTCAGGAAGACAAAGAAGGAAATGATTTAGAAATAATAATCATAAGCCATGATTTATAAGTGGATAAACCCAATTTACAACAAATTACATTCATTAAAAACAGTAATACATTAGAATTACTCTCCAGAAATGTCAAAAGAATTGGTTCCTTTCTCAGTTGTGTCATCTCTGGTGTCCTTTTTTTTTTTTTTTTTAACATCTTTATTGGAGTATAATTGCTTTACAATGGTGTGTTAGTTTCTGTTTTATAACAAAGTGAATCAGTTATACATATACATATGTTCCCATATTTCTTCCCTCTTGCATCTCCCTCCCTCCCACCCTCCCTACCCCACACCTCTAGGTGGTCACAAAGCACAGAGCTGATCTCCCTGTGCTATGTGGTTGCTTCCCACTAGCTATCTATTTTAAGTTTGGTAGTGTATATATGTCCATGCCACTCTCTCTCTTTGTCACAGCTTACATTTCCCCCTCCCCATATCCTCAAGTCCATTCTCCAGTAGGTCCGTGTCTTTATTCCCGTCTTGCCACTAGGTTCTTCATGACCTTTTTTTTTTTCTTAGATTCCATATAAATGTGTAAGCATACTGTATTTGTTTTTCTCTTTCTGACTTACTTCACTCTGTATGACAGATTCTAACTCCATCCACCTCACTACAAATAACTCCATTTCGTTTCTTTTTATGGCTGAGTAATATTCCATTGTATATATGTGACACATCTTCTTTATCCATTCCTCCGATGATGGACACTTAGGTTGCTTCCATGTCCTGGCTATTGTAAATAGAGCTGCAATGAACATTTTGGTACATGACTCTTTTTGAATTATGGTTTTCTCAGGGTATATGCCCAGTAGTGGGATTGCTGGGTCGTATGGTAGTTCTATTTTTAGTTTTTTAAGGAACATCCACACTGTTATCCATAGTGGCTGTATCAATTTACATTCCCACCAACAGTGCAAGAGGGTTCCCTTTTCTTCACACCCTCTCCAACATTTATTGTTTCTAGATTTTTTGATGATGGCCATTCTGACCGGTGTGAGATGATATCTCATTGTAGTTTTCATTTGCATTTCATTAATGATTAATGCTGTTGAGCATTCTTTCATGTGTTTGTTGGCAATCTGTATATCTTCTTTGGAGAAATGGCTATTCAGGTCTTCTGCCCATTTTTGGATTGTGTTGTTTGCTTTTCTGTTATTGACCTGCATAAGCTGCTTGTAAATCTTGGAGATTAATTCTTTGTCAGTTGCTTCATTTGCAAATATTTTCTCCCATTCTGAGGGTTGTCTTTTGGTCTTGTTTATGGTTTCCTTTGCTGTGCAAAAGCTTTTAAGTTTCATTAGGTCCCATTTGTTTATTTTTGTTTTTATTTGCATTTCTCTAGGAGGTGGGTCAAAAAGGATCTTGCTGTGATTTATGTCATAGAGTGTTCTGCCTATGTTTTCCTCTAAGAGTTTGATAGTGTCTGGCCTTACATTTAGGTCTTTAATCCATTTTGAGTTTATTTTTGTGTATGGTGTTAACGAGTGTTCTAATTTCATACTTTTACATATACCTGTCCAGTTTTCCCAGCACCATTTATTGAAGAGGCTGTCTTTTCTCCACTGTGTATGCTTGCCTCCTTTATCAAAGATAAGGTGACCATATGTGCATGGGTATATCTCTGGGCTTTCTATCCTGTTCCATTGATCTATATTTCTGTTTTTGTGCCAGTACCAAACTGTCTTGATTACTGTAGCTTTGTAGTATAGTCTGAAGTCAGGGAGCCTGATTCCTCCAGCTCCAGTTTTAATTCTCAAGATTGCTTTGGCTATTCGGGGTCTTTTGTGTTTCCATACAAATTGTCAAATTTTTTGTTCTAGTTCTGTGAAAAATGCCAGTGGTAGTTTGATAGGGATTGCATTGAATCTGTAGATTGCTTTGGGTAGTAGACTCATTTTCACAGTGTTGATTCCTCCAATCCAAGAATATGGTATATCTCTGCATCTATTTGTATCATCTTTAATTTCTTTCATCAGTGTCTTATACTTTCCTGCATACAGGTCCTTTGTCTCCTTAGGTAGGTTTGTTCCTAAATATTTTATTCTTTTTGTTGCAATGGTAAATGAGAGTGTTTTCTTAATTTCACTTTCAGATTTTTCATCATTAGTGTATAGGAATGCAAGAGATTACTGTGCTTTAATTTTGTATCCTGCTACTTTACCAAATGCATTGATTAGCTCTGGAAGTTTTCTGGTAGCATCTTTAGGATTCTCTATGTATAGTATCATGTCATCTGCAAACAGTGACAGTTTTACTTTTTCTTTTCCAATTTGGATTCCTTTTATTTCTTTTTCTTCTCTGATTGCTGTGGCTAAAACTTCTAAAACTATGTTGAATAATAGTGGTGAGAGTGGGCAACCTTGTCTTGTTCCTGATCTTAGTGGAAATGGTTTCAGTTTTTCACCATTGAGGACAATGTTGGCTGTGGGTTTGTCAAATATGGCTTTTATTATGTTGAGGTAAGTTCCCTCTATGCCTACTTTCTGCAGGGCTTTTATCATAAATGGGTGTTGAATTTTGTCGAAAGCTTTCTCTCCATCTATTGAGATGATCATATGGTTTTTCTCCTTCAATTTGTTAATATGGTGTATCATGTTGATTGAGTTGCGTATATTGAAGAATCCTTGCATTCCTGGAATAAACCCCACTTGATCATGGTGTATGATCCTTTTAATGTGCTGTTGGATTCTGTTTGCTAGTATTTTGTTGAGGATTTTTGCATCTATGTTCATCAGTGATATTGGCCTGTAGTTTTCTTTCTTTGTGACATCTTTGTCTGGTTTTGGTATCAGGGTGATGGTGGCCTCGTAGAATGAGTTTGGGAGTGTTCCTCCCTCTGCAATATTTTAGAAGAGTTTGAGAAGGATAGGTGTTAGCTCTTCTCTAAATGTTTGATAGAATTCACCTGTGAAGCCTCTGGTCCTGGGCTTTTTTTTGTTGGAAGATTTTTAATCACAGTTTCAATTTCAGTGCTTGTGATTGGTCTGTTCATATTTTCTATTTCTTCCTGGTTCAGTCTTGGCAGTTTGTGCATTTCTAAGAATCTGTCCGTTTCTTCCAGGTTGTCCATTTTATTGGCATAGAGTTGCTTGTAGTAATCTCTCATGATCTTTTGTATTTCTGCAGTTTCAGTTGTTACTTCTCCTTTTTAATTTCTAATTCTATTGATTTGAGTCTTCTCCCTTTTTTTCTTGATGAGTCTGGCTAATGTTTATCGATTTTGTTTATCTTCTCAAAGAACCAGCTTTTAGTTTTATTGATCTTTGCTATTGTTTCCTTCATTTCTTTTTCATTTATTTCTGATCTGATCTTTATGATTTCTTTACTTCTGCTAACTTTGGAGTTTTTTGGTTCTTCTTTCTCTAATTGCTTTAGGTGCAAGGTTAGGTTGTTTATTCGAGATGTTTCCTGTTTCCTGAGGTAGGCTTGTATTGCTATAAACTTCCCTCTTAGAACTGCTTTTGCTGCATCCCATAGGTTTTGGGTTGTCGTGTCTCCATTGTCATTTGTTTCTGGGTATTTTTTGATTTCCCCTTTGATTTCTTCAGTGATCACTTCGTTATTAAATAGTGTATTGTTTAGCCTCCATGTGTTTGTATTTTTTACAGTTTTTTTTTCCTGTAATTGATATCTAGTCTCATAGCGTTGTGGTCAGAAAAGATACTTGATACGATTTCAATTTTCTTAAATTTACCAAGGCTTGATTTGTGACCCAAGATATGATCTATCCTGAAGAATGTTCCATGAGCACTTGAGAAAAATGTGTATTCTGTTGTTTTTGGATGGAATGTCCTATAAATATCAATTAAGTCCATCTTGTTTAATGTATCATTTAAAGCTTGTGTTTCCTTTTTTATTTTCATTTTGGATGATCTGTGCACTGGTGAAAGTGGAGTGTTAAAGTCCCCTACTATGATTGTGTTACTGCTGATTTCCCCTTTTATGGCTGTTAGTATTTGCCTTATATATTGTGGTGTTCCTATGTTGGGTGCATAAATATTTACAATTGTTATACCTTCATCTTGGATCGATCCCTTGATCATTATATAGTGTCCTTCTTTGTCTCTTGTAATAGTCTTTATTTTAAAGTCTATTTTGTCTGATATGAGAATTGCTACTCCAGCTTTCTTTTGATTTCCATTTGCATGGAATATCTTTTTCCATCCCCTCACTTTCCATCTGTATGTGTCCCTAGGTCTGAAGTGGGTCTCTTGTATACAGCATATATATGGGTCTTGTTTTTGTATCCATTCAGCCAGTCCGTGTCATTTGGTGGGAGCATTTAATACATCTACATTTAAGGTAATTATCAATATGTATGTTCCTATTCCCATTTTCTTAAATGTTTTTGGTTTGTTATTGTAGATGTTTTCTTTCTCTTGTGTTTCTTGCCTAGAGAAGTTCCTTTAACATTTGCTGTAAAGCTGGTTTGGTGGTGCTGAACTCTCTCAGCTTTTGCTTGTCTGTAAAGGTTTTAATTTCTCCATCAAATCTGAATGAGATCCTTGCTGGGTAGAGTAATCTTGGTTGTAGGTTTTTCTCCTTCATCACTTTAAGTATACCCTGCCACTCCCTTCTGGCTTGCAGAGTTTCTGCTGAAAGATCAGCTGTTAACCTGATTGGGATTCCCTTGTGTGTTATTTGTTGTTTTTCCCTTGATGCTTTTAATACGTTTTCTTTATATTTAATTTTTGATAGTTTGATTAATATGTGTCTTGGCGTGTTTCTCCTTGGATTTATCCTGTATGGGACTCTCTGTGCTTCCAGGACTTGATTAACTATTTCCTTTCCCATAATAAGGAAGTTTTCAACTATAATCTCTTCAAATATTTTCTCAGTCCCTTTCTTTTTCTCTTCTTCTTCTGGAACCCCTATAATTCGAATGTTTGTTCATTTAATGTTTTCCCATAGGTCTCTGAGACTGTCCTCAGTTCTTTTCATTCTTTTTTCTTTATTCTGCTCTGCAGTAGTTATTTCCACGATTTTATCTTCCAGGTCATTTACCCGTCTTCTGCCTCAGTTATTCTGCTATTGATCCCTTCTAGAGTATTTTTAATTTCATTTATTGTGTTTTTCATCATTGCTTGGTTCCTCTTTAGTTCTTCTAGGTCCTTGTTAAATGTTTCTTGCATTTTGTCTATTCTATTTACAAGATTTTGGATCATCCTTACTATCATTATTCTGAATTCTTTTTCAGGTAGACTGCCTATTTCCTCTTCATTTGTTAGGTCTGGTGTGCTTTTACCTTGCTCCTTCATCTGCTGTGTGTTTTTCTGTCATCTCATTTTGCTTATCTTACTGTGTTTGGGGTCTCCTTTTTGCAGGCTGCAGGTTCGTAGTTCCCGTTGTTTTTGGTATCTGTCCCCAGTGGATAAGGTTGGTTCAGTGGGTTGTGTAGGATTCCTGGTGGAGGGGACTAGTGCCTGTGTTCTGGTGGATGAGTCTGGATCTTGTCTTTCTGGTGGGCACGTCCACGTCTGGTGGTGTGTTTTGGGGTATCTGTGGCCTTATTATGATTTTAGGCAGCCTCTCTGCTAATGGATGGGGCTGTGTTCCTGTCTTGCTAGTTGTTTGGCATAGGGTGTCCAGCACTGTAGCTTGCTGGTCGTTGAGTGAAGCTGGGTCTCGGTGTTGAGATGGAGATCTCTGAGAGATTTTTACCATTTGGTATTACGTGGAGCTGGGAGGTCTCTTGTGGACCAGTGTCCTGAAGTTGGCTCTCCCACCTCAGAGGCACAGCCTTGATGCCTGGCTGGAGCACCAAGAGCCTTTCATCCACACGGCTCAGAATAAAAGGGAGAAAAAATAGAAAGAAAAAAAAGAAAGAGGATAAAATAAAGTAAAGTAAGATAAAATAAAATAAAGCTATTAAAATAAAAAATAAGAGGGAGGAGAGAAGATGGCGGAAGAGTAAGACGCGGAGATCACCTTCCTTCCCACAGATACAGTAGAAATACATCTACACGTGGAACTGCTCCTACAGAACACCCACTGAACGCTGGCAGAAAACGTCCGACCTCCAAAAAGGCAAGAAACTCCCCCCGTACTTGGGTAGGGCAAAAGAGAAAAAAGAAATAACAGAGACAAAAGAATAGGGACGGCACCTGCGCCAGTGGGAGGGAGCTGTGAAGGAGGAAAGATTTCCACGCACTAGGAAGCCCCTTCGCGGGCAGAGACTGCGGGTGGCAGAAGGGGGAAGCTTCGGAGCCACGGAGGAGAGCGCAGCCACAGGGGTGCGGAGGGCAAAGCGGAGAGGCTCCCGCACGGAGGAGCGGTGCCGACCAGCACTCACCAGCCCGAGAGGCTTGTCTGCTCCCCCGCCGGGGCGGGCGGGGCTGGGAGCTGAGGCTCGGGCTTCAGTCGGATCGCAGGGAGAGGACTGGGATTGGCGGCGTGAACACAGCCTGAAGGGGTTAGCGCACCACAGCTAGCCGGGAGGGAGTCCGAGAAAAAGTCTGCAGCTGCCGAAGAGGCAAGAGACTTTTTCTTCCCTCTTTGTTTCCTGGTGCGCGAGGAGAGGGGATTCAGAGCGCCGCCTAAACGAACTTCAGAGACGGGCGCGAGCCGCAGCTAACAGCGCGGATCCCACAGAAACAGGGGCGCAGAGGAAAAAGCGGAGAGACTCCCGCACAGAGGCTCGGCGCCGAGCAGCGCTCACCAGCCCGAGAGGCTTGTCTGCTCCCCCGCCGGGGCGGGCGGGGGCTGGGAGCTGAGGCTCGGGCTTCGGTCGGATCGCAGGGAGAGGACTGGGGTTGGCGGCATGAACACAGCCTGAAGGGTTTAGCGCACCACAGCTGGCTGGGAGGGAGGCCGGGAAAAAGTCTGCAGCTGCCGAAGAGGCAAGAGGCTTTTTCTTGCCTCTTTGTTTCGCTGCGCGCAAGGAGAGGGGATTCAGAGCGCCGCCTAAACGAACTCCAGAGAAAGGCGCGAGCCGCGGCGATCAGCGCGGACCCCAGAGACAGGCGTGAGACGCTGGGGCTGCTGCTGCCGCCTCCAAAAAGCCTGTGTGTGAGCACAGGTCACTCTCCACACCGCCCCTCCCGGGAGCCGGTGCAGCCCGCCACTGCCAGGGTCCCGTGATCCCCGGACAAATTCCCCGGGAGAACGCACTGCGCGCCTCAGGCTGGTGCAACGTCACGCCGGCCTCTGACGCCGCAGGCTCGCCCCGCCTCCTCCGTACCCCTCCCTCCCCGCGGCCTGAGTGAGCCAGCGCCCCCGAAGCAGCTGCTCCTTTAACCCCGTTCTGTCTGGGCGGGAAATAGACGCCCTCAGGTGACCTACACGCAGAGGCGGGTCCAAATCCAAAGCTGAACCCCAGGAGCTGTGTGAACAGGGAAGAGAAGGGGAAATCTCTCCCAGCAGCCTCAGAAGTAGCGGATTAAAACTCCACAAACAACTTGATGTGCCTGCATCTGCTGAATACCTGAATAGACAACGAATCATCCCAAATTCAGGAGGTGGACTTTGGGAGCAGGATATATTAATTTTTCCCCTGTTCCTTTTTTTTTTGTGTGTGAGTGTATATGTATATGCTTCTGGGTGAGATTTTGTCTGTATAGCTTTGCTTTACAATAGCTTTATTTTGCTTCACTATATTATAGCCTCTTTCTTTCTTTCTTTCTTTCTTTCTTTCTTTCTTTCTTTCTTTCTTTCTTTCTTTCTTTCCTTCCTTCCTTCCTCCCTCCCTCCCTCCCTCCCTCCTTTCTTTCTTTCTTTCTTTCTTTCTTTCTTTCTTTCTTTCTTTCTTTCTTTCTTTCTTTCTTTCTTTCTTCCTTTCTTACTTTCTTTCTTTCTTTCTTTCTTTCTATTTTTTCTCCCTTTTACTCTGAGCCGTGTGGACGAAAGGCTCTTGGTGCTCCAGCCAGGCATCAGGGCCGTGCCTCTGAGGTGGGAGAGCCAACTTCAGGACACTGGTCCACAAGAGACCTCCCAGCTCCACGTAATACCAAACGGTAAAAATCTCTCAGAGATCTCCATCTCAACATCAAGACCCAGCATCACTCAATGACCAGCAAGCTACAGTGCTGAACACCCTATGCCAAACAACTAGCAAGACAGGAACACAGCCCCATCCATTAGCAGAGAGGCTGCCTAAAATCATAATAAGGCCACAGACACCCCCAAAATACACCACCAGACGTGGATGTGCCCACCAGAAAGACAAGATCCAGCCTCATCCACCAGAGCTCAGGCACTAGTTCCCTACACCAGGAAGCCTACACAACCCACTGAACCAAACTTAGCCACTGGGGACAGATACCAAAAACAACGGGGACTACAAACCTGCAGTCTGTGAAAAGGAGAACCCAAACACAGTAAGATAAGCAAAATGAGACGACAAAAAAACACACAGCAGATGAAGGAGCAGGGTCAAAGCACACTAGACTTAACAAATGAAGAGGAAATAGGTAGTCTACCTGAAAAAGAATTCAGAATAATGATAGTAAGGATGATCCAAAATCTTGGCAATAGAATAGACAAAATGCAAGAAACATTTAACAAGGACGTAGAAGAACTAAAGAGGAACCAAGCACTGATGAAAAACACAATAAATGAAATTAAAAATACTCTAGATGGGATCAATAGCAGAATAACTGAGGCAGAAGAAAGGATAAGTGACCTGGAAGATAAAATGGTGGAAATAACTACTACAGAGCAGGATAAAGAAAAAAGAATGAAAAGAACTGAGGACAGTCTCAGAGACCTCTGGGACAACATTAAACGCACCAACATTCGAATTATAGGGGTCCCAGAAGAAGAAGAGAAAAAGAAAGGGACTGAGAAAATATTTGAAGAGATTATAGTTGAAAACTTCCCTAATATGGGAAAGGAAATAGTTAATCAAGTCCTGGAAGCACAGAGAGTCCCATACAGGATAAACCCAAGGAGAAACACGCCAAGACACATATTAATCAAACTGTCAAAAATTAAATATAAGGAAAACATATTAAAGGCAGCAAGGGAAAAAAAACAAATAACACACAAGGGAATCCCCATAAGGTTAACATCTGATCTTTCAGCAGAAACTCTGCAAGCCAGAAGGGAGTGGCAGGATATACTTAAAGTGATGAAGGAGAAAAACCTACAACCAAGATTACTCTACCCAGCAAGGATCTCATTCAGATTCGATGGAGAAATTAAAACCTTTACAGACAAGCAAAAGCTGAGAGAGTTCAGCACCACCAAACCAGCTTTACAACAAATGCTAAAGGAACTTCTCTAGGCAAGAAACACAAGAGAAGGAAAACACCTACAATAACAAACCAAAAACATTTAAGAAAATGGGAATAGGAACATACATATCGATAATTACCATGAATGTAAATGGATTAAATGCTCCCACCAAAAGACACAGGCTGGCTGAATGGATACAAAAACAAGACCCATATATATGCTGTCTACAAGAGACCCACTTCAGACCTAGAGACACATACAGACTGAAAGTGAGGGGATGGAAAAAGATATTCCATGCAAATGGAAATCAAAAGAAAGCTGGAGTAGCAATTCTCATATCAGACAAAATAGACTTTAAAATAAAGACTATTACAAGAGACAAAGAAGGACACTATATAATGATCAAGGGATTGATCCAAGAGGAAGCTATAACAATTGTAAATATTTATGCACCCAACATAGGAGCACCTCAATACATAAGGCAAATACTAACAGCCATAAAAGGGGAAATCGACAGCAACACAATCATAGTAGGGGACTTTAACACCCCACTTTCACCAATGGACAGATCATCCAAAATGAAAATAAATAAGGAAACACAAGCTTTAAATGATACATTAAACAAGATGGACTTAATTGATATTTATAGGACATTCTACCCAAAAACAACAGAATACACATTTTTCTCAAGTGCTCATGGAACATTCTCCAGGATAGATCATATCTTGGGTCACAAATCAAGCCTTGGTAAATTTAAGAAAATTGAAATTGTATCAAGTATCTTTTCCGACCACAACGCTATGAGACTAGATATCAATTACAGGAAAAGATCTGTAAAAAATACAAACACATGGAGGCTACACAATACACTACTTAATAACGAAGTGATTACTGAAGTAATCAAAGGGGAAATCAAAAAATACCTAGAAACAAATGACAATGGAGATACGACGACCCAAAACCTATGGGACGCAGCAAAAGCAGTGCTAAGAGGGAAGTTTATAGCAATACAAGCCTACCTCAAGAAACAGGAAACATCTCGAATAAACAACCTAACCTTGCACCTGAAGCAATTAGAGAAAGAAGAACAAAAAAACCCCAAAGCCAGCAGAAGGAAAGAAATTATAAAGATCAGGTCAGAAATAAATGAAAAAGAAATGAAGGAAACAATAGCAAAAATCAATGAAACTAAAAGCTGGTTCTTTGAGAAGATAAACAAAATTGATAAACCATTAGCCAGACTCATCAAGAGAAAAAGGGAGAAGACTCAAATCAATAGAATTAGAAATGAAAAAGGAGAAGTAACCACTGACACTGCAGAAATACAAAAGATCATGAGAGATTACTACAAGCAACTCTATGCCAATAAAATGGACAACCTGAAAGAAATGGACAGATTCTTAGAAATGCACAAACTGCCGAGACTGAACCAGGAAGAAATAGAAAATATGAACAGACCAATCACAAGCACTGAAATTGAAACTGTGATTAAAAACCTTCCAACAAACAAAAGCCCAGGACCAGATGGCTTCACAGGTGAATTCTATCAAACATTTAGAGACGAGCTAACACCTATCCTTCTCAAACTCTTCCAAAATATTGCAGAGGGAGGAACACTCCCAAACTCATTCTACGAGGCCACCATCACCCTGATACCAAAACCAGACAAAGATGTCACAAAGAAAGAAAACTACAGGCCAATATCACTGATGAACATAGATGCAAAAATCCTCAACAAAATACTAGCAAACAGAATCCAACAGCACATTAAAAGGATCATACACCATGATCAAGTGGGGTTTATCCCAGGAATGCAAGGATTCTTCAATATACGCAAATCAATCAATGTGATACACCATATTAACAAATTGAGGGAGAAAAACCATATGATCATCTCAATAGATGCAGAGAAAGCTTTCGACAAAATTCAACACCCATTTATGATAAAAGCCCTGCAGAAAGTAGGCATAGAGGGAACTTTCCTCAACATAATAAAGGCCATATATGACAAACCCACAGCCAACATTGTCCTCAATGGTGAAAAACTGAAACCATTTCCACTAAGATCAGGAACAAGACAAGGTTGCCCACTCTCACCACTATTATTCAACATAGTTTTGGAAGTGCTAGCCACAGCAATCAGAGAAGACAAAGAAATAAAAGGAATCCAAATCGGAAAAGAAGAAGTAAAGCTGTCACTATTTGCAGATGACATGATACTATACATAGAGAATCCTAAAGATGCTACCAGAAAACTCCTAGAGCTAATCAATGAATTTGGTAAAGTAGCAGGATACAAAATTAATGCACAGAAATCTCTTGCATTTCTATACACTAATGACGAAAAATCTGAAAGTGAAATTAAGAAAACACTCCCATTTACCATTGCAACAAAAAGAATAAAATATCTAGGAATAAACCTACCTAAGGAGACAAAAGACCTGTATGCAGAAAATTATAAGACACTGATGAAAGAAATTAAAGATGATACAAATAGATGGAGAGATATACCATGTTCCTGGATTGGAAGAATCAACATTGTGAAAATGACTCTACTACCCAAAGCAATCTACAGATTCAATGCAGTCCCTATCAAACTACCACTGGCATTTTTCACAGAACTAGAACAAAAAGTTTCACAATTTGTATGGAAACACAAAAGACCCCGAATAGCCAAAGCAATCTTGAGAACGAAAAATGGAGCTGGGGGAATCAGGCTCCCTGACTTCAGACTATATTACAAAGCTTCAGTAATCAAGACAGTTTGGTACTGGCACAAAAACAGAAATATAGATCAATGGAACAGGATAGAAAGCCCAGAGATAAACCCACACACATATGGTCACCTTATCTTTGATAAAGGTGGCAAGAATATACAGTGGAGAAAAGACAGCCTCTTCAATAAGTGGTGCTGGGAAAATTGGACAGGTACATGTAAAAGTATGAAATTAGAACACTCCCTGACACCATGCACAAAAATAAACTCAAAATGGATTAAAGACCTAAGTGTAAGGGCAGACACTATCAAACTCTTAGAGGAAAACATAGGCAGAACACTCTATGACATACATCACAGCAAGATTCTTTTTGACCCAGCTCCCAGAGAAATGGAAATAAGAACACAAATAAACAAATGGGACCTAATGAAACTTAAAAGCTTTTGCACAGCAAAGGAAACCATAAACAAGACCAAAAGACAACCATCAGAATGGGAGAAAATATTTGCAAATGAAGCAACTGACAAAGGATTAATCTCCAAGATTTACAAGCAGCTCATGCAGCTCAATAACAAAAAAACCAACAACCCAATCCAAAAATGGGCAGAAGACCTAAATAGACATTTCTCCAAAGAAGATATACAGATGGCCTACAGACACATGAAAGAATGCTCAACATCATTAATCATTAGAGAAATGCAAATCAAAACTACAATGAGATATCATCTCACACCGGTCAGAATGGCCATCATCAAAAAATCTAGAAACAATAAATGCTGGAGAGGGTGTGGAGGAAAGGGAACACTCTTGCACTGTTGGTGGGAATGTAAATTGATACAGCCACTATGGAGAACAGTATGGAGGTTCCTGAAAAAACTACAAATAGAACTACCATACGACCCAGCAATCCCAATACTGGGCATATACCCTGAGAAAACCATAGGTCAAAAAGAGTCATGTACCAAAATGTTCATTGCAGCTCTATTTACAATAGCCAGGACATGGAAGCAACCTAAATGTCCATCGACAGATGAATGGATAAAGAAGATGTGGCACATATATACAATGGAATATTACTCAGCCATAAAAAGAAATGAAATGGAGGTATTTGTAATGAGGTGGATGGAGTTAGAGTCTGTCATACAGAGTGAAGTAAGTCAGAAAGAGAAAAACAAATACAGTATGCTAACACATATATACGGAATCTAAGGAAAAAAAAAAAAAAAAAAAAAAAGGCCATGAAGAACCTAGTGGCAAGACGGGAATAAAGACACAGACCTACTACAGAATGGACTTGAGGATATGGGGAGGGGGTGGGGTGAGATGTGACAGGGTAAGAGAGTGTCATGGACATATATACACTACCAAATGTAAAATAGATAACTAGTGGGAAGCAGCCGCATAGCACAGGGAGATCAGCTCGGTGCTTTTTGACCACCTAGAGGGGTGGGATGGGGAGGGTGGGAGGGAGGGAGATGCAAGAGGGAAGAGAAATGGGAACATATTGTATATGTATAACTGATTCACTTTGTTATAAAGCAGAAGCTAACACACCATTGTAAGGCAATTATACTTCAATAAAGATGTTTAAAAAAAAAATAAAAAAATAAAAAAAAAAAAAAAAAAAAAAAAAAAAAAAAAAAAAAAAAAAAAAAAATAAAAAATAAGAAAAAAATTATTAAGGAAAAATTTATTAAGAAGAAGAAAATTTTCAATTTTTTAAGATAAAAAATAAGAAAAAATTTTTAAGGAAAAAAATACTAAAAAAATTATTTAAAAAAAAATTTTTTTTTAGTAGAAAAACAAACAAACAAACAAAAAATGGATGGACCGAACCATAGGAGAAATGGTGAAAACAAAGCTATACAGAGAAAATCTCACACAGAAGCATACACATACACACTCACAAAAAGAGGGAAAGGGGAAAAAATAATATATCCTGCTCCCAAAGTCCACCTCCTCAATTTGGGATGATTCATTTTCTATTTAAGTATTCAACAGATGCAGGTACATCAAGTTGTTTGTGGAGCTTTAGTCTGCTGCTTCTGAGGCTGCTGGGAGAAATTTCCCTCTCTCTTCTTTGTTCATACAGCTCCCAGGGTTCAGCTTTGGATTTGGACCCGCCTCTGTGTTTAGGTCACCTGAGGGCGTCTGTTCTTTACTCACACAGGACGGGGTTAAAGGAGCAGCTGCTTCGGGGGCTCTGGCTCACTCAGGCCCGGGGTAGGGAGGGGTACATACGCAGGGCAAGCCTGCAGCGGCAGAGGCCGGCGTGACGTTGCAGCAGCCTGAGGCATGCTGTGCGTTCTCCTGGGGAAGTTGTCCATGGATCACGGGACACTGGCAGTGGTGGGCTGCACAGGCTCCGGGGAGGTGCGGTGTGGATAGTGACCTGTGCTCGCACACAGGCTTCTTGGTGGCAGCAGCAGCAGCCTTAGCGTCTCATGCCCGTCTCTGGGGTCTGCGCTGATAGCCGTGGCTCGCGCCCATCTCTGGAGGTCGTTTAGTCGGTGCTCTGAATCCCCTCTCCTCGCTAACCAGGAAACAAAGAGGCAAGAAAAAGTCTCTTGCCTGTTCGGCAGCTCCAGACCTTTTCCCGGACTCCCTCCCAGCTAACTGTGGTGCGCTAACCCCTTCAGGCTGTGTTCACACCGCCAACCGCAGTCCTCTCCCTGCAATCTGACCAAAGCCCGAGCCTCAGCTCCCAGCCCCCGCCCGCCCCGGCGGGGGAGCAGACAAGCCTCTCGGGCTGGTGAGTGCTGGTTAGCACTGCTCCTCTGTGTGGAATCTCTCCGCTTTGCCCTCTGTACCCCTGTTGCTGCGCTCTCCTCCGTGGCTCCGAAGCTTCCCCCCTCTGCCACTCACAGTCTCCGCCCATGAAGGGGCTTCCTAGTGTGTGGAAACCTTTCCTCCTTCACAGCTCCCTCCCACTGGTGCAGGTCCTGTCCCTATTCTTTTGTCTCTGTTATTTCTTTTTTCTTTTGCCCTACCCAGGTATGTGGGGGAGTTTCTTGCCTTTTGGGAGGTCTGACGTCTTCTGCCAGCGTTCAGTGGGTGTTCTACAGGAGCAGTTCCACGTGTAAATGTATTTCTGATGTATCTGTGGGGAGGAAGGTGATCTCCGCATCTTACTCTTCTGCCATCTTGCCCAGACCCCCTATCACATAGTCTTGTACTTCATATTCATTAGTTGATTTACACATGGCTGGAGTAGATGTTGCTACTCCATCGTTTCAAAGTCTTAGAAAGTAGGCTTCTCTTTCCTAACTCTCAATTCTATTGTTAGCTGAATTTATGGAGAGTTAAATATGTGTCAAGTACTGTTCTAGTTTTTTATGATATTAACTCATTAACACCCGAGTGAAGTAGGTACTGTTATTATCTATTTTAAAGATGATTAAACTGAGCCTTAAAGAAGGTAAGATTATATAGTTACTTAGTGGTCAAACTGGAAATTGAACTTAGCCATTCTTGAGTTGACAACCCTTGGGAAACAAGACAAACATCTGCAAAACAAAGTCAGGATATAAACTGTAAACTTTAGGTACCAAATAAGTGGCACAGATGACAGGTGCCCTATGTCAAAAGCTATTCATGGATGTAAACACTACTGTTCTCACTATCCTGGCCTGTTGAGGTAGCAGCAGCATGGGAGTCTGGAGTCAGCAGAGGGTTTCAATCTTGCCTTTGCTCTTGTTTTTATGATCTTGGGAAGTTTGCTTAAATTTTGAAGCCCCAATTTCCTTACCTCTCATTTAATGTTGAGAATTACAAATATTTAAAATGATTTTTATGTGGGCCAATTGAAAAGTTTGTTCAAAAGCACCTAACACATACTAAATGCTCAGGAAATGCTTTCTTCCTCCAATCTTGCTTCATCTGACTCTAAAATTTTACTAGTGTTTTAAGTAATAAATGTTAGAATAATGTATTGCTTTGGCAAGCTTCTAAACCTCTTAAATCCCTTAAATCTCCATGGCAGTTTGATCCAAACTCAGGATTTAAGTTCCTTATTTCACCAGGAAAAATGTTTTATGTTTTGACTTTGTACTACTCCAGCATTTAAACCACCTTCCACCATTGTTAATGAGTCTACAGTACCATATCATATAGTCTTGTACTTCATATTCATTGTTTGATTTACACATGGCTGAAGTAGATGTTACTACTCCATCGTTTCAAAGTCTTAGAAAGCAGGCTTCTCTCTCCTCTCAATTCTATCTTCAAAGGAAGACAAAACTGCTTAACAGGAGCTGAGAGTGACAGGGAGATGGGGTGGTGGAGGAGAAAATTTTGTAACAAAATTAAATGATTTAGGAATATAAATCAGCTGACAATTTGGCTTCTCATGAAGGGATAATTTTTGGCACCTGAGGCAACTGCCATGGATCCACACCTCTATCCCATGATATTTCTTGCTTTACCTCTGTTTCTACCTCTCTACTTCTAAATTGTGTTTTCTTTCTTTTCTGCAACTTGTGGTATATCCTTAACTTGCATCAAGGTTCTCTCATAGCTGCGTATTGTAGCCCATCACTGTGTTGGGAGCCAGCAAGCAGAGGATCAAAGGAGAGTAATGAGTTCTTACATAACACTGCAGTATTTACTGTTCCCAACAGCTCTGTTCCTTTCAGGACAGTGTGGGGAGCAATAATCATTACCCATATAGTCTGACTGCCTTAATCATTCTTGGAAAACCAATTTCAGTACACTCATTAGAGCCAAAAGAGTTCCTTTTCTCCAAAGGGATTTATGGAATGGGAACACTGAATTAGATTCTGATGGAGGCTGGAAAACAGGAGTTCAGAGGGATGAGAATGTAAGAAAAAAGTCTTTTTTCAGTTGTGTCTGTGAGTGTGAAATGAGCTCCCTTTTGATCCAGGTTTTTATGGCTGTCATGACAGACATAGCCACTTGAAAATGTTGAGATTTTTCTATATGTTGTACAAAATAATAAAATTTATAGACCACCTCTTTGAATAGTCACCAAAATCAAGCTGAACTTATTTTGTGATTATCTCTTGAGAGCCGTGATGACAAGACAAGAGGATTTTCTATTCCTAGCCGTTCTAAGGTAGACTATATCAGGCCTGATAAAGCCTGGCCTTAAAGACCAGATGAGTCTGGGAAGATTCCTGATGGTTAACAGATTATGGAGAAGATCAAGAAGGAGTTTTCAATCTGCCCCTCATGTCCTCTCCACCCTGCATTGCTGATAATAGGGATAGTGAGCATGCGGCTCCAACCTCAGGGGCAAGTCCCTGAAACTTAGACCAATCAAGCAAACAGTATGGAGGTTCCTTAAAAAACAAAAAAATAAACTGCCATATGACCCAGAACTCCCACTACTGGGCATATACCCTGAGAAAACCATAATTGAAAAAAAGACATGTACCACAATGTTCATTGCAACTCTATTTACAATAGCCAGGACAGAGAAGCAACCTAAGCGTCCATCGACAGATGAATGGATAAAGAAGGTGTGGCACATACATACAATGGAATATTACTCAACCATAAAAAGAAATGAAATTGAGTTATTTGTAGTGAGGTGGATGGACCTAGAGTCTGTCATATAGAGTGAAATAAGTCAGAAAGAGAAAAACAAATACTGTATGCTAGCACATATATATGGAATTAAAAAAAACAAACAAAAAAAAGGTTCTGATGAACCTAGAGGCAGGAAAGGAATAAAGATGCAGATGTAGAGAATGGACTTGAGGACACAGGGAGGGGGAAGAGTAAGCTGGAATGAACTGAGAGAGTGGCACTGACATATATACACAACCAAATGTAAAATAGATAGCTAGTGGGAAGCAGCCACATAGCACAGGGAGATCAGCTCAGTGATTTGTGACCACCTAGAGGGGTGGGATAGGGAGGGTGGGAAGGAGGCACGAGAGAGGGTATATGGGGATATATGTATACATATAGCTGATTTACCTTGTTATACAGCAGAAACTAACACAATATTGTAAAGCAATTATACTCTAAGAAAGATGTAAAAACAAACAAACAAACAAAACAGTGAGAAAAAAAGCAGTGACCCTTTGTCTTATAAATAGGAATGCAAATTCCAGGCACAATTTATTAATATTTCTAGATTTTTCTGTAACTCAGCCACTCTTGGCATTTCTTGGGAAAATAGAGGTGCATGTGTGTTTTTGATTGCACACTCTAAAAACTAGACACACTAATATATATATATATGATGGGAACATAGACTAGTATAGACACTATTTAACACAACACTGGGGAAGAGGAAGTTCCTCCCCTCTGCCCCTTCACTATTATACACACATACTGAAACTTAGGTCAAGGGAAATTAAAAAAAAAATTTTTAACATCTTTATTGGAGTATAATTGCTTTACAATGGTGTGTTAGTTTCTGCTGTATAACAAAGTGAATCAGCTATACATGAACATACATGCCCATATCTCCTCCCTCTTGTGTTTCCCTCCAACCCTCCCTATCCCACCCCTCTAGTTGGACACAAAGCACCAAGCTGATCTCCCTGTGCTATGTGGCTGCTTCTCACTAGCTATCTCTTTTACATTTGGTAGTGTATATTTGTCAGTACCACTCTCTCATTTCGTCCCAGCTTATCCTTCCCCATCCCTGTGTCAAGTCCATTCTCTACATCTGTGTCTTTATTCCTGTCCTGCCCCTAGGTTCTTCAGAACCTTTTTTTTTTTTTGATTCCATTTATATGCATTAGCATATAGTATTTGTTTTTCTCTTTCTGACTTACTTCACTCTGTATGACAGACTCTAGGTCCATCCACCTCACTACAAATAACTCAATTTCATTTCTTTTTATGGCTGAGTAATATTCCATTGTATATATGTGCCACATCTTCTTTATCCATTCATCTGTCAATGGACACTTAGGTTGCTTCCATGTCTTGGCTATTGTAAATAGAGTTGCAATGAACTTTGTGGTAGATGACTCTTTTTGAATTATGGTTTTCTCAGGGTATATGGCCAGTAGTGAGATTACTGGGTCATATGGTAGTTCTGTTTTTAGTTTTTTAAGTAACCTCCATACTGTTCTCCATAGTGGCTGTATCAATTTACATTCCCACCAACAGTGCAAGAGGGTTTCTATCAAGGGAAATTTTGCTTTGGGCAATCCCATCTAACAAGTTTCCATGTTTGCCATGAGGCAGTTACACATACAAAACAAAGAACACAAGATTTGGTGAATTTGATGCATAAAGTTTTCCTTTCTTTCCTTATCTTTCCTTCCTTCTTTGAGGAACTAGGACCAAGTTAGCTCCCTGGGGTTAATGAACTTATTTTGGGACCAGGGCTTCCAAAGGAGGGAAAAACAGCTTTGCCATAAATAGTCTGTTGGAGCCATGGTGTAATTTAACTTGAAAACTAAGAAGAGTGTGATCCCATTTTATATTCCATGCTGGCAAGACATTGATATTTGTCTATTGTTTCTTAATATAAATACATTTTAGAGCTTGAGGAGACTTTAAAGGGGAGGAATGAAAGGATGAAGAGAAAGAAAATAATATTTATCAAGCATTTACTCTGTGTTAGGCACTTGGTAAGCTTTCTAGACATGTTAACTCACTCAATTCTTACAAAAGTTGTGTAAGATTTGGGGTTGTATCCTATTCAAAGGCCAAGGATTAAATAATAGGAGAGGTTAAGTAATTCAACTTAAGTCATATTATTATTGAAAGGTAGATCTGAGTGTCAATTAGCACTGCCTTTTCATTTAAAGATGGGGAAAATGAGCTGAAAGAGATGAAAGAAAAAGGTAAAGCTAAAACTGGAATTCAGATTCTATGACTTTCATAGTAAGTATTCTTTCCAATCCACTGTCTCCACTGAGACTGTAACATGCCTAAACACTATGTGTGAAAGTATGGAAGGGAAATAAGAAGGAAAAAAGGTTGAGAATATTTCACTTGCCACAAATGGTATCTAGGATTGTGAATCCTTTTCTTTCTTCCTATACATGGTTGCATAATCTAAACAAAAGATTCAAGAATCTTCAGTCACAACTATAATGTCCCTGGTAATGTTTTTATGTAGTCTTTATTTTCCCAATACATTGACTCTATCACCTGCTGAGTATTATTAGGTTTTACACACTATGTGACATAAAACTTTGCCGCTCATGAAATTGTTCCCAAGTCCAAGCTCGTACTGCTCAGTGTACAATGGATCAATGAATCAAGGGATGAGTTGTTGCTGCAAGGAACTTTATTTGGAAAGCCAGCAGACTGAGAAGATGGTGGACTAGTGTCCCAAAGAACCATCTTGCCTGAGTTAGAATTCAGGCTTCTTTTATACTAATAGGGGAGGGAATAAAGTCAAACATTTCCTGGCTCTTGTCAGCCTCCAGAGGGGATGTGTTAATTTCTTCCTTCCTGCAGTCATTCACAGGTGGTTCTGGTCAGGATATTTCCTGTGAGCTAAACCAAAGTATTTTTAGCTTAATGCTCATTACCTGGGAGGCAGGGTTCCCAGAGATGGGCCATTGTACATAATTTAAGCTTATAGGCAACATCCTTTTAGTGATTAACTTAGAATACAAAGGTTCTTTCTTATTACAAATGATGCTATTTTAGATTCTTTTGAAATCTTGCAAGACTAGAAATAGATTAATTATGCCATAGTTCCTTACTTTACTTAAAGAAATCTGCATGAACACACTGAAACTTTGCTCTTGAGACTGGAGGTTTTTTTTTTTTTTTAAAGGGTACATAGATAACAAAAAATAATGTCATTTTATCTTTCCATATTTTAACATACGGAAGCATATATGAGCAGAGTGCTTCAAGAGGAGAAACATTTTAAGTGATTGTGCATTGATTATTTGTTTCATTTAGTAACTGGTAATATTTTGCCTTATGGACCATTCAAATTTTGTTTTCTCTTACGTTTATAATTAGGGAAGTCTGAGATCAATTTGTAGCACTTCTTAGATAAATGCAGAAAATTAATGACATGAATTCTTTATTATTATTTGTTTATCTGGTCTTAACTTACCTATTTTACATTTATTTTCTCATTCTCTGCTTTTTTAAAAAATATTTACTTTGTTATTATTCTTAATTAATTGAATTTATTTACCTTGTTTCCAATCCTTTTGGAAAATGGAGGAATATAAGTAGAGAGCTAGTTAGCAAGAAAGAAAACAAGCTACACTTACTCGATGGCACTGTGTCAATAGAGACAGTTTCTTCTTTACAGTTAATGAGAAATTTCTTTAAGGGATTTAAAATTTCATCCTTTTTGGCATGACTCCTAATACCTATAAATCATGTCCTGCTTTCCATTTTGAAACAAGAATGATAAATTGGATAAAGCTGGTGGAACTGAGCAGCAATGCATGTGTTGCTGTCATATTCATAGAAAATAAATTTTACATTATGACTAAAACTAACTCATCTGGTCTAATGCAAATGTGACTATTCAGTTTAACTTATTATTATTTCACTATATATGCTTATTAGTTCTCTATGTTTGTTATTATGTGTTACTTTTGATTTGGTTTGTTTTCTTAATTGTTTAAATTGTGATTAAAAGATATTTGAAACATTTTGCAATTTGTTTCTTAAATAGCCAAACAAGTGTTATTAAGCAAATATAAAATTAACTCTTAAAATATGTGAGTCATGTAGAATAACCTACAAAATAGAACTCTACTAGTTTAAGAGCTCAGTTATTAGCATCATCTACGAGTTCTTTTAGACCTTTCATTACTATTCTTTTAAAATATATGCTCAAGATGAATAATAAGAGAAGAAATATGTCAGCTTTGGAAGGTTTTACAATATTTTCGAGATACTATTCTGACTTTGGCTGTCACAGTAAAATACACCCAATTTTAACTTCATCCTTTTTAATATTAAGCAAAAAGTTCTAAGACATAATGTTAGCCTAAAACTGTAGCTATACCATCTAAAACTAACCCTAATTTTAGCACTAATCTAAGCCAAAACCTTAATACTAATACTGAGACTAATTAAAACCCCTCTCCCTAGGATTAATATTTACTCTCATGCTAAAGGTAAACCCTAACCTTCACTTAAACTTTATCCTTAATATTAGTATCAGTACAAAGCCCAGAAGCAAATATGTTTTGCTGTTGAGTTTGTAGATGAATTTGGGAAGTATTGCCATCTTAACAATATCAAGTTTTCCAATCAATGACATGGGATGTAATTCCTTTATTTAGCTATTTTTTTTCCTATAACAACTTTATTGAGTTATAACTCACATACCATACAATCCATCCATTTAACTTGTACAGTTCAATGTCTTTTAGTATATTCACAATATTTAGTATATTCACATAACGATTACCACAATCAATTTTAGAACATTTTTATCACTCCAAAAATGAACTTGGTACCTATGAATAGTCACACTACATTCATCTCACCCTCCCCCAACACGTCCCCGCCCCACCAGCCCTAGGTAACCACTGATGCACTTTTTTGTCTACAAAAAGCTGCTTATTCTGGACATTTCACATAAATGAATTCATACACTATGTGGTCCTTTGTGATGGCTTCTTTCACTTTGCATAATGTTTTCAAGGTTTATCCATGTTATAAAATATATCATTACTTTTTAATGCTGAGTAATATTCTATCGTATGGATACATCACATTTTGTTTATCCTTTCAACAGTTAACGGATATTTGAATTGTTCCACTTTTGGCTACTGTGAACCATGTTGCTTTGAACATTCATGTACAAGTTATTGTGCGGATGTAGATTTTCATTTCTCTTGGGTGTATGACTATGAGTGGAATTTCTGGGTCATATGGTAATTCTACGTTTAACATTTTAAGGAACAATTAAACTGTTTTCCACAGTGGCTACACCAGTTTACACGAGTAAATTACACCAGTAATACACGAGTTACAGTTTCTTTATATCCTCATCATATTATTATTTATCTCTTTTATTATAGCCATCTTAGTGTCTATGAAGTGATATCTCATTGTGGTTTTTTTTCTCCTTTTTTTATATCTTTATTGGAGTATAATTGCTTTACAATGTTGTGTTAGTTTCTATTGTACAACAAAGTGAATCAGCTATAAGTATACATATATCCTCATATCCCCTGCCTCTTGAGCCTCCCTCCCATCCTCCCTATCCCACCCATCTAGGTCATCACAAAACATCGAGCTGATCTCCCTGTGCTATGCAGCATCTTCCCTCTAGCCATCCGTTTTACATTTTGTAGTGTATACATGTCAATGCTACTCTCTCACTTCATCCCAGTTTCCCCTTGCCCCCCTGTGTTCTTTTAATAGTGTTTTGCAGTTTTCTTTTTACAAATCTTGCATTGCATATGTTAAATTTATCACTATGCATTTTATTTTATTGATGTTTCATCTTAACTGGAAAGTTGTATTACTTTTCTAATCAGGGTCCTGCCTTCAGTCCTATTCTATTCAAATTCTGCTAAAATAATCTCACAAATAAATGTTGGTTCACATTGTCTTACTTCATACATTTTGAATTAAATTAGAGTTACATCATATATGCATTTAATTTAAATAATTTTGGCTTTGACAGAGAAAAATTAAAAGTAATTAATGTTGCAAGTGGGAAAGGAAGACAAATTCTCAGAGTATGTCCAATGCCCATCTTCACTGTTTCATCATTTGTCTCACACATTTATACCAACACATCACTGAATAAGGTTGGATGGATGAAAGGCAGATATACCATACTTTATGAGAAATTTATGAAATTTTAAGGAAAATGTTGGCTACATGTTATTTTCATTCTCAAGACCTACTCATGAGGTGACACTGAGGTACTCAATTTGGAAAAAAATGATCATGCTATCTCTCCATACTCATCTCTTACTCTTTCTTAAATCTGCACTGTGATATCCAGTCATTCTGAACTGCCTGTGTTCCTCTAAAACAGTCACAGATGACATAAACATTCACAAATTATTGTCTTTGCACTTACTATTCTTTGTTTAGAACATCCTCCATGGATTCACATGGCCAATTACTGTTCACTCTTTAAGACTTAACTAATATCAAACTTGAAATATATCTTTTCGTTTCCCTTTTGCCAAGATTGATATTCTTCTTTGTGGCCTCTCAGAACCATGTGCACAATTCTCTCATCACATACCATATACTCATCTCTGTTTTTAAACTGTAAGGTTCTTGAAGGCATGGACTCTGTCTTATTTACCTCTGTGTCCCCTGAATTTAAGAAATGCTGGGCAAAAAGAGTCACTAAAATATATATTGAATTAAATTGATTCTTAGCTATAAAACATACATTTTTATAGAAAACCAATTCTAGTTACTATTATAAAATTGCAGGCCTAAAGCATATAAAATGAATACGCATTGGTGATCATTAGAAAAAATAGATGTCTTTAAGTATATATTCCAAAGTAGCTATATTGTCACATTTTTCATGGTTTTAAAAGAGATGATTTCTTAAACAGTAGAAAACAACATAATAGGAAAATATTCAACTCTTTGGATTCCATTTGTAATTGAAGATAGACCACTGGAGAAAATAGTGGTAATGATAATAAAATCATTGGCCTAAAATGACTTGGGTGTATGATTGCAAAAGGCATGGGTCTTTTTCTCCAATAATACAACTTAACAAATATACTGTGATGTGCTGCATAGTTTACCATAGAGTTTAAAAAAAAAGTCTATCTAAGGAAACTATCATGACAATTGCAGTATAAAAGTTTTAAAAGAAATGATAGGAAGATTTTAATGATTAATATAATTTTTCATACTATACTCTGTGTCTTTTGACTTCAACATTCTAGCACATTCACATTTTAAACACCTTTATGCAGTAGTATGGGATCAGAAAATAACAATAAGCATATCTTCTTACTGTTTATAATTTTTATCCTTTCTAAGTATTACTATGGGAAATAAAAATGAACTGCAGTCTCTTTATAGCTATATCAATGCTGTGGGTTAAATTGTGCAAATGGTGTATGTCTTAACTACTTGATGTGAAATGTATGCTGTTTATTTCTGTAGAATATAGAGCAAGGTAAATATTAACTCAAAAATTTTCATGTTAGTGATAACAAGTACATTTTAATTCAAACTGAGATAAATAGTTTTAAGAAAACAGTTTTCCATTTGGTTTAAAGAAAAAGAAAATATTTTAACAGAATATTCTCAATTATATAACTCTCTATAATTAACATTCTTATGTTGCAAAAAAATATATTCAAACTTAAAGAAAAAGTTTAAAAACAGCTTGACTGAAAATTAAAAATAATTTTCCTCTTCTCATTTAATTAGTTAGGAACTAATGAGTTCAAAATTTTAGAGGAGACAAAGACAAAATAGCAGAGTAGAAGGAGGTGAGCTTACTTCTTCTTATGAAAACACCAAAAATCACAACTAACTGCTGAACAACCATTGAGAAAAAAAGGCTGGAACCTACCGAAAAAAATGTCCTACATCCAAAGACAAAGAAAAAGCCACAATGAGATGGTAGGAAGAGTGCAATCATGATAAAATCAAATCTCATACCCACCAGGCGGGTGACCCACAAACTGGAAAATAATTATACCACAGAATTTCTCCCACAGGAGTAAAAGTTCTGAGCCTCACATCAGGTTCCCAGCTTGAGGATCTGGCAACAGGAGGAGGAGCCCCCAGAGAAACTGGCTTTGAAGGCCAGTGGGGTTTGACCACAGGAATTCCATAGGACTGGGGGAAACAGAAACTCCACTATTGGAGGGCACACACAAGGACCCAGGGGAAGAAAAGCAGTGACCTCATAACCCTGGGCCAAACCTACCTGCTAGTATTGGAGGTTTTCCTGTGAAGGTGGTGGGTGACTGTGGCTCACTGTAAGAACAAAGACACTTGTAGCAGTAGTTCTGGGGGGTTACTCATTGGTGTGAGCCCTCCGGGAGGCTACCATTCTCTCACCAAGGCTTAGCCAACAGCTCCAGGCTCCAGTGATGGGACATCTCAGGCCAAACAACCAATAGGCCAGGAACACAGACCCAACCATTATCATACAGGCTGCTTAAAGTCTTCCTGAGCACATAGCTGCCCAGTAAACACAACCCCTGACATGGCCTTGCTGACCAGAAGGACAAGACCCAGCTCCACACACCAGTGGGCAGGAAGAAGTTCCTCCCACCAGGAAGCCTGCACAAGCCCCTTAGATCCACCTCATCCACCAGGGGGCAGACACCAAAAACAAGAACTACAAACCTGCAGCCTGTGGAATGGAAACCACAACTACAACAAGTCAGACAAAATTAGATGGCCGAGAAATATGGCCCAGATGAAATAGCAAGATAAAGCCAAAGAAGAACAACTAAGTGAAGTGGAGATAGGCAATCTATATGAAAAGGAATTCAGAGTAATGATAGTAAAGATGATCCAAGATCTCAGAAAAAGAATGTAGGCACAGATCAAGAAGATACAAGAAATGTTTAACAAAGACCTAGAAGAACTAAGAGACAAACAAACAGAGATGAACAATACAATAACTGAAATGAAAAATACACTAGTAGGAATCAATAGCAGAATAACTGAGGCAGAAGAATGGATAAATGACCTGGAAGACAGAATGGTGGAAATCTCTGCTGCAGAACAAAATAAAGGGAAAAAAATTAGAAGAAATGAGGACAGTCTAAGAGACCTCTGGGACAACATTAAGCACACAGACATTCACATTATAGGGGTCCCAGAAGGAGAAGAGAGAGGAAGAACCTGACAAAATATTTGAAGGGATAATAACTGAAAATATCCCTAAAAAGGGAAAGGAAACAGTCACCAAGTCCAAGAAGTGCAGACAGTCCCAGGCAAAACAAACCCAAGGAGGAACATGACGAGACACACAGTAATCAAACTGACAAAAATCAAAGACAAAGAAAAAATATTAAAACAACAAGGAAAAAACAACAAATAACATGTAAGGGAATTCCCATAAGGATATCAGCTGATTTCTCAGCCAAAACTCTTCAGGCCAGAAGGTTGTGGCATGATATACTTAAAGTGATGAAAGGGAAAAACCTACAACAAAGAATACTTTACCCAGCAAGGCTCTCATTCTGATTTGATAGAGAAATCAAAAGCTTTACAGACAAGCAAAAGCAAAGAGAATTCAGCATCAACAGACCAGCTTTACAACAAACGCTATAGGAAATTTTCTAGGTGGAAAAGAAAAGGCCACAACTAGAAGCAAGAAATTTACAAATGGAAAAGCTAACTGGTAAAGGCAAACATACAGTAAAGGTAGGAAATCATCTACACACAAATATGATATTCAAAACAGCAATGGTGAGAGAAGGAGAGTACAAATGCAGGATATTGGAAATGCATTTGAAATGAAAAGACTAGCAACTTAAAACAATCTTATCTATATATAGATGGTTACCAAAACCTCATGGTAATGGCAAACTGAAAATCTACAATAGATACACACACACCCAAAGAAAAAGGAATCCAAATACAGCAGTAGAGACAATCATCAAATTATAAGAGAAGAGAACAAAATAGGAAGGGAAGAAAAAAGACCTACAAAACAAGTCCAAAACAATTAACAAAATGGCAATAAGAACATACATATCAATAATTACTTTAAATGTAAATGGATTAAATGCTCCAGCCAAAAGACATAGACTGGCTTAATGGATACAAAAACAAACCCATATATATAGTGTCTACAAGACACCCACTTGAGATCTAGGGACACAAAGAGACTGAAAGTAATGGGAGGGGAAAGGGTTTTCCATGCAAATGGAAATCAAAAGGAAGCTGGAGTAGCAATACTGATGCCAGACAAAATAGGCTTTAAAATAAAGACTGTTACAAGAGACAAAGTGGGACACTACAAAATCATCAAGGAATCAATGAAAGAGAAGTTATAATAATTGTAAATATGTATACACCCAACATAGGAGCACCTCAATATATAAAGAAAATACTAACAGACATAAAAGGAGAAATTGACAGTAACACTTTCATTAATGGACAGATCATTCAGACAGAATATCAATAAGGAAACACAGGCCTTAAATGACACATTAGACCAGATGGATTTAATAGATATTTATAGAGCAGTCCATCCAAAAGCAGCAGAATACACATTCTTTTCAAGTGCACATGGAACATTCTCTAGGATTGATCACATCTTGGGTCAGAAATCAAGCCTCAGTTAATTTAAGAAAATGGAAATCATATCAAGTATTTTTCCCAACCACATCAGTATGAGATTAGAAATCAACTACAAGAAAGAAAAAAACTGTAAAAATACACAAACATGTGAAGACTAAACAATATGCTACTAAACAACCAATATGTCACTGAAGAAATCAAAGAGGAAATCACAAAATACCTAGAGACAAATGAAAATGAAAGCATGACAAACTAAAACCTATAGGACTCAGCAAAAGCAGTTCTAAGAAGGAATTTTATAACAACACACTCTTACCTCAGGAAACAAGAAAAATCTCAAATCAATAACCTAACCCTACACCTAAAGCAACTAGAGGAAGAAGAACAAACAAAACCCGAAGTTAGTAGAAGGAAAGAAATCATAAAGATCACAGCAGAAATAAATGAAATAGAAACGAAGAAAACAATATAAAAGATAAATGAAACTAAAAGCAGGTTCTTTGAAAGATAAAATTGATAAACCTTTAGCCAGATTCATAAAGAAAAAAAATGAGAGAGCTCAAATCAATAAAGTTAGAAATAAAAAAGGAGAAATTACAACAGAAACCACAGAAGTACAAAGCATCATGGGAGACTACTAAAAGCAACTCTATGCCAATAAAATGGACAACCTAGAAGAAATGGACAAATTCTTAGAAAAGTACAATCTCCCAAGACTGAATCAGGAAGAAATAACAGACCTATCACAAGTACTGAAATTGAAACTGTGATTAAAAATCTTCCAACAAACAGAAGTCCAGGACTAGAAGTCTTCACGGTCAAATTCTATCAAACATTTAGAGAAGAATTAACACCTATCTTACTGAAACTATTCAAAAAAGTTGCAAAGGAACACTCCCAAAATAATTCTGAGACCACCATCACCTTGATCCCCAAACCAAAGATATCAAAAAGAAAAAAAAAAAAAATTACAGGCCAATATGAACATAAACACAGAAATCCTCAGCAAAATACTAGAAAACAGAATCCAACAATACATTAAAAGGATCATACACCATGATCAAGTGGGACTTATCCAGGTATGCAAGGATTTTTCAATATCCACATATCAATCAATGTGACACATCACATTAACAAATTGAAGATTAAAAGAAAAAAAAATCATCTCAATAGATGCAGGAAAAGGTTTTGACAAAATTCAACACTATTTATGATAAAAAGTCTCCAGAAAGCGGACATAAAGGGAACATACCTTAACATAATAAAGACGATGTATGACAAACACAGCAAACACCATTCTCAATGGTGAAGAACTGTAAGCATTTCCTGTAAGATCAGGAACAAGACAAAGATGTCCACTCTTGCTACTACTATTCAACATAGTTTTGGAAGTCCTAGCCATGACAGTCAGAGAAGAAAAAGAAATAAAAAGAATAGAAGTTGGAACAGAAGATGTATAGCTGCTGCTGTTTGCAAATGACATTTTACTATACATAGAAAATCCTGAAGATGCTACCAGAAAACTACTAGAGCTCATCAATAAATTCAATGAAGTGGCAGGATACAAAATTAATACACAGATATCGCTTGCATTTCTATACACTAACAATGAAAGATCAGAAAGAGAAATGAGGAAACAGTCTCATTTACCATTTCAGTAAAAAGAATAAAATATCTAGGAATAAAACTTGCTAAGGAGGCAAATGACCTATACTCTGAAAACTATAAGACACTGATGAAAGAAGTCAAAGATGACACAAAGAGATGGAAAGATCCACAGTGTTCTTAAATTTGAAAAATCAATATTGTCAAAATAAGTGTATTACCCAATTCAATCCCTATCAAATTATCAATGGCATTTTTCACAGTAGTAGAACAAAAAGATTTTTAATTTGTATGGAGACACAAAAGACCCTGATAGCCAAAGCAATCTTGAGAAAGAAAAACAAAGCCGGAGGAATCAGGCTCCCTGACTTCAGAGTATACTACGAAGCTATAGACATCAAAACAGTATAGTACTGGCTGAAAAACAGAAATATAGATCAATGGAACAGGATAGAAATTCCAGAAATAAACCCTCACACCTATGGTCAATTAATCTATGACAAATTTGGCAAGGCTATACAATGGGGAAAGACAGTCTCTTCAATAAATGGTGCTGGGATAACTGGACAGCTACATGTAAAAAAAAATGAAATTAGAACATTCTTTAACACCATACAGAAAAATAAACTCAAAATTGATTAAAGACTTAAACGTAAGACCGGATACTATAAAACTCTTAGAGGAAAACTTAGGCAGAACATTCTTTGACATAAATTGGAGCAATATCTTCTTATATCCATCTTCTAGAGTAATGGAAATAAAAACAAAAATGAACAAATGGTACCTAAATAAACTCAAAAGCTTTTTCATAGCAAAGGAAACCATAAACAAAACAAAAAGACAACCCACAGAATGGGAGAAAATACTTGCAAATGATGTGACCAACAAGGGATGAACCTCCAAAATTTATAAACATTTCATGTGGCTCAATATAAAAAAAAATAACAAACAACCCAATCAAAAAAAAAATGGGCAGAAGACCTAAATAGACACCTTTGCAAAGACAATATACAGATGGACAAGAGGCACATGAAAAGATGCTCAACTTCACTAATCATCAGAGAAATTGAAATCAAAACTACAATGAGATATCACCTCACACCAGTCAAAATGGCCATAATCAAAATGTCTACAGACAATAAATGCTAAAGAGGTTGTGAAGAAAAGGGAATCTTCCTACACTATTGGTGGGAACGTAAATTGATACAGCCACTATGGAGAACAGTATGGAGGTTCCTTAAAAACCTAAAAAGCTATGATCCAGCAATCCCACTCCTGAGCATATATCCAGAGAAAAACATGGTTCAAAAGAATACCTGCACCCCAGTGTTCATTGCAGCACTGTTTACAATAGCCAAGACAGGGAGGCAACCTAAATATCTATTGACAGATGAATGGATAAAGAAGATGTGGTACATATATAGTACAATGGAATATTACTCAGCCATTAAAAATAATGAAATAATGCCATTTGCAGCAACATGGGTGCACCTGGATATTTTTGTACTAAGTGAAGTAAGTCAGAAATGACAAATATCATATAATATAACTTATAGGTGGAATCTTAAAAAAATGATAAAAAGTGAACTTATATACAAAACAGAAAGAGACTCACAGACATAGAGAACAAACTCATGGTTACCAGCAGGGGAAGGTGGGAAGGGATAGATTGAGTCTTTGTGATTGACATACACACACTGCTATATTTTAAATAGATAACCAACAAGGAGCTACTTTATAGCACTGGGAACTCTGCTCAATATTCTGTATTAACCTAAATGGGAAAAGAACTTGAAAAAGAATAGATACATGTATATGTATAACTGAGTCACTTTGTTGTACACCTGAAACTAACACAACATTGTTAATCAACTATATTCCAATATAAAATAAAAATTAAAAAAATAGAAATATAGTAAATGTAGTAGTTAAGAGCACAGGCCCAAGAATCAGACTGGCTGGGAGTATCATTCCCCACCATAGTAACTGAGTGATCTTGGGCAAGTTAGCTAACGTCTCTTTGTCTGTTTCTTCTTCTACAAAATGAGGAATAGTAATGCTCCTGCCTTATAGAGCTGCTGTGAGAATTACATCATTTAATATACAGGCATCCCTCATTTATTGCACTTTGCAGATATTGCATGTTTTCCAAACTGAAGGTATGTGGCAACTCTGCATTTAGCAAGTCTGTGGGTGCCATTTTCCATCAGCATTTGTTCACTTCATGTCTCTGTGTCATATTTCAGTAATTCTTGTGATATTTAAACTTTTTCATTATTATTATATCTGTTATGGTGATGTGTGATCAGTGATCTTTGATGTTACTATTGTAATTGTTTTGGGGTACCATGAACCATGCCCATATAAGATGTGAACTTATTCTATAAATGTTGATTATGTCCCAACTGATCCACTGACTGACTGGTCCCCCATCTTTCTCTCTCTCCTCAGGCCTCCCTATTCTCTTAGACATGACAATATTGAAATTAGCCCAATTAATAATCTTATAATGGTATCTAAGTGTTCAAGAGGATGAAAGAATAGCACATCTCTCACTCTAAATCAAAAGCTAAAAATGATTCAGTTTAGTGAGGAAGGCATGTTGAAAGCTGAGATAGGTCCAGAGGTAGGTCTCTTATGCCAAACAGCTAAATTGTGAATGCAAAGAAAAGTTCTTGAAGGAAATTAATAGTTCTACTCCAGTGAACACATGGATGATAAAAAAGCAAAACAGCCTTATTGCTGATCGGAGGAAGTTTTAGTGGTCTAGATAGAAGACCAAACCAGCCACAACATTCCCTTAAGCCAAAGCCTAATCCAGAAGAAGGCCCTAACTCCCTCCAATTCTATGAAGGCTGAGAGTGGTGAGGAAGATGCAGAAGAAATGTTTGAATCTAGCAGATATTGGTTCATGATGTTTAAGGAAAGAAGCCATCTCCATAACATAAAAGTGCAAGGTGAAGCAGCATGTGCTGATGTAGAAGCTGCAGCAAGTTAACCAGAAGATATAGCCACAATAATTAATGAAGGTGGCTACACTAAACAACAGATTTTCAATATAGATGAAACAGCCTTGTATTGGAAGAAAGACCCCATCTAAGGCTTTTATAGCTAGAGAGAAGTCAATGCCTGGCTTCAAAACATCAAAGGACAGGCTGACTCTCTTGTCAGTTAAGAGCTAATGCAGCTGGTGACTTTACGTAGAAGCCAGTGCTCATTTACCATTCTGAAAATCCTAGGGACCTTAATAATTATGCTAAATCTACTCTTCCTGTGCTCTATAAATGGAACAACAAAGCCTAGATGATAGCACATCTATTGGTAACATAGTTACTGAATATTTTAAGCCCACTGTTGAGATCTGCTACTCAGTAAAAAAGATTCTTTTCAAAATAACATAATTTTTACATGAAGTGGGAAATTTTAACAATTTGTGTGACTTGCTTTATTGTGGTATTCACTTAATTGGAGTGGTCCAGAACCAAACCTGCAATATCTCCCAGGTATGCCTGTATGTGAAAAGTCTAAAATAGTGCTTGGTGTATTTTAAATTTTATTAGTTTGGGTCAATATGCTTTGTTACAGTAAACAATCAGTTTCTATAACTGATAAATATTTGAAGAGTATAAAGTTCTATGATATAGTTAGTATAAAAATCAAGATTGATAATTATGTTATTCAAATCATCTAAATCCGTACTTATTACTTGTTAACCTTAATTGTCAAATTCTGAAGGCTGGAGATCATAGTACCCAGCTATTGTCGGGATTTGGACAAATCATTTCTATATTTGTCTTATATATGTTAATATTTATTTGTTAATTGACAGATTCAAAAAATGTATATTAAAATATGGTAATGTGTCAAGCAGAATAAAACAAATTACCTTTGTCTTCCTTTATGATTTTTTCACATTGAAATTCTTTATTCTTTGGTGCTCCATTAATAGTCTGTATCATCCTTTCTATATATGTCATTGCCTACTCTATTTTGACAAAGAGTCTCATAGTTCTTGTTTCTCCAGCTATAAAAAATAATATATAGTCAAGTTATTAATAAAAATTATTACCACAAAATGTTTTATTGCAGTAAAAATCACATCATCAGATGTACTTTATATTCCTATATTAAAATATATGTATGTATGTATTTATCTATATATCTGTCTGTCATTCTGTGTGTGTGTGGCTGTGTGTACATTTTAAGCTAAGGACATCTCTGCAGGACTGTAGAGAATGGATTACTAGATCCAAAGAGATGGTGAGGCATCAGAGAGATAGAAACATTTTTGGAAGCATTATTAAAATTGATTTGCAGAGAAGAAGAATTCGCAATGCTCTTTGAAATTGAGTTTGCTATTTTTGCAAGATTTCTTCACAACCTCCCAATAGATACCTGTAAACTCAAGACCACTAGGTACAGCTTTGGGAGTGAGTGGATTTTTATATTAATTGTGAAAAGTGTTGAGTTCTACGTCAGTGTTGGTATGGGTGAAAACAGAGGGGCCTGTTAAATCAGCCCTCCAGTTTGACTTAGTTGTTCATTCACATTTTCAGTCAATGTCTATAGAAGGCATACTGGGTGCCAGCCATTCTTGTTTGGCATTCAGAATGCATTAATGAGCCAGACACCATCCTATACCTCAAGAGGCTCCTGATATGAACCTAGCTCTGGAGACCCATAAGTTTACAGATAATTGCAAAGAAGAATGATAAATGCTAATAAAGCCATAGGTACTATGCACACTAGATACACTAGTCAAATCACATGTCTTAGTTTTGGGATGCTTCTCAATTATTAGAGAAACAGTTAAAACCTAGAATTATTAAATGATTTGACTTTGAAGTCCTGAAGTCAAATTGAATATGAATATATACAAAATTATGAATGATTTAATTTCTATATATGCAAGTACATTGTAAGAAGAGCATGGACATTGATGTTAGACACTTATGATTCCCAGTATCTCTAAGTTCATTATTATTTAAGTGAATTTAGGAAACTAGTGTCTTCACCTGTAAAGTAAATGTAATGTAATGTATGCAAGTTGTTAGGATTAAACATTTAAAGTAGTTAATGCCTGGCGCCACCTTGTAGGCATTTGGTAAACAGGAGATGTTGAAGCACTTTGCAGATATTTTGATAAATAACTATACATTGTGAATTTCAAAGAGAGGCATATAGTTTATGGCAATTCCCAAACTTAAAGAATATAAATTAGGATTTCAAAAGGGGTGAGTGACATCAGCAAGACGGTGGAGAAAATATCACTGAACCCTCCTTCCTCCCACAAACACACCAAATTCAGCAACACATCATAGATAAAATTCTCTTTGTGAGAACTCAGAAGCTAATTGAAAGGCTCATGTACTCCAGGGAAACGCAAAACTAGACTCACCAAAGAGGGAATAGGATATCTTCTCATTGGCTATTCTGCCTCAGGCACATATAAATGGGAAGAAGGTGAAAGGTTTTTCTACTGAAAACTACATAACACTGATGAAGTAAATGGAAGAAAACACAGAGAAATGAAAAGATATACAATGGATTGGAAAGACATATTGGTCAGAAGAATTAATATTGTTAAAATGTCTATACTATCCAAAGTGACTTACAGAGACAATGCAATCTCTACCAAAATTCCAATGGCCCTTATTTTCAACAGAAATAGAAAAAAAATTCTATAATACATATGGTATCAAAAAAGGTCGCAAACTGCCAGATCAATCTTTGAGAAAGAACAAATCTGGAGGCATCATACTTTTTGATATCAAAATAAATTACAAAGATACATAATCAAAAATATGGTACTGGCATAAAGACAAACATATAAACTAATGGAACAGAATAGAGGACCCAGAAATAAAATCACATATACATATTCAAATGATCTTCAAAAAGTGCCATTTACAACAACATGGATGGACCTAGGGATTATCATACTAAGTGAAGTAAGTCAGACAGAGAAAGACAAATATCATATGATATCACTTATATGTGGAATCTAAAAAATGATACAAGTGAACTTATTTACAAAACAGAAAGAGACTCACAGACTTAAAAACAAACTTATGCTTACCAAAGGTGGAAGGGGGAGAGGGATAAATTAGGAGGTTGGCATTAACATATACACACTACTATATATAAAATAGATAAACAAGGACCTACTCTATAGCACAGAGAACTCTACTTAATATTCTGTAATAATCTACATGGGAAAAGAATCTGAAAAAGAATAGATATATGTATATGTATAACTAAATCACTTTGCTGTACACCTGAAACTAACACAACATTCTAAATCAACTATACTCCAATATAAAATAAAAATTAAAAAATAAATAAAAAATTAAAAAACAATTCTACAGTTCAAAAAAAAAGTGTGGCAAGAATATAAGGCAGAAAAGGAAATGAATAGTCTCTTCAACAAATGATGTTGGTAAACTTGGGTACCCACATGCAAAAGAATAAAACTGGACCATTATCTTACACCATACATAAAAATTAATTCAAAATAGATTAAAGACTTCAATTTAAGTCTTGAAACCATAAAACTATTTAGAAGTAAACATAGGGGAGAAACTTCATGGCTTTGGTCTTGACAATGATTTCATGAATATGACACCAAAGGTATATACATCAAAAACAAAAATAAATATAACTACATCAAACTAAAATTCTTCTGTACAGCAAAGAAAACAGAATGAAAAGGCAATCTACCAAATTGGAGAAAATATTTGCAAACCATATATTTGACAAGAGGTTAATCTCTAAAATATATAAGGAACTCCCATGACTCAATAGCAAAAAGCAAACAAAAACCTAATAAACCAATTTAAAAATTGGCTAAAGACTTGAAAACACATTTCTCCATAGAAGACATAGCAGTGGCAAATAGATATATGAAAAAAAAAGGCTAAACATCACTAATCATCAGGAAAATGCAAATCAGAATCGCAGTTAGATATCACCTCACATCTATCAGGGTGGTAATTATTAAAGAAACAAAAGACAAGTGCTGGCAAATATATGGAGAAACTGGACCACTTCCTCACTGCTGGTGGGAATGCAAAATCATGCAGCTGCTATGGAAAACAGTATGGAGGTTCTTCAGAAAATTAAAACTAGAACTAAATCAGGATCTCAGAGAGATATTAGCACTCCTATATTTATTGCAGCACAATTCACAAAAGCCAAGATACGGACACAACCTAAATAACAGATGAATGGATAAAGAAAATGTGGTATATGCATACAATGGAACACTATTCAGCTTTAAAAAAGAACCAATTCTGCAATATTAGACAAAATGGATGAACCTTGAGGATGTTATGCTAAGTGAAATAAGCCAGTTTCAGAGATAAAAACATACTGTGTGGTTCCAATTATATGAGGTATATAAAGTAGTCAAATCCATAGAATCAAAGAGTGTAATGATCATTGCTAGGGGTTGGGGGAGGGGAAATTGGGGAATTACAAATCAATGGGCATAGAGTTTTAGTTAAGCAGGATCTAAAGATCTGCTGTACAACATTGTACTTATAGTGAACATTAATTTATTGTATACTTAAAAATTTGTTAATAGGGTAGATCTCATGTTAGATGTTCTTACCACAATAAAATTAAAAACAAAAGTAAAATTTAAAAAGCCAATTACACAATTATCAAGTACATAGTAAGTTTAAAAGCTAAATTTCTATTCGTTTGTTTTGTAATTAACTTGCCATATTTCTAAAGAAAAGAAAACAGAGTATATAAAAATTTCCAGGTCTTATCTTCTAAAATGTATTTAATGAAAAAGAGAGGAACATTATTTAACAAGAAGAAATTTTAATCATTTGTAGAAAGGATCTGAATAAACTGGACAGTGACTCTAAATTATAAGATGACATAGTCAGAAAAACTCAGGAATATAATAAGAGACATAAAACTAAATCTCGTGTTATACTGTTTCTTTGACAGAACTTCCTCAAGTTATTAAGCCTTACATATTACACAAATAAAAATTTAAGGACCCCAATCTAAGGTCCTTCCTAATATTTATATTATGATTATTTTAAAATAAAGATCACCCTTGGGTTTTTACAAAAACTCAAATATTCACACTATTATGCTATTCCACTATGTGGGGAAAAATTAAAGAAATGTAAAGTTTAAAAACATTCAACAAACACAAAATATTGCCCTGCTTGTCTTGTTTGTTAAACACAGAGTAAAGCAGTTTGATAGAGTGTCAAAACTCATCAACCACCCCCAGTCCCATAACTTCACCACCTCTGCATCCATTCTGAACTAATGTAACTTCAGAAATGCATTTCGAAGATAGCAGTACATCTTTATTTTTAACATACTTTAATTAGTTTTAACAATTAAAATAAATGGATATATCAAATATAAAATAATTTTATCCTAAATGTTTATTGTTGTTGCTGTTGTTCTGATTATGTTTTTCATTTTAAGTATATACTTTAGTTATTCTCCAATGACTGCTAGACAACATCCTTTGCTAGTTATGAGCTTCTGTGGGAGAGAAAGCAAAGTCATGATCATTGTCTAACTTGAAACACTAGAAAGTGATGCTGGTAGTTCAGAAACATAGGTTTCATTTTTGCTGTATTTCCCCCATCTTTGTGTCAGCTTAACCAGTGTGGTCAATTGCTTAGCTTTTCCCAAGCTGATCTGGTAAAAAGTAGCCAATCTACCAGGCTTCCAGGTGAATTACAATTTTTTAACTACAATCCAGTCAAATCAGCTCCTTCTCACACAGGACACTCTGCAGGTTCCACATTTCACAAATGTCAATACCAGCTTGACCTTCTAATCTCTCCCTTGTATTGTCTTCTTTCTACTGCACCTTAGTTAATTAGCTGTTTACCTACTTCTTCTCTTCTATAGCCATGGATAGGATTTCTGTAACTTCCCAAGTGCTCGAGTACTGTTTTACAGTATTGACCTGCTATCCTTCCCAAGAGTGGTTGGCTCTAAGTCAGTCTGAACCTGGGTTTAGTTACTTTGTTATTATTTTTCTCAGAGTATATCCCTTGTCGCAACCCTAGAGTAAGTGTTCAAACTCAGTGCAAAATCTAACATACCTTTAGAAATTTATCCTGAAGAAAAAATTGGACAAATATGTAATTATCTCAATGAAATAATCACAAGTGTACATTTCATAACTCTATTGTTTATATTTATGAACAATTAAAATATCTTAACTTTAATAACAGAAGAATGATAAAATAGATTGTGACTAAATATATTAGAAAAGATTATATGTAGTTTTAAAGAATAAGTGTGTACATTTATTGACCTGGAAAGATTTTCAGTATATATTTTTCAATGGAAAAAGTGTTACAAAACAATATGTATGGAATGAACTGATATTAATTAAAATTACTCACATGTGTATATGTGTGTTTACATATATATATATATATATATATATATATATATATATATATATATATATATATATATATATATATATATATTAAATTACAAGATAAGACACCAAAATGATACTAGTGTTTAAATCTAAGAAGTAGGATTATAGGTGACCATTACAAAAAATTATTTTTGCCAATTTATATTTCTTAACATAACCACTCACTGCCTATGTAATACTGACTTTTATAATACTTGAAAACTTCTAATCATGTTCTCCATCCTGAAAAGTATATTGTAAATGATCACAAACTCAAAACATTCTTCATTTCTCACTTTAGCTAGCACACCATTTATTTTTCTTCCATTTACTCCTAAATCTCTTAAAATATATGTCAATATTTTTATTTTCATTTCCTAACTATTAAATCATTTTTAAACCATTCTAGTTGTATTTTAACATTCATTATTCCACTGAGGTTTTCTCTTTAATGTTATCAATAGGTACTTATGGCTAACTCCATGCAATTTAAAAATGTCCTTATCTCTCTTTTCTTCATTGCCTTGTAGACCCCCCTTTCCCCTAACTAGGTGCTTAGGTGCTTCTATGACATTCTAAACTCTCATTTCATAACATTGCTTGTTTACTTTTTGTCCCTCCCGTTGAATCATTAGCTCCATGAAAGTAGAACACAATTAATTTGACTGAGAACTCCAGGTGCAACAGTGTTACATATATAGTAGATGTTCAAGACATATCAACTAAACTAATGAATGAATGAATGAAGAGGGTTTTTTAAAAAAGAAAATCCGATGATCCTAAAATGATATTTTGTCATTAACATACTTTTCTAGTTTCAGAAACTTAATTAATTTTAATGTTATGCTTCTCAATGAAGACCTTATTTCCCAAATATAGAGAAGGAAATAGGGTTTTGAGCCTTTTGCTGAAAAGTGGGTACATGGATATCTGGTTTTACAACAGCTTAATAGAGAGGAACCTGAGCCTCAGAATGAATAATATATCATTTCCTAAACTCACTGGTAGGACTAGTAAATCAGCAAGCCAACCCATGTTTCTATCAACCAAACATAATATATAAGTTTAACCTGTGCACCAGGAGATGAGAAAGCAACAATAAAAACACTGGGAGGTTGTGATTTATTGAACTAAATCACCTCAAAGACATACAGCTACAAAGAATCTAATTAAAATTAGATGTTTCAGTTTGCGAGATGTAATATTTACAATTAGGGGTTTTAATCTTATTTAAGCTGAGCTCCAAGATTCCCTCCCACTCTCAGGTCACTGACAAATCAGTGCTTGTCAACTGGGAGGAGAATGTAGTCAACACTTTTATGTTTTTTTCTGGGTTCTGTGTTTCAACTAAAAACCTCAGCTTTTGCCTGACACATGATTTCTGACTATATATTTAGCTACAGAGATTGAACACTAGGTGATTATTGACTGTGAAAGAAATGATGATTTCTGTGGTAACCAGATCTTACCTCCCATGTGTTATGTGGGCTTGGACAGATGAACTTACAGTCTTCTTTAATGAATTTCACAAATGAGCATTAGAAAGTGAAGGAGACTTTCGAAGTTGGCAGAGGAGTAGGAGGATGTGGAGTCCATCTCTCCCCACAGACAAATCAAGAATACATCTACAAGTGGAACAATACTCAGACCACTAGCAGAGGACTTTAGACACCTAAAAGAACAAGAAAGATCCCCACACAACTGCGTAGGATGAAAGAAAGAAAAAGGGAAAAGGAAGAGGAGAGGAAGCAGGATGGGACTTATGCCCCTGACAGGGACCTGAAGGTGAGGAGAGGTTCCAACATGTTGGGAGACCCCCACACCAATGGGGAGATCAGCTGCAACAGAAGGGGAGCTTCAGGGGCTCAGAGGAGAGCCCAGAAACTGGTCTGTGGCAGTCAGGACAGAATGAGACCTACACAGATGGTCCATGCCACAGCAATGGGCACCCAGCCTGAAGCTGGTGTCCACTGGTGCACATGGGTCTGGGTGCTGGAATGTGGAGTTTGGAGAGCAGATCCAGGGAGGGGACAGCTGTTGGCTGTGAGGAGACAGCCTGAGGGGACAGGAGTGAGGAGCTCCACAACCAGGAATGCTCAGGGGGCAAGCCCAGACCCCACCACAGAAGCAAAGCACCATTGTTGAGTGACATGCAAAGGGCAGGGCCGCCATTTCAGCCTCTCTCCTCACGCACCAGGTCCTGCCTCCACAGGAACTAGGGAGGACTCCCACCAGAGCCAGCTAGTGGGCCCCTGCCATCGCCTTCTCTGACCCACCCAAACCTGGGCAATACGCTTGCCCTGATAGCCACCTGGTGAGCTCGCACACTCCAATCCCTACCCCAGCACTCTCACACTTGGGTGGCCCACTGACACCAATCACCTCCTGAAGGACTTGCACGTTCCAATCTCTAGGCCAGCACCCTCCTGCCTGGCTGGCCTGTTCACCCTGAATGCTGCCTCAGCTCCTTCCTGCCTGATGGGCTCATGTGCTCCCGCAACATCTGGAGCAGACTCTGGTGGGAAGGACAAAGGCAGAGGGTGGAGGTGGAAACCACAGCTGAGCACCGGGGGTCATGTGACTAAGGAAGAGGAGCTGAAATCTCTCCTTGCAGCTGCACAAACCACGGAGTTACATCTCCACTGACACCTTCCTAAATTCAGTGCCTGTGAAACATCTGAAAGGACAACACGTGCTCCTGCAGCTGGGACGGGTCTGACTTTAGCAGCTCTGGGCTCTGTGGGCATGCACATGTGGGGGTTGGGCCAGGCCAGAATCTGAGTTGCCTCCATAGCTCACACAGTGGGTCCACATGCACGACTACTGCAGTCCTGGGACCTGACCTCAGAGGATCTGCACTGGTGACCTGGTAAAAAAAAAATGCCTCAGAGTTGCCAGGGCCAATTGCTGGCATATTCATAGTTAAGGTGGGACCAAGAGCAGTGCCAACAACAGTGTATTTTGTGAGCCCACACAACAGGTGAAAGATGACACAACAGAGCACATTCATAGGTGAACAGCTCCAGTGGAGGAATACTCAGTGGCTTCTCTCCCAGTGGGAGTGCTCCAATACAACCTACCTCACACCACAGATCAGAAACACAGCTAAGAAACAGATCTGGGGACCTCTACTTCAACAACTAGGGATCAGACCCCACCCCTGACAGAGCAAAGGGGAGGCCCCACTCAATATCCAGGGCAGGCTCTGATCACCATAACACCAGTCAAACCCCTTATCAAGAGGATAATGGCACAAGCCTCTGGACCAATCTCACCCACGAGGGAGCAGACAGCAGAAGCAAGAGGAACAATGATTGTGTAGCCTGTGGAAAGGAGGTCACAAACACGGTAAGTTCAACAAAATGAGAAGACAAAGAAATATGTTGTAGATGAAGGAGCAAGATAAAAACCTACAAGAACAACTAAATGAAGAGGAGACAGGCAATATACCTGAAAAATAATTCAGAGTAATGATAGTAAAGATGATCAAAAATCTCAGAATAAGAATGGAGGCACAGATCTAGAAGACACAAGAAGTGTTTAACAAAGACCTAGAAGAACTAAAGAACAAAGAAACAGAGATGAACAATACAATAACTGCAATGAAAAATACACTAGAAGGAATCAACAGCAGAATAACTGAAGTGGAAGAATGGATAAGTGACCTAGAAGACAGGATGGTGGAAATCTCTGATGAAGAACAGAATAAAGAAAAAAGAGTGAAAAGAAATGAGTACAGTCTCAGAGACCTCTGGGACAACATTAAGTGCACAAACGTTCAAATTATAGGGGTCCCAGAAGAAGAAGAAACAAAGAAAGGGCCTGAGAAAATATTTGAGAGATTATAGTAAAAAACTTCCTTAATATGGGAAGGAAATAGTCACTCAAGTCCAGGAAGTGCAGAGAGTCCCATACAGGATAAACCCAAGGAGGAACACGCCAAGACACGTATTAATCAAACTAATAAAAATTTTAAATACAAAGAAAAATATTAAAAGCAACAAGGGAATAGCAACAAATAACAAACAAGGGAATCCCCATAAGGTTATCAGCTGATTTTTCAGCAGAAACTCTGCAGGTCAGAAGGGAGTGGCATGATATATTTAAAGTGATGAAAGGGAAAAACCTACAACCAAGAGAACCCTACTCAGCAAGGCTCTCATTCAGATTCTATGGAGAAATCAAAAGCTTTACAGGCAAGCAAAAGGTAAGAGAATTCAGCACCACCAAACCAGCTTTACAAAAAATGCTAAAGGAACTTTTCTAGGCGGGAAACACAAGAGAAGAGAACAAAAGAGGAAGGGAAGAAAAAAGACCTACAAAAACAAACCCAAAACAATTAGGAAAACGGCAATAGGAGCACACATATTGATAATGACCTTAAATGTAAATGGATTAAATGCTCCAACCAAAAGACATAGACTGACTGAATGGATACAAAAACAAGACCTGTATATATGCTGTCTATAGGAGACCCACTTCAGATCTAAGGCCACATACAGACTGAAAGTGAGGGGATGGAAAAAGATAATCCATGCAAATGGAAATCAAAAGAAAGTTGGAGAAGCAATACTCATATCATACAAAACAGACTTTAAAATAAAGACTGTTATCAGAGAAAAGGAAGGACACTACATAATGATCAAGGGATCAATGCTAGAAGAATCTATAACAATTATAAATATGTATGCACCCAACATAGGAGCACCTCAATACATAACAAGTGCTAACAGCCATAAAAGGGGAAATAGAGAGTAACACAATAATAGTAGGAGATTTTAACACCCCCACTTACACCAATGGACAGATCATCCAGACAGAAAAGTAATAAGGAAATGCAAGCCTTAAAAGATGCATTAGACCAGATAGACCTAATTGATATTTATAGGACATTCCATCCAAAAGCAACAGAATACACTTACTTCTCAAGTGCAGTGGAACATTCTCCAGGATACATCACATCTTTGGTCACAAATCAAGCCTCGGTAAATTTAAGAAAATTGAAATCATATCAAGCATCTTTTCTGACCACAACGCCATGAGATTAGAAATAAACTACAGGGGAAAAAAAACTGTAAGAAAACACAAATACATGGAGGCTAACCAGTATGCTACTAAATAACAAATGGATCACTGAAGAAATCAAAGAGGAAATCAGAAAATACCTGGAGACAAATGACAGCAAAAACACGATGATCCAAAACCTATGGGACACAGCAAAACAGTTCTAAGAGGGAAGTTTATAGCAATACAATCTTACCTCAGGAAACAAGAAAAAAATCTCAAATAAACAACCTAACATTACACCTAAAGCAACTAGAGGAAGAAGAACAAACAAAACCCAAAGTTAGTAGAAGGAAAGAAATCACAAACATTAGAGCAGAAATAAATGAAATACAGACAAAGAAAACAATAGCAAAGATCAATGAAACTAAAAACTGGTTCTTTGGGAAGATAAGTGTAATTGATAATCCTTTAGCCAGACTAATCAAGAAAAAAAGGGAGAGGATTCAAGTCAACAAAACTAGAAATGAAAAATGAGAAGTTAAAATGGACATCCCGCATATACAAAGGTTGTTGCTGCAAATGGCATTATTTCATTCTTTTTTATGGCTGAGTAATCCATTCCTCTGGTGATAGGCATTTAGGTTGCTTCCATGTTCTGGCTATTCTAAATAGTGGTGCAATGAACATTGGCATGCATGTATCTATTCGATTTATTTTTTTCTCTTGATATATGCCCAGGAGTGAGATTCCTTGATCATATGCTAGCTCTTGTTTAGTGTTTTAAGAAACCTCTATACTGTTCTCCATAGTGGCTGTACAAATTTACATTCCCACCAAGAGTGTACCAGAGTTACATTTTTTCAAAAACAGGTACTCATAAAGGGGTACACAATGTGGTTACATAAGAAAGGAAAAGAAATTCTATCCTGAGAAGATAAAATCTTGAGAATATCTACATAAGCAAAGTGGATGAAAAATTTATCAATCATTTTGGTGTCTTATCCCACAAGCATTGGTATTAATGAAAAATGTGGGGTCTTCTGAGAACTGAGTTAGCTGATTCTGTGGCTTTATCAGTCTGATAAATGATTGGTAATTTATGTCACAGTTCTCCTTGAATTTAATTCACAGTGGCAGGTAAAATTCTCCTTTGTAAAGTGGTCAGCTAGGGCATTCACTTTAGAAGGAGAGGGAACAGAAAACTCCTTATAGAAGCAAAGAAAAATGAATCTGGGGATGATATTGAAGACTTTGAAAAATGGATAAATTTTTGGTTCAAGAACATTGAAAATGTTATTCATGGACTCTGAAAAATTTGGGTTTGTACATGGAGATTACTGACTGCCAACACATTGTCTCCGCGTACAACAAAATAGCTTTATCTGTTTAAGAGTAAACACTAGAGTGTCCTCATTTTACAGACAGACTGTCCAAGAGGAGATTAACTGCTTTATACACATGGTACTTACAGTTATTTTCTCTTTCCTAACAAATAAACAAGTGTTTGCTTTGTTATTTATTTCTTATCAGAAAGTCATCTGGAAAAATTCAGAAACAATATTGTAAGGAAATAAGAGAACTAATGTGTGGAATAACCCAATCTCTGGGATTTGTGGACTAAAAAGAGTGGACTGAAGAAAATAATAAGTATGCTTCTTAGCTTTCAATGAATTGTGGAAAGTGGTAAGTACATGTATTTCAGATTTATAATCAAGAAAACGTGCCCAGAACTTTATTGGAACCCAAGTTTATTTTTGATTTAATATGAGTAATAATACCACAATTGATTGTAAATCTCAACTTTAAAAAATTGTTCAGTGAAGATTTTTTTGTCACCCAGATGGATCAGTGTCTACTTAGGTTAAAGGGTTTAAACACTGCCAATTATCTTAATTGATAAAACAGGTAAGAGGCTACAATTTTAAAAAGGAACATCTTTCTTATTTCTCCTATATTATGGATTTAGCAGTTATTTGGACATATCTTCTAAATTGTATTATGGTTTCCTTTTCAAAAAAAAATACTAATCTGTTTCTCAGGACAGTATACTACTAAAAAGGAAGGAGAATTTAAGCAGATAGACCAGTATTGACTATTGTTAATGCCACATGGAGAAATCTGTTAGGAACAAAATGATATAGTTTCCAGCTTGAATTGGTGTTTCTGCTGGATTTTTTTGACTCTGGACAGCAAACAATGATTAAACAAGCAGTATAACCTCAAAATGAGCTATTGGGCAATGATTCTTATGCCGAATATAAACTTTACTAAAACTATAAGGGCCAGAATTGTTACTGATAGACAGTTTGAAAACTGAGGTTGTTATAAGGCACTGGTTTTTAAAGGTTTTATTTTTATCCCAACTTCACTTTTAAAAAAATCATTTATTCTAGTGACATGAAGTCATACTTGGTGGATCAAGATTGAAGACCTATTGATATATTGACAGAAAAATAAGTGTGTCCTCCAAAGTGATGATTATTTTACTACCTTAAACTATAAATAGCCATTATAGATGATTTATCATCCTATCTACTAAAATTAAGAAACAGTGGCTCAGACCAGCTCTTCTGAAACAAACCAACTTTTGGGGAAGCTGAATTCTACTATATATATATAGCTTATCAACTAATTTAGTTACTAAGATCAATGTTTCCTGTAAAATTTGCCAGGAGTGCAACATCTATCAAAATACCAATGACATTTCTTCACAGTGCTAGAACAAATAATTCTAAAATTTTTATGAAAATTCAAAAGACCCCAAATAGACAAAACAATCTTGAGAAAGAAGAACAAAGCTGGAGGTATTGCACTCCTTGACTTCAAACTATACTACAAAGCTACAATAATTAAAACAGTATGATACTGGCACAAAAACAGATACATAGATCAATGAATCAGAATTGAGAATCTAGAAATGAACCCACACTTATATGATCAATTAATCTTCCACAAAGGAAGCAATAATTTACAATGGAGAAAAGACAGTCTCTTCAATAAGTTGTGTTGGGAAAGCTGGACAGTCACTTGCAAAAGAATCAAAATAGACTACTTTCTCACACCACATACAAAAATAAATTCAAAATGGATTAGAGATTTAAATGTAAGACCTGAAACCAAAAAACTCCTAGAAGAAAATATAGGTGGTACACTCTTTGACATCATCAGCCTTAGCAATAAATTTTTGGATACATCTCCCCAGGCAAGGGAAACAAAAGCAGAAAATAAACAAATGGGACTACATCAAACTGAAAGGCTTTTGCCAGAGAAGGAAACTATCAACAAAATGAAAAGTCTGCCTACTGAATGGGAGAAGATATTTGCATACAATATATCTGATAAGGGGTTAATATCCAAAATACAATTAAAAAATGAGCAGAGGACTTGAATAGATATTTTTTCCAAGAAGACATACAAATGGCCAACAAGTATATGAAACAGTGCTCAACATCACTAATCATCAGGGAAATCAAATCGACACCACAAATAATCATCCTATAAATATCACCTCACATGTTTCAGAATGGCTATCTTCACAAAAAGCAAGAAATAATAAATGTTGTTTAGGATGTGGAGAAAAGGGAACTCTTGTGCACTGTTGGTTGGAACTCTTGTGCACTGTTCCATGGTGTAGCCGCCATGGAAAACAGTATGGAGATTACTCAAGAAATTAAATAAAGAAGTATCATATGATCTAGCAATTCTACTTCTGGGTATTTATCTGAAGAAAATGAAAACACTAATTGGAAAAGATATATGCACTCCTATGTTCACTGCAGTATTATCTACCATAATCGGACTATGGAAGCAACCTAAGTGCCCATCAACAGATGGATGTGGTATGTATATAAAATGGTATATATATAAACCATAGAAAATAATTAAACCTTGCCATTTGTGAGAACATGGATGGGCCTAGAGTGTATTATGCTAAGTGAAATAAGTCAGGTGGAGAAAATAAATACTGTAAGATTTCACTGATAAGTGGAATTTAAAAAACAAAAGAAATGAATAAACATAACAAAACAGATTCAGAGATCCAGAGGACAAACAAGTGGTTGCCAGAAGGGAGGGAGTTGGGGGAGGATAGAAATAAGTGAGGGAAATTAAGAGGTTAAAAAAATTTGACCAGGAGTTTGCATTGCAAAACAACTATATATTTTCTGTATGTAATATTGAGATATTTTTCTAGTGTGAAACAATTAAAGTAATGGCATTTTGATGCAGCCACTTCGATGTGATTTTCCACATACAAACATTTTTACTACGATCAAGAGCAAGCCATTCCATTTTGGCCATTGTACAAGAGCAAAGGAAAAGAATACTGTTTAAGCAAGAGTCAAAGACTCCTCAAAGAGGAAGCAAGCAAGAATACTGTTAAGCAAGAGTCAAAGACTTCCTCAAAGAGGAAGACCCTAGGAATACAGTTATTATTTAATTTTCTTACTTATTTTATTAATTTGATCAATTTATTGATTTTTATTTAATTTATTATTTAATTTTCATTGTGATGCAGGCTATGTGTGGAAATTATAGGAATACCTGGTCTCTCTTGGGAATCAAGGAAATGTTTATTGAAGAACTAATGCTCATTATGAGCTCACAAGAATTAGGAGGACTTAACTGGGTCAAGGGTAGGCAAGAGCTTTCCAAATATGGAACAGAATGTGTGAGGATCTTAAGGCAGGAAGAATAATAAATTATTTAATGGATTGAAATAAAACATTGAGGCAAGAGCAGGGACAAATGGGTCTCATGAAGAGGGCAGGCCTGGATGATATAGGGGTGTGAATCTACATTGAGGATTTTGGTCTCTATCCTAGAAATGATGGGCAACCACTGACCACTTTAGCAGGATAGTTAGATGATTTGACTCGTGCTTTCAGTGGAGGAAGAAGAGAGCATATTAATGAATGTGGAAAAGCTAATTGGAACACCTTAACAATCATTCAGATCAGAGACTAAAGGAGACTGTAATGGTGTTGGCAAAGGAATCAAAGAAGTGACATATTTGGGCAGTAACCATCTACAGAAATTAGGTATCAGGGTATATGGAAAGGCAGAAGTCTTGGACGATTGCTAGGTTTCTTTCAAGAGCTATTATATGGATAAGAGAGTAATATACTCTCCTATAGAACTAGTACTTTTAAAAAATAAATTTATTTATTTTTTAAATTTTTATTTATTTTTGGCTGTGTTGGGTCTTTGTTGCTTCATGCAGGCTTCCTCTAGTTGCGGTGAGCGGGGGCTACTCTTCATTGTGGTGTACAGGCTTCTCACTGCAGTGACTTCTCTTGTTGCAGAGCACGAGCTCTAGGCGTGCGGGCTTCAGTAGTTGTGGCTCATGGGCTCTAGAGCACAGACTCAGTAGTTGTGGTGCACGGGCTTAGTTGCTCCATGGCATGGGGGATCTTCCCGGACCAGGGCTTGAACCCGTGTTCCCTGCACTGGCAGGCGGATTCTTAACCACTGTGCCACCAGGGAAGCTCCGAGAACTAGTATTTTTTTAAAGGCAGAATCTGTGGTGGACTTGGGGGCTGAGGGAAGAAATTATAAACTCAGTTTATACCTGAATTTGAAATCCTTATGAAATATCCAAGTGAAATTGTCAAGCAGGCAGTTGAATGTGTAGGGCTGAAACCAAGAAGAAAGATTTAAACTGGAGCTATACTGATATCTATTATTACAAGGCATTCACCAAATACCAAGCATTCTTCTAAAACCTTACATGTATTAATTATTTAATCATTACAACAACACTATCAGGAAATTATTATTATTACCTCTACTTTGCAGAAGAGGAAACTGAGGCATGGAGAGCAGGATCAACTTGCTCACCATTACAGCAAGAGTAAGTAGATATGGAGAACGGGGTTAACAGCAGGCCTGCAATCTATTCCCTCTCTTTACTGGGGAACACAAGAAAAAAAGAAAGGTAACCTGATCAAATTTCATTGTAAATATGCTAATGATAGACTTCCTGGCAAGCACACTAGTAGTGTTTACTAACTGGAGAGTCCTTATCTATGTAATGCTTTTAGGGACTTTACCTGGTCTTCCTAGGTAAATGGTCTTCCTGGGATGGTTTAAGATAAACAAACCTGATATCTATGGTTCTGTGAGCATGGCTCCATGGAAAATGTCCCATAAGCTATGTCACTACTAGAGTATAAAATAAGGAAGTTTTGTCATTCTTATTTGAGTAAGTAATACACACATGCACATCACTAAGATTTCTCAGAGATTTTATATGTGCATGTATATGGCTCATATGTTCTAATGTGATGAGAAAGGATGTGAGAGCTTGCCATGGCAGTCTAAATTTATCCTTGCTTGTTTTATGCCTTGTGAATACTTGTATACTTGAACCTAGCACTAGGACTATCTTTTTTTAAAACACCAAAAGTTGAAAATTAGGTCAAGGAGGATGAGCTGGCCAAGGAATCTGAACAGTAGTTATCAAAGAAGTACAAGAAAACAACAGCAAAATGTGATGCCACAGAAACCAGAACATAAAACTGATTTTTTTTTTTTTTTACTTATAACATTATACCAGAACATATAAGATTTTTAGAAATTTCATGTAATGTCTGAAACATTTATATTAACATATTTCCATACAAATACAAATATAAGATTTTTAGAAATTTCATGTAATGTCTGAAACATTTATATTAACATATTTCCATACAAATAGCCCAATGAAAGTTTAGTATTAGTTGTTTTGTTTGTTTTTTTATACTGCCGGTTCTTATTAGGCATCAATTTTATACACATCAGTGTATACATTTCAATCCCAATCGCCCAATTCAGCACACCACCATCCCCACCCCACTGCAGTTTTCCCCCCTTGGTGTCCATATGTCCATTCTCTACATCTGTGTCTCAACTTCTGCCCTGCAAACTGGCTCATCTGTACCATTTTTCTAGGTTCCACATACATGCATTAATATACGATATTTGTTTTTCTCTTTCTGACTTACTTCACTCTGTATGACAGTCTCTAGATCCATCCACGTCTCGACAAATGACTCAATTTCGTTCCTTTTTATGGCTGAGTAATATTCCATTGTATATATGTACCACAACTTCTTTATCCATTCGTCTGTTGATGGGCATTTAGGTTGCTTCCATGACCTGGCTATTGTAAATAGTGCTGCAATGAACATTCGGGTGCATGTGTCTTTTTGAATTACGGTTTTCTCTGGGTATATGCCCAGTAGTGGGATTGCTGGGTCATATGGTAATTCTATTTTTAGTTTTTTAAGGAACCTCCATATTGTTCTCCATAGTGGCTGTATCAATTTACATTCCCACCAACAGTGCAAGAGGGTTCCCTTTTCTCCACACCCTCTCAAGCATTTGTTGTTTGTAGATTTTCTGATGATGCCCATTCTAACAGGAGTGAGGTGATACCTCATTGTAGTTTTGATTTGCATTTCTCTAATAATTAGTGATGTTGAGCATCTTTTCATGTGCTTCGTGGCCGTCTGTATATCTTCTTTGGAGAAATGTCTATTTAGGTCTTCTGCCCATTTTGGGATTGGGGTGTTTGTTTCTTTGATATTGAGCTGAATGAGCTGTTTATATATTTTGGAGATTAATCCTTTGTCCGTTGATTCATTTGCAAATATGTTCTCCCATTCTGAGGGTTGTCTTTTCGTCTTGTTTATGGTTTCCTTTGCTGTGCAAAAGCTTTGAAGTTTCATTAGGTCCCACTTGTTTATTTTTGTTTTTATTTCCATTACTCTAGGAGGTGGATCAAAAAAGATCTTGCTGTGATTTATGTCAAAGAGTGTTCTTCCTATGTTTTCCTCTAAGAGTTTTATAGTGTCCAGTCTTATATTTAGGTCTCTAATCCATTTTGAGTTTATTTTTGTGTATGGTGTTAGGGAGTATTCTAATTTCATTCTTTTACATGTAGCTGTCCAGTTTTCCCAGCACCACTTATTGAAGAGACTGTCTTTTCTCCATTGTATATCTTTGCCTCCTTTGTCATAGATTAGTTGACCATAGGTGCGTGGGTTAATCTCTGGGCTTTCTATCTTGTTCCATTGATCTATGTTTCTGTTTTTGTTCCAGTACCATATTGTCTTGATTACTGTAGCTTTGTAGTATAGTCTGAAGTCAGGGAGTCTGATTCCTCCAGCTCCATTTTTTTCCCTCAAGACTGCTTTGGCTATTCGGGGTCTTTTGTGTTTCCAAACAAATTTTAAGATGATTTGTTCTAGCTCCGTAAAAAATGCCATTGGTAATTTGATAGGGATTGCATTGAATCTGTAGATTGCTTTGGGTAGTATACTCATTTTCACAATGTTGATTCTTCCAATCCAAGAACATGGTATATCTCTCCATCTGTTGGTATCATCTTTAATTTCTTTCATCAGTGTCTTATAGTTTTCTGCATACAGGTCTTTTGTCTCCCTAGGTAGGTTTATTCCTAGGTATTTTATTCTTTTTGTTGCAATGGTAAATGGGAGTGTTTCCATAATTTCTCTTTCAGATTTTTCATCATTAGTGTATAGGAATGCAAGAGATTTCTGTGCATTAATTTTGTATCCTGCAACTTTACCATATTCATTAATTAGCTCTAGCAGTTTTCTGGTGGCAGTTTTAGGATTCTCTATGTATAGTATCATGTCATCCGCAAACAGTGACAGTTTTACTTCTTCTTTTCCAATTTGTATTCCTTTTATTTCTTTTTCTTCTCTGATTGCCGTGGCTAAGACTTCCAGAACTATGTTGAATAATAGTGGTGAGAGTGGACATCCTTGTCTCGTTCCTGATCTTAGAGGAAATGCTTTCAGTTTTTCACCATTGAGAATGATGTTTGCTGTCGGTTTGTCATATATGGCCTTTATTATGTGGAGGTAGGTTCCCTCTATGCCCACTTTCTGGAGAGTTTTTATCAGAAATGGGTGTTGAATTTTGTCAAAAGCTTTTTCTGCATCTATTGAGATGACCATATGGTTTTTATTCTTCAATTTGTTAATATGGTGTATCACATTGATTGATTTGCGTATATTGAAGAATCCTTGCATCCCTGGGATAAATCCCACTTGATCGTGGTGTATGATCCTTTTAATGTGTTGTTGGATTCTGTTTGCTAGTATTTTGTTGAGGATTTTTGCATCTATATTCATCAGTGATATTGGTCTGTAATTTTCTTTTTTTGTAGTGTCTTTGTCTGGTTTTGGTATCAGGGTGATGGTGGCCTCATAGAATGAGTTTGGGAGTGTTCCTTCCTCTGCAATTTTTTGGAAGAGTTTGAGAAGGATGGGTGTTAGCTCTTCTCTAAATGTTTGATAGAATTCACCTGTGAAGCCATCTGGTCCTGGACTTTTGTTTGTTGGAAGATTTTTAATCACAGTTTCAATTTCATTACTTGTGATTGGTCTGTTCATATTTTCTGTTTCTTCTTGGTTCAGTCTTGGAAGGTTATACCTTTCTAAGAATTTGTCCATTTCTTCCAGGTTGTCCATTTTATTGGCATAAAGTTGCTTGTAGTAGTCTCTTAGGATGCTTTGTATTTCTGCGGTGTCTGTTGTAACTTCTCCTTTTTCATTTCTGATTTTATTGATTTGAGTCCTCTCCCTCTTTTTCTTGATGAGTCTGGCTAATGGCTTATCAATTTTGTTTACCTTCTCAAAGAACCAACTTTTAGTTTTATTGATCTTTGCTATTGTTTTCTTTGTTTCTATTTCATTTATTTCTGCTCTGATCTTTATGATTTCTTTCCTTCTGCTAAATTTGGGTTTTGTTTGTTCTTCTTTCTCTAGTTTCTTTAGGTATAAGGTTAGATTGTTTACTTGAGATTTTTCTTGTTTCTTTAGGTAGGCTTGTATAGCTATAAACTTCCCTCTTAGAACCGCTTTTGCTGCATCCCATAGGTTTTGGGTCGTCGTGTTTTCATTGTCATTTGTCTCTAGGTTTTTTTTGATTTCCTCTTTGATTTCTTCAGTGATCTCTTGGTTATTTAGTAACGTATTGTTTAGCCTCCATGTGTTTGTCTTTTTTACGTTTTTTTCCCTGTAATTCATTTCTAATCTCATAGCGTTGTGGTCAGAAAAGATGCTTGATATGATTTCAATTTTCTTAAATTTACTGAGGCTTGATTTGTGACCCAAGATGTGATCTATCCTGGAGAATGTTCCGTGCGCATTTGAGAAGAACGTGTAATCTGCTGTTTTTGGATGGAATGTCCTATATATATCAATTAAATCTATCTGGTCTATTGTGTCATTTAAAGCTTCTGTTTCCTTATTTATTTTCATTTTGGATGATCTGTCCATTGGTGTAAGTGAGGTGTTAAAGTCCCCCACTATGATTGTGTTACTGTCGATTTCCTCTTTTATAGCTGTTAGCAGTTGCCTTATGTATTGAGGTGCTCCTATGTTGGGTGCATATATATTTATAATTGTTATATCTTCTTCTTGGATTGATCCCTGGATCATTATGTAGTGTCCTTCCTTGTCTCTTGTAACATTCTTTATTTTAAAGTCTATTTTATCTGATATGAGTATAGCTACTCCAGCTTTCTTTTGATTTCCATTTGCATGGAATATCTTTTTCCATCCCCTCACTTTCAGTCTGTATGTGTCCCTAGGTCTAAAGTGGGTCTCTTGTAGACAGCATATATATGGGTCTTGTTTTTGTATCCATTCAGCCAGTTTATGTCTTTTGGTTGGGGCATTTAATCCATTCACGTTTAAGGTAATTATCGATATGTATGTTCCTATGACCATTTTCTTAATTGTTTTGGGTTTGTTTTTGTAGGTCCTTTTCTTCTCTTGTGTTTCCCACTTAGAGAAGTTCCTTTAGCATTTGTTGTAGAGCTGGTTTGGTGGTGCTGAATTCTCTTAGCTTTTGCTTGTCTGTAAAGCTTTTGATTTCTCCATCAAATCTAAATGAGATCCTTGCTTGGTAGAGTAATCTTGGTTGTAGGTTCTTCCCTTTCATCACTTTAATTATATCATGCCACTCCCTTCTGGCTTGCAGAGTTTCTGCTGAGAAATCAGCTGTTAACCTTATGGGAGTTCCCTTGTATGTTATTTGTCGTTTTTCCCTTGCTGCTTTCAATAATTTTTGTTTGTCTTTAATTTTTGCCACTTTGATTACTATGTGTCTCGGCGTGTTTCTCCTTGGGTTTATTCTGTATGGGACTCTCTGTGCTTCCTGGACTTGGGTGGCTATTTCCTTTCCCATGTTAGGGAAGTTTTCGACTATAATCTCTTCAAATATTTTCTCTGGTCCTTTCTCTCTCTCTTCTCCTTCTGGGACCCCTATAATGCGAATGTTGTTGCGTTTAATGTTGTCCCAGAGGTCTCTTAGCCTGTCTTCATTTCTTTTCATTCTTTTTTCTTTAGTCTGTTCCGCAGCAGTGAATTCCGCCATTCTGCTTCCAGGTCACTTATCCGTTCTTCTGCCTCAGTTCTTCTGCTATTGATTCCTTCTAGTGTAGTTTTCATTTCAGTTATTGTATTGGTCATCTCTGTTTGTTTGTTCTTTAATTCTTCTAGGTCTTTGTTAATCATTTCTTGCATCTTCTCAATCTTTGCCTCCATTCTTATTCTGAGGTCCTGGATCATCTTCACTATCATTATTCTGAATTCTTTTTCTGGAAGGTTGCCTATCTCCACTTCATTTAGTTGTTTTTCTGGGGTTTTTTCTTGTTCCTTCATCTGGTACATAGCCCTCTGCCTTTTCATCTTCTTTATCTTTCTGTAACTGTGGTTTTTGGTCCACAGGCTGCAGGATTGTAGTTTTTCTTGCTTCTGTTGTCTGCCCTCTGGTGGTTGAGGCTATGTAAGAGGCTTGATGGGAGTCTCTCAAAACTGATATTTTAACCAATCCCTTAGCCTCATCCCATTGTTGAAACTCTCCTGACCCTGGCACAGTCTTGAAGATGATGTTGGGTTACAGATGTTTAGGGACAAAGAATAGTGTGGGTTAGGAATAAGTGTAAGGATGAATTTCAGGGAAGTGGGTAGGGATCAAGGAGGAGGGTTGGTCAGAGTTGGGTTAAGGGAGGACGTAGTAGTTTGACACTGCCCAAGTCAAATTATGTATAAGCAGAAGATATGTGTACTACAGCAACTTAATTCAGAAAAGCTCTTCAGTCATTTTAAGTATAATGTTTGCTCATTTTCTAGCAATTCCTGATATCCTGAGTGATTTGCCTATCACATTCACTAATTACTTTATAAACATTATGATGGTCATACTTATTTACTTTCCAATAATAATTTCAGAATACTAATGGATTTTATTTTGCTTTCTTTTTGAAAATCTAAATGGCATATTACTCTCCTTTTTGTAAGCTTCCTAATTGTGGTAATTTTGTTTGATTGAATCTATATTAGGCACTGAAGTAGAAAGGAGAAAAAAATGTGGGTTCATAAAAAGATCCATTAAACCCAACTGTCAACTCTATAGTCAATCCTCAATTAAATATTTTTCTGTTGTTTCAGTAAAATAGAGTGCTATAAATAAACTTAAAAATAATGGTTTTAAAATAAATATCTATGGTCACAGAACCCAATCAAATATAGACAACATATTTTTCTGGTTTATAAATTTAACACAGGCTCATAAAAATTTCTAAAATGACATGGAAATGAAGAGAATAAAAAGGAGACATTGTAATGGGTGAGGGTCAGAGATATATTTTGTGCATATTATCAGGTAATTAAGAAAAAATAGAGCCATTTTGATGTAATTATGTCAATATATTATATTAAAATATAATTTTCTTAAAAATGACTATATTAAAACTGCTAAATCAAAATATCTATCCCCATAACGATCTACGGCAAACTCCTATAACATGTAATAGTAAGTATTAAAGAAGGTTCTTAAGCTACACTTGTCCTTTTGGGATATTCTGAGAAATAAGGGGACTATTTTCAAATAATTTTGAGAAATACTACATACTACCACTGTCTTGCAAGTCTTCAGTGTGCACTAATGAAGGTTATGAAAAACATTTTTTGAAGTCTACTTAAATTAATTTACACCTGTGTTTCCAAAACTACTTTGAGCACAGGGCTCTGAATATGGGTATTTGTAAAATGTTACTGATATATTTTTTATTTATTATTTTGCTTTTTTGTTTTACTTATTTTTATTGAAGTATAGTTGATTTACAATGTTGTGTTAATTACTGCTGCACGGCAAAATGATTCAGTTATACATATATATACATTTTTTTGGTAAATATTCTTTTCCATTATGGCTTATCATAGTATCTTGAATATAGTTCTCTGTGTTATACAGTAGGACCTTGTTGCTTATCCATTTTATATATAAAAGCTTACATTTGCTAACCCCAACCTCCTCCCACTCCATCCCTCCCCTAACACCCTCTCCCTTGGCAACTGCCAACTGTTCTCTGTGTTCATGATTCTGTTTCTGTTTCATAGATAGGTTCGTTTGTGTTATATTTTATATTCCACATATAAGTGATATCATATGGTATTTGTCTTTCTCTTTCTGACTTACTTCACTTAGTATGATAATCTCTAGTTGCATCCATGTTGCTGTTCTCTCTTATGGCTGAGTAGTATTCCATTGTATATATGTACCACATCTTTATCTGTCCATCTGTCCATCTGTTGATGGACATTTAAGTTCTTTCCATGTCTTTGCTATTGTGAATAGTGCTGCTATGAACATAGGGGTGCTTGTATCTTTTCGAATTATAGTTTTGTCCAGGTATATGCCCAGGAGTGGGATTGCTGGATAATTCTATTATTAGTTTTCTGAGGAACCTCCATACTATTTTCCACAGTGGCTGCACCAACTTACATTCCCACCAACAGTGTAGGAGGGCTCCCTTTTCTCACACCCTCTCCAGCATTTATTATTTGTAGACTTTTAAAAATGTTACTGATATTTGTTCATATTTATTTATCATTTATTTCATCCAAAGCATTATGCTGGCTGAGTTCCAACTCAGGTCTGACTGGATTAACAGCTTGATTTCTTAATCCTTATGCTGTACCCATCTCTAATATTCTATGGAAATTTTTATTAATTCTACCAAAACTTTGGGAGCTTAGCAGTTAATTTTCTAAAAAGAATCATGAATCTCTCCTTCATATCTTTTTTTAATCCATCTTTTTGAGATGGAATTGTTACAGTTTTGTTTTGGTTTATTTCCCAAAGCACACAGCTACTTCTGTAATTGGCACTATAGTCAACCTATACTCCATATCCTCACCAGAACATATGATTTCAAATTACCCACTGCCAATGCCATTGTGTTTTAGTGTTAGGTACATTTTCTCTTTGCAGTGAGGGATGTTATTAAAAGCAACTATACAAAACTTACTATTGTATTTGTAGTGGAATTGCTGACATTCTTCATTTCAAGCAATGATTTATAGCCATTGATGTACACAGTACCTGAGGAGCCTTTGAAGAAAAAGGAAAGAGGTCTTTGATCAGGATTGGTGTCTGCCCATAAACAATCATATTTAGTGGAATTATGATAAGGGTGCAGAAGACAATGGAAACCATACTGAAGGGGAATTACAGGTCCCCTGAATAACTGTAGGAAGGAAGGAGTCAGTCAAAACTTCAGTGTTTCAGGGGCTTCACCTGCTGATGGATTCTGCCATGATCCAGCTACTTGATAGAAAGACATTGAATAAAACACCAATGACAATTGCAATTAGGCTAGTGAATGCACCTCATCTTTGTGAAACCCATGATAGAACCCTGCCATACCTCCTACTGACTCGGAGCAACTACTAGAACAGCTTTCTAAATGAAATTATGGAGGTTTATAAATGCTTAAGGAAAAAAATACAATCTTTGCAGAGAGAGAAATTCCAATAGGATCAGAAGACCTGGAACTACCAAGATAAATTAACATAAATTTGATTGCATTGTATGCCTGATTTGGTGAACAATGAGACATCCCAGTCACATAAAAATGTATTTGCACTTTGTTAAATTTAGCACACAGTGTTCTCTTAAAGCAAATTCAGGGGGGAAACTTTCTCTAGGTTTAGTTACAATAAAGTTTTCATTTTTCTAGGATAAATACCTAAAAATCATGTGGTAAGTGTATGTTTAACTTCATAGTAAACTGACAAAACTGGTAGTGATATTGTGATTTATAATAAAAAGTATATGTTTGGTCTTTGACTCCTTTATGGCACAGAGCTCCTAAAGCCCTTGGAATTTCCTAACTGATAAGGGCAAAAAAGATATTTTTTGTTATGATAATGACGTAAACTTTGGAAAGCCTCTAAGGAGGTGGGGGGCCTGGTTGCCAGGACAGCCAATCTTGTGATTGGAGGGTTGGAACTTCCAGTTTCACACCCTGATTTCCAGGGAGGGGGAGGAGCCAGAGATTGAGTTTAACCACTACTGGCCAATTATTGGTCAATCATGCCTTTGTAATGAAACCTCCAAAAACCACAAAGGAAGGAGTTCAGAGAATTTCCAGGTTGGTGAAATTATGGAGGTGTTGGGAGAGTTGTGCTCCTGGACAGAGCATGGAAACTCTGCAGTATTTCCCCATTCCTTGCCCAATGTATCTCTTCCATCTGGCTATTCCTGAGTTATATTCTCTTTTTTTTAATGTAAATTTATTTATTGTGTTTTTTCTTCTAGTTTTATTCAGATATAACTGACAAACAGCACTGTATAAGTTTAAGGTGTACAGCATAAGGCTTTGATGTATATATCATTTAAAGATTACTATATAATTTTAATGAACGACCATAATCTCACACAGATTAAAAATAAAAGGAAAAATTCCCTGTGATGAGAACTAATAGATTTACTCTCTTAACAAATTCCATGTATAACACACCAGTGTTAATTATATTTATCATGTTACACATTACATACCTAGTGTTTATTTATCTTATAACTAGAAGTTTGTTTCAAAAGTTTGTACTAAATATACCACCTTCATCAAATTCCCCCACCCCAACTCCCCACTTCTGGTTACCACAAACCTGATCTCTTTTTTTATGAGTTTGTTTTAGTTTGTTTTTGAAGTATAATTGACTGACAACACCATGTTAGTTCCTGTTGCATAACACAGTGATTCTATAGCTCTATACTTTGCAATATGATCACTATGATAAGTCTAGTTATGATCTGTCACTATACAAAGATATTACATTAGAATTGACAATGCTTTCTACTCTATACATTTCATCCCCATGACTCATTCATTTTGTAACTGTAAGTTTGTACCTCTTAATTTTCCTTACATATTTCTCTCCTTCCCTAACCCTGTCCCATCTGGCAACCACTTGTTTGTCCTCTGGATATATGACTCTTTCCGTTTTGTTATGTTTATTCATTCCTTTGGTTTTATAGATTCCACAAATAAGTGAAATCATATAGTATTTGTCTTTCTCTGATTTATTTCACTCAGCATAATACAGTATATGTCCATCCATGTTTTGACAAGTGGCAAGAATTCATTCTTTTTATGGCTAAGTAATATTTTATCATATACATATCTATATCTATATCTATATCTATATCTAGCTATCTAGCTATCTATCTATATATATATATCTATATATATATCATGTCTTCTTTATCCATTCATCACTTAGGTTGCTTCCATATCCTGGCTATTGTAAATAATGCTGCAATGAGTAGAGGAGTGCATATATCTTTTCCAATTAGTTTTTCTCACTTTCTTCAAATAAATACCCAGAAGTAGAATTGCTGGATCATATTTTTAATTTATTTTTATTTTTTTTGAGTAATCTCCATACTGTTTTCCAATAGTAGCTGCATGATTTTACATTCCCATCAACAGTACACAAGAGTTCCCTTTTCTCCACATCCTCAACAACATTTATTATTTCTTGCTTTTGTGAAGACAGCCATTCTGAAATGTATGAGGTGATATCTCATTGTGGTTTTGATTTGATTTCCCTGACGATTAGTGATGTTGAGCCTCGTTTCATATACTTGTTGGCCACGTGTATGTCTTCTTGGGAAAAAATGTCTATTCAGGTCCTCTTCTCATTTTTTAATTGAGTTTATTGTGTTTTTGATGTTGAGTTGTATGAGTTCTTTGTATATTTTGGATATAAACTCCTTATCAGATATATTGTTTACAAATATCTTCTCCCATTCAGTAGACAGACTTTTTGTTTTGTTGATAGTTTCCTTCTCTGGCAAAAGCCTTTTAGTTTGATGTAGTCCCATTTGTTTATTTTTCACTTTTTTTCCCTTGCCTGGGGAGACATATCCAAAAATTTATTGCTAAGACTGATGATGTCAAAGAGTGTACCACCTATGTTTTCTTCTAGGAGTTTTTTGGTTTCAAGTCCTACATTTAAATTTCTAATCCATTTTGAATTTATTTTTGTATGTAGTGTGGGAAAGTAGTCTATTTTGATTCTTTTACAAGTGACTGTCCAGCTTTCTCAACACCATTTATTGAAGAGACTGTCTTTTCCCCCATTGTATTATCCTTGCTTCCTTTGTGTTAAATTATATAACCATATAAGTGTGGGATCATTTCTGGGCTCTTAGTTCTGTTCCATTGATCTATGTGTCTGTTTTTGTGCTGGTACTGCATTGTTTGATTATTGTAACTTTGTAGTATAGTTTGATATCAGGAAGAGTGACACCTCCAGCTTTGTTCTTTCTCAAGATTATTTTGGTTAATTGGGTTTGTGTGTGTGTGTGTGTTTCCATACAAATATTAAGATTCTTTGTTCTAGTTCTATGAAAAATGCCATTGGTATTTTGATAGAGATTGCATTGAATCTGTAGATTGCCTTGGGTAGTATGGTCCTTTTAACAATGTTAATTCTTCTAATTCCTGATTATGGTATATTTTTCCATTTGTTTGTGTCATCTTCAATTTCTTTCAACAGTGTCTTATAGATTCCTGAGTACAGGTCTTTTATCTCCTTAGTTAAATTTATTCCTAGTTATGTAATTCTTTGCATTTACAAGGGATGCAATTGTAAATGGGATTGTTTTATTAATTTCTCTTTAGTTGTTAGTGTATAGAAATGCAACTTTCTTTATGTATATTTTGTATCCTACAACTTTACTGAATGTATTGATAATTTCTAATAGTTTTTTGGTGACATCTTTAGGGCATATTGACGTAATTGGGGTGTTAGTATCCCTTACTATTACTGTGCTATGGTCCATGTTATTCTTTATGTTTTTCCATATTTGCTTTCTGTATTTAGGGGTTCCTATGTTGGGTACCTATATATTACAATGGTTATATATTCTTGTTAGATTGATTCCTTTAACATTATGTACTGTCCATTTTTGTCTCTTGTTACAGTTTTTGTTTTAAAGTCTATTTTGTCTGATATAAATATTGTTACCCAGCTTTATTTTCCTTTCCATTCTCATGGAATAACTCTTTCCATTGCATCACTTTCAGTCTCTGTGTGTCTTTAGATCTGATGTGAGTCTCTTGCAGGTAGCATATATTTTAACCCTTGACTATGTAGGGGTTAAGGACACTGACACCCTGTATAGTCAAAAATCAATGTACAACTTTATTATTGGCCCCTCACACCCACAGTTTCACATCTGTGGATTTTAAGAATTGCAAATCATACAGTATTGTAGTGCTCATTGAAAAAAATCTGCATATACATTGATCCATGCAGCCATGTTATTCAAGGGTCAACTGTATACGGACCCTGTTTTTTATCCATTCAACCACTCATGTCTTTTGATTGGATCATTTAGTCCATTTACATTTAAAGTTATTACCTATTGGTATGCACTTATTGCCATTTTGTTAATATTTTCTGGTTGTTTTTTTAGTTCTTTATGTTCCTTCTTCCTTTGCTCTCTTCCTTTGTGATTGGATGGTTATCTTTAGTATTATGTTTGGATTCCTTTCTCTTTGTTGTGTGTGCAATTATTATAGGTTTTTGGTATATATATATATATATATATATATATATATATATATATATATATATAATTATAATTATTTAGGTTGATGATTTCTTAAGTAGAATACATTCTAACAATACATTCTAACAATCCTGCATCCCCTACAATCCTACAATGTTTAATCATTTTTTTTTGAGGTAGTATCTTACCTCTTGTTTTGTGTGTCTCTTAACTACTTAATGTGGATATAGATGATTTTTCTACTTTTGTCTTTTAACCTCCTACTAGTTTTATAAGTGGTTGTTCAACTGCCTTTACTATATTTTTTACCTTTTCCTATGAGATTTTTCCTTTTGTAATTTTTTAATATTTCTAGTTCTTTTCTTTTCTTTTCTGATTAGAGAAGTCCCTTTAACATTTCATGTAAAGCCAGTAGAGTGATTTCTTTTAGCTCTTGTTTGTCTATAAATCTTTCTCTCTTTCTAATCTGAATGATAACTTTATCAGGTACAGGATTCTTGGTTATAGGTTTTGTCCTTTCATCATTTTGAGTAAATTGTGGTCTGCAATGTTCCCTCTGAAAAGTCAGCTGACAGTCTTATGGGAGTTCTCTTGTATATAACTAGTTTGTTTGTTTGTTTATTTTGGTGTGTGTGTGTGTTTTAAAATTCTCTGTTTATCTTTAATTCTGCCATATTAATTACAACATGTCTTGGTGTGGACCTCTTCTGGTTGATCTTGTTTGGGACTCTGTGCTTCCTGGACCTGAATGTTGGTTTCCTTTCCCAGGTTAGGGAAGTTTTCAGCTATTATTTCTTCAAAGAAGTTCTCTGTCCTTTTCTCTCTCTTCTTCTTCTTCTGGGGCCACTATAATGCAAATGGTAGTGCACCTGATGTTGTCCCGGATGTCTCTTAAACTATCTTCATTTTTATTTTATTTTTATTTATTTTTGGCTGTGTCGGGTCTTAGTTGTGGCATGAGGGATCTTTTTGTTGTGGCACGCAGGCTCTTTGTTGTGGGATGCAGGCTTCTCTCTAGTTGTGGCATGCAGATTTTCTCTCTCTAGTTGTGGTGTATGGGATCCAGGGTGCGTGGGCTCTGTAGTTTCTGGTACACAGCTCTAGTTGAAGTGCACAAGCTCAGTAGTTTTGGCGCATGGGCTTAGTTGCCCTGTGACATGTAGGATCTTAGTTCCCTGACCAGGGATCAAACCAGTGTCCCCTGCATTGTAAGGCAGATTCTTTACCACTGGATCACCAGGGAAGTCCCTGTCTTCATTTTTTTAATTCCTTTTTTTTTTCCCGTTCAGCTTGCGTGATTTCCACTACTCTGTCTTCCAGTTTGCTGATACATTCCTCTGAATCGTCTAATCCCTGTTGATTGCTTCTAGTGTATTTTTAATTTTTGTTATTGCATCCTCAGCTCTCTCTGCTACTTTTTATGTTTTCTAACTCTTTGTTAAACTTTTCACTGTGTTTGTCCATTCTTATCCCAAGTTTGTTGAGCATCTTTATGATCATTACCTTGAGCTCTTTATCAAGTAGATTGTTTGTCTCTACTTTGCTTAGGTTTTTGTGGTTTTTTTGTTTTCCCCCCTGAGACTTTGCCCTGTTTCTCTGTTTAGAATGTATTCCTCTGTCTCCTAATTTTGCCCAATTCTTTGTTTGTTTCTATGTATTAGGTAGGTCAGTTATGTTTCCTGATCTTATAGAAATAGCCTTATGTAGGAGATGTCCAATGGGGCCCAGCCACATGTTCCCTTCTGGTCTCCAGAGGTATACATTCTAAGGGTGCCCCCTATGTGTGCTGTGTCATCCCTTTTGTTGTAGTGGGTCTAACTATTGTGGGTACACTAGTAGGCCAGGCTTGCTGCGTGGCCCTTGTGTCCTCAGTTCTGGTGCTGGCCTGCTGGTGAGCAGATGAGCCTCTGGCTTTAATAGGCTAGAGGTAGAACTCCAAAATGGCATTTATCTGCACCAGTGTCCTCTCAGTAGCATGACCTCCCAAAGTGGCTACTGTCAGTATCTCTGTTTCTAGGGGGAGTCCAGTTGCCTCCTGCCTCTCTGGGAGGTTCTTCAAGATCAACAAGTGATTCTGACCCAGGCTCCTTTCAGATTACTTCTTTTTCCCTGGGTCTTGAAACATGTGAGTTTTGTGTGTGTGTGCTCTTGAAGATCAGAATTTTGTTTTTCACAATGCTGTGGCTCTCCCATACACAAGCTTTGTTAGCCTTCAAAGTCAGATGCTGTAGGGGGGGTGTCTCATCCCAATGTGGGACACCTGGGCTGGGGAGCTCAGTGTAAGGCTCATGCTCCTAACTCTCTGTGGAGAACCTCTGCAACTGTGGTTATTCTCCCATTTTGGGTTGCCTTTTTTTGGGTGTGGGTCTTGACTATACCTTGCCTCCACCTCTCATGTTATTTCTTGTTTATATCTTTAATTGTGGAAAATATTTTCTTCTTATCATCATGTTGTTTACAAAGATAGTTGCTCTATAAATAGATTTAATTTTGCTGTGCCCCTGGGAGGAGGCAAACTCAGGGTCTTCCTACTCTGTCCTCTTGGCCACACATCTGCTCTTGATACTTTTTTTCTCAAAGCAGAAGTTTTAATTTTGATAAAGTCAAGTTTATCAATTATTTCTTTTATTGACTGTACTCTTGATGTTGTATCTAAAAAGTTTTTTACACACTTAAGGCCATCTAGATTTTCTCCTGTATTATCTTCTAAGTGTTTTACAATTTTGCAATTTACATTTAGGACCATGATTCATTTTGAGTTAATTTTTATGAGTGTGTAAGGTCTGTGTCTAGTTTCATTTTTCTTTTCATGTGGATGTTCAGTTCTTCCAGCACCATCTGTTGAAGAGACTATCTTTTCTCCATTGTATTGTCTTTGCTCCTTTGTCAAAGATTATTTCACTATATTTAAATGGGTATATTTCTGAGCTCTCTACTCTGTTTTATCAACTGATTTGTCTGTTCCTTTACCAATATTACACTGTCTTTATTACTTTAGCTTTATAGTAAGTCTTGATATCGAGTAGCATCAGTTCTCCAACTTTGTTCTTCTCCATCAGTATTGTGTTGGCCCACATATTTCAATTTAGTTTGTTTGTTTTCTTTCTGTTCAGTTTTGAGAGTTTTAAAATATTTTTGATACAAGTCTTTTCCCAGTTATGTGATTTGCAAATATTTTCCTCTGGTACAATTTATCATATACATTTTTTTTCTTTTCTAGTCATGCTTTTGGTGTCATATTTAAGAACTTTTTGTCTAGCTTAAGGTCCTAAAGATTATTTTTTCTATAAATGTGCCTAAAAGTGCAAAACTAGCCTTATGAGGATGAAATCATTTAGGTGATTTCTCTGACTGTATATTTTATAGATAAAAGTAGTTGAAAGATGGCACCTCTGAATATAATTAGGTTAATATATCCTGGTTTACTTTTTTTCCGAATGCGTTTAAGTCATTAAAGAAAAAAATTAAATAAGGATATTCAATTCTATTCATGCAATGAGACTGGAAATTAATTTATTGTTTACATGGACAAAATATTATATACATATAGTGTAGAGTTGTACTCATGAATTTATAAATATTTGGGTACCCATTATGTGACAGGCATTGTGGAGGACATTAGTGATTAAACTAAAAGAAAAATCCTTCCCTCCATGGAAAACCTTTTAGTGAGAAATAATATATAATATATGATCTACATCATTTATCATATAGATCATAATGTGATATATGATTCAAATCATATACCTTATATATATATATATATATATATTTAATCACTGATTCAAAGGAAAGTGAAATAACAATTTATTGTTCCACTTGATGAGCCTATACCCTTAAGTCCTCTTGAGATGGGAGCTGTGAATCAGTTATTTCTTCTATAAATCTTAGTTTCCACATGATTCTGCTGATGCAAGCATCTCCTGAAATAACATAAGTCCAAGATTAAAAGCCATATTTTCCCTGTGTAATGGTTCTTTAATGCCAGGTAAGGACTTTGGTTGGTCAACTTTCTTAGGATTTTTCACTGATATATTTTCATTATACAGTTGACCCTTGAAAAATGTGAGGGTTAGGGGTGCTGATTCCCCATGCAGTAAAATATTAGAGTATAACTTTTTCTGTATCTGTATCTGGTTCCATATCCACCAACCATGGATCATGTAGTACTGTAATACATATATAGTGGAAAAAAATCCAAGTATAAGTGGATTTGTGCAGTTCAAACAAATGTTGTTCAAGGGTCACTGTATTCAATTTTTTACATACTAACTTAGAGTCCAATTCTAATGTATTCTGTAACTCTATGACTTCAAATTGTATATAGAGTAAAATATTACTATTTTAATAAGGATGATAGGCACACATTACTAAACTATATTTATTATTTTAATATAAACACTACTTTATCACTTTTCATATTATCAAAGTAATTAAACAACCCGATTTTCATTCCAGAAAGGATTTGTGCCTGTGGACACAAATACTTATCACAGAATAGAATACAAATTGGAAAGCATTCAAGGCAGTAGAAAATAGTGATGGAATTGGAAAATAATTGTGGGGAAAATAAAGACAAACAGGTATTTAATAGAATATCTTTTACATTTGTGAAATGCTTTAGAATCGTTTAGAGCTTTCTAGTACCCAAATCAAGTAGGAAAACTATTAGTTATACAACACAATGCCTAAGAAAAGTGTAATATTTTTCAGTGGGGTGCAAAGCAAATCTGAGACACATTTTTCTCTCATGTATTTGCATAAAAGGGTACTAAGAACATTGGTATAAATATGCTCACCTAGGTAAATGTAAGACTTCAGATATGGTAACAAAGGTTTTCCATGTGGAAATCTTATACAAATTATTATTTGTAATTGGAGTAACACACTGATAGCCAAGTTTTTGCTTTCTAGAAGTAGTTTTGCTAGTAAATACATGCTAGAAAACTTTTTTTTTTCTTTTTAAGATGTTAATTATTGCTGTAACACAAAAAAAAATTACAATATCATTTGTTTTAAACTATCTTAGATTGTGCAGGTGTAAATTTGAGCTTAGTATATTTCTGAGTTGGCCTACAATCCAAAGTATGTCCATTTACTGAGGTTTTTCTGTGTAAGTACAAGAGCACAGAGCTATACAGAGAGAGATGTGGAAAGAAAATATTCCCAGCAACAACTATGTTAGAGAGGACTACATAGCTTGAGAAGCCAAGACTTATGAATAGACACTTGGTATATTTTTTCACTTTCCACTGTTGCTGTTCCCACCAATTTAATCCATCTTTGTACTATACAGCTATTAAGTCATTTGTTATGAATGATAAATCTATTGTCTTCTAAAGGAGAAGAATTCTGCTTATAGATCGATTCTATTAACATTATCCTTACAAGGATTAGAGTCAATCCTCATTCTTCCTAGATTCCATATATGTGAATTGGCCTACTTGCTAAAATTTATTTGTTACCCTTAAAGCAATACTTGTATCATTTTCACAGTCATTTGAGGCTATAGGCAGGCAGAGTGTTGAAAATTTGAATCATCCAACAGGCATGTTTCCCCCTGAGGTCAAATAAGGTAATGCTCTGCCTCCTTGTTTCAACTCTCATATTATAAACAAGTTTCCTTTCTGTGGTCTATTTAGTGCAATATTTTTCTCTTTTTTTTTTCTTTTTAGTATTTTTTCTGTTTAGAATGGCTTTCAAGCATAGTGCTGAAGTGCTTTGTAATGCTTCTAAGCACAAGAAGGCTATAATGTGTCTGATGGAGAAAATACATGTGTTGATCAGCTTCATTCAGGCACGAGTTATACTACTATTGGTCATGAGTTCAATGTATGAATCAACGATATATATTAAATAACATGTCTTTAAACAGAAGCACACACTGAAGAAAAATGTATATATTGGTAATTTAATAAAAATATTGTGACCAGAGGCCACAGAGAAACCAAAATCAGTATTTCCCCTAGGAGTAATGGTTCAGTATTTTCTAATTCAGTATTTGCAGCAACTTTATAATACCTAACAATCACGAATAACAAGGATGAGCTGTATATTATATCCAAATGTATAATTTTCTAAGATAAAAAGTGTTCTACAATTAATCATCTTTAGTAGTGATTCTATTGCTACAACTGTTTGATTTAGTTGATTGATTCTGGTCGTGCAAAGCTTAATTTAAATTTTTATCCAGGTATTTAAGCAACACATCCAACTAGGAGCATGGATATTCATATACCTATAAGAATGATATAGTAACTGAGTAGGACCCTATGAGACCCTCCCAGAACAGATGCCCCCATGTCCTCTTCATGCCTCTTGTTTGTAGAAAAACTAGATTTCTAGGACTTCCCTGAGTTCCAAGGAATAAATTTAATCAGAAGTGAGAAAACCCAGAAACAGGAAACAGTCAGGCAAGACAAAATAATAATAGTTTAACCATTAAACAAATTTATAGACATTTTGTTCCTTCTCAAGAACTATAGGTAATATTCTGAGCCATATCTTTGGGACTGTTTTGCAGATACTGAAACCTCCACCAGGTGGAAGAAGTTAATTCTATATTGACCACAAGCACATAGACCCCAAACAAGTTGGAACCAGAAGGTGGATGATGTTGATTTCTGGTTACCTCAGTACCAATCAATCAGAAGAATGCTCACGAATTGATCACAAAACTCACCACCCTCTCCCTCACACTGTCTTTAAAAAACCTTTCCCTGAAATCCATTGGGAAGTTAAGATTTTTTGAGCATTAGCTGCCTGCATTCCTTGTTTGGCACCTGCAGTAAATGCTGCAATTTCCTTCACCACAACCCAGTGCCAGTAGATTGGCTCTACTGTGCACAGGTGACTGGACCCAAGTTTGGTTCTGTAACAATATTCCCAAACTAAAAAGTTATAGTTAAACAATTGAATAATTTCTGACAAAAGAAAGGCAGATACTAACTTGCTATTATTATTACTTCTTCCTTTTTCATAAAAACACAAGATATTTTTTATTGAAAATTTGTATAATGGTCATTTAAAAGTTCTTACCCTTTTTTTCCTTTAACCTCCATTCAATCCCACACAATTTGACATTTATTATATGTCATTCTTTGTACTAGGTTCTATGATACAAAAAAAAAGTTAGGATTAGTACCCTCTTAGGACTCCTAATAATGTGAGTGTGTGGGGCCAGTAATAAGTACATTTAGAAAAATAATTAAAACAAAGAAAGTAGTTATATACCATGCTTGGGAGGATCAAAGAAGAATTCACAGAGAGCAGATTCTTGAGCTAATCTTAAGGGATTCTGTCAGTCAGGTTTAAAGAGTATAACTGAATATGTGCAAAGATAAATGAGTATGAGATATTAAAGTCACTTTGCATAACTCAACATGGTTGGAATAGGGGGACCTGCAAAGTCTACCCCAAAGAAAAGAAGAATGATTGTGTTTGCTTCAGCATGCTTCTGTGATAATCTATTGACAACTGCTTGGCAGGTGACATTGTTATAGACAAATTTATTTGTGGAAACACCTTATATTGTAACCTGAATTTTTCAGCAGAATAATGAGGGGCCCTTGGTTCTTATGAAGGAATGAAGGATGGTATGTAAATATTATGCTGTCAGCAATGAGCAAACCACCAAGCAATTTCCAACTGGGTAATATCAGAGAAGAAAATTAGAGGATATGAATGGGAAGATTAGAGATGGCAAAGAGAAGAGAGGGGGGAAAATCCACTGTGCCAAACAGTAGCAAAACTGTCATAAAATGATAAAAGAAAGAAATTTAACATTTAGTTAAAGTTATTTTGTTAATACAAACTTCAGTGATTAGCTGATCTGTGGTTATAATTAGTATCCTTTTATAAAAATTGAAGAAATAAGGACATTTAAGTAAACTAAACATAAGATCAGTGAACTTCCCCTTGTGGGGAGATGAGCCTCATGAGAATGAATATTCAGGTAGGGCTTTCAGATACTGAGGCATAGAAAAGATATTATTCTTTCAAATGAACACTGTCATTTGGATCCCAATATGTATTCTACTCCTCTCTCATTAGGAGAGGTCTTAAGAAGAATGTGGTCTTAAGACTTGACCCTATACCCAGGCAAGTGCTCTGATTATTCTAAGCCAATTAGTTCAATTTCTTTATTTCCTTTACTTTTGTTCGTGTTTGTTTTAGGAACGCAGGTTTAAATTAATCAGCATAAATTCAATTCCTGATGAAAGTTATTGGACCAAGGGATACTGAGACTATGAGAGAAATTAAGGGCAGAGCCATAAGATTTGCAAAGAGGACTTCCCTGGTGGTTAAAACTCTGTGCTACCAATGCAGGGGGTGCAGGTTCAATCCCTGGTTGGGGAACTAAGATCCCACATGCTGTACGGTGTGGCCAAAAAAAAAAAAAAAAAAAAAAAAAGATTTCCAGAGTAATCTGGAAGAGTTTTGCTCAAATCATGCCTGAAGTCCATTCCACTCTGTTCTTGTATGCATATAAGATAATTAAATCTCATTATTTAGGCTAATCCACTTAGGTTTCTACTACCTATAGCTGAAAGTACCCTAACTAATAGAAATAACTCTAAGTCTGCCCTGGCAGCATAATGAGTGTGATCTGAGGAGTAAATATCCTCTTTTATTAGCTCCTTTTCTTAAACAAAAAGACGTCATGTAGGGGGTAATCAGAATTCTTTTCTGCCTGGCTTCTTACAGGTAAAATGATAGGAGTAGTGAGGATTCCACATTAAAGATTCAATCAACCCTAAATTGGACCATCTAAAGCAGAACTCTGAGCAATATATTCTTAAATAGAAAAAGTGTGAGATGTTAACCAACTTCCTAAAATACACCACAAATAGCTTTGTGAGAATACTACAAGTATTTTGTTGGTGTGCTATTCAGGAAAGGAATAAAATAATAATGGAGAAACCATATAGGTTACTATAACAAAATTAAGGGGAAAGGCATTTCTCTATCACTTTAAATAATTGCAAAAAATTGAGGCATTTTAAGTTAGTGTTAATGAGTAAGGATGCCAGCAGATAGTTCATCTTTTCCTCAGTTCATAGCATGCATGATTATCCATTGAAAATTATCTTTGATAAATGAGTCTGAAATGATATGGATAACCCACAATAAATGGTCACCTTTAATTATGTTCAGATGGATTCTTTGCCTGATAGATTTCTGTCTCATTAATAAATATTGCAGAGATAACACATTCATCATACCAAAGAAGGGAAAATAGCTTACAATTTCATCAACCAATTTCTAGGTGACAGTGTGGGCATAGGGAAAGAGATACCAGTAAGAGATAGGTTAGTGATGTGCATTGACAGAAGGGAATATAACCAGAGATTTACTTCCCCTTCATTTAAAAAAATAAATTTATTTATATTATTTATTTTATTTTTGGTTGTGTTGCATCTTCATTGTTGCACGCGGGCTTTCTCTAGTTGTGGCAAGCAGCAAGCAGGGGTTACTCCTTGTTGCGGTGCATGGGCTTCTCATTGTGGTGGCTATTCTTGTTGCAGAGCACGGGCTCTAGGTGCATGGGCTTCAGTAGTTGTGACTCGCGGGCTCTAGAATGCAGGCTCAGTAGCTGTGGTGCATGGGCTTAGTTGTTCCACGGCATGTGGAATATTCCTGGACCAGGGCTCGAACCTGCGTCCCCTGCATTAGGAAGCATATTCCCAACCACTGCACCATCAGGGAAGCCCCATTTGTTTTTTGTTTTTTTTGCTTTAGATAAACTCTATTCCGGGCCAAAAGAGTAACTCATTGTGAATCAAAAGAGGTCAGTGGGAAGGGCTGGACCAATTACATGAGTACTCTGGGGAGAGAAGTTGTTGATACCACCAACCTGTCCTTCCTAATATTTAGAGTTCATGGGAAACTATTAGATAGAATGTTTCTAACCAAGACTTGTGGCAGTGAAGGGCAGTAGAAATATTATCACAGAAGGTAGAGAGAGTATGACACTAAATCAGAAAGAGAGAAGAGTGCTTCCAGTTGGTGAGAATACAGATGTTGAAACCACTCAATACAGCCCTTTAGGCTGACTTTTAACCTGGGAAGGAACTAGAGAGTTGCTTGTAAAAGCCATGAAAATTGTAGCTCAAGTGTATTGCAGTATATAGGCCTACTGATTAATTGTAACAAAAACAACAAACAAAAACAACAAACAAACAAAAAACAATTTTTAAGAAACTTCAGCTGGAAACAGTTCTTTGCTTCGAGAACATATGCATTATCTTAAGGGATAGCTTTTCTTGGGCATATATCATCTCACTTAGCTGCACTGCATGCTTCTAGTTAGATATTAGCTGCCAACAAATTCCTGAGCTATCTCATATTCTGGGCAAGAATTTGGCTCTCAATATTTCTGTTTCATTGTTTGCAGAGAATCAGTGACGTCACCAGACTATGTGGAGCTCAGTATTCTCCACATGGCAACTTTACCAATCATTTGTTATTCCATGTTCATTGCCTTGTACTGCCTCTTAGAGTAGTGGTTCTCCAAATGTGATGCTAAGGCCACCATCAGCAGCAGCAGAACCTAAGGATTTTTTTAGAAATGTAAATTATTTAGTCCCATTTGTCCAAAAACAGAAACTCTGGGTGTGAAGTCCAATAATCTGTGTTTTAACAAGCCTTCTAATAGACACTAAAGTTTGAAAACCTCTGTCTTAGAAAGTTGTTTGTTACTTATCCTTAACTTTTTGTCTATATTTATATTTTCCTCCAACTCTTGTTGCAAGCTTTATTAGGTATTCATCTGGAATCTATTCTCTGGAAGTCCAGTAAAAGCAAGCAAATTCAAATTCAATATTTCTCATGTGTGAATGAAAGGGAATAAGCCATATTTTGTTTTAAGTGCTACACAGCGTACACCAGAAACTTTTTTATTAAAAATCTAGACACATGTCAATTTAAATTATTTTTACCCAAAGAACTGACAAATTTGGTGGGAGCCATCTACTTATAATTTGTAATTATGAGCCAACTACATAACCACTGACCCATAAATGCAAGAAATGAATAGTCAATAATAATCCTAGTGGTTATTATAAACCTTTCTGCTTTGTTCTCACCCATGTTCAGTCAAGTTCTCATCTTGTCCTGTTTATTAGCTCTAGCCCACTCTCTTTACTAATCACTCTTGACTAATCTTGGCATTTGAAACTGGTCTCTCTGACACTTGATCTCCTTCACATATTAGATTCTACTTGTGTCTGTTTTCCTCATTTTGAGGGACTTCTGGTGGGAAAACCTGAATATCAGTTGGGAAGTGAGTGGCTGTAAGAAACATAATACCCCACACAGTGGTATCAACAATAAATACATCTATTTTTTTTCAACATCTTTATTAGAGTATAATTACTCTACAATGGTGCCTTAGCTTCTGCTGGATAAAAAAGTCAATCAGCCATAAGTATACACATATCCCCATATCCCCTCCCTCTTGCATCTCTCTCCCACACTCCCTATACCACCCCTCTAGTTGGTATCAAAGCACTGAGCTGATCTCCCTGTGCTATGTAACTGTTTCCCACCAGCCATCCATTCTACATTTGGTAGTGTATATTTGCACAAGCCACTCTCTCACATCGTCCCAACCCACCCCTCCCCTTCCCCATGTCCACAAGTCCACTCTCCACGTCTGCGTTTTTATTCCTGTCCTGCCCCTAGGTTCTTCAGAACATTATTTTTTTAGATTCCATATATATGTGTTAGCATATGATATTTGTTTTTCCCTTTCTGACTTACTTCACTCTGTATGACAGACACTAGGTCCATCCACCCCACTACAAATAACTCAATTTCATTTCTTTTTATGGTTAAGTAATATTCCATTGTATGTATGTGCCACATCTTCTTTATCCATTCATCAGTCAATGGACACTTAGGTTGATTCCATGTCCTGGCTATTGTAAATAGTGCTGCAATGAACATTGTGGAACATGACTCTTTTTGAATTATGGTTTTCTCAAGGAATATACCCAGTAGTGGGATTGCCGGGTCATATGGTAGTTCTATTTTTAGTTTTTAAAGATAACTCCATACTGTTCTCCATAGTGGCTGTATCAATTTACATTCCCACCAACAGTGCAAGAGTGTTCCCTTTTCTCCACACCCTCTCCAGCATTTATTGTTTGTAGATTTTTGATGATCACCATTCTGACTTGTGTGATGTGATACCTCACTGTAGTTTTGATTTGCATTTCTCTAATGATTAGTGATGCTGAGAATCCTTTCATGTGTTTGTTGGTAAACTGTATACTTCTTTGGAGAAATGTCTATTTAGGTCTTCTGCCCATTTTTGGATTGGGTTGTTTGTTTTTTTGATATTGAGCTGTATGAGCTGCTTGTATATTTTGGAGATTAATCCTTTGTCAGTTGCTTTGTTTGCAAATATTTTCTCCCATTCTGAGAGTTATCTTTTCATCTTGTTTATGGTTTCCTTTGCTGTGCAAAAGCTTTTAAGTTTCATTAGGTCCCATTTGTTTATTTTTGTTTTTATTTGCATTTCTCTAGGAGGTGGGTGAAAAAGGATCTTGCTGTGATTTATGTCATAGACTGTTCTGCCTATGTTTTCCACTAAGAGTTTTATAGTGTCTGGACTTACATTTATGCCCTTAATCCAGTTTGAGTTTATTTTTGTGTATGGTGTTCGGGCGTGTTCTAATTTCATTCTTTTACATGTAGCTGTCCAGTTTTCTCAGCACCATTTATCGAAGAGTTTGTCTTTTCTCCATTGTATATTCTTGCCTCTTTTATCAAAGATAAGGTGACCATATGTGCATGGGTTTATCTCTGGGCTTTCTATCCTGTTCCATTGATCTATATTTCTGTTTTTGTGCCAGTACCATACTGTCTTGATAACTGTAGCTTTGTAGTATAGTCTGAAGTCAGGGAGCCTGATTCCTCTAGCTCCGTTTTTCTTTCTCAAGATTGCCTTGGCTATTCGGGGTTTTTTGTGTTTCCAAACAAACTGTGAAATTTTTTGTTCTAGTTCTGTGAAAAATGCCAGTGGTAATTTGATAGGGATTGCACTGAATCTGTAGATTGCTTTGGGTAGTATATTCATTTTCACAATGTTGATTCTTCCCATCCAAGAACATGGTATATATCTCCATCTGTTTGTATCATATTTAATATCTTTCATCAGTTTCTGATAGTTTTCTGCATACAGGGTTTTTGTCTCCTTAGGTAGCTTTCTGCCTAGGTGCTTTATTCTTTTTGTTGCAGTGGTAAATGGGAGTATTTCCTTAATTTCTCTTTCTGAATTTTCTCATGAGTGTATAGGAATGCAAGAGATTTCTGTGCATTAAGTTTCTTTCCTGCTACTTTACCAAATTCATTGATTAGCTCTAATAGTTTTCTGGTAGCATCTTTAGGATACTGTATGTAGAGTATCATGTCATCTGCAGTGACAGTTTTACTTCTTTTCTGATTTGTATTACATTTATTTCTTTTTCTTCTCTGATTGCTGTGGCTAAAACTTCCAAAACTATGTTAAATAATAGTGGTGAGAGTGGGCAACCTTGTCTTGTTCCTGATCTTACTGGAAATGGTTTCAGTTTTTCACCATTGAGAACGATGTTGGCTGTGCATTTGTCAGATATGGTCTATATTATGTGGAGGTAAGTTCCCTTTATGCCTACTTTCCGGCAGGTTTTTTTAATCAAAAATGGCTTTTGAATTTTGCTGAAAGCTTTTTCTGCATCTATTGAGATTATCGTATGGTTTTTCCCCTTCAGTTTGTTAATATTGTGTATCACATTGATTGATTTGCATATACTGAAGAATCCCTGCATTACTGGGATATACCTCACTTGATCATGCTGTATGATCCTTTTAATGTGCTGTTGGATTCTGTTTGCTAGTAGTTTGTTGAGGATTTTTGCATTTATGTTCATCAATGATATTGGCCTGTAGTTTTCTTTCTTTGTGACATCTTTGTCTGGTTTTGATATCAGGGTGATAATGGCCTTGTAGAATAAGTTTGGGAGTGTTCCTCCCTCTGCTGTTTTTTGGAAGCTTTGAGAAGGATAGGTATTAGCTGTTCTCTAAATGTTTGATAGAATTCGCCTTTGAAGCCATCTGGTCCTGGGCTTTTGTTTCTTGGAAGATTTTAATCACAGTTTCAATTTCAGTGCTTGTGATTGAGCTGTTTATATTTTCTATTTCTCCCTGGTTCAGTCTCAGAAGGTTGTGCATTTCTAAGAATTTGTCCATTTCTTCCATGTTGTCCATTTTATTGGCATAGAGTTGCTTGTAGTAATCTCTCATGATTCTTTGTATTTCTGCAGTGTCAGTTGTTACTTCTCCTTTTTCATTTCAAATTCTATTGATTTGAGTCTTCTCCCCCTTTTTTTCTTGATGAGTCTGGCTAATGGTTTTTCAGTTTTGTTTATCTTCTCAAAGAACCAGCTTTTAGTTTTATTGATTTTTGCTATTGTTTCCTTCATTTCTTTTTCATTTATTTCTGATCTGATCTTTATGATTTCTTTCCTTCTGCTAACTTTGGGGTTTTTTTTTTGTTCTTCTTTCTCTAATTGCTTTAGGTGTAAGGTTAGGTTGTTTATTGGAGATTTTTCTTGTTTCTTGAGGTAGGATTGTATTGTTATAAGTTTCCCTGTTAGAACTGCTCTTGCTGTATTCCATCGGTTTTGGGTCATCGTGTTTTCATTGTCATTTGTTTCTAGGTATTTTTTAATTTCCTCTTTGATTTCTTCAGTGATCTCTTGGTTATTTAGTAGTGTATTGTTTACCCTCCATGTGTTTGTAGTTTTTAGAGTTTTTTTCCCTGTATTTGATATCTAGTTTTATAGCCTTGGGGTCAGAAAAGATACTTGATATGATTCAATTTTCTTAAATTTACCAATGCTGGAATGTGACCGAAGATATGATCTGTCCTGGGGAATGTTGCATGAGCACTTGAGAAAAATGTGTATTCTGTTGTTTTTGGGTGGAATGTCCTATAAATATCAATTAAGTCCATCTTGGTTAATGTATCATTTAAAGCTTGTGTTTCCTTATTTATTTTCATTTTGGATGATCTGTCCATTGGTGAAAGTGGGGTGTTAAAGTCCCCTACTATGATTGTGTTACTGTTGATTTCCCCTTTTATGGCTGTTAGCATTTGCCTTATGCATTTAGGTGTTCCTATGTTGGGTGCATAAATATTTAAAATCATTATATCTTCTTCTTGGATTGATCCCTTGTTCATTATGTAGTGTCCTTCTTTGTCTCGTAATAGTCTTTATTTTAAAGTATTTTGTCTGATATGAGAATTGCTACTCCAGATTTTTTTAATTTCCATTTACATGGAATATCTTTTTCCATCCCCTCACTTTCAGTCTTTATGTGTCCCTAGGTCTGACGTGGGTCTCTTGTAGACAACATATATATGGGTCTTGTTTTTGTATGCATTCCACCAGTGTATGTCTTTTGGTTGGAGCACTTAATCCATTTACATTTAAGGTAATTTTCTATATGTATGTTCGTATGACCATTTTCTTAATTGTTTTGGGTTTGTTATTGTAGGTCTTTTCCTTGTGTTTCCTGCAAAGAGAAGTTCCTTTAGCATTTGTTGTAAAGCTGGTATGATGGTGTTGAATTCTCTTAGCTTTTGCTTGTTTGTAAAGGTTTTAATTTCTCCATCAAATCTGAATAATATCCTTGCTGGGTAGAGTAATCTTGGCTGTAGGTTCTTCCCTTTCATCACTTTAAATATGTCCTGCCAATCCCTTCTATTTTGCAGAGTTTCTGCTGAAAATTCAGCTGTTAACCTTATGGGGATTCCCTTGTACGTTATTTGTTCCTTTTCCCTTTCTGCTTTTAATATTTTTTCTTTGTATTTAATTTTTGATAATTTGATTAACATGTGTCTTGGGGTGTTTCTCTTTGGATTTATCCTCTATGGGACTCTTTGTGCTTTCTAGACTTTATTGACCTTTTCCTTTCCTATATTAAGTTTTCAACTATAATCTCTTCAAATGTGTTCATATTCCATTTGTTTTATTTTTCTTCTTCTGGAACCCCTATAATTCGAATGTTGGGCATTTAATATTGTCCCAGTGGTCTCTGAGACTCTCCTCAATTCTTTTCATTCTTTTTTCTTTATTTTGCTCTGCAGTAGTTATTTCCACTATTTTATCTTCCAGGTCACTTATCCGTTTTTCTGCCTAGTTGTTCTGCTATTGATTCCTTCTAGAGAATTTTTAATTTCATTTATTGTGCTGTTCATTCTTGTTTGTTTGCTCTTTAGTTCTTCTAGATCCTTGCTAAACGTTTCTTGTATTTCCTCCGTTCTATTTCCAAGATTTTTGATCATCTCTACTATTATTCTGAATTCTTTTTCAGGTTGGCTGCCTATTCCCTCTGCATTTATTTGGTCTGGTCGGTTTTTACCTTGCTCCTCTATCTACTGCGTTTTTCTCTGTCTTCCAATTTTGCCTAACTTACTGTGTTTGGAGTCTTCTTTTCACAGGCTGCAGGTTCATAGTTCCCGTTGTTTTTGGTGTCTTCCCCCAGTGAGTAAGGTTGGCTCAGTGGATTGTGTAGGTTTCCTAGTGGAGGGGACTGGTGCCTGTGTTCTGGTGGATGAGTCTGGATCTTGTCTTTCTGGGCAGGACCGCATCTGCTGGTGTGTTTTGGGGTGTTTTTAGACTTAGTATCATTTTAGGCAGCCTCTCTGCTAATGGGTGGGATGTGTTCCTTTCTTGCTAGTTGTTTGGTATTGGGTGTCCAGCACTGGAGCTTACTGGTCTTTGAATGGAGCTGTGTCTTAGTGTTGAGATGGAGATCTCTGGGAGAGCTCTTGCTGATTGATATTATGTGGGGCTGGGAGGTTTCTGGTGGACCAATTTCCTGAATTTGGCTCTCTCACCTCAGAGGCTCAGTCCTGCAGCTGGCTGGAGTACCAAGACCCTGTCAGCCACACGGCTGGAGAAGATGGGCTATAAGTTGGTTGTCAGCCACTGCCCTATTGTAGCTCTGTCTCAGCTATCTCCAAAGGTCACCCAGATACATTGGGTTATTCCACCATTCTTCAGATCTTACACATTCCAGTCTGGGATTTGTAGATGTCCTCCTCATACTCTTCATTGAAATACCTTGTATTCATGGTGGTGAGAGATATGGTAATAGTGTTGGTTGTCTTCAGTTCAGAGACTGGGATAGTCTGAACCTTCATGTGGCCAAGTCAGGAGCAGCTGGCCAATGGTCCCAAAGTGATAACATGTCAGATTCCAAGAAGGCTTTCCACAGCACCTGAGCAGTAGTCCCAAGCAGTCGCTCCGCTCAGCTGCAGCACTCTATTGGGGAACTCAGTGGGACACTCAAATGAGGATTTCTGCTGGCCCTATAGCGTGACTTTCCCACCCAGGCAAGGAGCTGAGGATAGCATCTCCTGGCCCCATCTTACCAGAGGAGCAGACAACTGGAAGCTGCGTGGCCAACAGTGTGGTAGGTGAGAGGTCAATACATCTATTTTTATAACGTAAGAATTATCCCAAAGGCAAGAAGTCAGAATCTAGACAGTTTCAGGAGATTTGTTGAACAGCTCAACAGTGACAGGGCTTGTCTTTCCTCACAATAACTAAATGACTGTGTCAACCCAAACAACCTTAATGGACGATATTCCAAGTATTAAGAAATAAGGTGGACAGAAAAGGGGACTTCCTCACATGCATCTGTCAAGTCCTTTTATCACAGAGAAAATAAATTCCAGAAGTTTCTAAGAAAACATCATCTTATTTCACCTTAGTCAGAACAGAGCTACATAATCAACCCTGGCTCAAGGGAACCTGGAAAATAAGTGACAGTGTTGTTGTCTTTGTCTTCACTTTATCTTGTATAATGGAAGGTGCATCTGGTAAAAGGGGTTTAAATGGTGTTTATATCCTGCCTTATTTAGACCTTCAGCAACCCAGGCAGCTTGTGGAAGTCTTTAACAGGGGTTGGAGAGAGAATGACATTTCAGTGGAAAAAAAGAAGGAAACAAGGAAGGGGATATAAGTCAAGGAAGCAAGTTAATCTGACATATTCAAAGTGATCAGGACATAAGAAAGACCTGAAACTGCATTTTTGGGTTTAAAACTGCAACCGGTATTTTCAAGAATCCCCAATGCTTTACATTTATTTAATCTTTTACAGTTTATAAATCACTCCCATTCCATTAAAAAAATTATTGAAGCATAGTTGATTTACAATATTGTGTTAGTTTCTGATGTACAACAAAGTGAATCAGTTATACATATATATACGTATATTTTCAGATTATTTTCCATTCTAGCTTATTACAAGATATTGAATATAGTTCCCTGTGCTATCCTGCAGGATCTTGTTTTTTATCTACTTCATATATAGTCATGCGTATCTGTTAATCCCAAGCTCCTAATTTATCCCCCGACCCCTTTCCCCTTTGGTAACCATAAGTTTGTTTTCTATGTCTGAGTCTATTTCTGTTTTGAAAATAAGTTCATTTGTGTCATTTTTTTAGATTCCCTATATAAGTGATATCATATGATATTTGTCTTTCTCTGACTTACTTCACTTATTATGATAATCTTTAGATCCATCCATGTTGCTGCAAATGGCATTATTTCACTTTTTTATGGTTAATATTTCACTCTCTCTCTCTCTCTCTATATATATATGGTGTATATATACCATAACTTCTTTATCCATTCATCTGTCAATGGACACTTAGGTTGCTTCCATGTTTTGGGTATTGTAGACAGTGCTGCTATGAACACTGGGGTACATGTATCTTTTCAAATTAGAGTTTTCTCTGGATATATGCCCAGGAGTGGTGTTGCTGGATCACATGGCAACTCTATTTTTAGTTATTTAAGGAACTTCCATACTGTTCTCCACAGTGGCTGCACCAATTCCCAACAACAGTGTAGAAATGTTCCTTTTTCTCCACACCCACTCCAGCATTTATTATTTGTAGACTTTTTAATGATGGCATTCTGACCGGAGTGAGGTGATACCTCATTGTAGTATTGATTTACAGTTCTCCAATAATTAGTGATGTTAAACATCTTTTCATGTGCCTGTTGCCTACCTGTATGTCTTCTTTGGAGTGCTGTCTGTTTAGGTCTTCTGCCCATGTTTTCATTGGGATGTCTGTTTTTTTTGATATTGGGCTGTAGGAGCTGTGTGTATATTTTGGAAATTAATCCCTTGTTGCATTGTTTGCAAATATTTTCTCCCACTCTTTAGATCATCTTTTTTTTTTTTTTACTTTTTCTTTCTCACATTCATTGTTGGTGTAAAGAAATGCAACAGATTTCTGTATGTTAATCTTGTATCCTGCTACTTTGCTGAATTTATCAGTTCCAGTAGTTTTTGTGTGGAGTCTTTATAGTTTTCTACATATAGAAAGCCAGAGGTTTGTCAATTTTGTTTATCCTTTCAAAACACCAGCTTTTGGTTTTATTGATTTTTTTCTATTGTTGTTTTTAAATCTCTATTTATTTTCTCTCTGATCTTTAATATTTCCTTTTTTTTTTTTGCTGTCTTTACATTTTTTCTTCTTTTTTCTAATTCTTTTAGGTAGAGGTTAGGTTTTTTGAGATTTTTCTTGTTTTTTGAGAAAGTCCTGTATCACAATGAACTTCCCTCTTAGGACTGGTTTTGCTGCAACCCGTGGATTTTGTATGGTTGTGTTTACACTGTAATTTGACTAAAGGTATTTTTAAATTTCCTCATTGATTTCATTGTTGATCCATTGGTTTTTTTAGTAGTATGTTGTTTAGTATCCATGTAATCATTTTTTTTCATTTCTATTTCTGTGGTTGATTTCTATTTTCATGTCATTGTGGCAGAAAAGCTGCTTGAAATAATTTCTATGCTCTATAATTTGTTGAGGCTTTTTTTGTGTGTCTTCATATGTGGTCTATCCTGGAGAATGTTCTATGTGCACTTGAGAAGAATGTGTATTCTGGTTTTCTGGGGTTGTAATGTCTTGAAAATATCAATTAAGTCTAATTTTTCTATTGTGTCATTTAGGATCTCTCTTGCTTTATTGATTTTCTCTCTGGAAGGTCTGTTCATTGATGTCAGTGGGGTGATAATGTCTCCTACTATTATTGTATTCCTGTTAATTTCTCCCTTTATGTCTGTTAGTATTTGTTTTATGTATTTAAGTGCTCCTATATTGGGTGCATATATGTTAATGAGTGTAATATCCTTTTCTTCTATTTATCCTTTTATCATTATATAGTGTCCTTCTTTATCTTTCTTTATGGCCTTCGTTTTAAAGTCTATATTGTCTGATATGAGTATTTTTACCCTGCTTTCTTGTCATTTCTGTTTGCATGAAATATCTTTTTCCCTCCCCTCACTTTCAATCTATGTGTGTTCTTCACCCTAAAGTGGGTCTCTTATAGGCAGCATATTGTAGGCTTTTGTTTTATTATCCAATCTTCTACTCTGTGTCTTTTGATTGGAGCATTTAGTCCATTGACATTTAAGGTAATTATTGATAGGTGTGTATTTATTGCCATTTTAAACCTTGTTTTCCAGTTGATTTTGTATTTCTTCTTTTTTTCTTTCTTTTTTTCCTTTGTGGTTTGTTAGTTTTCTTTTATATAACAAATGAATTATATTTCTTTTAAGCTATCTTCTTTTTGGTTTTTGTAAATCTATTGCACGTTTTTGATTTGTGGTTACCCTTTTGTCAAGTAGGTTAACCCATTACTATATATACTTCCTTTAGACTGGTAGTCATATAAGATCAAATACATTCTAAAAAAATACATTTTCTTACTCTTCTCTCCAACATTTTATAATTTTGATGTCCTTTTTACATGTTAATGTTTATCCATTTGCTCCTCGTTGTAGCTATAATCACTTTCACAAAATTTTTTGTTGGTTGATTTTTTTTTTAATCTATGTACTAACTTCTTTAAGTCATCTATAACCCATTTATATATTTGCTTTTCCTATTGTGTTTTTCTCTTTCCTATAGATTCTTGCTTTTTTTTTTCTATTTAGAGAAGACCTTTCAGTATTTCTTTTAAGATAGGTTTAGTATTGTTGTATTCTTTTAGTTTTTGCTTGTCTCCGAAAATTTTTATCTCTCTTTCTATTCTAAATGTTAGTCTTGCTGGGTAGAATGTCCTAGGTTGCAAGATTTTCCCCTTTCAGGGCTTTGAATATATCTTGTCACTCCCTTCTGGCCTGCATCATTTCTGTAGAGAAACCAGTTGATAGCCTTATGGGGGACCCCTTCTTACTAGCTCTGTTTTTCTCTTGCTGCCTTTAAAATCCTCTCTTTAACTTTTGCCATTTTAATTATAATGTGCCTTGGTTTGGGTCTGTTTGGGTTCATCTTGTTTGGGCCCTCTGTGTTCTTGTATCTGGATATATGTTTCCATCTTCAGCTTTGGGAAGTTTTTGGCTATAATTTCCTCAAACACATTTTTGACCCCCTCTTCTCTTCTTTTGGAATTATGCATAAATTGGCACACTTATATTATCCCATAGTTCTAATATATTGCTTTTATTATTTTTTTATTTGTCCTTCTGTATGCTGTATGCTGATTGGGTGATTTCTATTATTCTGTCTTTCAGATCACTTATCATTCTTCTGCATTATTGAGTTTGTTATTTATTGCCTTCATCTTGGTATCCATCTCAGCAATTGAGTTTTCTAATTTTGTTTGGTCCCTCTTTTTAGTTTCTAATTCCTTGTTACAGTGATCTGCATTTCTATTGATAGCTTTTCTTATTTCCTTGAGTATTTTTATTACCTCCTTTTTGAATTCCAGGTCTAGTAGACTGGAGAGGTCTTTTTTGTTGTTTGTTTTTTCAGGGGAATTCTCTTGCTCTTTTAATTGAGAGTGATTTCTGCTTATTCATTTTACTTAAAATTTTCTGACTATGAATTTAGGAGAATGAGTTATCTACTGTGGTCTCAAAGGGTTGTTTTTATGTGGAAGCTTCCCTGTGTAATCTGTGTGAGTCTAATGCAAGGGCTGTTTTTGGTATGGATGCCTGTCACGTCTTTCCTCAGTGTGTGCTTGTTGTTATCCCCTTGATAGGGGGTGTGATTTGTGTCTTGGTGCCCAGAGCCTGCAGTGGATTTTGGGCAGGGCCTCCTCTTTGCTCTGTGGTTGTAACAACCATGTCAGGGGCAAGTTCTCCTTCCCAATTGTTTGAGTAAAGCCCTTAGATCCAGTTTTAAGATACAGCATGAGGTAGGCAGGACTGGAACGTTCCTGCTGGGAAAGGTGACACTGAGTATTCCTCTGCAGGAGCTGTCCACTGGGGGGAAGTAAGCTCTGTGATGTCACACATCACCCATTGTGTGTACTCACAAAGTACACTGTTGGCACTGCCCTCAGTCCTGCCTCTGTTGTAGGAACACAGGCAATCAGCTAGGCATTGCACTTACAAAGCCACCAGTGCAAATCTGCTGGTGCAAATCCACCAGCACCCAATGTAGTATGCACCTGGGCCCTCTGGAAATAACCCAGCCCCCAGCCCCACCTCTGCATGCACACACATGCAAAGCCCACTGCTGCTGATGCCAGACTTGCCCCAGCTACAGGAGCACCAGTATTCTGCTCAGATGTCCTGCAGGCTCTGCACTCACAAAGCTGTCTGTAAATCTGCAGAATTCCTGCAGTCACCTGGAATTGGCTCAGATTTCAGCCCTGATTCTACATGTAGGAAACCTATCAGCACTTGTGCACTCCAGAGCTCCTGGAGGCAGAGTTGTGCCTGCTCTGAGCATGCTCAGAATGAGGCTGCTATGGCAGAGTCATGTCCCCTTTCAAGCAAATGTGGACAATGGGGTCCTATGGTGGACCCAGAATCCATCAGGCACACACCCCCAGTTGCAGCCCAATGACATTCCAGGCCCTTCGGGTTGTCTCCATGCAACCAAACTGAGTCCTCTCTCAAGGTCTGTCCACTGAAGCCTGAGTTTCAGCACCTACCTACTATGAATTTCAGGTGTATGTCTTTGGTTGGGGCGTGCAGCAAGAAGGCCAAGACCATCTGAGCTGGCCTCTCTCTGTCCTGCCTGCCACAAGCCAGCTTCTGCACTCTCCTCTGATCCTCTGAAACCCCTTATCTGTCCCAGTTGTTCCCAAGGTGAGGGAATCTTTCTTCTTCCACAGTTCCCTCCTGGGGGTTCAGGTCCTATCTTGATTCTGTGTCCTGATTCTGTGAGAATGGTTCTATGTATAGATGTATTTTGATTATTTGTGGGAAGAGGTGAGTTTCATATTCGTGTATTCCATCATCTTGATCTCCGCTCTCCCCGTTCCATTTTAGTTTTGGTAATTTTGACAATCTGCAAGTCAGATATTATTCCCACTTTATAAATGATTGAGCAACATTTAAGAGAGGTTCTATAACATACCTTAGGCTTGATAGAGATGAGTCTAGACCTTTTGAATCTGAGCCTGGGGGACTCTCTATTATCAATTTTGTTTAAAACAAAATTAAATTTATTAATTTAAAAACAAAACAAAACTTTGTTCTGCTCAGTTGTAAATCATCCCAAAACTGTCCGAGGAAATATGGATATTTGTTTTTGTGAGTTACTTTGCAAGCATCTCCTTTTTGTGTCCCAGGAAAATGGAATCCACCATCCACTTAGCTCATTTATCACAATGTCCTAGACTTTTTGAGTGGTGAGGAGATGAAGAGGCTTAAAACTTAGAATCCCACAATACCAACTTTCAGAGACACATTTTGAAAAGAGGAGTAATTTTAATATTCTTTGAAAGTGAATTAAGCGTTACTCAAGCAAGAGATGGGAATATATATGAGTATGCATATTAGAATTTATGTGAATAAAATGATAATGATGTATTAATTACCTTCTACATTGTAAGCACTATGGTTAAGAACAGAACTGGCACTAGAATTCAGGATAGTCTGACTCCAAAGTACATACTCTAAACCACTATGCTATATTAGCATATGCATGTGCTAAATGTATGTTTATATGTATGGATATATGTATATCTCTATATTAATTAGAGTTCTTTCAATTGCAATTGAAAGAAACCCAACTCCAATTAGCTGAGAAAAAAGAAAATTGACTGCTAAATGAAACAGGAAAATCCAGTAATATATTGGCCTCAAGAATCATAGTGTTGGGCTTCCCTGGTGGCGCAGTGGTTGAGATCTGCCTGCTGATGCAGGGGACGCGGGTTCGAGCCCTGGTCTGGGAAGATCCCACATGCCACGGAGCAACTGGGCCCGTGAGCCACAATTACTGAGCCTGCGCGTCTGGAGCCTGTGCTCTGCAACAAGAGAGGCCGCGATGGTGAGAGGCCCGCGCACCGCGATGAAGAGTGGTCCCCACTTGCCGCAACTAGAGAAAGCCCTCGCACAGAAACGAAGACTCAACACAGTCATAAACAAATAAATAAATAAATAAAAGAACGTGAATTAAAAAAAAAAAAAAAAGAATCATAGTGTTTAGAAGCACAGTATTTAAAAGCAGTGGATTTTGCACCATTGTATTCTTTATCTCTTGGTTATGATTACCCCTGTGTCTTGGCCTCATTCTCTCTTTAATGGTTCCACTTGATTAATTTTCCTATATCTTAGATCAGTCATTGTTACCAGGGAAATGGTATATTAACATTGAGCAGGTTTATACCATGTACCATAAGGGTTCAGGGCCTGATCACCATAACTGGCTATACTAAGAAAACTGTTGAGAATGTACAGAGTTCCCCAAAGGAATGCTGGAAAGGAAATAAATACTGCATCTCCACTATATACCACCATTTGGCCATAAAAATATAGACATCCTCTTCCTTTTCATATAATTTAAAAATACCTATACTTACTATGAAATTAACCCAAATGTACTCACCTCTTCCTTAAAGTGGACAATTCAAAGTCATATTTTTGTCTCTAGTCCCATGTTTAGAATCTCTGAACCTATGGTAAATTTCTCTTGGTCAGATTCAACTGTAGACCGTCATATTATTCAACCTATGCCCAAATCATAAGTTTAACTTTCTCTAACATACCCAAAGTGCAGTAAGTCAAGACAAATACAATGCAGACTCCCTTACAGAAAATGGAAGATATAAAACAATCACACAGAGATTGTTAGTCTACTTAGTCTGCCTTACCATTAGAGTAAGTTCCTTGGTCAGCCAATCTGGCAGTCAAAGATCCCATATGCTAGAAGGAACTTCCATATTTCTTGTTGGTCATCATCATGGTTGACAGGAAGTATATGAGGATTACTTTTTGGGTAGCTTCACTACTTTCTGATGTCATGGTTATATAGTTTGGAAATTGTCATAGACTGCTGAACAGTCCCGGGATTTCTCTCACAATAGGAGCCACTCACAACTCCAGTAAACACCAGTTAGATTGCTTAATGAGAATACTATGAACTAGTAACAAAGAGTAAAAATATTGTTAGTCTTTTTAATCTGGACTCCATATTAAGGATATCTATCTTAACAATAGGTCTTAGTGTTCAACCTGGTCTTCTGCCCAGCTTTCTGTTGAAACCCTTTTATGTTAGTCTCTGTCTTCAGGAAAATTGAACAATAGACTGGAATAGAATAGCAAATGGACTCTGATTTCCAACAGAGTCTGCTTCCTAATGAATGGCACTAAAATAGGGGCGATTGATACTTTTTTTTTCAGTGTATAGCATATTTGAGAAAGTCGTGGTTCATTCAGTCTTCCAAACTTTTCATGACTTTTCCTGGGTCTCAATTTTATATCTCACTATGTTTTGTCCTGTTTTGCTTTTACCACCTTAAAGAAAGGGAAGAACAACAGTAGACTCTATTTCACAAAGCACTGGCTTCTCTGAACCTGAGTAGAGGGGGCAAATTTAGCAGAAGATTTTCTCTGTTTTAGAACTTTTCAAGATTGTAGAAAGTTACCAATGTAGTACCAATATTTTTCTACTATCTTGAAATTACAACCTTGGTAGAAACATGTATGAAGTTTCTTTATGTTGACAAATGACAGAAACCCAAATCAAACTTGCTTCAGGAGATAAGGCAACTTATTGACTTATGTAACTGAGATACTATGGTGTCTTAAAAATGGCTGGATTCAGGGGCTCAATAAACTTCATTGGGGCAATTATCAATTTGCCAATTTCTCTTTGTACCTCTCTATTCAAATTTCTCCTGTATGTTGGGCTTTTGCTCTCTGACTGTAGATAGAATTCCTCCATGTGTCTGGGGAAGATAGACACTTGGTTGTGTAATTTCATATATATGCAACTTAACAATTGAGGGGAAATTAATAGTCTTTGTTCCTACATTTGATAGATCATTAGCAATCAGCTGCTTGACTGATTGTGTTATAGTCTCACTCCTTGGACCAATCACTGTAATTCAGGAGATGATAGGACACTAATATTGACCCTGCTTTGGCAGAAATTACTATTTTCAACAAACCCTTTTTCCTTTGGTGAGGGGTGCAGAGCTAAATTATATATCCAAGCTTCCCTTCCATTTATGTGTGGACAAGTGACTGAGTTTTGATCAATGGAATTTGGGACAGAAGCAAAGTCCCTCTCTTCCAAGCCTCATTCACATAAACTTACCAAACACTACTCTACTCTCTTTTTTTATCCACCATCTGACTAGAGACAATTTTGAGAAACTAGAAGGAAGCCTTAATTCCTGAATTAAGTGGCCCAGTAGGCCACTCACCAACCATGAATATCTGTATCGGATTTTACATAAGTTTGATTCAGAAGTTTGTGCACTGTTTGTGATCAGTTTGTACACTGATCAATGTTTATTGTAATATAACTTTCTGTCTCATGTAATTGATTGTCAGCTTCTTAAAAACTTCATGAATTTGGGGAGGGGTGGTTTTCCAAGAACAAAATGCTAGGCAGACTTTCAAAAAGTATATATAATTCTACCAAATGTTTTGTATGTTTATAAATCATCATATATATATATGTGTGTGTGTATATACATATATATGTATATCCATACATTTACATAGACATTCACAGTGTGTATGTGTGTGTGTGTGTGCATGCATGTGGTGAGGTGTAGACATGTAGACATATAGATGTGTCTCCCAGATTCCTCTTCAAGGAAGAATTTGTAGCCAAGTCATGAGCAATGCATCAGCAGTCTCCAGTTGTCCTGGGTTTACTTCAGTTGCAGAGATTCGCTCCACCCAAAATCATGCCCTACCAGGAGCAGGCCAGAACCAGTAACCGAGCAAGGTGGGGGTATAAAGTCCCAGTTATTTTGACCAGATACAGGACATTGTTACACTCCAAAGCCCCTTGCCAAATTGGCAGAGGTTTTGTTGGGTCTGAATTGCAATTCCTTTTTCTCTGCTTGTTCTCACTGACCCTCCTTTCTCTTCAAAGTTATTGATTCCTCATAAATATCTACAATGTTATACTCTATCACTACCTCCTTTAGGAGAATTCAGTCTTCAACAATATGTGTGTGTGTGTGTGTGTATTTTTAGTTAAATTCTGTACCTATGTGTACATATATATATATTCTAAAGCAAGTTCATCTAGATAAAACTTCTGCTTCCATCATTTACTAGGTGAAGATAGTAACAACTTATCTCATATGGCTGTACTGAGATTGAAATGGTTTAATTCATGAAAAATCAGAATAGTCGCTGGTACATAGTAAGTACCCAACAAATGTCAGTGATTTACAATTTAGTTGTATATGTATATGTGTCTGTTCAGGAAGATTTCAGGAACATATGCCTCTTGATTTGCACAGAGCACTTCCCAGAATACCGTAATTATTGCTAAAAGCTGCCTGTTTTCCATGCTTCAAACAGATTACTGACAAAACTGCCTCATTTTCATATACAATAGACTGTCTATGATTATTTTTCACAAATATAACCATAACAACTCCAAACACAGTATTTAGCTTGAACAAGCTACTCTTTTTGATGCGGTCTTTGCTGAAAATTATTTCTAAAACGTCCTGTAGAAGGAACTTCCACATGTTCACACCAGCTTCTCTTCCAGCATGTAATGCAGCAGCTTCCATTACCATTCTGACATCCTTAAACCTGGGTTCACTGTAAAAGGTAGATACTGATTGAGTTTCCTTTTGCCTTTTTTTGGCCTCCATTTCTCTGTTTTGGAGAGTTTCCTTTATATCCTTGAAATGTCTGCAAAAATGAAGGTCTAGCAAAATGAGGGTCTGACTTTCAACGGTCTTTTCTATTTTATCATGTTCCTTTTTTAGCCAAAGTCAGTTGTTCATTTTCCTGGTATGTTCAATGACCTGTGTACTGTGAGCCATTTTTTTTTTTTAACCTTTTGAATGATTCTCAGTCACAGTGACCAATCCCTGATTCCAATGTTTCTTAGAGAGGGAGCAGAGTTATCTTTTGCCTCCCTGTGACTGTGTGCTCCCAGAGAAAGGTTTCCTCCATAGGGCTAGTAAAAGTCACATGAGGGCTTCCCTGGTGGCGCAGTGGTTAAGAATCTGCCTGCCAATGCAGGGGACACGAGTTCGTGCCCTGGTCTGGGAGGATCCCACATGCCGCGGAGCAACGAAGCCCGTGAGCCACAACTACTGAGCCTGCGCGTCTGGAGCCTGTGCTCCGCAACGGGAGAGGCCGCGACAGTGAGAGGCCCGCGCACCGCGATGAAGAGTGGCCCCCGCTCACCGCAACTAGAGAAAGCCCTCGCACAGAAACAAAGACCTAACACAGCCAAAAATAAATAAATAAAATTAATTAATAACAAAACCCACATCCAGATCTAATATATATATATTTTTAAAGTCATATGAGTATTAAGTGGAATGGGCTTGAGGGAGGGGAGGAAAAGAGAGAACAATATATCTTTCAATATACTTCTCTGTCCTCAATTTTCAAAGCCCAAAGAGGACTTCTATAAGGCATGTGGTTGTAGGAACCAAGCATTTCAAGAGCTCTCAGAAGAGAATGGGCATAGCATCAGGAAAGGAACCTCATTTTAAACTTTCTGTCCTTTTTGTTAATCAGCATTTGCACCTGGAAATTATTTCCAGTACAGATCCCTTACTTCAGGTAGTTGTAACTACCTTTGGAGCACAAAACAGTAAACTAGATTCTATGTTTTCTTAAAACAGTATGCTGTGAAGGAGAAAACCCCAAATTCCCCATCTTTTTCCCCTCAACCAACATAGATGTCTATTAAATTATTTTAACTTACTACTTATGGAAGATCCTGTTTTGTAGAGGAATAACTACCCTTTACAAATTTTTAGGATTTAAAAAACATATTGTGCTAAATTACATTACAATTTTTCAATGATTTTATTCTTTCATATAGAATCAATAATTAGGTTTGCTGGTTGTAATGTATATCTGATATATTATAAATTCTGTGAGATACTTGAGAGCAGAGTTTATATTATATTCATCTTCACTTTCCTAGCATTTAGCATGGAATTCAGAATAGGTCATTGTTGTTGTTCTGAATAAGATTAATTTGGAGTGTTAAAATTGTCTTGATTGTGGTTATATCATCAAAAGTACCTATATGGAAGTTGGTATTTCTGATAAGCTAATTAAAATGTAACTTTTTAGGACTAACTTGAATATCAGAGTAGTAGTCTTATCTTCTACAGTATACATTACACAAATACATAAAAATAAGGAGTCATCTACAAAAGGAAGAATAAGGATCCTCACTGTTACTATATGCTGTTATTACTAATTGAAATAAGTAACACTAGAATGTAATGGTCTTTTTAGTATATAAACACGTTATAAGCAGGTGTAGTCACCTTTTTAATAGTTTGTTTTATGAGATTTCTCGTACTAGTAAAATTGTGACCAAAAAATAATTTATAATGACAGTAAAAATGCTTATAGAAAATGTTAAAATATGCATATGGCTTCTACTGAATAATTCATATTGCATAATGTCTCCAGATAAAGTAACATTTCAACTGTGTATATTAGAAATTGACTTGAATGACTATTTCACCTATATAATTGACCAACATCCCTTGTGTATATAAATATGGTATTTCCAGAAAACTCTGCTGTTTTGATGTATATAGGTGAATAGTTTGGGCCAATTACATTATTCAAATGTTAAAGTTATTTTGCTATGGGATAAGTTACCATACTTAGTTCAAAGAGTTTTGAAAAAAATGTTGTCACCTTCTGATGATTTTTTTCTTTATATTAAATCAATGTAAATAGATCACCCAAGACACCCATAGAACCTGGAAAAACAATTAATTTAATTTTTTAACAGAGTTGTGCACCATTTTATCTGAAGTTCATAAAATAATGCTCTCATGTAAAGTTTTTACGTGTGGTAAAATGACTCAAATTCCATGAATTTAAACTGCACCTCTAAATCAGATAATTCTGAAGATAACAATGCCCTGAACCTTTCTTGAATTTCAGGAAGTAGTTTGTTTATTTCCTCATTTTTTTTTTTTTTCATTCTATAAATATTACTGATGCCAGACACTTCCAAGTCACAGGGCTGCTGTTAATGATAGCTGTAATATGAATCAGATACACATATTTTCCTCTAGGTGCCAATATAGAGAAAGGGGACAGATTTTAAAAATACCTATTTTAACCAGATATGATGTTTTGTGTTTTCACATATATTGCTTATTCATTTTATTCTCACAACACTGTGATGAGGAAACATTTTTCTTATTTGACAAGTGAACAAACTGAATAACTCATATGAGTTTGTACGTTTGGTAGACATGGAGTCAGAACTAACTCCTAAAACTCTTTCTTTTTCCCTTGTGTGCTATATTGTGTTGCTTACAGTTAAAGAGGAGAGAAGAAGTAAACATAATATATAAAATACAAAATGTTAACTGCCAAAAGAGGAATACTGATAAAGAAATGTGAAAGTTTTACAGTTTTACATTTCACCCTATAATCTTTGGAGGACAGGAAAGGGACTTGACTTATAGCTTAGCATTTATCATTAGTTTTAGCCCCCACTGGTTCAAACCCAAGCTGAGTTCATTGGAATGGTGTGGTATTTTTAGAGTTGAAAACATTAGGAATAGCCAGATAATTATGGTATAATTTTTGAGATTAATCAACCAGGTTAATAATGGGCATTTCTACATCCTTTTATTTTAAATCACTTTTTAAAATTAGCATTCTACTTCCTTTCTTTTGAATAAGTCTTCTAAAAGTCATTTTAAAACCATTACATCCCATGAAGTATTTATAGTTGCTGGCCTCCTTTTTCCAGGATGATGACAACCATAATTACAATTGCAGGTCATAACCTCTCACATAATCCTATAGCTTTAAGATACTTAAAGAAGATATACATTTCCATCTTTATGGTACAAACTAATCTTTACACAGTGGAAATCTCCAAAAGACTCACAGGTAGTCAACCTTTTTCTCTACAGTGAGTCAGCAATTGGACTTCTAGAAGAATTTGAAGAGACTATTCATATCCACCACTGTAACTGTTCCAACATGTCTATATTTCTCATTTTCTATTTTTTCCCTAAACACAGATCATTTGTTCACTAAATATTTACTGTGAAGTCTACTCTAGGTCAGTCTTATGCAATATGTGGATACTAGAGATCCAAGTGCCAAGAATGATGGATAAATAAGGACAAAAGAGGGAGGATATGGCTCTGGGTCCTGACCAGTTCCACGAAGAAAGGTGTATGTTTACCAAATCTGATGAGAACAGAACTTTGTCTCTGGCTCAGTTAAGACCAAAGTAACATATTGTCATTACAGTCAAAAAGTGGTCTGCAGGTTTGAAGGCCCATTGGAAACTATACCCCCATGAGGATGGTGGTCTATGAGAACAGGAGCATCAGTGGTTTAGACAATGTCTGGGGGATATGGTGGAGCAATAATGGAAACCTGGTAGGGAATTGGCAACAACAAGCAAATTCATATTGTTCAAGAATATTAGTGAATAACCCTTTGATATTCTCAGACATGTCAGGGAGAGATAGGGGATTAAAATCCTGTGTGAGCAGGGAGAATATATATTCAATGTTAAAATGAGTTTGTTTACATAGTAATGAAGACCTGAGAAAAAGATTGGTCCTGATTTGTTACTATAAATTTGTTTGTTTTCTTGTAAAGTGTTCATGTTGCCCGCTGTATTGTAAACTACATGAGGGGCAAGGAACTTATTTTAGACACTAATTTTCTGTCACAGAGTACAAGTTCCTTAAATGTTTGCTAAGCATCATGGTAAGAGGTCCAAAATTTGAGGCATTCTCAAATGTTGCAGTCAATGAATGGTATAATAACAATGATAATACTACAATTCTGTGAACACAGAGTATGTGCCAGAAAATTTGTGTTTTGGGTGTTTACAAATGTTAACTAATTCAATCCTGATAACCAGCTTGGAAATTAGATACTTTGGTTTTAAGTTCTGTTCCTGATATCTATTTGCTGATGACTTTTGGAAAGTTGCTTAATTTTTTTGTGCTCTGTATCATCATATATTAAAAAGAAAAGGGAGGGATAATACATATGTTCTAGGGTGACTGTGATGAGTATGTGTCCTTCAAATAGTAGAGAACAATGACAATGCTCATTTCCATCCTTCTTTTCCTTCTCTTGTGTTACCTTGACCTCAGAGTATAGTGCCTCTTTATATAAAGGACCATCCGAATGGTGTTTACTTAGAAATAACATGTATTATCTTCCCTTTCTTTCTTTCTTTCAAGTTTGTTTTCTTAAACGAAAGAGCTTTTAAGTTTTTGGTCAGAATGATTGTGCTCTTGTTCCAGATTGTTTTACGTGTGATTTCTCATTTTGCATCTCCACACAGTTCAGTATGTTGGAGGCATCAAGGGTCATTGGGGAGAGTCATCCATCATTTTGACAACTTTTATGAGTTTACTGCTTGTGATGGTGATTATAGGAAAAGCTGCTTACAAGCAATAACTGCCAGAGGCACTTGATGTTCATGGTATTGAATGATAAAAATATGTCCAAGTTTGGGGCAACAGAAAAAAAAAAAATCAAAGAATAAGATGAAGAGATACTAAAATACAAACGCGTCTCCAAAAAGCAGATCCCAATGAAGAAATACTGAAATATTTATTTCAGGAATAAATGAACCTAATTATATCGTATCACAAAGGTGGAGACTCAGGATTGTGCCTCTTCCATGATGTCAAATTATCCACATAACAATACGTTCTTGAGTCCATTGTCTTAATATTTTATCCATAAGACATCAATCATCTGGGATTTGGCTAGTTCAAAATATAGATTGTCATCACAAAATGAAATTAATTTCTTCTTGAGAAGGTGTTATTATTGCTAAAATAAATATAATGCTTCCATTATCATATCAAAAGTGTGTTCCACTGTTAAAAAAAATGTAACCCATTTGTGAATGTGGCCCATTTATATTCAATAATAATAACTAACATTAATTGAGCATTTAGGATGTTCTACACCTCATGCAAGGCATTTAACCACTTCTTCCCAGGTAATAAGAACCGTAGTCGGCACTACTGGGGTAATTAATCAACAATATCACAATGTTCTTCTCAAGCTCAGAATCAAATGATATAGTACACAGGACTAGGACAGATGGAAAACAAACTATCATTTTTAATACTGATAAAGATTATTGAATAACAGTGCTTTAGATTTGCAGCCAAAAGGAATAGTGAATGCTTCACTTCATTGTAAACAAACTTCTCTGCCAGGTGCTGGATGAGCTGGACAACACAAACACTCTCCCCAAAGTAGCAATGCTTTCGCCATTATGCTTACAACATAGCAGACAGCAGACTAGATCGTGTGTTTCCTGGAGAGAAGATGACTCTGAAGAGAAAAGAAGGAACTGAACTGGACAGACATTTACTTCTTCAAATTTTCTAATCAGATAGACTCTCCTCTGTGAGGAAGAATAAGTGAAGAGGCAGAGAGTAGCTGCATGTGTTTCTCCTGTGATTTCCTTCCTCCCTCCCCCCATTGAAAGTAAAGGTCATGTTTCCTTCCCTCAGTGGAATTATGAGAAGAGAGAAATAAATGGCTACATTCCCAAAAAACACTATATTATTTATATAATTAATAACTGAGAAAACAAGCTTAAAATGTTAAATGACTTTCTTAGTTTCACAAAACAAGGAAAAGGCAGAAAACAGACTTATACCAAGTTTTTCAGCCCCCAAAGCTTTAACTGTGATTGCCTTCAAATAATAAATCATTTAGCATCACAAATTTATAGAACACAGAGGAATTTGTGGTTTATATAATCTGTAACATGCAAATAATATTTAGATGATTAGAATAAATACCACTGTGCAATTAATAATAAATTCTATTTTTTTTTCTTTTGGCCATGCTGTATGGCATGCAGGATCTTAGTTTCATGACCTGGGATGGAATCCCTGGTCCTGCATTGGTAATGGGGTGTCTTAACCACTGGACTGCTAAGGAAGTCCCTAAATTCTATTCAAGCTTTAATTTTTAACTTATTTTTTTCCAAAGAGAATAAGGTACTCAGGCAGACCAAGTGGAGACGGTTTTCCAAGCAGGCAGGAAATAACTGATAAGTCACAGGAGCATGAATAATTATGCTATTCTCCAAGAATCACAGATAATTCCATGAGGATGGGTCTAAGGGATGCTTGCATGTAAGATTATGGCAGAATCTTATGACTGGAAAGCTGGCAGAGGATCAAACTAAGATGAAGTTTGCAATATGTGCTAAGAATTTTGGAATTCCTCCTGAAGTTATCAGGAGTCCTCGAGATTTGAAAGAGTATCATATTGTATGCTTTAGAGTTTAGAAATATCACTCTGACAGATATATAGAGGGAGCATCACAGTGGAATGTGATTGGGGATAAGGAGACCATTCTAGAGACTGTTAAATAGTCCAAGAAAAGGAAGAGGATAAGGTCTTGTTTTAGAGAAGTAGAAATAATTACATAAAGAAATTGATAGATTCATAAGCTCAATGAATATTCAAAGAGTATTCAATTATACTCAGTGAACAATTCAATGTTGGGGGCAGATGAAGGGGGAGATTTGTTCCTACTAACTGAAATATGATGATGACTACTTATTGAAAAGGGCGAAATAGACAATTTGAGGTGGAGGATGACAATATTTTCTGTTTGATCATATTGTGTTTGATAGTCCACTGAGTCCCTCCAAGTGGAGATGTCCAGTAGAAAACTGAACATAGAGTCCTGAACTCAGAAATCTCTTGTTAAGTAATACATTTGTAAGTCATTGGATTAAAGAGGTAGAATTACAGGTAGATGGGATCAGTCAGAACATGTATACAAAATGAGAAGAAAAATGATCAAATAATACCTATTTCGGGATATTAACATTTAAGAGGTAGGAGATGGAAGAGGAGTATATGATTGAGGAATTAGGAACAGGAGATTAAATTTAAGGATGATCACATATCTAGTGAAAATGAAGGAAAGAAGTTATGAGAGGAATTGAAAAATTTCCAGTGGATTTGATGATTAAGAAGCCTCATTGTTGACCTTTATTTGTGAACTTTTAGGGGTTAAAACAAATTATTGTGAATGGATCAGTCAATGAGAGGTTAGAAAATCCAGAGAATGAGTGTGCTTTGATCTTCCAAGAAGCTGAGTTTTAGAATGAAAGACAATCATAAAGAAGTAGCCTCTAAAATAGGAGGAAGAATTGGTACAGATAAGATATTTTTATGTGTGTGGTTTGGACGTTGAGAGATTTTCTGTTGACTCTTATTTTATTTGCAGTTAAAGCCAGGACATCCTGAAACAGTGGATGAAGTTCATGGTATTAGAACCTTGAGGAGGATAAAAAAATCAAAAAAAAAAAAAAATCAACTCTTGTCAAGAAAGGCAAGAAACACAGAAAGGTTATGGGACAGCATTAAGACAAGGAAATATAAATGTGACCTCACGGAGAAAAAAGGAATTAAGAAGATTAAAAAGAATTTGAGTGATAAAAGAAACCCCTCCCAAAACACTGGGTACATTCCTATGTCATAGAAAGCATTTATCACACTTTTTAGAAATTACCTTTTATATTATTCTTTTACAGGCCATAAACTAACTTGAGAACAAGGGTTAAGTACTTCATTTTTGCGTCCTTTAAGCACAGAGATTTTCCACTTAATAGATGCTATGGCAAAGATTTTGGTTGCTTAAACAATGGCCTTTTTCTTTAATTTATAGAATCTCAAATCTGTTCAGTAAGCAATATACCCAAGGCTAAGAGATGAATCATGAATTTTCTATACCCATCATGGTAATCCCATAGATTTTTCATGGTAATTTCCATGAGCAGGGTTCAGCAAACTTTTTCTCTAAAGGGCCAGAGAATAAATAATTTTTGGCTTTGAAGACCATACAGTCTCTATCACAACTACTCAACTTTGCTATTGTAGTGGGAAAACAGCCATAGATTATACATAAACGAATAAGCATGTCTGTATTCCAATGACACTTTATCTGAAAAAACAGGTGGGAACAGATTTGACCTAAGCACTAAAGTTTACTGACTGGTGGTAAAGAGTTTGCATATGACACACTTTTGACCAATGATATATAAGCTGAAATCTGTTTGAGGGTCTTCTAGAAAGATATTTTTCTTGATTAAAAAAAAAGAGAGAGAGAGCTTACCATAGAAAGCCTTTTTTCTCCTTCATGCTTTGGACAAGCTACAAGGGCAAACCTTCTGTGAACATGAGGTAATAAGTCTGAGGATAAAAGCCAATGTATTGAGAACAAAACAATGGGAGAGAAGACTAAAAAGATCTTAAATCCTTGATGTATCATTGTGTCATTGAATTAACTTTGGAACTGCCAACAACTGTTTTTATTTTAGATACAATCATTGACTATCTTCATTGAATAAGTGACTGATTCTCAGGTGTTTAGTTACTTATAGTCAAAGCACCCTAACCAATCAGAAGCTCAATATGTGTTCCAGGAACATTAAAACATTAAGATCATAAAATTCAAAGAGAGATTAAATATGGGATGTTTTAGTTATAGAAAACAATAAGACAAAATCTAGAATTTTCAGGCAATAATTTCATAGTGTGATGATGAAATAAACAGCAAAGAAAATGTAAAAGTAGTTAGGTCACTGGAAGATTAAGCTATGAGGTGAGCATTGTGATGGTAAATGTGGTAGGCAGGTGATGGGGGGGATAAAAGTTTTTAGACCAAGTGTGACATTGAAATTGCTAGTTTGAGACATATTCATAGCCAGGGTTATATATTCTGATGTGGGGGGAGAACTTAGATGAAAAAATAAAAATAAAAAAAAGTTTTTTGGGGGGCTTCCCTGATGGCGCAGTGGTTGAGAATCTGCCTGCTAATGCAGGGGACATGGGTTCGAGCCCTGGTCTGGGAAGATCCCACATGCCACGGAGCAACTGGGCCCATGAGCCACAATTACTGAGCCTGCGCGTCTGGAGCCTGTGCTCCGCAACAAGAGAGGCCGCGATAGTGAGAGGCCTGCGCACCGCGATGAAGAGTGGCCCCCGCTTGCCACAACTAGAGAAAACCCTCGCACAGAAACGAAGACTCAACACAGCCATAAATAAAATAAATTAAAAAAAAAAAAATTAAAAAAAAAAAGTTTTTTGGAAGATGTCCTCCATTTCAGGAAAGTTCAGAAGCAGTAAATCATATGATGGAACTGACAATCTGAGGACAAGCAAATACTCTGGATCAGGTGTTTTACAGGCTAAAACTTTGAAAACTGATGAAAAATGAAAAATATGGAAAAAAAGGTCACAAGGTATTGAGTAATTTTCTTTTCTCTTTTTAAGTTAATTTTATTTTGTATTGAAAGTATAGTTGATTTACAATGTTGTGCCAATCTCTCTTATACAGCAAAGTGACTCAGTTATAGACATATAGACATTATTTTTTAAATATTCTTTTCCATTATGGTTTATCACAATGAAATATTACTCAGCCATAAAAAAGAACAAAATAATGGAATTTTCAGCAACATGGATGCAACTTGAGTAATTTTCTTTACTGAAGTAAGGCTCTCTAAGCATATTTGTGGGAGAAAATAAGAGCTTAGTAAAGATGCTTCTGCTTCAAGGTTAGGAGTAACTAACCTGAGAGGATGATTTGCAAAGACAAAAAATGGAATTGTTTACTGAACAGTATGTGCCTAGAACTCTGAAGAAATTTTACAGTGAAGTAGCATTTGATCCACAATTACAACACACACAGTAAATAGCTTTGGAGGAAATTCTAATTTTTTTTTGTCTTTTTACAGAAGATCAATTAAAAATATATTGCTCAAATGTCCAACATCAATGTTCAGATTCAACCCAAAAATTAAAAAAAAAAAATCATAAAGATACACTTGTCTAAGTAAAATAAAAATTAAAAGTTGGAAAATGAACTATATAGAATTTATGTGCAACAACTTTTGTTGTATAACAAATCCAAGAGCTTAGTAACTTAAAACAACAACCATTTATGTAGCACAAGATTTTACTGGTCAACAATTAGGGTTGGGCTTAGTTTGGCATTTCTTTTGGTCTGGCTTGGCCTGGCTGATCTTGGTTGGGCTTGTTTGTGCATCTGTTATCAACTGGTGATCAGGGTGCCTGGTTTATGATGACCTTAATCATTGCAGCTTGAATGGCTGGGATCTTTCTTTGTGCAGTCTGTCAACCTCCAGCAGGTTGTCAGCCCTGACTCGATTCGTTTGATGGTTCCTGAACTCCAAGATCAGCAAGAGTAGAAACTGCAAAGGTTCTTTGTGTAATGAAATATGCCTTTTAAAATTGTCAACTACTCTATCATATTTATCTGAAATTGCAAAATAAGTAGAAATGTGAAACTTTACCTTCACCAACTGAACAAAAAGAATATATTAATATAGAGTATTTGAAATATAGAGCAATACATCAGGTTAAGTCAAAGACAGGAGACATTTAAGGTATAGCTGTGTGTTTATTTTAAATTCCTTATGATATTCTTTTTAAGAATGTATAGTCTGAAAGAATATGAAAAACAGTATTTAGAACTTAGCTTGCAAGATCAACTAATACTGTCTCATGGTTCAAATAGTATTAATTACCTGAGCAATACTTATATATATATTATCTGCATTTATACATAAAATTATGGATATAGAAAACAAAGTTTGTATATTAATATAGTGTGTATTTCCATATTAGAAAGACAAAATCAACCAGAAAACTTTTCTCATCAGTAAAATAAAAAATAATTAAATGTGTACATTTTCTTTCAATTCCAGATTATTGGTAATGAAGAATTGTGTAGAGTATTTTAGTTGCTTATGACCAAATATTCAATGTGTATCAAATAGTATAAGTAATAAATGATGCATATAGATATTAAAATATATAAGCAAAAATTTAAAAAGATCATGAGTAAGGTTAATTTCTATAAATTGTTAGAATATAAAGAAGAGAGCATCACTGCACACAGATTAAAACAAATATAAGCCAAAGTGTTTCAAGTTGAACCATAAGAGAATTCTCCTGGTGGAAACTGGAAAGTTTTTTGATTGTGTAATGATGGAAGGATGCCTCATTTTTCATCTCTCCCACCTCCAAAGAAAAAAAGACTTAAAATTCATTATTTGACACTTGCAGCTGTGTAAACCTCTTTTGCTCTGAATTGAAGTCTCTGGGCTATCTTTTAAAAATGATTTTTAGGTTTGGTATATAATTTGCATTTTTGAAGTGTACTTTGTGGAAAGGGGGAAAGTGAATGTCTACATGCTGCAGAGGAGAAAAAAAGCCCCACACCCACTGGTGTAGCTCAAACAATGGGACATAAGTTGAGTTAAAATCTGAGATTTGGTTGAAACTAGGTAACTATTTAATTTCATCTTTTAACCCCTAAAGGTAGAAATTAACTGCTCTTATTTTGCTGGGTCTTATAATTTCTGAATTCAGCCCCATCTTAGAGCACAACTAAAAGATACAATAGATTAAACAGTTTCATAAAATTCTTTAGGATAAAATATCTAAGTATATTAGTTAGAAGAAGAACAAGAGAAGGAAGAGAATAACTAGCTATTTCAGCCATCTTTCTTTGTGCTGCCCTCTACCAGCTTTCATTCACAGCAGATTTTCTTCAAAACTCTTCTCTTTGCTCTGTGACACTTTCCTTAATCACCTATTCCAAGCCCTCCCCTACTCCAATATCACTTTGTACAAATCTTTAGTTTTTTCACAATGACATAGAATCTTGTTTTGTTCTTGTTGCTTATTCTTTCCCCCAATATGATGAGATTTTGGGGGCAGTAATTGTGCTTTGATCATGACTATATGAATACCATGTAGTACAGTGTCTGTCATATGCAGGTGCTGGGTAACTGTGTAAAATGAATTGAACATCAGAGTGAATGCCACAAGCCATCAGGCTCAGAAGCATTCCCTATTGCAAAGGAGCTCCCTTTCATTCCTGTGGAATCTTCTATCTCCTCTTACATTTGGACATTGGGGATTGCTGTAACATTTTGGGAAACACAAGTTCCCAAAATGAAAGGAGTCACAAAACACAATCTAAACTCTAGATTCCCTTCTTTCTCTCTAGGAAGTCAAAGTATCATTGGGAGGCTTCCATCCACTTCTCATGCCTTCATTCTTGGGTGTCCATTGCCAACTATGACCCCAAAGAGCCACATAATATATTTACACTTTGTTGATAAGAAGTTCTAAGTGTAAGGAAGTACATTGGACTGAGAATCAGGAAGCATCTGGATTGTGCTGTAGCTTTTGTATATGTCATTTCATGAGATCTTCACAACAATCTTCCACACACATGTGGAATTGTAATCCTACATATTCACTTTTCGCTTATTTTCTCATTTGTGAAATTTTATTCTGTGACTGGTCAGGTTGTTTGCTTTCAGTATGCTATCTAAAATTCTTCTCACTTCAGAATTAGTAAGTTGATCCTGGTGAGGTCACAGTACATGAATTATAAGGCATATATATGGCAGATGATTTGAGTTGGTCCTGTTTGTTTACAAAGTCAATGCTTATATTACTAACTCAGAGTTCTAGTCTGCATTCTGCTGTCAATCACTCAATTATCTAAGTCTGAACATGTGAAAGAACTTCTCTTCCTGTTTTTCTATAAAAAGAAGGAAGATGATTAGATGATTTTGAAGGCACTGCTTCTCAAATTTTACAGGAATAGAGATCACCTTGGGATCTTGTTAAAATGTAATTCTTATTCACTAGGTCTGGGGTAGGACCTGAGGTTCTGTGTTTCTTGAAGGTTCCTAGGTGATACCAAAACACCTGGTCCATAGACCATACTTCCAGTATGAAGGTGGCTTTTTCTAAGAATTCTTCATTCTACAGACAAAACTATTTTCTACCAGTGATCCTCCAGGCCATATTAGATATACTCTAATCCTAAAAAAAAACAAAACACAAACAAATAACAAAAAGAAAAAAACTGAAGAAGAGAGAAGTCAATCAGAAACATCCCAGTGTGACTGTTGTATTGATGAACAGTTTTGCATCCGTAAGAGCAACTGCTAACCATGCAATGCGCTTTCACGTTTCACAGCTCCCTGAATAAAATTCCAAAGACCATCTGTTTGAGCCACCACTGGGGATGGCTTTCCATCTGTACTTAGTATTTCCCTGCTTTGCAATAATCACCTGGCTACCAAGAAGCTCCAGAATCTTTAAAGAAAGAAACACAAAACTTCTCTTCCAAGGATTGATGATAACAGGCAATTGAGCTAATGCTACACTACACAACACAGTATGAATATATCTTTCTAATTCAGATCTGGATTCATTTGGTTTTGGAGTAATTGCTGACACCTTTAGCACATAATGACAGCCACTTTTGCACATTTCCTGGAAAAAGTAAGTTTCATACACTTTTCACCATTAAAACAATCATATCAGCAATACTTATAAATAACATTGCAAGGGAGAAAGGGAAAAGTGGTGTATAAAAGGGAGTTGGAAAGGAAGAAAATGTTGGTATCACAAACTGCGGTGCCAAGTTCTCTGTTACAACTAAATCAGAGTGGCCACTGAGGTCAAGTTTGTAATTAAACACAAACCACTTTGAAAACTATGATTTGAAGTTAAATTAGCTTATGTTATTAAGATGTTTGCTTTAATTTAATATTTTAAATTTTGCATTAGACATTAATATATCAATGTTTCATGGAAATAACAACATATAAGAAAATGTTGATGCTGAAGCTACAAGATGTCTTATCAGAATTTTTTCTTTCCTGCATATATTCTTGGTATACATTTGATAAATCATGGAATTCCTTCTTCCTTCATTATTACCAGTGACCTCACTGGTCTTGAAAGTCATCATGTTTGTAAGGGTGGTACTTTTCAAAGGATCAGCAATTTTAAAATGTTGCTATCCAAATTCATCTTTCTGTTTTGATCATGTTTTTCTTACACAAGAGAAAATACTAATGGATGTGTTTTTGTTTCTTTCTCATATGAAAGACCAAGTAAGTTATTATAGTTTGCATGGAAATTGTGGGCTAAAGGAACTTTTCTTAGCTGCTGGTTTTTCAGTATTGGAACATAAGAGAGAAGGAAAAGACTTAGTGGACATTCTTTCCTCTCCTACATCTTTAGTCATCCAAGGTAGTACCTAAATCAGATAGAAGTCAGAGTCAGTATGTTATGTACAAAGTGGAAGGCTGGCAGTTGAGTAATAATGTGTGCCAATTGCTAACATATCATTGACATGCATTAAAAAAATTCCAACAGAGTTGAAAACCCACTAATATTAAACTTTTGATGAGCTCTTTCTACTATTCTTTCATGAGTTGCCTCCCTGGCTTTGACTTGTTTGTCTAGAGAGCTTTCTTTTCCTCTGCTGTAAGAAAGTATTATAACCAAGAGAAAGTTGTGTGGGATACACAACTTTTCTTTTCAAATGTACTATATGAAAGACATATCCCCCTTGACTGACCCTTCAAGTTGATCTTTTGAAATGTAATAAAGAGATAAAGACCTCCTTGAGTACTGTATTTTTCCCCTGTTTTATTGGGATAGCCATCACTTTTCTTAGGGAACAACAAAGGATATAATGGATACAGAGAATCATTTGATAAAATGTCTCAAGTTAGAAGACAAATGTGCAAGAAGCTGAGAATTTCAGGATGTTTTAAGAAATAGCCTTTTCTTTTCCAACTTGGATGAATAAAACAATAAATGGATAGGTTAAAAAAAAAAAAAAAACTAAAAACAATGAGGAGCAAAATTTTCTTTTTCTCCTGGATTTATAAATCTTAAATTTAACAAAATGCAGACTCACAGCAATCCCTTTCAATATTTCACTTAAAAGAAATTGTAATATAAGTACAAAGATAGTTGAAGAACTCACATTCAAAGCTCTATTCTAAAGTGTTTCGGCATCATGCTTAATATTTTACTATTCTTGTATATGTTAAAAAATGTTAACCATATAAGTATACATGCTAGATTTTACTACAATAGTTAATCACAGTGTATAAAATATTAAACACATACCAGTTAAATGAAATCTGTACCAAAAGTTCAAGAAACTCCTGAAGCATGGTACTAGAATTTAAGAGATCCATGGAAACAGCCACCTATAGAAGGCTTAGCTGTAGTTTTTACATTATTCCAAAGGTTTCTGTCCCTTGCTCCAACAAATGGGAGCAACAAAGAATTTGTGTTGTACAGATTGGGCATAAAGACATATAGATCAGGGTTCATGACTTCAGGAACATCAGGTTCTGCTTCCACCTTCCATTTTGCTAACCGTATCCATTAACCATTTGTTAAGGCTTCACTTTCCTATTACAAGAGAAAGATCCTTTGAAACCACACTGAGAGAAAGAAATGTTTGGAATGCTACTATCACTGGAAGAGGAATGTACTGAATTAAATTCATTCTAAAATGTGAATTATTGGAATAAATCTACCTAAGGAGGCAAAAGACCTGTACTCCAAAAATTATAAGATGCTGATGAAAGCTATACCTTGTTCTTGAATTGGAAGAAGCAATATTGTGAAAATGACTATACTACCCAAGGCAATCTACAGATTCAATGAAATCCCTATCAAATCATCAACGACGTTTTTCACAGAACTAGAACAAAAAATTTTTTAATTTGTATGGAAACACAAAAAAACTCAAATATCAGGGAAATTTTGAGAAAGAAAACCAGACTGGGAGGAATCAGGCTCCCTGACTTCAGACTATACTACAGAGCTACAGTAATCAAAACAGTATGATATTGGCACAAAAAATAGACAGATAAATCAATGGAATAGGATAGAAAATCCAGAAATAAACCCACACACCTATGGTCAATTAATCCATGACAAAAGAGGCAAGAATATATAATGGAGAAAAGACAGTCTCTTTAATAAGTGGTGCTTGGAAAACTGGATACTACATGTAAAAGAATGAAACTAGAAAATTCTCTAACCTACTATACAAAAATAAACTCAAACTGGATCAAAGACATAAATGTAAGACTGGCTATTATAAAATTCTTAGAGGAAAACATAGGCAGAACACTCTTTGACATAAATCACAGCAATATCTTTTTGGATTCGTCTCCTAAAGTAATGGAAATAAAAATAAAAATAAACAAATGGGCTCTAATTAAACTTAAAAGCTTTTGCACAGCAAAGGAAGCCATAAACAAAATGAAAAGACAACCTACAGAATGGAAGAAAACATTTGCAAATGATACAACCAACAAGGGAATAATCTCCAAAATATACAAACAGACCATACAACTCAATATCAAAAAACCGACTCAACCCAATCAAAAAATCGGCAGAAGATCTAAATAGACACTTCTCCAAAGAAGACATATAGATGGCCAAGAGGCACGTGAAAAGATGCTCAACATCGTTAATTATTACAGAAATGCAAATCAAACTACAGTGCAGTATCACCTCACTCCAGTCAGAATGGCCATCATCAAAAAGTCTACAAACAGTAAATGCTGGAGAGGGTGTGGAGAAAAGGTAACCCTCCTATACTGTAGGTGGGAATGTGAATTGGTGCAGCCACTATGGAAAAAAGTCTGGAGGTTCCTTAAAGAACTAAAAAGAGTTCCCTTGTGATCCAGCAATCCCACTTCTGGGCATATATCCAGAGAAAACTATATTTTGAAAATATATATGCAACCGAATATTCATTGCAACATTATTTACAATTGCCAAGACATGGAAGCAACCTAAAGGTCCATGTATGAACAGATAAAGAAGAAGTTTTATATATATATATATATATATATATATATATATATATATATATATATATATATATATATATATATGCCATGTAATATGTAATATATAATATTACCAATAATATATAATATTACTCAGCCATAAAAAAGAATGAAACAATGCCATTTGCAACAACATGGATAGACCTAGAGATTATCATACTAAGTGAGGTAAGTCAGACAGAGAAAGATAAATATCATATGATATCATATGATACATATTGGAATCTAAAAAAAAAAAACAAATCAACTTATTTACAAAACAGAAACAGACTCACAGACAGAAAACAAACTTGTGGTTCCTAAAGGGGGGAGAGGGACGAGGAATAAATTAATAAATTGGGATTGACATATACACACTACTATATATAAAATAGATAACCAACAAGGACCTACCATATAGCACAGGGAAATATACTCGATATCCTGTAATAACCTATATGGGAAAATAATCTGAAAAAGAATGGACATATGTATATGTGTAACTGAATCACTTTGCTGTACACCTAAAACTAACATAACATTGTAAATCAACTATATTTCAATAAAATAAAAATATAACATGTGCATTATCTATATAGAACCTTTGTAAATAATCAGGTTTGACTAAGTTAAAAAAAGGTGAGATGACAATAATTATATAATAAACATGTTGAAGCTTAATACATTTCTAATTGGATTATTTATCTTAGGAACAGGTAAACAGGAAACACTAAAGAGAAATTTAGTTAATTCAAAGAAGTAATTCATAAATGGGTCTCAAACTCCATGAATATTTTTCAACATTATTTTGTGTGATGCATCTGAATTCTTCAAAGGTGCTTTAGGAGCAACCACAGGCCTGCTTGGGCTATATTCTGTGTCTGGCCTTTAGTTCAATGAAAGCAGTTTTGCTTCCAGCTGTTCAAAACATTGGGTTTCAAAATTATATTTAATTAAAAAAATATTTGGGGCCATTCTAGTCTAGTTGATGTTGTGTTCACAATTTTAAAAGATATCTTTTATGTAAAACAAAAAAAAGCACACAACAATTAATAGCTTTTCTATCTGTTTAATCTCTATGTATGAATTTAACATATTTAGATTGAACTGTGCCTAGCAAACCCATTTTTTTATTCTACCAGTGCTTTCCATTGGATGGTATTTCCCAGCCTCCATTGCAATTACATGTGGTCATGTGGCTGAGTTCTGCCAAATGTACTCCACTTCCAGGTCCAGTCCATAAAATCCTTGTACTCCTGATTCACTCTCTTTCTTCACCTGTCACCTCGATATCACTGCCCAGAGTGACCTTGGAAACTAATGATTAAAACTGACACATCCTCCATTGACTTAGGTCACCATATAACTCCATGAGACAGACAGAGCCTTATTCCTGTTCACTTTCTGTGAACTATAGATAAACCTTATACTGGGCTATCAATGATATTTTAGAGCTTATCTGTTACAGCAACAAGCATCACCTTAAATAATACATATGACTTGGAACAATATTTCTGCAAAAACTCTATAGTAAACATTTACCTAATTGTAAAACTTTACAAGAATTCTGATTAAAGTCAGGAAGAAGACAAGAATGCTTGCTATCCCTGATATTTAATACTGTATTGAAAGTCCTAACCAATGAAATAAAACAAGTAAAAAATAAAAATTATAAAGATTGCAAGAGAAAAAACGCTACTGTGTGCATATAACATTATTCTCAATATAAAAATTGTACAAATTAACAGAGCTAATGATAGAGCTTAGTACATTTTCTGGGTAGAAGATCCACAACATAAAAATTGGTAGGTATAAATTCCAACACTGTGAAATAATACATTTCTGTTATTTTTAAGCCACCCATTTGTAGAATTTTGTTAAGAAAACTCTAGGAAAAGAATACACCTACCTTGTCATTTTACCAACTTCCTGAGAACCTAGGAAAGTTTCTCTGTTAACTTACAAAAAGATTTTGGTTAACACAAAATTACATTGAGAGAATTCTTCTGCCATGCTAATCATTTAGACCCTCAATGCTATAAGATAGTCAGAAACCCACAAATACTTCAATGGAAGAGATGCAAACTCATGTCTTTGATTAAATTCTGCTATTTTTAAAAGAAAAAGTGAAGGCAAGGTGTGAAAGTAGAGGAAGGAAGGAGGAATTGAAGTGAATCTTTCATTCTCTTCAACTACTAAATATGTCTACTTGAGACATATTTCATTGCAAGACTTGGAAAACCTCAGTACTGTTTTACTCTGGTTTTCATTGCTTTATCGCACAACAGCAAAGGAGCTACGTAAATGGAAACTGTCAATCCACTAAAAAGAAACAGCAGTTATGGTCTCCATAATAACCTTCACTGTCCCAAAAAGTGAGGAATTAGTGGAAGGAGTAATAAGAATCTGTGTGTCTCAAGGAATTCTGGTTTCCCAACAATGACAGATAGGTGGGAGGAGAGTTAACCACTGAATTGGGCTCCAAGACCTCAAGGAACAAGATGAGTTAATATGAGTTTTATGATGATTCACACTGATTCTCAAAGCCTAGCATGTGCATAATAGGTTCAAAATATTCCTTGGGTCATTTCTAAATCCAACAGTGATGCTAATTTAATTTATTCTCTAAAGTTTGATCAGTATGAGCTATATTAATACAGCAAGCACATCAGTGTGAAAAGATTGTTACTTTTATCATTGAAGACCATGGTTCTCAAGCTGGTTTCCTATAAGAATTGCTTTGAGCACCGTTAGAAACTCATATTACTGGGCTCTACCCAAGATTTAAAGTGTCAGAACCCCCAACTGGGACATATCTGTGTTTTAAATAAAATCCCCATGTTTATCTGGTGCAACCAGCATTGCATGGATTTCCACATGGTAGTCATGTATCTAAAGAGTCACCCGAGTAAGGCTGGAAAAAGACTCTACAGATACTCACCCTTTATTATGTACATAGTCAATGCTATGTGTTTTGCTAGGTTATCTCGTTAATCCTCATAGAAATTCTATGAAAGAGGAAGTAGTGTTAATCTCCTTATAGAACAAATGGAAATGAGACACAGATTACATAAATAAATTGCAGCAGTAAAGTGCAAGACAAGAGTTGGAGCTGACATACAAATCCAAGTTTGTCAAACTGCAAGCTCATAATCTTTTTATAATGGCCTCCAATTTCATGGCCAAAATAGTTCTTATGAATGAAATGGATCAAGGAAAAAACAAAACAAAACAGTTCACTTCTATTCAAGATGATCTGTGGAAGATGGTAGAGAGCACCGTTCCCCCTCCCACCAGGGGGTATTAACATATAATAATGTCTAATTTTAATAATAACAGCAGTATTACATAAGGTTGTATGCTTTTCAGAGAGTTTTCACATAAAACATCTTATTAGATCCTATCAACAATCTTCTGTGGCAGGTAGGACAGAGATTATTAACATTTATACATTTATAGATGAGGACAGGGTGGCTCAGGGAAGAAGAAAAGGAGACATTTCAAGATTACACTGACAATGAAAAGTTATTAATTCTTTCTGCTTCCACTCTCCCATAATATATCTTTATCTTTTTTGAGGAAGTCATACTTGTCTTCACTGTTTACTCCAACCTCATCAAGTGTGAAATCTGATTTTTAGAAGCCAAAATGATAGTGGAAATGACTGAAAATGACAGTGTAATAAGAAAGTAAACGTGGGTTTCAGATTGAGATTTACGTCTACAATTTACTAAATATATGAAAAGGAAAACTAAACTCTAAGGCTCAGCTTTACTCCCCTGTAAAATGTACATGAAACTAATATTCCATATATTAGAGAATTTGGAAGAATATAAATTACCTATCCCAGTGCCCTGAAATCAGGCACAATAAGTGCTGGCACTATCACCACTATTGCAAAGGCATCCACAGATATGCAGATAGCACAGATAGCAGAAGGAAGATATCAGGAATCCAGGGGGTGCTATTACACAGAACCTTTGGCAGAGAGTGAGGCGTATATCGTTATCTTTTCTTTGGGGAGATAGAGGTAGTCTCCATCCCAAGAATAAAATGGAGGCCCTTTGTGGGGAACACTGAGAATTTTTATAATAGCTTGAAGAGAAATCCTTTGAATACCTTACATTTGGGGAGATTTGAGTAATTGTTTTCTGGGTCTGGCAATGCCTTTTGTGTAGCTTTTCACTTTTGAGCTGAAGGGACCAGGGGAAAGCTTGTGTGAGCTGGCTGCTTAGGGATACTCCCAGCTTCTCATCTTAAGAAAAAATTGATAAATGAGACCTTCAGCTTTCCTTCAAAATTGTCATAGTTTGATTTACCACATTAGATAGAAGACAGGACTTCAGTGCAGCAGCTCCAACTAGGAAAACAAATTATGCATTTGTCTCAAACAACTTGATCTCCTTAGGACTAGGGCCTAGCAGGCAGAGGATAGAGAGAAAACAAAACAAAACCAACCAACCAAACAATCAAACAAAATGTAACCATGGTTCAGTACTTACTATGGGCCAGAGATATGCTTTGGGTAGTTTACTTTTTAAAACCCATAATAAGTCTTTAAGAGAGGTGTTTTGGTTCTGCTTTACAGAAGACTAAACTGACATTAAAAGAGTTTAAGTGACTCTCTCAGGGATTTCCAAAACATAATTATTGAGCTGGTATTAAAATTCATGTCTGCTTGTCTGAAGAAACTATTTTCACTCTGTCATGCTGCCTACTATTTTGTACATTATGTACCTGTGGTTTTAAATTTTCATTCAGTTTAAAATTGAAATATAGTATACAGAGATAGAAAGATTTCTATATTTTCTTTAACATCTTTATTGGAGTATAATTGCTTTGCATTGCTGTGTTAGTTTCTGCTGTATAACAAAGTGAATCAGCTATACATAAACATATCACCTCCCTCTTGTGTCTCCCTCCCACCATCCCTATCCCACCCCTCTAGGTGGTCACAAAGCATCAAGCTGGTCTCCCTGTGCTATGCGGCTGCTTCCTACTAGCTATTTTACATTTGGTAGTGTATACGTGTCCATGCCACTCTCTCACTTAGTCCCAGCTTACCCTTCCCCCTCCCCGTGTCCTCAAGTCCATTCTCAACGTCTGCGTCTTTATTCCTGTCCTGTCCCTAGGTTCTTCAGAACCATTTTTTTCTTTTTTTAGATTCCGTATATGTGTTAGCATAATGGTATTTGTTTTTCTTTTTTTGACTTACGATATTTTAAGCATTGTGTCTAACCCCCAAATGAAGGATTGGTTATAGTTATTCTTCAAAGATTATTTTTCTTCCTTCCCATTTTGAATTCAAGAACTGAGGTGTTACATCAATTACCCTCTGAAGACTTGCACAGGGGCTGTGAATAAGACTCCTCCTACCTTCACACTCTCACTTTTCCTTGGGATTCAAAAACAATGCAACAACACAACAAGAACAGTGATGGGCAAACAAAGGTCCCTGTCTTGATTGATCTGTTCTTCATTCCCACTGCCAACTCCTTCTCCATACAATGCTTTACAATGCACTGCATCTATAATACCCTGCCATATCAAAATTAGTATGAACATAATAAACTTCAGGCACAAAAGCCTCTAATCCTCACACCATTCCAGAGCCATTATGGTGACAATGACATAATTTATAAAAAGGAAAATTAGCAAAGCTCTGTGCCAGTTATCAGAAACAAAGCACATGTCCGAGGCACACATCAGAGACCTCACTTTCAAATTTTAAATTACTTGTAGCTCTTCACCTTAAGATTTCAAAGTGGTGTCATCTGGAGCTTTGAATTTAAGCATAACTCCAACAAATCAGATTTATTGGGGAATAACTGAAAATTCTGTGCATGAGAATAAACAATTTTTCCTTTTATGAGTTTATATACTTCCTAATTGTGCTCTGGCTTTCTCTTCAAGTCACAGGGTCGTCCATGTCAGCTTTGCTTACCACTTTTCCTTCTCTCGATTCTGAATGTGCTTGATACCCAAAGGAAAAAAAAGTCTGGTTTTATTTAAAATTGGCTTTAGTGTTTGTATGCGTTGTATTTAAGACATAAAAATCAGAAAATTAGATAGATTCCTGACAGCCATGGGAATTAATTACTTCTACCCATTACACGTCAAGACCAAATTATTTTACTTCTTGAAACAGTTTTTCTTAATTGTTTCATGCTTTGCAGAGTCATATTAAACCCAAATAGTCACTTCTTTGGTTTTATCGACAATGTATGGTTTGAATTATGTTGTTGATGGTCTTTTTGGAAACTGTACTTTTTACTATTTCTTTTCTTTCCTGCTTCCATTTGTAATTTGATGGTGGCAGGGCCTTACCTAAATTAAAGTTTGTTTTATTCTTTAGAGTTACTTCAATTGATATATATTTTCAATATTTACAAGCTACATCTAATGGAATCAAGAATAAGAATTTTTTGCTCTTAATTTTTCCTTTGGCTGTATTTTTTTCAATATGGTAGCCACTGCCCACATGTAGTTATTTAAATAATTTAATGTAATTAAAATTAAGCAAAATTAAAATGTAAGTTTGTCGGTAATATTGACCATGTATCAAGTTCTCTCTCTATGGTAACCTGTGGCTAGTGGTTACTATTCTGAACAGCAGAGGTAAAGAACATTTCTATCATCATTGCAGAAAGGTCTATTAGACAGAACTGCTTCAAGGGCTCCTTCCAGATGATGAAGCAACTGCTTCTTCACAGAGTTGTAATGAAGAGTTACCAAAAGAAACATCCAAACACTCCCCCCAAACCCTAAGTGTCTTTATGATGACACAGGTTCATTAAATACTCATTTATTGGACTACTGGTTATGGTCTATAACAGGGTTCTGGTTTGAGTGTAAGAATGTTCATCACTGGAAATCCAACGGCCTTCCATGTGGTTATTTGCATGAGGGATCAAGGATTCAAATACGAAAGGGCCAGTAAGAAAGGCTTATTATTGAGAGTGTGTTTAGCATGTATAGAAGAAGGTAGAGGGGAGGGAAAAAATTGGTATACCCTGTTATAAGTGAAATTTAAATTTATTGGTTGAGATCTCCAGATGCAAGCTCCTAGGGGAGATAATTATTCATTATAAATGGAAGACATGTTTAGCTAGAGTTTATAAAACACTGAGGCACAAGGTACATACCTCTGGGATACTTAGAAGAAAATAAAACTAAAGGAAGCAGATATTCCTTCCCAATGTCCTTTTGGCACCTGGGCAGATGGAGACTATATCTACAAGAGACCATTGGAAACAATGACATCTAGTGAGGTAATACAGTGTCTCTTGGAACAATAGGTGACCTGAGAGGACTGACAGCCTTGAGACATCAATAACATCCCCTGGAAGGACCTGGTGCAGTATCATCAGAGCCTCTCAGGGAACACAAAGAGCAGGAGATGCATCTAGGATGGAGAGAGGTAACCTAATGGCAAAGAGTAGAAGTTAAGAGATGCCTTACAAAGAATTGTTGTCCACTTCTCAGTGCTTATCAGTATAAAAAATAAGATGATACATTTTAGTTTATCAGAGAAGTAACATGGTTTAATACTTGCATTAATATTTGAATACATGGTTCTTGGTGGGGTTGAAATGGCTACAATAATCTAGTATATTAATTTAGGGTAACATTACATTAAATTGCAGGGAGTACAATGTACATATTTATATGTATTTTTGTACAACAAAGCACTGATGAGGATGAGTAACTGTTAAATAAACAATTTCCCCCTTTCTTTTTTTTCATCATTTGTTTTTAAGCTATCTGGGCACTATTTACTATCAGTAAATAATAAAGTATTCTTCAACATTGGTAGGTTGAGGTAAGCTTTATCAATTAAATCCAAACACCTAAGGGAATCAAGGAAAAAGTTGGAATTTGGGGATTTACAAGTACACCTATGAACTAAAACTGTGACTCACTCAGCAGCTAATAACACATGTCTGAATATTAACTCTCACTTCCTGCTGTCCTGCTATACTATTCATTACAAGAAATGAGACCCAACTGAATAAACATTGCGAACAAAGATTGAAATTAAAGAATTCAATGTGAATCTGAATCATTCCTTCCCTATTGACCCTGAATGAGAAAAACACATAAATGTACGTTTATTTGTTTGTTTGTTTGTCTTTCTCCCTCTTCTTGTCATAAAAATATCTTATGCACTTCTCAGAAGCTGGAGCTCTTGCATAGCTCTGTCATCAATTAACCATGTAACCTAGATCAAAAGCTACATTTATTTCCATTTTGTCATAGGTAACATTCAGATAGCAACCCCCATTTTATATGTGAAAATGTGAATGGGAAACCAAGAAAAAGAACCATGCAAATGCTGTTTATTGAACATGCGCCAGGTATCAGGTACATTTACTAAAATTTTTAATACTACTTTCTTTTAAATAATCTATGATGTAGTATAATGGAAATCTGTAATATGTAGTAATCCTCCCAGAATCTGGATACTCTCCTTAGTTTGGGGCTTGCAAAAATTGAAGGGAAGCAGAGTTCACCTCTTACTATCAGAGTCTAGGTGTTGGGTGTCAGGGCTTACCTTTGCTCCTTAAAACTAAAGCACAGCCACAGTACCTAAGAAAGTCCACTTGCCTAGAAAATTGAATCTTGAGTTACTCAAAGGTTCAGGGACTGTTTGCAATGACTGTGGCAGAGAATCTATAATAAAATCCCATCCACCACTCCATAAAAAAATTTAATGTGGTAGGATCATGGCTGCACCTGGCATTCTTTGGTCCCTACTCACTTTTTCTCTACCTTCTTATGGCTTCTGGGAGTTTCCTGATATCTCCTCAATACATTATCCTCCTGTTAAATTTAGCTAAAGTAGTTTCTGTTTGTTTTCTTTTTATTTCACAGAAGAAAGAGGTAGAGGTCAGACCTCTCAGGTGGTTTATGTATGTACAGAGAACACAATGCTCAGGTAAATACTTTTTAGAGTCAGTCTCTAAATAAGGTTCTAATGAGAATGTCCAATGCCACTCTTTTCTGAAGAAAATAGAAGAGATTCAATACATATTCCACCAGTTATCTCTCAGGTTTTTCTCTTTATCAAAATCAATAGAGCAAGAGTTACAAAACTTCAGGTGCCTAAGATTTACCTGTGGAGCTTGTTAAAATGCAGATTTCTAGGCCAGGGTGGGGACCCCATTTTAGCAGACACCACACAGATTTTATTGTCATTGATGAATCCTGCAGAAAGGCTGAGGCTAAAGGGACCAACTTTTCTACCTTTTCCTCCCTCTTTTATTTCTTTTCAGTGGCCTCCAAGGGAGTTGCTGTCCATATCCCACCCATTCTGGCCTCTGTCCACCGTGTACTCCCAATTACCTGGAAGAACTGCTGGAGCACTGGCTTAGGCATGTGCAAATCTTTCACTGAGTATCTCTGATTCTTAAGACTATTTTTGGAATAATAATATGCAAGACAGACCCTCAGGATCCAATTCCTGGTGCTAGTGCACTGGCTGATTTGACAAACAAGCCTGCTCAGTGACCTTGTGTTGATAACACAGATGTTGTTCTGGACTATGGGTGTCAGGTTTCTTAGGCCACTTACTATCCTCTTTCTGATCTAGACTCAACTCACAGCACTTTATAGTTACATCTGGTAATGATTTTTCTGCTGTGACCAAGATGTTGCCAAAGTTTTTCCATTTTCCTCTTTCCATTTCTGAGACTGCGAAAGTGCTATTATTTCCCAATGTAAAGCATCCTTACATATAAGAAAATACTTTGTTTCTTTAGTGGCTTACACTTTCCAGTTCAGCAATCAGAAAAGAAAGTGAGGCTTTTATCTAGCTCCATTTCAAAAATCTTGGGAGAAAGTCTAGAATTAGGCAAACGTGAATAATGTGCTCACTTATGGGAAGAGGGAGAACTATTTTTAAACAGGCAAAGAGTACTAGTAGAGATATCATTATGAGGGAATAATCTTAGATGCCATCATGATGATTTCTGATAAGACTCACAGAAGATTCTCTGGTTAGACTGAATCCTCCTCCTATCCTTTATGCTTCCATTTTCTTGTCTCACTTACATTGGCTAAACTTGGGTTCTACAGTTGAACAGGTACTTTCAGGGGAAAGCTAGATATTTCTCAATATTTTTTCTTTCTAGATTAAAATTTAAAGGACATTAACCAAATGCCTACTATGTGGCAGGCATATTTGTAGATTACCTCATCAAATTCTCACTCTCAGTGAGAGAGATGATATTTTTCACAATTTATGAAAAATAAACCAGCTGAGAGATTAAACAACTTGCCAAAGATTACACAGCCAATAAATAGTTAATGTAAGATGTGAATTCAATCCTTGATTTCAAGACCAATGCTCTTCCCACTATTATACAGGTGTAATATATTCACCACTCAAGCATGATCAACCAAGAATTGGATGCTGAACCCAAACCATTCAGCTTTAATTTATCACTGACAGCTTTTAATCTCAGTTGTACTATGTTTTCTTTGCACCTGTCCCCATATAAGGAAGATTCTTATATCTAACACTCCATCCATAGTACTTCACCTATTCCTATTCTTCAATAACATATTTCCTGTGCCCAACTAGATTTCTTACTTTTTTGAGCACTTAACAAACTTCTTTAGCCACCTGTATCATTTCTGGCTTGAAACCATGACCTTGTTTTTGATCCTTTCCTCATTCACTTCACAAATAATTTTTGAACACCTGTTATGACTTCTCCGTCTCTTATATGCAATTAGCCACTGGGTTTTCTTTCTCTTTGATTAAATCTATGTGCTTTAATCTTTGAAGTGAATATTTGATTTGATTTTTCCACTCAATTCCTAGTTCACTGCTTCCTACAGTCCACTCCTAGATTACTGCAGTAACCCTTGGCTGGTATCCCTGTCATTAATATACCTCAGATTGCCACCATCTTCCACTAAATCAATTTAGGTGCTCAATTCACACACCACCTCCTTGGGGATGCCTTATTTTGTTTTCCAGGACTAAACTAGTTACTAGAAGTACTCTATTCAATATTTTAAAACAGACTTTAAAAAGATTGCTTTAAAAGAAATTTAGCAAAGGGCTATATTGTGGTGATCATAAACATAAACTTACTAGAAAAATGAAAACCACAAAACTCCTAATAAAATTTAAATGTGTTTTTATGGATTTGGATGAATTTTCCAGTGATAGCCCTATACATGGATTAAAACAATGCCATATCTCAAACTACATAAAGTTGAATATGAGCTCCAGAGATTTGTTCAATGACTCCAAGAGTAGCAATAGTGAGGTCAATGACATTGACACTGAAGATGAATGTGAGAATGAAAAATAAGCAACATTTAAAAATTAGAGAGTGGTCAAGATGGTGGAATAGGAGGGCCTGGGGTTCACTTCTCCCCACAAGTACATCAAGAATGCATCTACAAGTGGAAAAATTCACACAGAGCACCAGCTGAATACTAGCAGAGGACCTCAGACACATAAAAGGACAAGAAAAGATTCTTGAATAACTGGGTAGGATGAAGAAGAGAAAGGGAAGACAAAGAAAAGAGGAAACGGGATGGGACCCACACCCCTGGAGTGGGGATGAAGGAGAGGAGAGGTTACTGCATCCCCTCACCAGTGGAAAATACCCTGAAATAGAGGGGAAGCTTTGGGAGCTATTGGAAGAAAGTGCAGTGGCTGCTCTGTGGCAGGCAGGATAGAGCAAGACTTGCACAGATGGTCTGTATCATAGCCCTGCGTGCCCCAGTCTGAGACTGGTGTCCACCATTATAGGTGGGGGCTGGGTGCTAAAGTGTGGGGTTACAAGAGTGGGCCTGGGAAGAGGACTGCTGTTGGCTGCACGGACATGGCCTGAAGGGGTGGGAGTGAGGAGCTCAGCTGTGTGGAGACAGCCTGTGGGGATAGGAGTGAGGAGCTCCAGAGCTGGGAATGATCCTGGAGGAAGCACAGACTGCCTTGGAAGCGAGTTGTCATTGTTAAGTGGTGCTCAAGGGGTGGGGCCACCATCATGGACTTTCTCCCCACACACTGGCCCCTGATGCTGTAGGCATTGGGTGGGATTCCCAACAGAGTGATTGCACATGCCCCAGTTTTGTTTTGTTTTTTTTTTTAACATCTTTATTGGAGTATAATTGTTTTACAATGGTGTGTTAGTTTCTGCTGTATAACAAAGTGAATCAGCTATACATAAACATATATCCTGATATCTCCTCTCTCTTGCATCTCCCTCCCACCTTCCCTGTCCCACTCCTCTAGGTGGACGCAAAGCACCAAACTGATCTTCCTGTGCTATGTGGCTGCTTCCCACTAGCTATCTATTTTACATTTGGTAGTGTATATATGTCCATGCCACTTTCTCACTTCGTCCAAGCTTAGACTTCCCCCTCCCTGTGTCATCAAGTCCATTCTCTACATCTGTGTCTTTATTCCTGTACTGTCCCTAGGTTCATCAGAACCCAGTCTTAACTGCCTATCCCCCTCCTGCCTGAGCAAGCATGTGTGTCCCAATCAGTTGCCACCTCTAGACCCCCCCACCCAAGCAAGTAAGTGTCCCCCAGTCAGCTGCTGCCTTCGTCCCCTCTCGTCTGGGCAGGGAGCAGACTCTTGAGAGTGGCCCACATGCAGAGGTGGGGCCAAAACTAAAGCTGAGCCACAGGGGCTGTGTGATTAAGGAAGAGGGACAGAAATCTCTCTGTGCAGCTGCAAAAGTCACAGATTAAACCATTGCAATCGGCCTGATATATCCAACAGCTGCAGAACATCTGAGTGAACAATGAGTGCTCTCACAAGTGAGACCAGTGTAGCTTTAGCAGCTGTGGCATTTGAGGACATGTACACGTGGGACTTGGGCCAGGTCAGAGTCTGAGCTGCCACCATGGTGCCCACAGTGTGTCCAGAGACCTACCTAGAGGTATTGGAGTTTCTCCTGGAGAGGAGGGGGATGACTGTGGCTCACCTTGGGGTAAAGATACTGATGGTGGAGGCCCCAGAGAATTGTTTTGTTGCTATTGTTTTAATTTTAATTATATATTTATTTTTAAATTTTTAAATATATTTTTTGTCTATTTTTAGTTTTTTGGTTTATTTTTGTTTGGGTTTATTGTCTTTTTTGTTTTTTAAAAAAATTTTTCTTTTCTGGTTTAGTTTTTTTGTTTTTTAGGTTTTTTTGTTTTGTTTTATTTGTTGTTGTCATTTATTTGTGTTTATTTTTTGTTTTCTTTGTTTTTTGTTCTTTTTGTTTTCTTTTTTGTTTATGTTAGCTTTGTTTTTATTGCTTTTTTGGTATTTTTGTTTGGTTGTTTTCTTTGTGTTTTTTTGTTTCTGTTTTTTATTTTTGTTTGGTTTTGTTTTTATTGTATGTCTTGTTTTTTGTCTGTTTCCCTTTTCCTGCTTTGTTGTCATTTTGTGTGTCTATTTTTTGTTTTCTTTGCTTTTCTTGTTTTTTGTATTTGTTAGTTTTGGGTTTTTTAATATTTAGGTTTTTTTTTTAAAACGTTTCTCTAATTTATTTATTTATTTTATATTTATTTTTAGCTGTGTTGGGTCTTCGTTTCTGTGCAAGGGCTTTCTCCAGTTGCGGCGAGTGGGGGCCACTCTTCATCGTGGTGCGCGGGCCTCTCACTGTCGTGGCCTCTCCTGTTGTGGAGCACAAGCTCCAGACGTGCAGGCTCAGTAATTGTGGCTCACGGGCTTAGTTGCTCTGTGGCATGTGGGATCTTCCCAGACCAGGGCTCGAACCCGTGTCCCCTGCATTGGCAGGCAGATTCTTAACCACTGCGCCACCAGGGAAGCCTTGTTAGTTTTGTTTTTATTGTTTGTTTTAGTTTTGCAGTTTTTTCTTTCGTTGGTTGTTTTCTTTTTTGGCTTCTTTATGTTTTGTTTGTTTTTGTTTTTGTTTCATTGGTTTTGTTTTTATTGTTTGTCTTGGTTTTCATTGTCTGTTTGTTTTCTTTTCCTTTTTTTTTTTCTTGGCTGCATCACGTGGCTTCTGAAGTCTTGGTTCACCAGATGGCGGTCAAACCTGAGCCCTCATGGTGGGAGTGCTGTGTCCTGGCCACTAGACCACCACAGAATTCCTGGTCCAAGCAATATCAATTGGCATGAGGTCTCCCAGAAGTCCCCATCTTGGCACCAAGACCTGGCTCAATCCAACAGCCTGCAAGCTCCAGTGCTGGAAGCCTCAGTCCAAACAACCAGCAACACAGGAACACAGCCTCACCCATCAGCAGACAGGCTGCCTAAAGTCATACTAAGCTTACAGACACCCTAAAACACACCCTTTGAAATGGCCCTGTTCACCAGAGGAAAAAGACCCAGCTTCACCTACCAGAACACAGGCACGAGTCCCTCCCACCAGGAAGTTGACAGAAACCCCTGGACCAACCTCACCCACTAGGAGGCAGACACCAGAAGTAAGAGGAACTATGACCCTGCAGCCTGCAGGAAGGAGACCACAAACACAGTAAGTTAGACAAAATGAGATGACAGAGGAATATGCTGCAGATAAAGGAGCAAAGTAAAAACCTACAAGACCAACTAAATGAAGAAGAGATAGGCAATCTACCTGAAAAAGAATTCAGAATAGTGATAGTAAAGATGATGCAAGATCTTGGAAATAGAATGGAGGCACAGATCAAGAAGATACAAGAAGGGTTTAACAAGGCCCTAGAAGAACTAAAGAACAAACAGATGAACAATAAAATAAATGAAATGAAAAATACACTAGAAGGAATCAATAGCAGAATAACAGAGGCAAAAGAACAGATAAGTGAGCTGGAAGACAGAATGGTGGAAATCACTGTCACAGAACAGAATAAAGACAAAAGAATGAAAAGAAATGGGGACAGTTTCAGGGACTTCTGAGACAACATTTAATGCACCTATATTTGAATTATAAGGGTCCCAGAAGAAGAAGAGAAAGAGAAAGTGTCAGAGAAAATATTTGAAGATATTATAGTTGAAAAATTCCCTAACATGGGAAAGGAAATAGACACCCAAGTCCAGGAAGTGCTGAGAGTCCCATACAAGATAAACCCAAGGAGAAACATGACGAGACATGTATTAATCAAACTAAAGAAAATTAAATACAAAGAAAAAATATTAAAAGCAGAAAGAGAAAGCAACAAATAACATACAAGGGAATCCCCATAAGATTATCAGCTGATTTTTGAGCAGAATCTCTGCAGGCCAGAAGGGAATGGCCTGCCATATTTAATGTGATGAAAGGGAAAAACCTACAACCAAGAATACTCTACCCAGCAAGGCTCTCATTCAGATTTGACAGACAAATCAAAAGCTTTACAGACAAGCAAAACCTAAGAGAATTCAGCACCAGCAAACCAGCTTTACAACAAATACTAAAGGAAAATCTCTAGGCAGGAAGCACAAGAGAAGAACAAGAAAAAGACCTACAAAACAAACCCAAAACAATTAAGAAAATGGCAATAGGAACATACTTGTTGATAATTACCTTAAATGTAAATGGATTAAATGCTCCAACCAAAAGACATAGACTAGCTGAATGGATACAAAAACAAAAACTGTATGTATGCAGTCTACAAGAGACCCACTTCAGATCTAGGGACACATACAGACTGAAAATGAGGGGATGGAAAAAGATATTCCATGCAAATGGAAATCAAAAGAAAGCTGGAGTAGCAACACTCATATTAAATGAAATAGACTTAAAAATAAAGACTGTTACAAGTGAAAAGGAAGGACACTACATAATGATCAAGGGACCAATCCAAGAGGAAGACATAACTATTGTAAATATATATGTACCCAACATAGGAGAAGCTCAACACATAATGCAAATGCTATCAGCCATAAAAAGGGAAATCAAGAGTAATACAATAATAGTGGGTGACTTCAACACCCAACTTACACCAAAGGATAGATGATCCAGACAGAAAATAAATAAGGAACATAAGCCTTAAATAACACATTAGAACAGGAGACTTAATTGCTATTTATAGGATATTCCATCCAAAAGCACCAGAATACACTGTCTTTTCAAGTGTACATGGAATATTCTTCAGGATCACATCTTGGATCACAAATCAAGTCTTGGTAAACTTAAGAAAATTGAAATCATATTAAGCATCTTTTCTGATGACAACACTATGAGATTAGAAATCAATTACAGGAAAAAAACACTGTAAGAAAAACAAACACATGGAGGCTAAAAAAAAAAATGTTACTAAATAATCAATGGATCACTGAAGATAATCAAAGAGGAAATCAAAAAATATCTAGAGAAAAAAGACAATGAAAACACAACAATCCAAAACCTATGGACACAGCAAAAGCAGTTCTAAGAGGACAGTTTATAGCAATACAATCTTACCTCAAGGAACAAGAAATATCTCAAATAAACAACCCATTCTTACACATAAAGCAACTAGGGAAAGAAGAACAAACAAAGCCAAAAGTTAGTAGAAGGAAAGAAATAATAAATATCAGAGTAGAAATACAGACAAAGAAAACAATAGCAAAGATTAATGAAACTAAAAACTGGTTCTTTTAGAAGATAAACAAAATTGATAAACCTTTAGTTAGACTCATCAAGAAAAAAAGGGAGAGGATTCAAATCAATAAAATTAAAAATGAAAAAGAAGAAGTTACAACTGACACTGCAAAAATACAATGGATCATAAGAGACTACTACAAGCAACTATATGCCAATAAAATGGACAACCTAGAAGAAATGGACAAATTCTAAGAAAGATACAACCTTCCAAGACTGAACCAGGGAGAAAGAGAAAATATGAACAGACCAATCACAGGTACTGAAATTGAAACTGATGAAAAATCACCCAACAAACAAAAGTCCAGGACCAGATAGCTTCACGGTCAAATTCTATTAAGCATTTAGAGAAAAGTTAACACCTAACCTCTTGAAATGCTTCCAAAAATTGCAGAGGAAGGAACACTCCAAAACTCACTCTACGAGGCCACCATCACCCTGATACCAAAACCAGACAAGGATATCACAAGAAAAGAAAATTACAGGCCAATATCAATGATGAATGTAGACACAAAAATCCTCAACATAATACTAGAAAAAAAAATCCAACAACACATTAAAAGGGTCATACACCCTGATCAGTGAGATTTATCACAGGGAATCAAGGTTCTTCAATGTATGTAAATCAATCAATGTAATACACCACAATAACAAATTGAAGAATAAAAAACATATGATCATCTCGATAGATGCAGAAAGATCAGATGAGGGCGTCCTCTCATCACTTTTGTTCAAAATTGTTTTGGAAGTTGGCCATCAGAAAAGAAAAAGAAATAAAATGAATCCAGATTAGAAAAGCAGTAAAACTGTCACTGTTTGCAGATGACCATGATGTCATGATACTATTCAAAGAAAATCCTAAATATGCTACCAGAAAACTACCAGAGCTCATCAATGAATTTGGTAAAGTTGCAGGATACAAAATTAATACACAGAAATCGTTTGCATTCCTATACACTAACAATGAAAGATCAGAAAGAGAAATAAAGGAAACAATCCCATTCACCATTGCATCAAAAAGAGTAAAATACCTAGGACTGCACCTACCTAAGGAGGCAAAAGAACTGTACTCAGAAAACTATAAGATACTGATGAAAGAAATAAAAGATGATACAAACAGATGGAGAGATATACAATGTTCTTGGATTGGAAGAATCAATATTGTGAAAATGACTATACTACCCAAAGCAATCTACAGATTCTATGCAATCCCTATCACACTGTGGCATTTTAAAAAATAGCATCAAAGAATGGCATCTTTCACAGAATTAGAACAAAATATTTTACAATTTTTATGGAAACATAAAAGACCCCAAAGAGCAAAAGCAATCCTGAGAAAGAAAAACAGAACTGGAGGAATCAGGGTCCCTGTCTTCAGACTATACTACAAAGCTACAGTTATCAAAACAGTATAGTACTGGCACAAAAACAGAAATATAGAACATGAAAGAAAGCCATAGATAAACCCACACACTTATGGTCACCTAATCTATGACAAAGGAGGCAAGAATATACAATGGAGAAAAGACAGTCTCTTCAATAAGTGGTGCTGTGAAAACTGGACAGCTACATGTAAAAGAATGAAATTAGAACACACTCTAACACCATTCACAAAAATAAACTCAAAATAGATTAAAGACCTAAATGTAAGGCCAGATACTATAAAACTTTAAGAAGAAAACACAAGGAGAACGCTCTCTGACGTAAATCGTGGTAAGATCATTTTTCACAGCAAATTAATCCATGAACAAAATGAAAAGAAAACCCTCACAATGGGAGAAAATATTTGCAAACAGAACAACCAACAAGAGATTAATCTCCAAAATATACAAAGAGCTCATGCAGCTCAATATTAAACAAACAAACAAAACAAACAACCCAATCAAAATATGGGCAGAAGATCTAAATAGACATTTCTCCAAAGAAGACATACAGATGGAAAAAAAAATATGAAAAGATGCTCAACATCAGTAATTATTAGATAAATGCAAATCAATATTACAATGAGGTATCACCTCACACCAGTCAAAATGACCATCATCAAAGCATCTACAAATAATAAATTCTGGAGAGCGTGTGGAGAAAATGGAACCCTCCTATGCTGTTGGTGGGAAAGTAAATTCGTACAGCCACTATGGAGAACAGTTCATATGACTAAAAAATTAAACTTGTTGAGGCATCAAGAAGATTCTCATTTTTCCCCTTTCCCAGCTTTCTATTTATGAAAGCCCTTTTTACATATTTTAAAAAACCCACACCTGTCACTAGTCCTAAATCTTACTATGTTTTATTATTTGGAGGACTCTAAAAAAATGAGACAATTTCAAATATAGATATCTGAGATTTTTTTTTTTTTAAATCACAGAACCAGAAACCTGTAGAAGGTTTCTCTGTATACGTTTTGGCTAAAATCCAAGAGGAACATCATAAATGTGATCTTTTTGCATGGATTAGTATTACCTGAATTCACATATAGTGAGGAGTGGTAAGAAGAATGATAGTTTTACTTAGCAACCTCAAGTCTTCCTTCTCCAGTCCAAAGTCAAAAAATTGAATCTTTTCCAGGGGTGTATACTGTGAAATCAAAACAAAGAAAGCATTAGTAAGAAATATTAAAGATAGCTTATTTCACCTGGATGACAAACCTACTGTCAAACAATCCCCGAAGTCCCTTCTTTTACTTCTTCCCTTCCCTTGCCTTCTGCTTTCTTCCTTTTCTATGTCTTCTCTTCTTCCCCTTCTCCCCTTCTACCATCTTCCCTTTCTTCTCCTTCTCCTCCCCCTTCTTCTCTCTCTCCTCCTCCTGCCCTCAGATTTAGAATTCTGAAGTGACATGGTATTACCTAATAACATATTAGTTTGAAAGTGACTGATAGTGTGCACTAGTTTGGTAATTAGGTCAAATGAGAGTAAGTATTTAGGACTGTATAGGCACCATTAGTCAGAAAAATTACTCAACTAAATAGAACGATGCCAGCCTATAGCCAGAACATGTGAGAAACAATCAAATTTCTGCTTCATGTGGTCTTTTCCCCATATATTGAATAAACTAAGAATGTATTTCTAAAGTTTTGAAGAAAATATATTTAATGCACTTGATGATATAAAAAATTATCAAAAATATTTTTAAAAGACTGTTTTGAAATGAACAACTTTTGCAATTTTCTTAACTTTTTCTGTCTATATCAGGTTGAACTATGGTGCACCTAGGTGAATGAAACAAAGCTATAATCAGTAGTCATTTTAACTATTTTTAATTCTTTATATTTCTCTCCAAAATTCAGAAAATGAGTTATTATAATGACTGGGTTTTTAATATTCTTTTGTAAACAATGAGGTTTCTAATTATTTGCTGTTAGCAACATTGAAGGAGGGCATAATTGAGTTGCCTGCTGATGTATAATTAAGAAGAGTTTTTGATAACATTTGGTCTTTTTGGTTTTAGAAACTGATATTTCAGAAGTGTTTTAAAAAACTCATTGACATTACAAAGAATAAATTCCTTTTATTCCACCTTGTCCATATGAGTAATCTTTCTCTGCACAAAAATCTCAAAAAATAAACAAAAAGAGGCACAAAAGTAATGTTGAGCCTTGTCTCAATTTTGCAGCGTTTTTCTTCCACAGACACCTAAACTTCTTAGAAAAAAATGGCATCTTTATGTCATTAAGGGATTACTTTTTAATAAAATTATATATGTTTGGTAGTTTATCGAAGTCCCTAATATGTTTGTGTCATTTTGGTCAGTTGTGTGTTAATTATAATCATCATGATGAGACATGTGCTGTCTACATTTGCTAAGGAGGCAACTAATTATACTTGTTATGATGACTTGATATAGAAGGGATCGTCTAATGCTTAAAGTCTTATAATCACAGTTTTTTAAATATACTAAAATATTTTGTAGCAGAAAACTGTAATAGTACTCAATAAACTTATTCATGCATAAAAGATATATTAGGATTCAATTCTGTAAGGGAAGCAGAATACAAATACAAGTTCAAGAAGAATAAAGAGAAATGCAACATTTGTGACTGCTAATGGAAACCTTTCCCATGTATTTTTATAAATCTTTGATGGTGGGTATCAAGTTATTATGGTATTTTGATTCCGTGGGCTACATTTAAAAAGAAGCATATAGCATTTTTATTTTTGAAATGTCAATATTTACAAGTCACTAAGAATAGTACCAATTGCAACTCTTTAAATCATGATGAAACTACTCAAATTTGTTAGGGTACATGATTAAATATATATATATATGTATGTGTGTGTGTGTGTGTATATATATATATATATATATATATATATATATATATATATACACATACATATATATGTATATATATATATAATCTCCACTGATTTTGCTGTCCCCAAATTCCAGAGTTCCATGTAGGTATGTAGGTACTCCATCATTTTCTTAGTTAAAGGTGGTGCAGGGTACAATATTTCCTGGGGAATATATCCTAACATGTTTAAGAACACTAGATTTGTCAGAAAATTCACAGGGTGGCAGGTTTTCCAAGGATGAATATTCTAATTATATAGTGTATGTATCTTACATCTAGAGTATCTGCTAATCCAGGTCTCTAGTTCATAACATAATACTTTTGATGTAGCAGAGAGAAGGCCTTCCTAAAGATGATAAGATAGTCAGGATGCCTGTTGTCTAGATTGTGATAGAAAAAGAAAATAATTGATAAATCCTTGAGTCATGATTTAAATAGTATCCTGTTGTTCTACCAGGGTGAAAATTAACTCTAAAATGTGGAGAAAAATTTATTTGCCACATCAAAAATTTCAAAATAAGTTGTAGGGGTTTTATTAATTTGCTCCATGATGATGTTCATAATCCCATTGTTCTGAAGAACCGTCTATCATGTGTACTGGAAAAACTCAGGAAATAAGTGGGGATTTATTTGGAATTGTCACCTGTGTCATTCAAGTCTACCAAGATACCTTTGCATTTCTAACAAGGTTGAAATATTTTTTGGATTTACTGTTTCTGTCCGTAAAGAAGAACATTCAATGACTTCAATTTGCTATTAGCCCCTATGCTAACTTCATGGAACTAGGTTTCTGCTGGTTGTTGATGTTCTTTATTGTTAGCATAACACAGTAACTGGGGACGAGACCTGAAGTGATGGCTTGGGTCCCTCTGGGCCTATCATAAGGTGAATCCAAGTAAGAACTTTATCACCCAGTCCCTCTAAACCTTCATTCTGACTGATAAATTGAGACTTTGATAAGTACTTTACCATTTCTAGGATTCAAAATGTGGGGCATTTTCCTTTCTCAGTGAAGAGTTACCCAGATCAGTGGCCATGGAGAAATTTGAAAGGCTCTGAGATACAGAGAACTAAAATTAACTCACAACTAGAAATTAAGAGGAATGATCTGAGTCTGCAGCTGTTATTGAACAGGGGTCCCACTGCTTGCCACTTACAAAATCAGTACTCACAAATGGTAGAAAGGAAAGATGCCTTTAATTTAGAATTCTGGCAATCTGGGGAGATAGTGGACTCAGCATCTTCCCAAAACCACTTCTGAAAATTCTGCCCAGTAATGAAACTTTTAAAGAGAAACAGGAAAGTAATCTTAGTTAATCATTGAGATAGGAGGTCAGAGTTGTCACCATTTCTCACTGTGTGCAGGTTTGTGTGCAGGCTTGTTGACTCTTTGTGATCTTCCTCTAGATGTTAGCTTCTTCACACAGTTTGGTCACACACTTTGTTCAGATTACTGAAGGGGAAGTTAAAGAAGAACCTTGTCATCTGTTAATTACTTATTCTTCATTTCCACTTCTTTGATCTGTGGAACGAACCAACAAGTTAAGCAAGGTATTGTGTGATTAAAAGATTTAAAAGGTGTGCTTGGGCTGGAGATGAGTAGAGCATGAGGGTGCCTGGTTTAAAAGTTAGTTACAATGTAGCTTTGCTAAAGTGACAAAAAAAGGGGTTTCATGCTGGGGGCAGTTACCAGGAAAGAGCTCCTTACACAGCCTGGTAACTCAAGTGAGCCCTTTGTTTATGGGACTTGTGAATTGTTGATTTTGTTCCTGGTAAATCCTTGATTGGTTATCAAGAGAGATCTCTTGATGTCAGACTATTCACTGAACCCTGATTTTTATGCCACAGTGCTGTCTTTACAATGACTGTACTCACTTCGTTAATGGCATTTAACAGTTAGCACTTGGGAACAAAACCCTAAGAGTCACTCCACTCAACCTGAGATCAGAAATTACAAATGTCTCATAGATGTTCCAGGCCTACAGAGGACAAACAGGAGAACTCTATTTAAAAGATTTTGGTCAATTGTTTCACTTGATCAAGAGGAAAGGGTCTGAAACTGACCATGAGACATGGTGAGATGTTAAGTATCTTTAAAGATCTCATCCAGCTTTTTTATTGCCTACAGTTATTGGATCCTTCACCCTCAGTCACTCAAAGGCTTTCTGGTCACTGTTCAGTTCTGATTGTGTTGTAAATTCGGAATGTGTTTTAATGACTAAGGAGGTTCCAACAAGCACGCGAAATGCAGAACCTCTGGTGATTGCACATACATCAATTCAGCCCAACCCCAAATTATTTCATTCTGTCTTAGATTTGTGCCCATAAAATCTAAGGCCGCATATTTAACCCAAATTATTATAGAATATATTGATACATTTCTCTCATTTATTCTTAATACAACTTTTTTCTTCTTCACTCATGTCTTCATTCAATCCTTCAGATCATGTTGTGTTTAATTACAATTATCTTTTGAGAAACAATGAGTGATAGTGAATGGGGACAATTGTTAACTTTACTAAGTCTGAGTGATATTTCAGTGTCATTGGGCTATTCAGTGGTTTGCTAAATTCTGTGGATCCTTCCAGACAGTCTTCTTCCAACAGTTGGGGTATTACTCTTTCCTGATAAAGATCTTAAAATATTCAAATGAATTTAGGCAACATAGCAGACTTAGTTGTGATGTAAAATAAAATGAAAGTTCAGCATTTCATAGAATCCATTGTAATTTTTTCCCCACACTTCATCCTCAGTGTGCACATGGATCCATCTAATTACATGATCAGTTAAATCATTTATTGTCTCTGCTGATAATTTCCCATCTGGGAATCTGGGTGGGCAGGAGAAATTGTCTCACCACTTCCGCATCATGTCAACCCAGTAGAAAATTCCATATACATATATATATATCCCTGAGCATCTGTTCTTAAGAACCAAGCGACAGAAAACTACTCTGAAACACACACTAAAAAGATTTCTCACAGCATCCATGAAAGAGCTAAATTCAAACCTCAGAAGTGAGATCAACAAGTAGTTGGTCAATTGAATGTATACAAACGTGGGTAGATTGTCTTCTCTATGTGTGGGCTTTCATAATTTTTGGTATCCTTAGGAATCTCAGGCTACTTTTTCAGTTTGTTTTTCATTTGGTTTGGCTATATTTGTGATTTATCCTGAGGGCAAATAGTGGCGACAGAAGTTACATCTGATAATAAAAGATCCATACAACTGTTTCCATCTCTCTAATTAGATTCTTTCCTGACTACACTATAGTTGATTCTCTTCTGCCCCATTACCTCTCATTTTTAAATTATTCTGGAATTCTTATGCAAAACAATTCACTCCTTTTTGACTGTCTCTTCTTTAACTCAAATAGAATTTCAAGGAGCTCAGGTATGCATTTGGCCTTATTTTCATTCCATGTTCAAGAAGTTCTCTACCATTTAGTTTGTTGATGGGACTCATTCTGAATTTACAGCAGAGTTGTGGATTTATTTCATTTGTGTATTTCTTCTGTTATATTTCAAAGCAATATTATTAATGAGTGATAAATGTATTATTTAACTGTCTGCTATATTAAATTAGATATTAAGACAAAAAATGTTTTAAAATCCTACCTAGTTGTTAAGGAATGAGATCACACTCTATATATGTGCCCTTGTGGTTGGCTGAACTCTCCTCCTATTTTGAAGTTTTTTAAAAGCAAAAATCCCAAATGCTTTTTACCTAAACAAGAATAGTTATTAGATTTATCATAAAATAACTTAATTAGAGCAGTAAGACTATTTGTCAGCCCCAGGGAATCTTTGCTGAAGAGAAGTCCTCATAATTACTTATAACTAAAAATCTGGCCCTTTTCCAGGAAAAAGGTAGTGCGAGTGTGTGGGTGTTTGAGAGCTCTGAAAGAGGCTATGTGATGTGCAAGACAGCATAAAATATAAGGGAGAAACAATGCTGAAATCATAAGGCATACTTATTTTTGAAAATTCTTTATAATACAAGGAAGGTGGTTTTTAAGAGGGTTTATTAAAGTAAACATTACAAAGTAATGAGGCTTCAAAAGAGGACACTTTAAAAGAGAGAAAAAAATGTAAAATCTGCTTATTTCAGAGAGATCACTTCCACAACTGGCTATGTTGAGGATGTTATTTGTGAGCACAAGGAATGAGAGAAAATGAAAAATTGGAGACTGAGAATGAAACACTTGTTCAAGAAATTTTAGAAAAGTGACTGGTGGAAGACGTGTCAAGGGAGGGTTTTAAATACTTTGAACTAATTTTAATTGACATGTGAAAGAGGGGAAATTGGCAGACAACGTAAAGACTTCTTGGTTTGTTTTGATGACTAGGGCTGAATAAATTTTAGAAATAATTATAAAATATCTGGGTGAAAATTCATAGTAAGGGAAGCAGCAATCTCCCCCAACCGGCAAAAGTTCACCAAAAACAGGTCTGACTCTCTTCAGGTTTTTTTGAAAGTTCTATGAGATCATTGTAGTAATAATCCAATGTTACTAGCACAGCAAGGAGATATTATTAGGCAAGTAACTACTGAACACCAAGTAGGTGCCAAGTACCATGATAGGCACTGCCATTTTACTGAGGGTAGCCTTTTGTATTGCCAAGGATTATATGCCCTTTAAATTTCCTTCTGCATTTAAGATTTTATGAGTTTCTACTTACCAGTAAACCTGTATGTTCTACACAAAATTATATTTTAAAACTGTCCTAAAATAGCCACAGCTATTAACTCATTAATTATTACTGTCAGAATACTGGTTAACTTGAGAACACTGCACTGCGTACACATTTATATACAGTACACATTTCTTTTTAAGGTTAATTAATGGTTCAAAACCTCAAGTTAAAGGGAAACAAAAGTGTGATTAGATTGCTACATTGTTTTCTAGTTCTTCACTGTTTCCTCATGATTTTTCTATTTTATTTTGTAATAAAACACATTTATAGTGACTTATTTTAAAGCTCTAAAACTTAACTCATATGTTTGAAATTCTTATTAAAGGTCACAACTTTAAAGACACTTTCTGCTAGTTTACAACCCTACAATGATATAGAGGAGCCAAAGAGGAAATTATAGGGCTAGGAGGAAGGCAACTGGTATTACCTTGATAAGCTACTAATACGTCATCACTCCTTTTTTCATTCCAGTTTTATGAGATATGTGGCATATAATAAGGTGTGTGTGATTTGACACATGTATATAATACAAAATGTATATACCACAATAAGATTATTTAAAACATCCTTCACCTCACATAATTGTCATTTTATTGTTATTGTTGTTATGGTAAAAACATTAAAGCTCCATTCCCATAGCAACTGTTGAGCATTGTCAACTATAGTTACCATGCTGTACATCCCCAGAACTTTTTCATCCTACAACTGAAAGTTTGTACCCTTTGAACAGTATCTTTCTATTTCCCTCACCTCTCAAGGCCTCTGATAGTCACAATTCTACTCTCTTTTTCTATGAGTTTGGCTTTTTTTTAGATTCCACATGTAAGTGATATTATACAGTATATGTCTTTCTTTGTCTGACTTATTTCACTTAGCATAATGCTCTCAAGATCCATTCATGGTATCACCAATGACAGGATTTCTTTTTTTTTTTATTGCTGAATAATATTACATTTTTACATCTCCCTTTAATTCATCCATAGACCAACATTTAGGTTGTTTCCATGTCTTGGCTATTGTGAATAATGCTGAATAAACATGGAAGTGTAGATATCTCTTCATGATAGTGATTTTGTTTCCTTTGGATATATATCCAGAAGTGGGATTGCTAGATCATATGCTAGTTGTACTCTTAATTTTTTGAGGAACTCCATACTTTTTTCCATAATGGTTGAATTAATTTACATTCCTTCCAAAAGTGCACAAAGGTACCCTTATCTTCACATCTTTGTCAAAGTTTGTTATTTCTAATCTTTTTGATAAACCACATTCTACCAGGTGTGAGGTATTATCTAATTGTTGTTTTGATTTACATTTCCCTGATGATTAGTGATGTTAAACGCTGCTTCAAATACTTCTTGGCCATTTGTATGTTTTCTTTGGAAAAGAGTCTATTCAGTTCATTTGCCCATTTTTAATCAAATTGTTATTTTGCCATTGAAATGTATGAGTTCCATATATATTTTGGATATTAACACTTTACCTGATATATGGTTTGCAAATATTATCTCCCATTCCATAGTTTGCCTTTTCATTTTGTTGATTGTTTCATTTGCTGTGTAGAAGCTTTTTAGTTAGATGTAGCCCCACTTATTTATTTTTGCTTTTGTTGCTTGAAATTTTGGTGTCACAACCGATAAATCATTTCTAAGACCAATATCAAGATTTCCTCCTGTTTTCTTCTAGGAGTTTTACAAATTCAGGCCTTATGTTTAAGTTATAATCTATTTAAAGTTAATTTTGTGTTGCTTAAGTTTTTAAAGTGGACTCCTGAGATCTCCAAAAGCAGAGTGTTTTGGGGGATCAAATATTGGTGATCTTTGTGGGGAGATGGAGGGATGATGGGGTCTCCTACTTTGTCATCTTGGTGATGTACTGATCATTCTGCTTAACCAGCTTTATTACTTTTTTCCCTGAGAATTGCATTAGGAAGCTATATACCCATATTCTCAATTAATGATCTATTGATATGTTAGAGAAACAATGAAACTTTAACTGTAAATTGATGCCAATCACTGGCATGGATCTTATTTATCATTTACTGGCCTCTGGTGAAGAAGTGCAGATGAGAAGCATATAAGGGGATGTTAAGAGAAAACAACAGCCAGAACTGGTTTTCTTTGCTGCCATACATGGTAAAGGAAAAATACATTTAGGTGGATTCCATGTTATCTCTGAAACACTGAGAGGTTTACATGGGTGGTAGTTACATCGGCAAATTTTCATTTAAAAAAAATATCCTAACTGCTGCATGTGTGCATGTATTTGTATTGAATGACTGAATTAGAAAAGGAAATCATAGTAAATAATAAATGTTTGATGGAGTTACTAGACAGTGTCAGGGGAGTGTGTAGCTAAACTGATTTACAAGGATATATCGATATATCTTAGGTTGACCGGGATTGATAAGTGATTCTTACAGAAATGACTGAGTTGTGATAATGGGAAATGTTAAATAATAGGGCACTAAATATTGTGAAGGCTGATCGTACTTTAACACAGGGAACTAACGTTACCTACATCAGTGCCAGGCTCCTGTCTTGTGATTTTATATTTTTACAACTACAAACCTTACAACAACCCTGGGAAATCAGTCATGGCATTCTTTTTTATAAGATGATTTTTTTGAAGTAAAGATGATTTAAATATTTTTTTCAATATTATTTTCCTGGTAAAGAAAGATATGCCCTGAGTTGAACCCTGAAATGTTCATCTCCAAAGTCCACAATTTTTTTCATTTTTCAAGGCTATTGATACTTGCATTTGCCAGGGCTGGGAGGGCTAATACACATAGTAATTGGAAAAGTGAAATCCACAACAATGCTGATTCTAAATCATTGCTGATGTCAGTACTCTGTACCTATTCCTTTCAGTTATTTGCAAGATAATAAAAGCATGGCTCTGTTTATCAAAATTCTGTGCCTGAGATATGTATACTAAATGATATGTAAGTTGGAATATTTTTACCTGAGTGGTGCCCTAACCTCAGTTCTTAGCTGCATTACGTTATTGTTGACTTGTTAGTTATTTTGAGAGCTTGTTAGTTCTACAATCTCTCTCTTGTGTTATGACAGCAAGAATAACCAGCATTTATTGAGTGTTGTGTTTTTATCATATAAAAATATTAATTTTAAATGTAATCACTTATAAAAACTTTCATTTAAGTTTTTTATACTTTTCATCATATATCAAAACCTTATCAGTTATCCAGCACTCATTCCCATATCAGTGTAGTCTGTTATCAATCTTATTAGCTACTCTTTTTTTATTTCTTATTATGCTCTTTTTTATGTACTGTGAACATATATATTTATTAACTTATCCTTTTCAAACTGTTAATGCCTACTAATCTAAGCCTCTCCATATTCTTCTTCAAGAGAGTCCCAGTGACATTTTGGCTCTATACAATTCTATATATATTTTAGGATTAACTTTTCAAGTTTAAACACAACCCCTTATGATTGTTATCTCAATTGCTTTATATTCATAGATTAATTTGAGGTGAAAAAACATCTTTATGATATTGAATTTTCCAATCCACAAAAGGATACATCTCTGATTTTATTTAGTTTCTGTATGAAGTAATTTTATCACAACATTCAAAATATAATATAAATATATAATTAAATAAATTGACAACATAGATACAAAGCAGGAATTGTTAGCTAAAATGTATGTAAGATACAAAAGCAAATAATTTTAAATGGGTATGCATTATTTTCAAAACAAGAAAATGGTTGTAAAGGTGAGTGGCCAAGACAGAAGAGTAGGAAGACCCTGAGTTCATCTCCTCCTATGGACACACCAAAATTACAAGTATTAACAGAACAACTATTTATGAGAATGACCTGAAGACTAGCAGGAAAGTTTTTTGTATAACTGAAAATACAAGGAAGGGACAACATTGAGATGGGTAGGAGGGGTGAAGATAGGTTATAGTCAAGACCCACACCCTTGGGTAGGTGACCTACAAAGACAATGATAATCACTATTGCAGGTTGCACACCTGTCCTCTGATTCTGATACATGCACACACAGGGATGCCAAAAAGTTCTCATGACATCAGGAAATCATGACAATCTCCAGTGTGCACTGAGCGAAGAAGGTGGTCTTTGACATGAGATGAGAGGGTGACACCTTGGCCTCAGCCATCCTCTGTCTTCTGCTGGCATTGGATGAATCTCATTAAGTTTAGTCTTTGGAATATTCCTGCATTGAACTTGCTTGGAGACAAGATGGCGGAGTAGAAAAACTTGAGCACATCTCCTCTCATGAAAACACCTAAATCACAACTAACTGCTAAACAACCATTGACAAAAAGAATGGAACATACCAAAAAAGATATTCTACATCCAAAGGCAAAAAGGAAGCCACAATGAGATCTTAGGAGGGGCACTTTCATGATATAATCAAATCCCATACCTGCAGGAGGGCGACCCACAGACTGGAAAATAATTATATTGCAGAGGTTCTCCCACAAGAGTGAGAGCTCTGAGACCCATGTCAGGCTCCCCAGCCTGAGGGTCTGGCACTGGGAGGAGGAAACCCCAGAGCATTTGGATTTGAAGACCAGCGGCACTTGAGTGCAGAAGATCCACAGGACTGAAGGAAAATGAGACTCCACTCTTGGAGAGTGTGCAAAAGGTTTCACATTCACTGAGACCCAGGGCAAAGCAGTGACTCCATAGGAGTTTGGGTCAGAACTACTTGCAGACCTTGAAGACTATTGGGAGACAAGTGTTGCCTGTAGCTATCTGTGGAAGTAAGGGCACTGGTGACAGAGGCCCCAGGGAAAATTTATTCACATGAGCCAACCCAAAGTTTGCCATTTTGGCATTCATACCTAGCCCCACTCAAGAGCCTGCAGCTCCCAGTGCTGGGATGCTTCACACCAAACAACCAGCAGGGTGAGAACATAGCCCCACCCATCAGCAGACAGGCTACCTAAAGTCTTCCGGAACACACAGACACCTCTAAACACACCTCTTGACACAGCTCTGCCCACCAGAGGGGCAAAACCCAGCCCACCCACCAGTGGGCAGGCACCAGTGCCTCTCACCAGGAAGTCTGCACAAGCCCCTGGACCAAAATCACCTGACAGGGAGCAGACAGCAGAAGCAAGAAGAACTACAATTCTGCAGCCTGCAGATTGAAGACCACACACACAGAAAGTTAGACAAAATAAGATGGGAGAGAAATATATTTCAGACAAAAGAACGTGATAAAACCTCAGAAGAACAAATAAGTGAAGTGGAGCTAGGCAATCTACATGATAAAGAATTCAGAGTAATGATAGTAAAGGTGATCCAAGATCTCAGAAATAGAATGGAGGCACAGAATGAGAGATACAAGAAATGTTTAACAAAGAGCAAGAAGATGTAAAGAACAAACAAAAGAGATGAAAAACACAATAACTTCAATGAAAAATACACTAGAAAGAATCAAGAGCAAAATAACTGAGGGAGAAGAATGAATAGGTGAGCTGGAAGACAGACTGGTGGAAATCACTGCCATGGAACAAAACAAAGAAAAAAGAATGAAAAGAAATGAGGACAGTCTCAGGAATATCTTGGGAAAACATTAAACACAACAACATTCACATTATAGGGGTCCCAGAAGGAGAAGAGAAAGAGAAAGGACCTGAAAAAATCTTTGAATACATAATAGCTGAAAACTTCCCCAACATGGGAAAGTAAACACTCACTCAAGTCCAGGAAGTGCAGAGAGTCCCATACAAGATAAACCCAAGGAGGAACACAACAAGACATATAGTATTCAAACTGACAAAAATTAAAGATAAAGAGAAATTATTAAAAGCAACAAGGGAAAAGGAACAAATAGTATACATGGGAATCCCCATAAGGTTATCAGCCTATTTTTCAGAAGAAACTCTGCAGGCCAGAAGGGAGTGGCATGATATACTTAAAGGGAAAAACTTACAACCGAGAATACTCTACGCTTCAAGGCTGTCATTCAGATTCAACAGAGAAATCAAAAGACTTACAGACAAGCAAAAACTAAGAGAATTCAGCACCACCAGACTAGCTTTACAACAAATGCTACAGGAACTTCTCTAGGTGAAAAAGAAAAGGACACAACTAGAAACAAGAAAAATGTGAATGAGAAAGCTCACAGGTAAAGGAAAACATAAAATAAAGGTAGGAAATCATACACAAACACATATGATATCAAAGCCAGCAATCATGAGAAGGGGAGAGTAAAAATGCAGGATATTGGGAATGCATTGGAGATTAAGAGATTAGCAGCTTAAAAAAATCTTGTAGAGATATAGACTGCTATATCAAAACCTCATAAAAACCACAAACCAAAAACCTACAATAGACAAAACACAAAAAGAAAAAACAATCCAAACACTAAATATAGTAATCAAATCACAATAGAATGGAAGAAAAGAGGAAGGGAAGGAAAAAGACCTACAAAAACAAATTCAAAACAACTAACAAAATGACAATAAGAACATACAAATCTATAATTACATTAAATGTAAATGGGTTAATGCTCCAACGCACATAGATGGACCGGTGGGAAAACAAAAGACCCATATATATACTATCTACAAGAGACCCACTACAAATCTAAGGGCACATATAGACTGAAAGTGAGGGGATGGAAAAAGATATTCCATGAAAACGGAAATCAAAAGGAAGCTGGAGTAGCAATGCTCATATTAGAGAAAAGAGATTTCCAAATAAAGCCTGTTACAAGAGACAAAGAAGGGCACAACATAATGATCAAGGGAACAATCCAAGAAGAAAATATAACAATTATGAATATATATGCACCTAACATAGAGACACTTCAATATATAAGGCAAATGCTAACAGCCATAAAAGGGGAAATTAACAGTAACACAATAATAGTGTGGGACTTTAACACCCCACTTATACCAATGGACAGATCATCCAGACAGAAAATTAATAAGGAAACACAGGCCTTAAATGCCACATTAGACCAGAGGGACTTAATGATATTTATAGACCATTTCATCCAAAAGCAGCAGAGTAAACATTCTTCTCAAGTGCACATGGAACATTCTCCAGTATAGATCACATGCTGGGCCACAAAGGAAGCCTTGATAAATTTAAGAAAATTGAAATTATATCAAGCATCTTTTCTGACCACAACACTATGAGATTAGAAATCAACTACAAGAAAAAAAATGCAAAAACCACAAGCACGTGGAGGCTAAACAATATGCTGTGAAACAACAAATGGATCACTGAAGAAATCAAAGAGGAAAAAAAAATACCTAGAAATAAATGACAAGGAAAACACGACAATCCAAAACTTATGGGACAGAGCAAAACCACTTCTAAGAAAGAAGAATATAGTGATACAATCTTACCTCAGGAAACAAGAAAAATCTAAAATAAACAACCTAAACTTACACCTATAGCAACTAAAGAAAGCAGAACAAACAAAACTCAAATTTGGTAGAAGAAAGTAAATCATAAAGATAACAACAGAAATAAATGAAATAGAGATGAAGAAAACAATAGCAAAGATCAATGAAACAAATTGTTTGAAAAGATAAACATAATTGATAAAGCTTTACCCAGACACATCAAAAAAAAAAAAGGGAGAGAACCCAAATCAATAAAATTAGAAATGAAAAAGGAGAAGTTACACTGACACCACAGAAATACAAAGGATCATAAGAGACTACTGCAAGCAACTATATGCCAATATAATGGGCAACCTAGAAGAAATAAAGAAATTCTTAGAAAAATACAACCTTCGAAGACTGAACCAGGAAGCAAGAGAAAATACGAACAGATCAATAACAAGTATTGAAATTGAAACTGTGATTTAAAAGCTTCCAATAAACCATGTCCATGACCAGCTGGCTTCACAGGAGAATTCTACCAAACATTTAGAGAAGAGTTAACACATATCCATCTGAAACTATTCCAAAAAATTACAGATCAAGAAACACTTCCAAGCTCATTGTATGACACCACCATCATCATGTTTAAGAAAAACAGACAAAGATACCACACACACACACAAAAATTACAGGCCCATATCCCTGACGAACATAGACAGAAAAATCCTCAACAAAATGCTAGCAAACCAAATCCAATGATACATTAAAATGATCCTATACCATGATCGATTGGGATTTATCTCAGGGATGCAAGGATTTTTCAGTATTGGCAAATCAATCAGTGTGATACACCACATTAAATATTGAAGAATAAACACCATATAATCATCTCAATAAATGCAGAAAAAGCTTTTGGCAAAATTCAGCACTCATGTTTGATTAAAAACTCCCCAGGAAGTGGGCATAGAGGGAACATACCTCAACATAATAAAGGCCATATATGACAACTTACCACTATCATCAACAATGAAAAGCTGAAAGCATTTCCTCTAAGATCAGGAATAAGACAAGGATGTCTACTCTTGCCACTATTATTCAGTATAGTTTTAGAAGTCCTAGCCATGGCAATCAAAGAAGAAAAAGAAATAAAAGGATTACAAATTGGAAAAGAAGAAGTAAAACTGTCACTCTTTGCAGATGACATTTTACTATACATAGAAAATCCTAAAGATGCTACCAGAAAACTACTAGAGCTCATCAATGAATTTGATAACATTGCAAGATACAAAATTAATATACAGAAATCTTTTTCATTTCTATACACTAATGATGAAAATTAGAAAGAGAAGTTAGGAAACAATCTCATTTACCATCGTATAAAAAAAATAATAAAATACCTAGGAATAAACCTACCTAAGGATGTAAAAAACCTGTACTTCTAAACTAAGACATTGAAGAAAGAAATCAAAGATGACACAAACAGATGGAAATATATAACATGTTATTGGAATGGAAGAATCAATATTGTCAAAATGACTATACTACCCAATCAATCTACTGATTCCATGCAATTCCTACCAAATTGACAATGACATTTTCCATGGGATATGAAGAAAAAAATTGTTTTTAATTTGTATGGAAACATAAAATACCCCAAATAGCCAAAACAATCCTGAGAAAGGAAAAGCATTCTGGAGGAATCAGTGTCCCTGACTTCAGACTATACTACAAAGCTACAGTCATCAAAACAGTATGGTACTGGCACTAAAACAGAAATATAGCTCAAATTATAGAGCATTATTATTTATTTATTATAAATTATAGAGCATTATTATTTCTGGGATAGACAGCCCAGAAATAAACGAACATGCCTATGGTCAATTAATCTATGACAAAGGAGGCAAGAATATGCAATGCAGAAAAGACATTCACTTCAAAAAGTGGTGCTGGGAAAACTGGACAGCTACATGTACAATAATGAATGTAGAATATTCTCTAACACCATACTCAAAAATGAACTCAAAATGGAGTAAAGACCTACATGGAAGGCCAGATACTATCAAACTCTTAGAGAAAAACCTAGGCAGAATACTAGTTGGCATAAATTTCCACAATATCTTTTGCATCCACCACCCAGAGTAATGAAAATAAAAACAAAAATAAACAAATTTGACCTAATTAAACCCAAAAGCTTTTGCACAGCAAAGGAAACCATAAACAAAATGAAAAGACAACCAACAGAATGGGAGAAAATATTTTCAAATGAAGCAACTGACAAGGGATTAATCTCCAGAATATACAAACAGCTTATGCTGCTCAATGTCAAAAAAAAAAACAAACCAAACAACACAATCCAAAAATGGGCAGAAGACATAAAGAGACATTTCTCCAAGGAAGACATACAGATGGCCAAAAAGCACATGAAAGATGCTCAACATTGTTAATTATTAGAGAAATGCAAACCAAAACTACAATGAAGTATCACCTCAGCCTGGTCAGAGTGGCCATAATTAAAAGTCTACAAACAATAAATGCTGGAGAAGGTGTGAAGAAAAGGGCATCCTCCTACACTGTTGGTAGGAATGTAAATTGGTACAACCACTGTGGAGAACAGTATGGAGGTTCTTTAAAAAACTAAAAATAGAGCTACCATATGACCCAGCAACCCTACTCCTGGGCATATATCCAGAGAAAACCAAAATTTGAAAAGATAAATGCACCCCAATGTTCTTTGCAGCATTTTAAAATAATCGCCAAGACATGGAAACAACTTAAATGTCCATTGATAGAGAAATGGATAAGAAGTGTGGTATACCTATACAACAAAATATTACTCACACATGAAAAAGTATGAAATAATGCCTTTTGCAGCAATATGGATGGACTTAAAGATTATCATACTAAATGAAGTAAGACAGAGGAAGACAAATATCTTATGATGTCACTTATGTATTTAATCTAAAAATATGATACAAGTGAACATATTTACAAAACAGATACAGACCCACAGACTTCATAAATAAACTTAAAGTTACCAAAGGAGAAAGGTGGGGTTAAGGGATAAATTAGGATTTTGGAATTAACATATACACACTACTATATACAAAATAGAAAAAAAAAAAGACCTACTGTAAAACACAGTGAACTCTACTCAACGTTCTGTAATAATCTATATGCGAAAAGAATTGATATATGTATATGTGTAACTGAATCTCTTCACTGTGCACCTGAAATTAACAAAATATTGTAAATCAACTGTACTCCAATATAAAATAAAAACTAAATTTCAAAAACACAACTGTAAATTTTCTCCCCAAGAAGCAAGGAGTTTGGGCCCCATATTGGGCCCCCCAGCTTGAGGATTCTACACCAGAAAGAAGAGCACATTTAACATCTGCTTTGAAGGCCTGTAGGACTTGCCTATAGGAGAATCAGAGGGCTGTAGTAAACAGAGATTTTGCTCTTAAAGGGCACATGCAAAATAAAGCAGTGTCCAAAACCCAGCTCAGAGACAATAATTTTTTTGTAGTATAGTTGTTTTACAATGTGTGTTATTTTCTACTGTACAGAAAAGTGAATCAGCCACACATATACATATATCCCCTCTTCCTTGGATTTCCTTCCCATTTAGGTCACCACAGAGCATTGAGTAGAGTTCCCTGTGCTATACAGTCTGTTCTCATTAATTATCTATTTTATACATAGTAGTTTGTATATGTCAATCACAATCTCCCAATCCATCCCACTCCCCCTTTCCCCCCTTGGTGTCCATTTGTTTGTTCTCTATGTCTGTGTCTCTATTTCAGAGACAAGAATTAGAAAAGAACCTGGGTCAGACCACTTGCTGATCTTGGAAAGACTTCAGAGAGACTGGAGGAACTGGGACTTCCCTTAGGGACATAGATGCTTGTGACAGCATTTTGGGGAGCTTGTTCTACCATAAGGTCATTTGTGCTGGTAACAGCCATTTTGGAGTCCCCACTCTAGCTTATTAGCACACAACAGGGTATTACCCATGGAACAGCTGATCAGTACCAGTCTTGGGAAAAACAACCCTCACAGCAAGAAATGCCATTACGTGGCCCAAACCACAAGTGGGCCAGCATCAACCCTGGAACTCCCTCAGTCATGATCCAGCCCCACTCACCAGCAACTCGTAGTCTCTGCACAGGATAGGGCCTGGCAACCAACTTGCCTGAGGGCCAGCCCCATTTATCAGTGTGCCACAATAATTTGTTTCACCATAGAAGAGCCCACTTAGCCCCCACAGGGGACACTCCTAGGTCATATAGCTCTGGTAACCAGAGAGGAGTGTGCTGTTGGGCCTCACAAAAGACCACTTCTCCATGATGGGGAAACATAACTGACCTACCTAATACATACAAATAAACACAGAGAATTGTGTAAAATAAGGTGAAATTGGGATACGTTTAAATGAAGGAACAAGATAAAACCCCAGAAGAACAAATAGGAAAAGTGAAGATAAGCCATCTGCCTGAAAAAGAGTTCAAGGTATTGATCATAAAAATGCTCAGTGAACTCAGGAGAAGTATGGATGAACACAGTGAGAAGTTTAACAAAGAGTTAGAAAATATTTTAAAAATCAAGCAGAGCTGAAGAATACAATAACTGAAATAAAAAAATACAAAGGAAGAAATCAATAGTGGATTAGATAATACCGAGGGACAGATCAGTGAACTGGAAGACACAGTAATGGAAATCACTCAAGCTGAAACAAACACACAAAAAAGAATTTAAAAATGAGGACAGTTTAAGAGACTTCTGGGACAACATCAAGCATACTAAAATTCAGAGTATAGGGGTCCCAGAAGGAGAAGAGAGAGAGATAAATTGGCAGAGAACTTATTTGAAATGATAATAGCTGAAAATTTCTCTAACATAGGAAAGGAAATAGACATCCAGGTACAGGAGTAACATGGAGTCTCAAACAAGATCAACCTAAAAAGTTTACACCAAGACACATCATAATTAAAATGGCAAAATGTAAAGATAAGAAAAATTTAAAAGCCAGAAGTGAAAAGCAACTAGTTATATAAAATGGAAATCCCATAAGACTGTTACTTGACTTTGCAACAGAAAATTTGAAGGCCAGAAGAGAGTGTAATAATGCATTTAAAATGATCACAGAAAATAAAAAGTATAACCAAGAATACTCTACCCAGCAAGGCTATCATTCAGATTTGAAGGAGAGATGGAAAGTTTTACAGAAAAGCAAAAGCTAATGAAGTTCAGCAGCATTACACCAGCCTTATAAGATACATTAAGTGAGTTTTCTAAGGAGAAAAGACAAGAACACAGATAGAAATATAAAAATTCAAAGAGAAATCACTTTAGTACAGGCAAATATACAGTAACCACTGTAGATCAAGAATGTATAAAGCTAATATGAAGATTAAAAGAACAAAGTAGTAAAATCATCTATATCCACAATAAGTAGTTAAGGGATGCACAAAACAAAATATGTAAACTATGATGTCAAAAGATTAAATGTTGGGGGCTTCCCTGGTGGCGCAGTGGTTGAGAATCTGCCTGCCAATGCAGGGGACACGGGTTTGAGCCCTGGTCTGGGAAGATCCCACATGCTGTGGAGCAACTGGGCCCATGAGCCACAACTACTGAGCCTGCGCATCTGGAGCTTGTGCTCCACAACAAGAGAGGACACGACAATGAGAGGCCCACACACTGTGATGAAGAGTGGCCCCCACTCGCCACAACTAGAGACAGCCCTCGCACAGAAACAAAGACCCAACACAACCAAAAATGAATATAAATAAATAAACATTTAAAAAAAAAAGATTAAATGTTGGGTGGGTTGTGACATGCAGGTTTATTATAATTTGTTTGAACTTAAGAGATCATCAACTTAATCACATATCTATCTATATCTATCTATGTATCTATCTAGATATTGCTATATATAACCCTCATGGCAACCAAAACCAAAAAATCTATAATAAATACACATGCAAAAAAGAGAGACTAAGCCGAACAAAACATTAAAGAAGAAATCACAAGAGGAGAGAAGAAAACAAGATGAAAGGAAGAAAAAAGAACCACAAAAACAACCCCAAAACAAATAACAAAATGGCAGTAAGTACATACCTATCAATAAATAATGTAAATCAACTAAATTCTCCCATCAGTAGACATAAATTGGCTGAACGGTTAAAAAATTATATATATATATATATATATATATATATATATAACTAAAATTCTAAGTTATATGCAATTATATATAATATAATAACTAAAATATTATATAATATAAAATATTATAAAACGTATTTCATAATATATAAAATTTTATGAAATATATTATATATATTATATATATACTGCCTAAAGAGAACCACTTCATATCTAAAGACACACACAGACTGAAATTGAGAGAATGGAAAAAAGTATTCTATTCAAATAGAAATGAAAAGAAAGCCAGGGAAGTAATACTTAGACAAAATTGACTTTAAAACCAAGACTATAACAAGAGAAAGGAAGCACATTACACAATGATGAAGAATCAATCCAGTAAGAAGATATAATAAGTGTAAATATATATGCACACAACATAGGAGCAGCTAAATTTATAAAGCACATATGAACAAACATAAAGGGAGAAATTGATAGTAACACAATGATAGTAAGGAATTTTCCCACCCATTTCAATCAATGGATATATTATACAAACAGAATACCAATAAGAAAACAGCATCTTTAAATGATGCTGCTTTAGATCAAATTAACTTAATAGATAGACACAGCACATTCCATCCAAAAGCAGCAGCATACACATTCTTTTCAAGTGTACATGGATAATTCTCTGTGTTAGATCACATGCTAGGTTGTATGACAAGTCTCAGTAAATTTTTTAAGATTGAAATCATATCAAGCAACTTTTTCAACCACAACACTATGAAACTAGACATCAACTACAAGGGAAAAAAATCCTGCCAAAACATGAGGAAGGTAAATAATGGGCTACTAAGCAACCAATGAGTCACTAACAAAATCAAAGAGTCTGGAGACAAAAAAAAAAATGTCTGGAGACAAATGAAAATGGAAACACAGCTATCCAAAATTTATGGGATCCAGCAAGCACTTCTAAGAGCAAAGTTTGTAGCATAGAAGCCTACCACAGGAAACAAGAAAAATCTCAAATAAACAACCTAACCTTACACTTAAAGGAACTAGAAAAAAGAAGAACAAGGAGAATACAAGGCAGTTGAAGGAAAAAAAAAATCATAAACTCAGAGCAAGTGAAAGCACTTAACTATCTGGACACAGCAATAGGAAACTTGGAGGACCCTGACTTTACTTCTAGACCTATAGGTGAATGGATTGTAAGGAAAAAATTCCAGCTTAACTCCATAGAAGGAAAATGGTGTCTTCAGGATATTCTGGGTATAAGTTATGTTAAAAAGATAGAGGGAACCTTTGAAGAAGAGGATGAGGATACAAAGGAGTTAATGATTATTGGTTACAAAGATCTCAGTGGAGGGAGGCAAGTGAAGGTTTGGTTAATAAAGTGAATATAAGGAGTAGTATGAAGATTAGAACTGTGAGAATTTAAGATATAACAGATGACAAGAGAGGCTTGCACTTTTGGCAATAATTCTAGTTGATAGGGATATAAGACTTGGTGGACAGTTTAGAATATGTTATAACAATCAAAGTCACATAAATTTTATATCATTCTAAATTTCTTCCAGCTGATACTTAATTTAAGCTGTTTTTTAACATGAAGTTTTCTGTGATTTATTTTATTTTTTGTTTGTTTTTAAATTATAATTTATTTTTCTGTTTTTTACGTCTTTATTGGAGTATAATTGCTTTACAATGTTGTGTTGGTTTCTGCTGTATAACAAAGTGAATCAACTATATGTATACATATATCCCCATATCCCCTCCCTCTAAGCCTCCCTCCCACACTTGCTATCCCACCCCTCTAAGTGGTCACAAAACACCTAGATGACCTCCTTGTGCTATGCAGCTGTTTCCCACTAGCTATCTATTTTACATTTGGTAATGAATATATGATTTATTTTATAAAGAATCATTTCATTTTGCATGTGCTTGAGGTAACCCCTGAGGCAATAAGCCACAATAGGCAATAGTAGTTCCAAACTCAGTTAGCCAGTATATTCATTCAAATATAAAAAGTTGAGTGATTTTTTCCAGTTAAAAATTCTCCAAATTCAATATGACACAATATCAATTTATTAACCAGCTTATCTTTGATAAGTCGATATTTCCATACACCTATTAAAATAATTATACTAAAGCCAAAGTATTAAATACTTGATTAACTATACAGAAAATGCATAAATTTGAAATCTGTATATGATGCAATCTGACTTACAGAATGATCAAAGAATCTAGCACTAAACATAACAAATATGAAAAAGCACAGAGGCTTGAAATGATGCATTTTCAGTAAAGCCAATCAATCAAACAAATTTGTTCTCTGAAATATTATAATTCACTTGTCCTTTTATGCTTCTCAATAGGGTTCTTTTCTTTCCTTTAATCCCTCATTTTACCCTCAATTTTCCCAATTCACTCCCCTCTTGACTGTGTATTTCAACTTCAGTGGAAGACTATTTTAGAAAAATTTCAATTGTGTCTTCTAGCCAAATGTATCATTTGCAGTTAGAGTTAGCAAAGAGTGAATTCTGACTAGAGTTAGCCCCTTGGTACAGTATGGTAGATTGCAATGGTGGGTTAATTTTGAATCAGAGGGACCTGTGTTTAGCCATCCCTGTGGTTTACTAGCTGTGTGATATTGGCAAATTATTTGAACTCTCAGAACCTCAAATATTGAGCTTCCTTGTTGGTAAATAGGATGATGATACTAATTACAAAGTGCTATTGGAAGGATTCAAAGGAGACATTGCATGTAAAATGTCTTACACAATGCCAAACTATGTTCAAAGAATAGCTATTACCTGACCACTTACAGCATCCTTTTTGTTGTTAAAAACACCTTTCATAAACAACAGTTACATTGTTCAGCTCTCTTCTATTCAAAATCTAGTGAACAGTTAAGAAGGAATTCCTTTAAAATGTAGGCTTATTTTCATTTTTACTTTGAAAATACTCAAGTACACAATGTCTCTAGAATGGTAAAACTTAGTAGAAAGCCAAATTATAAAATTGAGTTTGACCATCAAATCCATTTGAAGAAAAAGAAGAATTTATTAGAAATGAAGTTGTGAAAGAAAGAAACAGTAAGAAGTCAATGCTTGCAGAAGCATAGTTAAGATGGCTTTTGATTATCATTGGAGAAATACATGTGTGAAGATAGCAGGATGTCTTTGGCTCCTTCATAGTGCAAATGAGTAGGAGTGGGGGAAACAATTGGGGAGAGCTATATTTGCAGGTTGTTGAATGGATGGGTAATTGACTAACTGATGGACTAAATGCCATTTAAGTGTCTAAGTGCCTAAAATATTCAAGGCACTGACTAGATACATTGCCCCATCCTCATATCTTGCCTCAGGTTCTGCCCACTGAAACCCAATGAGTTAGGCTCTGATTAATTCTTAAAAAACCTGAAGCTTAGAAAGGGCTTACATGTTGCCTATATCACAAAATTAGAAACAAATAGAAATGAGATGCAACTATGTATTCTGACTTCCACTCTAGATTACTTCTCTCTTCACCAAGATAGCAAAGCAAGAGTGATGAGTTCAGACATAAGCTACCATAATTCGAAAAGATACCCCAATGTTCATTGCAGCACTATTTACAATAGCCAGGACATGAAGGCAACCTAAATGTCCATCAACAGAGGAATAGATAAAGAAGATGTGGTGCATATATACAATGAACTATTACTCAGCCATAAAAAAGGATGAAATACTGCCATTTGCAGCAACTTACATGGATTTAGAGATTGTCATACTGAGTGAAGTAAGTCAGACAGAGAAAGACAAATATCATATGCTATTGCTTATATGTGGAATCTAAAAAGAGGCTACAAATGAACTTATCTACAAAACAGAAATAGAGTTGTAGATGTAGAAAATAAACTTATGGTTACTAGGGGGTAAGGGGAGGGAGGGATAAATTGGAAGATTGGGATTGACACATACACAGCATTATATATAAAATAGATAACTAATAAGGATGTACTGTATAGCACAGGGAACTCTAGTCAATACTCTATAATGGCCTATATGGGAAAATAATCTAAAAAAGAGTGGATATGTGTATATGTATAACAGATTCACTTTGCCATACACCTGAAACTAACACATTGTAAACCAACTATATCCCAATAAATTTTTTTTAAATAGGTTTTCTTTGCAGATATTAAAAACAACAAAAAATCAATAAGTAATCATAAAAAGTAGGTAATTCAAGCTAGACTGGATTAATTAAAAAGCAAAAATTGACATAAAGCACCACTTTGAGATTTCCATTGTAAAATATTTATTTTTCTCTTGCTCAATGGCATTTTCTCTTCTGAGTGTATGTAAGCATAATTTATTATAATTTAATCAGTACATATACTTGCTTTAATCAAGCTATATTTTGTTAGAAAAGAGCATGTATGGTTGAACTGGGTTCTTTAATTTCTCTCCTATTCATTGTGAGCACTCTCCTACAATGTTCTAAAATATGTCCACAGAAGCTATTGTTGCCAGATTCCCTCTGGGAGAAAAGCAAACAAAAAAGTTCATGGTCAAATAGATTCAGACATCAGTGTTTATCATCTTTCTTACTCTCTTGTAGATTCATGATGCACAGCAGCATAGCAATAACCGACAAATCCTGCATTAATGTAACATGTTTAACTCAACAGCATTCAAATAATTGTGATCATAGACTCCCTCACTTTTTCCCTTTTCTAAATTTAATAATTATAACATCATAGATAATGTTCCACAGAAACAATTTCAGAAATGCAAGCTTAACAAGATAATCATATGATATTCATTATTCTGATCTATTTATAATTATTATGAAGCAAAGGGACACATGGCAACTCTTAAGTGTTTTAGGATCTATCATACCATTTAAAAAGAAGAGGAAGTTTGAGAGTTAGTTAGATTGCAAATTGATGTGTGATTCAAGAGCCTTGATCTGACAGTCACCAAAAATGTGAGGCTAGTTACTCCACAAGCACCAGGAAACATTTATCATGCTACCTAAATTGCTCTGGTGAGAAATAAAGGACACTGCCTTTGCAAATTTAGCAGTGTCATCATAACATCTGTTTCCCTCCCTCATGTTCTTTACCCTAAGAATCAAACATTTTCATGTTGTCTCATTTGGTAAGCATTCATTCAATTTTTATTATTTGGAAAGCATTATGCTCACCATTGGAGACTTCAACACAGCAGCATCCATTACCCCATCTTCCTAAAACACACAATCTAGTAGGAGAGAGACAAGGCTGCCAGACCTTTAAATATAATATGTTAAATGCTATGCTGGGCCCTAAAGGATTACTGATGAAGGATACCTATTTCATCCTGCTTAAGTCAGAACTAGTTTTCAAATGGTGCATGTTGAGTGGCAAATGACAGTTCACATACACCAAACAGATGAAAGAAAAATAGAAGTTTCCAGGCATATAAAAATACATGAAAAATAGAATAGAGACATGAGAAAGCACAGTATTTTAGCAAAAAGCTTGGTATGACTGACCAGGACACAGAATGTCCTGTGTCATGTGTTTGTATGCATGTGGGTTGTATGGCTGGTGGGTTGGGAGGGACTGAGCAATGTGGCTACATAGTTGGGCATGATCAGATTATTTAACATAAGAAGCTGGAACTTCTCACTAAAGACTTCAGGAAAATAAAAAATATTTTAAGCAGTGAGATCACATAGCAACAATGTAGAGGAAAGACATGTAAAATAAAAGACTGGAGATACTTATAGAGATCTTAATAAGAAGATAAGAAGAAATGAAGAACCCAACCAAGGTAGTGATATATATATATATTGATATATGTATATATATATTATATATATATAATATATACATATATGTATACGAGAGAGAGAGAGGGAAAACATGATAGTAAATTACATTGCTTAAGATTTCATCTTCCTTTAATAGGGTCAACTGTTGAGAATGCATGATGAATTCCACCTAGTGTACTTGGATTTTAAAAGGGACATTGGGATATAATTTTTTAATAAAAATAATGGTGGAAAATTTAAGCTTACCCTTAGCCAAATGATATATACAGACACAAAAATGTATTTTATTGTTGGATCAAGCACATCCCATAGACAATTATTTATTCTACTTATTAGTGGGCTGACCCAAATTTGTGTGTGTCTGTGTATGTGTGTGTCTATAGATATTACAGATAATCAATTAGAAATTGGGTAAATTTTGTTATATGCTTAGATTATATGGTCTTGTTATATGCTAGATTTAAAGGTGTATAATTGATGTTAATTCCATTTCAAAACTGCCCTGGCTTTTTTTATTTTTGGAAGGTAGAGTCTTTGATAACAATAGGAATAGTGTTAGGAAACTAATGTTTATTGGGTTTTTATTATGTACCAGTCACAATTATAAATGATGCTTGCATGTTTTAGTAGCTGCTACCAAAGAAGAAGTGATCAATTTGGTGGAGGAGGGATAATCTAGCCCTGCTTATTAAAGAAATATTCAGATCAAGATTTGGGATTCAGAAAAGATACCCCTGATTCCCTACATTTTTCTTCTGCATAGATAACAGAAAAGTCTGTTGTAACTACTTTAATTCTGTCTTGGAACATTTGCATATTTTCTTTTGTTTTACCCTTCACCTCCTCCTATTTGATATCTATGATTAATGTGTTATCAGGGTACATCTCATTTATTAATACTGGATATTGGTGAAAGACCCATGATAGTATAAGAACTTTGGTGTCAAGATGTTCATTGTACCTAAATCTCTTAGGGGATTTTCAGAGACCTAATGCATTGATACTGTATACCAAAAGGGGATAGAATTCTTTTTGTTTTTGTTTTTGTTTTTTTTGGAAGGGGATACAATTCTCTTTATTCATATAACATGCAGATAAAGTTGACATTATAAGAGTTTAGGCTAATAATAATACCAAGTACAGAACAAGAGTAATATGTTATATCATTATCCACAGTTTTCTGGAAAACAAGAACAACCGCAGTTTCTGCCAATTTTGGCAATCAATTTTTCATGTTTTGGGTAAACCACAGTATTCAATTTGGATACAGTAGTTATAGCCTGCTGCCCTAGGACATGGTATAATAATTATTTTAAAATAGAGGTCTCTTCTCTGTGAGCCTTCCTATAGCCAGAATTATTTTTTTTTTCATTTATTCCACAAATATTTATTGAGTACCTTACATGCAGAAGGTGCTGAAGATGGAACAGACAGCAACATAGTAAAAATTCCTACAAGTAAAGAACAGGCAAACGTGGAGACAGTTGGCAAAGGCACAGTAACTTAATAAGACAATTACAGACCGTGTGCAATTCTGTGACAATTACAGACCGTGTACAATTTTGTGACAATTAAAGACCGTGTGCAATTCTGTAACAACGTCAGCTGGGTGATGGGATAAGCCGTGGGTGAGTGATGCAGGTGATGAGGAGGATCTCCTGAGGAGGAGATGACATTCAAGATGGATCTAAAGGCTGAGAAGGAATCGTCCATGTAAAACTGGAGAGCATAAGATTAAAATTATTTTCCTTCAGTGTACACATGTTCCTAAAAACATGTATGACCAGGAGTTTTCAAATCCATAATTCTTATTCAGAAATCAGGAAACCTTAACATAGGATGTACAATAATCTGACATATTTTCAATTTCCATAGTGAAAAATATTGGGTCAGTTGTGAGATAAGCCACAACCTTTCTCAACCCTCTGTAAAACTATTCTTTCTCTTTCTTGTACATATGACCCTGTACCCACTAAAAGTTGGGGGATTCCATAATCTTGTTCTCCAGACTTGTATGCAACACCATTGTCGAAAACTTGCATCTCTCCTTTGAACTTGTATTCTAGCCTCAAATATTAGTGTGTCTGTGCCTTGGCTGGTGAGATTCTATCTGTCAATGGTAATCTTCTCTTATGACGAACTCCCACTAATAGAGTCCATTTCAGGGATCAAGTACGTTTCTCCCTTAAAGCCTCTTCCCTGCATGTCTCTTCCTTGTTCCCTCTTTCCTTTCCTGAGATGGAGAAATCCTCCCTGCTGCCTTGGGGTCTCTGTGCAGGGCTCATCCTGCTCAGATGGTCTGGAGGGGCTTCGGTCCTCCGAGGAGAAGCCCCGGAGAAGGTGCTGCTAATACAAAGGAGGGAGATGACGTAAACGGGCTGCCCCTGCCTGGTGCCCTGCAAATGGTATCACCTCAATAATCTCCCATTTTAACACTTCTGAAAAGAGGATCCTTCTTGTCATTGCAGACGGTCCTTTTAACTTGTGTCTTCAATACTTTGGGCTGGATGTTCCCAATACTCTTTTATTTTTCTTAATGTCTTCATTGGAGTATAATTGCTTTACAATGGTGTGTTAGTTTCTGCTTTACAACAAGGTGAAACAGCTATACATATACATATATCCCCATATCTCTTCCCTCTTGCGTCTCCCTCCCTCCCACCCTCCCTACCCCACCACTCTAGGTGGTCACATAGCACCGAGCTGATCTCCCTCTTCTTTGCGGCTGCTTCCCACTAGCTATTGGTTGTACATTTGGTAGTGTATATATGTCAATGCCACTCTCTCACTTCATCCCAGATTACCCTTTCCCCTCCCTGTGTCCTCAAGTCCATTCTCTAGTAGGTCTGTGTCTTTATTCCTGTCCTGCCCCTAGGTTCTCCATGACCATTTTTTTTTTCTTTTAGATTCCATACATAAGTGTTAGCCCACAGTTTTAGTTTTTCTCTTTCTGACTTACTTCACTCTATATGACAGACTCTACATCCATCCACCTCACTACAAATAACTCAATTTCGTTTCTTTTTATGGCTGAGTAATATTCCATTGTATGTATGTGCCACATCTTCTTTATCCAGTCATCTGTCAATGGGCATTTAGGTTGCTACCATGTCCTGGCTATTGTAAATAGAGTTGCAATGAAACAAACTTCTTTTTGTATTATGCAATAATTTTGAATTTATGCATTAAACATTTTTTTGAATTATGGTTATCTCAGAGTATCTGCCCAGTAGTGGGATGGCTGGGTTGTATGGTAGTTCTATTTTTGTTTTTTTAAGGAACTCCATACTGTTCTCCATAGTGGCTGTATCAATTTACATTCCCAACAACAGTGCAAGAGGGTCCCCTTTTCTCCACATCCTCTCCAGGATTTATTGTTTGTAGATTTTTTGATGATGGCCATTCTGACTGGTGTGAGATGATATCTCAGTGCAGTTTTGATTTGCATTTCTCTAATGATTAATGATGTTGAGCATTATTTCCTGTGTTGTTGGCAATCTGTATATCTTCTTTGGAGAAATGTCTATTTAGGTCTTCTGCTCATTTTTGCATTGGGTTGTTTGTTTTTCTTAATATGGAGCTATATGAGCTGTTTATATGTTTTGGAGATTAATCCTTTGTCTGTTGATTCTTTTGCAAATATTTTCTCCCATTCTAAGGTTTGTCTTTTAATCTTGTTTTTAGTTTCCTTTGCTGTACAAAAGCTTTGAAGTTTCATTAGGTCCCATTTGTTTATTTTTGTTTTTATTTCCATTTCTCTAGGAGGTGGGTCAAAAAGGATCTTGCTGTGATTTATGTCATAGAGTGTTCTGCCTATGTTTTCCTCTAAGAGTTTGATAGTGTCTGGCCTTACATTTAGGTCTTTAATCCATTTTGAGTTTATTTTCGTGTATGGTGTTAGGGAGTGTTCTAATTTCATTCTTTTACATGTATCTGTCCAGTTTTCCCAGCACCACTTACTGAAGAGGCTGTCTTTTCTGCATTGTATATTCTTGCCTCCTTTATCAAAGATAAAGTGACCATATGTGCGTGGGTATATCTCTGGGCTTTCTATCCTGTTCCATTAATCTATGTTTCTGTTTTTGTGCCAGTACCATACTGTCTTGATTACTGTAGCTTTGTAGTATAGTCTGAAGTCCATGAGCCTGATTCCTCCAGCTCCGGTTTTCTTTATCAGAATTGCTTTGGCTATTCGGGGTCTTCTGTGTTTCCATACAAATTATGAAATTTTTTTGTTCTAGTTCTGTGAAGAATGCCATTGGTAGTTTGATAGGGATTGCATTGAATCTGTAGATTGCTTTGGGTAGTAGAGTCATTTTCACAATGTTGATTCTTCCAATTCAAGAACACGATGTATCTCTCCATCTGTTTGTATTATCTTTAATTTCTTTCATCAATGTCTTATAGTTTTCTGCATACAGGTGTTTTGTCCCCTTAGGGAGGTTTATTCCTAGGTATTTTATTCTTTTTGTTGCAGTGGTAAATGGGAGTGTTTCCTTAATTTCACTTTCAGAAATTTAATCATTAGTGTATAGGAATGTAAGAGATTTCTGTGCATTAATTTTGTATTCTGAATTTGTATTCCAAATTCATTGATCAAATCTAGTAGTTTTCTGGTAGCATCTTTTGGTTTCTCTATGTGTAGTATCATGTCATCTGCAAACAGTGACAGCTTTACTTCTTCTTTTCTGATTTGGATTCTTTTTATTTCTTTTTCTTCTCTGATTGCTGTGACTAAAACTTCCAAAACAATGAGGAATAATAGTGGTGAGAGTGTGCAACCTTGTCTTGTTCCTGATATTAGTGGAAATGGTTTCAGTATTTCACCATTGAGGATGATGTTGGCTGTGAGTTTGTCATATATGGCCTTTATTATGTTGAGGTAAGTTCTCTCTATGCCTACTTTCTGGAGAGTTTTTGTCATAAATGGGTGTTGAATTTTGTCAAAAGCTTTTTCTGCATCTATTGAGATGCTCACATGGGTTTTCTCCTTCAATCTGTTAATATGGTGTATCACATTGATTGATTTGCGTATATTGAAGAATCCTTGCATTCCTGGGATAAAACCAACTAGTTCAGGGTGTATGATCCTTTTAATGTGCTGTTGGATTCTGTTTGCTAGTGTTCTTTTGAGGATTTTGGCATCTATGTTCATCAGTGATATTGGCCTGTAGTTTTATTTCTTTGTGACATCTTTGTCTGGTTTTGGTATCAGGGTGATGGTGGTCTCATAGAATGAGTTTGGAGTGTTCCTCCCTCTGCTATATTTTGGAAGAGTTTGAGAAGGATAGGTGTTAGCTCTTCCCTAAATGTTTGATAGAATTTGCCTGTGAAGCCATCTGGCTCTGGGCTTTTGTTTGCTGGAAGATTTTAAATCACAGTTTCCATTTCAGTGCTTGATTGGTGTCTTTTTATTTTCTATTTCTTTCTGGTGCAGTCTTGGAAGGTTGTGCTTTTCTAAGAATTTGTGCATTACTTCCAAGTTGTCCATTTTTTTCACATGTAGTTGCTTGTAGTAATCTCTCATGATCCTTTGTATTTCTGCAGTGTCAGTTGTTAGTTCTCCTTTTTCATTTTGAAATCTATTGATTTGAGTCCTCTCTCTTTTTTTCTTGATGAGTATGGCTAATGGTTTATCAATTTTGTTTATCTTCTTAAAGAACAAGCTTTTAGTTTTATTGATCTTTGCTATTGTTTCCTTCATTTCCTTTTTATTGATTTCTGATCTAATCTTTATGATTTATTTTCTTCTGCTAACTTTTGGGTTTTTTGTTCTTTTTTCTCTATTTGCTTTATTTGTAAGATTAGGTTGTTTATTTGAGATGTTTCTTGTTTATGAAGGTAGGATTGTATTGCTATAAACTTCCTTCTTAGAACTGCTTTTGCTGTATCCCATAGGTTTTGGGTCATGGTGTTTTCATTGTTATTTGTTCCTAGGTATTTGTGATTTCCTTTCTGATTTCTTCAGTTATCTGTTGGTTATTAAGTGGTGTATTTTTTAGCATCCATGTGTTTGTATATTTTACAGATTTTTTTCCTGTCATTGATATCTAGTCTCATAGTGTTGTGGTTTGAAAAGATACTTGATAAAATTTCAATTTTGTTAAATTTACCAAGGCTTGGTTTGTGACCCATGATATGACCTATCCTGGTTAATGTTCCATGAGCACTTGAGAAGAAAGTGTATTCTGCTGCTTTTGGATGGAATGTCCTATAAATATCAATTAAGTCCATCTTGTTTAATGTATTATTTAAAGCTTGTGTTTCCTTATTTATTTTCTTTTTGGATGATCTGTCCACTGGTAAAAGTGGGGTGTTAAATTCCCTTACAATGATTGTGTTACTGTCAATTTCCCCTTTAATGGCTGTTGGTATTTGCCTTATACATTGTGGTGCTCCTATGTTGGGTGCATAAATATTTACAATTGTTATATCTTTTTGGATTGATCCCTTGATCATTATGTATTGTCCTTCTTTGTCTCTTGTAATAATCTTTGTTTTAAAGTCTGTTTTGTGTGATATGAGAAATGCTACTCCAGCTCTCTTTTGATTTCCATTTGCATGGAATATCTTTTTCCATCCCCTCACTTTCAGTCTGTATGTGTCCTTAGGTCTGAAGTGGGTCTCTTGCAGACAGCATATATACAGGTCTTGTTTTTGTATCCGTTCAGCCATTCTATGTCTTTTTGTTGGAGCAATTAATCCATTTACATTTAAGGTAATTATCACTATGTATATTCCTATTACCATTTTTTAAATTGTTTTGTGTTTATTATTGTAGGTCTTTTCCTTCTCTTGTGTTTCCTGCCTGAGAAGCTCCTTTAGCATTTGTTGTAAAGCTGGTATGGTGGTGCTGAATTCTCTTAGATTTTGCTTGTCTGTAAAGGTTTTAATTTCTCCATCAAATCTGAATGAGATCCTTGCTGGGCAGAGTAATGTTGGTTGTAGGTTTTTTCCTTTCATAAGTTTAAATATGTCCTGCCACTCACTTCTGGCTTGCCGAGTTTCTGCTGAAAGATCAGCTGTTAACTTATTGGGGATTCTCTTGTATGTTATTTGTTGTTTTTCCCTTGCTGCTTTTAATATTTTTTCTTTGTATTTAATTTTTGATAGTTGATTAATATGTGTCTTGGCGTGTTTCTCCTTGGATATATCCTGTATGGGACTCTCTGTGCTTCCTGGACATGATTAACTATTTCCTTTACCATATTAGGGAGGTTTCAACTATAATCTCTTCAAATATTTTCTCAGTCTCTTTCTTTTTCTCTTCTTCTTCTGGGACCCCTATAATTCGAATGTTGGTGTGTTTAATGTTGTCCCAGAGGTCTCTGCAACTGTCCTCAATTCTTTTCATTCTTTTTTTTTTTTTATTATGCTCTGAAGTAGTTATTTCCAGTATTTTATCTTCTAGGTCACTTAACTGTTCTTCTGCCTCAGGTATTCTGCTTTTGATTCCTTCTAGAGAATTTTTAATTTCATTTATTTTGTTGTTCATCATTGTTTGCTTGTTCTTTAGTTCTTCTAAGTCCTTGATAAACGTTTCTTGTATTTTCTCCCTTCTATTTCCAAGATTTTGAACCATCTTTACTATCATTATTCTGAATTCTTTTTCAGGTAGACTGCCTATTTCCTCTTCATTTGTTTAGTCTAGTGGGTTTTTATCTTGCTCCTTCATCTGCTGTGTGTTTCTCTGTCTTCTCATTTTGCTTAACTTACTGTGTTTGGGGTCTCCTCTTTGCAAGCTGCAGGTTTGTAGTTCCCATTGTTTTTGGTGTCTGCCCCCAGTAGCTAAGGTTGTCTCAGTGGGTTTTGTAGGCTTCCTTGTGGAGGGGACTAGGGCCTGTGTTCTGGTGGATGAGGCTGGATCTTCTCTTTCTGGTGGGCAGGTCTGCATCTGGTGGTGTGTTTTGGGGTGTCTGTGACCTTATTATGATTTTAGGCAACCTCTCTGCTACTGGGTAGGGTTGTGCTCCTGCCTTGCTAGTTGCTAGGCATAGAGTGTCCAGCACTGTAGCTTTCTGGTCATTGAGTGGAGCTTGGCCTTGACGTTGAGATGGAGATCTATGGGAGATTTTTGCCACTTTATATTACATGGAGTTGGGAGGTCTTTGGTGGACCAATGTCCTGAACTTGGCTCTCCCACCTCAGAGGCACAGGCCTGATAGCGGGCCACAGCACCAAGACCCTGTCATCCACATGGCTCAGAATAAAAGGGAGAAAAAAAGAAAGAAAGAAAAAATAATAAAATAGAATAAAGTTATTGAAATAAAAAATAATTATTAAAAATTTTAAAAATTTCAAAAGTAATCAAAAGCAAAAAAGACAGAAGAGAGCAACCAAAACAAAAGACACATCCATCAATGATAACAAACGCTAAAACCTTTATTAAAAAAAAAAAAAAAAAGCAGACAGAGCCCTAGGACAAATGGTAAAAGCAAAGCTATACAGACAAAATCAAACACAGAATCATACACATACACAGTCAAAAAAGTGAAAAAGGAAAAAAATATATAAATCTTTGTTCCCAAAGTCCACCTCCTCAATTTGGGATGATTCATTGCCTATTCAGGTATTCCACAGATGCAGGGTACATCAAGTTGATCGTGGAGATCTAATCCACTGTTCCTCAGGCTGCTGGGAGAGATTTCCCATTCTCTTCTCTGTTCGCACAGCTCCTGTTGTTCAGCTTTGGATTTGGCCCTGCCTTTTCGTGTAGGTCACCTGAGGGCGTCTGTTCCCCACTCAGACAGGATGGGGTTAAAGTAGCAGCTGATTAGGGGGCTCTGTCTCACTCAGGGCAGGGAGAGGGAGAGGTATGGAATGTGGGGCAGGACAATGCTGCAGGAGGCAGAGGCTGGCATGAAGTTGCAACAGCCTGAGATGCGCCATGTATTCTCCTGGGGAGATTGTCCCTGGATCACATGACCCTGGCAATGGCTGGCTGCACAGGCTCCCAGGAGAGGAGGTGTGGATACTGACCTGTGCTTGCACACAGGCTTCTTGGCGGCTGCAGCAGCAGCCTTAGCATCTCATGCCCATCTCTGGGGTCCGCCCTGATAGCTGTGACTCACGGTCATTTCTGGAGCTCATTTAGGCAGCTCTCTTAATCACCTCTCCTCACGCACCACAGAACAAAGAGGCAAGAAAAAGTCTCTTGCCTCTTCGGCAGCTCCAGACTTTTTCCCAGACACACCTCCGGCTAGCTGTGGCACACTAGCCCCCTTCAGGCTGTGTTCACACAGCCAACCCCAGTCCTCTCCCTGGGATCTGACCTCCAAAGCCCTAGCCTCATCTGCCAGCCCCCACCGTCCCCAGCAGGTGAGCAGACAAGCCTCTCGGGCTGGTGAGTGCTGGCTGGCACTGATCCTCTGTGTGGAAATCTCTCCACTTTGCCCTCCTCACCCCTGTTGCTGTGCTCTCCTCCGTGGCTCTGAAGCTTCCCCTCTCCACCACCTGCAGTCTCCTCCCATGAAGGGGCTTCCTAGTGTGTGGAAACCTTTCCTCCTTCACAGCTCCCTCCCACTGGTGCAGGTCTCATCCCCATTCTTTTGTCTCTGTTTTTTCTTTTGCCCTACCCAGGTACGTGGGGAGTTTCTTGCCTTTTGGGAGGGCTGAGTTCTGCCAGCATTCAGTATGTGTTGAGTAGGGGTTGTTCCACATGTAGATGTATTTCTGATGTATTTGTGGGGAGGAAGGTGATCTCCACGTCTTGCTCTTCCACCATCTTGAAGCTCTTCCCCAGTACAGAATTCTTAAGAAGATAAAATTTAAATGAGAGGGCCGGGAGAAGATTCAAGATGGCAGAAGAGTAAGACATGGAGATCACCTTCTTCCCCACAAATACATCACAAATACATTTACATGTGGAACAACTCCTACAGAACACCTACTGAACACTGGCAGAAGACCTCAGACTTCTCAAAAGGCAAGAAACTCCCCACTTACCTGGGTAGAGCAAAAGAAAAAAGAAAAAACAGAGACAAAGAGTAGGGATGGGACCTGCACCAGTGGGATGGAGCTGTGAAGGAGGAAAGATTTCCACACACTAGGAAGCCCCTTCGTGGGCAGAGACTGGGGGGGGCGAGGGGGGAAGCTTCAGAGCCACGGAGGAGAGCACAGCAACAGGGGCATGGAGGGCAAGGTGGAGAGATTTCCACACAGAGGATCAATGCTGACCAACACTCCCCACCCCGAGAGGCTTGTCTGCTCATCCGCCAGGGTGTATGGGGTCTGGGAACTGAGGCTTGGGCTTTGGAGGTCAGATCCCAGGGAGAGGACTGGGGTTGGCTGCATGAACACAGCCTGAAGGGGGCTAGTACACCACAGCTAGTGGGGAGGAAGTCCGGGAAAAAGTCTGGAGCTGCCAAAGAGTCAAGAGACATTTTCTTACCTATTTGTTTCCTGGTGCATGAGGAGAGGGGATTAAGAGTGCCACTTAAATGAGATCCAGAGATGGGTGCGAGCCACGGCTATCAGGGCGGACCCCAGAGACGGGCATGAGATGCTAAGTTTGCTGCTGCAGCCACCAAGAAAGCTGGGTGCAAGCACAGGTCACTATCCACACATCCCCTCCTGGAAGCCTGTGCAGTGTGCCACTACCCGGGTCCCATGATCCAGGGACAACTTCCCCAGCAGAACACTGGTGCACCTCAGGCTGGTGCAACGTCACACTGGCCGCCGCCACTGCAGGCTCGCCCTGAACTCTGTACCCCTCCCTCCATCTGGCCTCACTGAGCCAGAACCCCCGAATCAGCTGCTCCTTTAACCCCGTCCTGTCTGAGTGAAGAACAGATGCCCTCAGGCGACCTACATGCAGGGGCGGGGCCAAATCTAAAGCTGAACCCCAGGAGCTGTGCGAACAAAGAAGGGAAAGGGAAATCTCTCCCAGCAGCCTCAGGAGCAGCGGATTAAACCTCCACAATCAACCTGATGCACCCTATATCTGTGGAATACCTGAATAGGCAACGAATCATCCCAAATTGAGGAGGTGGACTTTGGGAGCAACGATATATCTATTGTTTTCCTCTGTTTCTTTATTTCTGAGTGTGTATGTGTATGCTACTGTGTGTGATTTTGTCTGTATAGCTTTGCTTTTACCCTTTGTCCTAGGATTCTGTCTGTCTGTTTTTTCTTTTTTTTTTTTTTAGTATAGTTTTTAGCGCCTGTTACCATTGGTGTATTTGTTTTCTGGTTTGGTTGCTCTCTTCTTTCTTTCTTTCTTTTATGTTTTATTACTTTTACATATTTTTTAAAATATTTTTTTATTTTAATAACTTTATTTTATTTTATTTTTGTCTTTCTTTCTTTCTTTCCTTCCTCTCTTTTATTCTGAGCAGTGTGGATGAGAGGCTCTTGGTGCTCCAGCCAGGCGTCAGGGCTGTACCTCTGAGGTGGGAGAGCCAAGTTTAGGACGCTGCTCCACAAGAGACTTCCCAGCTCCACATAATATCAAATGGAAAATATCTCCCAGAGATCTCCATCTCAACACCAAGACCCATTTCCATTCAATGACCAGCAAGCTCCAGTGCTGGACACCCTATGCCAAACTACTAGCAAGACAGGAACATAACCCCACCCATTAGCAGGGAGGCTGCCTAAAATCATAATAAGGCCACAGACACCTCACTACACACCACTAGAAGCGAACCTGCCCACCAGATAGACAAGATCCAGCCTCATGCACCGGAACACAGGCACTAGACCCCTCCACCAGAAAGCCTACACAACCCACTGAACCAAGTGTAGTCAATGGGGGCAGACACCAAAAACAATGGGAACTACGAACCTACAGCCTGCAAAAAGGAGACCCCAAACACAGTAAGTTAAGCAAAATGAGAAGACAGAGAAACACACAGCAGATGAAGGAGCAAGGTAAAAACCCACCAGACCAAACAAATGAAGAGGAAATAGGCAGTCTACCTGAAAAGGAATTCAGAATAATGATAATAAAGATGATCCATAAACTTGGAAATAGAAAATACAAGAAACGTTTAACAAGGACCTAGAAGTACTAAAGAGCAAACAAACGGTGATGAACAACACAATAAATGAAATAAAAATTCTCTAGAAGGGATCAATAGCAGAATAACTGAGGCAGAAGAACGGATAAGTGACCTGGAAGATAAAATAGTGGAAATAACTACTGCAGAACAGAATAAAGAAAAAAAAAATGAAGAGAATTGAGGACAGTCTCAGAAACATCTGGGACAACATTAAACACAACAACTTTCGAATTATAGGGGTCCCAGAAGAAGAAGAGAAAAAGAAAAGGACTGAGAAAATATTTGAAGAGATCATAATTGAAAGCTTCCCTAAAATGGGAAAGGAAATAGTTAATCATGTCCAGGAAGCACAGAGAGTCCCATACAGGATATATACAAGGAGAAACACACCAAGACACATATTAATCAAACTATCAAATATTAAATAGAAAGAAAATATATTAAAAGCAACAAGGGAAAAACCAAAAAAAAAAAAACATACAAGTGAATCCCAATAAGGTTAACAGCTGATCTTTCAGCAGAAACACTGCAAGCCAGAAGGGAGTGGAAGGACATATTAAAGTGATGAAAGGGAAAAACCTACAACCAAGATTACTCTACCCAGCAAGGATCTCATTCAGATTTGATGGAGAAATTAAAATCTTTACAGACAAGCAAAATCTAAGAGAATTCAGCACCACCAAACGAGCTTTATCACAAATGCTAAAGGAACTTCTCTGGGCAGGAACCACAACAGAAGGAAAATACCTACAATAACAAACCCAAAACAATTAAGAATATGGTAATAGGAACCTACATATCGATAATTACCTTAAATGTAAAGGGATTAAATGCTCCAACCAAAAGGCATAGGCTAGCTGAATGTATACAAAAACAAGACCGTATATATGCTGTCTACAAGAGACCCACTTCAGACCTAGGGCCACATGCAGACTGAAAGTGAGGGGGTGGAAGAATATATTCCATGCAAATGGAAGTCAAAAGAAAGCTGGAGTACCAATTCTCATATCGGAGAAAATAAAGTTTAAAACAAAGACTATTAAAAGAGACAAAGAAGGACACTACATAATCATCAAGAGATCAATCCAAGAAGGAGATATAACAATTGTAAATATTTATGCACCCAACATAGGAGCTCCTCAGTACATAAGACAAATACTAACAGCCATAAAAGGGGAAATTGACAGTAACAAAAACATCTTAGGGGACTTTGACACCCCACTTTCACCAAGGGACAGATCATCCAAAATGAAAATAAATAAGGAAACACAAGCTTTAAATAATACATTAAAAAAGATGGACTTAATTTATATTTATAGGACATTCCATCCAAAAACAACAGAATACACTTTCTTCTCAAGTGCTCATGCGGCATTCCCCAGGATAGATCATACCTTGGGTCACAAATCAATCCTTGGTAAATTTTAAAAAAAATTTGAAACCATATCAAGTATCTTTTCCAACCACAATGCTATGAGACTAGATATCAATTATAGGAAAAAATCTGTAAAATATAGAAACACATGGAGGCTAAACAATACACTACTTAATAACCAAGAGATCACTGAAGAAATCAAAGAGGAAATCAAAAAATACCTAGAAAGAAATGACAATGAAAACAAGATGACCCAATACCTATGGGGTGCAGCAAAAGCAGTTCTAAGAAGGAAGTTTATAGCAATAGAATCCTACCTTAAGAGAGAAGAAACATCTGAAATAAGCAACCTAACCTTACACCTAAAGTGATTAGAGAAAGAAGAAGAAGAAAAAAAAAAAAAAACCCAAAGTTAGCAGAAAGAAAGAAATTGTGAAGCTCAGATCAGAAATAAATGAAAAAGAAATGGAGGAAGCTAGAACAAAGATCAATAAAGCTAAAAGCTGGTTCTTTGAGAAGATAAACAAAATTGATAAACCATTAACCAGACTCATGAAGAAAAAAAGGGAGAAGGCTCAAATTAATAGAATTAGAAATGAAAAAGGAGAACTAATGACACACTGCAGAAATACAAAGGATCATGAGAGATTACTACAAGCAACTCTATGCCAATAAAATGGACAACCTGGAAGAAATGGACAAATTCTTAGAAATGCACAGCCTTCTGAGACTAAACCAGGAAGAAATAGAAAATATGAACAGACAAATCACAAGCACTTAAATTGAAACTGTGATTTAAAATCTTCCAACAAACAAAAGCTCAGAGCCAGATGGCTTCACAGGCAAATTCTATCAAACATTTAGAGAAGAGCTAACACCTATCCTTCTCACTCTTCCAAAATATAGCAGAAGGAGGAACACTCCCAAACTTATTGTATGAGGCCACCATCACCCTGATACCAAAACCAGACAAAGAAGTCACAAAGAAATAAAACTACAGACCAATATCACTGATGAACATAGATGCAAAATCCTCAGCAAACTATTGGCAAACAGAATCCAACAGCAAATTTAAATGATCATACACCATGATCAAGTGGGGTTTATCCCAGGAATCCACGCATTCTTCATTATATGCAAATCAATCAATGTGATACACCATATTAACAGATTGAAGGAGAAAACCATGTGAGCATCTCAATAGATGCAGATAAAGCTTTTGACAAAATTCAACACCCATTTATGATAAAACCCCTCCACAAAGTAGGCATAGAGGGAACTTACCTCAATATAATAAAGGCCATGTATGACAAACCAACAGCCAACATCGTCTTCAATGGTGAAAAACTGAAACCATTTCCATAAAGATCAGGAAAAAGACAAGGTTGCCCACTCTCACCACTATTATTCAACCTAGTTGTGGAAGTTCTAGCCATAGCAATCAGAGAAGAAAAAGAAATAAAAGGAATCCAAATCGGAAAAGAAGAAGTAAAGCTGTCACTGTTTGCAGATGACATGATACTAAACATAGAGAATCCTAAAGATGCTACCAGAAAACCACTAGAGCTAATCAATGAATTTGGTAAAGTAGCAGGATACAAAATTAATGCACAGAAATCTCTTGAATTCCTATACATTAATGATGAAAAATCTGAAATTGAATCTAAAAAAACACTCCCATTTACCATTGCAACTAAAAGAATAAAATACCTAGGAATAAACCTACCGAAGGAGACCAAAGACCTGTACGTAGAAAATTATGACACTGATGAAAGAAATTAAAGGTGATTCAAATAGATGGAGAGATATACCATGTTTTTAGATTGGAAGAATCAACATTGTGAAAATGACTCTACTACCCAAAGCAATCTACAGATTCAATGCAACCCCTATCAAACAACCAATGGCATTTTTCACAGAACTAGAACAAAAAATTTCACAATTTGTATGGAAACACAAAAGACCCCGAATAGCCAAAGCAATCTTGAGAAAGAAAAACGGAGCTGGAGGAATCAGGCTCATGGACTTCAGACTATACCACAAAGCTACAGTAATCAAGACAGTATGGTACTTGCACAAAAACAGAAATATAGATCAATGGAACAGGATAGAAAGCCCAGAGATAAATCCATGCACATATGGTCACCTTATCTTTGATAAAGTAGGCAAAAATATACTGTGGAGAAAAGACAGCCTCTTCAATAAGTGGTGCTGGGAAAACTGGACAGGTACATGTAAAAGTATGAAATTAGAACACTCCCTGACACCATGCACAAAAATAAACTCAACATGGATTAAAGACCTAAATATAAGGTCAGACACTGTAAAACTCTTAGAGGAAAACATAGGCAGAACACTCTATGACATAAATCACAGCAAGATCCTTTTTGATCCACCTCCTAAAGAAATGGAAATAAAAACAAAAATAAACAAATGGGACCTAATGAAACTTAAAAGCTTTTGCACAGCAAAGGAAACCATAAACAAGAACAAACACAACCCTCAGAATGGGCAAAAATATTTGCAAATGAAGCAACTGACAAAGGATTAATCTCCAACATTTACATGCAGCTCACGTAGCTCAATAACAAAAAATCAAACAACCCAATCCAAAAATGGGCAGAAGACCTAAATAGCCATTTCTCAGAAGAAGATATACAGATTGCCAACAAACACATCAAAGAATGCTCAACATGATTAATCATTAGAGAAATGCAAATCAAACCTACAATGAGATATAATCTCATACCGGTCAGAATGGACATCATCAAAAAAATCTACAAACAATAAATGCTGGAGAGGGTGTGGAGAAAAAGGAACCCTCTTGCCCTGTTGGTGGGAATGTAAATTTATACAGTGACTCTGGAGAACAGTATGGAGGTTCCTTAAACTACTAAAATTAGAACTACCATACGACCCAGCAATCCCACTACTGGGCATATACCCTGAGAAGACCATAGTTCAAAAAGAGTCATGTACCAAAATGTTCATTGCAGCTCTATTTACAATAGCCAGGACATGGAAGCAACCTAAGTGTCCATCATTGGAGGAATGGATAAAGAAGACGTGGCACATATATACAATGATGTATTTCTCAACCATAAAAAGAAACGAAATTGAGTTATTTGTAGTGAGGTGGATGGTCCTAGAGTCTGTCATACAGAGTGAAATAAGTCAGAAAGAGAAAAACAAATACAGTATGCTAACACATTTATATGGAATCTGAGATTAAAAAAAGGTCATGAAGAACCTAGGGGAAAGACAGGAATAAATACACAGGCCTACTAGAGAATGGACTTGAGTATATGGCGAGGGGGAAGGGTAAGCTGGGACAAAGTGAGAGAGTGGCATGAACATATATACACTACCAAATGTAAAATAGAAAGCTAGTGGGAAGCAGCCACATAGCACAGGGAGATCAGCTCGGTGCTGTGTGACCACCTAGAGGTGTGGGATAGGGAGAGTGGGAGGGAGGGAGATGCAAGAGGGAGAGATATGGGGATACATGTATATGTATAACGGATTCACTTTGTTATAAAGCATAAAATAACACACCATTGTAAAGCAATTATACTCCAACAAAGATGTTTAAAAAAATAAAATAAAATAAAAAAAGAAAAAAATATGAGATGCCCAAGGACATATGTCTTCAATTTGTGAGGAGTTTCATTTAGAGTCTTGTTTTTGTACTTTTTTTTTTTTTTCCTTTACAATATTCTTTATTTCCTAATTTTTAATTTCTTTTTTTTAAACATATTTATTGAAGTATAATTGCCTTACAATGGTGTGTTAGCTTCTGCTTTATAACAAAGTGAATCCGTTATACATATACAATATGTTCCCATTTCTCTTCCCTCTTGCATCTCCCTCCCTCCCACCCTCCCCAGCCCACCCCTCTAGGTGGTCACAAAGCACCGAGCTGCTCTCCCTGTGCTATGCGGCTGCTTCCCATTAGTTATCTATTTTACATTTGGTAGTGTATATATGTCCATGAGACTCTCTTACCCTGTCACATCTCACCCCACCCCCTCCCCGTATCCTCAAGTCCATTCTCTAGTAGGTCTGTGTCTTTATTCCCGTCTTGCCACTAGGTTCTTCATGGTTTTTTTTTTTTTTTCCTTAGATTCCGTATATATGTGTTAGCATACTGTATTTGTTTTTCTCTTTCTGACTTACTTCACTCTGTATGACAGACTCTAACTCCATCCACCTCATTACAAATACCTCCATTTCATTTCTTTTTATGGCTGAGTAATATTCCATTGTATATATGTGCCACATCTTCTTTATCCATTCATCTGTCGATGGGCATTTAGGTTGCTTCCATGTCCTGGCTATTGTAAATAGAGCTGCAATGAACATTTTGGTACATGACTCTTTTTGACCTATGGTTTTCTCAGGGTATATGCCCAGTATTGGGACTGCTGGGTCGTATGGTAGTTCTATTTGCAGTTTTTTCAGGAACCTCCATACTGTTCTCCATAGTGGCTGTATCAATTTACATTCCCACCAACAGTGCAAGAGTGTTCCCTTTCCTCCACACCCTCTCCAGCATTTATTGTTTCTAGATTTTTTGATGATGGCCATTCTGATCGGTGTGAGATGATATCTCATTGTAGTTCTGATTTGCATTTCTCTAATGATTAATGATGTTGAGCATTCTTTCATGTGTCTGTAGGCCATCTGTGTATCTTCTTTGGAGAAATGTCTCTTTAGGTCTTCTGCCCATTTTTGGATTGGGTTGTTGGTTTTTTTGTTATTGAGCTGCATGAGCTGCTTGTAAATCTTGGAGATTAATCCTTTGTCAGTTGCTTCATTTGCAAATATTTTCTCCCATTCTGATGGTTGTCTTTTGGTCTTGTTTATGGTTTCCTTTGCTGTGCAAAAGCTTTTAAGTTTCAATAGGTCCCATTTGTTTATTTGTGTTCTTATTTCCATTTCTCTGGGAGCTGGGTCAAAAAGAATCTTGCTGTGATGTATGTTATAGAGTGTTCTGCCTATGTTTTCCTCTAAGAGTTTGTTAGTGTCTGGCCTTACACTTAGGTCTTTAATCCATTTTGAGTTTATTTTTGTGCATGGTGTCAGGGAGTGTTCTAATTTCATACTTTTACATGTACCTGTCCAATTTTCCCAGCAGCACTTATTGAAGAGGCTGTCTTTTCTCCACTGTATATGCTTGCCTCCTTTATCAAAGATAAGGTGACCATATGTGTGTGGGTTTATCTCTGGGCTTTCTATCCTGTTCCATTGATCTATATTTCTGTTTTTGTGCCAGTACCAAACTGTCTTGATTACTGAAGCTTTGTAATATAGTCTGAAGTCAGGGAGCCTGATTCCCCCAGCTCCATTTTTCGTTCTCAAGATTGCTTTGGCTATTCGGGGTCTTTTGTGTTTCCATACAAATTGTGAATTTTTTTGTTCTAGTTCTGTGAAAAATGCCAGTGGTAGTTTGATAGGGATTGCATTGAATCTGTAGATTGCTTTGGGTAGTAGAGTCATTTTCACAATGTTGATTCTTCCAATCCAGGAACATGGTATATCTCTCCATCTATTTGTATCATCTTTAATTTCTTTCATCAGTGTCTTATAATTTTCTGCAAACAGGTGTTTTGTCCTCTTAGGGAGGTTTATTCCTAGATATTTTATTCTTTTTGTTGCAATGGTAAATGGGAGTGTTTTCTTAATTTCACTTTCAGATTTTTCGTCATTAGTGTATAGAAATGCAAGAGATTTCTGTGCATTAATTTTGTATCCTGCTACTTTACCAAATTCATTGATTAGCTCTAGGAGTTTTCTGGTAGCATCTTTAGGATTCTCTATGTATAGTATCATGTCATCTGCAAACAGTGACAGCTTTACTTCTTCTTTTCCGATTTGGATTCCTTTTATTTCTTTGTCTTCTCTGATTGCTGTGGCTAACACTTCCAAAACTATGTTGAATAATAGTGGTGAGTGTGGGCAACCTTGTCTTGTTCCTGATCTTTATGGAAATGGTTTCAGTTTTTCACCATTGAGGACAATGTTGGCTGTGGGTTTGTCATATATGGCCTTTATTATGTTGAGGAATGTTCCCTCTATGCCTACTTTCTGGAGGGGTTTTATCATAAATGGGTGTTGAATTTTTTCGAAAGCTTTCTCTGCATCTATTGAGATGATCATATGGTTTTTCTCCTTCAAATTGTTAATATGGTGTATCACATTGATTGATTTGCGTATATTGAAGAATCCTTGCATTCCTGGGATAAACCCCAAATGATCATGGTGTATGATCCTTTTAATGTGCTGTTGGATTCTGTTTGCTAGTATTTTGTTGAGGATTTTTGCATCTATGTTCCTCAGTGATATTGGCCTGTAGTTTTCTTTCTTTGTGACATCTTTGTCTGGTTTTGGTATCAGGGTGATGGTGGCCTCGTAGAATGAGTTTGGGAGTGTTCCTCCCTCTGCAATATTTTGGAAGAGTTTGAGAAGGATAGGTGTTAGCTCGTCTCTAAATATTTGATAGAATTCACCTGTGAAACCATCTGGTCCTGGGCTTTTGTTTGTTGGAAGGTTTTTAATCACAGTTTCAATTTCAGTGCTTGTGATAGGTCTGTTCATATTTTCTATTTCTTCCTGGTTCAGTCTCGGCAGTTTGTGCATTTCTAAGAATCTGTCCATTTCTTCCAGGTTGTCCATTTTATTGGCATAGAGTTGCTTGTAGTAATCTCTCATGATCGTTTGTATTTCTGCAGTGTCAGTGGTTACTTCTTTTTCATTTCTAATTCTATTGATTTGAATCTTCTCCCTTTTTCTCTTGATGTGTCTGGCTAATGGTTTATCAATTTTGTCTATCTTCTCAAAGAACCAGCTTTTAGTTACATTGATTTTTGCTATTGTTTCCTTCATTTCTTTTTCATTTATTTCTGACCTGATCTTTATGACTTCTTTCCTTCTGCTGGCTTTGGGCTTTTTTTGTTCTTCTTTCTCTAACTGCTTTAGGTGCAAGTTTAGGTTGTTTATTCGAGATGTTTCCTGTTTCTTGAGGTAGGCTTGTATTGCTATAAACTTCCCTCTTAGCACTGCTTTTGCTGCGTCCCATAGGTTTTGGGTCGTCGTATCTCCATTGTCATTTGTTTCTAGGTATTTTTTGATTTCCCCTTTGATTTCCTCAGTGATCACTTCGTTATTCAGTAGTGTATTGTGTAGCTTCCATGTGTTTGTATTTTTTACAGATCTTTTCCTTTAATTGATATCTAGTCTCATAGCGTTGTGGTCGGAAAAGATACTTGATACGATTTCAATTTTCTTAAATTTACCAAGGCTTGATTTGTGACCCAAGATATGATCTATCCTGGAGAATGTTCCATGAGCACTTGAGAAAAATATGTATTCTGTTGTTTTTGGGTGGAATGTCCTATAAATATCAATTAAGTCCATCTTGTTTAATGTATCATTTAAAGCTTGTGTTTCCTTATTTATTTTCATTTTGGATTATCTGTCCATTGGTGAAAGTGGGGTGTTAAAATCCCCTACTATGATTGTGCTGCTGTCGATTTCCCCTTTTATGGCTGTTAGTATTTGCCTTATGTATTGAGGTGCTCCTATGTTGGGTGCATAAATATTTACAATTGTTATAGCTTCCTCTTGGATCGATCCCTTGATCATTATATAGTGTCCTTCTTTGTCTCTTGTAATATTCTTTATTTTGCAGTCTATTTTGTCTGATATGAGAATTGCTACTCCAGCTTTCTTTTGATTTCCATTTGCATGGAATATCTTTTTCCATCTCCTCACTTTCAGTCTGTATGTGTCTCTAGGTCTGAAGTGGGTCTCTTGTAGACAGCATATATATGGGTCTTGTTTTTGTATCCATTCAGCCAGCCTGTGTCTTTTGGTGGGAGCATTTAATCCATTTACATTCAAGGTAATTATCAATATGTATGTTCCTATTCCCATTTTCTTAAATGTTTTGGGTTTGTTATTGTGGGTGTTTTCCTTCTCTTGTGTTTCTTGCCTAGAGAAGTTCCTTTAGCATTTGTTGTAAAGCTGGTTTGGTGGTGCTGAACTCTCTCAGCTTTTGCTTGTCTGTTAAGGTTTTAATTTCTCCATCACATCTGAATGAGATCTTTGCTGGGTAGAGTAATCTTGGTTGTAGGTTTTTCCCCATCACTTTAAGGATATCCTGCCACTGCCTTCTGGCTTGCAGAGTTTCTGCTGAAAGATCAGATGTTAACCTTATGGGGATTCCCTTGTGTGTTATGTGTTGTTTTTCCCTTGCTGCCTTTAATATGTTTTCCTTATATTTAATTTTTGACAGTTTGATTAATATGTGTCTTGGCGTGTTTCTCCTTGGGTTTATCCTGTATGGGACTCTCTGTGCTTCCAGGACTTGATTAACTATTTCCTTTCCCATATTAGGGAAGTTTTCAACTATAATCTCTTCAAATATTTTCTCAGTCCCTTTCTTTTTCTCTTCTTCTTCTCGGACCCCTATAATTCGAATGTTGGTGCGTTTAATGTTGTCCCAGAGGTCTCTGAGACTGTCCTCAGTTCTTTTCATTCTTTTTTCTTTATCCTGCTCTGTAGTAGTTATTTCCACCATTTTATCTTCCAGGTCACTTATCCTTTCTTCTGCCTCAGTTATTCTGCTATTGATCCCATCTAGAGTATTTTTAATTTCATTTATTGTGTTTTTCATCATTGCTTGGTTCCTCTTTAGTTCTTCTACGTCCTTGTTAAATGTTTCTTACATTTTGTCTATTCTATTTCCAAGATTTTGGATCATCCTTACTATCATTATTCTGAATTCTTTTTCAGGTAGACTACCTATTTCCTCTTCATTTGTTAGGTCTGGTGTGTTTTGACCCTGCTCCTTCATCTGCTGTGTGTTTTTCTGTCTTCTCATTTTGCTTATCTTACTGTGTTTGGGGTCTCCTTTTCACAGGCTGCAGGTTCGTAGTTCCCGTTGTTTTTGGTATCTGTCCCCAGTGGCTAAGGTTGGTTCAGTGGGTTGTGTATGCTTCCTGGTTGAGGGAACTAGTGCCTGAGCTCTGGTGGATGAGGCTGGATCTTGTCTTTCTGGTGGGCACGTCCACGTCTGGTGGTGTATTTTGGGGTGTCTGTGGCCTTATTATGATTTTAGGCAGCCTCTCTGCTAATGGATGGGGCTGTGTTCCTGTCTTGCTAGTTGTTTGGCATAGGGTGTCCAGCACTGTAGCTTGCTGGTCGTTGAGTGAAGCTGGGTCTTGATGTTGAGATGGAGATCTCTGAGAGATTTTCGCCATTTGGTATTACGTGGAGCTGGGAGGTCTCTTGTGGACCAGTGTCCTGAAGTTGGCTCTCCCACCTCAGAGGCACGGTCCTGATGCCTGGCTGGAGCACCAAGAGCCTTTCCTCCACACGGTGCGGCCGCTCCGCTGGGCTCCGGGCTGGGCACGACGCGAGGGCTCCACCGAGGAGAAGACGAAGGGACGACGGGAGCGAAAGAAATTCCAAGCTCCGATTCCGGCGGGCTCCTCGGCCGGTCCAAGCTTCCAACGCCGCCGCCGCCACCGCCGCCTCGGGCTTTATGGCCAAGACTCCCTAAACGTCTTGACCACTACCATATCATACAGAATATGTGAAAAGAAATGAACACTCATCTGACTTTTTTTTTTCCCCCTTTGGCCACACCAGGCGGCTTGTGGGATCTTGGCTCCCCGACCAGGGATTGAACCTGCACACTTGGCAGTGAAAGTGTGGAGTTCTAACTACTGGATCACCAGGGAATTCCCACATCTGATTTCTATTATGTGTTAAGAACTATGCCAGGGATGCTACTTGTCATCCTGCAGTGCACAGGAAAACAGTCCATACAAAAAATTATCTGCACCAAAATGTCAATATTACTGAGGATGAGACCCTACTCCTTGCTAGAGAATGTGGTCCCAAATCTGGCAACATCAGTGTCAGCTAAAATATGTTAAAAGTGGAAAATCTCAAGCTCCTTCCCAAGACGTCCTGATTCAGAATCTGCATTTTAACAAGACCCCCCCAGATGAATGTCTGTGCACATTGAAGTTTGATACACAATGGTCCAACCTGGCAAAAGTAATGCAAATACCATAAAGACAGTAACATTATTAGGAAAGTGAGCATTAGAAATTTAAAAACTTGCTGAAAGTCACCTAACTGGTAAGGGTTTGAGACAGAACTTGAAGCCATCTTTATAATTCAGAGGATGCATTCTAGCTGCGGTACCAAATTACCTCCATGATCAATATCTAAAAAGCAAAACAAAACAAAACAATTTTTAAATCACTGACATTTTCACTAGAGTTCAATAGTATACACCTGCAATTTCATCCATAATTTTATATATGTATTTAATGACTTTACATATGTTAATGGGCACCTACCATATGTTCCATTGCTTATCCCAATAAAGAGAATAGACAAATCTTGTTCTTATGGGGAAAATACCCTTGACCTTTCAGAAACCAATTATGATTATTTGTATAATGACTGTCTGTAGAACCTTAAGTGCTGTCCATTACCAGGAAGTAGAAAGGTCAAAGTCAGAGTCAGATAGATTCAAATCCTAACTTAATGGCATTGATCAATTTATTTAACTCCTCTGAATTGGGGGCTACACATCATTCAGTGTTATTCTAAAGACCCAATTAGATAACAGTGATCATATAGCACTTTCTGAGTATCCTCATGTGGACTGACTTGTCCTCTCCTGGAAGAAAATAGTGATTTGAAAGATTCGATCAGAGTAAAGTAACTTCTTCCAGAGAGTTTTATTTTAAAAGGTAACTCTCTAACTATGCCCCCACCCCCGGTCAGTCCTGTCCAGTGAAAAGCACAATGGCAACACTTACATCTAAGAGATGACTTTGTCATGAAAGAGGGTTTGATGTCACCATCTATCTTGCAAAAGTACTTGAAACATTGGGACATAGTTCACAATGTCACAAGATATAGTTTAGAGAACAAGTTTGATGGGAACAATTATAAAGCCAGCATTAACAAAAAGAAAAGACAAATCATTCCTTGTATCCCAGTATAGCTGGGGAGATAAATTCTAGAACCAGAGTGTTCTGTTGTTCACACTGTGGGTTAATTGTCTCAGGAAGGGGATAAACTCTGTTTCTATGGAGCTCTCTCTTCTCATGGAACAAGTGTTAAGGCAACTTTGTCAATGAAGAAAAGAAAAAAAACTGGCTATTTGGACATCAGATATCAGTTTTTTGCAAGAACTTTATAGTAATGCCAATGTTTCAAATTCAGGAGACCTTTGGGCCTGGGGAATATTGAAGCTTCTTCATCCAGAGCAAATGATTGGTCCTATGAGAAATTCCATACAGGTATGGCTCCCTATAGCCAAACGGGTGAGGATGTTCAAATCCCTCACACCTCATTTCCTAGGATCCCCATGTGAGTTACCAAAGGCAATTTAGAGAATTACATTTGTTGCAACACAGACATAATTTCAAGCATCAGACATATAGCATCTGAGCAAATATTGTTGGACAAGGTAACTTCTAAAATCTTGCAACAACACCAAGTAGACAAGTATTTCTTTCACTGCCACACAGCTCTTTAGGCTGTCTGTGTACAAGAGGTTGTAATCTGAATAAGGGCCACTTATGAATCTACTCAGATACTACCATGAACTTTATTTAGAAAAATATAGTGAGGTAGCATTTATTTACTAATCCATTCACTTATAAACCAAATATCTTCCCAAATATTTTCAATGTCAGGCATGGAAATATGCATTGGGGATACAAAGGTAGACAAAACAACATCCCTGACTATGAAGTGAAAGCTTTAGCATGCATGATTCATATATATCTAGAGGTCAAACTGAACATGACTTTTAATTTTTAATACTTTATTGTTGTTTAAAAATCAAGAGACCAATGGGGTCCAATCAAGCTGGAGGAGTCGTAGGAATGAAACTCATCTCTTCCCACAAATACATCAAGAATACATCTGCATGACTCTTTTTGATTTACAGTTTTCTCAGGGTATATGCCCAGTAGGGGGATTGCTGGGTCATATGGTAGTTCTATTTTTAGTTTTGTAAGGAATCTCCATACTGTTCTCCATAGTGGCTGTATCACTTTACGTTCCCACCAACAGCGCAAGAGGGTTCCTTTTTCTCCACACCCTCTCCAGCATTTATTGTCTGTAGATTTTTTGATGATGGCCATTCTGACCGGTATGAGATGATATTTCATTGTAGTTTTGATTTGCATTTCTCTAATGATTAATGATGTTGAGCATTCTTTCATGTGTTTGTTGGCAATCTATATATCTTCTTTGGAGAAATCTCTATTTAGGTCTTCTTCCCTTTTTTGGAGTGGGTTGTTTGTTTTTTTGATATTGAACTGCATGAGCTGCTTGTAAATTTTGGAGATTAAGCCTTTGTCAATTGCTTCATTTGCAAATATTTTCTCCCATTCTGAGGGTTGTCTTTTCCCACAATGTTCATTTCAGCTCTATTTACAATAACCAGGACAAGGAAGCAACCTAAGTGTCCATCGACAGATGAATGGATAAAGAAGATGTGACACATATATACAACGGACTATTACTCAGCCATAAAAAGAAACGAAATTGAATTATTTGTAGTGAGGTGGATGGACCTAGAGTCTGTCATACAGAGTGAAGTAAGTTAGAAAGAGAAAAACAAATACTGTATGCTAACACATATATATGGAATCTAAAAAAAAAAAAAAAGATCATGAAGAACATAGGGACAAGATGGGAATAAAGATGCATACCTACTAGAGAATGGACTTGAGGACTTGAGGATATGGGGAAGGAGAAGAGTAAGCTGGGACAAAGTGAGAGAGTGGCATGGACATATATACACTACCAAATGTAAAATAGATAGCTAGTGGGAAGCAGCCACATAGCACAGGGAGATCAGCTCGGTGCTTTGTGACCACCTAGAGGTTTGGGATTGAGAGGGTGGGAGGGAGGGAGATGCAAGAGGGAAGAGATATGGGGTTATATGTTTATGTATAGATGATTCACTTTGTTATAAAGCAGAAACTAACACACACACACACGCACAAAAGAATACATCTGCAAATGCAACAATTCTCACAGAACACATCATGAACACTATCAGAAGACCTCATACACCTGAAAGGACAGGAAAGATCTCTATGTAACCGGGTAGGACAACAAGAAAAAAAAATAGAGGAAGTGAGATTGGACCTGTGCCCCTGGGAGGGAGCTGAAGGACAGGAGGGGTTTCCACACCCTGGGAAGCCCCCTCAATGGCAGGGAGATAAGCTGGGTCATAAAACGTGCTTCAGAGGCAGAGAGGAGAGTGCAAAAACTGGTTTGTGGCAGGCAGGATAGAGAAAGACCTACACAGATAATATGTGCCACCGTCATGTGCACCCCAACCTGAGACATATGTCCTCTGGTATGGGTGGGATCTGGGTGCTGGAACACAGTGTTTAGAGGACAGACCAGGGGAGAAGACTGTTGTTGACTTCATGGATACAGTCAGAAGTGACTGGAGTGTGGGGTGTCATAACCAAGAGTGTTTTTGGAAGAAGCCTGGGCTGCCATAGAAGGGAAGTGACATTGTTAAGGTGGTATGTGAAGGGAAAGGTGGGGCTACCATTGCAGCCTCTTTCTCCATGTGATGGCCCCTGCATCTGTGGGCTCCAGGGGAGGCTTCTGCCTGGGAAGGCTCACGCACTCTGGCTGCCACCTCAGCGGATCCTGGGAGCAGATGCCAGTGGGTTGCCCACAAGCAGAGGTGGGGCTGAAATCACCCCAGGGGCCGTGTGACTTAGGAAGCAAAGCTGAAATCTCCCCCTGTGGCTGTGTGAACTGTGGATTTACACCTTCACCATCAGCTTTGTAAATTCGGTGCCTGCAGAACATCTGAATGGACAACAGGTGCTCATGTGGCTGAGATAGTCTGACCTTAGCAACTGTGGGTTTCATGGGCATGTACACATGGGGGTTGGGCCAGGCCAGGGTCTGAGCTGCCTCCATAGCTCCCACAGAGGGTCCACGTGCATGACTACTGTCGTCCTCAGACCTCACTTAAGTGGATCTGCACTGGTGGCCTTGTGAAAACAACACCTGAGAGACACCAGGGTCAATTGCTGGCATAAACCATGGTTGAGGAGGGCCAAAGGCAGTGTCAACAACAGTGTGCTTTGTAAGCCCACACAGTAGGTAAAAGGTGACACAACAGAGCACACTCACCAGTGAACAACTCTGGTGGAAGAATCTCAGTGGCTCCTCTCCCAGTGGGAGTGCTCCAATCCTGTCTACCATGCACCACAGCTCAGAAATGCAGTTCAGAAACAGATCTGGGGGCTTCTACTCCAACACCTAAGGAGAAGAATCTGTCCCTGACATGGCAGTAACAACCACAGAACAAAGAGGAGGCCCCACTCAATATCCAGTGCAGGCTGTGATCACCACAACATCAGTCACACCTCATATCAAGGGGATAATGGCCAGCATACACTGAGGAAAAATGTCACAGGCATCCATATTAAAAACAGCCCCCACACCAAAAAATATTAAACCCTCGCAGACTATACAGGGATATTCCTACATAAAAATAGCCCTCCAAGACCATGGTAGATAATTGTTTCTCCTAAACTCATAAAGCAAGAGAAATATAAGTAAAATGAAGAAGCAGAAGAACCACTCCCAATTAAAAGATTGAGAGAATTCCCCTGAAAGAACAAACAATGAAACAGACTGCTTCACTCTCGTAGACACTGAGTTCAAAAAGGAGATAAGGAAAATGCTGAAGGAATTAAAAAAGGCTATTGACAGAAATGCAGATTAATGTAAAAAGGAACTATAAACTATAAGAAGGAGCCAAGAAAAATTAGAGAATTCATTTGAAGAGATGAAAGGTGAACTAAAGGTTATGAATAGCAGAATGAATAATGCAGAAGAATGAATAAGTGATCTGGAAGATAAAATAATGGAAATCTCCCAGTTAGAACAGCAGACAGAAACCCAAATGAAAAAAAAAAAAAGAAAGCATTATAAGAGATCAACGGGATAATATAAATCTTGCCAATCTACACATAATAGGGATCTCAGAAAGAGAAAAAAGGAGATTGAAAATGTATTTAAACAAATTATGGCTGAAAAATTCCCAAATCTAAATAAGGAAACAGATATCCAGATACAGGAAGCACAGAGGATCCCAAACAAGATAAACCCAAACAGACCTACACCAAGACATATTATAATTAAAATGGCAAAAGTTAAAGATAAAGAGAGTATTCTAAAGGCAACAAGAGAAAAACATAGAATTAATTACAAGGAAACTCCCATAAGGCTATCAGCTGATTTCTCTACAGAAACGTTGCAGGCCAGAGGGGACTAGCTAGATATATTAAAAGTCCTGAAAGGGAGAAATCTGCAACCTAGGATACTCTACCTAGCAAGATTATCATTTAGAATAGAAGGAGAGATAAAGAATTTCTCAGACAATCAAAAGCTAGAAGAATACAGTAATACTAAACCTATCCTAAAAGAAATATTGAAAGGACTTCTCTAAATAGAAAAAAATTAAGAATCTATAGGAAAGAGAAAATCACGGTTGGAAAGTAAACCACTTAAATAAGCTAGGACATAGATTAAAAAAAATACAAAAATTTCTGTGAAAATTATGATAACCACAATGAACAACAAAAAGATGAACATGAAGATGCAAAAGAAGACATCAAAATCATAAAATGTGGGGAGGAGAGTAAGAAAATGTAAATTTTTTCTAGAACATGTTTTAGCCTATTTGACTACCAGTCTAAAGCAAGTAGAGATAGGAAGGGGTTAACATATCTGAAAAACAGGGCAACCACAAATCAAAAACATACAACAGATTAACAAAAACCAAAAAGAAGAGAACATAGCATAATACAAAAGAAAATAATCAAACCACAAAGCAGAAGAAAAAAGAAAAAGAAAGGGACGAAGAAGAAATATAAAATCAACCAGAAAACAAGGTTTAAAACGACAATAACTATGTGTCTATCAATAATTACCTTAAATGTCAATGAACTAAATTCTCCAATCAAAAGGCACAGAGTGGTAGATTGGATAAAAAAACAAGAGTTTACAATATGCTTCCTACAAGAGCCTTCTTTAAGGCAAAGGACATACATAGAATGAAAGTGAGAGGATGAGAAAAGATACTTCATGCAAATGGGAAATAACAAGAAAGCAGAGGTTGCAATACTCATATCAGACAAAATAGACTTTACAACAAAGGCTATAAAGAAAGATAAAGAAGGACACTATATAATGGTAAAAGGATTAATACAAGGAGAGGATATTACACTTATCAACAAATATGCACCCAACATAGGAGCGCCCAAATATATAAAACAAATACTAACAAACATAAAGGGAGAAATTAACAGGAATACAATAATAGCAGAGACTTTAACATCCCACTCACATCAATGGAAAGATCTATGAGACAGAAAATCAATAGGGCAACAGAGATCCTAAATGATACAACAGAATAGTTAGACTTAATTGATATTTTCAAGACATTAGGTCCAAAAAAGCAGAATGCACATTCTTTTCAAGTGTACATGGAGAATTCTCTAGGATTGACCTCATACTATGGCACAAATGAAGCCTCAACAAATTTAATAGTATAGAAATTATTTCAAGTATCTTTTCTGTCCACACAGCATGAAACTAGAAATCAGCCACAGTAAAAAAAAATGAGAAAAAAACAATTATATGGAGATTAAACAACATGCTACTAAAAAAACAAATGGGTAAACTATGAAATCAAAAAAGAAATTTCAAAATACCTTGGGGCAAATGACAATGAAAGCACAACCATACAAAATCTATTGGATGCAGCAACAGCAGTTCTCAGAGAGAAGCACTGGGTCAGCCAAAAAGTTCATTTGCTTTTAAGTAAAAACAAAAGACATATTTTTCATTTTCAAGATGACCTTTATTGAACAACGTATTCACTAACCAAATGAACTTTTTGGCCAACTCAATACAGAGTGATACAGGTCTTCTTTCAGAAACAAGAAAAATCTCAAACAACCTAACCCACCACCTAAAAGACTTAGAAAAAGAAGAACAAACAAAATCTAAAGTCAGCACAAAGGATGAGACAATAAAGATAAGAGAGGAAATAAATAAAATAGAGTTTAAAAAATCAGTAGAAAAAAATCAATATAACCAAGAGCTGGTTCTTTGAAAGGGCAAACAAAATTGAAAACCTCTGGCCAGGCACACCAAGAAGAAAAGAGAGAAGACAGAAATAAACAAATTAAGAAATGCAAGAGGGGAAATCACAAGTGATACAGCAGAAATACAAAAAACCATAAGAGAATACTATGAACAATTATATGCCAACAAATTTCACAATCTAGAGGAAATGGACAACTTTCTAGAAACATACAGCCCACCAAAACTGAATCAAGAAGCAGGTAACTTGAACAGACCAATCACTAGAAATGAAATAGAATCTCTAAAAAAAACCCCAAACAAACAAACAAAAACAACAACAACAAAAAAACCCTCCCTACAAACAAAAGTCAAGGGCCAGATGGCTGGGTATTCTACCAAACATACAAAGAAGAACTTATACCACTCCTTCTCAAATTCTTCCAAAAGACTGAAGTGTAAGGAACACTCCCAAAAACATTCTCTGAAGCCACCATCACCCTTATACCAAAACCAAACAAAGATGCTACCAAAAAAAAAAAAAGTTACAGGCCAATATCTTTGATGAATACAAACACAAAATCCTCAACAAAATATTAGCAAACTGAATCCAACAACACATAAAAGAGGTCATATACCTTTGGATTCATCCCAGGGTCACAAGGATGGTTCAGCATACTCAAATCAATCAATGTGATACACCACATCAAAAAAAGAAAGGACAAAAACCACATGATCATCTCAATAAATGCAGAAAAAGCATTTGATAAAATTCAACATTCATGATAAAAACCCTTATGAAAGTGTGTATACAGGGAACATATCTCGACATAATAATAGCTATTTATGACAAGGGCTTAATTTCCAAAATATACAAATAGCTCAACAAAAACAAAAACAAACAACAACAAAAATACACAATCAAAACATGGGCAGAAGACGTAAACAGACATTTCTCCAAAGAAGACATACGGATGGCCAATAGGCACATGAAAACATTCTCAGCATTGCTAATTATTTGATAAAGGCAAATCAAAACTGCGATGAAGTACCACCTCACACACGTCAGAATAGCCATCATTAAAAAGTCTACAAATAACAAATGCTGGAGAGGTTGTGGAGAAAATGGAACCCTCTGACACTGTTGGTGGGAATGTAAGTTGGTGCAGCCACTGTGAAAAACCATATGGAGGTTTCTCAAAAAAACTAAAAATAAAGTTACCATGATCCAGCAATCTGACTTCTGGGCATATGCCCAGACAAAACTATAGTTTGAAAAGATACATGCATCCCTATATTCATAGCAGCACTATTTACAATAGCCAAGGCATGGAAACAACCTAAATGTCCATCGACAGATGAATGGATAAAGATGTGGCACATATATACAATGGAATATTACTCGGCTATCAAAAACAATGAAATAATACCATTTGCAGCAACATGGATGACCTAGAGATTATCATACTAAGTGAAGTAAATCAGAAAAAGACAAATACCATATGATATCCCTTATATATGGAATCTAAAATATGACACAAATGAACATATCTATGAAACAGAAACAGATTCACAGATTTAGAGAACAGAATTGTGGTTGCCAAGGGGGAGATGGGTTAGGGAGGGAAGGATTGGGAGTTTGAGATTAACAGAGATGAACTATTATATATAGGATGGATAAACAACAAGGTCCTACTCTATAGCACAGGGAACTATATTCAATATCCTGAGACAAACCATAATGGAGAAGAATATGAAAAAGAGTGTATCTATATATAACTGAGTCACTTTGTTGTACAGCAGAAATTAAAACAACATTGTAAATTAACTATACTTCAATAAATTTAAAAAAATCAATAGACCACAGACCCACTAAAGAACATAATCATAAATATATATTAAATTTTTATGCCATATTTGGCTATTTAAATTAACTTTTGTTTGCATATGGTGGCCTTACAAGTAGATAGAATAACATATACCGCCTATTAGTTCTCTTTCCATTCACCTCTTCTAGGAATGCATAATACATAGTGTTTATACATTTTGTTAAATCAATCATAAATATTTTGACCACTGAATATGCTCTCTAATGCCATACTTTAAGTTAGCAAGGATTCTACACTTCTTAAGTATCAATAATTAAGTTGTCCAGTACATAAAACTATTACCAGTTGTCCCATTCTCTTTTTAGAGACCTATTCACAAGTCTCTCAGTTTTAGTTTACAATCGTATGTTGCCCGAGTGAGGCCATATATTCCATATGGAACATCTGGGGAAAGAAAATAAACGTTCAGTTCTATTGAAATCAGGACTCATATAGTTCAGACTCAAAGTACTTTGGTTGAAACAAAATAGTCCAGTAATTAAAACATAAGTTTGAAAAATAAATAGTTCTTTGCACATATTTCTCAAACAGTGAAGGGGCTATATAGCCCTCATTTAAAAATCACATTCTTTTTGCATTTATCTCCTTTGTTCCTGGTGCCACTTTCTTCAGGACTTCCTTCCCCCACTCCAAAAATCCCTAACTAGCCCTAGACCGTGTACTTCTTGTCTTTCTATTGCTCCTTTTTTTTCCTTGCTACTCTACTGTAGTTTTATTTTCTTTTCCTTATTTTCTCAAAGTTATGTTCCCCTCCATTTAAAAAGAAGATAAAAGACATAGTATAGCAATGATAGAAAACTTCCAGGTGGGAGTGGGGTGGGGGCAAGGATAAGAAACAAAAGAGGCAAATTTGAACCTAGTCTGGATGTCAAAGAGGAAGAAAGACTGGGGACACTAATATGAGTATTACTGATCCATAACAAAACATGAACTTTTAAATTCTCTTAGAAATGTTCTCATTTGACTAAGGATTTTGGAATAGCATTGAGCAAATTTTTGGTAGCATTTAAGATTTACGAGTCTGGCTGGATCACATTTTGTAAACTTTTTTCACCTCACTGTCATTTGGTTCAAACTTTTCCCAGTTCAAAATAAATGATTCTTATCCTGCCTTTTGCTATCATAAGACTTTCTACCACCCAAGCTTCAGGGTACATATTCAATCCAAATGATTGAATTTAACCATTTTTGTGGCTAGGAAAAAAAAGACACTGGAAAATGGAGCAAGGAATAACTACAAAATATGTTGGCCTTGAGAGACAATGCAGAGATTATCTGGCCACCATATCTGGCTGGACTGAATCAGCCTGAAAGGGTCATTGTTCCTAAAACCTGGCATACTGGCTACATGTTATGTTTATTCTCCACTGGACAAAAGCATTTCAATTGCCTAGGACTACTATGATTTCACTGACCAGGCAGTAGTTTATCACTGGGTAATGTTTATCTTCAGCTGTAAAATCTTTTAGAAACCTTAGTACATAGCTCTTTTCGTAGACAAACACAGACACACTTTCTGGGTTCAGAAGATTGTCTAGGCCCAGGCCCATATTCTACCAAGAATAACCCCTTTTTCATTCCTATGTCTCCTGATACTAGGCTTGATAAAGACCCATCCTCTTCCAATCCAGAGTCTACCATATTTTTTTTGTGTGTTAGGCTAAATAACACTTCTTGCTCAGGAAAACTCCACAACATATTTGTATGAAATAGCCTGCATACATAACTGCCACTCTTATCATAAATTCAAAATATTAATCCATCTTTGAATCATTGAGGATTATCTCAATTTATTGGGCAACATTATGTACTTAATAAGTATTGGTTGAACTGAGCAGAACTGAATTACAAAAAGAAGGTAGCCCATGGAAATATTTTTTACTTTATTGACTAATAAAAAATAAGAATAGGTTTTTTGCATTCTTCCCAATGGTTCATAGACTTTGTGGAGGAGCAGGTACATATGCTATAAACTATCATCAAAGTGACAAGCACTGTAATATAGATTTGAACCTATAAACAATGTTCACTGAACACAGAGAGTAGAGAATGTTTCATATTGGGAAGTAGAAAACATAAGAATGTTTTATAATGAAAAGGACATTTGCAATTGGCCTTGAAGTTCGAGCTTTTTTCAGGCTAAGAGCACTTACAGTGGAGGTAGGATGCATGGAAAAGAGCTTTCAAGAGAGGAGGCAGTTTGAACAGGTATGAACATGTTAATGAGCATACTATGAGGAGATAACAATTTCAGAATGCTGCTGTCTGAAATGAATGAAATGACACACACTAAAGATGCTTCACAGCAACTGGGGCAAAAAAGGGGTTGGCAATTGTTGAATGAATCTGTGTGTTCAGTCACAAGTTTTGCTTCTTCTCCCCATACTCACCCCATTTTCTGGCTGTAAATTCTCAATATTTAATGAAGGACCAGTGACATTCCCTATATAGCTGTTTTTTGAAAACCTGGCTTAAGTTGAATCCTTGTAAAACCAGAAAAGGCATGGCAAATCACAAAGCCTTCTCTTAAAGAATACAGGGTTTGAAGCATGGAACTGAATTGGAATATAACACCTAGTTGAAAACTAGAGCACTGAAATAACTGGGATTTCAGCAAAAAGAAAGAGATTCAGTCAGTCATGTAAGCAAAATTAGATTTAAAAATAAGAAAGACTCAGGGAAGAAAGTTTTATTTAATATGTTTATGTTGACCCTAAAGAAGTATTTAATTATCTTTTTTTCAGGCTAGATACTTAAATTACATTATTTAAATGCCTCTAATAAGAGAAAATTAATTTTACTCTTTAGTTTCTTAGCCTATGAACTTTAAGGGATACAACACTTTTATGTTTACAATCAAGGCATTCTTGCACAGAGGTTTTATTTATCATATGTTGTTCCTTTGCATATTTCAATTTTATTGAAATAACTAAATATTCAGTGGAGAGACTTAGTATAGTTGTCTCAGACCCTTACCATCTAGAATTATATATTAAAATGAACAATTTATGCAGCTGATATTATCACTTAGCTTTCCTAATTCTGGTGCCTTTAAAGACCCAGAGTATATACAGTAGTAAAGTTTCTCTCTTTTCAGTCAGTTTACATTATTCTACTCAGTGTCCTTGGAAAATAAAGTGCCGCCTTTACGTGGATTTGAATGTGCACTCAGAATAGAAAATTGCATGTGTGTTTTGTGGAAATAAATAGCATACTGCAGTTAAGTACATTCCTTTGTTACCACGTTCCCCACATAAATACAAACACTCATTTTGTTTTAAAAAATCCCTTCATAAATGGATTTTTTACCTGTAGTGTAGACACAGGCAAGAACTGAATAAAAGATTTCTCCACAAAACATTCTTTATTCAAAAGCAGTAAGATATTAACATATACATAATTATTTTACCAAACTGATTTATGAGACTTTTGTTTTTATTCCAACTCCATGAACCTCGTGGAAATACTTTGCTTGATGTAGAGAAAAATTCTGATTTCATGCTTGGAAGAATTTTATCAAATATATATAAACACAATATAGTTATTCTTGCTATTCATGTATATCATTAATACACATGCACATGCTTTCTCTCCTCACACATCCTGATCTAGCACCCAAAAGCTATTTTGTTTGAATTATTCCAGAGGACACTTTTTGTGCAATAAATGTAAACTTTGAACCCTGCTCCTTCAAATCAAACATTTAGTTTATAGCTACAAGAATCTCCTCCCCCCATATTAAAATAAAATAAAATAAGTGCATTGTAACAGTCACATATTTTCTAATTAACCACCTGGATTTAGTCACCCGGTTAAAGACTAGTTAATAAGAGCACAAGGCCTTTCCAAGTTTATGTGTGACTGAAACTTATACAAGTTCAATTTTGATGAAATAAATGGTTGAAAGCATGAGAAAATTGTGATGTTTAGATAGAGTAAGGATAACAAAAGTATTTGAATTTGTGTGAATGTAGCTTATGCTATTGTGCCCTGCTCACACCTACTAGGTCATTGGTTCCTAAAATGTAGTCTTGAGATGCCCTCCCCATCCTCAGCATCAGGTAGAAATTTATGAAAGTGCAAGTCCTTGTACTCCACCACAGACTTGCTGAATGAGAAGCTCTGAGTGTGGGGCCCAGCCATCTGTACTATAAGCCCTCAAACTGAGGTACTCTTAACATTTGAGAACCACTGCTTTAGTCCTACCATACAGACCACTGAATAGAGTTCCTGTATAAATTAATCATTTAGAGGACTTCCTGTGATTACCTCTTTAATAAAGTACTTGAACCCAAATCCCTGCTTAGCATCTGTTTTGGGGGCAACCCAAATTAAGACAATGAACTTACATTATGTCAAAACACACACACACACACACACGCAGACATACACACAATATAGTCCTAACAGCATGCTCTCACAACAGACTTATTGCTTTGAATTAAAATATATTTTCTTGTTTGTTTTCTTTTCCAAAATTATATTTTAAGGCCAGAGGATATCAGGTGTAATTTTTCTTAATATCTCCTGGGCCTAGGAAAGTGTCTGACAAATAATGGTTGCTCAAGGAATGTTTCTGAAATGAATGTATAAATGCATAAAATTGGTTTAAAAATATTTCTATTAATATTGATGATTGTCATATATCAAAGATTATAGCTGAATCAACAAATACTTAGATTTACTAGTAAACAGCTATAGACACCCAAAGTTAGTTAGGCACAACCTAATAAGAAACATATATAATTAGAGTGCCATTGAAGATTATGTAAAATACTTGTGAGAATTGACAGTGAACTGTGTGCGTAGGACTGCTGTCATCTGGTTTCTAGTTATGCATTTCTGTGTTTGAAAGGGAATGCTTTTTGTATTCGCATTAGAACATTTGTTGGTACAAATGTAAGTGTTTGAAGTATTTATAAAGTTATTTTTCACATAGGTACTGAGATTTCAAGTTTAAAATCATTTATTCCCATGGAGAGAAGACATAAATGAAAATATTACCAAACTCCCAATGTAGATGAAGGTCATGACAACATTGCTGTAAAAAATAAAGGAAAAAAAATAATTTGAAATTATTTTCCCTAAATGGGAAAGTCCCCATTGTTAGAAGCTACTTATCTCTGCAGTACAGTCTGTGTGGCACAAATCTCCATTTGCTACCTACTAGTTTTTAATTTTAATTTTAGCTTTAAATGGATATAGTAATTTATAGCTGGTATCCATAACGTCTCTCCTAGAGAGACACGTCTTAAGAAGAAAATATTATCTGTATTTATTATCTTGCATCAATTTTTCCTTGGTTATTGTAAACATTAAAGGAAAATATGTGGGCAGCATAATTATCATACTTAATTCTTTCCAGAAATACTGTATATTGAATTGGAAATTGGCTAGGGAACTTATTTAGGGAATTGCTAAAACTTGCGGAGTTCCACCAATGATATTTTAAGTGCATAAAATAAGTTGAAATGGAATTATTTTTAGTGAGACTTTAGAAGGTGTCTTATTTATTCCAGAGATAATATCCTAGACTAGATAATATCCTAGACTATTCTTTCATGGAGAATGAACATAAAGACACCAATGAGATTCTTATTTGGGGTGGATTAAATTTAATTCCTCACTCTTTTCAGTGTGTCTACAATTCCTTTGCATCATTCCTCAACTTGTTTTAACTTATTTTCCTTGCACTTTTAATAGAATGCATTTCTATCTACTGCTTTGAGTATCCTTCTCCATTGTTTCACCTGTAGAGAGGTTTTCACCTTATCCTAGATCCTTGAAATGACTTTGCCTTTCTGTTTTAAAAGCTATAGGGAAGTTGTTATGAAAGTTCAGCATTTATATTCTCAACATAACAACAACAGCAAACCAATAATTATGTGAGGTAAAGAAAGTGTTAATTAACCTCATCGTGGTAAAAATTTCTCAATATGAACATGTATCAAACCATCACATTGTACACCTTAAACTTACAATGTTATTCATAAATTACATCCTAAAGCTGTTAAAAAAGTCAGACAAAAAGCAATAGGATTTCAATCCTCCATTTCTTTTTTGGTGATTCTTCTAACCAAGATTAGAATATCTTGTTTACATTTACTTTCTCTGATAACCATAGCATATTGTTGATACTTCATAAATATTAAATAAAAAAATATCATAACTACAGGGTGAGAAAGCTGAATTACAAAGGAGTCTACATCAGTTCTTCCCTTCAAAAACAGAGCTCTACGGCAGTGAATTTTGCAAAGAGAAAAAAGCAGATAACAATTTTCTTAATTCCTCACTTGCTGGCCCACTTTCTTTTTCATTGGGGAGTATGAGTTTTTCCAATTTAGCACTTGTTATAAAAGATCATATTCTGAGTCCCAAACTGACCTGTAAGTTTTGAAGTGATGCATATTCTGAATTATTTTTCTTCTTCAACACAGAACCACTGAGGAAACATATCAAAAGATTGCAGTTAAGCAAAATAAAATTTGTCCTCAACTGGAAAAGAAATTATGTGATAAAAAACCTCTCCTTTGGTGGATCTACAGCAAATTAAAAACAAAGGTTTTGGTGTGCAATAGTTGATGATTTGTTGCCAAAAAAGGAAAGAAAAATTATCAGACCTCTCAACTGAGTAAAATAACAAATAGGACAAAGAAGTGTATGGAAGACTTACAAAGCACTTTTGGAATCTGGAGATGAGTAAAGTTACAGGTGAATATCAAAATGGTAGAAAATAAATCTCAGAGGACTGGCAGATAAATTTAATAAAGTAGCAGAAGATGAATCAATGTTTATCAAGTTAATCATCAGTTAATAAACCTTCTAAGAGTCATAGGCCAGATAAATTAATGTGGCAGACATGTCAAATTCAGAGCAGTGGGGATATCAACATCATTGACTACAAAGAAACTAAAAGGGAGATTATGCATTGTGAAAGGGACTGGACTCCATAAAGTGATATTTAGAATAATTAGTTCTCCATCATATAATATAATTGTTGTTTTATTTTGTTTTGTTTTCTTTCAACCCTTATTCTGGTGAAGACTTTGATGGAGAACAAAGTGTTAATTTAAGCTCTTTGCTATGGACAGGGGTTTGTTTTGTTTTGTTTTGTTTGTGAGTGTGACCAGTCTCTGGAGGGAGTGGAAAGGGTAACTACAAAATAACTTCATTCAAGTTATATCTAAGAGAAAACAAATTGGGACTTCTGAATAACTTGTTAGACAATAAGCAGATACTACTGTACTTGAGTTTGTTAATCTGTCTTTTTAGCTCTTGTAAACTTCTCTAAAGAACTAGAAGTTACAACCTATATACAGTAAAGTGTTGGATGACTTAAATGAGTCAAATAAAACAGGTCAGATAATTTAGAACTAAGTCCACTTATAACTGCAAAAACCACAAACATCTGGAGACCAAACAATATGCTACTAAACAATGAATGGATCACTGAAGAAGTCAAAGAGGAAATCAAAAACCTGGAGGCAAATGAAAGGTAAAACACAATGATTCAAATCTATTTTTTTGTAGCAAAGAAGTTCTAAGAGGGAAGTTTATAGCGCTAAAAGACTACTTCAGGAAACAAGGAAAATCTCAAATAAACAACCTAAGTTTACACCTAAAGATACAAGAAAGAAGAACAAACAAAATACAAAGTTAGTTGAAGGAAATAAATCATAAAGATCAGAGCATAAATAAATAAAATACAGAACCTAGAAAGACAATAGAAAAGATCAGTGAAACTAAGAGCTCATTGTTTGAAAAGATAAACAAAATTGACAATATTTATCAGAGCCAACAAGAAATAAAAGAACGAGGACCCAAATCAACAAAATCAGAAATAAAAAGTAAAGTTACAATCTACATCACAGAAATACAAAATAATAATAAGACATTATTGAAAAAAATTATATACCAGTAAAATGGGCAACCTAGAAAAAATGGACAAATTCCTAGAAATGTATAATCTCCAAAGACTGAACCAAGAAGAAATAGGGAATATCAACAGACCAATTACCAGTAATGAAATTGAACCAGTAGTATAAAACTCCCAATAAAAGTGTCCAGGATCAGTCTTGCATCACCCTGATACCAAAATCAAGCAAAGAGACCACACAAAAAAGAAAATTACAGGATAATATGACTGATGAACATAGATGCAAAAATCCTCTACAAAATGTTAGCAAACTGAATTCAACAATACATTAAAATGATACTATGCCATGACCAAGTGGGATTTATCCCAGGGATATTCACAAATAAATCATATTAACAAACTGAGGTATAAAAATCATATGATAATCTCAATAGATGTAGAAAAATCTTTGGACAAAATTCAACATTCTTTTACAATAAAAACTCTCAATGCAGTGAGTATAGAGGGAATGTATCTCAACATTATAAAGGCTATTTACCAGTCCACAGTTAACATAATACTCAATGGTGAAAAGCTTGAAAGTGTTTCCTCTAAGATCAGTAACATGACAATACCCACTCTTGCCACTTTTATTCAACATAGTATTGGAAGTCCTAGCCACAGCAATCAGACAAGAAAAATTAATAAAAAGAATCCAAATTGGAAAGGAAGAAATAAAACTGTCATTTTTAGCAGATGACGTGATCCTATTCATAGAAAATCCCAAGGATACTACCAGAAAACGACTAGAACTCATCAATATATTTAGTAAAGTTACAGAATACAAAATTAATACACAGAAATCTGTTGCATGTCTAAACACTAACAACAAAAGATCAGAAAAGAAATTATGGGAATACTTAAGAATAAATCTAACTAAGGGGGTAAAAGACATATACTCAGAAAACTATAAGACACTGATGAAAGAAATTGAAGATGACATAAACATATGGAAAGATATAATATGCTCATGAATTAGAACATTTAATATTGTTAAAATGACCATGCTACCCCAAACAATCTACAGATTCAATGCAATCCCTATCAAAATACCAATGGCATTTTTCACAAAACTAGAGCAAAAAATTCTAAAAGTTTTGTGGAAACACTGAAGACCTCAAACAGCCAAAACAGTTGTAAGAAAGAACAAAGATGGAGGTATCACACTCCTTTATTTCAAACTGTAATACAAAGCTACAGTCATCAAAACAGAATGGTTCTGGCACAAAAGTGGACACATATATCATTGGAACAGAATAGAAAGCCCAGAAATAAACCAACACTCTTATGACCAATTAATCTATGACAAAAGTGGAAAGAATATACAATGGGGAAAAGACAGCCTCTGCAATAAATGATGCTGGGAAAACTGGACAGCTACATGCGAAAGGATCAGACTGGAATGCTCTCTCACACCATGCCCAAAAAGGATTCAAAACAGATTAAAGACTAAAATGTAAGATCTTAAACCATAAAACTTATAGAAGACAACATAGGTGGTATGTTATTTGACATTGGTCTTGGTAAATTATTTTGGGATGTCTCTCCTCAGACAAAGGAAACAAAAGCAAAAATAAACAAATGGGACTACATCAAACTAATAAGTTTTTCTACAACAAAGAAAGCTATCAGCAAACCAAAACGGCCACCTACTGATTGGGTGAAGATATATGCAAATAATATATATCTGATAAGTTATTAATATCCAAAATATCCAAAGAACTCATACAGCTCAACCTCAAAAAAGCAGACAATCTGAATCAAAAATGGGCAGAGGATCTGAGTAGATATTTTTTTCAAGGAAGATTACAGATGGCCAAAATGCACATGAAAAGATGTTCAACTTCATTAAATAACAAGGAAATGCAAATGAAAACAACAATGAGAGAACTATATGATCCAGCAATTCCACTCCTGAATATTTATCTGAATAAAACAAAAACACTAATTAGAAAAGATATATGCACACACATGTTCATTGCAGAATTATTTACAATAGCTAAGATATGGAAGCAACTGTGGTGCCCATCAATAAATGAATGGATAAAGAAGTAAATATATATATATATATATTTAAATAGAGTATTATTGCTCTCAAAAAGACAGCATAATAGAATGACCTTGAGCTCACCTCCTCTCACGAGCACACCAAAATCACAACTAACTGCTGAACAACCATCAATAAAAAGATTGGAACATACCAAAAAAGATATTCTACATCCAAAGATATAAAGAAGAAACCACAGTGAGGTGGAAGAAGGAGATCACTCACTATATAATCAAATCCCATAGCACCCTAGGTGGACAACTCACAAACTGGAGAATAATTATATCACATAAGTGCTCCCACAGGAGTGAGAGATCTGAGTCCCATATCAGTCTCCCCAGCCTGGAAATCTGGCATCAGGAGAAGAGCCCCCCAGATATTTGGCTTTGAAGGCCAACAGGGCTTGATTGCAAGAGGTCCATAGGACTGGGGGAAATAGAGACTCTACTCTTGGAGGGTTCACACAAAGTCTCATGTGCACTGGGACCCAGGGCAAAAGTAGTGACTTAATAAGAGTCTGGGCCAGACTTACCTGTGGGTCTTGGAGGGTTTCCTGGGGAGGCAGGGGTAACTGTGGCTCACTCTGGGGACAAGGACACTGGTAGCAGAGATATTAGGGAGTATTCATTGTCATGAGCTCTCCTGGAGGCTGATATTTTGGCACCAAGTACTGGCCCCACCCAACTGACTGTAAGCTCCAGTGCTGGGACGTCTCAGGCCAAACAATAAACAGGGTGGGAACACAGCCCCACCCAACAGCAGACAGGCTGCCTAAAAACTTCCTGAGTCCCACCCCCCTCTAGACACACCACACCCCTTGATGTGACCCTGCCCACCAAAGGGCCAAGACCCAGTTCCACCCAGCAGTGGGCAGACTCCAGAAGCAACAAAATTACAGTCTCACAGACTAAGGAAATGTGTCAGCAAACAGGACAGAATTTACCCTAGGACTAGCTGGTCCCTGGCCTTCGGGTAAAAAGAAGGGAGTGTACTGCTTGGACACATAGGACATCCCCTACAGAGGGCCACTTATCAAAGATCAAGAAACATAACTAACCCACATACATAAAAACACAAATTGGAATTTAGACAAAATGAGACTGCAGAGGAATATGTTTCAGACATAGGAACAGGATAAAACCTCAGAAGAACAAAAAGTGAAGTGAAGATAGGCTATCTATACAAGAAAGGTTTTAGAGTACTGATCATAAAGATGATTGAAGAATTCGGGAAAGGAATGGATGCACAAAGGGAGAAGTTACAAGAAGTTTTAAACAAAGAGTTAGAAAATATAAAGAACAACCAAACACAGGAGAAAAATACAATAACTGAAATGAAAAATACACTAGAAGGAATCGATAGCAAGATAAATGATGCAGAAGAACTGAAGGCAGAAGTGAGCTGGAAGACAGAGTAAAGAAAATCACCCCTGTGGAATGGAATAAAGAAAAAAATGAGAAGAAATGAAGACAGTTTACGAGACCTCTGGGACAACATTAAATGAACCAACATTTGAATTATAGTGGCTCCAGAAGGAGAAGAGAGAGCGAAAAGACCTGAGAAAGCATTTGAAGAAATAAGTGCTGAAAACCTCCCTAACATGGGAAAGAAAACAGAAACTCAAGTTTAGGAAGCACAGAGTCCCATACAGGATTAACCCAAGGAGGAACACACAGAGACATGTAGTAATCAAACTGACAAAAATAAAGATAGAGAGAAATATTAAAAGCAACAAGGGAAAAGCAACAAATAAATTACAAGGGAATCCCGATAAAGTTATCAGCTGATTTTTCAGCAGAAACTCTGAAGTTCAGAAGGGAGTGGCATGATATATTTAAAGTGGTGAAAGGGAAGAACGTACAAGCAAGAATACTCTATTCAGCAAGGTTCTTCTTCAGATATGACAGAGAAATAAAAAGCTTTACAGACAAACAATGGTTAAAAGAATTTAGCAATACCAAACCACCTTTACAACAAATGCTAAGGGAACTTCTCTAGGTGGAAAAGTAAAGGACACAACTAGAAATAGGAAAATTATGAAATGGGCAAACTCACCAGTATAGGCAAACATACAGTAAATGTAGGAAATCATCCACACACAAATATGATACAAAACCAGTACATGAGAGGAGAAGAATACAAATCCAGGATATTTGAAGTGCATTTGAAATTAAGAGATCAGCAACTTAAAACAATCTTGTATATATATAACTTATATCAAAACCTCATAGTAACTGAACAGCAAAAAACTATACATACACTCAAAAAGAAAAAGGAAGCCAACACGACACTAAATATCATCATCACATCACAAGAGAAGAAAACAAAAGAGGAAAGGAAGGAAAAAAGACCTACAAAAACAAATCCAAAACTACTAACAAAATGGCAATAAAAACATACTTATAAATAATTACCTTAAATGTAAATGGGTTAAATGCTCCAAACAAAGCACAGAGACTGACTGAATGGATATAAAAACAAGACCCATATGTGTACTGTCTACAAGAGACCCCTGTTTGGAAAATTAATAAAGTAGTCTTGTTCAGGCTTCAGAGGCAGAAGCAGGCTTCTGACTGAACTGTGACCTTGCCTGGACTGCACACCTAACAATTGCTGCTAGCAAGTCAAACTGTGCTTATGATAAGAAAGGGAGTCAGTCTTAGAATTTCTTGAGCCCTGGGGACCAGACCAGTCCCCCAGGGTCTGGAAAATCTTGTGACTCACATGGTGAAATTAACAGCACTGTTACAATTGAACCAGACCTGCATTTTTGCCTGCAAACTAGTATCAGTTTGAGGCCAGGAATTATAAACAGAGGCCCCAAGAATTCCAATCTGAAGTCTCACCCATGGGGTGGATGCACTGCCCAGGACCCTTACCAATTGGGTCACCAGATTGCTGTCACTTGGGACTTCCCAACTGCTGTTTGGAACTGGAAGTAGGTGTCGGCCCAATTTGGTGATGTATACCCTATTATGATTCTCTAATATTCCTTTCCTTCTAATGATTGTATATTAAAATTAAGTTAAATCACCTTTCATAAAAGAATTGATTAAAGCTGTCTATTTGTGTGAGATTAGTGGTTATTTTGCCAGCAAATCCAATGAACCTTAAAAGCAAAAGCAGGCTTTCAGCAAAACAACCCTCTTCAGACCTAGGCACACATACAGACTGAAAATGAGGGGATAGAAAAAGGTATTCCATGCAAATGGAAATCAAAAGAAATCTGGAGTAGCAAGACTCATATCAGCAAAAATAGACTTCAAAGTAAAGATTTACAAGAGACAAAGAAAGACACCACATAATGATCAAGGGATCAATTCAAGAAGAAGATATAACAACTGTAAACATATATGCACCCAACACAGAGGCACCTCAATATATAAGGCAAGTGCTAACAACCACAAAAGGAGAAATTAACAGTAACACAATAATAGTGAGGGACTTTAACGTCCCACTAACACACAGAACATCCAGAGAGAAAATCAATAAGGAAACACAAGCTTTAAAAGACACATTAGACCAGATAGACTTAATTGATATTTATGGGACTCTCCATACAAAAGCAGCAGAATACACTTTCTTCTCGAGTGCACATGGAACGTTCTCCAAGATAGATCACATCTTGGGTCACAAATCAAGCCTCAGTAAATTTAAGGAAGTGGAAGTCATATCAAGCATCTTTTCCTATGCTATGAGATTAGAAATAAAGTATAGGAATAAAAACTGTGAAAAAGAACAAGCACATGGAGGCTAAACAATATGTTATTGAATAACCAATGGATCACTAAAGAAATCAAAGAGGAACTCAAGAATACCCAGAGAAAATGACAATAAAAACATGACATCCAAAATCTATGGGGCACAGCAAAAGCAGTTCTAAGAGGGAAGTTTATTGCAATACAATCTTACCTCAGGAAACAAGAAAAATCTCAAATAAACAACCTAACCTTACACCTAAAGCAGCTAGAGGAATAAGAACAAACAAAATGCAAATTTAGTAAAAGAAACTATAAAGATCACAGCAGAAATAAATGAAATAGACAAAGAAAACAGTAGCAAAGATCAGTGTATCTAAAAGCTGGTTCTTTGAGAAGTTAAACAAAATTGAAAAACCTTTAGCCAGACCTATCAGAAAAAAAGGGAGACAACTCAAGTCAATAAAATTAGAAATGAAAAAGGAGAAGTTACAACGGACACCACAGAAATATAAAGGATCATAAGAGAATACGACAAGCAACTATATGCCAAAAAAGAAAAAAGAAAAAGAAAAGAAAAGAAAGAAAAGGACAACCTAGAAGAAATGGACAAATTCTTGGAAAGGTACAACCTTCCAAGACTGGAACAGGAAGAAAGAGAAGATATTAACAAAACAATCACAAGTAATGAAATTGAAACTGTGATTAAACAGCATCCAATAAACAAATGTCCAGGACCAGCTGGCTTCACAGGACAATTCTATCAAACATTTAAAGAAGAGTTAACATCTATCTTTCCAAAACTATTCCAAAAAATTGCAGAGGAAGGAATACTCCCAAACTCATTCTGTGAGGCCATCCTCATCCTGATCCCAAAACCAGGCAAAGATACCATGAAGAAAGAAAATTACAGACCAATATCACTGATGAACATAGACACAAAAATCCTCAACAAAATACTAGCGATCAAAATACAACAATACATTAAAAGGATCCTACACTATGATCAAGTGTGATTTATCCCAGAGATGCAAGGATTTTTCAATATTTGCAAATCAATCATTGTGATACATCACATTAAATAATTGAAGAATAAACACCATATGATCATCTCAATAGATGCAGAAAAAGCTTTTGACAAAATTCAATACTCACTTATGATTAAAAACTCTCCAGGAAGTGGGCATTGAAGGAACCTACCTCAAAATAATAAAGGCCATATATGACAAATCCACCACTAACATCATGTTCAATGGTGAAAAGCTGAAAGCATTTCCTCTAAAATCAGGAACAAGACAAGGATGTCCACTCTCGCTACTTTTACTCCACATAGTTTTGGATGTCCTAGCCACAACAATCAGAGAAGAAAAATACACAAAAGGAATACAAATTGGAAATGAAGAAGTAAAACTGTCACTGTTTGAAGGTTGCATTTTAGTATACATAGAAAATCCTACAGATGCTGCCAGAGAACTTCTGGAGCTCATTAATGAATTTGGTAAAATTGCAGGTTACAAAATTAATACACAGAAATTTGTTGCATTTCTATATACTAACAATGAAAGATCAGAAAGAGAAATTAATGAAACAATCCCATTTATGATTGCATCAAAAAGAATTGAATACGTAGGAATCAACCTACCTAGGGAGGCAAAATACCTGTAATCCTAAACTATAAGATGCTGATAAAAGAAATCAAAGATGACACAAACAGATAAAAAGCTACACTGTGTCCATGGATTAGAAGAATCAATGTTGTCAAAATGACTGTCCTACCCAAGGCAATCTATAGATTCAGTACAATCCCTATCAAGTTATCAATGGCATGTTTCACAGAACTAGAACAAAAAAGTTTTAAAGAGGGAAGAGATATGGGAACATACGTATATGTATAACTGATTCACTTTGTTATAAAGCAGAAACTAACACACCATTGTAAAGAAATTATACTACAATAAAGATGTTAAAAAAAAATTGTGTGGAAAAACAAAAGACCCTGAATAGCCAAAGCCATCTTGAGAAAGAAAAACAGAGCTGGAGGAATCAGGCTCCCTGACTTCAGACTATACAACAAAGATAGTCATCAAAACAGTATGGCACTAGCACAAAAACAGACATATAGATCAATAGAACAGGATAGAAAACCCAGAAATAAACCCACGTACCCATGGGCAATTAATCTAGGAGAAAAGAGGCAAGGATATACAATGGAGAAAAGACACTTCTTTCAATAAATGGTGCTGGGAAAACTGGACAGCTACACGTAAATAATGAAATTAGAACATTCTCTAACACTATATACAAAAAAAAAAATCTCAAAATGGATTAAAGACTTAAATGGAAAACAGGATAGTATAAAACTCCTAAAGGAAAACTTAGACAGAGCTCACTCTGACAAATTGCAACAATATCTTTTTGGATCTGTCTCCTAGAGTAATGAAAATAAAAATAAAAATGAACTATGTTATCTAATTAAACTTAAAAGCTTTTGCATACCAAAGGAAATCATATGCAAAACAAAAGACAACCTATAAAATGGGAGAAAACATTTGAAAATGATGCAACCAACAAGGGATTAATCTCCAAAATATACAAATAGCTCATCTACCTCAATATCAAAAAAGAAACACCCCAATAAAAAAATGGGCAAAAGACCTAAATAGACATTTCTCCAATGAAGACATACAGATGGCCAACAGGCACATGAAAGATACTCAACATTGCTAATTATTAGAGACAGGCAAATCAAAACTACAATGAGGTATCACCTCACACGGGTCAGAATGGCCACCATTCAAAAGTCTACAAATAATAAATGCTGGAGAGGGTGTGGAGAAAAAGGAACCCTCCAACACTGTTTATGGCAATGTAAATTGGTACAGCCACTTTGGAGAACAGTATGGACCTTCCTTAAAAAACTAGAAATAGTGTTACGTATGATCCTGCAATCCCTCTCCTGGGCATATATTTGAACAAAACCATAATTTGAAAATATACATGCACACCAATGTTCACTACAACACTATTTACAATAGCCAACACCTGGAAGATACCCAAATGTCCAGATGAATGAGTAAAGAAAATGGGATATAAATACATATATGTATATATGTGTATATATATATACATATATATATATATATATATACACACATATATATATGATGGAATATTACTTAGCTATAAAAAGTATGAAATAATGCCATTTGCAGCAGCATGGATGGACCTAGAGATTATCTTACTAAGTGAACCATGTCAGACAGAGAAAGACAAATATCATATGATATATTATGATACACATGGGGAATCTAAAAAAAAACAGAAAACAAACTAACTTACTTCCAAAACAGAAAGAAATCACAGACATAGAAAACAAACTTGTGGTTTCCAAAGTGGAAATGAGGTTAGTGATAAATTAAGAGGCTTGGATTAACATATACACACTACTATATATAAAATATTTAGATAACCAACAAAGGCCTACTATATAGCACAGAGAACTATATTAAATATTTTGTAATAACCTATAAGGAAAGAGAATCTGAATCACTATATATATAACTGAATCACTTCGTTGAACACCTGAAAGTAACACAACATTGTAAATGAACCATAATTTTAAAAAAAAGAAATAAAAAGGATTTCCTAAGCCATAAAAAGGGATGAAATCTTGTCACTTGAAACAATATGGATGGATCTAGAGGGTATTATGCTAAGTGAATAAGTCAGACAGAGAAAGACAAATACTGCATGACAAATACTCATATGTACAATAAAAAAAAATTAACCAACTTGACAAAACATAAACAGAGTTATAGAGAAAAAATGTGTGGTTGCCAGATGGGTGGGGAGTTGGGGAGGAAAGAAATAGGTGAAGGAGGTTAAGAGGTACAAACTTCCAGTTGCAAAACAAATGAGTTATGTGTATGAAATGTACAGTGTGGGGAATAGAGTCAGTAACTATGTAATATCTTTGGATGTTATAATATGATAACTAGTCTTATCATGGTGATTAGTTTGAAATGTATAGAAATATCAATCACTATTTTGTGTAACAGGAACTAATAGAGTGTTTGGGTCAGTTATACTTTTAAAACAAACTCATAGAAGAAGAGATCAGATTTGTGGCTTACAGAGATGGGATGTGAGGAGGAGGTGGAATTAGGTGAAGGAAGTAAAAAGGTACAAACTTCCAGTTATAAGTACTAGGGATGTGATGTACAACATGATAAATATAGTTAACACTGCTGTGTGTTATATATAAAAGTGGTTAAGAGAGTAAATCCTAACATTTCTCATCACAAGAAAAAAAATTTCTCTTTCTTTAACTTTGTTTCTGTATGAGGTGATGGATCTTCACTAAACCTATTGTGATAATCACTTCATACTGTATGTAAATCAAATCATTATTTTGTACACCTTAAACTTACACCTTACTGTATGTCAATTATACCTCAATAAACATGAAATAAATAAGTAAATAAACAAACAAATATAAATTAGGAACACTGAAAAAATCTATTATTAAATTCAGATATTATCTTTTTGTATCAAAAAACCCCGAGGTTCACCTAAGAAAATCCACTTATGTAACTGTTAGGGCTCACGACAGGCCATGCCAAAATATGCCACAATGGTATGTTGAATATTTTGAATTAAAGTTACTTAAGAATCTGACAATGCAAGAGGGTACTTTGACCCTCCTTTCTGTCTCTCTAAAAGCATGAAATAAATCTTTCTCGTGAAAGGTGAAATCCCTGCATTTGGAGATGGAAGGACACCCTCATCATCAGATATAGGGAATCAGAGTGAGCAGACTGTATAAACAAATTTGTTACTTCTTTATTTTATTACCCCAAGTCCAAAATCTCTTTAGATTCTTCACTATTTGAGCACCCAAAGCCCAAGTTTCTTTGTCCTGTCAATTCCTCACACATTTATTTATTTATTATTACTCTTTGTCTAAAAAGTATAAAAGTCACCCTACCTACTTCTTAAGTCCTATTTCTATGAGACCTTGGTGGGCACGAATTAAAATTTGTTTTGTTTTTTTTTTTCTGTTAGTCTTTCTTGTATCAATTTTCTTGTTAGTTCAGCCACAAGCACTCAAGAAAGGCAAAGAAACAAATTTTTCCCTCTCAACATGTCTAGATAATAAGTATTTTATCAAAATTATTCACTTTTTAATCATCCTTTACTGAAATTTTACTCCTGTAAACACAATAAAAGACAGTCTCTGAAGCATTAAAGAAGACAAAGGGACTGCAAGTAGCTGGAAGGATCTGGGTTACATAAAATTTGAACAAGAAGCTTGAACAGAATTTTAGAGACATTCTCACTATCTAATATCCCCTTTGTTATTCCCACTTATGAATAGATCCAATGCTTAGAAAAATCTTGACTGCCTAACTGCATTGTTCAGGGAATATTTAACTTGTTTCTTCTTTTTATTAATAGAAGACATATAACAAATATTGGAGATAGTCAGTTTTCCCCCAGTGAATAGGTATAATTCTACGCCAAAGCAAAGGAACCAAATGTTTTAATTAGTTTGCACAACCTGATCTTGAATAAACATGCACTTTTCATTCGCTTCTTGGACATTTTCAAAATTTCTTAAGACCATATATAAGATTACTATGCTCTAGGAAATTAGGGACTCAGATAACCCCAGCAATAAAGAGATCTTTGGACCCCTGAGAACAATTGATAAGTAGCTACAGTTGCAACAACAGTGAAGCCCAACAAAAATCATCCTTAATTAGGTTTTTATTGAATTACAGAATACAACTTATTTTGCTAATAAACAGAGTATATTTTAATATGTTTGGCATTTTATTGTTCTACTTACCTTTTAGTTTTTCAATTTTATTTTATTAAGCTCTGATATTTTTATCCTCCAAAACAATTACCTCTCTTCCTAGGGTACAGCCCCAGAAGCAATTACTTCTTTAAACAGCTTTGACTCATTAATCCCTTCCTCTTCCACTTTGCTGTCAAGTGGAGGGGAACTTCCCACCCACTTGTACAGCATAATACAAACATCAGAATAAGTTTCTGTTGATTTCTTCACCTTACCTTTTAAATTAAAAAAATTAATAGAACTTATTATTTTAGAAAATTTAGAAAAATATAACAGATTTACAGAGATTTCCCATATAATCATACCCCACCCCCATGTGTATCTTCTCCCATTACCAACATTCCCCACCATAGTGGTATATTTGTTACAATTGATAAATTTACATTGACACATTATTAGCACTCAGTTTTGAAAGTTTACATTAGGGTTCACCCTTGGTGTAATACATTCTATGAATTTGGACAAATTTATAATGATGTGTACCCACCATTACACTATCATAAAAACTAGTTTGATGGCTCTAAAAATTCTCTATGGTCCACTTATTCTTCCCTCACCCCACCATAACTCTTGGCAACTACTCATCTAATTTATTTATTTATTTGTTTGTTTGTTTATTTATTTGTTTATTTATTTATTTATTTATTTATTTATCTGTCTCCATATTTTTGCCTTTTCCAGAGTTAAAATCATACAGTCTGTAATCTTTTCAGATTGGCCTTTTTCACTTAGTGCCATGCATTTAAGTTTTCATCATAACATTACATGGCTTGATAGCTTTGTTTTAAGTGCTGAATAATATTCCATTGTCAGGGTTTATTAGATTTTTACCTATTCTCCTTGTGAAGGGTATCTTGATTGCTTCAAAGTTTGGCAATTATCAATAAAGCTAATATAAACATCTATGTGCCAGACCATTCAGATGACCAAAATATATTTCTCATATATATTTGGTCTTTGTTCTTGTTCCTAGCTCACAGCTCCCAAACCTTTGGAATTTCCTGAGCAATGAGAGCAATGGCAACATCTTTTGTGATAATATTTGGTCTCAAGGGTTAGAACTTTTATTCCCACTCCCTGATTTCTGGGAGGGGAGAGGGGCTGGAGGTTGAATCAATCACAAATAGCCAATGATTTAATCAATAATGCCTATTAATGAAACCTCCATAAAAGACCAAAGGAGGAGGTTTAAAGAGCTTCCAACTTAGGGAAGCAGAAGTCTTTCACATTACCACCATGCCCTGTAGGCCACAAACTCCATGAGGAGAGAAGCTGCTTTGTTCTCTTCATCTGGCTATTGATTTAAATTCTTTAATAATTTTTTTGTAATAAACCAGTAATCTAGTGGGTTTCCTGATTCCTGTGAGCCACTCTAGTAAATTAATCAAACCCAAAGAAGGGTTGTGGGACCCTCCAATTGGTAGCCAGTTGGTCAGGAGCACAGGTAACAACCTGGTCTTGTGACTGGCATCTAAAGTGGAGGGCAGTCTGTGAGACTGAGCCCTTAACCAGTGGAATCTGATGATATCTCTTGATAGGTAGTGTCAGAATTAAATTGAATTGTAGGACACCTAACTGGTATAGGAGAACCGCTTGGTGAAAACTCCTACATACACACACACACACCCACACACACACATTGAAAATTGAATTGGGGTACAGAACACTTTTAGCTGTATTATATGATAGTTCTATTTTTAATTTTTTGAGGAACCTCCATACAGTTTTCCATAGTGTTGTAAAAATTTGCCTTTCCATTACTGATGCACAAGCGTTCTTTTTTCACCACATCCTAACCAACACTTGTTATCTCTTGCCTTTTTAAAGTAGCTATGCTAACAGGTGATAGGTAATATCTCATTGTGTTTTTGATTTGCATTTCCCTGATGATTAGTGATGTTGAGTAATTTTTCAAATCTGGGCAATTTGTATGTATTCTTTGGAAAAAATGGCTATTCATTTCCTCTGGCATTTTAAATTTACTTATTTTTATTTATTTTTGGCATGTTGGGTCTTTGTTGCTGCACGTGGGCCTTCTCTAGTGGAGGCAAGTGGGGGCCACTCTTTGTTGAGGTGCGTGGGCCTCTCATTGCAGTGGCTTCTCTTGTTGTGGAACACGGGCTCCAGAGTACAGGATCAGCAGTTGTGGGGCACGGGCTTAGATGCTCCACGGCACGTGGGATCTTCCCAGATGAGGACCCAAACCCATGTCCCCTGCATTGGCAGGTGGACCCCCAACCACTGCGCCACCAGGGAAGCCCCCTATGGCATTTTAAAATCAGATTATTTTGTTTGGATTTGAGTTACATGAGTTCCATATATATTTTGGATATATTTTTGATATCTATTTGCAGATACATGCTTTGCAAACATTTTCTCCCATTCATAGGTTGCCTTTTTACTTCTTAGTTGTTTGTGCAGAAATTTTTTTTTTTTTTTTTTTTTTTTTTAGTTTGATATAGTCCCCCTTGTTTATTTTGTTTTTGTTGCCTTTACTTTTGGTGCCATAGCCCAAAGACTCATTGCCAGTACCAAAGTCAAGGAGATTTCTCTCTTTTTTATTCTAGAAGTTTTACACTCTCAAGTCTTATATTGAGATCTTTACTCTACTGAAAATTAATATTTTAGTGGCATAAGGTAGGAATTTAATTTTATTGTTTTGTATGTGATTATCCACTTTTCTCTACACCACTTATTGAAGAGACTATCCTTTCCCCATTGAGTAAACTTGACTCCACTGTCAAATATTACTTGACTATATATGAGAGGGTTTATTTTTGAGCTCTCCATTCTGTTCCATTGGTCTATGCAGGGTCTTTTGTGGTTCCACACCAATTTTAGGATTTTTTTTCTGTTTCAGTGAAAAATGACACTGGAATTTTTGATAAGTATTGCATTGAATCTATAGATGGCTTTGGGTAGTATTTTAACAATATTATTAAACATTTTAACAATATTTTTAACAATAATTTTAACAATATTATTTCTTCCAATTCATGAACACAAGTTATATTTATTTCCATTTATTTGTGTCTTTTTCTTTTTCAGTTATTTTACTGTTAGTGTATAGAAATGCAACTGATTTCTATAAATTGATTTTCAATCCTGCAATTTTAAAATTTGTTTATTAGTACTCATTTTTCTGGTGGAATCTTTAGGGTTTCTATATATAAGATCATATCATCTGCAAGCAAAGACAATTTCATTTCTTTTTTTCCAATTCAGATGTGTTTTATTTCTTTTTCTTGCCTAATTGCTCTGGCTAGGACTTCTGGTACTATGTTGAATACAAGAGGTCTGGGATCACCCTTTTATTTTCCCTGATCTCAGAGAAAAAAATTTAACCTTTCACCATTGAGTATGATGTTAATTGGTTGCCATACTCAGCCTTTATTAAGCTGAATTATTTTCCTTCTCCCTTCAATTTGTTGAGAGTTTTTAATCAGGAAAGGAGGTTTAATTTTATAAACTGATTTTTCTGCATTTATTGCAATAATCATAATTTTTTTAAATCTCTCATTCTATTAATTTAGTGTATTATATTTATTGATTTGTGTATATTGAGCCATCCTTGCATTCTTGGGATAAATCCTACTCAATCATGGTATATAATTCTTTTAATTCACTGTTGAATTTGGCTGACTAATATTTTATTGAGAATTTTTGCAACTACATTCATCAAGTATATTGGCCTATAGTTTTCTTTTCTTGTATTGTCCTTATCTGACTTTAATATCAAGATTATGCTGGCCTTATAAAATGAGTTTTAGTGTAAAAAAATGTTCTAATTTATTTATTTACCTGTAGGTGTCCAACTTTCTCAACATCACTTTTTGAAGAGACTGTCTTTTCTCCATTGTATATTCTTGTTTCCTTTGTTGTAGATTAATGGACCATAAGTGTGTGGGTTTATTTCTAGACTCTCTAGTCTGTTTCATTCATCTATGTACCCAGTTTTGCTCCAGTACCATACTGTTTTGGTTACTGTAGCTTTGTAGTATAGTTTGAAGTCAGAGAGTGTGAATACTCCAGCTCTATTCTTCTTCCTCAAGATTGTTTTGGCTATTTGAGGTATTTTGTGTTTCCAAACAAATTTTAAAATTATTGATTCTAGTTCTCAGAAAAATGCTATGGAACACTCCTCAGCCATAAAAAAGAATGAAATTTTGCCATTTGCAACAACATGGATAAACTTGGAGAGCATCATACTAAGTGAAATAAGTCAGACAGAGAAATACAAACACTGTATGATATCACTTATATGTGAAATCTAAAAAATACAACAAACTAGGAAAGATAACAAAAAAGAAACAGACTCACAGATGTAGAAAACAAACTAGTGGTTACCAGTGGGAAGAGGGAAGTGGGGAGAAACAATGTTGGGGTAAGGGATTAATAGGTACACACTATTATGTATAAAATAAGCTACAAGTGTATATTATACAATATAGGAAATATAGGCAACATTTTATAGTAACAGTAAATGGAGTATAACCTTTAAAAATTTTGAATCATTATATTGTACACTTGTAACATATTATGCTGTACATCAACTCTACTTCAATTGAAAAAAAGACTTGTTTTGTGACCTGTCATATGCTATATCTGGAGAATGCTTTGTGTGTATTTGACAAGAATGTGTATTCTGCCTCTGTTGGATGTAATGTTCTTCTGTTTATATCTGTTAGGTTAATTTGATCTAAAGTATAGTTCAAGTCCAACATTTCCTTATTGATTTTTCTGTCGATGAGTTGTTCATTGTTGAAAGTGAGGTATTGAAGTAGGAAAAATTATGAGCTGAAAAGATCTCTCTTGGTCCTGAACTATGTCACCTTGGAAAAAGTTTGATGTGGGTAAAGTCAAACTTTTCTTCTAACCATCTCCAATGTATCTAAACTCATGCTTGTTTGCTGCAACAGTGTGCTGAAACTTCTCCATTGGAAACCTAGACTTCCAGAAAGGCTCTTTTTTTCTGTAGGTGATTGTCTGAGGCAGGGTTCTCCAGGGGCTCTTGGACTATGGCTTAGAGAACCTGGAGCTAGTTCATGGACCACTTCATGGTCAACAGCTAGAACCAACGTCTGTAAGCCTATTACTCAATGTGCAGGTGGGTGAGGCTCCTGCTGGATCCTTTGGCATATGGTGCTGGATCCCGCAGCTCCCACAAAGACATTTGAGTCTGTGAATAGATGCCAAATTTTTGTTGTTGGGGGGGGTCATGAACAAGGATGTCTTATTCAGCTCTATCTTTGATGTCCCTTCTCTCCATTTTTTAAGTTCTTCTTTGATTTTATTCATTAGGGTTAAGTGTTGTTTTCCTCAAAAAATCTTATACATATTTTGTTACACCTGACTATTTCATTTTCAAGAATGCTAATGTAAATGATATTGTGTTTTTAATTTCAAATTCCACTTGTTCTTTTTTGGTATATAGGGAAACAATTGGCTTTTGTATATTAACCTTGTATTCTGCAACCTTTCTATAAGGTTTTGTGGGAACTTAAAAGCAGAGAAGTTAGATGGATTTTGATAGTTGTATAGCTTATTACTGTAGTAAGCATTATAAATACAAAATAATTTAGTTCTTCCCTTCTTTCTGTCCAAATGACAAACATAGCAATGTAAACCTATAAAAGACATTCTTTCAAAATTTTACAACAGTGAAATCCTACTTATGATTATTTTATTTATGATTATTTTATGATTACTAATTATTATGTAGAACACTTAAATCATTTTGGATGCTATCATTGTTTTTAACATACATCTATGGGAATTTCCAGGGTAAGAACTATAATTTAGATAAGTATGGTCAGTGCCATCACTTTATCCACCCCTGCCCCAAATCACCCAAATTGTTAAATGAGAAAGGTTCATAGTCAATTAACTATGAGGTTTATAAGGCTAACTCTGTCAGACTAATTATTTTCTAAACAATATCTACAAACTGGGAATTCCCTGGTGGTTCAATGGTTAGGACTCAGTGCTTTCACTGCTGTGGCCCAGGTTCAATCCCTGGTCAGGGAAGTATGATCCCACAAGCCACGTGGCATGGCCAAAAGAAAAAGAAATCTACAAACAGTTCCTATATCAACATGTCCTACGAAGTTAGGATTATCTCATGGAAGATATTGTAGTCTGTTAGTTAAAACTCGGTGTGTGTTTGTGTGTGTGTTTCCTTAAATCAAGGGGGCAGAATAAAATAGTATAATGATAAAAAAATAGTGTGATGTGGAAATATTTAAAATTAGTCTTATATCCTGGCTCTGCCATATGCTTGCTGCATGACTTTGGGCTAATTCCTTATTTTAAGTGTCATTTCCATAGTCTTTAAATCAGTTTCCACATAGTTCTTACTTAACTTACAAAATTGTTGTGAGAATTAAATAAATTAATACTGTTCAGTTGCTTAGTACAGTGCTTGCCACATTATCAACATGCAGTGATGGTTAAGCAAAAGTGTTACTACAAAATCCCAACATCAACAACATCAAAATTACCTAGTCATAAAGTTAAGAAATACAGAGTTTACCTTACATCTCTAAACTCTTCTGAAGAACACAAAGGAAGATTTTAAGACATGAAGAGAAGGATCATATTCCTATAAGGAAAGGCTCAATAATGTAAAGTTGTGAGTTATCCCCAAATTCATTTAAAAACTATCAACATTGTTTATTTTTAAGTATTAAAAAATCATTTTAAACTTTATCAAAAAAAATAAATATGAGCTTTCCTTTATAAAATCATCCAAGATAATTGTTAGAAATTGTTTTAATTCATTCAGGCTGCTATAACAGAATACCATAGACAGAGTGTCTTATAAACAGTAGTAAATTATTTCTCAGAGTTCTGAAGGCTGGGAAGTCCAAGGTCAAGGGCTGGTAGATTTGGTGTCTGGTGTGGAACCACCTCTTAGTTGGTTGTCTTTTCACAGTGTCCTCACATGATGGAAGCAGCAAGGGAGCATCTCAGGCCTCTTTTATAAAGGCACTAATCACATTCATGAGGATTCTACCCTCATGGCCAAATCAACTCCCTAAAACCCCACCTCCTAATACCATCACCTTAGGAGTTAGAATTTCAACATGTGAATTTTGGGAAGACTCAAACATTTAGACCATAGCAGAAATGTAATTAAAATGTGTTACTGGAGGATTAAATAAGAACTTTGTGTCAAAGTACATAGTAAAAGGGAAGAGTAGTCCCAGGAATGGCAAGAAGTATAAGTCTTACTCCCTAGCAGAGGGCCCAACATTGGTAATTCACATTCATAACTCTCACAACCCCTTTACAAATACTCTGAATTCAGTGGATAAGAACACTTAGAATGTCACAACAGAATGAAACAAGCCCGAGGACTGTGTTCATATCAGAATTCCCTGTTTTACACACATTTGCCTTAAGCCATAGCTTTTTTGACCTATCATGTTTCCTTTTGCCACTGATCAAATCAACTAAGAGCAAATCAACAAACACTCATTTCCATTTTTCCTCCAACTTACCTTTGGTTCTTTAGGTCTAAAAATGTTGGGGAGAGAAGGGTGGGGATGAAGGAGTAATAAAGCTGCTCTTTAATAAACCAGGAGGCACTATTTAGTGTCAGGTTCCACCTTAAGTGTCCTTTGATTTAAAAACCATCATCATCATAAAAAAATACAATTGTAAGGGAAAAGTTAAAGAAAGTTAATTAGACGTTTGAAATTAAAATCAATACCATTAACTTATAACTAAACATAGCTGATTACTGATTCAACCATCTCTCCAAGATTTTAAAGGATAGTGATGAATTATAAAAGACCTGAAACCGTAAAGAGGGAGCAAATAGGAAAAAATACAACAAATGCTAGACACAAATATATTTCTGGAAGACAAAAGTCATTGTTTCTCCTTATAGATTAAGAAAATCAAGACATAATAGTCAAAAAGTGGAAGCAACACAAGTGTCCATCAACACATGAATGGATATCATGAATGGATATATCATATTATTACAATAGAATAGAATACAATAGACTATTATTCAGCCTTTAGAAAGCAAGGAAATTCTGACACATGCTACAACATGGATGAACCTTGACAACATTATGTTAAATGAAATGAACCAGTCACAAAAGGACAAATATTGTATGATTCCACTCATATTAAGTACCTAGAGTATTCAGACTCATAGGAACAGAAAATAGAATGGGGGTTGCTAGGGACTAAGGGGAGGTGGAAATTAGAACTTTGTGTTCAATGGATACAAAATTTTAGTTGGAGAAGTTGAAAAAGTTCTGAAGGTGGATGATAGTGATGGTTGCACAAAAATGTGAATGTACTTAATACACTTAAAATGGTTGAAATTTTATGTTAATTATTAACAGAAATTTTATGTTAGTAAATTTTGTTATATTATCACAATAAAAAATCAGTAGGTATGAATCTCAATTCACAGACTCTGAAGTTCAAGAAATTTATCTTTATTTCTATTTCAAGCCCTAATGAACTAAAGTGACAAAATATTTGTCTCAATTACTTAATCTTACCTGCCCCTTTCCCTCCTTTTGTGCAAGTGTCCTGGGAAAGGAATCTCACATAGGATCAAGTTTCTCAGGATGTTAGTACCTACCTTGTCATCAACTGATCTGCTAAGACATTGTCTACTGAGATATCTATTAATCCAGGACCATGCAAATTCCAGTTAAGAAATCCCCTTTTTTCCCATGTAAAACTGACTTAAAATACTGTCTATGAGTCTGGATATAGCTGGGATCTTGTTGCCTACCTAGGGAAGATCCAGGGCCCACAAGCAGGTTCTAAACCTTCTCAGCATTTTAAGTTCCCTAAACATCTCTAGTCTCTTGCTCCCTCTCTTAGGCCCATGAAACTTTCATTACCTCTTCTCCATTTTTTCCCCCTTTTCTAACACTGAAGAAATCCTTTTTTCAATCTGAATAGTAGTGGGTGATATTTAGTAAAGCTCTGTGGAAAGGTCTTTTTTTCTGCCTCTTGTTTTCCCCAAACATTTGTGTAGTCTCTGGTCTATAAATGTTTAAACATTTGGAATTTAAAAGTTAGAGCCTACTAGGCTTTTTTATGGTTTATATTGTGACTATCCTTTTCCAAGATAAGGAGCACAGAATGGAACATCTGAAAAGGAGTGGAAATGGAGGAGGGAGAAGGAATGGAAAAAACAACTAACATATAAATAACATCATTCAACTATACAAAACAGTTAAGTGTTATTAAGAGCCATCTTTGCATTCGTTAAATGCAAAGTAACCATTCCACAGTGTTCAGAGGTCTGGAGCTGCAGAAGTTTTCATGCAATACCTAAAGGCTAGGCAGCTATGTGTATCCTGGCTACCCAGAAACATCCTTCTCTTGCTCATCCTCTTTCCTTTCCTTCCCTTTACACTGCTCTACTTTCTTTGGTATTCTCTCCCTTGTGTGCTCTGTGCAAAATAGTAAAAATAAAAGAGTAATTTTAAAAAGGTATAAATTCTAACAAAAAACGGTACTAGGCTTCTTTGGGAAAGTAATGCAAAAAAATAATTCTCTCTATGATAACATATGTGGAACATGTATGGGTAGAGTACTGAGCCAGAGTTTTATAATATTTAAAACTCCCAAGAATTCTTTCACATAAAGTGAATAGCCTTATTTTATGGAAGAAGAAACAATGCCTGTGCAATTAAAAATGTTGGGCACTTTTATTCCAGTCATTCAGCTATTAAGTGACATAGCATTCCAGAGCAGACCTTTGTCCTCAAATCCCATACTTCTGAGGGAATTCTTTGCTCCCATTCACTAACACTCACAGTGTCATAAGTTAGTATAACATTTCATGCCTCTGAAAACATTTGGAAAATTTCTCCAGGAACACAGCTGTCAAATCTAATAGCCAGGACAAAGTCTCCTGACAGCCTCCAGAACAGTTGCTTTCCCAAAGGGAGACAACTTGCTGTTTTTCTCACAGCACTCTTGTCCATAAAGTGGTTTACAGATCTCTGTTATGGCTTAACCCTTCAAGGGAGTTGGGTTCATGTTCTATTCAAGTGTGTGTGTGTGTGTGTGTGTATACACATGGTTTGCAGGAATCAGTTGGCAAACAGAAAAGATGTAGATTGGTGATTGGCAGACAAAGATCAATAACTGAAATTGGATAAACTGACATCAAACAAACCTTACATACCATGTTTTGCTTTTACATCCTTGACATTGCTACTTCTTACACTGTTTTCAGCATTCTGTTGACTTCCTTATGTCATTTTGCTCTAAATTAAAATGTATGGGAAGAAATGAGAAGTCATTTTGTTACAAGTTCAATTATTGTTATTCTCTTCCTTTGACAAGTCCTGATTTGCTTTCCAACACTATCACATATGGTTTAGTTTATTTTCTGTCAATTTTCTCACTTTAAATAAGTTAAAATCTCTTTTATATCGGGGTATTGATTTTGCTCTTTAAAAGGATTCTCTATTCCATTATCCTTCCTGATCAATTCAGATCATTTTGCATGAGAAATTTTCCCTTTTCCTTACCACACAAAATGTCTTTGTTTTTATTTCACATTACTCTATATGTCATTTGCGGAGCATTTAATTATATCCCCAGAATTTATTTTGAAAGGTGTTGATTTTCTCTAAAAAAGTCAGGCCACATGACAATTTCAACTTCTTTTTTAAATGTGTGTTTTTGCTTATTTATTGAACGCATATTTGTATTACCAGACATCATAGACAGTGCTGAGGTTAAAATAATAATAATCATTATTAATTAAAGTGAAATTTAAGATAATGAATATTATTATAACAATGTATATTAAGTTGTCACCAAATGCTAGGCAGTATGCAAAAGGGCTTTATGACTCTTTAAGTATAATAATAAACATTTATTGAATGTTTGTGTCCTGCAGAATTTCTATGTAGTTTATATAAAGTACATACATTATTCTCAGAAACACTCTATAATATAGGTACTCTAAATTATTTCCATTTTCAGATGAGAAGCTAAGGCAAAGAAGAAATTAATGATTTGATCAAAGCTAGTAAGTGGCAGAGCCAGGATTCTAAGTCTCTTAATCACTACACTTTTTTGTAGGTATTGTTATTATTGTCATTGTATATTTTGATTTACTACTTAGAAAGAAAATAAAAGATCAAAGTCCACCATAGAAAACACTTAAATCCCCATTTACCTACAAATTTACCTAGAAAGTTACATCTCTCTTTCCCAGCATCTACTTTAGTAGGTATGACAAAAGAAAGCCTCAAGAGTATTTAGTGAGTTGCCTCCAACCTCATAGCCCTTTTAAAATATCACAGTTTTTGGATAGGTTGAAGGACTCAAATAGGAGTAAGAAGCTCAGTTTTACATATTTTTTTCCTAATTTTGTCTTAAAGTGGTATCTTAACTACTATTTAATAACATTTGCTTTTACAAGTTCCTCCTGACTGATATCACAGATACTATATTAGGTTTTGCTATAATGATTATGACTTTGTCACCTGTCCTAGCTAATTTAATATTTTTAAATAGCCCTTGAAATAGTTCTTTCTGGAGTTTTTCAAACCCTGTTAGACAATTACTTGATGATAGGGAATCTTATTTTGTCTCTGTTTCACCATTATCCTTTAGTGTCTTTCTCAGAGTAGGAACTCAGTAAGTGCTTGTTGAAATGAATTAAAAGAAATTCACCTCCAATAATAGTTAATGGTTCACAAAATTACTATCACACATTTCTTAAACTGTAAGTTAGTTCAGAGGTTTGACGGCCTGGGCAGATAGTTGAGAAATTTAGTTCTCTTCAGATTTGATTGAGTTTCTTATCATGTCTTCCTATTTAAAAAAAAATTAACTATCAATACTTTCTATTGAATTTACATATGATAAAATGTGCATATCTTAAGTGCAGAGCTTACTGAGATTTTACTAATGTATATTCCCCTCTAATCATCATCTCAAATCATGATTTACAATATTTCCATAATCAGAGAAACTTTATTTGTGCCCCTTTACTCAGTCTGTCACCAGCACTCCAACAGGACTAGAAGCATTCACTAATTTGATTTCTATCGTCATGAATTTGATTTTCCTATTCTAAAACTTCACATAAATGCAGTTGTATGACAGGTACTCATTGGTGTAAAACTTTTTTTTGTTTTAGTTCAGCATTATATTTTTTAAATTAATTTCTGCTGCTGTATGTTAATTTTAAAGATCTTATTGAATTTATTCAACAATCCATGAATTGGGCAGCATACGATGTAAGAAATAGAAAGGAGATTCAAGGAGCTGTACAAAGTGAGGAGAATTTTATAGGTAGAAATGGGTGGGACAAGGAAATTACTAGCAAAGTGTAGATTGTGGCGAGGTCACCTTCATTTAGGGGACTGCGGGGGTGGAGGTCTATCAGGTAGATTACCTCATTCGTTTTGATTAGGTAACGCCAGAATGACTAGTTTAAAGTTCCACTCCTGGGAGAGGCCAAAACTAATAACGTTAATAAGTCTTGGTTTGGTGTTTTGGACTCACGCAAGTGACTCAATTTGGAGCCTCTTGTCTTTTTTTAAACTTACATTGCAGACTAGTATTCCATTATAACATATTATACTACAATATGTTTATTAATTCTCCTTGTTTTGAACATTCCAGTTGTTTCCAGAATTTTCCCATGGTGTATAAATCTCTTATGATTTTTCTAAAACAAATCTTTATGGAGACATACATTATCATCTTTCCTGAGTAAATGCGTGGTAATAGAATTACTGAGTCATATTATAGGTGTGTTTAACTATAAGAAAATAGAATTGTCAAATAATTTTTTAAAGAGTTGTAATATTTTGTACTCTCAAAAATGATGGATCAGAGTTTCAGTTGCTTCACATTCTAACATTTCTTATTGTTAATTTTTTTTAAACCATTCCTGTGGGTTTGATGCACTATCTCTTAAGGGTTTACACTGTGGCCAATAACAGTGTATATTATTTTATGTGATTTTGGTCCTTCCTGTGTCTTCTTTTGTGAAGTATTTATTCAATACTTTTTTCTTAATATTTGTCTTTAACATTGATTTGTATGAGTCTTCACACATTCTGCATGCATATTCTTTGTTGGATATATGTATTGTAATTTTTTCCCCCCAGTCTGTGGTTTGCCTTTTCATTTTCTAAATGGTTATTTGAAGAACAGAAGCTTTGCATTTTGATGAAGAGGTTACTTTTTTAATTTATTTTTTTATTTTTATTTGTTTATACAATATATAGAGCACATCAAAAAATAAATAAATTATAAAAAATGAAAAATTAGATATGTTTTAAAAAAATGGCAAAGCTTGTAGCTATTTCATGCCATTAAACCTGTATATTATGTTAGACATAGCACTTGCATGGAACTTCGAGTCTCCTGTGAACCAAAGCAAAGAGAAAATTTAATAGCTCACGGTGACTATTAGACAAGGAGAAATATGAGATAAGCAGAGTTATTTCTGATAATGAAACTTATAGAAAATTCTTCACAATGGACTTTCATAAAGATGATACTGTAGTACTGCAGTGAGGAGTATTTGCAACAACACTCTTTTACTAAATAGAATAACCAGTTGAACCATTATATTCATTCCCCATTGTCTTTTGCTTGCTCTGTGCCTTTGGAGGCTGGTCTCCTTGGGCTCCCTCTATGGGACGTTGTCGCACTTTAAGAGAAACCAACAAGAGACCTTGGGCAGAGGAGAAGTAATTCATGGTGTTTATTCATCCTGCTCTCACCATGCAGGGCTGATGGTTTCAGCAGTGGTTACATTTCTCCATCTCAGGCAAGAGGTCCTGTTGGGTTGGTTTCTCCCACAGTCACAGCTCTTATATGGTTCTGGTAAAAGCATTCTTTCTCTTGCTTCTTCAGATCTAGTGATGCATTGCTATACTTTGTTGGTTCTTTTAACCCTGCCAACTGTTAATCATTCCTTCTCCAGGCTCTCTTCCATTAGCCTTTGAGTTTACCATTTCTTTCCTGCCAGAAATAAGAGCCAGCCTATAAAATTCTTTCTTGTAATGTCCTTCAGAATATGGTAAAACCACAATGGCAAGGGTAATTCACCAAAAACAATTCTTCAGTGTTGTGTGTGGATCTCTGATACTTTGCATTAATCCATGGACATAATTTACATTATCTCTAAAAAATGACTTGACTCCTGTTTTTCAAAATAAAATACAAATACAAATAAAACACAGAGCAATATTCCACAGTTTCAGAAGCCACAGAGCAAACAAACCTTATCCCAAATGCTGTTTTCTCTCAAATGTATGTGTTTTTTTTTAAATTTTTTTATTTTGCCAGATATGTGTAGAAATAAGTTATTTTTATATTTTCATGTTGGAACAATATTGGGCTTATTTTTGCCTGTTGGTTATTGTTGTTATAATTCAGAGAGGGTTACTGGAAATCTTTGTGGGTTTATGCTATCTGGAACCTGATTATCATTTTGATGACAAGCATGTTGGATTGGAGTCCTCCATGGCCAACTAGCAGAAAGAAGTAGTTTCTTGAGAAGTCTTATGAGACCTGAAGAGGAAAATTTTCTTAAGCTTCAAGTATTTGAATATTTAACTCTCATGATTTAAATGCACATAATAAGAAGTATATGTGTACATGAGATGTGTATATTATTTATTAGAGCAATGGCTTGAATCTAATTTACAGTTGACTGTTAATCTGAAGTTTAATGTAGCATTTTGGTCCTTATTTTTCTTCACCAGCTGCACTCCTTCATGACACTGTTTCCCATGGAAATCAGTCCTTGGGTCACAATTTGGAGTGGCAACTTCAGCAAAAATGTGACAACACTTTCTTACAAATCTTCTTAAAGAAATTGTTAGTTTGCCTGCTTTTAATTTTTTCTCCACATTCTTCTCTTCTTCTCATTTAAATGAGTTTCTCATGAGTAAGAGCAATACAACTATCTATCATATAATATTAATGCTTCATTACCAACCTCCTTTAGTACTTCTATTATTTTTTCTAGGACTGCCATGATAAGTACCACAGACTGAGTGGTTTAAATAATAGAAATTTATTGTCTCACAGTTCTGAGTCTAAAAGACTCCAGAGTCTTTGGCAAGGCCATTCTTTGTCTGCAGATACTAGGAAAGAATATGTTCCAGGCCTCTCTCCTTGGCCATGACAGTATAACTCCAGTCTTAACATGGGTTCTTCCTGTGTGCGTCTGTGTCCAAGTTTCCCCTTTTTATAAGTAATAGTGGATTAGGGGCCCACCTTATATCATTATGATCTTATCTTAACTAATTATATCTGCAATAACACTATTTCCAAATAAGGTCACATTCTGAGGTACTGGGAGTTTGAACTTCAACACATAAATTTTAGGGGGATACAATTCAACTCATAACAGTAGTATACCAATTAAAATAATTTTCTTTATACCACCTGTTCAGATGCAACACATACACTAATACAATACTATTTGTATATTATTTGTTTTTGTTAGTTTTGAATGAATATATTGTGATTCATTTTAAAAATCAATGTTTTATTATTAACAAATTGAAGGATAAAAACCATGTGATAATTTCAACAGATGCAGAAAAAGCTTTTGACAAAATTCAACATCCATTTATGATAAAAACTCTCCAGAATGTGGGCATAGAGGGAACTTACATCAACATAATAAAAGCTATATATGACAAACCCACAGCTAACATCATTCTCAATGGTGAAAAATTGAAAGCATTTCCTCTAAGATCAGAAACAAGACAAGGTTGCCCACTCTCACCAGTATAATTCAACATAGATTTGGAAGTTTTAGCCATGGCAATCAGAGAAGAAAAGAAGTAAAAGAAATCCAAATTGGAAAAGAAGAAATAAAATTGTCACTGTTTGCAGATGCCATGATAATATACATAGAAAATCCTAAAGATGCTACCAGAAAACTACTAGAGCTAATCAATGAATTTGGTAAAGTAGCAGGATACAAAATTAATGCACAGAAATCTCTGGCATTCCTATACACTAATGATAAAAAATCTGAAAGAGAAATTAAGGAAACACTCCCATTTACCATTGCAACAAAAAGAATAAAATACCTAGGAATAAACCTACCTAAGGAAGCAAAAGACCAGTATGCAGAAAACTATAAGACGCTGATGAAAGAAATCAAAGATGATACAAACAGATGGAAAGATTGGTAGAATCAACATCGTGAAAATGACCATAATACACAAAGCAATCTACAGATTCAGTGCAATCCCTATCAAATTACCACTGGCATTTTTCACAGGACTAGAACAAAAAATTTTACAATTTGTGTGGAAACACAAAAGACCCCGAATAGCCAAAGCAATCTTGAGAAACAAAAATGGAGTTGGAGGAATCAGGCTCCCTGACGTCAGACTATACTACAAAGCTACAGTAATCAAGACAGTATGGTACTGGCACAAAAACAGAAATATAGATCAATGGAACAGGATAGAAAGTCCAGAGATAAATGCACACACATATGGTCACCTTATCTTGAAAAAGGAGGCAAGAATATACAATGGAGAAAAGACAGCCTTTTCAATACATGGTGCTGGGAAAACTGGACAGCTACATGTAAAAGAATGAAAGTAGAACATTTCCTAACACCATACTCAAAAATAAATTGAAAATGGATCAAAGACCTAAATGGAAAGCCAGACACTATAAAACTCTTAGTGGAAAACATAAGCAGGAAACTCTATGGCATAAGTCACATCAAGATCCTTTTTGACTTACCTCTTAGCTTAATGGAAATAAAATCAAAAATAAACAAATGGGAGCTAATGAAACTTAGAAGCTGGTGCACAGCAAAGGAAACCATAAAAAAATGAAAAGACAACCCTCAGAATAGGAGAAAATATTTGCAAATGAAGCAAATGACAAAGGATTAGTTTCCAAAATATACGAGCAGCTCATGCACCTCAATATCAAAACAAACAACCTAATCCAAAAATGGGTGGAAGACCTAAATAGACATTTCTCCGAAGTAGACATACAGATCGCCAACAAACACATGAAAAGATGCTCAACATCACTAATCTTTAGAGAAATGCAAATCCAAACTACAATGAGATATCACCTCACACTGGTCAGAATGGCCATCATCAAAAAATCTACAAATAATAAATGCTGGAGATGGTGTGGAGAAAAGGGAACCCTCCTCCACTGTTGGTGGGAATGTGAATTGATAAGCCACTGTGGAGAACAGTATGGAGGTTCCCTAAAAAATTAAAAATAGAACTACCATATGACCCAGCAATCCCACTACTGGGCATACACCCTAAGAAAACCATAATTCAAAAAGAGACATGTACCACAATGCTCGTTGCAGCATGATTTAGAATAGCCAGGACATGGAAGTAGCCTAAATGTCCATAAACAGATGAATGGATAAAGAAGATGTGGCACATATATACAATGGATTATTACTCACCATAAAAAGCAACAAAATTGAGTTATTTGTAATGAGATGGATGGACCTAGAGTCTGTCATACCAAGAGAAGTAAGTCAGAAAGAGAAAAACAAACACTGTATGCTAACCCACATATATGGAATCTGAAAAAAACAGTACTGATGAACCTAGTGGCAGGGCAGGAATAAACACGCAGACATAGAGAACGGACTTGAGGACACTGTGGGGGAAGGGGAAGCTGGGACGAAGTGAGAGAGTAGAATTGACATATATACACCACCAAATGTAAAATGGATGGCTAGTGGGAAGCTGCTGCATAACACAGGGAGATCAGCTCGATGCTTTGTGACGACCTAGAGGGGTAGGATAGGGAGGGTGGGAGGGACACTCAAGAGGGAGGGGATATAGGGATATATGTATCCATATAGCTGATTCACTTTGTGTACAACAGAAACTAACACAACATTGTAAAGCAATTTTACTCCAATAAAAATATAAAAAAAACTTTCAAAGGCATTCTAAAAAATCAATGTTTTATAATAGAAATATTTTAATGAGAAGATAATTTAGATTTATTTTAATATTTGATAACACTATCTGTTTTTGAAACATATAAGTAGAAATGGAGATATTAGGTTTTTGGTAGCATAAAATTTAGTTACCTGCAATTTGCTTCAAGAAGCAATTAGCAAAAAAAAAAAAAAAAAAGAAACCATTAGCTATATCAAACACATTATTTGTATACATGGTACAACATCAATTTCTACTATCTTAAGTTCCTACTGAAGAATAATTTGAGACTACAGGAAGATTTAATACCTTTTTTAAGTAATTAGGTTACTAGAAATAATTTAATAGTTCAGCACACAAAATGGCATCATTCTGGTTTGAAAGAGTGTCTGATATTATCCCTAAAGTTTTAGCTGTACATTTTTATTTTTTTATTTTTGTTTATTTATTTATTTTTCAAATTTTGTTCTAATGTGAGAGTAGGTAATTTCAGTTTTTTTTTTTTTTTTACTAAACTGGTAACCATATCTTTATTTTATTTTACTTTTTACTTTTTTTAAAAAAACATTTTTATTGGAGTATAATTGCTTTACAATGGTGTGTTAGTTTCTGCTTTATAACAAAGTGAATCAGTTATACATATACGTATATCACCATATCTCTTCCCTCTTGCGTCTCCCTCTCTCCTACCCTCCCTATCCCACCCTTCTAGCTGGTCACAAAGCACCGAGCTGATGTCCCTGTGCTATGCAGCTGCTTCCCACTAGCTATCTATTTTACATTTGATAGTGTATATATGTCCATATATACACTACCACTCTCTCACTTTGTCCCAGATTCCCCTTCCCCCTTCCTGTGTCCTGAAGTCCATTCTCTAGTAGGTCTGCATCTTTATTCCTGTCTTGCCCCTAGGTTCTTCATGACCATTTTTTTTTTTCTATCAAACTCTTAGAAGAAAACATAGGCAGAACACTCTATGACATAAATCACAGCAATATCCTTTTTCACCCACCTCCTAGAGAAATAGAAATAAAAACAAAAATAAACAAATGGGACCTAATGAAACGTAAAAGCTTTTGCATAGCAAAGGAAACCATAAACAAGATGAAAAGACTACAAGCAGCTCAAGCAGCTCAAGCAGCTACAAGCAGCTACAAGCAGCTCAAGCAGAGGGTGACTTCTCACTACAAGCAGCTCAAGCAGTTCAAGCAGCTCAATATCAAAAAATCCACAAGCAGCTAAAGCAGCTCAATATCAGAAAAACAAGCAACCCAGTCCAAAAATGGGCAGAAGACCTAAATAGACATTTCTCCAAAGAAGATATACAGATGGCCAACAAACACATGAAAGAATGCTCAACATCATTAACCATTAGAGAAATGCAGATCAAAACTACAATGAGATATCATCTCACACCAGTTAGAATGGCCATCATCAAAAAATCTACAAACAATAAACGCTGGAGAGGGTGTGGAGAAAAGGGAACCCTCATACACTGTAGCTGTATCATTTTTAGAAACTGTCAAGGACTTAGCTGCCTTTGAAGAAATTCTGAGCATAAGTTAAACAAAATTCCATGATCTCTTTGATTTTCTATTATAAAACTCATGGTAATATGAGTTTTCTGGGAAAAATAAAGAAAAAAAAGTATAATCTAGGTCACTACAATCTCTTACCTTTTGATTTTTTTACTGAGTTAGCTAACGCAATGGTTGCATATTTATTGTTGTATTTACTTTTTTTGAACATATTTTAAAATAATGGTCACTTTATTGACTTTTTAGAAAACAGATCATTTAATAAGAATTCCAGCAATACAGATGTGCAAGAAAAGAACAAAAAAAAAAAGAAAGAAAGTAAAGAAAGGATGAAAGAAAGTAGATAGATGATAGATAGATGATAGATAGATAGATAGATAGATAGATAGATAGATAGATAGATAGATAGATAGATAAGCAAGCAAGAAAGAAAGATATGGAGAAGAAACCATTGTACTTAGTGACTAATTAGACAAAGTAACAATTTAAAAATGAGAAGCAAAAGCCAATGTTAAGCTCTCGATTAGCACCATTCCTTTTCATTTTGGAAAGGACAGTGATTTGTCATCTTTGTCATTATAAGGATAGACCTTTACTCTCCAGGTAAAGATTTACCTTCCCCACTCACAGCAATTCTGCCATCATTATCTGTGGATTGCAGAATGCATTATTCATTGAAGTACAATATTGTTGATCATCAGAAAATGCATTTTATGGGAAAAAAAGTGAAGCAAAATGTTCATTTCATAGAAACCACTGATCTTCTCTGATGTCTTATTATCTAGAGAGAGCTGGCTTGGTAGAATAGTAAAATGGTCTGCTAAAGGATAAATTGGGGTACCATCTTGGAGGTAGCACTCTATGAGGTTGGGGTTCTATCATGGGATGTAAGTTTTCAATCAATAGTTATCATATGGTAACATCTAAACCTGAATGCTTAGTTGGGAAACAACAGGTATAAGTGATATTGACACCATCACTACTACACCTATAACCTACTTAAATAATTCTTGCTTTCTATCTCAACAAAGTTGGCCTGAGTGGGTTAGAAACCCTAGTCTCAAGATAGAAATATTTCTGCTTCATAACATTGTTCTGTTAAATAAGGAGCTAAGACCTGGCCTTTGGACTCTTTCCTAGATATTTTGGATTCTTCAGACAACAGAGATGTAGGAGTTTGAGTAATTTATTTGAGAGAATTTGGGTTGCTGTCATATAATGAGAGCAAAGAAGACTATGTCTGGAAACTCTATGGAAACACTAGATTGCCCCTTACTACTCTTCCCATTGTATTTGAACACTGGAAAATTGCAGTACTCTAGATTCCTAGGACTAAGGATCTAGACTTCACAGTTGCTTTGTTCTGAATATTTGTGACCCCCACCCCCAATTCATAAGTTAAAACCTAATTCCCATTATGATGATATTAGGAAGTGGAGTTTTAGGAAGTAATTAAGCCATGAAGGCAGAACCCTCATGAATGAGATTAACGCCCTTATAAAAAAGACCCCAGAGAGAGTCCTTGTCCTTTCTAACACGTGGTACACAGTGAGAAGTCACCCTCTGCGAACCCAGACACATGTCCTTAGCAGACACAGAATCTGCCAGCAACTTGATCTTGGATTTTCCAACCTCCAGAATTGTGAGAAATAAATTTCTGCTGTTTCTAAGCCAACAGATCTATAATCTATGGTACTTTGTTATAACAGCTCAAACAGGCTATGACAATAGTATTAAAATTTTGATAAAGAATGCACCAAGTAAATAATCCTTCTAGAAAAGATGCTGTCAGAAGGTATCAACATGTAATGAGTGGTTGGAGAAGGAAGCCTGATTATCAAATTAAGCTCTGGGATCATATATAGAACAGATATGGAGATAGGGACTGTAATAGCTACATTTTAGATTAACGTTTTTGTTTCCTTCTTTTTTTCCTGTTTAATTATTTAAAGGGTTCTAATAATGAAAAAGGTCTTTAGTTGCAGTTCAAAGTATGAAAAAAATGATACTGTCTGTGATGATACAGTAAGTGATGAGACTTTGGGTACCCTCATCTGGACAAAAGACAAAAGTGGACGCTAAAGGTCAAAGTGTGGACTGTTCTGCACATTTTCTGTTTGCCTCTCTAGACAAAATCTTCTCCACCCTTCTCTGTTCCTGAAAGACTCACTTGTCTGGATAGCATCAATGAGCTTCTTTCCCTCTGCCTCCCTGTTGGATTCAGTCAATGGAAGACAGCAGCAGAATCCCAAAGGAAGCAGAAGAGTGAGGATGGGACTGTCCTGGTTCCTCCCTGATAGAAGTTGACTATGTCTCTCTTCTAAAAGTTACACTACTATCAGGTGGTCATCCTTTTCAGTAATTCCTCCCTCCTTTTGCCTCCTTCAGATCTAATATCCTTCCATTCTCCTTTTCCTCCTCTCCTCTCTCATTGTTTTTATTTAACTCTGGCTGTATCTTTATAAATAATGTCTTTCTAAACTCCTCTCAATTACTCCTATTCTACTGTGCCCTTTGTTTCTTTCCAGGATCCCCCACAGATACAATATGCGAGCTATCAAAGGCCTTAAATCTCATCTCTTCTCTTTGCATTTAGTTTCTATCAAAATCTATATAGAAACAAATGTTTCTGCATTTGTGATATGTTTACCTGGCAAACAGAATATATACATTCTGGGTTCAAATCATAAGGTTGCCTCCTTTTAGCCGAAGAAATCAGAGGCTGCCTTTGGCAAATAGTGTTGAAAATAATGTTCTTACAATGCTGCAGGAAGGAAATCAATGCTCAATTCTCACATTTTATTCCAAGTCCAACAAGATATTTTCTTATAGTCATGAAGGGCTTGCAAAAACACTGCAACACCTCCCCTTCTGTTTATTTAGTTAACTCATGGCTCCGATGCTGCTTATATGATGCATGTATCTCCAATAAAAAAAATAAATACTGTGCTAAATACAGTTTAACCGATTTTTATTTTTATGTGCATTAATTTAACAGTGTTAAAAGATAAACTGAGGCATAATAAACATTTTGAGAGCCTATTTGAGCAAAAATTGATTCGAATCAGGCAGCATTCAATGTAACAGATAGAAAGATGCTCCAAAGGAGCTGTGTAAAATGAAAAGACTTTTATAGACAAAAGGGAGTGGGAACAAGGAAGTTATATTAGGCAAAAAAAAAAAAAAAAATAGAATAGTTATTGCAAAGTTACTTCCCTTTAGGGGATGACAGGAGTCTATCAGATAGATTACCTAACTAGTGCTGATCAGGCATTTCTTGATTGACTGCTTTAAGATTCCATTTTCTGGGAGATCCAACACTATAAATGTCTCAGCTTGGTGTTGTAGGCCTTAGTCTAAGCATCTCCGTTCTGGGCCTGTTGTCTTGTTTTTAACAATCCCCCCCTTTTGATCAGACTCTTAGCATAACTGAAAGATATAATTAAAAAAAAAAAAAAAAAAAACAGGCATAAGGACTTTTCTCAGCTACCACTCTGGAGTTCTTCCAGTTTTTACTGAATCTTTGTGTGGCACTCAAAGATTGTGATGTCAGGTTCACATTCTTTAAGTTGGTCATTCTCTTTGTTTCTTTTCTGACATTCTATTTTTAGGGAGATCATTTGCTTGGTGAGTAGAGGCTGAAAACATGAATCTAATTCTTTATAGATAATATAGCACACTAGGGAGACTCCTATGATTATGTATAACCAGGATAATTCCCAATGTTTGGAATGCATTTTGGAGCATGGTCTTCAAGATCCAAGCCAATCAGAATCAAATAAGTCAAAAAAGACCCCGTTGAAAGTGTCACTTTCTTAAGCCAACTGTCTTATGTAGCTAAGTCTCAACTCCCTAAGAAGTGTCAGTCCAAGTGCAACAAGTGGTGTTGGCCATAGCACAAACACTTCGCTCAGCTAAAAGATAATCAAGAGCTATCCTATTATCAAGGACAACTTTGGATAGAGAGTCTAAGGATTTCTGTTGGGCAGTTATTTCTTTAGTAGCAGATTCTGAAATATTTTCAAGAGTTAAGGAGAGGTTTCTGATCATAGCCTCATTTGCACTTACTACTAGCCAGGGAATAGGGATATGCCAAAGGAAGTGAATTTTGAATCATGAATACCTCTTGGTAATTCCTGTTTGAGCCTGTGACTCAGAACTGGAAAGATAATAGCCATGGAGGCCAGTAAAATTTAAGTTCTGTAGATGGCACAAGGAGTTTTATTCTTGTTACTTTTGCCTCATGTCCTTTTCTTTGTCCAGAACAAAGAGGCAATGTTCTCTGGGCTTGGAATTATTAAGCAGAGACAGGAAAATAGACCCTGACATTGATAAAGGGCTGAGTTTATTCCAGAATAACTGAGGCATTAGACATAAGGAGAAGTATATGGTATGAAGAACTACAGGATTACCAGCATCATGGCAAATCCAACAGTCATTTGGAGATTTGGAGGTAATCTCTTTGCAATGACCTGAGATATATGCCAGCCCAGAGCAAAACAAGAAGTGAAAAAAAGAATCATAAAGAGCTTCATAATATAAGAACTAGAAAAAGGATGATCAGAGAGGAAAGGAGGAATGGAAAGAAATGTTCTCAATCTGACATCTTGGAAGAAAGTGGTCTATTTTAATGTCCACTACTTCTTTTACTAGGCAATTTGATTTTGAGGTCTCCAGCATTTGCACAGGACCTGATGTTGGGTGGAACCTTCTTTAGTTGTGAAATATTTACCCAGGTTTCAGTACCTTGTAATTTGACAGCCATGTCAGTTGTCAAGTGTAATTGATAGGGTCCTTTTCATGAATCACACTTTTGTAAAAGAATCAGAGTAAAACAATAATTGTTTATAAATGACAAAAGACGTAGAAATGCCCATGGTTAAAGATATGTTGAGAGTTAATTATAATGAAATTGACAAGGAAATTTGGATATTTCTGTGACATGTATTTTAAGATGAAAACTGAAATTATGACTGGTAACATTAAACCAGTACATATAAGAAATTTTAGAAATTTCATGCAACTTCTGGAACACATATTACTAATATGCATCTATACACATATAACCTAAGGTTTATCATCACTTATTTGACAATGCTCCTATGTAATTTAACATGTCAAATAAACCTAATTAGTTTAATATCACTCTTTTACAAGGTGAGAGATAAATCCTTTGTGATTTTCCAGGGCCCCTCTGGGAAATCTCAGAGTTATTTAAAGTCAAAAAACTCCATTTAGATTTTGATTTGGGGAAGTTGTCAAAATGTCAAAAAGTCTGAATATTTGATTAAATAGGATCACAGATCATTATGAAATAATACTTAAGTATATATATAACCAAAGTGACAACAGAAGATGTTAAAGTCAAATACAGAGGTTGCATAGTTATAAAGAAAACTTAGTTCTTTAAATATTGAGAAGACTTGGTTGTCTAAAGTAATCAAAGACCTGATAAAGACAACATGAGCACAGTAAATTATTTTGGTAAGACACAAAATCTTTGCTGTCCAGGATGATTACTTTCAAAGTAAAGAAAACCTTCGTTTACAATTTCTTATTAAGAGCAGACAAATAATTGAAAAAAAATTGTACTTTTAACAGAGAGAAAACCAATTTCTAATTTTGCACCAGTGTACACTTGATTTTAAAACATTAAAAAAACAAATAAAGCCATTCCAATTTTTTTTTAACATCTTTATTGGAGGATAATTGCTTTACAATGGTGTGTTAGTTTCTGCTTTATAACAAAGTGAATCCATTATACATATACATATATCCCCATATCATTCCAATCTTAACCAGCTTGACCACAAATGCAATTCCTTTCCCAAGTTTTCATTTTCACAAACCTACAGATTTTTTTATATCAATTCAGATATTGTCCCATGTTTCATCCTCTTTCTCATTCTGGAAAAATCAATCATTTTACTTTCCTTGCCTACTTTTCATACACAGTCTCTTTTCACTCATTATGTCTAGGTAGTTTTAATTACTTATATTGAATAGCATTCTTAACACTTAGAATCCTTTATTCCTGGTGGAAACTAAGAAGTAAGCAGTTGTGGACTATCTGTTACACCAGCATTCTGTAGATTGGCAAATTTATAGATACATTTTATAATTTCTAGAAGTATAATCTTCCTCACAGTAAACTTTTCAATGTGGCACTTGTGGCGCATGTTTACTGATAAACCCAAAAGCTTTTGTTCCTTTGTAATAAAAAGCCAAAAGTAGGTAAACTTGTGTTCAATAATTCATATTTTAGTACTTTATCTTATTTGAAAATGATCTAGATATTCAATGAATATATATCATTTAACTTATCTCAGTATAGCTTTAATGTTTCAGGTTGCCAAAAAGATTTTGGAAAATATTTTTAAGTAAATGTACCATAAAACATAATTATTGTTGTAAAGTTTATTTATAAACTTTTATCATAATATGTTTAATTTACTTGTTCTTAACAATCATGTTTAGATTACTCATGAGAAGTTCATGAGACATTAAAAAACTAACTATCATCTTAAGTTATCTTTTTTGTTGATAAACCCTGTAAGAGAGATAGCATGAGCTTATCTGACTTTAAACCTAGGTAGAATAACAGTTGAATATCTGCAGTATATTTTATATTGATAGTTCTAAAGACATGTCTGTTTTAATTAAACCAACAAACCTTAAACTAGCTTTTATTTACTGGAGATTATTCTAGATCACATAAACTTGGAAAACATTTGGATTAGGTTCTATGTTTCTGAAAGTATACCTGATTTATATAAATGTTTAACTTTCTTTAAACCAATTAAATAGATCTCTTTACAAATTAATTTTGGCTATACATCTGGAGGTAAGAAAAAAAACACACATTTATAACATATATACATAGACATCCACAAACATAAAGATAGACACAATCAGCTTTTGTTTCAAAATTTTAGCCAACAGACAGGTAATAATGCAAAACTCATGACTTTGTAAAAGAACAATTAGATCCAAATTGTGTTTCTGGCAGATGGAGCAAGTTAAGTTTACATGCTCAAATGGCTAAAGCTTTAATATTTGTGGAAGAGATTATTAAGATTTTTCATAGTCCTAGTTTTCAAAATGGTCTTATTTATTTATGTATTTTTTCTGGTAAGAATTTCCTTGGTTTCTGGAGAAGACCAAGTAGAATAATTTACATCTCAAAAGGCACAGAGAAAGAATGTAAGTTTAACTAAGAAGGATTTTTGTTTCCTGAATCTAGATCTTTTACAATATCTGCAAGTTTTTGAAATGAATAGGGAAGTTTGGGGATTGGTAAAAAGGATAAGTGGGCTCTGAATTGTTTCTAGAGCCACACTTCTGTTCTCATAAACACTAGATTTGTAAGACAACTACAACTGATTTTTATTCCTCAAAGAATTCTGTTGCAGCCTGAATATCAAGAGACAAACAAATTTTCAATTTGATTCTTTGTATCAGAAGATCTTCAACTAAGATGTAAACCCAAAAAACTGCTATGTTTTAGATTTAGACCTGTGTGTCTTTGGAATGTTTTAGTAAGTCTTTTCACAAAGGCTTCAGAATGTTTTTATTTCCCTCTGGGTTCACAGTTTCATTTTTAGCTTAGGTTAAAAAAAATGTTCCCATCACTCTTTGACTATCAGCTTCCAATTTGGCCAACGTCTGACCATGGAGCTAATTTTTAAAAAAATTCTTTCAAGTATTTTGTCAGGTTTCAGCCAGGACAAACAGTATATATTCCTGGCAGTTTTGAAGAACCCCATGAATGCAAGAGTTTCCCCAAAGAGAGTGCAAAAGATACTACTCTGCCAACATCCAGAGGAACTCTCACAGATAAACCAAAAGAAAGAACAACTTAAACAAATGCTAGGTAATTTGTATCACCAGATAGAAAGTCTTCTTGTAAAGATACTGACACTAAAATAGTGCGGAATTTCTGAAAAAATAAACAAACAGATGAATGGAATAAAAAACAAAAAAGACATTGTCAATTCTTCTGAGAGTTGGCAACAATGGTAGGACCCTAGCCACAAATGGAGCCTATCCCACATTTCTGTCTGGCCATATCTAGCCACGGGGTGCACTCCACATTTCTGTTTGGCCATATTTTGAGGGTTCACAACCTGACAGTTGCCAAGCCAAGTTATCAGGACTCAAAATGATACAAACAAGGAAGCAATAGCTGTCCCTTGGGGAGAAAGGATGGACAACAAATGGGTACCCGAAAGCAAATTCACAAGTCAAAATTCAAAGATCTAATTCTTACAAATGTTTTCTGCCTGCCAATCTGAAGTTTAAAAGAAAGGGGCAACATGAAGTTTTACCTACATTTCTTAACTAGGCACAACGGATAAAGATGAGAGCTGACTTTGGCAAGCAATCTCATTCTTTGCTGGCTTCTGCCGGTTTTCCCAGAATCCCATCTGCAGGCTCTAAAGTTAATGAGGTGTCCCAGTGAGTCTCATCCTCTTCACCTTTAGAGGAGGAAAATAATTTTCCCTCTACCCTTTATGAATACTTGGCTAAGATCCCTTTTTCTCTAGAGCACTTCATAAATGGATAAGCTTACCTAGGATAAAAGTCCTCCACTGTGGCCACAGTGATTCAAGATTATCCTTGGTTAGTTTAACATGCTTGTTTAGTCTTTAAAAAATTTTTTTATTGATCTGAGTCCTCACACTGGATTCAGTCCAAATTAAGTTAGACCCAGCTCAACTCTGGCAAGTTTTCAGACTCAGTCCAGAAAAGAAAATGCTCAAATAAAGTGTGAAACCTCGTAATGCAAAAACTGCAGAGCTAGGATCCAAGGGTTACTTACTATCTCCAGAGGCAGTGAGAAAGCAGTGAACTCAAGGGACTCAACAGGTACCTACAACTGATTGCTTTTTGCTTCTGGGGGCCTTCACAGGTCTCCTTCAGTTTCCTCTCTGACAACAGAACTGTTAAAAGAGACATATTAAAAATTGTAAGAGTTTATTTGAGCAAAAATTGATTTGAATCAGGCAGCATTCAATCTCACAGATAGAAAGGAGCTCATAGGAGCTGTACAAAATGAAAGACTTTTATAGGCTGAAGGGAGTAGGAACAAGGAAGTTATATTAGGAAAAAAGTAGATTGGTTATTGCAAGGTTACTCTCCTTTAGAGATAGCAAGCATCTGTCAGACAGATTACCTAACTAGTGCTGATCAGGAAATTTCTGATTGACTTCTTTAACATTCCATTTCTCAGAGATCCAAAACTGTAATTAAGTCTCAGTTGTTGACATGGGGCTTAGCTTAAGTGACTCCATTTTGGGTTAGTTATCTTGTTTTTAACAAAAGATAAGCTTGTTCTTTTTTAGTATACTGGGGAAGTAAGGAGCTCCTAACATTATGTACAGCATTATATTTTTCTGGGTTTAATCCACATTCAAGTTTAACTTTTAAAAATACACCACTGACATTCATTGTAAGCAAAACATCTCTGTATCCTCAATGCCTGGTACACTGCTTGGCAAAGAGTAGGACTCTGTAAATGTTTACTGAATTTCAGGGCTCAGTGGGCCTTTTTTTGGATGGCTAATATGTGCCCATATTTTAAAGTCATATTTCTAAATTTTGAGGTAAGTTTGAAATTTGATAAGGTATATCAAGAAGCAAGCAACAAGTCTTAGGCAGACTGTTAACAATCAAAGCTGGGACTCACTGCATTAGCATTCAGAATCAGAATATAAGTAGGAGTGTCAGGAATGTCTTTGTAAATGTGTGAATCTCAAAATAAAGAAGAGCTGCATTCAGATCTCCCCCCTCTATTGGTATATAGCTATGAGCTCTGCCCTTGAAGGCAGACAACTGATATTCTGATTGCTTTCCAAATTGAAAACCTCACCTGCTGTTTTCAAAAGTGTTCTCTTCACTTTTGCCCTGTTATTGAACAAACTGACATTGATTTCTACCTCCTTTTTTTTCTTTTAAAGTAATAACATCTCATGGATATTAGATACAACTCTGCCTGCTTAGTAAAGAATTTGAGTGAGAGTCATATTAAAAGAGATAGAGGGAGAGAGAGAGAGAGAGAGCCTATAAATTCTGCACAGTCTGTTCATAAGTTCCTATTATGAAAGGAAATAATCTGATGTGACAGATGGAACAGGTTTAACTCACTAATTATTAATACATAACTTCTTAAGAATAAAAGTATATTGGAAGGTATTTATGACAGTATTACAGCTGAAAAGCAGTTGAGCAAACAGACATATCAAGATGGCTGATACTATCTCCATTTAGAAAGCAGAACTGAACTCTTCTTTTGGATAATCAGCACTTCTATAGGAAATGAGTTAAAGGTAGGAGAGAGAAACTTTACCTGACTGTAAAAAACAATAGAGCAGATCCTGCTTGAGGTGCTGAACACTTAGTGAGCCACATATTAAATGGTATGTTACTAATATTATACTATTTTTAAAAATGCTATTTTAAAATACGTGTTTCACTTGAATTGTTTGTCTGTGTACCATGTATAAGTGTTTACTTATTTTTAACTACCTCTTACATTTAACTTTGGAAATAAATGCATGGAAAGAGAATAAAAGGAGTGAGAGAGAAGGTTAGAAAGAGAGATTGATTGATTGATGAATGGAAAAACTCACACTAACTCCAAATTCTCTGAATTTAATTAATATTTCTTGACTCACTCATCAACTCACTGATACATTAAATCAATGACATATCTTTTGATTTATATCTTGTACTCTTCCTTTACGATTGTCTATAGTCTTTCTGTCTAAGAAACTCTGATAAGTTTACAGGTATACAGATATGAACAAATCATTACAGGAGTATATTCATTCATGACTAATATCAATGTGCAAAAAATTATGTATCCATGGTTAAAGAAGGAAATCATACTGGACAAAATCAGTAGACAGAAGTTGATTGTATTCCAATATTATTGTCAGCAAAAGGGAAGAGAACATAGACCAAATCTGAATACGCAGAAATACCCAACTCCATAGGAGGGTAGGTCATCTATGTTTGCTAATTGGCCTTACCTAAAAGAAGGAAATTTTCTCATTTTTCTCATATATTCATGACTGGACGTAGTTTTACAATTTGGAGCAGTTAAGCCCCTACCTTCTCACAGAAACTGGGAGATAGAGGCACTATCTTCTTTGATGATTACATTTCAAAGAAATGGTTCCCAGGTCTTTGAGAAAGACATTACTGGTATGTAAAACTGGCAAGAAACTTTCTCAAAAGATTTATGCCTCTAAGTAGTAAGGAAAGGATTTACAATCACAGGTTTCTAAAGTAAATGCTAAAAAGGGGGAGGTCAGGAGCTTAGAGTCAGAAAGCCTGTCTTCTAAAATTTAGTCAAACTGAGGGAAATGTCAAGGTCATCTTGCTCACCATACAGCCCACTTAGCCTCAATTCCAAATCATCAAGCATTCTATTTGATCCAAAATGCAACATGAGGTATGGTTTGAGTGTAATTCAAAATCTACATTGATTGAATCAACTGGTTGCCTTGGAATATAATAGCACAGCCAATCACAAATACACAGTCTTTTGAAAAAACAAGTAAAATGAGAGAGAAGCAGAAGGAAATAGCATAATAGAATTTGCTGAGATTTTCATGTCCCAGGCCCTGAAATGTTTGCTCTTCATTCATTAACATTAACCCTGGGTCATTGGTGATTATGTCTATTTAACAGATTCAGAAAGTGAGGCTCAATGATGTGGCGTGCTTGATAACTAAAAATAGAATAGCTGGCAGAGCTGGTATTTGGGCTTCAGTTTACCTGGTTTCCAAAGACTATAATCAAAGCTTTCAAGAATGCCACATTCTATTGTCAATAGAGCTGAAATGAACATTTTGGTACATGACTCTTTTTGAATTATGGTTTTCTCAGGGTATATGCCCAGTAGTGGGATTGCTGGGTTGCAGCTCTATTTACGATAGCCAGGACATGGAAGCAATCTAAGTGTCCATCATCGGATGAATGGATAAAGAAGATGTGGCACATATATACAATGGAATATTACTCAGCCATAAAAAGAAATGAAATGGAGTTATTTGTAGTGAGGTGGATGGAGTTAGAGTCTGTCATACAGAGTGAAGTAAGTCAGAAAGAGAAAACCAAATACAGTATGCTAACACATATATACGGAATCTAAGGAAAAAAAAAAAAAAGCCATGAAGAACCTAGTGGCAAGACGGGAATAAAGACACAGACCTACTAGAGAATGGACTTGAGGATATGGGGAGGGGGAGGGGTAAGATGTGACAGGGTGAGAGACTGGCATGGACATATATACACTACCAAATGTAAAATAGATAGCTAGTGGGAAGCAGCCGCATAGCACAGGGAGATCAGCTCGGTGCTTTGTGACCACCTAGAGGGGCGGGATAGGGAGGGTGGGAGGGAGGGAGATGCAAGAGGGAAGAGATATGGGAACATATGTATATGTATAACTGATTCACTTTGTTATAAAGCAGAAACTAACACAACATTGTAAAGCAATTATACTCCAATAAAAATGTTTAAAAAAAAAAAAAGAATGCTACATTCTAAAAGCACAAAGTTATGGTCTGAAAAAAGGAAAAGTTTCAACAATTGAGTAGAAATTGACAGAATCTTGGGAGTCAGGATGAGAGAAGGTAGCTCTCCTCTGGCTGTTTTGGATGGTAAGGATAGCTAACATTTCTTTTCTACCTCACATTAAATTCTTCTGGGAGATTAGTTTGCCCCTGTCTCTACTAAATCTGATTAAGACAGATGGACACTTTTAAAAGAAAAAAAAATAAGGCCATTATATTGTTTTATTCTGAAACCTTGGCAAGAGGATTTCACATTAATGGATTGTGCTCAGTGAAATTCCTGAACAATTAGGTATGCACACATGATGTGACCCTCTAGGAGGAAGCCAGACCCTTGAGAAGTCTTTGGAAATGGGTATGCTGGGAACCTGGACATCTTACTGAAAATAGAATGGTTTCAATGCTCCAGGGATCTGGTTTTCAGAAGGCTTCTTTCCTCCCTACCTCCTTCCCCTCCCTCTTTTCTTCCTTCCTTCCTTTGCGCTTTCTCTCTCTCTTTTTTCATACCTGGCAGCAGTGTACACAGTCATGAATTCTTTGCCTTGTACTTTGCCATCAGTGAACATTGTGGCTCACATTATCAAACTCTAGGGAAGAAGCAGAAGCCTCAGTTCAGTATTACACAGTCCTGAATTTTCAGGATTTATACTGGTATTTTATTGTGTTTATTTACTTATTGTGTGTTTGTTTTTATCTAAAAGCTTGGTATTGTAGATTTTCTATCTATCATCTATCTATCTAAACTACTGACAAAATTTTTTTAAAATACTATAGAAAGAATAAACTTCTCACATGCCAGAGATTATTACAAGGTTTTTTTTTGTTGTTTGTTTGTTTTTGCCTTAAATATAAATGAAACTGACAGAATGGATCTCAGTACTTAGTAGAGCATAAGTTCCTCTCTGTCTTGGTGCAGAAAGAAATCAGCAAGAGGTATAGTGACAGGTAAGGAAAGAGTTATTAGTATAGGATGCTTGTGAGAGATACAAGTGGGTGGACAAGGGAGTGTCACACCCAGAACTTAGTTGGCTACAGTTTTATAATCAAAGGAAAAGTGGGGAAGGGTAAAAGATCACTTTTTCCTCATTCTTGATTAGATGTCATGCTTCCATCATCAGTTCCTCCTCCATGTCGGGCGGGGGAGTTTTCTTGTCCCTACGTGGTCAAACTGGGACTGTCACGGCACAATGGAAATGCGCAAGAAGGCAGTAACATATACTAAAATATGGTAAATCATCTCAGGTTTCAGGATAATGTCACCTTTCCTTATTTTTTTTTTTTTTGTGTTTGTTTTTAGTGTGCACAGAGGAGCATGTCCTAGGAATCGTTAACTTACTGACCTTACTGGGCAGGATGTGGGTCTCACTCCACCATTGTTTTATTGTTTTGGGGCATTTCTTATGCTTCTGTTGCATGGTTTTGTTACTAAGCAAGCCTGCTTGGTTTTGTGGTTAAACAAATCTGCTTTCTTGAGTGATTACTAACTTACAGGGTCTCCTATACTTTTTTCTTTACTTATGATCCCTTAGTGGGATTAACAATTTAATTACCTACTTTGTCCCTTTACTATGTCCCTATCATAAAAAATATGCTTTTACTGAAAGATAAAACTAGTAGAGAAAAGCATGGAAATCATAACTGTATAGACCAATAAGCTGTCATGAAGTCAATAATTCTTGTAAACACCACTCAGGCCACAAATAAAGCATTGACAGCACCTAAGATCCCCTACTGTGTGCTCTTTCAACAGAACCCCTGTCTTTGGTGCACTAGAAGCCCTTTATTTCCTGTATCCAATCAGAGCTTCAGTTATTGTAAAGGCCAATCTAGTTTTGACTCACCTTTACTCCTGGAGTGTAAACTTTAGACTTCTTAACCCAATGTCCTGAGAGTGTGTGTGTGTATGTGTGTGTGTGTGTGTGTGTGTGTGTAGGGGGTGTTGCTGAGCTCCAATTTTCATCCCCTGAGCCTCGGGGTCTGTCCAAAACTCTGCTCAACTTCTCAGCTATTCAGCTGCCTTGTCCAGAATGTGCAGATGCCCTCGCCCTAGGGTAAATATAGCCCAAATGTTGAACTATTTCTTTGGGTTTCCTTGTCTCCAGCATCTTGACCCATTCACTCTTCATTGTCTTATCACCATGCTGATGCTTTTGAGCAGAGTTTTTAAATTCAAATTTTCTAGTTTTTTTCAGTGGATGGGTGGAGCCAAATTACTTATTTTACTATTACTGCCAGCAATCTCTCCTTCACTAGACATTTATGCCACCCTCACAACCCTTTAGACAGTAGAATAGGATGTGTGTGTGTGTACCAACAAAGAAATAGGTTTAAAAATGTTAAGCAGTTTTCCTGACGTTATAAGCCTAGTAATCTTATGTCATTGCTCTACACACATGACTTCAATTTGCCTCTGAGAAGGGCATTTAAGAGTTTGGAAATACACTTACTTCACTTCTATTCACTCTCACAGGGAAATCTACATCTTAACATAGCTCTTTGGCACTTTATAAATAAAATCCTTTGAAATATGACCAAGATATAATAATCCATTAATATTTTTGGTCTCTGTAACACTGATTTAGTTTCAGTAGAGCCCTTTAATTATAGATGATTTTCAGGCATCTTTTTGTTGAATTGGGATTATGGCATCCTAGACCTAATAGAATATTTTTCTTTTTGATTTTTTTCCTCAAAAAGACTCAAATCAGTTTGTTGTTTTAAATAATGAGCTCTTGATCTGGAATACCTGGATTCAATCTTGACTCTTCTACTTACTTTGTGACTTTGCGTAATTAACCTCACCTTTCTGAGCCTCAGATTCCTCAGTGGTGAAATAAGGCCAGTGATAGTCCCTACTACACGGAAGTGTGAAATTGAGTGCCCTGAAAATATTGACAGTGTCTTTGGTATGTATTCAGTTCATAATAAATATTTGTTATTATTTTAATTTTCTAGTACATTGAAGTCAGTGTTAATTTTATTATTTTGGTATCTTGAGGTTACTGTGCTTTCTATTGTTGTTTTAAGAACTTGATTAAGGGTCAAGCTTTTTTATAAACCAAAATGTTTCAAAATAGATTCTTTATACTGTCTCTCATCAACTTAAAAATATCGTCAGAATCTAAGCAGCCTTTTAAGTTAATATCTTTACACTTACATGGCTATTTGAGTTCTCCTGAAAAAGTAAAGATTGCCCAGCAAAACCTGAAGGGATTTCGTTAAGCTACCCATGGCAGTAGGTGGGGAGGTTTCATGCAACCATTCTTTCAAGGGAGTAATTTTACTCATAATGTGTGATAATGCTCAATTTTAATAGTAAATTGTGGTAAGATTTAGTCATAGATCAGTGCAAGGTTTGTGTTCTTGTGCATCTGAGTCAGACCAATCTGACTGGCATCATGGTATGAGGATGGAATCTTTCAGAAGTTAACATTAACTGAGCAAGACACATGTACTAAATGCATGAAGTAAAAAACTTGCTACCATATTTTCCTTTTCTCTTCAAATAGGTTCTTGGTCACTTTAAGCACTGGGCAAAATTGGAGGCTGCAACCTAATTTCCTTGTATAGTCAAACGCAAAGGGACAAGCTTGTTCCCTCACTACTGTACTTGATTTCATCACAAATTATCATCTATACATAGAGAAATTTCTACTTTAGGTGGATGGTTCATAATTTTTTGACTTTGTGATAGATGCTGCTGCAGCTAGTGGGGAAAGGACCACCTGTTAAAGGATTTAAGAAAATAGCATATCCAAAAATTATCAGTTAATTCAACATTTTCAGATCATCCCTGATACTCATGGTATCTATCAGCTTCCTGCTTTTGGCTATCTGAATGTGGCTATCTGAACTCTTAGATACCTTATTGTCTGGCTGGTTTGAGAGACAAATACTAGTGGTCTGGTTTGGTATGTCTGGATTGTACCTCCCTTATCTCTAATATAAGTTTTTAGGATGCTTTTATAGAAAAAGTTATGTTTTACACGTCTTTGGCATATTTAGCAAGGCTGGACCAATTAGAAAATCTCTCTTTTGTTTTGGAAGTATGTGAGTGAACATGGTCTGCTTTAACTCCTCTCTGTCATACATAGCTCTATATATGTCTTTGACATCCCCCAAGTACACACAAAGAAGCAGAATAGAACTCACTGGAAAACTTAGGACTTTGTTTGGCCCACCCTTTCAACCACACGTCCTTCTACCCTAACAAACAGAGAGGAGTCCCAGCACTCTGGGGAATTAGATTCACTCTCCTATGTCTTTCTCTATGTTGAATTGCAATACTTATGCACTATGCTACGTTTTGCCTCCCTTATTTTTTCTGTTTCCACATACCCATTCTGTTACTAGTAACGATCTATATGAACTCTGTTTTCAAACACAGATGAAATAGTGGCAATGGCACTGTCTGGTGGATGAGAATGAAGAGTGCAGAGTCAAAGACTGGCTAAGATCCTGCTCTAGCCTTCACTAGTTGTGTGGCTTAGGGGATATTAATTTAATTCTCTAAGCTTCAGGTTTATCATCTAGAAAACAATGAGAAGTAATTGCAACTATACCATAGAGTTTATGTAAACATTAAATGAGATAATGCACATAAAACACTTAGCACAGAGCATGAAAACAGTAAATTCTCAACAAAGGGCAAATATTGTAATCGGAAGTCCAGCCTTGTATATCAGATAACCCTTTCTGGATTTGAGCTCTAGTCACATTATTTTCCTCATTTTTCACATCTGTTAAATTAGAATGATAAAGCCCACAGCTTAGGATTGTTATGTGAACCATTTAGTCTGACACCCAAGAATTTTAGAATTCATGGAAAAGATAAGACATTATTAAATATTTTTCTTTGGACATAACAATAAATCTGACTTACATTATCCTTTCAAAGATATAATTAATTTTATCTGTGGTAACCCTGGAATTAAAGTCCTGTTAGTAAAGTTTTCCTTAAGGTTCAGTAGCTAAATTTGCAAATTATTCTTCTTTGGATTGCAAGAGAGCTGAGAATTACTACTTAGGCCCCAGTCAGAGAAATTTAACAGAGACTTCCAGTGGGGACAGAGGTAGTTGATGAAACATCTCCATGTGTTCTTCTTAACTGAGCTGGCTTTGTAATTGGTTCCAAAATCAGTTTTCAATTAGTGGTGTTTTGGTATTTCATATTAGCTGTTAAAAATTTGAGGAAAGGTAAAAAGAAAAGCACTTGACTTAGGAATTGCTTTTGGCTACACCAAAAGCACAATAGAAGCTAAAAGTTAGACACCATGACTGTTAAAATCATGCAATGCACTGAAGAAACACAAGGGACTGGGATAGATTCACTTGCAGGTAGCATGATGCCAGCTGGAAGCCCTGATAGTTATTCTTTCCTTATGTTTATTTTCTCCCATTCCTCAGTATTTCAATTCATAATATAGACTCTTGCTTTTACCCTAAAAACCGTGAGGGAAAGGAGGGAAGAGGGATTTAAAAAGAAAAAAAAAAAAAAAAGACTCCGGGGTTTTCAAGATATAGTGGGGTGGACTTGTCTTTCAAAATTTCCTGCCCATTCTGAGCCTTTGTATCACAAAATATATGTTCTGACACTTGTCTCTAAAACAGAATAAAGATCCACCCCTCTCAGAAAAAGAGCTACCCTATTCACATATTCACGTACCATATTGTTTTTAATCTTAGCAATTCTGCAAACCCCCTAACAGTGTTGGGGTTTATGTGTTAGGTCTGAATCTAACAGATGCCTTTCAGACCAGAGGGAACATGGGGAGTTGGAGGGAATTCCATAGCAACAGTAAATGTGGCTCATATCATAAAAACTGTTCTTATGACATCTTTATTCATATGTAGACAGGCTCAGTCCTGATTGGCTGATGAAAAGTATAGAAAAACTTTATTACTACAAATATTTAGCATAAATATATGTATGATATATATATAACCTAAATATTTGTAGTAGTAAAGTTTTTCTGTACTTTTCAAACACATATAAAGTACTTTATATATATATTATATATATGTAAATTACTTCTGTATATATAATATATATATGGGATATAAATATACATGTATATCCTTTAGTGGAGGAATTGTAGAAAATGGTTTTCTTATATTCTTTTTAATCTGCTCTTTCTTATCTTTCTTTTCTTCCTATCCAAGCAGGTAAAATTGTGATTGTGGTAAGCAAAAATCCATCTCACAAAAATCTTAAGCACAAGCTTAAGTAAACAAAGACAGTTTTTAACAAAAAAAATTTTGAATGGATCGTTAGTTTCTTATATTCCATCACTAAGAAAACCTTATACAATGTCTGACACTTAGTAGGTGCTAATTCTGTCAATGAATGAAAAAATTAGTGGATGAATGAAAATGGTCTTTAAAGAATTACTGGACCTAAACATCTGCCCTTCATTACCCTGTACTCATAGGCATATAAACACATTTTGTTTCCTTCTTCTGGGAGAGAAGCTTAGGTCCAATTCTACTTATGAGGTTTCAAGGGCTAGTTGGCCCATGGGCTAGTTTTCATTCTAATTGCAAGCCAAACAGCTTGAGCACTTCAGTAAGTACACATCAAACAAGCTCACACTCATGAACATCACAAGGAGAAATGTGTTTCATGGCTTATGGTCTACCAGTGGTTTTATCATTTTGCAGACTATGCTGACCACTCATTCCAGACTGGACAGTAGATGGAATGTGTAAGAGCTAATGTGTGTTTCATTGAAATTTTATGTCAATCTATTTCTTTAAGTGTTCATAGTGGACCATGATCTTGAGAACCAAACAGGATTAATTTGCATGTGTATAAATTTTGCCTGACAAGTTTCTCACCATATTTTTAAAAATTTCTACCACAAAACCTCCATCATATAAACAAAAAGTTATTGAGAAACAAGAAGAATTATAATCCTGCATCCTGTGGAAAGAAAACCACATTCATAGAAAGATAGACAAAATGAAAAGGCACAGGACTATGTACCAGATGAAGGAACAAGATAAAACCCCAGAAATACAACCAAATGAACTGGAGATAGGCAAACTTCCAGGAAAAGAATTCAGAATAATGATAGTGAAGATGATCCAGAACCTCGGGAAAAAAATGGAGGCAAAGATCAAGATGATGCAAGAAATGTTTAACAAAGACCTAGAAGAATTAAAGAACAAACACCTAGAAGATTTAAAGAACAAACACCTAGAAGAATTAAAGAACAAACAAATAGAGATGAACAATACAATAACTGAAATGAAAAATACACTAGAAGGAATCAATAGCAGAATAACTGAGGCAGAAGAATGGATAAGTGACCTGGAAGACAGAATGGTGGAATTCACTGCCACAGAACAGAAAAAAGAATGAAAAGAAATGAAGACGGCCTAAGAGACCGCTGGTTAGAGTCGAAAACTTCCCTAACATGGGAAAGGAAATAGCCACCCAAGTACAGGAAGTGCAGAGAGTCCGAGGCAGAATAAACCCAAGAAGAAACATGCTGAGACATATAGTAATCAAATTGACAAAATTTAAAGACAAAGAAAAATTATTAAAAGCAACAGGGAAAAATGATAAATAACATACAAGTGAACTCCCGTAAGTTTAACAGCTGATTTCTCAGCAGAAAATCCACAAGCGAGAAGGGAGTAGCATGTCATATTTAAAGTGATGAAAGGGAAAATCCTACAACCAAGATTACTGTGCCAGGCAAGGATCTCATTCAGATTTGATGGAGAAATCAAAAGCTTTACAGACAAGCAACAACTAAGAGAATTCAGCACCACCAAACCAGCTCTACAATAAATGTTAAAGGAACTTCTCTAAGTGGGAAACACAAGAGAAGAAAAGGACCTACAAAAACAGACCTAAAACAATTAAGAAAATGGAAATAGGAACATACATATCAATAATTACCTTAAATGGGAATGGATTAAATGCTCCAACCAAAAGACACAGGCTCGCTGAATGGATACAATAACAAGACCCATATATATGCTGTCTACAAGAGACCCACTTCAGACCTAGGGACATATACACTGAAAGTGAGGGGATGGAAAAAGTTAATCCATGCAAATGGAAATCAGAAGAACGCTGGAGTAGCAATACTTATATCAGATAAAATAGACTTTATTTTTAAATTTTATTTATTTTAACTTTACTGCAGTATAATTGCTTAACAATGGTGTGTTATTTTCTGTTTTATAACAAAGTGAATCAGCTATCCATATTCATATATCCCCATATCTCCTCTCTCTTGCGTCTCCCTCCCACCCTCCTATCCCACCCGCCTAGGTGGTCATAAAGCACCGAGCTGATCTCCCTGTGTTATGTGGCTGCTTCCCACTAGCTATCTATTTTACATTTGGTAGTATATATAAGTCCATGCCACTCTCCTACTTCATCCCAGCTTACCTTTGGCCCTCACTGTGTCATCAAGTCCATTCTCTACATCTGTGTCTTTATTCCTGTCCTACCCCTAGGTTTTTCAAAACATTTTTTTTTTTTTAGACTCCATATATATGTGTTAGCATATGGTATTTGTTTTTCTCTTTCTGACTTACTTCACTCTGTATGACAGACTCGAGGTCCATCCACCTAACTACAAATAACTCAATTTTGTTTCTTTTTTGGCTGAGTAATATTCCATTGTATATATGTGCCACATCTTCTTTATCCATTCATCTGTTGATGGACACTTAGGTTGCTTCCATTTCCTGGCTATTGTAAATAGAACTGCAGTGAACACTATGGTACATGACTCTTTTTGAATTATGGTTTTCTCAGGGTATATGCCCAGTAGTGAGATTGCTGGGTCATGTGGTAGTTCTATTTTTAGTTTTGTAAGGAACCTCCATACTCTCTCCATAGTGGCTGTATCACTTTACATTCCCACCAACAGTGCAGGAGGGTTCCCTTTTCTCCATACCCTCTCCAGCATTTAATGTTTGTAGATATTTTGATGATGGCCATTCTGATTGGTGTGAGGTGATACCTCATTGTAGTTTTGATTTGCATTTCTCTAATGATTAGTGATGCTGAGCATTCTTTCTTGTGTTTGTTGGCATTCTGTATATCTTCTTTGGAGAAATGTCTATTTAGGTCTTCTGCCCATTTTTGGATTGGGTTGTTTGTTTTTTTTGGTATTGAGTTGCATGAGCTGCTTGTAAATTTTGGAGGTTAATCCTCTGTCAGTTGCTTCGTTTGTAAATAATTTCTCATATTCTGAGGGTTGTCTTTCCGTCTTGTTTATGGTTTCCTTTGCTGTGCAAAAGCTTTTAAGTTTCATTAGGTTCCATTTGTTTATTATTGTTTTTATTTCCATTTCTCTAGGAGATGAGTCAAAAAGGATCTTGCTGTGATTTATGTCATAGAGTGTTCTACCTATGTTTTCCTCTAAGACTTTGATAGTGTCTGGCCTTAGATTTAGGTCTTTAATCCATTTTGAGTTTATTTTTGTGTATGGTGTTAGGGAGTGTTCTAATTTCATTCTTTTACATGTATCTATCCAGTTTTCCCAGCACCACTTACTGAAGAGGCTGTCTTTTCTGCATTGTATATTATTGCCTCCTTTATCAAAGATAAGGTGACCATATGTGCGTGGGTGTATCTCTGGGCTTTCTATCCTGTTCCATTGATCTATATTTCTGTTTTTGTGCCAGTACCATACTGTCTTGATTACTGTAGCTTTGTAGTATAGTCTGAAGTCTGTGAGCCTGATTCTTCCAGCTCCGGCTTTCTTTATCAAGATTGCTTTGGCTATTCGGGGTCTTTTGTGTTTCCATACAAATTGTAAAATTTTTTGTTCTAGTTCTGTGAAAAATGCCATTGGTAGTTTGATAAGGATTGCATTGAATCTGTAGATTGCTTTGGGTGGTATAGTCATTTTCACAATGTTGATTCTTCCAATCCAAGAACATGGTATATCTCTCCATCAGTTTGTATCATCTTCAGTTTAATCAGTGTCTTATAGTTTTCTGCATAGAGGTCTTTTGTCTCCTTAGGCAGGTTTATGCCTAGGTACTTTATTCTTTTTGTTGCAATGGTAAATGGGAGTGTTTTCTTAATTTCACTTTCAGATTTTTCATCATTAGTGTATAGGAATGCAAGAGATTTCTGTGAATTAATTTTGTGTCCTTTACCAAATTCGTTGAATAGCTCTAGTAGTTTTCTGGCAGCATCTTTAGGATTCTCTACATATAGTATCATGTCATCTGCAAACAGAGACAGCTTTACTTTTCTTTTCCAATTTGGATTCCTTTTATTTCTTTCTCTTCTCTGATTGTTGTGGGTAAACTTCCAATGCTATGTTGAATAATAGTGGTGAGAGTGGACAAACTTGTCTTGTTTTTGATCTTAGTGGAAATGGTTTCAATTTTTCACCATTGAGAATGATGTTGGCTGTGGGTTTGTCATATATGGCCTTTATTCTGTTGAGGAAAGTTCTCTCTATGCCTACTTTTTGGAGGGTTTTTATCATAAATGGATGTTGAATTTTTAAATCTTTTTCTGCATCTATTGAGATGATCATATGTTTTTTCTCCTTCAATTTGTTAATATGGTTTATCACATTGATTGATTTGCATATATTGAAGAATCCTTGCATCCCAGGGATAAACCCCAGTTGATCATGGGGAATGATGCTTTTAATGTGCTTCTGGATTCTGTTTGCTAGTATTTTGTTGAGGATTTTTGTATCTATATTTGTCAGTGATATTGGCCTGTAGTTTTCTTTCTTTGTGACATCTTTGTCTGGTTTTGGTATCAGGGTGATGGTGGCTTCATAGAATGAGTTGGGGAGTGGTCCTCCCTCTGCTATGTTTTGGAAGAGTTTGAGAAGGATCGGTGTTAGCTCTTCTCTAAAGGTTTGATAGAAATCGCCTGTGAGGCTTCTGGTCCTGGGCTTCTGTCTGCTGGGAAATTTTTAATCACAGTCTCAATTTCAGTGCTTGTGATTGGTCTGTTTATATTTTCTATTTCTTCCTGGTTCAGTCTCAGGAGGTTGTGATTTTCTAAGAATTTGTCCATTTCTTTCAGGTTGTCCATATTATTGGCATATATTTACTTGTAGTAATCTTTCAAGATCCTGTGTATTTCTTCAGTGTCAGTTGTTACTTCTCCTTTTTCATTTCTAATTCATTGATTTGAGTCTTCTCCCTTTTCTTCTTGATGAGTCTGGCTAATGGTTTATCAGTTAAGTTTATCTTCTCAAAGAACCAGCTTTTAGTTTTATTGTTCTTTGCTCTAGTTTCCTCCATTTCTTTTTCATTTATTTCTGATCTGATCTTTATGATTTCTTTCCTTCTGCTAACATTGCTGTTTTTTGGTTATTTTTTCTCTAATTGCTTTAGGTGTAAGTTTGGGTTCTTTATTTGAGATATTTCTTGTTTCTTGAGGTAGTATTGTATTGCTATAAACTTCCCGCTTAGAACTTTTTTTGCTGCATCCCATGGCTTTTGGGTCATGGTGTTTTCATTGTCATTTGTTTCTAGGTATTTTTTGATTACCTCTTGATTTCTTCAGTGATCTCTTGGTTATTAACTAGTGTATTGTTTAGCCTCCATATGTTTGTATTTTTTACAGATTTTTTCCTGTAATTGATATCAAGTCTCATAGCATTGTGGTCAGAAAAGATACTTGATACTATATCAATTTTCTTAAATTTATCAAGGCTTCTTCTGTGACCCAAGGTATGATTTCTCCTGGAGAATGTTCCATGAATACTGGAGAAGAAAGTGTATTCTGTTGTTTTTGGATGGAATGTCCTATAAATATCAATTAAGTCCATCTTTTTTAATGTATCATTTAAAGCTTGTGTTTCCTTGTTTATTTTCATTTTAGATGATCTGGCCATTGGTGAAAGTGGGGTGTTAAAGTTCCCTACCATGACTGTGTTATTATCAATTTCCCCTTTTATGGCTGTTAGTATTTGCCTTATGTATTGAGGTTGCTCCTATGTTGAGTGCATAAATATTTACAATTGTTATATCCTCTTCTGGATTGATCCCTTCATCATTATGTTGTGTCCTTCTTTGTCTCTTGTAATAGTCTTTATTTTAAAGTCTATTTTGTCTGATATGAGAATTGGTACTCCAGCTTTCTTTTGATTTCCATTTTCATGGAATATCGTTTTCAATCCCCTCACTTTCAGTCTGTATGTGTCCCTAGGTCTGAGGTGGGTCTCTTGTAGACAGCATATATATGGATCTTGTTTTTATATCCATTCAGCCAGTCTATGTCTTTAGGTTGGAGCATTTAATCCATTTACATATAAGATAATTATCAATATGTATGTTCCTATTGCCATTTTCTTAATTGTTTTGGGTTTGCTTTTGTAGGCTTTTTCCTTCTTTTGTTTTTCCTGCCTAGAGAAGCCCCTTTAGGATTTGTTGTAAAGCTGGTTTGTTCATGCTGAATTCTCTTAGCTTTTGCTTGTCTGTAAAGGTTTTAATTTCTCCATCAAATCTGAATGAGATCCTTGCTGGGTAGAGTAATCTTGGTTGTAGGTTTTTCTCCTTCATCACTTTAAATATGTTCTGCCACTCCTTCTGGCTTGCAGAGTTTCTGCTGAAAGATCAGCTGTTAACCTGATGGGGATTCCCTTGTGTGTTATTTGTTGTTTTTCCCTTGCTGCTTTTAATATGTCTTCTTTATATTTATAAACTCATATACAGTGGAGAAAAGACAGCCTCTTCAATAAGTGGTGCTGGGAAAATTGGACAGGTACATGTAAAAGTATGAAATTAGAACACTCCCTGACACCATACACAAAAATAAACTCAAAATGGATTAAAGACCTAAGTGTAAAGCCAGACACTATCAAACTCTTAGAGGAAAACATAGGCAGAACACTCTATGACATAAATCACAGCAAGATCCTTTTTGATACACCTCCTAGAGTAAAGGAAATAAAATAAAAAAATAAACAAATGGGACCTAATGAAACTTAAAAGCTTTTGCACGACAAAGGAAACTATAAAGAAGATGAAAAGACAACTTTCAGAATGGGACAAAATATTTGCAAATAAAGCAACTGACAAAGGATTAATCTCCAAAATATACAAAGAACTCATGCAGCTCAATATCAAAAACATCAACAACCGAATCAAAAAAGTGAGTGGAAGACCTAAATAGACATTTCTCCAAAGAAAACATTCTGATGGCCAAAAAGCATATGAAAGATGCTCAACATCACTAATTATTAGAGTAATGCAAATCATACCTACAATGACATATCACATCACAACAGTCCGAATGGCCATCAAAATATCTACAAACAATAAATGTTGGAGAGAGTGTGGAGAGAAAGGAACCCTCCTACACTGTTGGTGGGAATGTAAATTGATACAGCCCCTATGGAGAATGGTATGGAGGTTCCTTAAAAACTAAAAATAAAATTACTATATGACTCAGCAATCCCACTACTGAGCATATACCCAGATAAAACAATAATTCAAAAAGGCACATGCACCCCAATATTCATTGCAGCACTATTTACAATAGCTATGTTATGGAAGCAACCTAAATGCCCATCAACAGATGAATAGATAAAGATGATGTGGTACATATATACAATGGAATATTACTCAGCCATAAAAAGGAATGAAATTGGGTCATTTGTAGAGATGTGTATGGACATAGAGTCTGTCATACAGAGTGAAGTAAGTCAGAAAGAGAAAAACAAATATCATATATTAATGCATATATGTGGAATCTAGAAAAATGGTACAGATGAACCAGTTTGCAGGCAGAGGTAGAGATACAGATGTGGAGAACAGACATGTGGATGCTGCAAGGGGAAAGTGGGTCATGGGTGGTGGGATGAATTGGGAGATTGGGATTGTCATGTATACACTGATATGTATAAAATAGATAAGTATTAAGCACCTGCTATATAAAAATAAAATAAAATTCAAAAAAAAGTTGTTGAGTTAAATAAGTGAAAACCAGGACAATGAAAATATCAATCAAAGTTTTTGCCTGGGGCAATGCCATTATATACCATTCTAAAATTTCTTTAGCAAACATGGTTAGGAATATCTAAGATAAACTACTAAGGTAATGAATAATAAAGAAGAGTCTTGGGAGATATATTAAACTGTAAAATCATTGTCTCATTTTAACAGCATATACAAATGACCTTAAAGTCATGAGACTATTTCAATAGGTCACAAGAGCAAAACAGTCTCAAAAATTTACACACATATTATTTACCATGTAGTGGGACACCAAGAGATTACTGTGCTATTGTTGAAAACAGCACGTTGTTCTAGTTTCAGGCTTGCTGAAGGGTACCATATCATAAGACCTACCATAATAAAACATAAACCATGTTGGAAGCCTGGTGCTTTCAACACTTTAATTTAACCTTCACAAAATTATGCAAATTAAGAATCAATTTGCTCAGGTATTTTCTGATGAGAAAACTGAGGTTCAGAAAGTTTCATTAGTTTGCCTGCTATGGTAAAGGTGCTCATCAAGCATAGCCAGCAGTCAAGCAGTCAGATGCAGCAATCATGGATTCTTCTTTAATTTTTTTCTTTCCTAGGCTATACAAACCTTGACAGTGGGAAGAAACTATACTGTTTCCTTTGGGGAAACATAGAATGATTAATCGTACTATTTGAATTTCAACTGTAAAAGTGTTGCACCTCATCTTTGAATGGGAACCTAGAGACCTAAGAGCAGAATTCCCAAAATGAGCCTTTCTGCCCAGTAGCTAGTTTCAATACTCTCCTTCTGTTTACTTAGGGAAGGTACCTCTCAGTATATTTGCTGACTGTTCTTTCTAAGTGAAGACACTTAGGAAGGATATAATGGCCTCATGGGTAAAAATCATAAAATGAAATACTCCAAGCCATGTACATTTTACTACATTAAATCAAAAACACACCATCTACTACAATCCACCCAGTAAACAAAAAGCAAGCAAGAAAAATGCTAAGCAAATATTTTTAACAAGAAAATAGGTTTTTTGGTTCTATAATGTTTATAAAATTAATAAATTTTTATTGTATAAATTTGCATAATAAAGGAAAAAACACAAACTTACACAAAACTCACCTAAAACACTAGCTAGAAATAAGCATTATTTTAATTTTACCAAAGTCTTCAATTTTTCAAAAATATGAGATTATACTATATATGCTTTTTGTAATTTGTTTTTTAATTGCTAATATAAATTGAGAATTTTTCTTCTCATTACATATTCTTCTAAAGAATTATTTCTAACGTTTGCCTATTAAAGTATTATATGTAGAGTGTAATTTAACCAATACTTATTATTAGTCATTGTGATGACTAATATTCCATGAAATGTCATGAAATTAAAACTCTGATAAACAAATTTTTCATAAATGTTAGATGAGGAATTCATTGGCAAAAGTGTTGAAGTACTTTTTGAAAGAGTTGTGACATATTTTATCAGATACATAATAACTTCCAGACTCTCTAAAAAAATGCCTGTTGCAGTGCATAAGTATGTTAACCTATAGCCTTGCCAGTACTAAATATTTTCATTAAAATAGTTTTGAAAAGGTGACAGCTGAAAATTCTACCTAATGTTGAATACTTTATATTTACTTAACATTGAGCTTATTATGTATATTTGTATAAAAACACATTTATTTTTATTGGCCATTTTTAAAATTTTTCCTTTGAAATTTTCCTTTTTTTTCTTAATAGGAATGTTTATCTTTTTATACAGATTCAAAGAGCTACTTATATATTAGAACTAATACTCCTTGGATTGTCATTATATTGCAAATATTTTCTCCAGCTTTTTTTTTTCCATTTTATTTGGCTTTTATGTACTAATGCATGATTTTCTCCCTTGCTTTAAATCTTAATTTTTTTTTTTTTACTATGATACACAAACACACATGAACACACAAATTTACAGAGAAGTGGAAAAAACATTGCAATATGTTAGTGTCCACAGTATTAGCCTAAAGTTATCCATAACACACCCTTATTATTATTTTAATGTCTGTAAAATGTGTAGTAATGTCATCTCTCTTATTCCTATAATTGATGACTTGTGTTTTCTCTCCCTTTTGTTTTCTCCTGATCAGTCTGGCTTTGGGGTTTCATCAATTTTATTGATCTTATCAAAGAATTGTCTTTGGTTTCAAAAAGAAAGCACTAGAAAAAACATTAATGGATTAATAGTATATGTAATATAATGCAAAAAAAACCACAACTGCACCACATACAAAATAATAGCACAGTTCTGTAAAAATTACCTGGGCTTGTTTTTAAAAGAAATAAATGGCGGGATGGGGTGAGGCCGGGGCAGCAGGAGCCGGTGCAGTGACAGCAGAGAGAGCTGCGGGGACAGCAGACCACGATGAAGTCGCACAGGCAGCAGTCCGGGCCACGAGGAGAGGGGCTGCCAAGAAGCCGTGGGAGGCTGGGCAGGCAGTGGGCAACGCTCGAGCTGGGAAGCAACATGGTGCTGTTCAAGGAGTATGGAGTCATCCTACCTGCATCTGTAGAAGAGTGTCATGTAGGGCAGCTGTATTCTGTGGCAGAGGCCAGGGAAAATGGGAATGGGTGGTGGTGAAAGTGTGGAGGTCCTGATGAACGAGCCCTATGAAAAGAACAGTGAGAAAGGCCAGTACACGCACAAGATCTACCACTTACAAGGCAAAGTGCCCACATTTTTTCGAATGCTGGCCCCAGATGAAGCCCTGGATATATATGAAAAATCATGGAATGACTACTTTTATTGCAAAACTGTTATTACAAATGAGTACATGAAAGAAGGCTTTCTGATTAGAATGGAAACCTGTCATAAACCAGATCTTGGCACCCAGGAAAATGTGCATAAACTGGAGCCTGAGGCATGGAAACATGTGGAAGCCATATATATAGACATTGCAGATCAAAGTGAAGTACTTAGACAGCATTACAAGGCAGAGGAAGATCCAGAAAATTTTAAATCTATCAAAACAGGCTGAGGACCCTTGACTCCAATTGGAAGCAAGAACTTGTAAATCAGAAAGACTGCCCATACTTGTGTGCATATAAACTGGATACTGTCAAGTTCAAGGGGTGGGGCTTACAGAACAAAGTGGAAAACTTTATACATAAGCAAGAGAGGCATATGTTTACAAACTTCCACAGGCAGCTATTCTGTTGGATCAATAACTGGGTTGACCTGACTATGGAGAACATTTGATGGATGGAAGAAGGGACAAAGAGACAGCTGGATGAGATGACACAGAAAGACCCAGTGAAAGGAATGATGGAAGATGACTAAAGCCATCCTTCCCTTTTCTGCACTTTTTACAAGACAGCTGTCAATAGGAAGGGCCAGCAGCTCCACCCTCCCAAATGACAGGGCATCCACAGACACAGCCTTTCTGTGTCCATTCTTCAGGCAACTTTCAATCCCTTACTGTAGCTAATTCCAGATGTCTTTTAATATTGTGAACAAAGAGGCTGTCTGATTTTTTTTTCTAATTTTTGAATTTTATTTTATTTATTTTTTTATACAGCAGGTCCTTATTAGTCATCAATTTTATACACGACAATCCCAATGGCCCAATTCATCACCCCACTACCCCCACCCCACTGCCGCTTTCCCCCCTTGGTGTCCATACGTTTGTTCTCTACATCTGTGTCTCAATTTCTGCCCTGCAAACAGGTTCGTCTGTACCATTTTTCTAGGTTCCACATATATGCATTAATATACGATATTTGTTTTTCTCTTTCTGACTTACTTCACTCTGTATGACAGTCTCTAGATCCATCCACTTCTCTACAAATGACCCAATTTCATTCCTTTTTATGGCGGAGTAATATTCCATTGTATATATGTACCACATCTTCTTAATCCATTCGTTTGTCGATGGGCACTTAGGTTGCTTCCATGACTTGGCTATTGTAAATAGTGCTGCAATGAACATTGCGGTGCATGTGTCTTTTAGAATTATGGTTTTCTCTGGGTATATGCCCAGTAGTGGGATTTCTGGATCATATGGTAATTCTATATTTAGTTTTTTAAGGAACCTCCATACTGTTCTCCATAGTGGCTGTAGCAATTTACATTCCTACCAACAGTGCAAGAAGGTTCCCTTTTCTCCACACGCTCTCCAGCATTTGTTGTTTGTATATTTTCTGATGATGACCATTCTAACTGGTGTGAGGTCATGCTTCATTGTAGTTTTGATTTGCATTTCTCTAATAATTTGTGATGTTGAGCAGATTTTCATGTGCTTTTTGGCCATTTGTATGTCTTCTTTGGAGAAATGTCTATTTAGGTCTTCTGCCCACTTTTGGATTGGGTTGTTTGTTTGTTTTTGATATTGAGCTGCATGAGCTGTTTATATATTTTGGAGATTAATCCTTTGTCCGTTGATTTGTTTGCAAGTACTTTCTCTCATTCTGAGTTGTTTTTTTGTCTTCTTTATGGTTTCCTTTGCTGTGCAAAAGCTTTTAAGCTTCATTAGGTCCCATTTGTTTATTTTTGTTTTTATTTCCATTACTCTAGGAGGTGGACAAAAAAGATCTTGCTGTGAATTATGTCAAAGAGTGTTCTTCCTATGTTTTCCTCTAAGTGTTTTATAGTGTCTGGTCTTACATTTAGGTCTCTAATCCATTTTGAGTTTATTTTTGTGTATGGTGTTAGGGAGTGTTCTAATTTCATTCTTTTACATGTAACTGTCCAGTTTCCCCAGCACCACTTATTGAAGAGACTGTCTTTTCTGCATTGTATATCCTTGCCTCCTTTGTCATAGATTAGTTGACCATAGGTGCGTCGGTTTATCTCTGGGCTTTCTATCTTGTTCCATTGATCCATGTTTCTGTTTTTGTGCCAGTACCATATTGTCTTGATATCTGTAGCTCTGTAGTATAGTCTGAAGTCAGGGAGTCTGATTCCTCAAGCTCTGTTTTTTCCCCCTCAAGACTGCTTTGGCTATTCGGGGTCTTTTGTGTCTCCATAAAAATTTTAAGATTTTTTTGTTCTATTTCTGTAAAAAATGCCATTGGTAATTTGATAGAGATTGCATTGAATCTGTAGTTTGCATTGGGTAGTATAGTCATTTTCACAGTATTGATTCTTCCAATCCAAGAACATGGTATATTTCTCCATCTGTTGGTATCCTCTTTAATTTCTTTCATCAGTGTCTTATAATTTTCTGCATACAGGTCTTTTGTCTCCCTAGGTAGGTTTATTCCTAGGTGTTTTATTCTTTTTGTTGCAATGGTAAATGGGAGTGTTTCCTTAATTTCTTTTTCAGATTTTTCATCATCAGTGTATAGGAATGCAAGAGATTTCTGTGCATTAATTTTGTATCCTGCAACTTTACCAAATTCATTGATTAACTCTAGTAGTCTTCTGATGGCATCTTTGGGATTCTCTATGTATAATATCATGTCATCTGCAAACAGTGGCAGTTTTACTTCTTCTTTTCCAATTTGTATTCCTTTTATTTCTTTTTCTTCTCTGATTGCTGTGGCTAGGACTTCCAAAACTATGTTGAATAATAGTGGTGAGAGTGGACATCCTTGTCTTTTTCCTGATCTTAGAGGAAATGCTTTCAGTTTTTCACCATAGAGAATGATGTTTGCTGTGGGTTTGTCATATATGGCCTTTATTATTTTGAGGTAGGTTCCATCTATGCCCACTATCTTGAGAATTTTTATCATAAACTGCTGTTCAATTTTGTCATAAGCGTTTTTTGCATCTATTGAGATGATCATATGGTTTTTATTCTTCAGTTTGTTAATATGTTTTATCACATTGATTGATTTACATATATTGAAGAATCCTTGCATCCCTTGGGTAAATCCCACTTGATCATGGTGTATGATCCTTTTAATGTGTTGTTGGATTCTGTTTGCTAGTATTTTTTTGAGGATTTTTGCATCTATATTCATCAGTGATATTGGTCTGTAATTTTCTTTTTTTGTAGTATCTTGTCTGGTTTTGGTATCATGGTGATGGTGGCCTCATACAATAAGTTTGGGAGTGTTCCTCCTTCTGCTATATTTTGGAAGAGTTTGAGAATGATGGGTGTTAGCTGTTCACTAAATGTTTGACAGAATTCCCCTGTCCAGCCATCTGGTTCTGGACTTTTGTTTGTTAGAAGATATTTAATCACAGTTTCCATTTCATTACTTGTGATTGGTCTGTTCATATTTTCCATTTCTTCCTGGTTCAGTCTTGGAAGGTTATACCTTTCTAAGAATTTGTCCATTTCTTCCAGGTTGTCCATTTCTTCCAGGTTATCCATTTTATTGACATAGAGTTGCTTGTAGTAGTCCCTTAGGATGCTTTGTATTTCTGCAGTGTCTTTTGTAACTTCTCCTTTTTCATTTCTAATTTTATTGATTTGAGTCCTCTCCATCTTTTTCTTGATGAGTCTGCCTAATGGTTTATCAATTTTGTTTACCTTCTCAAAGAACCAGCTTTTAGTTTTATTGATCTTTGCTATTGTTTTCTTGGTTTCTATTTCATTTATTTCCACTCTGATCTTTATGATTTATTTCCTTCTGTTAACTTTGGGTTTTGTTTGTTCTTCTTTCTCTAGTTCCTTTAGGTGTAACGTTAGATTGTTTGAGATTTTTCTTGTTTCTTGAGGTAGGCTTGTATAGCTATAAACTTCCCTCTTAGAACTGCTTTTGCTGCATCCCATAGGGTTTGGATCATCGTGTTTTCATTGTCATTTGTCTCTAGGTATTTTCTGATTTCCTCTTTGATTTCTTCGGTGATCTCTTGGTTATTTATTATCGTATTGTTTAGCCTCCACGTGTTTGTGTTTTTTTCGGTTTTTTCCCTGTAATTCATTTCTAATCTCATAGCATTGTGGTCAGAAAAGATACTGGATATGATTTCAAGTTTCTTAAATTTACTGAGGCTTGATTTTTGACCCAAGATGTGATCTATCCTGGAGAATGTTCTGTGCGCACTTGAGAAGAAAGTGTAATCTGCTCTTTTTTGGATGGAATGTCCTATAAATATCAACTAAATCTATCTGGTCTATTGCATCATTTAAAGCTTCTGTTTCCTTATTTATTTTCATTTTGGATGATGTGCCAATTAGTGTATGTGAGGTGTTAAAATTCCCCACTATTATTGTGTTACTGTTGATTTCCTGTTTTATAGCAGTTAGCAGTTGCCTTATGTATTGAGGTGCTCCTATGTTGGGTGCATATATATTTATAATTGTTATATCTTCTTTTTGGATTGATCCCTTGATCATTATGTAGTTTCCTTCCTTGTCTCTTGTAACATTCTTTATTTTAAAGTCTATTTCATCTGATATGAGTATTGTTACTCTAGCTTTCTTTTGATCTCCATTTGCATAGAATATCTTTTTTGATCCCCTGGCTTTCAGTCTGTATGTGTCCCTAGGTCTGAAGTAGGTCTCTTGTAGACAGCATATAGATGGGTCTTGTTTTTGTATCCATTCAACAAGACTGTGTCTTTTGGTTGGGGCATTTAATCCATTCACGTTTCGGGGAATTATTGATATGTATGTTCCTATTACCATTTTCTTAATTGTTTTAGGTTTGTTTTTGTAGGTCCTTTTCTTCTCTTGTGTTTCCCACTTAGAGAAGTTCCTTTAGCATTTGTTGTAGAGCTGGTTTGGGGATGCTGAATTCTCTTAGCTTTGCTTGTCTGTAAAGCTTTTGATTTCTTCATTGAATCTGAATGAGATCCTTGCTTGGTAGAGTAATCTTGGTTGTAGGTTCTTCCCGTTCATCACTTTAAGTATATCATGCCACTCCCTTCTGGCTTGTAGAGTTTCTGCTGAGAAATCAGCTGTTAACCTTTTGGGAGTTCCCTTGTATGTTATTTGTCATTTTTCCCTTTCTGCTTTAAAAAATTTTTCTTTTTCTTTAATTTTTGCCATTTTGATTACTATATGTCTTAACATGTTTCTTCTTGGGTTTATCCTGTATGGGACTCTCTGTGCTTCCTGGACTTGGATGGCTATTTCCTTTCCCATATTAGGGAAGTTTTCAACTATAATCTCTTCAAATATTTTCTCGGGTCCTTTCTCTCTCTCTTCTCCTTCTGAGACCCCTATAATGCGAATGTTGTTGCATATAATGTTGTCCCAGAGGTCTCTTAGGTTGTCTTCGTTTGTTTTCATCCTTTTTTCTTTATTCTGTTCTTCAGCAGTGAATTCCACCATTCTGTCTTCCAGGTCACTTATCCGTTCTTCTGCCTCAGTTATTCTGCTATTGATTCCTTCTAGTGTAGTTTTCATTTCAGTTATTGTATTGTTAATCTCTGTTTGTTTGTTCTTTAATTCTCCTAGGTCTTTGTTAAACATTTCTTGCATCTTCTCAATCTTTGCCTCCATTCTTTTCCAGGGTCCTGGATCATCTTCACCATCATTATGCTGAATTCTTTTTCTGGCAGATTGCCTATCTCCACTTCATTTAGTTGTTTTTCTGGGGTTTTATCTTGTTCCTTCATCTGGTATATAGTCCTTTGCCTTTTCATCTTGTCTATCTTTCTGTGAATGTGGATTTTGTTCCATAGGCTTAAGGATTGTAGTTCTTCTTGCTTCTGCTGTCTACCCTCTGGTGGATGAGTCTATCTAAGAGACTTGTGCAAGTTTCCTGATGGGACAGACTGGTGGTGGGTAGAGCTGACTGTTGCTCTGGTGGGGAGAGCTCAATAAAACTTTAATCTGCTTGACTGCTGATGGATAGGGCTGGGTTCCCTCCCTGTTGGTTGTTTGGCCTAAGGCAACCCAACACTGGAGCCTACCTTGGTTCTTTGGTGGGGTTAATGCGGACTCTGGGAGGGCTCACGCCAAGGAGTACTTCTCAGAACTTCTGCTGCCAGTGTCCTTGTCCCCATGGTGAACCACAGCCACTGCCCACATCTGCAGGAGACCCTCCAACACTAGCAGGTAGGTCTGGTTCTGTCTCCCCTGAGGTCACTGCTCCTTCCCCTGGGTCCCATTGTGCACACTACTTTGTGTGTGCCCTCCAAGAGTGGAGCCTCTGTTTCCCCCAGTCCTGTTGAAGTCCTGCAATCAAATCTCACTGGCCTTCAAGTCTGATTCTCTCAGAATTCCTCCTCCCATTGCCAGACCACCAAGTTGGGAACCTGATGTGGGGCTCAGAACCTTCACTCCAGTGTGTGGACTTCTGTGGTATAAATGTTCTCCAGTCTGTGCATCACCCACCCAGCAGTTATGGGATTTGATTTAACTGTGATTGAACCCCTCGTACCATCTCATTGTGGCTTCTCCTTTGTCTTTGTATGTGGGGTATCTTTTTTGGTGAGTTCCATTGTCTTTCTGTAGATGATTGTCCAGAAGCTAGTTGTGATTCTGGTAGGCTGTCTGATATTATGAAGCCAGTGTGTTCAGGAGCCTGCCTCTCTGAGATATGTGGCATGTAGGTGGCTGTATTTACAGCTCCTCCCTCTTCAACCATTGTGTTCTCAGCCCATTTATGTGACCCCCCTTTATTTCCAATTGACATTTTTAGTCTTTTTAAATAACTGCCTTTAGTGATGTGGTGCTTTAAACGATTTATATTTGTTTGTTTTCAACCTTGGTGTAAACTGAAGTTTTGTTTTTTTTTTTTTTTTTTTTTCCTGGGCAGACCTCTGCAATTTTGAGTGCTCACATGGGGACAGTGGGTGAGTCAGATATATAGATTTTCCCCTCCCAGCTCCACAGAACTGCAATGTGGCTTTATAACTCTGATCTCTGCTCCCAGTAACCCATTGTTAGACTTCTCTAGGCACCATGGAATTACTCAAGGCCCAGCCAGGCTCTTTTGAAAAGTAAACAAATACAAATTTAAAAAAAAAGAAATAACTGATTGACAAAGTCAAGGGTGTTAAATAGTATGTATTGTGTTTTATTTTGTTTTGTCTTAAAGAAATTCTGCGTTAAGTGAAAACATGGGAGGAGAGTTTGGGATAAAAATATTTGAAGAGTTCAGCATAAGAATATTTCAGCTACTTTTAATTTATCATTGTGTAGATCATTTAGGTATAGTAATTCCAAAAGACATTCACAGAAAGCTTAGCTATCTCTACTCGTTGAAGAAAATCATTAAATTAGTGTTACCTCCAATAGTGATTAAAGAGTTTCTATGAAATAGTTTATAGTTTCCTTGAAACAATAATAATAACAAAAGAAAATGTCACAGATTGTAAAAGTGTAAATTAGGATGACTCTTTTGAAATAAACACTTGGCAGTATGTGATTCAAACAAGTATTAATACTTTGGTCTGTCAATTCTCAGTCTGGGAAACTTTCCTGAGGAAATAAGCTGAAAAGAAGAAAAATCTTTATGCCCCAAAATATGTTTATTGTAGCAACATTGTTTTTTAATTGTAAAAATTCAAAGACAGTTCTTTGCCCCAAGATATGGCAGTAGTTAAATTAATTGGCTCATCAAGTCATCTGAGTATATTATAATCATTGAAATGTTTACAAAGACCATGTAATGACTTTGAAAATGCTTATAAAATAATGTTAAGTAAGTTAAGAAGGATTATACACAGGCAATTATAATTCTTAATAAGCAAATGCAGATAAGAAGGATTCAGCAAGTCAACATACTAATGGTATTCATCTTTGAAGGAGAATCAAATGGTAGAAAACAAACAGTAGTTATGAAATGGAGACTAGAATCCAAATTAGTCAGCATGTCTTATCTGTGACTCATTATGTTATACTTAACTTTCTTAAGTAAGTTACATGATATCTCATTTCCTCAATTTCCTCAGCTTTGAAAAAGGAAGGATGATATCAGTATTACATCATAAGAGTAATTGTTTTATTAAATTGTTTTGTTAAGTGAGTTAATACAAATACAACATTTAGAACACTGCTTGAAACAAAATAAACACTCTTCAGATACTAGCTATAACTTGGATGATGGATGATGCATATTTCTCTTTTGTATTTTCTATATTCTTAATCAGTAATTTAAATTTTAAGTAATTTAAAGTATATTTTTAATCAGTAATATTTTGCATATATAATGGAATCACACAAATAAATAAGCAGATATTTATTTATCAAAATTTCCTGAATTTTATTTTCACTTTTCAAATCAGTGTGTGTAAGGAAAAAGCTAGAGAAATTCACTTTCTAAATTTAGCTCCAATGGCAAGAGGATTTAGAAATTTTATACTCAACTTGACAGAACTGCTGAATGCTTCCTTCTCCATTTGTGTGGTATGCTTACTTTTTCCACCAGCAACTGCTACATTACCAGGCAAAACAGAATCAAATTTTATAGATTCACTTATGTCAATGATTTTCCTGGTTTATAAACATCAAAACAATATTGAAAAAAGCTAGGGAGTCAAATTCAAATTGCTTGGGTTTAGCACATTTTGACCATGATTTGTAAAATATTTAATACCTCTAAGAGCAACTTTACTTTTGGAGTGAAGTGCACTATAATCCAAAAATGTCTCATACCTGCAAATCCTAAAACAATATGCATATTTTAAATTAATAGGCCAGAAAATTATAAAATTTAGAAATAGTCATACATGGACAGCTTATATGTGATAGATAAAAGAAATTCTTTCAAAAGCCTGAGAATGTGGTGCCCATTTAACTGTAATGAATATTTACTGATTAATCAGTCCCCTCCACTTCTATTGTTGCCATTACTTAATACTTTTTCTTGACAACCATCATCTATGTTCATGTGAAAGTCCTCAACTTAAAAAAAAAAAATTATTTATTTATTTATTTTTGGCTGCGTTGCTGTGAGCAGGCTTTCCCTAGTTGCAGGGAGCAGGGGCTACTTTTCATTTCAGTGCAGGGCTTCTCATTGCAGTGGAGCATGGACACTAGGCGAGAGGGCTTCAGTAGTTGTGTCACGTGGGCTCAGATGCTGTGGCTCGTGGACTCCAGAGCACAGGCCCAGCAATTGTAGTGCATGGGCTCAGTTGCTCCGGGGCATGTGGGATCCATGTGGGACCAGGGCCTTGAACCCACATCCCCTGCATTGGCAAGCAGATTTTCAACCACTGCGCCACCAGGGAAACCCATGAAAGTCCTCAGCTTTTAAGGAGGATATTCCTAAAAACCATTTTAATTGCAAATGGGAAAAAAGCAACTCAAACTGACAAACAAAAAAGGAATCTATCAGCTGAGGTAGCTTAAAATTACAGAATTAGTTTTGATTTCAGCCACTCCTGAATCCAGGGTCTCAAACAACCCATCAATTACCAGAAAATTTCTCTTTTGCAAATTTTTGCTATGCATTTCTAAATTTTTTCTATGTCCATAGGCAGGCTACCTTCACATAGTCACAAGATAGCTTTTAGCAGCTTTATGTTGACATTCTATTTGCTTCAACTCCAGTGAACAAAAACTTATTTTTCCAAATATTTACAACACCATCTTATTGGATGTGATCGGTCTTTGGGTCACATGCCTATTGCTAAATAATTATTGTGGACAAGGTTATAGGAAATATACTGAATGGATAGGTCTAGGGCACTATCCAAACCTGGAGTTGGAAGATGTCCAATCTATGCAAATTATAAGGACAGAGAGTAGAAAAGGATACTTCCCCATGGAAATTAGGGTGTGGTTACAAAGCAGTAATGAATGAAGAGGCACATTAAAATATTAACAGTGCTCTATAGTAAGATACTAAATTATATGTGCACAGTACCTGTGTGTGTGAATATCTATCTATCTATCTATCTATCTATCTATCTATCTATCTATCTATCTATCTATATATCTATCTATCTATTTTCTAGATAGAGAAGTAGGTAGATAGATAAATGATATAGATATGTGTTTGTGCATATACCGATTGGACTGAACTTGTTAATTAGGATACAGCTATATTTTTTTTCCTATTAGTGCCTTCAGACATGCACTGTTGAGTCTTTTTCTTGTCTCTCAACATTTTGGGAAGATCTCATAATTTCTAGTCCCTTTCAAATGTAAGAATAGTCTCATTTTTAGCTTTTAAAATCCAGTCTAAATTACACTAAATCACAACTTCCATTTTTCATGCAATTCAGTGATCTTTACATCCCCTCAACTGAAACCTGAGGCTTGGGTGTCTACAGTGAGAAAGCAAGCTGAGATTTGTTCTTCACTCTTACTCCACTTCTTTCCACCTCCTGTTTGAAGTTGCATTAGAACTGGAGAGACAAGGAGAGGCAATTGAAGAGACAGGATTAAAGATATATTTAGTTGGCAGAAACTACTTGGCTGCTATGCCTTCTGTTAATCTCATTGTTGACTATTCCATAGGGTCCTGAAAAATTCTTTAGAGACCTTATCCCTATTCATACTGCATCCTTCCCTAATAGGAGGGGCACTTCCACCTGATCCCTTTTATCCTTTGCATAACCAACACCCCCATTCTTGCACACTGGGGAATCATCTCTAGCTTTTCTCTGCTGGAGGTACCTTTCTCTGTAAAGCAACCCTATTATAGGACTCCTCTTTAAGAGATTTCACACAATTACTTCCTCAGTATCTCCTTGGTCTGTGAAAATATTGTACATTCTTTCTCTGCAAAAAGATTTGGCTGTTTGTTCCCACTGCTTTTCTCCCTCCTTGTCTTACCATGTATCTACTCCATCCAGCCCCCGGATTCAGCCTTCTCTAGGTAAGAAGCAGCTACCTCAGGTACCTCTGTGTCCCAGAATTTCTCCAAGCCTGGCAGATATATGTTACTTTGTCCCAGGATCTCACTCACTAAGCTGTGCTTCACTCCCTTAGTCTCACAAGAGCTTACAATTGTCCAGTTTTGGAATAAGAGGAAGGTGTGTTTCTTGCAAACATTCCCATCACTATGAATGTTTCTTTGGAAACCCACTCACTTGGCTAGGGGTGGTAGTGGGAAACACCTCTACCCCCAAGAGTAGGGGAGAAAAATTGACACAGATTTTCACCTCCTATACATTCTCCTGCTTGAATGAATTCCTCTTCAAAAATCTCATTTTATTCTTTTGGATAATGATGTGACTGGTGATTAAAAGACTGCTTTTATTAAATGCTAGTAAATCTTGCCTAAATGTGCCCAGCACATTTATTTAGAAGTGGGGAGAAGAGGTATTTATTTTTAACTGTTTCCAGCTTGGGGGCTTCAGAAGAAATTTTAAATAACAGGAAAGTACTATTTCACATCACAATACTTATATGATACCTTTCACATTTAACACAAGAAAAATGCAAAAGATTTCCTATCACAATAGTGCTTTGAGGGCAAGCACTGTCAGCCCTTTCTATAGATGAGACTATGAGTCACAAAGAGGATTACTGATTTGTTCAAGCTCTTTCACTGGAAACAAGGCCAAAGCCTTGGTTTTCCCCATTTGTAACTGGTGTTTTCCTCCACTAAAACACTGTCAATATCTTTTATGTATGAACTTGATGGTAGGGTATGTGTAATTCAAATTCTATCATTGTGTTTGTTTCTAACAACTTGTTCTTTGGTGTCTGGTGTGTGTGTGTGTTCATGCAGTTAATTTGCTTTGTGTTACTTTTTATCTTACTGTTTAGAAAAATGTGAATAAAATCATAGTACACTTAGTATATGTTTAGTGGGGATTCTGTAGAAAATCACTTACTTATTTTGTAACTAAAATTTAAATATAATCTTGAGTGGTTCATTTTGACCACACTGTGCAGCATGCAGGATCTTAGTTCCCTGACCAGGGACTGAACCTGTGTCCCCTTCAGTGGAAGCACGGAGTCTTAACCACTGGACTTCCAGGGAAATTCCAGTTCTTTTATTTTTAACCAGACTTGGTTCATAATGGTGGGAAGTGAAGAACTCCATGACAAAAAGACACATGCCTTGCCTGTCTCCAGCCTGGTTGGAACCAAGGCTAAAAACTTCTGCCTGTATTAAATGGATTGTGTTTTTCCTTTTAAAGAAAGAGCAGCTGGGAACTACCTTGCCCAACATAATACAGAGCAGAACCCCATCTTAACCCCTTCCCTCAGAAATCTGTACATAGTGCCCCTAAGTCAGAAGAGACCAGGCTGACCAGGCAAGCCATCACTCTGGCAGGCTGCAGTGTCAGAGTGCCAGGGACTGACAAGACATCCCAGGGGAAGTCCTCCATTAGAAAGGGTGGTGGAAACACTGCTGTCACAGCAAGGATCTGTCAGTCACAGGCACAGCCACAAACCACAGCTTGCATTCTCATAAACTTGGAATTTCAGATATTGCTATATATGCATGCCACCTATATCCCTCTTCACTATAGCTGTTAATGGAACAATTGTCAAGTAGAAGTGAGGGATTCTAAATTTACTCTTTTTTTCCTTTTATCTGAAGCATCCATTATACACAAGCTAAGAAATCCAGTACTGACTGCTTTCTACCACTGGTTTTATACTGGGGCTTGTACTACAATTTTTGTTATTATATTTATCTGACTGGTTTTTTATCAGCAATTTTTGGAACTGTCTTATGTATGGATCACTGTTTTCTCTGCTGGAGGGTGATACAGCTCTGTGGGAAACACTGGAAAATGTTGGACGTTAGTGTCCTCTGAGCCATGGACACACCCATATACACACACACACACACACACACACATATAAGTGTATTGATAATAATTAGAATAAGAGGGAGCTCAATGTTAAGAAGAAAAAAAGCAGAGAATGAGCAGTTGCATATGTATGGTGTACGCTGGGGATAAAGGAAGGAAATGAAGGAAATATGTGGCCAGGTCTTACAACTGGTTTCTGTCAGTGATGGAAGGAAAAACTGGGTTGAGTGAGTATGCGAGGAAACAGAAGGAAATGATTGCTGAGAGAATCAAGAATCTAAGTAAAGCAAGCTATCAGAGTAACCTGATGCCTCAGGGAGAGAGTTTATCATGGGTACCACTAAGACTGTGTGGCAAAGTAGCAGGATGGGAGTTTGAGAAATCCCACTAAAGGATTTAACCCTGAACACCCTAGTACTGATCCAGTAAAACATCTTTAAGTCTTTATAAATTAACATATAAAATTCCAAGATTGTCAATATATTTGTGACTCTGCTGGAAACTGAGTGGTGGTAGAATTCAATAACATCTATGGCGGTGGTCTCAGAGCCTTTTGAAGACATACTGCTACCCTTAAATTTTATGAGCAGGTATCTCTAATCTACACATGCATATATTTATAAGTTATGTATATGTGCTTTTGAACTATTAGGAGTATTATAAAATATACAAATCATACACGCTAAAGGATGAAGTAAATATATATTAATTTATTTCAATTTTTTCTTAAAAAAATTTGTGTCATCCTTCTCACTCCATTTTGAAAACCACTGGATAATATTTTCCTTGATTTCCACTGAAATCATTTTCAAACTCATTATCTCTGATGTCCACTGGGGGAGGTAAGACCATTAATATCGTTTCCCTTTTTCATATGCAATAACAGTGATGTGGGCAGTTTTAAAATAGTTTATCCCTGTTTCTATATGTAAATATATTTAGCTAGCCCATTCAGGCTAGCATAAGGAATTTATAAAATCTTATAATGGATCTCAGCATCCCAAATCTGGAATTTCTACAGGACATCTCACGTTTGCTTATTCATTAGTACCTCCTTTATTTCACTTTCCAAGAATCCCTCACTCTACAATTAGCTCTGTAGATTGAAGACACATGCAAATTGCCCTTGCTATTTAAGATGACTCCAGTTCTCTGTCCTTTGGCTTCCCACACTGCATCAAAATGTCGTTAGCTTTTGGCCCCTGTGAAAATGAGTAGGTTAATTGGACACCTGTCCTATTCCCTATCATGCAGAAAAGGACTCTCACAAAATAGGCTTGCCTAGGATTCAGTTTCGCATATTAGTGCAACCCTTTGCTTTGTAGCTATTTTGGGATAGGTTGAGGTAGTGTGCAGCTGGGTATATATATTACTGAGTTTTTCATACTTTGTTCAAAATGAATGTCGCCTCTGATCACTGCACCCCAAAGATGGTCACTCTGCTTTTGTTTTATTTCCAAAGCTGCTTTAGCATACATATTTTCTTTTTCTGGCACTGGGTTTCAGTATGAACATTAAGCATCACTTTTTTTTTTTTTTTTTTCTTATTACTATCACACTTTAGGATGCTGTAGAGCAAATTACTAGGTACCCAAGTGCATTTTTATTTTATTTTACTGTATTTTATTTTACTCAATTGCATCTTCAGAAAGTTTTAATATTGGTTTGTTTGATGGGCCTTTAATAAATTATGTCACCATTTACTTATTTTTTTATATGCTGGAAATTACTATAATGGATCCTCTTTGTGTTTTCTCATTTGGTCCTAATGATAGCCCTAAAGGATTTTCATTAAGATATACATTTTAAGGACTTCCCTGGTGGCGCAATGGTTAAGAAACCACTTACCCATGCAGGGGACAGAGTTTCGATCCCTGGTCTGGGAAGATCCCACATGCCGCGGAGCAACTAAGCCTGTGCGCCACAACTACTGAGCCCACGCACCACAACTACTGAAGCCCACACGCCTAGAGCCCACGCTCCACAACAAGAGAGGCCACCACAATGAGAAGCCCGCACACTGCAACGAAGAGTAGCCCCTGCTCATTGCAACTAGAGAAAGCCCAAGCGCAGCAACGGAGACCCAATGCAGCCATAAATAAATAAATAAATAAAATAAATTTATATTAAAAAAAGATATATGTTTTAAAACTGTGGACACAGAAGTTTACAGAATTATCTCACTTGCCTAATGTCAGAGTAAGGTAGTGGGGGGAGGAAGGTAGTTAGTTTAATATTCAAACTGAGATCAGACTGACTTAATTGCCCACCATTTTAATTCTTTGCTGTACTACCTCTAAACAAACTGTTTGAAGTTTTTTCTTATTTGATTTTCTACTCTGCTTTGCACTGCTGGGTATGGTTCCAATAAAATCCCATTGAAATTATACCAGAAATATTATGTGAGTCAATCTATATAACCTAGACTTAAATATTTGTGTATTTGGATATCAGTATCTTCTTGGATTATGGTACTCAGCTGGCATCCTAGCACTGGGCAGTATCCCAGAAAATGAGTCATATCTTTGCTGCTGCTGCTACTACTACTACTACTACTACTACTACTACTACTCACACACACACAAACACACACACACACACTCTAGATAACTTAATGAGTCCCATAGTAAAATGACTATATTCATTGGCCACAAAAATTTACTATTTAGTAGAGAGAAAAGATCCTTAGAGCTGTTTTGAAAGTCAGCAGGGGATAGTGCCTTCTGAATTGGCATATCATTGGATATTTCTCAGAGATAGTGAGAAACGTACTGATTAAATTACTGACAATGGTTACAATGAAATGGTTACAAAGTTTAGATCTAGCTCCTATACTCAAGGAACCCATTGGAATTTAACTTTTGTTTCCTTAATTTAATGTCAATGCAATGCTATGCTCACTTTATGACTGATAACATTTTCTCCAGCTTATCATCTTGTTTCATCTTCAATACCCCAGTTATCATTCTATCAAGTTATTTATCATGTGTTGCATATGTCTTGTTTCCTCAGGAAAATCCTCACTTGCCTGGGGGCAATGGAAAAATTTTCCACTTCTTCATATTCTTCACAATGGTTGTCACAGGGTTATGCCTGAAGTAGGCTGTAATCAAATATCCATTGAGTTGTTGAAATAAATTTCAGTAGTATTTTTGGAAGGTTGAGGGGACAGAGTTTTCAGAGCATGCTGCCAGTAACTACCTATGAGATCACAGACAAAAATCATCTCTTCTAGATTGAATTGTGTTTGTAAAATTCATGTGTTACACAAAATGCTTTCAAAAGATGCATCTAACTAGATGGACCATATAATATATTGTCTAAACTGGGATTTTTTTAAGAGTAAAATTGGGTTCCATTAAAAAAACACAAATAAAAAAAGCCAAAAAACAGTACTGTCATATACTAACTAGGCATCTTGTCATACTACTTCTAGCTCATGAATTCTAAAGTTTTGTACTTTTCCATTTTGTTCATTTTTAGTTTATAATCTTAGCAATTAAAAATATAGGCAAGTGCCTCACTTTATTGTACTTTGCAGATATTGCATTTTTTTTACAAATTGAATGTTTATGGCAGCCCTGCATCAAGCAAGTCTATCAGCATCATTTTTCCAATAGCCTTTGCTCACTTTGTCTCTGAGTCACATTTTGTTAATTTTCCCAGTATTTCCAACTTTTTCATTATTATTATGTTTGTTATGGTGATCTGTGATCTTTGTTGTTCCTATTGCAAAAAGATTATGACTTGCTGAGGGCTCAGATAATGACTAGCATTTTTTAGTAATAAAGTTTTTTTAATTGTTTTTTTTAGACATATAGCTATCACACACTTAACAGACTATAGTATAGTGTACATATAAATTTTATATGCACTGGAAAACCAGAAACTTTGTGTGACTCACTTTATTATGATATTTATTTATTGTGGTGGTCTGAAACCAAAACTGCTATATCTCTGAGGTCTGACTGTATAGAGTTTACCTTTTTCTGTCTGGCTTATTTCATTTGTCATAATGTTCTCAAATACTGTATGATCTTACTAATATGTGAAATCTTAAAAAAAAAAAAAAAAAGTCAAACATAGAAACAGAGTAGAATGGAGGTTGCCAGGGACTGGGTCTGGGGAGATGTTGGTCAAAGGGTACAAACTTTCAGTTATAAGATGAATAAATTAGGGATATCTAATATACAGCATGATGACTATAGTTAATAATATTGTGTTGTATAGTTGAAATTTGCTAAGAGAGTAGATCTCAAGCATTTTCAAAACACACACACACACACACAAAAATGGTAACTCTGTGAGGTTATGGGTATGTTAATTAGCTTAATAGTGGTAATAATTTCACAATGTATGTGTATATCAAATCATTATGCCATGCACTGACATTTGTATGCATTGACAATTGTATTTATCAATTATATCTCAATAAAGCTCGAGAAAAATGAGCATAGAATTTGCAATCCAAAAATCCTCAGCATAAATTCCATTTCTGCAACTTACTATCTCTGTGATTATGGGCAAATATTTTATTTTCCTTGAGTCTCTATTTCTTCCAATTATGAGAAAAAATAGTAATATTGTGTTGTTTCACATGGTTATAATAAGAATGCAATAAAATTAGATATATAAAAAGACTTAACATGGTGACAGGCACACAATAACCAAAATGAATGATAAAAATTATTACTGTTACTACTACTTTTATTATGATAATTGCTATTATAATTATTGAAATTATTTTTCTTTCGTTGGGCAACCAGTGCCATTGGTCTTTGCATTTCATCATTAGCTGAACATATTACCTAATTTGATTTACATATCACAGTTGTGCCAGTTGTTGGTAAAATGTGCTACTTTCTCTATCTTAAGATAATTTGTTAGACTTCTCATTATCCAAATCATACATTGTAATGTTGGCTTATAGTGACCACTGTTTTGATGATCAGCTTTGGAAGCTCCTTTTGCAGGGACTGCAAAAACACTTCCTTTTGCACTTGTTTCCAAAGTCCTTTATGAAAGGACTCCACCAATTTATGTAGCACAGCTAATTGTAGGTCACAGCTGAAGAGTGAATGATTATGTAGTTTGTATCAAAGTACAGTTGGTATTCATAGGTGATTGGTTACAGGAGCCCCCATGGGTACCAAAATCCATGGATGCTCAAGTCCATTATATAAAATGGCCTAGTATTTGCATATAACCTATGCACATCCTGCAATGTACTTTAAGTCATCTCTAGTTCACTTATAATACCAAATACAATGTAAATGCTATTCAAATAGTTGCCAGGTGTGGCAAATTCAAGTTTTGCTTTTTGGAACTTACTAGAATTTTTTTTCAAATATTTTCAATCCACAGTTTGTTAAATCTACAGATCCCGCAGATACTGAGGGCCGACTATAGTCGCAAGGAAATACAAATCTAGCTAATTAAAAGATACAAAGATGGGGGAGGTGACTAACATGTAAAATGCCTCACCTTATACTGAAAAGATAACTTCTGGGAGCTAGGTTTTGCGTGAAATAGCCTCCAAAGAGAATTTTATAAGACAGGACTTCATAAAAGAAGAATCCCCCAAACATAGTGCAGAAGTGATGTATATTTCTTATAAAATTTTCTAGTGAGCTAACTTTATTCTTTATTATTACTTTAAGGGTGCTGAACTCCTCATTGCTGGTGTTGTAAATCAGTCAATAAATACTTAACAACAGTATAAATGATGTACGATAGAAAAAGTGAGTGTTGCAGGGAAGTACATAGACTAATGGGCCTGCTTACAGAATACCATAAAGATTAAACATCCTGAATATTTACCAGTTTGGCTACATTAACTGAGGAATGAACCTTAAAAAGTCATCCTCTTACATTCTGGGAATGGCTTTTGAAAAGCTAATGGGTGATATATGTGAAAATCATTTGGTAACTCTAATCAAAATGCCCTTAAGTGTATAACCTATAATATAATCTTTAATCAGAATTAGGTTTGTAAAGTGTAAAGCAGTTTGGATAAGGTCTACAAGAGTTTTAATGAGAGTTTATGTCTTATCTACTATTTGAAATGTCTTTACTGAGCTTTACTATTTAAATTATACTATAATTTATTCATTTGTTTTCTTAATGCTTAGATCTAATTTACTGAACAAAGATTACTCATTTTTTCCTAGAACCATTATTTTCAGTGATTTGTTTGAATAATCAAAACAACACATAGATACAGTAAAATAATAAAGGATTTCAAAGGAAGTAATACTATAGGTTAGTGTTTGTTATGCCTATAAAGTATGGGTGTATGTTTTCTCTATATTTACCTCTGATATCCAACAAATTATAAATTCTAAACAGAAATGTTAGGCACTTCTGCTTGGTTCGCTAATGTGGGAAATTCATATGGAATACTCCAAAACCACATAGAGCAGTTTCTTAGACAGTCTGTAGTGCAAAAGCCAGAAAGAAATGGGCATGGAAAAAAACAAGAAACTAAACACTGAAATGACATATTGTCTTTAAATTGAAGTACCCCTACCCCTTTCCTAATCCGTTTTAAATGGCCATAACATAATTTTCTTTTAAGAAAACTGATTTGGGAAACCTGATTTATTCATATAAGGACATGCATTGATCTTATTTTACAGATGATTATTAAACTTCTACTTCACTTTGGATGCTTAAAGGTAGGCATTGTGTGTAACTGAAGATATAGCATAAGATAGAAACCATGTTGACAATTTCTCTATGCTATTTCCTAGATAGGAATCTCAATCCAGCAACTTGAAATAAGATCTTATAAACCCCATTAGGAAGCAGATTAGCAGAAGGTTTTGGCATAAAACAAACGGGTTCTTTTTTAAGCCCCCAAGTTACCATTGTTTGTGAGTTTATTTTCATTAGCCACTTTATTCAAGTTTATGTCTGTACCCAATTTTGACCCAACACTTCATAGAAATCTAATATTATGTCAATGTATGCCAGGGGTTAGACAACTAATGCCCAAAGGCCAAATCTAGCCTATAGCTGATTTTCCCAAATAAAATGTTACTGGAGCACAGCTATGCTCATTAGCTGATGCATTATCTACAGCTTCTTTCACTCCACAACATCGAAGTTGAGTAATTGCCATAGAGACGGTATGGTTTGTGAAGCTTAAAATATTGTCTCCCTGGAATTTGACAAAAGAAAAATTGGTGACTCTTGATATATAATTATCAAGTCATAGATTATTAGAGTTGAGAAGAACGTGTTTATCCTGCTATACAGCCTCATTTGACCAAAGAGAAGCCTCAGTAAGATGATAATTTGCTCAGTGCTACAAAACTAATCAAGGACAATAGTAGTTTAGATTATGAGCCAGTTCCTACTTCCTGATCCATTAGTCCTTGTGCTCTAACTTAGGTAGTAGAGAATAAACCAGACTTCTCACATAACTGATTACAGAGGATTTTGACAAAACAATTAGTAATCACATCAAAACTTTTGGAAACAAATGTTCTTACAAAGTACTACATTCAGCATGGCAATGGAACATTTAATATCTAATTGCAAAAATTATCTCAGCCCTTCTTTAACTTTTTTTCTCCTTCCACTAACTAGTTATTCCCTTTTACCTTTGTTCTATATTGTGTGTGTATTTTATGGTATATATTCTACTATATCTTTTTTGAGAAATGTTGTGAATCATATATTTTAAGGTAAAGTACGTGTCAGCATAGATCAAATAATAAAGAATGGTTTCTACGAGATTCAGAAACCGTGAATGTCAAGTTTTTGCTGTAACCGCTAGAAATATTTAAATGAAAAACTCTCCTCAAATTACCGTTTGAAAAAACTGTAGCCAGTGCCTTGTGATTTAATAGCTACAGTTTTGCGTTTGCAAATGGGTATGCTTATCTCTTTTAACTCCCAGAGTACATTTTAGTAATTCCTTTGTAAAGCACTCTAATAATCATTCCTGATTAATGCAGCTGTTATCTGCATGTTTCCAACGTATTTAAGAATTTGTTTTGAAAATTGTACACTCGTAGGTTAATCTCCAGAGAGAGTTAGTTATATGTTAAAGGTGATTTACAGGTGGAAAAAAAGTGGCACAGATCCTTAATTTGACTTCATAATTATCAGACATCAAACATGTGGCAGAACTGCAGAAAGAGTTTATGGCCCCTTGCTCAGAGTTTATACTCCTCAGCAATACATATTGTAAGGTCCAAGAAAAATATTGTGTTCATACTTTTTAAAATTGTTTCTTACATTTGGCTACTGAATAAAAATTATTATGAAAATGTGTATTAGGTGATAATAAGCTTCTTGAAACTAGTAAGAAAACTGAAAAGAAAAACTTTATACCTGTGTAGACTTTATAACTCATAAAGCAATTTCAACATATATTAACTAATTTTTAATATTTTAAGTTTCATTTATTTAACTATTTTGTACATATAACATATATACAGAGATATCATATACACACACAAACACATGTATTTGCTGTTCAGTGATCTATTACAACATCTACCATCATACAGGTCAAAAAATAGAATGTTTCCAGGACCCAGGAGCCTCCCTCATAACCTCCCCTGTGACAAAATCCTTCCTTTCCTCCAAAGACCGCCCCAGACCTGATGTATATAGTGATCATTTTCTTGCATTGATTTGGTTTTACAACATAAACATGAATCTCTAAACGCTATAGTTTTGCCTGTTTCCTAAATTTTCTATAAAGGAAATTATACAGCAATCTTTTGTGTCTGGCTTCTTTCATTTATGCTTGCGAAATTCATACATGTTGTTCATTTGTATTGCTACATAGTATTTAGTTATATGAGTATAACACAATTTATATACACTCTATTATGAAAAGATAAGCAGCTTATTTCCAGTTTGGGGATTTTATGAATAATGAATAATACATCAATTAATATTTTGTCCACGTTTTGTGCACATATGTATGCTTTTACATTAGATAGATACTGAGTAATAGAACTATTGGGTCTGTGGGCATGAGTTTATTCAACATTGGTAGATAATATAAAATGATTTGCCAAAGGAACTGCATAAATTTATACTGCTCCTAGAATTTTAAGAGTTGTTGTTGGTCCACAGTCTCACCAATACTTGTTATTATTTTCTTATTTTTAGTCATTCTGATGGGTGTGCCATTGTACCTCACTGTGTTTTTAATACCCAGTTCCCTCTTTTCTAGGGAGATTAAACACATTTATTAGCCATTTCTATACACTTTTTTTGAAGAAGATGTTCAAATATCTAGTTTATTTTACTGTAAAGTTGTTTGTCTTTTTTCCTGTTTTTATGCAAGAGATCTTTTTATATTTTGGAAACAATTATTTGGTGGATATTTAGCACACGTATCTTCCATCACTCTGTGTATTGCTGGCTATGTCCCTTAAAGGAAACTTTTTTTCTTTTTTTTTTACAAAAATTTTAATATGGTCAAAATATTTTTTATTTAGTGTTTTTTATTCTGTTCTGTTTAGTAGGTTCTTTCCCCTCTCCAAGGCATTAAAATATTATTCTGTATTAACTTCTAGATGCTTAATTTTTCTTCTTGCACAATTTAATTTGCTATAATCCAAAATTAAATTTTGCATACAGTGTGAGATAGGGGTCAATTTTTTTTTCCATATGGATTTAGTATTGTACCAGCATGATTATTTCAGAAAGACTGACCTTCTCAACTGTTTTGCCATGACATTTTAATCATGTATCAAGTGGTCATATGTGCATGGGTATTTATTCTTGGCCCTTTATTCTGTTCTTTTGATTGGTTTGTCTATTCCTAAACAACACCTCATAATTCTAGTTCCTGCAATTTTAAAATAAACCTTGATATCTGGTAGAGCAAATTTTCCTACCTTGTTCTCTTTTTTCAAATATATTTTGGTCACCCTTAACCCCTTGTGTTTCTATAAATTTGAAAATCATCTTGTCAAGTTTCAAAACAAAAAGTTTATGGGCTTTAATTTTAATTAACTTTTTGTTGAAGTATGACATGTAAAAATATGAACAAAATGTTCAATGAGATTCATTTTTACCTGGTTAATATGTTCATTTAATAAGTATACAGATATAAAAATAGACTATTACCTGCCTACCAGAAGCTCCCCTTATGCCCTAGCTAGTCAACAGCACCACATAAAGCTAACTGGTATTCTGATTTTAACACCACACTATTAATTTCTCCTGTGCTTGGACTTTCTATTTGCTTGAGAGCAAATATATGATGTGCCTAGGTGTTTGTAGGTTTGTTTGCATTTAGACTGTTAGTGTTTAGTTAGTGTTTGCTGAGCTTTTTAAATCTGTGGATTGAAGTCTATGATCATATTTGGAAAATTATCAACCAATATGTCTTCAAATATTGCAACTGTTCCATTTTTTTTCTCCTGTCCATGTAAGGCCCCAGCTGCACGTATATTATATATTTCCACCTTGTCTTTATGTCTATTTTCTCTATTTTCTTCTTTGTGTCCCAATCTGTATTTTCTCTACTAACCTTTCTTTTAGTTCAATAATCCACTTTTCTGTTATGACTAACCTAGTTTTCTAAATAATTTATTGCATATATTTATTTAAGTTTTTTCCAATTTGATTATTTTTTCTTGAGTAAAATCATTCATATTTTCTCTATTTTCTTAAATGTTTTGTAGTTCAAAAATATATATACATTCCTATCTGACAGCTCCAGTAGCTAGATCACTTATTGGTTCTTTATTTTATTTTATTTGGGGAAAGGGGAGATCATCTTTTCATTCTTTCTTGGCATGCCTGGCAATTTTTATTGATTGCCAACTATTGAGTATGGACAATTGTTGAGGGTTAGGTAATTATAATTTTTTTCAGGACTGGTTTTAAAAAATCTGGAAAGCAGATATTGTGGGAATAGAGTGTGGTAAATAGTTTTCTCTTACTCCTAAAATAAGCTTTATCCCTAGTGTTTAACTGAGTTTCCACTGAAAGCCTGGGCTGTTATCAAGTTTCCTCCATCCTGTTTAGTCAGGATCTCCAACTTTGTCTCCCAAGGCTATAAGACTCCTAAAACTTCTGGTCAGCTCTTTAGCTACCCAGCTATTTCTGTCTGCTTGGTCTTTTCCCACATATGCACAGCTATGCTTGGTCAAATATCTCAAAGGGAAAATGTTGGGCATTTTGCTCTGCTCCAAGAACTTGGCTTAGAAGCTCTGAACTCTTAATTTCTGTATCCTCAAACCAATGAGGTTGCAGCAAGCTCTACGCTGCTGAGTCTTGCTTGTTCTCTATTTCACTCTGGGAATCAGCAAATGCCAATCTTGGCTCTCTCAAATCCTGGATCTTTTGGTTTCTCTTTTAAATCTTCAGATAATTTTTGTTTGTTTTCAGTTTTCAAAGCTGTTCTCAGTTGAAGAATCACTATGACTTTTCTGTCAAGATCAAAAGCTCAGTCTTCTCACCTAAAATCTAGGTCATATCATCTCCCTCATCTCAAGTACTTCAGCTGCTTTGAAATTAATTCTCTCATTTTCTAAAACTTTTGACTCCTCCCTATTCTGTATGCTCCATCCTATAAGTACACAGGTGGATCCAAAGCCCACCAATTGTAAACACAAGTCCTTCCCTAACCCTCCAAGATCAGCCACAACCCTTTTGACTGCCCTCTTCCCGCTTCCTCACCTCCTATTTATTCCTCAAAGAATTTCATTCTGATTTCAAATCCCCTCACCCTATTGAATTTACTTAATATTGCCAACTACCTCTTTGTTGCTAAATAACTAGTTTTCTGTCTCTTTTTCTTTTTGACTGCTTACCAGCTTTTAACAGTCAACTACTTCTTCATCTTAAAATATTGCTATTCTTTGGACATTGTTTCTCCTAGTACTGTTTCCAACTCTTTGTCTTACTTCTCTGTTGGTTTTCAATTTCCTTTGCAAGCTCTAATCTAATCTTCCAATCTCATGTTTAAAATTTGCTTTTATTATTAAATATTCTGTCCATATAAAATAATATGTTCTCCATTTTTTATCTTTCTCTCTCCTAACAATCTTGGTTGTCATTCTGATTTTGTGATTATTGCCCTGCTTTTTTATTACAGTTTTTCAATATATGTATGTATTCTACCAACATATTGAAAGTTTTGCCTACTTTCAATTTTATATTGATAGCAGTATACAGTATCTATTCTTCTCTTTTTCCCCCAATAATATTGACTTGAGATTCATTCATGTTGAAACTATACTTAATTCTCACTTTTATGTTATTGAAGTTCCAAACATTATTAATTTTCTTATAGATAAACCCGTGGATTTTTTGTTTCTTTTTTTCTTTTACAAACAATGCTAATTGAATGTTCTTATACATGTCCTTTGGTACACAAGTATACACATTTATTTAGGTATATACTTAGATCTACAATTGGGAAATTATATGACATGAATACTTTCAACCTTACAAAATAATTCTAAACTTAATGTTTAAATTACTTGTGCCAATTTTCATTATGTAAAAATTCTTGTTGTACTGTTGTTCTACATTCTTACCAACATTTGTATTATCTGACTTTTTGATCTTTGTCAATCCATGGTTGCCCTTCCCATGTTTTAAAATGCTAGTATTTTTACTAGTCACTTTTAAAAATCACTCTCACATCATTCAGAAGTGATAAAATCCTCTCCCATTGCTATATTTATCACTTATATTTTTGTGGTTCAAAATGCATATTTTCATCTCAGACTTTCCTGCTCTGAGTTTTATATCCATTTCTAATTGCTTTCTTGACACTTTTTCTTGAATATATCACAATAAATAAAAGTTCATTGTGTCCAAAAATGAAATAATCTACCTTACTAGAATTGTTCTTCTTCCTATGATCCCTAACTCAGTAAAGTGTGCCACCAAGCATCAAGTCACCTAAGTAAAAAATACGGACATAATCTTGAATCACTTCTCTCCTTAACCAACTGCATACTCTCAGTCAGCAAGTCCTGTTTGCTTTATCTATAACTGATTTCTCTAATCCCTTTACTTCTTTATGTCTCTGTTGAAAATGTCTACTTCCAGACATAAATAACACCTGACATCAGGCAGTCATAATAAGGATGGTGCTGAGGGACACCCTGGTAGAGGATGTGCCCTACTCACCTCCTAGTGGAAAAAAAAAAATTTTTAATTACTGTTATAAACATGAAAGAACTGAGGAAAATTATAGAAAATTAGCTATGTAAATAAACAAGTTCAGCTTTATTAATTTTCGGACATTAAAAAATCACAGTGGATTCATAAGGATGAGAAATTTGAAGTAAAGGATGACTCTATCTTGGTGTAACATACCTGGTGATGGTATTTTAATTGTAACATCAATATCCAGCTCATTTCCTGTTGTTTTGCTCTCACTACGTTGTTTGCACTGTGGATATTTACACAGTTTTGCAAACTTAAGTTTATGTGTTCCTTACTCTCCTTTGGTAGTCCAATATTTTGGCTGTTGTTAGTAATTCTTTTTTTGGCCTGGACAAATGTGATTAATTATAATTTATTTCAAAACAAAATCTCTTTCCTTGAATCTTTCTGGCAAGCTCTCAGTAATTATGCCTCTCTAACAGCTTAAAACCACTGGTATCTATCTTCCTGGTCCCTTATTTCAGTTTTTTTTGTTGTTGTTGTTCTCTCTCATTCTTATTCCATACACTCCAAAGAAATGTCTGAATACAATTTATCTTCCCGTATATGTCTTCAGGGAGAAAATGCAGTAATCATAGAATAACATTCTTGTCTTCATATCAATGAATAATTTATAGTGGGTTTTCACAATAAATTATTCATTGATATTCAATTTATACATTAATCTTGTTGAGTTTGTTATATATATGTATATATACAAACAATATATATGACTGTGTATAACAATGCATATGAGTATATAAAAATAATACATAGATATACACATTCTTGAGTGAGAAGGACCCACTCATCCACCTTTGTTATGCTAACTATATTATTTAGGGCATATAACACTAGCTGTTTCAACAAACAGATCCCCAAATCTTAGTGATTTAATCCAACTGAAGTTAATTTCTTGGTTATGTAAAATCCAATAAGGTGTTCAGCAGATGGCACAGTCACCTCTATGTATTAATTCTAATATCACTAAAGGTTTCAGTGATTTCCACTACATCAATTGAATTTATTTGGAAGATAAAGGATATGAGAGTGTGAATGATTTCATGCAAGGGTTTTCATTTTAATTTATGTTTTAATGGACCAAGAATACACATGACAGATCTCAACTCCATCATCATTAAATTGGCAAATGTTACCTGGTTTGTACCAATAACATTCTCTGCCACAATAGAAAACTAGTGGACTGAACCCTTAATTGTGTTAAATAATCCAGTCCTCCCATCCCATACTTTTCTTAGATCATAACTTCCATTTACACCTACATTTATTTACATTGCTTGAGAATTTGGTATTATATTTATAGACGCAATATTTCCTTCTAAATTTTTTTTTTTTAGGAGAAAGAGAGCACATTGCTCAGTGGATTTGTATTCTGTTTCATATGTCTAGCATACCATGTTATATATTCTTGGCCTCAGAGTAGTCACTTACTAATTGCTTGCTAAATTATATTTTCAAGATTGCATTACGACATGTATATTTTCTATGAGTTATTCATTCAGACAATATTTTATATGTATATATTTGTATCCATATGGTGGTATCAAGATAGAAAGGCAGGAAGAGATTAATAATTATAGCCTAAAAAATAGGACCAAGAAAACACTCTGGTAGAAGACTAAAATATTCAGCTTGTTTTCAACAATGATCAGAATTACAGGATTTGCTAGTTCACTTTTTCTATTTTGACATTGTCTAACCCCCTCATCAATTTTGGCTCATCAAGTATTTGCATATGTATAGAAAAAGACTTTTAGGTTATTATAATTTAAAGTAATTGAGATAATTTGGGTTGATTATTATTATATCAATAATATCTACCCCATGAGTCTATTCTGAGAATAACACATGCTTTCAATAAATCATGAAACAAACTTCATTGTGGTATAATAAATCTATGAAATTTTGTTTTACTGTTTCATGAATTTTTTTTTCCTCTCCCAAACTATTTTCTTAAGAAAATATGCTTTCCAAAGGTTTCTCCATACTGCCACCAGAGTTATCTAATGTATAAATTTGATTATATTATTTCTCTTCATAGAATGCTTTAGTGGCTCTGTATGACTATGAGACAAGAGGTCTCTATAATCCTTTCCCTTGGTAGTCCATGTTTTACATGTCACGATCTAACAGTATTGAATTACTTAAAGTTAGAACAGGATATTATGTTGACTCTTTCTGCTATCATTCATGCTATTCGTTTTATTTAAAACTTCTTTTTCCCTTGACTGACTTTTTTTTTTTAACATCTTTATTGGAGTATAATTGCTTTACAATGGAGTGTTAGTTTCTGCTTTATAACAAAGTGAATCAGCTATACATATACATATGTCCCCATATCTCCTCCCTCTTGACTGACTTTTTAATTCACACTGATCTTTCACAGCATAGGTGCCATCTTCCCAAAGAAGCTTTCTTTTATCCTCCTCTTCACAGGGATGAATAATGTTTTCTTTCATGTATATTTCCTGTGCAATGTATAAGTTTGTTTTAGAATTATTTTCTAATTCTTTTGCTGTCCTTCTAGACTATAAGTTCTCAGAGGGTAACAGAGGGTGATTAATTTATCATATCTTATCCACAGTGATATTCCTAATACAGAGTAGGTGTTCAGTTACTATATTTATTGAATTAAACTGGACTAATAATATATCACAGGGCATGGAAATACTGTCAAATGTTACAAATATTATTGAAATCTGTGTTTGATATCTAAATAATTCAGAGATTCATATACCTATTACTTAAAAGACATCAGTAGTCATAACTTGGGTTCTGATTTCCAATAATCAACAACAATTCTTTGGCAAAATCATTGTTGTACCAGGTTCCCCTGGGACAAGTCTGCTTCAGGTTTGAAACTTTGATAGTTAAAATTCCTCTTTCTAATCTGTATTACAAATAACTCTAAAATTGTTGGGAGTATTCCATGAAAAATAAATGTTAATAAGTAGCTGCTTCCACTGTTATTCTTGGTAGAATTCTATTCTTAATAATCCAGTATAGATCTGTCTAGGGAGATAGGGAATTAAAGAGGAGGCAAAACATTCACATGGAGAAACAACACACAACTCTGGTATTCAGACTTTTAAAAATCGACATAAAACTTTCTTCCAAGAAAAAAAAAAAAAATTACAGAGAAACTCAATATATAAGATTGACAACTACATCCCTACTTAGGTTGAGGTAGTCCTGGGAGAGAAGGAGTCCTGTTTAACTGGCCGGTGTACACCATGTTGGCTTGAGGTCAATTTGTGAAACAGTTAGGACTTCTACATTCTGAAAACAGCTCAATCAAAGCCTCTGATTTATTACCTTAGTGAAGATATCTTTTTAATCAAGTAAGAGTCATTGGAATACTTAATTTCATTTTGTTCTAAAATTAAATGCAGACTTTCTTAATCTCAGTTATTTGTTTGGATCATATAATTGGACCTACTTTACAATTTTCTTCTCTGTTGCTTTTAAACATATTGTGCTTAAATTTTCTTTCTTTCTTTCTTTCTTTTTTTTTTTTTTTTTTGCTTTCTGCTGTCCTAATTAAATTTTCTTTGTTTGGTGAATTATACAATTACTAATGAAAGTTTCCAGGTATAGGTTTATTTTTGTTTATATTGCTTAGGAATTGGTGTCTTTCTTCTATCTAAGAACTCTTGTCTTTCTCAGTTAATGAAAATTCACTGAATCTCTTCACATAATAACCCCTTCTGTCAAAAATATTTTCTCTTTTTTTTCTTATGAAGCTCAATTCAAATTATGTTGTGTCATCTACTACCTTCCAAGTTTTCTTTACCTCTCTTTCATATTTTCATATCTATCTCTTTATACTGTATTATCCTAATTTTCTCATTTTAAACTTCTAATTCACTAGTAATCAGCTGTTTAATCTACCTATGAATTTTATTTTATTTCATTGATTGTATTTTATGTCTAAAAATTCAGCATGTGTCTATGTAAAAATCTATTTACACTTATTGTATAGTGTTTTCCTTTTATTTGGTTTTTAGTCCTTCAAAATATACCTGTCAACATTTTAAGCATATTTATGTTACAGTCACTTTCAGATTATTCAACTATTCTCAGTTCTTGGGCTATTGTTGTTTATGTGTGGACTCTTTCTTATAATAGTGTGTTTTCTCATGTGATCTGTAATTATTTTGTATCCATGTTTCCTGTTCAGCTTGCGTCTTTTATTCTGTATGGTTTCTGTATATCCTGAGTTATCAAAGTATTTAAATAGAATGGTTTCTGTTTGGCTTCTGTGAAGTATCTCAGGAATTTCAATTGTCCGACCAGATTTTATTTATTTCTTCTTTTGTGATCCTTGCACCATGTAGGTATTATAAATTTGGGTTCCCTACTTAAATACATACATGCCTGGGGTTTTAATATTTATTTCCTCATCCAAAGCTGAGAAAGAAGAAAAACATTTGTAACTTTGCTGAATAATGGACAAATTTTGTTTAGGTCATGAGGATAGGTAGTACTTTGGGGCTCAGTTTAAGCAACAGGAAAAGTTCTAGTTTCTTCTATAACTTTTATTCATAATTGGATCTTTAGGATCTTTTCCTGGTCTAAACACTTCATGGATTCCTACCTTATCAGCCTTGCCTACCATGTTGATTTAATTTCTTTATTTCAAGCATCTGGGTGAATTGTCTTTCTTTGGTATGACTTGGGTGTGCATTTTAAATGTTTTATCAATCACTTTGTGTGTGTGTTTTTGTGTTAGTTGATAAGGTGAAACATTTGAGTACATTGTGCCATGTTGCCTGAATCTAATCATTTGTTTTAGAGAAGAAATTATTTAGTTATGAGCAGTAATGGGCATGGAGTAAATAAGCATGGATGACAAAAAGAATTTTCCTCTCTATTTCTAGATAATTCAGAATATACACCTTCTTTTAAGTGATTTAAAATATATATACATTACACTGCATAAAGACCCTTTTTATTTTTCTTAGGTTGGATATCTGGAAACATTATTCCAACATCTTTCATGAAGATACCAAGCTGCTAGAAGGGCTTTTTATATTATTACTCTGAAATTTGTAGAACAGTTGGATTCATTGAAAGAAAGGTAAAATCCATCTAAACGTGTCTCTAACTGAATTATTTTCCATTCTCCTCCTGATAGACTTTCAGCTGTTATTGAAAACATAGTTTTTGAGCTTTGGAACCCCTTCAGCAAATATGCTTGCTACAGGGAAAAATCTGAACTTTCTTGAATCTATGAATACATGCCTAGTTTGAAAGTCAATATTTCCTACTGAAAAAATATATGAGGTGTGACAAAGAGGTAAGCTTGATCTTCAACAAGTACACAATACTATATATATTCTAAATTATTTTGTTTAGACTCTCTGCCTCTACTTACTAATGCAGAACTTCAGCTACTGCTGTGCCTCCCTACTCATTTCTTTATAGTATTATTGGAAACATCCAGAAGGTTTCAAACAGTTACCATGAGGGGTCTCCAGGTTCTACCTGCTCCTTCTTCCCCCAAGTAATTAACTTCTTCTACTTCATTCCTTGGCTTCCCAAGTAATGAACCCTTCAGGTTCATTCTCCACTCCATTACCCCCTTTAGATCCCATCATGACTCCAACACAGCAGACATCCTTTCATTGCTGTGCACTCACTGTGTTCTTCTAACCCCTCTACTGGCCATAGAATGTGCTTGGCATGCAGGTTTCACTGCCTGAACTGTTGCACTTGATTCTTTGGTTTGTCCACAAGGTTTTTGTAAAATAGGGAAAATTATTTTCATTTCTTTACATTTTACTCAAAAATGTAATGAGAAGCCAGAGCTACTTATTCTCCAATGTCTTACAACAGTCATAGGAAACCCCCAATGTAATTTTCCCTACCACTATGTGACTCAGGCACTTGTCAGTTAGAGATTGGGTCAAAATAAATCAAATTTCCTTAGTCTTTCTTTGAAAGAGACATCTGTCAGTTCAGTTCTGTCCCATAGCTTTGGCATACATGGCAGTGACCAAAATATAGAACATATCTGAAAGCAGATCCTGAACAGAAAAAAAGCATAAGTAAAAAATAAAAACAAAAACAAGAAACTGATAAAATCCAAATAAAGTAATTTATTTATATGTTAGTATTATACCAGCATTAAAATTTTCTTAGTTTTGGTTCTAGGGTTCAAGATGGCGGAGGAGATGTTTGTGCATTCATTCCTTCTTGAGAGAACACCTAAATTACAACTAACTGCTGAACAATCATCAACAGGAAGACACAGGAACTCACCAAAAAAGATACTCCACAACCAAAGACAAAGGAGAAGCCACAATGAGATGGTAGGATGGGCACAGTCACGATAAAATCAAATTCCATAACTGCTGGATGGGTGACCAACAAACTGGAGAACAATTATACCACAGAAGTCCACTCATTGGAGTGAAACATCTGAGCCTAATGTCAGGCTTCCCAACCTGGAGATCCAGCAACGGGAGGAGGAATACCCAGAGAATCAGACTTTGAAGCCCACTGGGATTTGATTGCAGGGCTTTGACAGGACTGGGAGAAACAGAGACTCCACTCTTGGAGGGCACACACAAAATCTTGTGTGCACCAGGACCAAGGGGAAAGGAGCAGTGACCCCATAGGAGTCTGAACCAGACCTACCTGCTAGCGTTGGAAGGTCTCCTGGGGGAGTGCGGGTGGCTGTGGCTCACTGTGGGGCCAAGGACACTGGCAGCAGAGGTTCTGGGAAGTACCCATTGGTGGGAGCCCTCCTGGAGTCTACCATTAGCCCTACCAAAAAGCCTGCAGACTCCAGTGCTGGGTCACCTCAGGCCACAGAACCAACAGGGAGGGAACACAGCCCAACCCATAAGCAGACAAGTGGATGAAAGTTTTACTGAGCTCTGCCCAACAAAGCAACATCCAGTTCCACCTACCACCAGTGCCTCCCATCAGGAAGCTTGCACAAGCCTTTTAGATAGCCTCATCCACCAGAGGACAGAGAGCAGAAGCAAGAAGAACTACAATCCTCTAGCCTGCAGATAAAAACCAAAATCACCAAAAGATAGACAAAATGAAAAGGCACAAGATTATGTCCCAGATGAAGGAAAATGATAAAACCCCAGAAAAACAACTAAATCAACTGGAGATAGGCAATCTTCCAGAAAAAGAATTCAGAATAATAATAGTGAAGATGATCCAGGACCTTGGGAAAAGAATGGAGGCAAAGATTGAGAAGATGCAAGTAATGTTTAACAAAGACCTAGAAGAATTAAAAAACAAAGAGAGATGAACAATACAAAAATTGAAATGAAAACTATACTAAAAGGAATCAATAGCAGAATATCTGAGGCAGAAGAATGGATAAGTGACCTGGAAGACAGAAAGGTGGAAAACTCTGCCATGGAACAGAGTAAAGAAAAAAGAATGAAAAGAAATAAAGACAGTCTAAGAGACCTCTGGAACACCAACATTCACATTATTGGGGTTCCAGAAGGAGAAAGGAGAGATAATTCACATTATCGTGGTCCCTGAAAAACTATTTGAAGAAATAAAGCTGAAAACTTCCCTAACATGGAAAAGGAAACAGTCACCCAAGTTCAGGAAGTGCAGAGAGTCCCAGGCAGGATAAACCCAAAGAGGAACATGCCAAGACACATAGTAATCAACTTGACAAAAATTAAAGACAAAGAAAAATTATTAAAAGCAACAAGGGAAAAACAACAAATAACATACATGGGAACTCCCATAAGGTTAACAGCTGATTTCTCAGCAGAAACTCTGCAATCCAGAAGAGTGTGGCATGATATATTTAAAGTGATGAAGGGGAAGAGTCTATAACCAAGAATACACTACCCAACAAGGCTTTCATTCAGATTTGATGGGGAAATCAAAGCTTTACAGACAAGCAAAAGCTAAGAGAATTCAGCACCACCAGACCAGCTTTGCAACAAATGCTAAAGGAACTCCTCTAGGTGGGAAAGAGAATAGCAATTTAAAGCAACCTTGTAAATATATAGACTGCTATATCAAAACCTCATGGGAACCGCAAACTCAAAAACTACAATAGATACAAAAAACAAAAAAGAAAAAGCAACCCAAACAAGACACTAAGCATGGTCATCAAACCACAAATGAAGTGAACAAAAGAAGAAGGAAAGAAAAAAGGATCTGCAAAAACAAAGCCAAAACAATCAAGAAAATGACAATAGGAACACACATATTGATAATTACCTTAAATGTAAATGGAATAAATGAGCCAACTAAAAGACATTGACTGTCTGAATGGATATGAAAACAAGACCTGTATATATGCTGTCTACAAGAGACCCACCTCAGACCTAGGGACACATTTATAAGAGACAAAGAAGGACACTACATAACAATCAAGGGGTCAATCCAAGAAGAAGATATAACAATTTTAAACATATATGCATCCAACATAGGAGTGCCTCAATATATAAGGCAAATACTAACAGTCATAAAGGGAGAAATTGACAGTAACACAATAATAGTGGGGAACTTTTACACCCCACTTTCATCAATGGACAGATCATTCAGACAGAAAGTCAGTAAGGAAACACAGGCCTTAAATAACACATTAGACCAGATGGACTTAATTGATATTTATAGAGCACTCCATCCAAAAGCAGAAAAATACATATTCTTCTCAAGTGCACACTGGACATTCTCCAGGATTGACCGCTTCCTGGACCACAAAGCGAGCCTCAATAAATTTAAGAAAATTGAGATCTTATTAAGCATCTTTTCCGTCCACAATGCTATGAGATTAGAAATAAACTACAAAAAAAAAAAAAAAAACTATAAAAAACACAAACCCATGGAGGTTAAACAATATGCTACTAAACAACCAATGGATCACTGAAGAAATCAAAGAGGAAATCAAAAAATACCTAGAAACAAATGAAAATGAAAACAAAATGATCCAAAACTTACAGGATACAGCAAAAGCAGTTCTAAGAGGAAAGTTTATAGCAATGCAATCTTACCTCAGGAAACAAGAAAACTCTTAAATAAACAACCTAACCTTACACCTAAAGCAACTAGAGAAAGAAGAACAAACAAAAGCAAAAGTTAGTAGAAGGAAAGAAATCATAAATATCAGAGCAGATATAAATGAAATAGAGATGAAGAAGACAATAACAAAATCAATGAAATTAAAAACTGGTTCTTTGAAAAGATAAAACTGATAAACCTTTAGCTAGACTCATCAAGAAAAAAAGGGAGAGGACTCAAATCAATACAATTAGAAATTAAAAAGGAGAAGTTACAACTGACACCACAGAAATACAAAGGATCATAAGAGACTACTATATGCAACTGTTTGCCAATGAAATGGACAACCTGGAAGAAATGGACAAATTCTTAGAAAGGTACAGTCTCCCTAGACTGAACCAGGAAGAAATAGAAAATATGAAGAGACCAATCACAAGCACTGAAATTGAAACTGTAATTTAAAAACTCCCAACAAATGAAAGCCCAGAACCTGATGGCTTCATAGGCAAATTCTATCAAACATTTAGAAAAGAGCTAACACCTATCCTTCTGAAAGAGTTGCAGAGGAAGGAAAACTCCCAAACTCATTTTATGAGGCCACCATGACCCTACCAAAACCAGACAAAGATACCACAAAAAAAGAAAATTACAGACCAATATCACCGACGAACCTAGACACAAAAATCCTCAACAAAATACGAGCAGTTCAAATCCAACAATACATTAAAAGAATCATAAACCATGATCAAGTGGGATTTATCTCAGGGATGCAAGGATTTTTCAATATCCACAAATCAATCAACAAATTGAAGAATAAAAACCATATGATAATCTCAATAGATATAGAAAAAACTTTGACAAAATTCAAAACCCATTTATGATAAAAACTCTCCAGAAAATGGGCATAGAGGGAACCTACCTCAACATAGTAAAGACCATGTATGACAAACATACAGCTAGCATCAAACTCAAAGGTGAAAAGCTGAAAGCATTCTTCTAAGAAACAAGACAAGGATGCCCACTCTCACCACTTTTATTCAACATAATTTTGGAAGCCCTAGCTATGGCAATCAGAGAAGAAAAAGTAATAAAAGGAATCCAAATTGGAAAGAAGAAATTAAACTGTCACTGTTTGCAGATGACATGATACTATACATAGAAAATCCTAAAGGCACTACCAGAAAACTACTAGAGCTCATCAGAGAATTTGGTAAATTTGCAGGCTACAAAATTATTACACAGAAATGTGCTGCATTTCTGCATGCTAACAATGAAAGGTCAGAAAGAGAAATTCAAAAACAATACCATTTACCATTGCATCAAAAGAATAAAATACCTAGGAATAAACTTACTTAAGGAGACAAAGACCTGTACTCCAAAAACTAAAAGATGCTGATGAAAGAAATTGAAGCAAAGAAGATCCAAACAGATGGAAAGATATACCATGTTCATGGATTGGAAGAATAAAGATTGTACTATTGAATACTACAGTATTCAAGGCAATCCACAGATTCAATGCAATACCTATCAAGTTACCATGGCATTTTTCACAGAATTAGAACATGAAACCGTAAAATTTGTATGGAGACACAAAAGACCCTGAATAGCCAAAGCAATCTTGAGAAAGGAAAATGGAGTAATCAGGCTCCCTGACCTCAGACTATACTACAAATTTATAATCATCAAAACAGTATGGTAGTGGAACAAAAATAGAACAATATCTCAATGGAACAGGATGGAAAGCCCAGAAATAAATCCACGTACCTATGATCAATTAACCTATGACAAAGGAGGCAAGACTATACAATGGTGGAAAGACAATCTCTTCAACAGATGGTGCTGGGAAACCTGGACAGCTACATGTAAGAAAATGAAATTAGATAATTCTGTAACACCATACACAAAAATAAGCTCAAATTGGATTAAAGACCTAAATGTAAGACTGGACACTATAAAACTCCTAGAGGAAAACTTAGGCAGAACACTCTCTGACATAAATTGCAGCAATATCTTTTCCTATCTGTCTCCCAGAGTAATGGAAATAAAAACAAAAATAAACAAATGGCACCTTATTAAACTCAAAAGCGTTTGCACAGCAAAGGAAACCATAAACAAAATGAAAAGACAACACACAGATTGGGAGAAAATATTTGCAAATGATGTGACTGACAAGGGATTAGTCTCCAAAAATTACAAACAGCTCATGCAGCTTTATATCATCAAAACAAACAACCCAATCAAAAAATGGACAGAAAGCCTAAATAGACATTTTTCCAAGGAAGACATACAGATGGCCAAGACACACGTGAAAAGATGTTCAACATCGCCAATGATTAGAGAAATGCAAATCAAAACTACAATGAGCTATCACCTCACACCAGTCAAAATGGCTATCATCAAAAAATCTACAAACAGTAAATGCTGGAGAGGGTGTGGAGAGAAGGGAACCCTCCTGCACTGTTGGTGGGAATGTAAATTTGTATAACCACTATGGAGAACAGTATGGAGGTTCCTTAAAAAACTAAAAATAGAGCTACCATATGAACCTGCAGTCTTACTCCTGGGCATTTATCCAGAGAAAAACATGGTCCAAAAGGATGCATGCACCACAATGTTCATTGCAGCATTGTTTACAATAGCCAAGACATGGAAGAAACCTAACTGTCCATGGACAGAGGAATGGGTAAAGAAGATGTGGTGTGATTGGAATATTACTCAGCCATAAAAAAGAGTGAAATACACCATTTGCAGCATCATGGATGGACCTAGAGATTTTCATACTTAGTGAAGTAAGTCAGACAGAGAAAAAGAATATCGGATGATATCACTTATATGTGGAATCTAAAAAGAAATGATACAAATGAATGTATTTATGAAACAGAAACAGACTCACAGACATAGAGAATGAACTTATGGTTACCAGGGGGGAAGGGTGGAGGGAAAGGATAGCTAAGGACTTTGGGATTGACATGTACATGCTGCTATATTTAAAAATGATAACCAACAAGGACCTACTGTATAGCACAGGGAACTCTGCTCAATGTTATGTGGCAGCCTGGATGGGATGGGAGTCTGGGGGAGAATGGATAAATTTATATGTATGGCTGATTAGCTTTGCTGTGCCCCTGAAACTATCACAACATTGTTAATCGACTATACTCCAATATAAAATAAAAAGTTAAAAAAATTCTTAGTTTCAATAAATATGCCATGGTTTTGTATGATATAAAATTAGGAGAAGCTAGATTATGGTTACTAATACATTTTATTAGTCTTTACAATGGTCCTGTAAATGTAAAATTATTTCAAATATTCAAGTTTTCTTTAAAAAATTAGGTTCATTCTATAATTTAAAAGCCTCATGTGAATATACCCTCCCCTGTCTCTCCTAGACCAGCTTTTAAGAATGAGGTACCATATTTCTAGGGAAGGAATGATGTATTCTGATCCTAAGGAGAATCTACTGTTTTATGGATGGTTTCTCCTAAAGGGAATGACCCTTGGTTAACTCAACCTTCAAGAGTCATAATTTGCTGGAAGAACATTATCACATGCCTAGTGTCTCAGTCAGAACTTGAACTTTAGGAACAAGTAACATACTTGGGTAGAGAAAGTTTCTGATAAGATAAGCATAAATATCTGACTTATAATTTTGCAAACCTTTTAAATTCTAAATCAGATAATCACCAGAAGCTGGCTTTCATGAATTATCTAATTCTAGATTAAAACTGTCAGTCCTTTTATAAAACAGAATAATTCAACGGTGAATATTAAATTGAAAATATAAGGAAAATCACTCTCAGAGGGCAGAAAACATTGATAAATTCTTGTAACATATTCCAGAGACCATTGCAATACAAATTAGGCAGGCTTCAATATAAAATCTGATATCACAAGCTAATACCAACAAAACTCTGAGTTTCAACTTCTCTTGTCCTGGTTATTAAAGTGGAAGACTAGTGATGATGAAGCATTTTCTGCCTTCTGTTCCTTCCAAGAAGCATCTTCAAAGAAATATGTGTGTGTATATTAGGGTATTTCATTACATATCCTTGGAATAAAATGGGCTCTTTTTTTTTTCACTCTAAAGCTCTCTTCACTGAAAGAACAAATGTCATATCCCTCTGACTTTATTTTCCTTTAAGATCAATTATTCCATGTTTGGTTTCTTCTCCAAACCACAGAAACAGATTAATGATGCAATTATCTTTATTTGTATTTGAATAACTCTGATGGCAAACCTCAGAGACATGTTGATTTCCCAAACTTTTTAAATAAATACCCCTTCTCACCAATCTCAAGTAAATAGCCACCTTCTTCCCCAGAAAGTGAATAACACAATGATCTCTTAACCAATAATCGAGGAAGGCCACATTGATATTCACTGATCCCAGACTTCTCTTGCTGAAAAATTTTTTTCTTTTTTTTTATATCATGAATTGGTTTTCTTTTTTTTCTTTTTTTAAATTTATTTAATTAATTTATTTTTATTTTAGACTGTGCTGGGTCTTTTTTTTTTTTTTTTTTTTTTTAGTCATCAATTTCATACACATCATTGTATACATGTCAATCCCAATCGCCCAATTCATCACACCCGCACCGCCACCCCCCGCAGCTTTCCCCGTTTTGTGTCCATACGTTTGTTCTCTACATCTGTGTCTCAATTTCTGCCCTGCAACCCAGTTGATCTGTACCATTTTTCTAGGTTGCACATATATGCGTTAATGTACGATATTTGTTTTTCTCTTTCTGACTTACACTCTATATGACAGTCTCTAGATCCATCCACGTCTCAACAAATGATCCAATTTCGTTCCTTTTTATGGCTGAGTAATATTCCATTGTATATATGTACCACATCTTCTTTATCCATTTGTCTGTCATTGGGCACTTAGGTTGCTTCCCTGACCTGGCTATTGTAAATAGTGCTGCAGTGAAAATTGGGGTGCATGAGTCTTTTTAAATTATGGTTTTCTCTGGGTATATGCCCAGTAGTGGGATTGCTGGGTCATATGGGAGTTCTACTTTTAGTTTTTAAAGGAACCTCCATAGTGTTCTCCATAGTAGCTGTATCAATTTACATTCCCACTAACAGTGAAAGAGGGTTCCCTTTTCTCCACACCCTCTCCAGAATTTGTTGTTTGTAGATTTTCTGATGATGCCCATTCTAACTGGTGTGAGGTGATACCTCTTTGTACTTTTGATTTGCATTTCTCTAATAATTAGTGATATTGTGCAGCTTTTCATGTGTTCTTGGCCAACTGTATGTCTTCTTTGGAGAAAGGTCTATTTAAATCTTCAGCCCATTTCTGGATTGGGTTGTTTGTTTTTTTAATATTGAGCTGCATAAGCTGTTTATATATTTAGGAGATTAATCCTTTGTCCGTTGATTCGTTTGCAAATATTTTCTCCCGTTCTGAGGGTTGTTTTTTCATCTTCTTTATGGTTTCCTTTGTTGTACAAAGCTTTGAAGTTTCATTAGGTCCGTTTGTTTATTTTTGTTTTTATTTCCATTACTCTAGGAGGTGGATCAAAAAAGATCTTGCAGTGATTTATGTCAAAGAGTGTTCTTCCTATGTTTTCCTCTAAGAGTTTTATAGTGTCTGGTCTTACATTTAGGTCTCTAATCCATTTTGAGTTTATTTTTGTGTATGGTGTTAGGGAGTGTTCTAATTTCATTCTTTTACATGTAGCTGTCCAGTTTTCCCAGCACCACTTATTGAAGAGACTGTCTTTTCTCCATTGTATATTCTTGCCTTCTTTGTCATAGTTTAGTTAACCATAGGTGTGTTGGTTTATCTCTGGGCTTTCTATCTTGTTCCATTGATCTATGTTTCTGTTTTTGTGCCAGAACTATATTGTCTTGATTACTGTAGCTTTATAGTATAGTCTGACGTCAGGGAGTCTGATTCCTCCAGCTCTGTTTTTTTCCCTCAAGACTGCTTTGGCTATTCGGCGTCTTTTGTGTCTCCATACAAATTTTAAGATTTTTTGTTCTAGTTCCATAAAAAATGCCATTGGTAATTTGATAGGGATTGCACTGAATCTGTAGATTGCTTTGAGTAGTATATTCATTTTCAGAATATTGATTCTTCCAATGCAAGAGCATGGTATACCTCTCCATCTGTTGGTATCCTCTTTAATTACTTTCATCAGTGTCTTATAATTTTCTGCATACAGGTCTTTTTTCTCCCTAGGTAGGTTTACTCCAAGGTATTTTATTCTTTTTGTTGCAATGGTAAATGGGAGTGTTTCCTTAATTTCTCTTTCAGATTTTTCATCATTAGTGTATAGGAATGCAAGAGATTTCTGTGCATTAATTTTGTATCCTGCAACTTTACCAAATTCATTGATTAACTCTAGTAGTTTTCTGGTGGCATCTTTAGGGTTCTCTATGTATAATATCATGTCATCTGCAAACAGTGACAGGTTTACTTTTTCTTTTCCAATTTGTATTCCTTTTATTTCTTTTTCTTCTCTGATTGCCGTGGCTAGGACTTCCAGAACTATGTTGAATAATAGTGGTGAGAGTGGACATCCTTGTCTCGTTCCTGATCTTAGAGGAAATGCTTTCAGTTTTTCACCATTGAGAATGATGTTTGCTATGGGTTTGTCATATATGGCCTTTATTATGTTGAGGTAGGTTCCCTTTATCCCACTTTCTGGAGAGTTTTTATCATAAATTGGTGTTGAATTTTGTCAAAAGCTTTTTCTGCATCTATTGAGATGATCATATCGTTTTTATTCTTCAATTTGTTAATATGGTTTATCACATTGATTGATTTATGTATATTGAAGAATCCTTGCATCCCTTGGTTAAATCCCACTTGATCGTGGTGTATGATCCTTTTAATGTGTTGTTGGATTCTGTTTGCTGGTATTTTGTTGAGGATTTTTGCATCTGTATTCATCAGTGATATTGGTCTGTAATTTTCTTTTTTTGCAGTATCTTTGTCTGGTTTTGGTATCAGGGTGATGGTGACCTCATAGAATGAGTTTGGGAGTGTTCCTTCCTCCACAATTTTTTGGAAGAGTTTGAGAAGGATGGGTGTTACCTCTCCTCTAAATGTTTGATAGAATTCACCTGTGAAGCCATGGGGTCCTGGACTTTTGTTTGTTAGAAGATTTTTAATCACAGTTTCAATTTCATTACTTGTGATTGGTCTGTTCATATTTTCTATTTCTTCCTGATTCAGTCTTGGAAGGTTATACCTTTCTAAGAATTTGTCTATTTTTTCCAGGTTGTCCATTTCTTCCAGGTTATCCATTTTATTGACATAGAGTTGCTTGTAGTAGTCCCTTAGGATGCTTTGTATTTCTGCAGTGTCTTTTGTAACTTCTCCTTTTTCATTTCTAATTTTATTGATTTGAGTCCTCTCCCTCTTTTTCTTGATGAGTCTGGCTAAAGGTTTATCAATTTTGTTTATCTTCTCAAAGAACCAGCTTTTAGTTGTATTGATCTTTGCTATTGTTTTCTTGGTTTCTATTTCATTTATTTCTGCTCTGATCTTTATGATTTCTTTCCTTCCGCTAACTTTGGGTTTTGCTTGTTCTTCTTTCTCTAGTTCCTTTAGGTGTAAGATTAGACTGTTTATTAGAGATTTTTCTTGTTTCTTGAGGTAGGCTTGTATAGCTATAAACTTCCCTCTTAGAACTGCTTTTGCTGCATCCCATAGGTTTTGGATCATCGTGTTTTCATTGTAATTTGTCTCTACGTATTTTTTGATTTCTTCTTTGATTTCTTCAGTGATTTCTTGGTTATTTATTATCGTATTGTTTATCCTCCATGTGTTTGTGTTTTTTAAGTTTTTTCCCTGTAAATCATTTCTAATCTCATAGCATTGTGGTCAGAAAAGACGCTTGATATGATTTCAAGTTTCTTAAATTTACTGAGGCTTGATTTGTGACCCAAGATGTGATGTATCCTGGAGAATGTTCCATGCACACTTGAGAAGAAAGTGTAATCTGCTGTTTTTTGGATGAAATGTCCTATAAATATCAATTAAATCTATCTGGTCTATTGTGTCATTTAAAGCTTCTGTTTCCTTATTTATTTTCATTTTGGATGATCTGTCCATTGGTGTATGTGAGGTGTTAAAGTCCCCCACTATTATTGTGTTACTGTCGATTTCCTCTTCTATAGCTGTTAGCAGTTGCCTTATGTATTGGGGTGCTCCTATGTTGGATGCATATATATTAATAATTGTTACATCTTCTTCTTGGATTGATCCCTTGATCATTATGTAGTGTCCTTCCTTGTCTCTTGTAACATTCTTTATTTTAAAGTCTATTTTATCTGCTATGAGTTTTGCTACTCCAGCTTTCTTTTGATTTCCATTTGCATGGAATATCTTTTTCCATCCCCTCACTTTCAGTCTGAATGTGTCCCTAGGTCTGAAGTGGGTCTCTTGTAGACAGCATATAGATGGGTCTTGTTTTTGTATCCATTCAGCAAGCCTGTGTCTTTTGGTTGGAGCATTTAATCCATTCACGTTTAGGGGAATTATCAGTATCTATGTTCCTATTACCATTTTCTTAGTTGTTTTGGGTTTGTTTTTGTAGGTCCTTTTCTTCTCTTGTGTTTCCCACTTAGAGAAGTTCCTTTAGCCTTTGTTGTAGAGCTGGTTTGGTGGTGCTGAATTCTCTTAGCTTTTGCTTGTCTGTAAAACTTTTGATTTCTCCATTAAATCTAAATGAGATCCTTGCCAGGTAGAGTACTCTTGTTTGTAGGTTCTTCCCATTCATCACTTTAAGTATATCATGCCACTCCCTTCTGGCTTGTAGAGTTTCTGCTGAGAAATCAGCTGTTAACCTTATGGGAGTTCCCTTGTATGTTATTTGTTGTTTTTCCCTTTCTTCTTTTAATAATTTTTCTTTGTCTTTAATTTTTGCCAAGTTAATTACTGTGTTTCTCGGCGTGTTTCTCCTTGGATTTATCCTCTATGGAACTCTCTGTGCTTCCTCTACTTGGGTGGCTATTTCCTTTCCCATGTTAGGGAAGTTTTCAACTGTAATCTCTTCAAATATTTCCTCAGGTCCTTTCTCTCTCTCTTCTCCTCTGGGACCCCTATAATGCGAATGTTGTTGCGTTTAATGTTGTCCCAGAAGTCTCTTAAGCTGTCTTCATTTCTTTTCATTCTTTTTTCTTTAGTCTGTTCTGCAACAGTGAATTCCACCATTCTGTCTTCCAGGTCACTTATCCGTTCTTTTGCCTCAGTTATTCTGCTATTGATTCCTTCTAGTGTAGTTTTCATTTCAGTTATTGTATTGGTCATCTCTGTTTGTTTGTTCTTTAATTCTTCTAGGTCTCTGTTAATCATTTCTTGCATCTTCTCAATCTTTGCCTCCATTCTTATTCCGAGGTCCTGGATCATCTTCACTATCATTATTCTGAATTCTTTTTCTGGAAGGTTGCCTATCTCCACTTCATTTAGTTGTTTTTCTGGGGTTTTTTCTTGTTCCTTCATCTGGTATATAGCCCTCTGCCTTTTCATCTTGTCTGTCTTTCTGTAACTGTGGTTTTTGGTCCACAGGCTGCAGGATTGTAGTTTTTCTTGCTTCTGCTGTCTGCCCTCTGGTGGTTGAGGCTATCTAAGAGTCTTGATGGGAGGCTCTGGTGGTGGGTAGAGCTGACTGTTGCTGTGGCAGTCAGAGCTCCGTAAAACTTTAATCCACTTGACTGTTGATGGGTGGGGCTGGGTTCCCTCCCTGTTGGTTGTTTTGCCTGAGGCAACCCAACACTGGAGCCTACCTGGGCTCTTTGGTGGGGTTAATGGCCGACTCTGGGAGGGCTCACGCCAAGGAGTACTTCCCAGAACTTCTGCTGCCAGTGTCCTTGTCCCCATGGTGAGCCACAGCCACCTCCCACCTCTGCAGGAGACCCTCCAACACTAGCAGGTAGGTCTGATTCAGTTTCCCCTTGGGTCACTGCTCCTTCCCCTGGATCCCAATGCACATACCACTTTTTGTGTGCCCTCCAAAAGTGGAGTCTCTGTTTCCCCCAGTTCTGTCAAAGTCCTGCAATCAAATCCCAGTAGGCTTCAAAGTCTGATTGTCTAGGAATTCCTCCTCCTGTTGCCAGAGCCCCAAGTTGGGAAGCCTGACGTGGGGCTCAGAACCTTCCCTCCAATGGGTGAACTTCTGTGGTATAAATGTTCTCCAGTCTGTGAGTCACCCACCCAGCAGTTATGGGATTTGATTTTACTGTGATTGTGCCCCTCCTACCATCTCAGTCTGGCTTCTCCTTTGTCCTTGGACATGGGGTATCTTTTTTGGTGAGTTCCAGTGTCCTCCTGTCGATGATTGTCCAGCAGCTAGTTGTGATCTTGGTGCTCCTGCAGGAGAGAGTGAGCACGTCCTTCTACTCTGCCATCTTGGTTCCAATCCTTCAATTTTTTCTTCAGTATTCCTATTTTCCCACCATTTTTTCAGATTATACAAACCTCACACTTTCCACCTCATCATGTTCGACCCATCAAGGTATCCTTTTCTTCCCTGCTTTCACCTCTCCAATTAGAACTTGCATACTGAAACAAAAGATGGAACTAATTCTTTCACACGAGGTTGTAAATATATCTAATAAGTAGGCTGACTATATATCATGTAAATTAGGCCCCTTTTGAGATTAAATGGGGACATTAACCAAATGGGATACTAGGATAAGAGGCATATAGTGACATTGCCCAGGAGAATTGGACATATGATCAGACTACTTATAAAACTTAATGAGGGGCTTCCCTGTTGGCGCAGTGGTTGAGAATCCGCCTGCCAATGCAGGGGACACAGGTTCGAGCCCTGGTCTGGGAAGATCCCACATGCCGCGGAGCGGCTGGGCCCGTGAGCCACAATTGCTGAGCTTGCGCGTCTGGAGCCTGTGCTCCGCAACAAGAGAGGCCGCGATGGCGAGAGGCCCACGCATCGCGATGAGGAGTGGCCCCCGCTTGCCGCAACTGGAGAAGGCCCTCGCACAGAAACGAGGACCCAACACAGCCATAAATAAAATAAATAAATAAATGTAAAAAAAAAAAGAGCATGGGCTTTGGAAACAGATAAATTCAGTCCCAAATCAAAAAAAAAAAAAAAAAAAAAAAACTTAATGTGGTACTTTCCTCTAAGGAAAAGAAAGTTTAACAGCCAAAAAGCTGATATAAAAATAATAATTTCTAATCACTGAATTTCAAATACCAAGCAGTGTGTATGGGATTTTGACAAACAAGGGAGGTTGTCCCTGGACAATGTTTCTATTTTTCATCTCCAGCCCTTCATCTTTTGAGAAACATTAGTATTATATCTAGTATTAGATGTAATAAAAAATTTCTTGCATGTGCATAGTGTTTTAAAGTTTTAAAGTAGTATAATAGCTATTATCTTACTTAGACTACATAAGGACTCTATTGCACTTGTGCAGATTAACACTGCTCCGTTTATAGATGAGAACACTGAGTCAAACTCTGAGTCCTCCTACAGAGGAGACACATAAAATGCTGATCATTCTAGTATATATAATGTGATGCCACTTAACAACAATCATCAATAGTATATTCTACAGAATAGTCTCATCACAGTATGCACAATAAGAGTGGGAAACTGTTTACCATATCTCCTTCTTGGGGACTTATAGTTCAGATTTTCCTGTTATAGGCTCTCATAAAAAACAAAACCTTTTAGATTATTCCCTAACTTACTTGGCCTGGGAACCCTTATGTTTCCCCATTAGTATTATCCTATTAATATCCTAGGGAGTTTGTTTCTCATGGAAAAATCTCAGAAAAGCTTGGCTATGAATACCTGTTATTATGTAATAGTTAACATTGTGGCAAGATAAAGTTTGGAAGCAAAATTCTTTATATCATTAGCCTAAAGAACACTATGTGCATCCTAAATTTTAAGTATATATCTCTGAAATATCTCTGAAATTGCAGACAGCACTGGAATGTTTTAGTTGAAATAACCTTACTCTGCCCAGTTTCTAGCCTTTGAAATGGATTCACCTGTTCCCTGGAGTCTACATGTCATCTCTCCTCTATCCTCTCCCCTTTTTGCTGACCACCATCTCCAGGCCAGGAGGAGGCAACAAATACAAAAAAAGGGGAAAATACAAACAAGTTGGAGTTTTATTTTGTTTTGCTTTACTGATTCTGAGTTAATATGTTTAAATACTTTGAAGGAAGTATTTAGTTCTTAATATATAAAATATAATTAGTAGATTATTTGTGAAATAGTTGTACCATATTTGTTTTCAGCTTTGACCAATGGGTGACTCTCACTGTGTTTTACAGAGAAATTTTTTGAAAAGAACCTTAAGAATCAAGAGTAAAGTCCATCCTCAGTCAGGTCATTACCATGACTTTTGTTAAACATACACTTCAGTGGAAGATTTTTATCTTAAAATGTCTACAGATGAGTTTCCTATAGTGGCTGAGGTTAGTACAGCTTGAAAGAGCTCTCAGCTAGGCAGACTTGGCTGCTGCATAAACATGTTGACAAGGTGGACATATTATACTGTTCTAAAGAACTCTAACAGGCCATGCTCGTTTTATGCTATAATAGCACAAAGTGTGTGCTATTCATTTCCCAGCCACACAAATGTTGGCTCTTCCTTATACATTCTTTAGTCATATTATTCGTAAGGAAAGGGGGAAAACCCCAAGAAAATTGACTGTACTTTCAATAGGTTGTTTAATAACTTTTTTCCCTTTCAAAAGTTGTGATGTTGTCAGGAATCTGCTACCTAAATGGAAAAATGTAACTTACGTACTGTTATTTAATAAAAGATGTATGTAAGTCCTGAAAAAAAATTTAAGAAGCAATACAAAAAAATAAGAGATTATGAAATGAAAATGCCAATGCCAGGTCTGGACAGAGTCTGGCCCAGGAAGCTGATGCTCTCTATAGAGGTGGGGATCTACTATTATAGAAAACTTTGCAGTAGGCATATAGTGATGCCAAGGAGTCAGGAGTTTGTGTTTTCCAGAATCAAGGCATTGAGTATATACCTACATTTACTAAGCTACTACTGCATGCCAAATAATGTGGTAAACATATTTTTACTAACTAAATCCTCCCCAAATCTTAATGCTATAATATAGAATTCTCCTTTTACAGATGAGGAAAGTAAATCTTAGTGATATTATCAGATTAAGAAAGAGTTTAAAGGTAAGTATATACTGAGCATCTAATATGTTTCAGTGTCTGTGTTGGGTGAATGGGGTATAGAAATAAAAAGAATAATATCCTTGACATCATGATTCTTAAATCTCCTTGAGAAAGTGAACCCAATGAACATAATTTTAAAACAACTACAGGAACAAGCATATCAATGACACTGTTCCACTCTAGTTAAGGGAGGGCTTCACACAAACTTTTCAGTCTCAATTGCTTCTTTTTATTAAAAAAATCTGTCTATTTCTGCTTACTTACTCATAGAAGTAGAGAAACAGTCCTCTTTTCTACTCTAAAATGTAATATGAATGAGAAATAAGAGGAAAACAATTTATAATAAAATACTAAAAATTCAAAAAGAAAAATGCCCAGAAGGAACTATATTACAAGTCAAAACTTCCACTTACATTTTCTATAGTTACCCAGGGAAAGGGTGCCTGTGTATGGGGAGATAACCTTAAAAAGAATCATGCTCTAATTTGGTTACTGAAAAAGAAAGTGACAACTTCACACTTGTTATTGAAAAATAATCCAACTAAGGTGTATCAGAAATACTTTTTTATATGTTTGCTGTTGAAAAGTACCAGCCAGGGTTAATCCAGTACCTAGGAAAGACTTCCCAAATATTTGGTTTTGGCCATTAGTAGAGCACAGTCTTATTTTAGACGTGTCTCCACTTTTGGGAGTACAGCTAAAAAGGGGTTTAGAAGCTATTTCTTGTTGTTGATGTGGTGAACTCTTGATTTTTCAATGTGATGACTTCAAAGACAGTTCTTGCTTAGGTGAAGTTTGTATTTCCTGCTGAACCACAAGTCTCCTTTTGAGCACCCCCCACACTGGTGTTATAAGCAGAAGAAACCCTCAGTAGCATGTTCCCTATAAGCCCTGCAATGAGACTTTCTGAATGTTACTTTCCTGACCTCTGCTTTCCAAACTCCAAAAAGTATATTAGCCCATAATTCATTGAAATAAACCTTCTACTATTCTAAGAATTTAGAGGGCTTTGGTAAGGTAATTACCAAACCATAGCTGATCTTCATTATAAATGACACTTAAGATACTACTGGGTTCAATTAATGTCTAGGGGATGCAAAGTAGTCTTCAGGGAGAAAGTGATATGTGACTTGAGTCAAGAAAGTCAAACAAACAGGCAATAATAAAGTGGAAAAATAGATCATTTAGAGGTGATGAGGGAATGGTATTGTCATATGGCAGAGAGAAAAGAGGGGAAGCAAGCTCTCTTGTGATTCTTGTAAGGGCACAAATCCCATTCATTAGGGTTCCATATTCATAACCTTACCTATCTAATCCTAATTACTTCCCAAAGGCCTCATACCATCACATTGGTGGGTTGGTTTTCATAATATGAATTTTGGGGGAGACACAAGCATTCAGTCTATAACACCTATCAACATTTTAGTGATTTAAGATAAAACACAATTAAAACAAACAATCAAAACCATTGCAACTAGCCATCCTCAAGTTATCTTCATAAACTTTGAGGAGAGTGGATTGATGATTATTAAAGCTTCACTTTAAAATAGTAGGAAAAGAATAAGAAAAAAATGTGTCATGTGTTTTCAAATGATCATGGCCATGCATTCATAGAATGTGGTCGAGTTAGACTGTGATGGGTCTACATGAGATACACTCTCAAGAAATGAATCAAAATATTAAGAAATTGTAATAATAATAATAACAGCTAATATTTACCTCATTTATTCCTTGTATAACCTTGGAGGTTTATGACCCATTTAGGTTAAACAACCTTGTGTCCCTTTGTTAGGAAAATAGCATATGTAACAAAATTTTTGCCCAACCACATTTTAATTATATTCACAATCATACGGCTATGTTTATATATTAATATTATAAACTACTTTTATATCTATTAATTAATTCGTCACAGTACTAAATTTATTTAAATTAATTTTCCTTAATTATAACAAAAGCAACATTCATGATTTATTTGATATCTACTCTTTTCTTGACACACATTTTCTTATACTTGCTCTCATACCATCCCCTTCCCCCCAACACGCATCCACAATGAAGTGACCACCTTTTTCCATATTACATACAAATAAGGAAACAAAAGCTCAGGGAAACTGGTCTAAATTTACACCTTTAATATTCCCCAGAACTACTGCTTAGATGCAAGTCATTTTTTTATTCTGTTCTAACACATTTGCCTTCACATTATGCTATAAGAGAAAGCCAGTGGAATATGAGTCATCTATTGTATTTTGCAATCAATGTTAGAATGGGCATGTAAATATTTCCTTTCTGTTCTAATCTTAAAGTCTAAGAAACCTTTAGTACTTTCCCATAAAACTAATTATTAGCAAATGGTTTAATCTCTCCTCTTTTACCAGGCACCACATTCACAAATTAAGGCATTGTTAATTGATTACCCATTTGTTTCTGGAAGTGGTTGGTAATAGCATCTCCAGTGATCTACGACTTCTAAGATGTTTTACAATGTTTATTCACCAGGGGTAAGGATATGGACTGCTAGTGCATTGTCTTTGTCAGTAACTTGCTACCTAAATAAATCATTGATTTATTTTTGTTCCTTCCAGACAACAAGCATACTTAAGACAGGGAATTCTATAAGCAAGCTCTTGCTCCATCATTAAGTTTCCAATAGGAAACCCATCTCCATTATCCTTCCACCTGTAAAAAGTTGGTGTCATCAGGGGCTGGAATACTGACAGGCTGGGGAGTTTAAGTCAGAAGCCTGACTCACAGAATATATTTAGGCTAGAGGTAAGTAGTGAATTTTGAAATTGAATGGTAATTGTGTCCAGTGGATTTCTCTTTCTACTAAAAAAATAGGAATGGACTTTTACAAATGTGACACTCTAGTAATAAATGTTTTGAAATGTCTATCTTGCCTCATTGAAAGGCATATCCCTTCTCTAATTTCCAGACCTTACAGCCTCTCCTGGAAATTTTCTTCATCAGTTATTCTCTTTTATTTTTCATTCATTCATTCAATATATATTTGTAGAGATTCTGTTATATTCTATTTCTTGTGTTAGTCCCTGGAGAAGTAAAGTGAAAGTTAGATAAAACTCTCAGCTTTAGAGAGGTAAAAGTGATGTTCTACTCTGGAAGAGGGAAACAATGAACAAGTGAACACATACAATCATTACAGTTTAGGATAAGAGCCAGAAAATGAAAAAAGAAAGTAATTAGGTGTGATAGTAAACTATTTTTCCCCCACAATCTCTACTACTGCCTCTTGTTTTAACCAGGGAAGTAGCATTTATGCGACCCTCCTGGCCTCTACATTTCAGTTTACCAAGGATAAGAATGGTGAGAGCCTGCCAAAGGCAATGAGCCTGAATGTACTTTACACGTTGTACTAGCACTCTATTAGAGACCTGTTTTCCATACCAAGAATCATATCAAATTTTGCTAAATTATGAAAGTTTTTTGTTTAAAGAAAAAATATATCAAAGTTTTTATTTTTTGGGGGGAGGCATGCCGACAAGCACAACAGGTTTATGTCCTGAGTACTGTTTCTTTTTTTGTTTTTTAATTAATTAATTAACTAATTAATTAATTTATGGCTGCATTGGGTCTTCATTGTTGTGCATGGGCTTTCTGTAGTTGCAGCGAGCAGGGACTACTCTTCGTTGCAGTGCGCGGGCTTCTCACTGTGGTGGCTTCTGTTGTTGTGGAGCGCAAGCTCTAGGCACATGGGCTTCAGTAGTTGTGGCGCATGGGCTTCAGTAGTTGTGGCTTGCGGGTTCTATAGTGCAGGCTCAGTAGTTGTGGCGCTCAGGCTTAGTTGCTCCGTGGCATGTGAGATCTTCCCAGACCAGGGCTTGAACCCGTGTCCCCTGCACTGGCAGGCGGATTATTAACCGCTGTGCCACCTGGGAAGCCCTGAGTACTGTTTCTTAAATGATAAAGTCCTTCTATGTTTTCCAGTTCCAGACTTAAGAAAAGTAGACACACTTTTAGCAAGGCCCACACCCAGCCTTTCTGGGTATGGTTTCTCCAGGACCCTCCCCTAGCTTCTCTCCAGGAGACGTCCTGGATATATCCAATTTTCTATCCCTTCCTTCATTTTTCCATTCAGTGGGTATTTGGCAAGCAAGCATTCAGTGTCTATAATGTGTGGCAAGCATGGTTTTAAGTGCTGGAGATAGAGCAGAAAACAAGACTAATGAAGAACTTTCTCGAGGAGAGGAGAAGGATAATAAACAAACAAATAGAAAGGAAAAATGTGAAATGGCAGTAAAGTGCTAAGCATAGAATTAACATAGAGCCTGGAAACAAAGATTAATCTGATGACTACTCTCATTTGAGTAGTTAAGGGGAGTCATATCTGACTAGGTGATATACAAACTAAGATCTGAATGACAGGAAAGAGCCAGCCATGACATGATGAAGGGAAAGCAGCCAGTGCAAAGACCCCAAGACATGTCTAGGAGCAGAAAGGTCACTCCTGTGGCAGAAGTATAATGGATGTAGAGGGGATTGGAAAAAAGGTGCTCAGAGGGTATGGCAATTGTCATGATACACAGAGATTCATGAGCCATATTAAAGAGTTTGGGCTTTATTGTCTTATTCGAGGTAAAAATAAGAAACTACTGAAGACTTTCAATCAGAAGGACTATAAAACTGATTTATGTTCTAGATCAGTGCCTCTCAAACTTATTGTGCTTACAAATCCCCTGAAGACTTTGTTAAAATAAAGATTTTCTGGTTCAGTACATCTGTGGTGGAGACTGAGATTCTGCATTTCTAACTAGCTCTCATGTGATGCCGATGCTGCTGGTTCAGTCAATCTTTAGAATAATGAGGTTCTAGAAGATCACTGAATGTGAGAAACATGAGAAAACATGAGAAAAAGAACTGGAGCTGGAGGTATAATCCTTCCAGCTTTCAGACTATACCACAAAGCTACAGTAATCAAAACAGCATGGTGTTGGCAGAAACAAAACAGACATATAGATCAATGAAACAGAATAGAGAGCCCAAAAATAAACCCAGGCATTCAAAGTCAATTAATTTATCACAAAGGAGGCAAGAATATAATATGGCGAAAGATTCTCTTCAATGAGTGGTGCTGGGAAAACTGGACAGCTACGTGTCAAACAATGAAATTAGAATATTCTTTCACACCATAAGCAAAAATAAAATTAAAATGGATTAAAGACCTAAACGTAAGATCTGAAACAATAAAACTCCTAGAACAGATCATAGGTAGGACACTTTTCAACACATATCATAGTAATATGTTTTTGGGTCTGTCTCCTAAGGCAAAAGCTTTTGCACAGCAAAGGAGACTATCAAAAAACAAAAATACAACCTACAGAATGGGAGAAGATATTTGCTGATGATATGACCTTCCTTGTGGGTCAAGGTGGATTAAAATCCAAAATATATAAACAAGTCATGCATCTCAATATCAATAAAATGGCTAAAGACCTGAATAGACATTTCTCCAAAGAAGACATACAGATGGCTAATAGTCACATTAAAATGTGCTCAACATTGTTAATTATCAAAAGAAAAATGAGATCATCTCACAACTGTCTGAATTGCTATCTTCAAAAACGTCTACAAATAGCAAATGTTGGAGAGGATGTGGAGAAAATGGAACCCATGTACACTGCTGGTAGGAATGTAAATTGATGCAGCCACTATGGAAAATAGTATGAATGTTCCTCAAAAAACTAAAAAAGGAACTACCACATGATCCAGCAATTCCACTTCTGGGTGTATCTCCAGAAAAAACAAAAACACTAATTCAAAAAGATACTTGCATCCCAATGTTCATAAATAACACTATTTCAAATAGCCAAGACAAGGATACAACTCAAGTGTCCATCAATAGATGATTGTCTTCTTAAGTCAATTATATGTATATAACATATATACTATATATATATATACACACACAATGGAATATTAGTCAGCCATAAAAAAGAATGAAATTCTGCCATTTGCAGCAATGTGGATAGACCTAGAGAAAACTATGCTTAGTGAAATATGTTAGATGAAGATAAATACTGTAAATTATAACTTACAGTGCAATTTTAAAAATAATACAAATGAATTTATATGCAAAAGAGAAACAGACTCACAGATATAGAAAACAAACTTGTGGTTACCAAAGTGAAGAGTGAAGTGGGAAGGGACAGATTAGGTGTATATAATTACCAAATACAAATTACTATGTATAAAGTAAAGAAGCAACAAAGATATATCGTATAACACAGGAAATTATAGCTATTATTTTGTAATAACTTATAATGGAGTATAAGCCGGAAAAGTACTGAATCACTATACTGTACACCTGAAACTAGTATAGTATTGTAAATCAACTATATTTAATAAAACAAATTTAATTTAAAATAAAAATTAATATAGATCTTGCCTCAGTAGTTCCCTGACACAATTTGTTTCACATCAATTACATCATTGGTCTTTACATTTTATCATCCTTTGTGAGTCCTATGAATTCTGGTTTCCAATGACATCCTCAAAAGTTGTTAATGTGCTTTGTTGATGATGACCACAAGGGCAAGTCTTAGACTATTCAGGGAAATGTGAAAGATAACTTGTTTTCTTGTGATGTATATTTGACCCTTTGGAAACATAGAACAACACATCTTCCAAACAAGTTTTCTCAAAATCTTAAGCTGTTATCATAACAATCCTAGGATATCTCTTTTACTGTGATGACACTCCTGCTTTCCACACACTACCACCAACAGGTAGGATAAGCTAGAAGCTTATGGGTGGAATGAGAGAAACAGTCCCATTTGCACACGGAATTCCCATTCTTAGTCTGGCACAGCTCAAGAATGATTTAGGCGAGCACAAAGTCACCACGTTGATCTGAGGCAGGAGAAACTATCAGAAGAGCCCCTTGGCATTGTGAAACAAAAGTCCAGAAAATTCTCACAAGAGACAGACATGTCCACCTTAAAGGAGTGATTGATACAAGTATGGAACCTACAGAAGGACTAGAGTTGCTATCCTGGGTATTAGCAGCAGGAGTAGCATAGATGACAGCCAAAAGGGAAAGGATGCCTGCCACAATCCTTGCTGGCCTCAGATTATAACTTGGAGGTAGGATAGAAACCAGACGTGGACAAGCAAGAACTGGTGACAGGCATCCGCCCCACCATGGATGGCACTTTCAGCCAATCCCAGGCCCCATGGGGGACTTCCAAAATTTTTAGGGAACCACTGTGAATACTTGCTTCCAAAGTGTTAGTACAAAATGAGGTACTATTCTGAGGCATTGGATGAGGCAGGCCATGCTTGAGTGGTACTGTTGACACCAGTAGATAAATCAGTGTATGGCTCTTAGATCTACAATTCACTAATTATGTGAACAAATTTTATTCCCTCTCTATAAAATAAAATTCTATCTATCTCACAATGATTCTTGTGAAAATCAGAAATAAAAATGGAAATAAATTGAAATGATATGTTTGGTCACCAATAGCTGTGACTGTATGATTGTATTTTTTACAGTAATTTTTCCTATCCCACCCCCACCAGAGTATAGAATATGTTTCATCATGGGATACAAATATGAACATATTTTGCCAAGGGTAGATACCCAGTCCATTCTAGGCTAATATTGTAAGCTTTCTGGCATTCTCCTAACAGTTGGTTTAGAGCAAAGCCCATGGGAGACTTTCTTAGGAATTTTTTTACTTCTGTGGAAATGGGGTATGAAGAATCCCTTTTTACCTGATGGCAACACTGAGAAGATGTAAAGAACCTGACAATATTTTCTCTCAGCTCCTTGGAGAAAAGTCAATTTTCAGTCATAGAGAAAGAAAGCAATAAGCAAATAATAAGTAAGAGAGATGAAGAGAGTCTTGCAGAATTTTATCCCTATCTCAAGGTTTAATCCTGTTTACTAGTTATGAGTCAATACAATCTTTGTTTAGCCTAATTCAAGTAAGATTTTTGCTTTTTACAAATAAAAGTCCTAATCTATAAAATAACTAGCACAATGTCTGTTCAGGTAAACTTCTAAACATTGGTAGTTATTATTCATAGTAGTACTGGTTGTCTTCAGAATACTACTGTTATTAGTAGTAAGAGTTCTGGTAGTCATATATATTTATCTATGCCTGATTATTATTATCTTTTGGCTGCCTAATTCTTACTGTCCCTACTTCACACATGCTTTCAAGTGAAAACTTCTTTGAGATCCATCATCTTATATCCAAAAACTTACATAGCTCAGTGTTCAAGAGAAGAGGAACTCAGTAAAAAATTAAAGTGTATTAGATTCAATAATTGAGAAACAGGAATGATGAACAAAGTTTTCCCAAATATTTCAGTTTTCAGCTACCTTAAATTTCCCCATTGTAATATTACAGTGAAATTGTACATGATGTCTCACACTGACAGAGACTCATGGAAGATGAATTTATATTTATCCAAATGTGAACATGTTAAGATTGAAAACTTTATCGACTTTATACAGGGCAATTAAAAATTTTATGATAGCAGGGTTTGTCAGTATTTCTATATTTATTAACAAACTAGGTTATTAAGTTAAACTGAATTCTTTAAAAGTATAACTATATTAGCAAACTCTAATACGACAACAAATTTTAAATAGCAATTCTGGGTTATATTTTCATCACAACTGTGAAGAAACAACTTAAAATTGTTTTATTTTTCCTCTTGCTTTGGGAAAGACTTTTGTAGGGCTTTCTGTGCAGAAAAAAAAAATATGGAATTTCTGTGATTCCTGTATGCTCAGGAAGATGCAGAAAAATGTCAGACTTATTCCCCTTCTTTAATACAAAACTTCTTTATCAGAGAAATGTTCTTTGTCATTAAAAGCATCTATTATTTGTTTTAAATCAGCTTTTAAGTCTAAAAGTTGTTTAAACTTTTGAAATGTTACTTGTTCTTTATCAGTATTCAGGTGAATTGAATCCCCAAATTGTCAAAGGGTTTTGTAACTAATCCTGATTGTGAGAGATACAATTCATCATAACAAACTCTGAATCCATTTCATTCATTTTTTTCTTCAACTGATCAAAGAGTTACTGAGTTAAGCTATTGATACTTTCTCCTCCCCAATATCCCTGTATCATTACTTGCTTACTCATTCTACTTGGCATGGAATAACTGGAACACAATGTATTTGAAGACTTTCAGACAATCTAACAAAATATCTTCTAAAAATAACACTTAAAAATTTCTTTAGAGCCAAAATGTATGTTTCAGGTAACCACACATTAGTTCATGTATCATTAAGCCTTAAGGTTATTTATTAGGTGTATTATCTCTCTTGCTGCAGGCAGCTGGGACTCTGTTTACCTCTCAATTTGTTTCTTGTGATATTGTTTGTTCAAAAACTTACTCTGAAGCATAATATGGTATCACTAGCTCCTCCTTTCTTGATTGCCCCTAAAGACAAGATCAAAAGTCCCTCTGGTGGAGGAAAAGGAAGGTGGAGAATAAACCCAAGAACTAACAATAACGATAAAAAATAACAAGAGGGAATTACAATGATTCAGAATCATAAAATTCTGTATTATCATGAATCTTAGATCCAGAGGTCTTTCTGAGAAACTAGATTTATTTTTAGATGGATTTGTTCTAGTCAATTTTATCCACCTAAGGACAAGACACATCAATCCCCACTCCCCACCTCCCAGTTGTACTTTCTTAGAAAAGGCTATAGTAGTTCCATTCTCTATAACAATCCCCAAGACCAAGCCATGGGTCATGTAGACTCCCTCTCCCTGTGTGAACTTTCCAGACATAAGTCTTTATTCCAGGAAATCCACCCAGAAACTTACATGGATGCTAAGGATTTAAGGCTTTATCCTAATCCAAGGAAATTTTTATCATTTGTATGAAAGTTTCCTTAAAGTACAAACATTAATCAAACTGAGTGAATGGCAATTCCAGAAACATTGACAAGAACGGGGGCAGGCTATTTAGATACAGCTGAAACCTTCTTCCTCTATGACCTGGTAGATCATTATTAATCAATTTGAATGTTCTTAAAATCCCTTTAAATCTTTTAAAAATGTAGATACAGGTTTCATTGATATGGAATGGGAACTGAGATTCTGCATTTCTAATAACACCCTAGTTGCTGTAAATGCTGCTGGTCTTGAGACCACACTTGGAATAGCAAGGATCTAGCTGGCATGGGTAGCAGGAAAGGATTGATGAGCCCAGGGGCATAACATGAGAGCCAGCTATAGATATGTTCTCTGTGTCTTTAATGCAAACCCCCCTTTCTGCTTCCTATATGATGGGGATCTCTTTCTAGGAATGACTAATGAATATAATTCAGCAAGTGAGACAAACTTCTTACCAAGATGCCATAGAGAATATTCATTTAATTGGATGAGAAAAAAAAAAAAGCTATCCTTTTCCCATACTGTTTTAAAAAATAATATGACAGTGAGTTAAAAGTTTTGAACTAAATTTTTAAATAGATCTACAGAATTTAATACCCTAAAACGATGTTTTCCCCTTAAATTAGCAAAAATTGATTTTCCTACAAACCTGACCTGAATCAAAATGAGACCATTTGTTTTGTTTTCCTTTATTTTGATTAGTGTGAGTATTCACACTCCTTGTGGCAGAAATAGCTATGCATTTTGATTGTGGACTGCTACTTTAGCCATATTAGGGGCATTGCCTAATAGTTAGTTAATGCCTTTATATTTGTTTTCTAAAAATTTGAAAAATTCTTAATTCTGAAAACCAATTATACCCAAGAAATTTTTATAAGAGACTTAAGACCTGTATCAATTGTGTAGAAAAACCAGATGTCCTAAATGCTTTAAGGTCATTAAGACCCTCACAGTTAATACAATTTATACCTAAAAACTTATGTAAATATTAGAAACAAAGCAAACTTAATTGGTTTGAGTAAAGAAATTAAAAATAAAAGAAGAAGAAGAAGAAACTTAATTGGTTTCTGACCTCCTAAACTAGTTAGTTGTTTACATCATAAAATGTAAAGATGCTAAGAAACAGACTTGGTAGTTATTTTGGTGAAAATAATATGAGTATACACTAAACCTATTCCCAGTGAATATCAAATCACTATGCGTCCCCTGTCTGTACATTACATTTATCAGTATTTAACTACTCATTTAATAGTGTTTGACATTTGTCTCACAGTAATCAATACCTATTTAATATTTAAGAAAGGAGCAAATGAAGTTAAAAAAGCATATTACAAATGATGATTTTGCTTCTCAACTATTCATCTCTAGTGAAACTATTGGCATTTAATGTAATTTTCCATAATACTTGTTGGCTTTTAAATTTAATCTCATGATTATGAAATTTTTCAAACTTCTTGTTCCATTTGGGACTTTACCCCACTTATTTTTATTGTTGGGGACAAGACATAGAAGGCTACTGATACTCAACAAGACAAATATTTTTGTTGATCATAGTTTGTAAAATTCTGATTAAAAGTGGTAATACTGATGATGACCATTGTCATTAATAATGACCAATAACTCTGGAATCTTGAATTTACCTAAAATGTGATTGTTCTCAGTATAAATGAGATGTTGAATATATAAGTAAAAGAGGGTTGATTTTTGCATATATTTAATGTCATTTGTATAAATTCACAAACTAACCACTCGTATATAGATACACAAACTTTTGTCAAACATTGTGTCTAGATTTTAGAGGTATAATAATGGTTATTTTAAAGTATATAAAAGATGTCAAATAAATAAAATCCCACTGAATAATTTTTAATCAATTTTTTTTATTACTGAAATTTAAACCAATAACAAAAACATTATCAAACTTTATATAACAACAAGATTTCAACCTGGTAAAATTTGATGGAATAAATGTGGTACTGAGAATTATTAGTAAAAATCTAAAGAGTAGTAATAGCCATATTTTATCTATAAATACTTCATATTATCAGATACCAAAATGATTCTCATGCATTATTTAAAATCTTGTTCCACAGACAAGATCTTAAAACTCATGTAGAACACTCTTATATGTTCGGACTTCCAAAATATTACACTTCTCTTTCTCTTTTTACTTTTATCTTTAGAGAAATGTAGGATAAGCTCTCAATGACACTGAAAGAACTCTACCAGATTTAGATCAAGCACCTTCCTTGTTGACTAACCTGGTATTCACATTAATGCCTATAATGTTTAGGAGGGTGCCTCACTTATTGTTTGCCAAATGAATGACTGTAAAACACTCATCATTATTTTACTCTTAAATAAAGATGTGTTCCTTCCCAGGATACCTTATGAAGCCCTAGGTTCTGTTACATCATCTGTGCTCTCTTCCTTTTTATTCTAACTTTGTTTATTTAGGCGTTTCTGGGCATAACCATTAGCCCTTCTAACTCCATTTCTTCCAATGGGAAATCAAAGTTTCAATAAAAAATAAATAAATAAATTCTCATGTTAGCCTTGTTATTGCAGAGCTCCAAATTTGGACATGCAGATTATTCCACAACCCTTTTGACGGACATGTAAAGAATGTTTAAAGGAAATGTATGTAGAGATATGTAGGGTGTGGCCAAGATGGAAGATTAGGAAAACTGCACTCACCTTTTCCCATGGGTAAGCCAAATTTACAACCACTTACAGAGAAACTATCTATAAGAACAACCTAAACACTAACAGAAAAGATTTTCCACAGCTAAAGATAATAAAGAAGGAACCACAATGAGATGGGCAGGAAAGAAAGGTAGGAGGGATGGGTCAGGATCCACAGCCCTGGGTCAGTGACCCACAAACAGGAGGAATCTCACAATTTTAGAGGTTCTCCCCAAAGAGTGAGAGGATCAAGCCCTACATCAGTCTTCCCAGCCTGGGGGTCCTACACCAGCAGCATGAGCCCTCAGAACATCTGACTTTGAAACCAGCAGGGCTTATGTTTGATAGAGCTAGGGGGCTGTAGGAAAAATAAAATGCTCTTAAACGGTGTAAGCAAAATCTCACATTCTGAGTCCCAGCACAGAGGCAATGGTTTGAAAGAAACTTAAGACAGGTCGACCTGCTGGTCTCAGAGAGCCCTCAGGAGAAGGAGGTGAAAACTGGGACCCTCCTGGTGATTAAGTTGTTTGTGGTAGCCATTTGGGAGGGGGCTCATTTAATAGATGACACCAGAACTGGATAACACCACTTTGGAAACCTCTCACTAGCCTATTAGAGCTGGGGGTTTACCAGTCTACCAGCTAGCATCATCCCCACACCTCTCCAGGAGATGCAGCCAAGAAACAGGTCCTGACCACCAGCATGCTATGAATAGCACTGTGACTCCAGAGCCATGAAGACAGCCATGTAGGGACACAGAACTGACCACTGCCATGCCAGCAGCAGTGCTGTGGGTCCCACACCCCACCCCACTATGAGGTAACATCACAGAGACCTGGCCCCACCCATGAATAGGCTGGCAGCAGCTTTGCTTCCTTGTTTAAGGCCATGCAGCCAGTCACATGAGAAGCACACTTGTTCTCTAGTGGGCTTACAGCCAAACACAAGGCAGAGCCTGGCAGCCAACCAGGTCAGGGGCCAGACACAATTACCAGTGTGCCCACAGTAGTCAGCCATGCCACAACAGAAAGATCCATGTAACCCACATAGGGAGCACCCATAGAACACATAGCTTGGGCAACCAGAGGGGACCATGCTGTTGGGTCCCATAAGGTGTCTCCTATATAAGGCCACACCTCCAAGATTGGGAACATACCCAACCTACCTAATACATAGAAATAAACATAGAGAATTAGGCAAAATGAAGAGACAAAGAAATATGTTCAGAAAAAAAGAGAATAAGACAAAACCTCAGAAAAAGGAACTAAACAAAAATAAGGACAGGCCAATAACCAGTAAAGAAATTGAATCAGTAATAAAAAAACCCAAAGAAACAAAAAAAAACTTCCAACAAACAAAAGTCCAAGACAAGAATGCTTCACAGGTGAATTTTACCAAACATTTGAAGAAGAGTTAACATTTATTCTTCTCCAGCTATTCCAAAAAATGAGAGGAGAGAATGCTTCCAAACTCATTCTATAAAACCAGCATCACCCTGATACCAAAACCAGATGCAGACGCCACAAAAACTGAAAGCATTTCTTCTAAGATGAGGAACAAGGCAAGGTTTCCCATTTTCACCACTTTTATTCAACATATTATCAAAAGTCCTAGCCAGACCAATCAGAAAAAGAAAAGGAATAAAAGGCATTCAAATTAGAAAGAAGAAATAAAACTGTCACTCTGCAGAAGATGTTATACTATTTATAGAAAATCCTAAAGACACCATCAAAAACTATTAGAACAAATGAATTCATTAATGTTGCAGGATACAAAGTAATATACAGAAACCTGTTGTGTTTCTATACACTAACAACAAACTATCAGAAAGAGAAAGTAAAGAAAATAATTCAATTTGCAATTGCATCACAAAGAATAAAATACTTAGGAATAAATCTAACCAAGGAAGTGAAAGACTTGAACTCTGAAAATTATAAGACACTGATGAAATAAAGACAACATAAACAAATAAAAAGATATACTGTGCTTATGAATTGGAAGAATTAATATTGCTAAATTATTTTTGTAAATATTGTTAAGGTAATCTATTGATTCAATACAATCCCTATCAAAACACCAGTGGCACTTTTCACATAACTACAATAAAGAATTCTAAAATTTGTATGGAAACACAAAAGCCCCCAAATGGTAAAAGCAATCTTGAGAAAGAAGAACAAAGCTGGAGATATCATGTTCCTTGATTTCAAACTATATTACAAAGCTACAGTAATCAAAACAGTATGGTACTTGCATAAAAACAGGTACATAGGACTATAGAATAGAATAGAGAGCCTAGAAATAAACACACACTGATATGATCAATTAATCTATAACAAAGGAAGTAAAAATACACAATGGGGAAAAGACAGCCTCTTCCAATAGTGTTTGGAATGGGGCAGCTACATGCAAAATAACCAAACTGGACTACTTTCTCACACTGTATGCAAAAGTAAACTCAAAGTGGATTAAAAACTAAATGTAAGACCTGAGACCATAAACTACTAAAAGAAAACAAACAATATGCTCTTTAACATTAGTCTTAGCTGTATTTTTTTTGGATCCATCTCCTCAGGCAAGGGAAACAAAAGCAAAAAGAAACAAATGTGACTACATCAAACTAAAAAAGTTTTGGACAGTGAAGGAAACTATCAACAAAACAAATAAACAGCTTACTTAATGGAAGAAGGCATTTGCAAATGATATATCCAAATAGGGGTTAATATCAAAATAAACAAAGAACCCATACAACTTGACAACAAATAAACAAAAACCCAATTAAAAATGGGCAGAGGACTTGACATTTTAACTTCCAAAGAACACACAGAGATGGCCAACAGACACATAGAAGGATGCTCAACATCACTAATCTTTACAGAAATGCAAATCAAAACCACAATGAGATACCACATCACACATGTCAGAATGGTTATCATAAAAAAACCACAGGTAACAAGTGTTGGTGAGGACATGGAGAAAAAGGAAATTTTTGCACTGTTGTTGAGATTTTAAGTTGGTGCATCCACTAAGGAAAATATTATGGACATTTCTCAAAAAAATAAAAAAATAGAACTGCCATATTAGCCAGCAATTTCAATTTTGAAGACAACAAAAACACTAATTTAAAAAGATATATGCACACCAACGTTCATTCCAGCATTTTTGACAATAACCAAGATACGAAAACAATCTATGTGTCCATGGATAGATGAATGGATAAAGAAGATATGGTATATAAATATACAGCAGAATATTACTCAGCCATAAAAAAATGAACCTTGTCAATTGTGGAAATATGATTGACCTAGAGCACTGGACAAATACAGCATTATCTGAAGATTATAACAAAGATTGCAATTGATTTAAAAGGGTAGTATAAGAAATCCAGGAGTTTAAAATGGCATAACTCCTTCCCTGATAAGGAAGAGATGGAGGGAAAAAAATGAGAGAGAAAATAAATTGTCATTCATCAGACACCATTGAAATTGCTAGGATAATAATTTATTACCCTGAAGTTTTATAATTAATGGGAATTAACATTTTTTCTACTTCTCTGACATATGTTTCTGAGTTACCCAATAGGACTAGTGAAAGAATGAAGAAATTCTTCCTACAAAAAAGAATTCTAGGTAATAAATTCTCAAGGGAATACATAATTAAAATGTAAAATTGCAGAATTAGACAATCACAATTTTACAAACCTTAATTAAATACCATTAATAGATGGTGACTGTGATGTGTTATGTTAACATGGCTAAGGTCAAGAACTATGCTTACTATAATTATATTCCTTGTATGAGCCCACATTAGATTTGAGTAAAAGAATAATTTGCCCCAAATCTAGAAGGCAATGTGAAGCCAAACTATAAATTTCAGAGAGTCATTGTGATTACACATGGTGACAGACAGATGCAAGATGCAAGACCATGTATGACTTCATTTTCCTCCGCTAGCCAGCTCATTTTCCTAAGTGCTAGCCTGGTGATCAATAGTGGCCCCAGAACTTTCCAAGATGGCAGAGGAGTAGGAAGACATGGAGTTTGTCTCTCCCAACAAATGCATCAAGAATATATCTACAAATAGAGTAATTCTCATGATGCACCTGCTGAACACTGGCAGAGGATCTCAGACACCTAAAAGGACAAGAGGGATCCCCACATAGCTGGGTAGGACAAAAGAAAGAAGAAGGGGAAAGGAAGAGAAGAGGAAGAAGTATGGGACTTGTGTCCCTAGCAGGGAGCTGAGGGTGAGGAGAGGTTATCACGTATGGGGAGGCACCATCACTGTCAGGGAGATCAGCTGGGACAGAGGGGGAAGCTTCAGGGTCTTGGAGGATAGCGCTGCAGATGGTCAGAGGCAGACAGGACAGAGTGAGACCTACACAGGTGGTCCATGCTGCAGCCCTGCACACCTCAGCCTGAGATGAATGTCCACTGGAGGGGACGGGAGTGAGGAGCTCTGCAACAGGCAGTACTCATGGAGGAAGCCCGGACCACTACAGAGGCGAAGCACCATTGTTGGGTGATGCCTGGGGGCTCAGATCCTTCCTGGCTGATGGGCTCGTGTGCTCTGGCAACTTCTGGAGCAGACTCTCGTAGGAGAAACACATGCACAGAAGGGGCTGAAGCCACAGCTGAGCCCCAGGGGCTGTGGGACTGATGATGAAGTTTTGAAATCTCTCCTTGTTGCTGTGTGAAACACGGAGTTACACCTCCGCTGACTGCTTCTTAAATTCAGCGCCTGAAAAACTACAAAAGGACAAGAAGTGCTCCTGCAACTGGGTTAGGTTTGGCTTTAAAAAAGCAGCTGTGGGCTTTGTGGGCAAATACACATGGCGGTTGGGTCAGACCAGAGTCTGAGCTGCCTCCATAGCTCCCACAGTGGGTCCAAGTGCATAACTACTACAGTCCTGGGACGTGAACTCAAAGGATCTGTGCCAGTGGCCAGGTGAAAACAAAGCCTGAGAGTCACCAGGGTCAATTGCTGGCATACCCACAGTTAAGGTGGGACTGAGAGCAGGGTCAGCAACAGTGTATTTTGGGAACCCACACAACGCATGAAAGGGGACACAACAAAGCACATTCACAAGTGAACAGATCCACAGGAGGAATACTCAGTGGATTCTCTCCCAGTGGAAGTGCTCCAATCCCACCTACCTCACACCGCAGATCAGAAACACAGCTAAGAAACAGATCTGGGAACCTCTACTCCAACAACTATGGAGAAGCCACTGCCTCGAAGGGCAGTGAGAACCACAGAGCAAAGGGGAGACCCCACTCAATATCCAGGGTAGGCTTTGTTCAGCACACCAGTCAAACCCCCTGACAAGGGGATACTGGCACAAACCTCTGGATCAACCTCACCCACCAGGGGGCAGACATCAGAAGCAAGAGGAACTAAGATCATACAGCCTGTGGAAAGGAGAACACAAACACAGAAATTTTGAAAAAATGAGAAGACAAAGAAATACTTTGCAGAAGAAAGAGCAATATAAAAACCTACAAGAACAACTAAATGAAGATGAGATAGGCAATCTACCTGAAAAAAGAATTCAGAGTAATGACAGTAAAGATGATCCAAGGTATTGGAATAAGAATAGAGGCATGGATTGAGAAGATAAAAGAAGTGTTTAACAAAGACCTAGAAGAACTAAAGAACAAACAAACAGAGATGAACAATACAATAACTGAAATGAAAAATACACAAGAAGGAATCAATAGCAGAATAACTGAGGCAGAAGAACAGATAAGTGAGCTGGAAGGCAGAGTGATGGAAATTTCTGCAATGGAACAGAATAAAGAAAAAAAGAATGAAAAGAAATGTGGACAGTATCAGAGAACTCTGGGAAACTTTAAACATACCAACATTAGAATTCTAGGGGCCTTGGAAGGAAAAGAAAAAGAGAAAGGGTTGGAGAAAATATTTGAAGAGATTATAGTCAAAAACATCCCTAAAAAGGAAAGGAAATAGTTACACAAGTCCAGGAAACGTAGAGAGTCCCATACAGGATAAACCCAAGGAGGAACACACCAAGATACATATTAATCAAAATAACAAAATTAAATACAAATTAAAATATTAAAAGCAACACTGGAAAACAACAAATAACATACAAGGGAATCCCCATAAAGTTATCAGCTGATTTTTGTGCAGAAACTCTGCAGGCCAGAAGGGAGTGGTATGATATATTTAAAGAGATGAAAGGGAAAAACCTACAACAAAGAATACCCAGCAAGACTCTCATTCAGAGTCTATGGAGAAATCAAAAGCTTTACAGACAAGCAAAAGCTAAGAGAATTAAGCTCACCAAACCAGCTTTACAAAAAATTCTAGAGAATCTTCTATATGTGTGTTGGGGTGGGGCGGGGCATGGAAAGCCACAACTAGAAACAAGAAAATCACAAATGGGAAAGCTCACTGGTAAAGGCAAACAAACACTAAAAGCCAGAAATCAGCCATACACAAATATGATATCAAAACCAGCAATCATGAGGAGAGGAGAGTACAAATGCAGGAAACGGGAATTGCATTCGAAATTAAGAGACCAGCAACTTAACTTTGTATATATATAGACTGCTATATCAAAGCATCATGGGAAATGCAAACCAAAAAACTACAATAGATACACAAACAAAAAAGAAAAAGTAACCCAAACATAACACTAAAGATGCTCATCAAACCACAAGAGAAGACAACAAAAGAGGAAGGGAAGAAAAAAAGACCTATAAAAACAAACCCAAAACAATTAAGAAAATGACAATAGAAACATGCATATTGATAATTACCTTACATGTAAATGGATGAAATGCTCCAACCAAAGGAAAGAGACAGGCTGAATGGATACAAAAACAAGAACCATATATATGCGGTCTACAATAGACCCATTTCAGACCTAGGGGTACAAACAGACTGAAAGTGAGGGGATGGAAAAAGGTATTCCATGTAAACGGAAATCAAAAGAAAGCTGGAGTAGTAATTCTCATATCAGACAAAATAGACTTAAAAATAAAGACTGTAACAAGACAAAAGGAAGGACAATACATAATTATCAAGGGATCAATGCAAGAAGTAATAACAATTGTACACGTATATGTACCCAACACAGGAGCACCTCATAAAAGGTAAATGCTAACAGCCATAAAAGGGGAAATAGACAGTAACTGAATAATAGTGGGGGAATTTAACACCCCACTTACACCAATGGACAGATCATCCAGACAGAAAATTAACAAGGAAACACAAGCCTTAAAAGACACATTAGGCCAGAGATACTTAATTGATTTCCATAGGACATTCCATCCAAAAGCAGAATACACGTGCTTCTCAAGTGCACAGGGAACATTCTCCAGGGTAGATCACATCTTGGGTCACAAATCAAGCCTCAGTAAATTTAAGAAAATTGAAAATAATATCAAGCATCTTTTCTGACCACAACTCTATGATTAGAAATCAATTACAGGAAAAAAAAAAAAACTGTAAAAAATACAAACACTTGGAGGTTAAACAATATGTTACTAAATAACCAATGGATCACTGAGGAAATCAAAGAGGAAATCAAAAAATACATAGAAACAAATGACAACAAAAACATGATGACGCACAACCTATAGGGAGCAGCAAAAGCAGTTCTAAGAGGGAAGTTTATAGCAATACAATCTTACCTCAAGAAACAAGAAAAATCTCAAATAAACAAACTAACCTTACACTTAAAGCAACTAGAGAAAGAAAAACAAACAAAACCCAAAGTTAGTAGAAGGAAAGAAATCATAAAGATCAGAGGAGAAATAAATGAAATAGAGATTTACAATACAATAGAAAAAATCAATGAAACTAAAAGCTAGTTTCAGAAGATAAATGTAATAGATAAAATTTTAGCCAGACTCTTCAAGAAAAAAGGGAGAGGACTCAAATCAATTAAATTAGAAATGAAAAAGGAGAAGTTATAATAGACACCACAAAATACAAAGGACCATAAGAGACTACTACAAGCAACTACATGCCAATAAAATGGACAACCTAGAAGAAGTGGACAAATTTTTAGAAATGTACAACATGCCAAGACTAAACCAGGAAGAAATAGAAAATATGAACAGACCAATCACAAGTAATGAAATTGAAGCTGTGATTAAAAATCTTCCAACAAACAAAAGTCCAGGACCAGATGGCTTCACAGGTGAATTCTATCAAACATTTAGAGAAGAGTTAACACCTACCATTCTAAAATTCTTCTAAAAATTGCAGAGAAAGGAACATTCCCAAGCTCATTCTACAAGGTCACCATCACCCTGATACACAAACCAGATGAAGATATCACACATAAAAGAAAATTACAGGCCAATATCACTTATAAACATAGATGCAAAAATCCTCAACAAAATACTAGCAAACTGAATCCAACAACACATTAAAAGTTTCATACACCATGACCAAGTGGGATTTATCCCAGGGATGTAAGGATTCTTTAAATATATGCAAATCAACCAATGTGATACACCATATTAACAAATTGAAGAATAAAAACCATATGATCATCTCAAGAGATGCAGACAAAGTTTTTCACAAAATTCAACACCGATACATGATAAAAACTCTTCAGAAAGTCAGCCTAGAGGGAACCTACTTCAACATAATAAAGGACAGACATCATTATCAATGGTGAAAAACTGGAAACATTTCCCCTAAGGTCAGGAAGAAGACAAAGATGTCCACTCTCACCACTATTATTCAACACAGTTCTGGAAGTCCTAGCCATGACAATCAAAGAAGAAAGAAATGAAAGAAATTCAAGCTGGAAAAGAAGAAGTAAAATTGTCACTGATGGCAGATGACATGGTACTATACATAGAAAATCTTAAAGATGCTACCAGAAAACTACTAGAGCTCAGTAATGAATTTGGTAAAGTAGCAGGATACAAAATTAATGCACAGAAACTTCTTGCATTCCTAAACACTAACAATGAAAGATCAGAAAGAGAAATCAAGGGAACAATCCCATTTTCCATGGCCTCAAAAAGAATAAAATACCTAGAAATAAACCTACTTAAAGAGGCAAAAGGCCTGTACTCAGAAAACTATAAGATACTGATGAAAGAAATAAAGGATGACACAGTTTGACAGATATACCATGTTCTTGGATAGGAAGAATCAATATTATGAAAAAGACTATACTACCTAAAGCAATCTACAGATTCAATGCAATCCCTATCAAACTACAAATGGCATTTTTTACAGAAGTAGAACAGAAATATTGCAGTTTGTATTGAAACACAAGAGACCATGAATAGCCAAAGCAATCTTGAGAAAGAAACATGGAGCTGGAAGAATCAGGCTCCCTGATGTCAGACTATGCTACAAAGTTACAATAATCAAGACAGTATGGTACTGGCACAAAAACAGAAATATAGATCAATGGAACAGGATAGAAACTCCAGAGATAAACTCACACACTTGTGGTCAACTTATCTATGACAAAGGAGGCAAGAATATACAATAGAGAAATGACAGCCTCTTCAGTAATTGGTGCTGGGAAAACCAGAGAGCTACATGTAAAAGAATGAAATTAGAACACTCCCTAACACCATATACAAAAATAAACTCAAAATCGATTAAAGACCTAAATGTAAAGCTGGATACTCTAAAACTCTTAGAGTAAAACATAGGCAGAACACTCTTTGACATAAATCACAGCAAGATCTTTTTTGTTCCACCTCCTAGAGTAATTAAAATAAAAACCAAATAAAAAAATGGGACCTAATTAAACTTAAAACCTTTTGTACAGCAAAGGACACCATAAACAAAACAAAGAGAGAATCCTCAGAATGGGAGAAAATATTTGCAAATGAAGCAACCAGCAAGGGATTAATCTCCAAAACATACAAACAGCTCATGTGCATCAATATCAAAGAAACCAAATAACCCAATCAAAAATGGGTGGAAGATCTAAATAGACATTTCTCCAAAGAAGATATACAGATTGTCAACAAACACATAAAAGGATGCTCAACATCACTAATAATTAGAGAAATGCAAATCAAAACTACAATGAGGTATCACCTCACACTGGTCAGAATTGCCGTCATCAAACTATCTACAAACAATAAATGCCGAAGATGGTGTGGAGAAAAGGGAACCTTCTATCCCTGTTGGTGGGAATTTAATTGGTACAGCCACTATGAAGAACAGTATGGAGGTTCCTTAAAAAACTAAAAAAAGAGATACCATATGATCCAGCAATGCCTCTCCTGGGCATATATCTGGAGAAAACCATAATTTGAAAGATACATGCACCCCAATATTCATTGCAACACTAATTACAATAGCCAGGGCATGGAAACCACTGAAATGTCCATCAACAGAGGAATGGACAAAGAAGATATTGTACATATATATAATGGAATATTACCGAGTCATAAAAAAAATGAAATAATGCCATTTACAGCAACATGGTTAGGCCTAGATATTGTCATACTGAATGAAGTAAGTCAGACAGAGAAAGAAAAATATCACATGAAATCGCTTATGTGTGGAATCTTAAAAAATGATACAAATGAACTTATTTCCAAAACAGAAATATAGTCACAGATGTAGAAAACAAACTTATGATTATCAAATGGGAAAGGGCAGGGGATAAATTGGGTGATTGGGATTGACATGTACACATACCATATATAAAGTAAATAACTAATAAGAACCTACTGTATAGCACAGGGAACTCTATTCAATACTCTAAAGACCTATATGGGAAAATAATATAAAAATAGTGGATATATGTATATGTATAACTGATTCACTTTGCTATACACCTGAAACTAATGCAACATGTAAATCAAATATATTCCAACAAAAATTAATTTAAAAAACAAACAGTGTCCCCAGGCTCACCAAAATTTTGGGGCTGCAGATCACAGATGTGAATGCTACAGAGAGGCATCATTTCCCAGAGATTCCATCTACTTCTCCTACTTTTCCTTCTCCCTTTTTATTCAACTTCCATGGCTGTTCACATATGCCTTCTCTGATATCCTTGGTACAGAATTTCAGACAGATTGTTTACTGATTGTTTCTTTCATCCTGACACTTCCTTTCCAGACTTTTATCTCTCCAGTTCCTCCCTCTTTTGCGTCTGTCAAATTCCTATAATAAACCTGTAGTATTACGATGGAAAGAATGGCTCAGGTTTTCTTTTTTTCTTTTTTTTACTAAATTTTCATTGATTCAGTTAATAAAATCAATAAATATATAGGTGATTGGGCGACTTACAACGAAAGGAGCAGGGAGTTAGAACCTGAACATTTTGATCACTTTTACATCAAGAAAATTGTGACAATAAAAAATTATAAATTTTCTGATTTGATGTAGTGTGAGTGGACAGACTACCTATTGAGGCCAGAGGAAAATAATGAATCTAGTCTTACCAAGTCTTTAGATTTAACTTCATGTGTTCAGGAGATATAGAGAATAGTAAAGCAAGGAGCAGGTGTGTTTGCTACCATAAGGAAGAAATCAGGCAATTCTAGAATGTAGAACATTTTTCAAAATAACTGCTGAATTGTTTTCAGCAAGTCAATATCATAAACAAAACAGAGAAAGGAAGAAAGTTCTAGTCTAGATTAAAAGGGACCTAAAGATAATTAGGATACATAATGACAAAAATAATGAGCAAAACATCGTTGGATTCTGATTCAAACAAATTGATTATAAAAAGACATTTTTAGGTAGTTGGGGGAGATTTAAAAATAAATTTATTAGATGATTTTAAGAAACTGTTATTAATCATGTTATATAAATAGTGCTATTGTGGTCATGTAAGAAAATTCTAAAGTCATTTTATATATATATAATGAAATATTTAAGAATGAAATGATATGACATCTATGATTTCCTTTAAAATGCAGAAACAAATATGGGTGGTGTAGGGCAGAAACAATTATGATACATGTAGATGGTGTTGAAGCTGGATGAAGGATTCACAGTGATTTGTTTTGATTTTTTATTTTTCTAATTTTTGTAATTCTTCTAATAAAAATTGAAAAAGTGAAAGAGCATCCTAACAGGTATTGAGTTGCCTATCATTAAAATTTTTAAAGCATTTCCTGGATATTCCATTCTACACATTTTAAATATAGTATCTTGTTATGATGAAGAGCTTGAACTTTGGAATTAGACAATCTGAATTTAATTTACAGCCCATCCCTTCAACTCCCCTCTCTACTGCAATGCACCTCTTGCTAGCTGTATGATCCTAAATAAATAATTTACCTTACTAAGTCTCAGATGGATCAATTGTTAAATTCCTTATATCAAAGAAATATTTATAAAAGGTATTATGAATTTAAGAGCTTAAGCAGAGAGCCTGACTCATAATAAGTAGTCATTAACTATTATTCATACTAAACTAATAACATTTTATTAGTAGTATTATTACTATATTACATGAAAAATTGAAAAAAATATACCTTTAAAATATGCTCTGGAATGTGCCAAACTGCCTGTAAAAAGGTTGGAGTGACTGAATCATGAGATGGCAAGACTTTTCCAAACACAAATACATTGCAACCCTTCCTTGCTGCTCCCCCATCTTTGTATAACCCTCCCACCCACCTTCTGAGTCTTTACATTTGGGTGTTCAAATTTTTTGCTCCTTCAGTGTCTGGTGTACAAAATGACTTCCTGCACCATAGCTCAGACTGGCTCAGTACAACCTTATGTTAATTTGACTCTTCTGCCTTTGCTTCAGGACTTTTTCTTCTGCCTTTGCTTCAGGACTTTTTCCATCAACCACCTCACATTTCATTCAGGGTTTCATGTAGCTCTTGCCACAACCCAATTCCAGATTGCAGTCCTGGAATAAGTAAGTTCTGGAAAAAATGGGTGGTTGAAATGGATAAGTTTTTTTTTTTTTTTTTTTTTTTAATGTCTGAAACATTTATATTAACATATTTCCATACATATTTCCATACAAATACAAATATAAGATTTTTAGAAATTTCATGTAATGTCTGAAACATTTATATTAACATATTTCTATACAAATAACCCAATGAAAGTTTAGTATTAGTTGTTTTGTTTATTTTTTTATACTGCAGGTTCTTATTAGGCATCAATTTTATACACATCAGTGTATACATGTCAATCCCAATCACCCAATTCAGCACACCACCATCCCCACCTCACCGCAGTTTTCCCCCCTTGGTGTCCATATGTCCATTGTCTACATCTGTGTCTCAACTTCTGCCCTGCAAACTGGCTCATCTGTACCATTTTTCTAGGTTCCACATACATGCGTTAATATACGACATTTGTTTTTCTCTTTCTGACTTACTTCACTCTGTATGACAGTCTCTAGATCCATCCACGTCTCAACAAATGACTCAATTTCGTTCCTTTTTATGGCTGAGTAATATTCCATTGTATATATGTACCACATCTTCTTTATCCATTCGTCTGATGATGGGCATTTAGGTTGCTTCCATGACCTGGCTATTGTAAATAGTGCTGCAATGAACATTCGGGTGCATGTGTCTTTTTGAATTACAGTTTTCTCTGGGTATATGTCCAGTAGTGGGATTGCTGGGTCATATGGTAATTCTATTTTTAGTTTTTTAAGGAACCTCCATATTGTTCTCCATAGTGGCTGTATCAATTTACACTCCCACCAACAGTGCAAGAGGGTTCCCTTTTCTCCACACCCTCTCCAGCATTTGTTGTTTGTAGATTTTCTGATGATGCCCATTCTAACAGGAGTGAGGTGATACCTCATTGTAGTTTTGATTTGCATTTCTCTAATAATTAGTGATGTTGAGCATCTTTTCATGTGCTTCGTGGCCGTCTGTATGTCTTCTTTGGAGAAATGTCTATTTAGGTTTTCTGCCCATTTTTGGATTGGGGTGTTTGTTTCTTTGATATTGAGCTGAATGAGCTGTTTATATATTTTGGAGATTAATCCTTTGTCCGTTGATTCATTTGCAAATATTTTCTCCCATTCTGAGGGTTGTCTTTTGGTCTTGTTTATGGTTTCCTTTGCTGTGCAAAAGCTTTGAAGTTTCATTAGGTCCCACTTGTTTATTTTTGTTTTTATTTCCATTACTCTAGGAGGTGGATCAAAAAAGATCTTGCTGTGATGTATGTCAAAGAGTGTTCTTCCTATGTTTTCCTCTAAGAGTTTTATAGTGTCCAGTCTTATATTTAGGTCTCTAATCCATTTTGAGTTTATTTTTGTGTATGGTGTTAGGGAGTATTCTAATTTCATTCTTTTACATGTAGCTGTCCAGTTTTCCCAGCACCACTTATTGAAGAGACTGTCTTTTCTCCATTGTATATCTTTGCCTCCTTTGTCATAGATTAGTTGACCATAGGTGCGTGGGTTAATCTCTGGGCTTTCTATCTTGTTCCATTGATCTATGTTTCTGTTTTTGTGCCAGTACCATATTGTCTTGATTACTGTAGCTTTGTAGTATAGTCTGAAGTCAGGGAGTCTGATTCCTCCAGCTCCATTTTTTTGCCTCAAGACTGCTTTGGCTATTCGGGGTCTTTTGTGTCTCCATACAAATTTTAAGATGATTTGTTCTAGCTCTGTAAAAAATGCCATTGGTAATTTGATAGGGATTGCATTGAATCTGTAGATTGCTTTGGGTAGTATACTCATTTTCACAATGTTGATTCTTCCAAGCCAAGAACATGGTATATCTCTCCATCTGTTGGTATCATCTTTAATTTCTTTCATCAGTGTCTTATAGTTTTCTGCATACAGGTCTTTTGTCTCCCTAGGTAGGTTTATTCCTAGGTATTTTATTCTTTTTGTTGCAATGGTAAATGGGAGTGTTTCCATAATTTCTCTTTCAGATTTTTCATCATTAGTGTATAGGAATGCAAGAGATTTCTGTGCATTAATTTTGTATCCTGCAACTTTACCATATTCATTAATTAGCTCTAGCAGTTTTCTGGTGGCAGTTTTAGGATTCTCTATGTATAGTATCATGTCATCCGCAAACAGTGACAGTTTTACTTCTTCTTTTCCAATTTGTATTCCTTTTATTTCTTTTTCTTCTCTGATTGCCGTGGCTAGGACTTCCAGAACTATGTTGAATAATAGTGGTGAGAGTGGGCATCCTTGTCTCGTTCCTGATCTTAGAGGAAATGCTTTCAGTTTTTCACCATTGAGAATGATGTTTGCTGTGGGTTTGTCATATATGGCCTTTATTATGTGGAGGTAGGTTCCCTCTATGCCCACTTTCTGGAGAGTTTTTATCAGAAATGGGTGTTGAATTTTGTCAAAAGCTTTTTCTGCATCTATTGAGATGATCATATGGTTTTTATTCTTCAATTTGTTAATATGGTGTATCACATTGATTGATTTGCGTATATTGAAGAATCCTTGCATCCCTGGGATAAATCCCACTTGATCGTGGTGTATGATCCTTTTAATGTGTTGTTGGATTCTGTTTGCTAGTATTTTGTTGAGGATTTTTGCATCTATATTCATCAGTGATATTGGTCTGTAATTTTCTTTTTTTGTAGTGTCTTTGTCTGGTTTTGGTATCAGGGTGATGGTGGCCTCATAGAATGAGTTTGGGAGTGTTCCTTCCTCTGCAATTTTTTGGAAGAGTTTGAGAAGGATGGGTGTTAGCTCTTCTCTAAATGTTTGATAGAATTCACCTGTGAAGCCATCTGGTCCTGGACTTTTGTTTGTTGGAAGATTTTTAATCACAGTTTCAATTTCATTACTTGTGATTGGTCTGTTCATATTTTCTGTTTCTTCCTGATTCAGTCTTGGAAGGTTATACCTTTCTAAGAATTTGTCCATTTCTTCCAGGTTGTCCATTTTATTGGCATAGAGTTGCTTGTAGTAGTCTCTTAGGATGCTTTGTATTTCTGCGGTGTCTGTTGTAACTTCTCCTTTTTCATTTCTGATTTTATTGATTTGAGTCCTCTCCCTCTTTTTCTTGATGAGTCTGGCTAATGGCTTATCAATTTTGTTTATCTTCTCAAAGAACCAACTTTTAGTTTTATTGATCTTTGCTATTGTTTTCTTTGTTTCTATTTCATTTATTTCTGCTCTGATCTTTATGATTTCTTTCCTTCTGCTAACTTTGGGTTTTGTTTGTTCTTCTTTCTCTAGTTTCTTTCGGTGTAAGGTTAGATTGTTTACTTGAGATTTTTCTTGTTTCTTTAGGTAGGCTTGTATAGCTATAAACTTCCCTCTTAGAACCGCTTTTGCTGCATCCCATAGGTTTTGGGTCGTCGTGTTTTCATTGTCATTTGTCTCTAGGTATTTTTTGATTTCCACTTTGATTTCTTCAGTGATCTCTTGGTTATTTAGTAACGTATTGTTTAGCCTCCATGTGTTTGTTTTTTTACGTTTTTTTCCCTGTAATTCATTTCTAATCTCATCGCGTTGTGGTCAGAAAAGATGCTTGATATGATTTCAATTTTCTTAAATTTACTGAGGCTTGATTTGTGACCCAAGATGTGATCTATCCTGGAGAATGTTCTGTGCGCACTTGAGAAGAACGTGTAATCTGTTGTCTTTGGATGGAATGTCCTATATATATCAATTAAATCTATCTGGTCTATTGTGTCATTTAAAGCTTCTGTTTCCTTATTTATTTTCATTTTGGATGATCTGTCCATTGGTGTAAGTGAAGTGTTAAAGTCCCCCACTATTATTGTGTTACTGTCGATTTCCTCTTTTATAGCTGTTAGCAGTTGCCTTATGTATTGAGGTGCTCCTATGTTGGGTGCATATATATTTATAATTGTTATATCTTCTTCTTGGATTGATCCCTGGATCATTATGTAGTGTCCTTCCTTGTCTCTTGTAACATTCTTTATTTTAATGTCTATTTTATCTGATATGAGTATAGCTACTCCAGCTTTCTTTTGATTTCCATTTGCATGGAATATCTTTTTCCATCCCCTCACTTTCAGTCTGTATGTGTCCCTAGGTCTAAAGTGGGTCTCTTGTAGGCAGCATATATATGGGTCTTGTTTTTGTATCCATTCAGCCAGTCTATCTTTTGGTTGCGGCATTTAATCCATTCACGTTTAAGGTAATTATCAATATGTATGTTCCTATGACCATTTTCTTAATTGTTTTGGGTTTGTTTTTGTAGGTCCTTTTCTTCTCCTGTGTTTCCCACTTAGAGAAGTTCCTTTAGCATTTGTTGTAGAGCTGGTTTGGTGGTGCTGAATTCTCTTAGCTTTTGCTTGTCTGTAAAGCTTTTGATTTCTCCATCAAATCCAAATGAGATCCTTGCCGGGTAGAGTAATCTTGGTTGTAGGTTCTTCCCTTTCATCACTTTAAGTATATCATGCCACTCCCTTCTGGCTTGCAGAGTTTCTGCTGAGAAGTCAGCTGTTAACCTTATGGGAGTTCCCTTGTATGTTATTTGTCGTTTTTCCCTTGCTGCTTTCAATAATTTTTCTTTGTCTTTAATTTTTGCCACTTTGATTACTATGTGTCTCGGCGTGTTTCTCCTTGGGTTTATTCTGTATGGGACTCTCTGCGCTTCCTGGACTTGGGTGGCTATTTCCTTTCCCATGTTAGGGAAGTTTTCGACTATAATCTCTTCAAATATTTTCTCTGGTCCTTTCTCTCTCTCTTCTCCTTCTGGGACCCCTATAATGCGAATGTTGTTGCGTTTAATGTTGTCCCAGAGGTCTCTTAGGCTGTCTTCATTTCTTTTCATTCTTTTTTCTTTAGTCTGTTCCGCAGCAGTGAATTCCACCATTCTGTCTTCCAGGTCACTTATCCGTTCTTCTGCCTCAGTTATTCTGCTATTGATTCCTTCTAGTGTAGTTTTCATTTCAGTTATTGTATTGGTCATCTCTGTTTGTTTGTTCTTTAATTCTTCTAGGTCTTTGTTAATCATTTCTTGCATCTTCTCAATCTTTGCCTCCTTTCTTATTCCGAGGTCCTGGATCATCTTCACTATCATTATTCTGAATTCTTTTTCTGGAAGGTTGCCTATCTCCACTTCATTTAGTCATTTATCTGGGGTTTTTTCTTGTTCCTTCATCTGGTACATAGCCCTCTGCCTTTTCATCTTCTCTATCTTTCTGTAACTGTGGTTTTTTTTAAAATGGATAAGTTTTTAAGTCCTTTCCAACGAAATGTATAATTTTGTTATATCCTCTAGTCTACCCTTCAGAGAATACCATTACTTCAAAATGCTTTAGAGCAGACTAATCAAAATATATTATTTTATATTTTTAATTTTCTAGAAATTACTTTTTAGTTTATAGAAAGTTTTAATTTTAATTAATCTAGCAAATTTTAACTTTATAAAAGCATTAATTTAAAATATTAAAAAAGCAGATAAAATAATTTTAATAAGATATTTTAATAATATATTTTATTTATTTAACCCAATGTGTTTACAATATATCAAATGATTAATATAAAATGAGATATTTTCTTTTTCTTTTCCATGGGGTTTTTCTTTTTTTTACCAAAAATTAAAGTTTATTACTCCAAGTCAGTATGCCTTTATCAGTGACTCAAAACAGTAATCACGGAACACATAAAAATGGATTCCTTGATATCATTCTAAATATTTAGCATTTTACTATCAATTTACAAAAAAAAAAAGAGAAAATATTTTAAGTTTTCACTTAGTTGATACATTTACACTTTGTGAAATAGAATAAAGTGAAATGTAACTAACATTATTTGTATTTATTTAATAAAGGCATCACATTAAGAATAGTATTGAATTACTGTTTTTGTGTTTCCATTTGTTAAACTAATATTAAATATTATTATAATATTTCAAAGGTAAGCCTCTTCTTCTATGCTTTCTTCTTTCCCCATACTGAAACTCAAATTGCTTCAGGAACATGAACTAGTTTGAAAAATAATATTTTGCTGACACAAATGACAATAATTCAAACATAGATTAAAAAGAAATTTGTTTGTAAAGTAATAATTTAGTGTTTACTGAACCTCTAATTTTCAGAAGGAATTTACATATATATATAAATATATATATATATATATACACACACATAATTGAAGTATAGTTGATTTACAATGTTGTGTTAGTTTCAGTGGTACAGCAAAGTGATTCAATTATACATATACAATTATACATATACTTTTTCAGATTTTTTTCCATTATAGGTTATTGAGTAGAGTTCCCTGTGCTATACAGTAGGTCCTTGTTGCTTACCTATTTTATATTTAGTAGTATGTATATGTTAATCCCAAACTCCTAATTTATCACTCCCCACACCCCATCAACATCCTCTTTCATAACCATAAGTTTATTTTCTATGTCTGTAAGTCTATTTCTGTTTTGTAAATATGTAAATGCATTTGTATCTTTTCTTTTAGCTTCCACATATAATCAATATCATATGATATTTGTGTTTCTCTATCTGACTAACTTCACTTAGTATGATAATCTTTAGGTTTACCCATGTTGCTGCAAATAGCATTATTTCATTAGTTTTAATGGCCGAGTAATACTCCATTGTGTGTGTGGGGGTGTGGGGGTGTATATCTTCTTTTCTCAATTTCTAATTTAAATTTTGCTTTATATTAGAGTATATTTGATTTACAATGTTGTGTTAGTGTCAGGTGTACAGCAAAGAGATTCAGGTGTACATATACATATATTCATTATTTTTCAGATTCTTTTCCCATATAGGTTATTACAGAATATTGAGTAGAGTGCTCTGTGATATACAGTAGGTCCTTTTTGATTATCTATTTTATATATAGTACTGTGTATATGTTAATCCCATACTTCTAATTTATCCCTCCCCCCTCCTTTCCCCTTTGGTAACCACAAGTTTGTTTTCAAAATCTGTCTGTTTCTGTTTTGTAAATAAGTTCATTTCTATTTTTTTTTCAGATTTCACATACAAGTGATATCATATAATATTTGTCTTTGTCTGATTTGCTTCACTTAGTAGGATAATCTCTAGGTCTATCCATGTGACTGCATATGGCATTATTTCATTCTTTATTGTGGCTGAGTAATATTCCAGTGTGTGTGTGTGTGTGTGTGTGTGTGTATGTATGCCTATATATATACCACATCTTCTTCATGCATTCATCTGTAGATGAACATTTCGGTTGCTTCCATGTCTTGGCTCTTGTAAATTGTGCTGCAATGAACACCAGGGTGCATGCATCTTCTCAAATTATGGTTTTCTCCAGATATAGGCACAGGAGTGGGTTTGCATGATCATATGGTAGCTCTATTTTTAGTTTTGCAAGGAACTTCTGTCCTGTTCTCCTTAATGGTTGTGCCAATTTCATTCCCACCAACAATGTAGGAAGGCTCCCTTTTCTCCACACCTTCTCCAGGATTTATTGTTTGTAGACTTTTTGATGATGGTCATTCTGACCTGTGTGAGGTGATACCTCATTCTACTTCTGATTTACATTTCTCTAATAATTAGTGATGTTGAGCATCTTTTCATGTGCTTTTGCCATCTGTATGTCTTCCTTGGAGAAATGTCTATTTAGATTTTCTGCTCATTTTTTGATTGGCTTGTTTGTTTGTTTTTGATATTGAGCTGCGTGAGCTGTTTGAATGTTTTGGAGATTGATCCCTTGTTTGTTGCTTCATTTGCAAGTCTTTTCTCCCATTCTGTGGGTCGTTTTTTTTTGTTTTGTTTTGTTTCTGGTTTCCTTTGCTGTGCAAAAGATTTCAAGTTTAATTAGGTCCCATTTGTTTATTTTTGTTTTCATTTTCATTACTCTAGGATGTGGATCCAAAAGGTTCTTGCTGCAATTTATGTCAAAGAGTGTTCTGCCTATGTTTTCCTCTAAGGATTTTATAGTATCTGGTCTTATATTTAGGTGTTTAAAAATTTAGAGTTTATTTTTGTGTATGGTGTTACAAAATATTCTAGTTTCATTCTTTTACATGTAGCTGTCCAGTTTACCCAGCACCACTTATTGAAGAGACTGTCTCTTCTCCATGGTATATTCTTGGCTCTTTTTTATTCAAACATCTTCACTGCAGTATAATTGCTTTACAATGGTGTGCTAGTTTCTACTTTAGAACAAAGTGAATCAGCTATACATAAACGTATATCACCATATCTCCTCCCTCTTGCATCTCCCTCCCACCCTCCTTATCCCACCCCCCTAGGTGGTCACAAAGCACCGACCTGATCTCCCTGTGCTGTGTGGCTGTTTCTCACTAGCTATCTATTTTACATTTGGCAGTGTATATGTAAACATGCCACTCTCTCACTTCGTCCCAGCTTACCCTACCCACTCCCCGTGTCCTCAAGTCCATTCTCTACATCTGTGTCTTTATTCCAGTCCTGCCCATAGGTTCTTCAGAACTTTTTTTTTTTTTAGATTCCATATATATGTGTTAGCATACAGTATTTGTTTTTCTCTTTCTGACTTAATTCACTCTTCATGACAGACTCTAGGTCCATCCACCGCACTACAAATAACTCAATTTCGTTCCTTTTTATGGCTGAGTAATATTCAATTGTATATATGTGCCACATCTTCTTTATACACTCATCTGTCAGTGGGCATTTAGGTTGATTTCATGTCCTGGTTATTGTAAATTGAGCTGCAATAAACACTGTGGTACATGACTCATTTAGAATTATGGTTTTCTCAGGGTATATGCCCAGTAGTGGGATTGCTGGGTCCTATGGTAGTTCTATTTTTAGTTTTTTAAGGAACCTCCATACTGTTCTCCATAGTGACTGTATCAAGTTACATTCCCACCAACAGTGCAGGAGTGTTCCCTTTTCTCCACACCTTAACCAGCATTTATTGTTTCTAGATTTTTTGATGATGGCCATTCTGAACAGTGTGAGGTGATACCTCATTGTAGTTTTGATTTGCATTTCTCTAATGATTAGTGATGTTGAGCATCCTTTCATGTGTTTCTTGACAATCTGTATATCTTCTTTGGAGAAATGTCTGTTTAGGTGTTCTGCCCATTTTTGGATTGGGTTGTTTGGTTTTTTGATATTGAGCTGCATGAGCTGCTTGTAAATTTTGGAGATTAATCCTTTGTCAGTTGCTTCATTTGCAAATATTTTCTCCAATTCTGAGGATTGTCTTTTCATCTTGTTTATGGTTTCCCTTGCTGTGCAAAAGTTTTAAGTTTCATTAGGTCCCATTTGTTTATTTTTGTTTTTATTTCCATTTGTCTAGGAGGTGGGTCAAAAAGGATCTTGCTGTGATTTATGTCATAGAGTGTTCTGCTCTAAGAGTTTTCCTCTAAGAGTTTTATAGTGTCTGACCTTACATTTAAGTCTTTAATCCATTCTGAGTTTATTTTGGTGTAAGATATTAGGGAATTTCATTCTTTTACATGTAGCTGTCCAGTTTTCGTAGCACCAATTCTTCAAGAAGCTATATTTTCTCCATTGTATATTCTTGCCTCCTTTATCAAAAATAAGGTGACCATATGTGCATGGGTTTATCTCTGGGTTTTCTATCCTGTTCCATTGATCTATATTTCTGTTTTTGTGCCAGTACCATGCTGTCTTCATTACTGTAGCTTTGTAGTATAGTCTGAAGTCTATGAGCCTGATTCCTCCAGCTCTGTGTTTTTTCTCAAGATTGCTTTGGCTATACGGGGTCATTTGTGTTTCCATACAAATTGTGAAGATTTTTGTTCTAGTTCTGTGAAAAATTCCATTGGTAGTTTGATAGGGATTGCATTAAATCTGTAGATTGCTTTGGGTAGTATAGTCATTTTCACAATGTTAATTCTTCCACTTCAAGAACATGGAATATCTCTCCATCTGTTTGTATCATCTTTAATTTCTTTCATCAGTGTCTTATCGTTTTCTGCATACAGATCTTTTTTTCTCCTTAGGTAGGTTTATTCCTAGGTATTTTATTCTTTTTGTAGCATGATAAATGAGAGTATTTCATTAATTTCTCTTTCAGATTTTTCATCATTACTGTATAGGAATGCAAGAGATTTCTGTGCCTTAATTTTGTATCCTGCTACTTTACCAAATTCATTGATTGGCTCTAGCAGTTTTCTGGTAGCATCTTTAGGATTCTCTATGTATAGTGTCATGTCATGTGCAAACAGTGACAGCTTTACTTCTTCTTTTCCGATTTGGATTCCTTTTATTTCTTTTTCTTCTCTGACTGCTGTGGCTAAAACTTCCAAAACTGTCTTGAATAATAGTTGTGAGAGTGGACAATCTTGTCTTTTTCCTGATCTTAGAGGAAATGGTTTCAGTTTTTCACCAGTGAGAACGATGTGGGCTGTGGGTTTGTCATATACAGCTTTTATTATGTTGAGGTAAGTTCCCTCTATGCCTACTTCCTGGAGGGTTTTTATCATAAATGTGTGTTGAATTTTGTCAAAAGCTTTTTCTGCATCTACTGAGATGATCATATGATTTTTCTCCTTCAATTTGTTACTATGGTTTATCACAGTGATTGATTTGCATATAGTGAAGAATCCTTGCATTCCTAGGATGAACCCCACTTGATTACAGTGTATGATCCATTTAATTTGCAGCTGGATCCTGTTAGCTAATATTTTGATGAGGATTTTTGCATCTATGTCCACCAGTGATATTGGCCTGTAGTTTTCTTTCTTTGTGATATCTTTGTCTGGGTTTGGTATCAGGGTGATGGTGGCCTCATAAAATGAGTTTGGGAGTGTTCCTCCCTCTGCTGTATTTTGGAAGAGTGTGAGAAGGATAGGTGCTACCTCTCTCTAAATGTTTGATAGAATTCGCCTGTGAAGCCATCTGGTCATGGGCTTTTGTTTGTTGGAAGATTTTCAATCACAGTCTCAATTTCAGTGTTTGTGATTGGACTGTTTATATTTTCTATTTCTTCCTGGTTCAGTCTCGGAAGGTTATGCTTTTCTAAGAATTTGTCTGTTTCTTCCAGGTTTTCCATTTTATTGGCATATAGTTGCTTGTAATAATCTCTCATGATCCTTTCTATTTCTGCAGTATCAGTTGTTGCTTCTCGTTTTTCATTTCCAATTCTATTGATTTGAGTCTTCTTTTTTTTCTTGATGAGTCTGCTAATGGTTTATCAATTTTGTTTATCTTCTCAAAGAACCAGCTCTTAGTTTCATTGATCTTTGCTACTGTTTCCTTCATTTCTTTTTTCACTTATTTCTGATCTGATCTTTATGATTTCTTTCCTTCTGCTAAAATTGGGGTTTCTTTGTTCTTCCTTCTCTAATTGCTATATGTGCAAGGTAAGGTGTTTATTTGAGATGTTTCTTGTTTACTGAGGTAGGATTGTACTGCTATAAAATTGTCTTTTAGAACAGCTTTTTCTGCCTCCTGTAGGTTTTGTGCCATCGTGTTTTCATTGTCATTTGTTTCTAGTCATGGTTTGATTTCTTCTTTGATTTCTTCACTGATCTTTTAGTTATTTAGTAGCATAATGTTTAGCCTCCATGTGTTTTTGCATTTTTTACCGATTTTTTCCTGTAATTGATACCTAGTCTTATAACATTGTGGTTGGAAAAGATACTTGTTACAATTTCAGTTTTCTTAAATATACCAAGGCTTGCTTTGTGATGCAAGAAATGATCTCTCTTGGAGATTGTTTCATTGGCACTTGAGAAGAAAGTGTATTCTGTTGTTTTTGGATGGACTGTCCTATAAATATCAATTAAGCCCATCTTATTTAGTGTACCATTTAAAGCTTATGTTTCCTTATTTATTTTCATTTTGGATGACCTGTCCATTGGTGAAAGTGGGGTGTTAAAGTCCCCTACTATGACTGTGTTACTGTCGATTTTCCCTTTTATGACTGTTAGCATTTGCCTTACGTATTGAGGTGCTCCTTTGTTGGGTGCATAAATATTTACAATTGTTATATCTTCTTCTTGGATTGGTCCCTTGATCATTATGCAGTGTCCTTCTTTGTCTCTTGTAATAGTCTTTATTTTAAAGTCTATTTTGTCTGATATGATAATTGCTACTCCAGCTTCCTTCTGATTTCCATTTGCATGGAATATCTTTTTCCATCCTCTCACTTTCATTCTGTATATGTCCCTAGGTCTGAATTGGGTCTCTTGTAGACAGCATATATATGGGTCTTGTTTTTGTATCCATTCAGCCAGTCTATGTCTTTTGGTTGGAGCATTTAATCCATTTACATTTAAGGTAGTTATCAATATGTGTGTTCCTATTACCAATTTCTTAATTGTTTTGCATTTGTTGTTGTAGGCCTTTTCCTTCTCTTGTGTTTCCTGATTAGGGAAGTTCCTTTAGTTTTTGTTGTAAAGCTGTTTTGGTGGTGCTGAATTCTCTTAGTTTTTGCTTGTCTGTGAAGGTTTTATTTTCTGTGTCGAATCTGAATGAGATCCTTGCTGTGTAGAGTAATCCTGGTTGTAGGTTTTTCCCTTTCATCACTTTAAATATGTCCTGCCACTTCCTTTTGGCTTGCAGCGTTTCTGCTGGAAGATCAGCTGTTAGCCTTATGGGGATTCCCTTGTATGTGATTTGTTGCTTGTCTCTTGCTGTTTTTAATAGTTTTTCTTTGTATTTATTTTTTGATAGTTTGATTAATATGTGCCTTGGTGTGTTTCTCCTTGGATTTATCCTGTATGGGACTCTGTGCTTCCTGGACTTGATTGACTATTTCCTTTCCCATATTAGGGAACTTTTCAACTATAATCTCCTCAAATATTTTCTCAATCCCTTTCTTTTTCTCTTGTTTTTGTGGGACCCCTATAATTCGAATGTTGGTGTGTTTAATGTCCCAGAGGTCTCTGAGACTGTCCTCAATTCTTTTCATTCCTCATTATTTATTCTGCTCTGTGGTAGTTATTTCCACGATTTTATCTTCCAGGTCACTTATCCATTCTTCTGCCTCAGTTAGTCTGCATTTGATTCCTTCTAGAGACTTTTTAATTTCTTTTATTGTGTTGTTCATGACTGTTTCCTCTTTAGTTTTTCTAGGTCCTTGTTAAACGTTTCTTTTATTTTCTCCATTTGATTTCCAAGATTTTAGATCATCTTTACTATCCTTACTCTGAATTATTTTTCAGGTAGACTGCCTGTTTTCTCTTCATTTGTTTGGTCTGGTGGGTTTTTACCTTGCTCCTTCATCTGCTGTGTGTTTCTCTGTCTTTTCATTTTGCTTAACTTAATGTGTTTGGGGTCTTCTTTTTGCAGGCTGCCTGTTTGTAGTTCCCATTGTTTTTGATGTCTGCCCCCAGTGGCTAAGGTTGGTTCAGTGGGTTGTGTAGACTTCCTGGTGGAGGGGACTGGTGCCTGTGTTCTGGCGGATGAAACTGGATCTTGTCTTTTTGGTGGGCAGGACCATATCTGGTGGTGTGTTTTGGGGTGTCTGTGAACTTATTTTGGTTTTAGGCAGCCTCTCTGCTAATGGGAATGGTTGTGTTCCTGTCTTGCTAGTTGTTTGGCAAACGCTATCCAGCACTGTAGCTTGTTGGTCGTTGAGTGGAGCTGGAGCTGGAGATCTCTTGGAGACCTTTTTCCATCTGATATTACGTGGAGTCAGGAGGTCTCTGGTGGACCAATGTCCTGAACTTGGCTCTCCCAACTCAGAGGCACAGGCCTGACACCCAGCCAGATCCCCGAGACACTGTCAGCATACGGCTTGAATTCACACAGAGTTCCGTGCTTGGCTGAATTAGGGGAGTGTGCTAGTATTCCCAAGACATCACTGAATTATTTTCAAAAGGCACAAGGGTAGGGGAAGGGGCATGGTGAGAGGGGGCAGGAGAGATTTTGAAATTGAAGTGGGAAGGAGGAGGGATCAGGAAAAAAGAAGTGGGGGCAGGAAGACAGGAGGAGGGAAAGGCAAGAAATGGAGAATAAAATGAAAAGAAGAGAAGGGAGACAGTTGGCGGGGGTGGGGATCTGTCTCCTGCCCACAGAGTGGAAAAGAAATATCTGACAATTAGAAAGAGAACTCACACACATGACCCCCAGTGGAGTCAGACAGAGACGAGAAGACTGGAGCTGTCTTCAAAAGAGCAAGAAATGACTCTTTTGTCATAGATTAACTGACCATAAGTGCATGGGTTTATTCCTTTGCTTTCTATCCTTTTCCATCAATCTATATTTCTGTTTTGCTGCCAGTACCATACTGTTTTGATGACTGTAGCTTCATAGTATAGTCTGATGTCAGGAAGCCTGAGTCCTCCAGCTTCTTTTTACATTCTCAGGATTTTTGTTTAGTCCTGTGAAAATGTCCTTGGTAATTTGATAGGGATTGCATTGAATCTGTAGATTGCCTTGGGTAATACAGTCATTTTGACAATATTGCTTCTTCAAATTCAGGAACACGGTGGTTCTATCCATCTGTTTGTGTCATCTTCATCAGCATCTTATAGTTTTCAGAGTATAGGTCTTTTGCTTCCTTGGGTGGTTTATTCCTAGTTATTTTATTCTTTTTCCATGAAATGGTAAATTGGATTGTTCCCTTAATTTCTCTTTCTGATCATTCATTTTTATTGTATAGAAATGCAAGAGATTTCTTTGTATTAATTTTCTATCCTGCAACTTTACCAAATTCACTGATGAGCTCTAGTAGTTTTCTGGTAGTATCTTTCAGATTTTCTATATATAGTATCACATAATCTGTAAACAGTGACAGTTTTACTTCTTCTTTTCCCATTTCAATTCTCCTTATTTCTTTTTCTTCTGTTTCCCATGGCTAGGACTACTATAACTATATTGAATAATATTGGTGAGAGTGGACATCCTTGTCTTTTTCCTGATCTTAGAGGAAATGCTTTCAGCTTTTCACCATTGAGTATGATGTTAGCTGTGGGTTTGTCATATATGGCTTTTATTATGTTGAGGTATGCCCACTTTCTGGAAAGTTTTTATCATAAATGTGTGTTTCATTTTGTCAAAAGATTTTTCTGCATCTATGGAGAGAATCATACGGTTTTTATTCTTTAATTTGTTAATGTGGTATATCACACTGATTGATTTGCAAATATTGCAATTCTTTGCATCTGTTGGATAAATCCCACTTGATCATGGTGTATAATCCTTTTAATGTATTGTTGGATTTGGTTTGCTAGTATTTTTTTGAAGATTTTTGTATCTATGTTCATCAGTGATATTGGTCTGTAATTTTTGTGTTTTTTTGTGGTGTTTGTCTGGTTTTGTTATCAGGGTGATGGTGGCCTCATAGAATGAGTTTGGGAGTGTTCCTCCTCTGCACTTTTTTGGAATAGTTTCAGAAGAAGCATTTATAATTATGTAATATACTTTATCTTAGTTAAATATAGATGGCTTTCTCTAAACCTATTACTGTATACCTAATATTAATGTCTTCTTGAAAAGGAAACTAAGACTACTATAATAAGCACCATATTTTATGCATATTTCATACTCAGTCACTTAAAATTTATAATGTATGTTGCTAAAACATTTATTCAATATTGATAGCTTATTTTATACCACTTCTAGTTGTTATTACAAATATACTAAATGTCTAAAATGCATAAGCTCTTTATATCAACATTCACTTAATGTTAATGCTTTCTGAAACACTCATGTAATAATAATAACCACCTCACATTCAAAATCATTTATAATCCCCTTTTACAATGAGCTGCTGATTCATCAAAAGCAATATATCATTATATCAAAATTACTGTACAACATATGCTGAGAAAAAAAGCATAAGTGACCGTCTGCTCCATAAATTAAAATTATGACTTGATTGAACATGATTTCTATCCTATAGTACCCACTTGGTGAGCCAGGCGTCCTTGGATCCTCCTTTTCTATTATTTTGATTACCACACCAATACCAGAATGACAAAAAGACTGACAACCATTTTTTCCCCAAATGTTAGATTCTTGGGTAAAAGTTAATGATGGGACAAAGATGAAATAAATGGTTTGGAAGTATTTATTATGTTATCCCAAAACACTGCTAGAAGACTAGCTATAAGCAACAAAATGGTTAGGTGTTTATAATACAAAGGAGAATAGGATATGACCACAGTGTTTGGGGTCGATCACAGTGATTAAGGTAGATCTAACATCAAAATGAAGCAGTAGTTAGTTAGTATCATAGTTATAAAGATATGATACATGTTACTACTCAGAACTATTGGAATATAGAGAAGAAATAAGACAAACTTCTCTATGAAAGTGGAGTCTGGATGCAGAGGGGAGATGATATTCAAACTTGGTTTTGAAAAATAATAAAAATAGTTTTCTGGTTTGTTCAAAAATGACAACTCATATATAGTTAAAACAGGGAGAATAGGAAAGGAAACTAATAAGAGACAAACTGGATAGTTTAGCTGGTGCCAGAAAGTAAGTAGTTTTAGGTGTCCCACTAAGCATTTTATCCTGCCAAGGGATTGAAATTCATGATTTTAAAGTATATGAGTAACATGCTTGGAGCTCTGTGTTTACGTTTATGATAACTGGTAATATGGAGGAGAATGTGTTGGAGGGAAGATGGATCAAATACAATAATGTGAGGAGAAGTGGTAGGGCATAAACGAGATGTAGTCCACAGATGCATATGATGTAGACATATTTTGATACAGGCATTAGATTATTTAATAAGAATACATGAAAACATTACTTTGGAAATATAAGAGAAATCAGATTGTGAGTCAGAAAAAAATCATGTTTTTTCTTGTCTGAACAATGCTCATTGTTCTTTGTAATGTTGATGACAATAACATAAATGAGAAAGATAAAGAATGCAGGATATTCATGTACTAGGAGAGCATACTTGTGATGGAAACAGACTTCTATGCCAAAGATTTTGATATTTTATTTTTCACAGTCCTTCCCAAGTGATAATCCACTTTGGATTAATTGCTTCCAAAACTGTGTTTTAAATGTTGAAGCTGTAGTGAAATAATTAATTATGTGACCATTTATCATATCATGCTTTAATGCCAAACATACAACAGGAGCAATGAGTATATATCAATGTGTCAATTGTAATTGAGCAGTGATGCCCCTGTTTATTATACTTTTAAACAACTTTCAAACACCTGGCAGCCACAATAATTTTTCTTTGAATGTTTTCTGTATTGATATCAGGCTGGCTTTGAGAGCCCAAAGATTAGAGACTATTAAACACATTTATGATCAGAGATGCAGGGGTTAACTCCAACCTGTCATAAATACAGGACAGGTTTTTATCAACCTCAGTATTATTAAAATTTTGGCATAGATAATTCTTCACTGAAACAGGTGTCCAGTGTATTGGAAGATGTTTGGCAACATCCCTGGCCTCTACCCACTATGTGTCTGTAGCACTCATCTATAGTTGTGACAACCAAAAATATCTCCAGACTTTGCCCAGTATTGCCACTGATAAAAGGTAAGACATACCTTCGCTTGAAAGTTGCACCAGTGAAGTAACCCATCATGTGGCCTACCACTAATTATTGAATTTCAAAGTAAACAGTTGCAAACAAAATTACAGAAGATCACCCAAAGTAATATTAGCCAGAACTAAACCATGAATATATGGGAATATATTTTAGCTTTTTTCCCATCAGTAAATGTGTTCATTTAACCCTCATTTCCATCTATTCATCTGGATCAGTGGCACAATTAACTCTGCTATCTTGCTAGAGTAGTCAAAAACACATTTTGGGATAGCTTCAACATGGCAGAGGAGTAAGATGTGGAGATCACCTTCCTCCCCACAAATACATCAAAAATACATCTACATGTGGAACAACTGGAACAGAACACCTACTGAACGTTGGCAGAAGATCTCAGACTTCCCAAAAAGCAAGAAACTCCCCACGTACCTGGGTAGGGCAAAAGAAAAAAGAAAAAACAGAGACAAAAGAATAGGGATGTGACCTGCACCTCTGGGAGGGAGCTGTGAAGGAGGAAAAGTTTCCATACACTAGGAAGCCCCTTCACTGGCAGAGATGGTGGGTGGGCAGGGGGGAAGTTTTGGAGCCATGGAGGAGAGCACAGCAACAGGGGTAGAGAGGGCAAAGTGGAGAGATTCCCACACAGTGGATCACTGCCAACCAGCTCTCACCAGCCTGAGAGGCTTGTCTGGTCACCGCTGGGGCAGGTGGGGACTGGGAGCTGAGACTTGGGCTTCAGAAGTCATACCCCAGAGAGAGGACTGGGGTTGGCTTCATGAACACAGCCTGAAGGGGGCTAGTGTGCCACAGCTATCCAGGAGGGAGTCCAGGAAAATGTCTGGAACTGGCTAAGAGGCAAGAGACCATTGTTTCGGGTGCATGAGGAGAGGGGTTTCAGAGCACTGCCTAAACGAGCTCCAGAGATAGGCGTGAGCCACGGCTATCAGCGCGGACACAAGAGACGGGTATGAGACACTAAGGCTGATGCTGCGGCCAACAAGAGGTCTGTGTGTAAGTACAAATCACTATCCACATCTCCCCTCCCGGGAGACTGTGCAGCCCACCAGTGCCAGGGACAACTTCCCCAGGAAAACACACATCATGCCTCAGGCTATTGCAACGTCACTCCAGCCTCTGCTGCCACAGGCTCACCCCGCATTCTCTACCCCTCTCTCCCCCTGACCTGAGTGAGCCAGAACCACCTAATCAGCAGCTCCTTTAACCCCATCCTGTCTGGGCAGGGAAGAGATGCCCTCAGGCGACCTACAAGCAGAGGCAGGACCAAATCCAAAGCTGAACCCCAGGAGCTGTGCAAACAAAGAGGAGAAAGGGAAATCTCTCCATGCAGCCTCAGGAGCAGTAGATTAAATCTCCACAATCAAACTGATGTACCCTGCATCTGTGGAATACCTGAATAGACAACAAATCATCCCAAAATTGAGGCGGTGGACATTGGGATCAACTGTAGACTTGGGGTTTGCTTTCTACATCTAAATTGTTTCTGATTTTATGTTTATCTTAGTTTAGTATTTGGAGATTATTATCACTGGTAGATTTGTTTATTGATTTGGTTGCTCTCTTCCTTATATATCTATATATATTTTTTCTTTTTTCTCCTTTTGTGAGTGTGTATGTGTATGCTTTTTGTGTGATGTCTGTATAGCTTTGCTTTTACCATTTGTCCTAGGGTTCTGTCTGTCTTTTTTTTTTTTTTAGTAGAGTTTTCAGTGTTTGTTATCATTGGTGGATTTGTTTTCAGTTTAGTTGCTCTCTCTTTTTTTATTACTTTTTTATTTTTATAAATTTCTTTAATTTTTTTTATTGTAATAACTTTATTTTACATATTTTTTCTTTCTTACTTTATTTTTTTCTCCTTTTTCTTCTGAGCTAGTTGACTGACAGATTCTTGGTGCTCTAGCCGGGTGTCAGACCTGAGCCTCTGAGGTGGGAGATCCGAGATCAGGACATTGGTCCACCAGAGACATCCTGACCCCATGTAATATCAAACAGTGAATGCAATCTCAGAGATCCCAATCTCAATGCTAAGACCCAGCTCCACTAAATGACCAGCAAGCTACAGTGCTGGACACCCTATGCCAAACAACTAGCAAGAAAGGAACACAACCCCACCCATTAGTAGAGAGGCAGTCTAAAATCAAAATAAGTTCACAGACACCCCAAAACACACCACCAGACGTGGTCCTGCCCAACAGAAAGACAAGATCCAGACTCATCCACCAAAACACAGGCACTAGTCCCCTCCACCAGGAAGACTACACAACCCACTGAACCAACTTTAGCCACTGGGGCAGATACCTAAAAAAAGGGAACTACAAACCTGCAGCCTGTGAAAAGGAGACACCAAACACAGTGAGTTAAGCAAAATGAGAAGACAGAGAAATAAACAGCAGATGAAGGAGCAAGGTAAAAACCCACCAGACCAAATAAATGAAGAGGAAATAGGCAGTCTACATGAAAAATAATTCAGAGTAATGATAGTAAAGATGATCCAAAATCTTGGAAATAGATTGGAGAAAATACAAGAAACATTTAACAAGGACCGAGAAGAACTAAAGAGCAAATAAACAAGGATGAAAAACACAATAAAAGGAATTAAAAATTCTCTAGATGTAGTTAATAGCACAATAACTGAGGCAGAAGAACAGATCAGTGACCTGGAAGATAAAATAGTGGAAATAACCACCACAGAGCAGAATAAAGAAAGAGGAATGAAAAGAATTGAGGGCAGTCTCAGAGACCTCTGGGACAACATTAAAGGCACCAACATTCGAATTATAGGGATCCAAGAGGAAGAAGAGAAAAAGAAAGGGACTGAAAAAATATTTGCAGAGATTATATATGAAAACTCCCCTAATATGGGAAATGAAATAGTCAGTCAACTCCAGGAAGCACAGAGAGTACCATACAGGAAAAATTCAAGGAGAAACAGGCCAAGACACATTAATCAACCTATCAAAAATTAAATACAAAGAAAAACTATTAAAAGCAGTAAGGGAAAAGCAACAAATAACATACAAGGGAATCGCCATAAGGTTAACAGCTGATCTTTCAACAGACACTCTGCAAGCCAGAAGGGAGTGGCAGGACATATTTAAAGTGATGAAAGAGAGAAACCCACAACCAAGATTACTCTACCTAGCAAAGATCTCATTCAGACTCGATGGAGAAATTAAAACCTTTACAGACAAGCAAAAGATAATAGAATTCAGCAACACCTAACCAGCTTTACAGCAAAACCTAAAGGAACTTCTCTAGGCAAGAAACACAAGAAAAGAAAAAGAACAACTATAACAAACCCAAAACAACTAAGAAGATGGTAATAGGAGCACACATATCGATAACTACCTTAAATGTAAATGGATTAAATGCTCCAACCAAAAGACATAAAATGGCTGAATGGATACAAAAACAAGACCCATATATATGTTGTCTACAAGAGACCCAGTTCAGACCTAGGGACACATACAGACTGAAAGTGAGGAGATGGAAAAAGATATTCCATGCAAATGGAAATCAAAAGAAAGCTGGAGTAGCAATTCTCATATTAGACAAAATAGTCTTTAAAATAAAGACTATTATAAGAGACAAAGAAGGACACTACATAATGATCAAGGGATAAAACCAAGAAGAAGATATAACAATTGTAAATATTTATGCACCCAATATAGGAGCACCTCAATACATAAGGCAAATACTAACAGCCATAAAAGGGGAAATCGACAGTAACACAATAATAATAGGGGACTTTCCCACTCCACTTTCACCAATGGACAGATCATCCAAAATGAAAATAAATAAGGAAACACTAGCTTTAAATGATACATTAAACAAGATGGACTGAATTGATATTTATAGGACATTCCATCCAAAAACAACAGAATACACTATCTTGAATACTCTATCTTCTCAAGTGCTCTTGGAACATTCTCCAGGATATATAATATCTTGTGTCACAAATCAAGCCTCAGTAAATTTAAGAAAATTGAAATTGTATCAAGTATATTTTCCAACAACAACGCTATGAGACTAGATATAAATTACAGGAAAAAATCTGTAAAAAATACAAACAAAGGGAGGGTAAACAATACATTACTGAATAACCAAGAGATCACTGAAGATATCAAAGAGGAAATGAAAACATATCTAGAAACAACTGACAATGAAAAACACAACAACCCAAACCCTATGGAATGCAGCAAAAGCAGTTCTAAGAAGGAAGTTTATAGCAATGCAATCCTAACTCAAGAAATAAGAAATATCTCAAATAAACAACCAAACCTTACACCTAAAGCAACCAGAGAAAGAACAGAGAAACCCCAAAGTTAGCAGAAGGAAAGAAACCATAAAAATCAGATCACAAGTAAATGAAAAAGAAATGAAAGGAACAATAGCCAAGATCAATAAAACTAAAAGCTGGTTCTTTGAGAAGATAAAAAATATTGATAAAACACTAGCCAGACTCATCAAGAAAAAAAGGGAGAAGACTCAAATCAATAGAAATGGAAATGAAAAAGCAGAAGTAACAACTGACACTGCAGAAATACAAAGGATCATGAGAGATTACAACAATCAACTCTATGCCAATAAAATGGACAATGTGGAAGAAATGGACAAATTCTTAGAAAAACACAACCTCCTGAGACTTCACCAGGAAGAAATTGAAAATATAAACCAACCAATCACAAGCACTGAAATTGAGACTGCGATTAAAAATCTTCCAACAAACAAAAGCCCAGGACCAGATGGCTTCACAGGTGAATTCTATCAAACATTTAGAGAACAGCTAAAACCTATCCTTCTGAAACTCTTCCAAAATATAACAGAGGGAGGAACACTCCCAAATTCATTTTATGAGGCCACAATCACCCTGATACCAAAACCAGACAGATGTCACAAAAAAAGAAAACTACAGAGCAATATCACTGATGATCATGGATGCAAATATCCTTACCAAAATACTAGCAAACAGAATCCTACAGAACATTAAAAGTATCATACCCCATGATCAAGTGGGGTTCATCCAAGGAATGCAAAGATTCTTCAATATATGCAAATAAATCAATGTAATAAACCATATTAACAAATTGAAGGAGAAAAACCATATGATCATCTCAGTAGATGCAGAAAAAGCTTTTGAGAAAATTCAACACTGGTTTATGATAAAAACTCACCAGAAAGTAGGCATAGAGGGAACTTACCACAATATAATAAAGGCCATATATGACAAACCCACAGCCAACATTGTTCTCAATGGTGAAAAACTGAAACCATTTTCACTAAGATCAGGAAGAAAACAAGATTGCCCACTCTCACCACAATTATTCAACATGTTTTTGGAAGTTTTAGCCATGGCAATCAGAGAAGAAAACAAATAAAAGGAATCCAAATTGGAAAAGGAGAAACAAAACTCTCACTGTTTGCAGATGACATGATATGATACATAGAGAAACCCAAAGATGCTACTGGAAAAATACTAGAGCTAATCAATGAATCTGTTAAAGTAGCAGGATATAAAATTGATACACAGAAATCTCTTGCATTCCTATACACTAATGATGAAAAATATGAAAGAAAAATTAAGGAAACACTCTTTTTACCACTGCAACAAAAAGAATAAAATACCTAGGAATAAACCTACCTAAGGAGACGAAAGACCTGTATGCAGAAAACAATAAGACACTGATGAAGGAAGTTAAAGAGGATACAAACAGATGGAAAGATATACCATGTTCTTGGATTGGAAGAATCAACATTGTGAAAATGACTCTACTGCCCAAAACAATGTACAGATTCAAAGCAATCCCTATCAAACTACCAATGGCATTTTTTACAGAAGTAGAACAAAAAATTTCACCATTTGTATGGAAACACAAAAGACCCCAAATAGCAAAAGCAATCTTGAGAAAGAAACACAGAGCTGGAGGAATCAAGCTCCCTGACTTCAGATTATACTACAAAGCTACAGTAATCAAGACAGTATGGTACTGGCACAAAAACAGAAATATAGATCAATAGATCAGGATAGAAAACCCAGAGATAAACAAACACACATATGGTCACCTTATCTTTGATAAAGGAGGCAAGAATATATAATGGAGAAAATACAGCCTCTTCAATAATTGGTGCTGGGAAAACTGGACAGCTACATGTAAAAGAATGAAGTTAGAACACTCCCTAACACCATACATAAAAATAAACTCAAAATGGATTAAAGACCTAAATGTAAAGCCAGACACTATAAAATGCTTAGAGGAAAACTCTTAGAGCAGAACACTCTATGACATACATCACAGCAAGAATCTTTTTGACTCACCTCCTAGAGAAATGGAAATAAAAACAAAAATAAACAAGTTGGACCTAATGAAACTATAAAGCTTTTGCACAGCAAAGGAAATCATAAATAAGATGAAAAGTCAGCCCTCAGAATGGGAGAAAATATTTGCAAATGAAGCAACAGACAAAGGATTAATCTCCAAAATATACAGGCAGCTCATGCAGCTCAATATCAAAAAGTGAAACAACCCAATCCAAAAATGGGCAGCAGATCTAAATAGACATTTCTCCAGAAGATATACAGAATGCCAACAAATAAAAGAAAGGCTGCTCAACATCACTAATCATTAGAGAAATGCAAATCAAAACTACAATGATGTATCACCTCACACCAGTCAGAATGGCCATCATCAAAAAATCTGCAAACAATAATTGCTTCAGAGGGTGTGGAGAAAAGGGAACCCTCTTGCCCTTTTGGTTGGAATGTAAGTTGATACAGTTGCTATGGAGAACATTATGGAGGTTACTTTAAAAACTACAAATAGAACTACCATAGGACCCAGCAATCCCACTACTGGGCATATACCCTGAGAAAACCATAATTCTAAATGAGTCATGTACCACAATGTTTATTGCAGCTCAATTTACAATAACCAGGACATGAAATCAACCTAAGTGCCCACTGACAGATGAGTGTATAAAGAAGATGTGGCACATATATACAATTGAATATTACTCAGCCATAAAAAGGAACGAAATTGAGTTATTTGTAGTCAGGTGGATAGAACTAGACACTGTCATACAGTAATTCAGAAAGAGAAAAGCAAATACCGTATGCTAACACATATATATGGAATCTTAAAAAAAAAAAAAAAAGGTTCTGAAGAACTTAGGGACAGGACAAGAATAAAGACGCAGACATAGAGAATGGACTGGAAGACACGGGGAGGGGAAAGGGTAAGCTGGGATGAAATGAGAGTGGCATGGACATATATACGCTACCAAATATAAAATAGATAGTTAGTGGGAAGCAGCCACACAGCACAGGGAGATCAGCTTGGTGATTTGTGTCCATTTAGAGGGGTGGAATAGGGAGGGTGGGAGGGAAATCCAAGAGGGTAGAGATATGGAGATATATGTTTATGTATAGCTGATTCACTTTGCTATACAGCAGAAACTAACACACCATTTTAAAGCAATTATACTCCAATAAATATGTTAGAAGAATGACAAAAAAAAAAACCCCACGTTTTTAAAATCCATAAATCCTTTGCTAACTAAGCATATTCTGTTTCCATATTCAAATAGATTTCTACTAAGACTAAATTCAGATTAGTGTGAAGATTTTATCTCCTCTAATTCTCCCACCTTACACATTTGTAAGCCCTAACTTGTTTTCTCTTTATCTGCTAGCAGAAAAGGGGTAAAATTTGAGTAACTCTGCATGTCTAGACTAAGAACTTTGAGTTTAGATAAAAGACTATAACACCTAAATTGATTAATTTGAAGGTGGAAAAAATATAAATTGTACATTGAAGAATGAGAAATAACTAATTGGATTATAGAGTAATGGTGGAACAAAAATGTGAAGGGTGATTCACTGAATTTAAAAATCATTCGTCACATGTACTCAGTCTACTGGACTATTACCATAAAAGGAAGGGAAAGAACGAAACCTGAAAAGCAAGGATAGGGCTATGTGCAACATGGAGTTGAGGGAACAGCATAATTTTCAAATCCTGGATCTTCTGATTTCTAGCTGAGCTTCTGGCTAAGTTACTGAAACTTTCTGGGTCTCAATTTCTTCAGTATGGGATGCTATCATTTACTTTCACAATTGATTGTGCCATTATAGCAATAATAATAGTTCACACTTATCCATAACTCCTATATGCTACACAAGTTCTGTAAATAATCTATATATTATCTCAATTAATATTAAAGACAACCTCATGAGGTTGGTATTATTATTAACACTGTTCTACAGAAAAAGAAACAGAAGCAAAGAAAGGTTGCATATAAGTAATGAAACTGATTTAAATTTAGTCAATATGACTTTAAAAAAGTAACTCTGAAAGTTGCAATATGCTAAAAAGGAACGAAATTGGGTCATTTGTTGAGACGTGGATGGATCTAGAGACTGTCATACAGAGTGAAGTAAGTCAGAAAGAGAAAAACAAATATCGTATATTAACGCATATATGTGGAACCTAGAAAAATGGTACAGATGAACCGGTTTGTAGGGCAGAAATTGAGACACAGATGTAGAGAACAAACGTATGGATACCAAGGTGGGAAAGCCGCGGGGGGGGTGGGGGGGTGGAGATGGAGGTGGTGGTGTGATGAATTGGGCGATTGGGATTGATATGTATACACTGATATGTATAAAATTGATGACTAATAAGAACCTGCTGTATAAAAAAATAAATAAAATTAAATTAAAAAATTTAAAAAAAAGAAAGTTACAATATGCTTTCATAAAGAACTAAAAGAAATGTCTTACACATAGTTGCTTAAGAATACACAATAGTTCTCTGCCTTAAACTTAATATTTGAAGACAAGAGAAATAATAAATTTAACTAAATATGTGAAAAAAACTCAGAGATAATGTCAGTGAAAGTCCATGCCTGCTAGTAAGCCTATAAACCAAATTCATCATCCCTTTCTTCCCCCTCTAGCCAACCAATGTCTGGTGATTCTCCTCTTCTTGACAATCTCCTTGGGCACTGCCTTATTTCAGGTTCATAAGTTTTTGCTCAATTCCAATAACGTTTGCATATTGCTGCCAGAGATTTCTAAACCAAAAACCTTACCGTGCTAATGCCTTCCTTAAACATCCTTCAGGAGTTTCCTTTGGCTTCTGGGTTAAGTATAAATAACTCTTTTCATTTAGCAACACTTAGTTAATTTGAAGATTCACATACCCTTAGACCCAGTAATTTCATACTCATATATTCTAGATAAACTCTTGCACATATCTATCAGGGGAATTTACAAAACATTCAGTTTAACATTGTACCAGTGAAAAATGGTAAATGATTATGTATTTTAGATCTTTTTGCTTCCTTTAATTAGTTAACAGTCTCTTTAAAAATGAATAACTAAAACTAAGCCTAGTAACAAAGGGCCACTGTGAGTTGATCCTTACATATCTTTCCAGTACTACATACTGACAATCTATTGATGCTAACCCTCCAGTCATGATGAACCATATACAGCTTTCTGTACATATTACTCTCTCTTTTCTGTATGGTCTACATAAGGCCACCATCCTTTCTATTCACCTTACTCCTGCTAATTGTTAAGGCTCAGCTCAGTGTCCTTTTACTCCAGGAATTTTTTCCTTAAAGTCTTTAGTCTGGATAATGACTATGTTCTGATTTCTCATAGCATCATTTCTACTTCTGTGTCAGTTCTTAATTAACTTTGCTTACGTTATAAAACCAGTGGAGGTTGGCAAGGGGCCTCTGCTCATTACAGGTATTTAGAAACCCAGATAATGGATGCTATAGCTGTACCATTGCAATCACTGTGTCATTTGGACACATTTCTGTGTCCAATAAAGTGACATGGTAGATCATGGCCTGGCTCTTTGGACTTCTAAACAGAAGTGGTTAAAGTCACTTCCATTCACATTAATTGACTGAAGCAACTCAGATGATCTCTACTAAATTCAAAGGCAGTGGAAAGTATAAGACTTACAATGTGGTTAAACGGTGAGAACTGATATGTGTGAGATTTGTGAAGAGTCCTCATGCCTACAACTACAACAGCATTTTTCCATTTCTATTATAATGAATTATTTCTCCCCTGACAAGAATTCTTCTCTTAATCATCTCAGTGTGTCTATCACCTTATGTAGATACATTCAAAATAATACTTGTTGTCTCAATAAGTGTACAGGACCTCACTAAATTGTGCTACCTTTAGATTGGTAATACAGAAAGTAATATTTGTGAGTGAACATTAGCATTTCATTATTGGCTTGTTTTCTAAACATATCTTGCTTGATTGACTGTATGGTTATGAATCCATAATTTTTCAGAGCAGTCCATATTTAGTTCAGCTTTCCCACAAAGGAATACCTGTCAGGTATTTGCTGGAAAGTGATAAATCAGGTCTATCTATTGTAGTGGTTTGTCTGTTATCTAAGGGTAGGAGTGTCAGTTTCTTTCGTTTTCTTGGTATAGATATTCACTGTAAAAATCCACACTTCAGAAAGTTTATCCAAGCTGATTGTTCACTCAAGATCATAAGGATCTATCCCTCTTGAAAATGGTTTACCTATTTATCATCCAAAGAATAATGATAATGGCAATACAATTTTTCCTAAGATATCATATATATATATATATATATATATATATATATATATATATATATATTTCTTCTTATATACTTCTTCCTTTTAATAACAATTAATTTATTATGTTGAGAGGTGAGAAGGAATGTATCAGGTATTTCCTTTTTTCCTTTCTCCTTCAGAATTATATCTACTTTTGCATCTCACTATTTTAACATTCTAAGGAATTTATGGAACTTGAACTAAGCACTCTTGTCACAGGTAACTGATCTAGTGTGTAACATCTTATTAAATATAAATAATAAAAATAAATTTGTATATTCATATTGAAAGTCAAATCTGTCACCCACATTTACAAAGGCACAACACAGTTGCATTCTAAACTCTTTCACTATTTACAAGCATTTTAGCATGATCCCATTAATCTAGCAGTAAATCCTATTAACTATACCTTAAAAACGTAATCAGAATTAACTACTGCTCATAGTTTTCATTGCTCCCTTTCATGGTCCAGGCCACAATCTTCTGAACTATTTCAACAGTCTCAGTGTGTTCAACAGTTCTCAGTGTGGTCCTTTTAAAATGCAGCTCAGTAAAATTACAATCATATCAATCCTGTGCTTGAAATCCTCCAATGTCTGTCATTCTCATTCAGAATGAAAAACAGTCCTCAGCATGGCACTCAAGGTCTTACATTACCTTGCTCCTGGCTAACTTCCCAACTACTACCATTCTCCTGGCCACCATTCTGTTTTCTTGTTTTCCATTCAGTGCAACTTTTATGCTCTTGGTCTAGGGACTTTGTGTCTGTGTTTCCCCTACTTTGGATACTCCTCTCCTTATCAAATGATTAGTTCCCTCTCTTCCTAAAAATATTTGCTCAACACTCACATTTTGTGAGGGAACCTCTCATATAACATTATCTGATACTGAAATATCAAGACATTCTCTATACTTTTATTCAGCTTTTATTATCATCTGATATGATAGTATATAGTGTTTTGTATATATATACATACATATACATTTATAAATATTTTACATATACATATAAATATAAAAATAAACAAAAATATTATTTGCCTGTCTTCACTAAAATAAAGATACATAAGGCAAGGATTTTTTGTTTTGTTTTGTTTTGTTTTGTTTTTCACATGTACCTAGAAGGCAGCCAAGGGCATCATAAGTATTGAAAAAATATTTGTTTAAATGCATAAATGAGTGGCTAAATAAACTCTTATAGAGTAGATGGGTCAGGATGTTCTTCTCGAGGTATTTCTCTTGGTCCTTTGTACTGTCATTCCTTACACATATCATAACTTGCTACTTATATCAATGAATGAATTTGAAAGTGTACCAGGGATATAATTTTATCACTGGTCCTGCCTTAATCAAGAGCCCTTCCTATGCACAGAAAATCAGTAACCTGCCTTCTTTCCTCCCTTCCTTCTTTTCCATTCACTCACTATGGGAATTAAAACTTCTATGATTTTCTGATCAATGTGATTTAGGCTACCTTCCTGGGAATATTCTTTTGTACTTAGTGCTGCAGCATTCTGAGTTTTTACTATAGTGTGTGCATGGGTAGTAGCCTAGAATATTGCTACCTCAGCACTGTGAGATGCCTTATATAGTATGCCGTTCATCAGTGATTCTGAAACTGTGAAGGAAGCTAGTGGGTCAAGCTTTGGTTTTGGTTAAGATCTTGATCAAGCAAACAGGGGAGAATTATCAGACAGCAAACATAAGGGGGAAATTCATAGACACAAGAGCTATAGCTGGTGTATGGTTCTTCCATAGCCTATTGCATTCTAAAATAGCACACAGGAGTTTATCAAGACAGAATGTCAAAGTTTTGGAAAGGACCACTGGCTCTTGAGTTGTGAAAATTTTAATCTGCTTGATTAGGAAGGCACAAACTCCACCCCAGTCAGCATAATCAGTAGCTTGAATACAAGTCTTGTGGTTACAGCAGTATGAAGTTGTGGAATTTCAGCCTCTGACCTTCAGTTGGAACACCAATCACTTCTCTGATATGATCAAGAGTCTAGGGCATCTACTAGTGACTATGTGATGTGGTTTTCTGCCCTGACCTGCTACCAAAGCATTCTACCAGGAATGACTCTCTTAATCACTAAATTGTTTCTGGTTTCACTGAGTAAGCCTCATTTCCTAAAACGGTGTGCTCTGCAGGAGGCCAACTTCGCTCCCCTGGGAGATTAGGTTCTGGGATCAGTCTTGGGCAATTTAATCCTTATATTTCACTTTGCTTAATCACTTTTCTATATTATTTTCTTTTATCACTTTAGCTGAGAGTATTTAGGAGGCTCATCTGGCTATTAATATTGAGAGAGGTTCCATAATCTCATAATAAATCATGTATTGTCCAGCCTGTGCTTTGCGGTATCATAGTCTCTAAACATTTTAGGCTTATCTCCATGCTATTTTTAACTCTCTGATCTCTGGATCTTTATATTTTTACTGAACACATGTAAATATGAAGTTCACTATGTGTGATGCACTCTTTTAAGTGTTTTATAGTTACTGACTCATTCATCTCTTATAACAACTTTATGGTATAAGTACTATCATCATTCTTACTTGGCAAATGAGAAAAGTAGGACACAGGAGTTGAAACAACTTCCCCATAGTTCTAAAACTAATAAGTCCATAAGTTGACCTGATTATTTATAGCCTTATTATCTTGTCTACTAGTTTATTGATATTTCATTAATTAGTTCTCCATCTAAAAAAATTCATATATAAATTTAATTATAACAGTTTTACCCACTTTTTAAGAAGGATAAATTTTCCTCAAAGTCCACCAGGGTCAGTCACGATTCTTGTCTTAAATCTCCCATCGTAATTTGGTTTTGTGAATTTACACATGGATTTTCAGATTCAGAAAAAACATTTTATTTTCCAAGCATGAAAAGATTGTGTTTCCCTTAGCTTAGTTTTTAGACATGTAACTACAGAGAGATTATGAAGATTTGTACCAACACGGGGTCACCAGTATGGAGGTAGAATAAAATGCTGGAAAATACGTATGCAAGAACTTTCCTAAAATTAATTATTTTCTTAGTTCTCCCAGAGATCTGCCCATCTGGAACAGGAGACCTAAAAGCTGTTTGGAAAGAAGATAAAGATTTTACTGGTGTCATAATTCCACACTAGCTTAAAAAACATTTTCTAGAATATGGTATCTAGTTAACAATATTGGCTAAATGCCATTAAATTATACTACTGATATGAATATCTACTATTGTTATGTAGAAACTTCCAAATATGAAATCCATTTAACATTTCTGAAAAGGTAGAATTTAATATATTAACTTTTAATTTATTCTTTTTTTTTAACATCTTTACTAGAGTATAATTGCTTTACAATGGTGTGTTAGTTTCTGCTTTATAACAAAGTGAACCAGCTATACATAAACATATATCCCCATATCTCCTCCCTCTTGCATCTCCCTCCCACCCTCCCTATCCCACCTTTCTAGGTGGTCACAAAGCACTGAGCTGATCTCCCTGTGATATGTGTCTGCTTCCCACTAGCTATCTATTTTACATTTGGTAGTGTATATATGTCCATGTCACTCCCTCACTTCGTTGCAGCTTACACTTCCCCCTCCCCATGTCTTCAAGTTCATTTTCTACGTCTGCATCTTTATTCCTGTCCTGCCCCTAGGTTCTTCAGAACTTTTTTTTTTTTTTTGAGTCCATATATATGTGGTAGCATACGGTATTTTTCTCTTTCAACTTACTTCACTCAGTATGACAGACTCTAGGTCCATCCAACTCACTACAAATAACTCAATTTTGTTTCTTTTTATGGTGGAGTAGTACTCCACTGTATATATATGCCACATCTTCTTTATCCATTCATCCATCAATGGACACTTAGGTTGCTTCCATGTCCTGGCTATTGTAAATAGAGCTGCAATGAACATTATGGTACATGACTCTTTTTGAATTATGGTTTTCTCAGGGTATATGCCCAGTAGTGGGACTGCTGGGTCATATGGTAGTTCTATTTTTAGTTTTTTAAGGAACCTCCATACTGTTCTCCATAGTGGCTGTATCAGTTTATATTCCCACCAACAGTGCAAGAGTGTTCCCTTTTCTCCACACCCTCTCCAGCATTTTTAATTCATTCTTAACTAATTTCTCTTCCAGCATTGAATAAGAACAGATGTGTTTTGACTATCATTGTTTACAAAAATATTAATTCAGTCATACAGTTTGATATTTCAATAGCTTTGATAAGAAACTTTTACGTGTTCAGCTCCCATAACTGATCTTTTCTTAATTGGAGTTTATCAAGTATTTCTATTATATTCAGATTTATAGCTCAAGCAAAGTAACATATCTGGATTTAAATTATAATTTAATGTCTTTGACTTCTGAAAATTAAGATGAAGTAAATTAGTTTAAAAACACATATTTAGAATCCATGTGTATTTCCTATTGAGTTGCAGCAATATATAAACTGTTGCAGCAAAACCTTGTTTGGCCCATTGCTTTGGATCAATAAAAAGCTACATTACCTTTTTAACAAAAAAGATTCCTCATCCGAGGGATCAGACCAGGCATTTGAAAAGACCACCCCATCCTTTTTGTTTAACTCAGTCAGTGAGTGCTTTAGATGGTGATATTCAATGCCAGAATGTCTAACTTTCAATCAGGAAATAAAATTAGACACTTCCAAGGTTCTGTGATCCCCAGCCCAGACTCTAAAATCACCTACATGTTTATATTGCAAATTTCTGAGTCTTCAAAACAAAATTCATTTTAAATGACTCAATTATAAATTACCTAAAGTCTGTCATACAGAGTGAAGTAAGTCAGAAAGAGAAAAACAAATACTGTATGCTAACACATATATATGGAATCTAAAAAAAAAAAAAAAAAGGTCATGAAGAACCTAGGGGCAAGACGGGAATAAAGACACAGACCTACTAGAGAATGGACTGGAGGGCACGGGGAGGGGGAAGGGTAAGCTGGGACAAAGTGAGAGAGTGGTAGTGTATATATGGACATATATACACTACCAAATGTAAAATAGATAGCTAGTGGGAAGTAGTCACATAGCACAGGGAGATCAGCTTGGTGCTTTGTGACCAGCTAGAAGGGTGGGATAGGGAGGGAGGGTGGGAGGGAGGGAGACGCAAGAGGGAAGAGATATGGGGATATATGTATATGTATAACTGATTCACTTTGTTATAAAGCAGAAACTAACACACCATTGTAAAGCAATTATACTCCAATAAAAATGTTAAAAAAAATTACAGAAAGAAAAAATATATATATAAATTACCTTTAAAGAAAGCTTAAAGATCAGATAAAATAATACATTAAACACTGCTGTGAATGTGACCAAAGAGAAACACATTTTTGTTCTTGAATCATCCAGTAAAACTTTTACAGTTGAAATATAGTTTACGTACAATATTATGTTGGCTTCAGGTATACTACATAAATATTTGACATTTGCATACATTATGAAATGGTCACCAAGATAATTGTAGTAACCATCTGTCTCCATACAAAGTTAATAAAATATCATTGACTATATTCCTTATACTGTATATTACATGGCTATGACTTATTTATTATATAACTGGAGGTGCATACCTTTTAATCCCTTTCACCTTTTTCATGCCCCCCACCCTTTTGACAACCACCTATTTGTTCTCTGTATCTATCAATCTGTTTTCATTTTGTTGGTTTATTTTTTTTAAGATTCTATGTAAATGAAATCATACATTGTCTTTCTCTGCTTGATATTTTATTTTAGTTAGGATAATACCCACTAGATCTATCCATGTTTTCTGCAAATGGCAAGACTTTATTTTTTTAACGGTTGAGTAATATTCAATTGTATATAGATACTACCATACTTTTATCCATCATATAAAATTTTGATTTTTATTTTTTGAGGAAACTCCATACTATTTTCCATACTGGCTGCACTAATTTATAATTCCAAAACAGTGTAAGAGGGTTTCTTTATCTCCACATCCTTGCAAACACTTGTTATTTGTGTTCTGTTGATGATTCTGACATGTATGAGGTGGTATCTTATTGTGGTTCTGATTTGCATTTTCTTTATGATTATTGATGTTGAGCATCTTTTCATGGGCCTGCTGGTTATCTGTATCTCTTCTCTGGAAAAATGCCTATTCAGGTCCTCTGAATAGACTTTTTTTTTTGGCTGCATCAGGTCTTCATTGCTGCGCATGGGCTTTCTCTAGTTGCAGTGAGTGGGGATACTCTTCATTGCAGTGCACATGCTTCTCATTGAGGTGGCTTCTCTTGTTGTGAAGCATGGGCTCTAGGTGTGTGGGCTTCTGTAGTTGCAGTACACAGGCTCAGGAGTTGCAGCACACAGGCCCTAGAACATGAGGGCTTCAGTAGTTGTGGCACGTGAGCTCAGTAGTTGTGGCTTGTGGGCTCTAGAGTGCAAGCTCAGTAGTTGTGGTACATGGGCTTAGTTGCTCCATGGCATGTGGGGTCTTCCCAAACCAGAGATTGAACCCGTGTCCCCTGCTTTGAGCCACCAGAGAAGTCCCTCTGACCATTTTTAATTTTTTTTGTTTTTTGATGTTGAGTTGTATGACTACTTTGTATATTTTGGATATTAAACCCTTATCAATAAATATTGTTTACAAATATCTTCTCCCATTCAGCAAGCTGTCTGTTTTGTTGATAGTTTTCTTCACTGCACAAAAGCTTTTAAGTTTGATGTAGTCAGATCTATTTATTTTTGCTTTTGTTTCCCTTGTCTAAGGAGACAGATTCAAGAGAAATATGACTAAGATCAATGTGAAAGAGCATACTGCCTTTGTTTTCTTCTTTCAGTTTTATGATTTCAGGTCTTACATTTTTCTTTAATCCATTTTGAGTTTATTTTTATATACAATGTGAAAGAGTAGTCCAGTTTGATTCTTTTGTATGTACCTGTCCAGTTTTACCAAAACCATTTATTGAGGGGCCTTTTTATTTGCCCATTGTATATTCTTGCCTCCTTCATCATAGACTAATTGACCATACAAATGTAGGTTTGTTTCTGGGCTCTCTATTCTGTTCCATTGTTCTATGAGCCTGTTTTTGTGCAAGTACCATACTGTATTGATTATTGTAGCTTTTTAATATAGTTTTTAAAATTTATTTATTTTGGTTGCACCACATCTTAGTTGTGGCAAACAGGCTCCTTAGTTGCAGCTCACTGGCTCCTTTAGTTGTGGCAAATGTACTCCTTAGTTGCGGTCAGTGGGCTCATTACTTGTGGCTAACGGGCTCCTTAGTTGCAGGTCACTGGCTTCTTAGTTGTGGCACACATGCTCCTTAATTGAGGCCGGTGGGCTCCTTAGTTGTGGTACGCAGGCTCCTTAGCTGTGGCAAGCGAACTCTTAGTTGCATCATGCATGTTGGATCTAGTTCCCTGACCAGGGATCGAACTCGCATCCCCTGCACTGGAAGGTGAATTCTTAACCACTGCACCACCAGGGAAGTCCCTTAAGTATAGTTTTGAATCAGGGGGTGTGATACCTCCAGCTTTGTTCTCCTGTCTCAAGATTGTTCCATCTATTGAGGACTCTTGTGTTTCCATACAAATTTTAGCATTATTTGTTCTAGTTCTCTGAGAAATCCCATTAGTATTTTGATAGGGATTGCATTGAATCTGTAGATTTCCTTGGATAGTGTGGGCATTTTAACAATACTAATTCTTCCAATCCATGAGCATGGTATATCTTTCCATTTTTTTGGTGTTGTCCTCAATTTCTTTCATCAGTGTCTTATAGGTTTCCAAGTACATGTCTTTCACCTCCTTGGTTAGGTTTATTCCTTGGTATTTTGTTCTCTTTGATGTGACTGTAAATAGTAATGTTTTCTTAATTTTTCTTTCTAATAGTTTTCTGTTAGTGTGTAGAAATACAACAGATTTCTGTATGTTAATTCTGTATCTTGCAACTTTACTGAATTCTTTAATAGTTTTGATGGTTTTTTGCTGGTGTCTTTAAGATTTTCTATATATAGAATCATATCAGCTGCAAAGAGTAAACAGTTTTATTTCTTCCTTTCCAATTTGGATGCCTTTTATTTCTTTTCCTTTACTGATTGCCCTGGCTAGGACTTTCAATAATACGTTGAGTAAAAGTGTTTAGAGTGGTCATTCTTGTCTCATTCTTGATCTTAGAAGAAATGCTTTCAGCTATTTACTGAGGAGTATGATGTTGGCTGTGGTTTTGTCATATATGGTCTTTATTATATTAAATTATGTTCCCTCTATATCTACTATGTTGAGATGGTTTGTTTTAAATCATAAATGGATGTTGAATTTTTTCAAAAGCTTTTTGTGCATCTATTGAGATGATCATATGATTTTTATTCTTCAATGTCTTATCACATTTATTGATGTGTGAATATTGACACATCTTTACATTCCGGGAATAAATCCCAATTTATCCTGGTGTATGATCCTTTTAATGATTGTTAAATTCAGTTTGATAATATTTGCTGAAATTTTTGCATCTATTTTCAGGTATGTTGGCTAGTATTTTTAAAAACAAAGAAAATTTGTGGTGTCTGTGTCTGATTTTGGTATTATGTAAATTCTGGACTTGTAGAAAGAGTTCAGAAGCATTTTTTCCTCTTCAATTTTTTTTTTGGAATACTTTGAGATAGATAGTTGTTACCTGCTCTTTCAATGCTTGGTGAAATTCACCTGTGAAGTCATCCAGTCTTGGACTTTTGTTGGCTAAGAGTGTTTTGATTACTGATTCAGTTTCATTACTGGTAATTGGTCTGTTCATATTCTATTCCTTTCTGATACAGCTTGGAGCATTGTATGTTTCTTGGAATTTATTCATTTCTTTTAGGGTTGCCATTTACTGGCATGTTTCTAGGGATTTATCTATTTCTTTAAGGTTTCCCTTATTGACCTATAATTGTTCATTGTACTCTTTTATGATCCTTTGCATTTCTGTGGTGTTGATTGTAATTTCCCTTGTCCTTTTCTGATTTTCTTTATTTGGGCCCTATCTCTTTTTGTCCTGATTAGTTTAGCTAAAGTTTTATTAGTTTTGTTTATCTTCTCAAAGAACCAGTTATTAGTTCATTGATTTTTTTCTCTATTTCATTTATTTCTGCTTTGATGTTTACTATTTATTTTCTTCTACTAATTTTGGCTTTTTCTTTTTTTCTTTTCCCAGTCCATTAAGGTGTAAGGTTAGGTCTTTTATTTTCGAGATTTTTTCTTGTTTCCTGAGGTAAGCTTGTATCACTATAAATTTCCACTTAGAACTGCTTTGCTGCATCAAATAGATCTTGCATCATTGCTTTTCCATTTTCATTTGTCTCTAGGTATTTTTTATTTCCTTTTTGACTTCCTCAGTGACCCATTTTTGTTTAGTAGCATATTGTTTGGCCCCCATGTGTTTGCCATTTTTGCAGTTTTTTTCTTATGGTTGATTTCTAGTCTAATACTATTGTGTTTGGAAAAGGTACTTGATATGACTTTAATCTTAAATTTACTGAGACTTGTTTTGTGGGCTAGTATGTGATCTATCCTGGAGGATATTCCATGTGCACTTAAAAAATGTATATTATGCTGCTTAGATATAATATTTTTATATATTAAGTCCATCTGGTTCAATGTGTTATTTAAGGCCAGTGTTTCCTTATTGATTTTCTGTCTGGATGATCTGTCCAATGATGTAAGTGGGGTGTTAAAATCCCCTACTATTACTGTATTACTGTCAATTTCTTCCTTAATGTTTGTTAATATTTGCTTTATATTTAGGTGCTTTTATGTTGTAACTATATATATATTTACAATTGTTAAATTTGTTGGATTGATCCCTTTATCATTATGTAATGTCCTTCTTTGTCTCTTGTTACAGTCTTTGTTTTAAAGTCTATTGTGTCTAATTAAAGTATTGCTACACCAGGTTTCCTTTTATTTCCATTTGCATGGAGTACTTTTTCTAATATCCTGAATTAAGTCTGTACAGGTGAGTACAGTGAGACATGAGTGAGTCACCTGTAGGCAGCATATTTTTGGGACTTGTATTTTTATTTATTTAGTCATCCTATGTGTTTTGATTAGAGCATTTAGTTCATCTACATTTAAAGTAACTAGTGACAGATATGTAGTTATTGCCACTTTGTTAATTGTTTCATGGTTGTTTTTGTAGTTCTTTTTTGTTCCTTTCTTCTTTGCTCTCTACCTTTGTGATTTTATGACTATAATTTGTATTATGTTTGAATTCCATACTCCTTTTTTGTATTTAGCTATTTTATTTAGGTTTACCATGAACAAATATTTTCCTTCATTCTGTGGGTTGACTTTTTGTTTTGTTTATGGTTCCTTCTCCTGTGCAAAAGATTTTAAGTTTAATTAATTCCCATTTGTTTATTTTTGTTTTATTTTCATTACTCTAGGAGGTGGATCCAAAAAGATATTGCTGAGATTTATGTCAAAGGGTGTTCTGCCTATGTTTTCTTTTAAGAGTTTGATAGTATCTGGTCTTCCATTTAGATCTTTAATCAATTTTGAGTTTATTTTTGTATATGTAGTGTTAGATAATGTTCTAATATTATTCTTTTACATGTAGTTGTCCAGTATTCCAAGCACCACTTATTAAAGAAACTGTCTCTTCTCCATTGTATATTCTTGCCTCCTTTGTCATAGATTAATTAACTATAAGTTCATAGGTTTATTTCTGGGTTCTCTATTCCGTTCCATTTATCTTTATGTCTGTTTTTGTGCCAGTACCATACTGTTTCAATTACTGTATCTTTGTAGTATAATCTGAAGTCATGGATTCTGATTCTTCCAGGTCTGTTTTCTTTCTCAAGATTGTTTTGGCTTTTGGGGGTCTTTTGTGTTTCCATACAAATTTTTTTTTAAAAATTGTTCAAGTTCTGCGAAAAATGCCATTGGAATTTTGATAGGGACTGCATTGAATTGGGTAGATTGCCTTGGGTAGTATGATCATTTTAATAATATTGATTCTTCCAATCCAAGAATACTGTGGAGCTTTCCATCTGTGTCATCTTCAATTTCTTTCCTTAGTGTTTTCTAGTTTTCAGAGTACAGGTCTTTTGCCTCCTAAGGTAGGTTTATTCCTAGGTATTTTATTATTCTTTGATGCAATGGTAAATGGAATTGTTCTACTAATTTCTCTTTCTGATCATTCATTGTTAGTGTATAGAAATGCAAGAGATTTCTGTGTATTAATTTTGTATCCTGCAACTTTATTGAATTCATTGATGAGCTCTAGTAGTTTCCTGGTAGCATCTTTAGCATTTTCTATGTATAGTATCATGTCATCTGCAAACAGTGACAGATTTACTTCTTCTTTTCCAATTTGGATTCCTTTAATTTCTTTTTGTTCTCTGATTGCTATGACTAGACTTCAAAAACTATGTTGACTAAAAGTGGCAAGATTGGGCTTCCTTGTCTTCTTCCTGATCTTAGAAGAAATGCTTTCAGCTTTTCATCATTGAGTATGATGTTAGCTATGAGTTTGTCATATATGGCCTTTATCATGTTGAGGTATGTTCTCTCTCTGCCCACTTTCACATTTAATGTTTTGACATCATATTTTACATCTTTTAGTTTTGTGTATTTCTTAACTACTTATCATAAATATGGTTGCTTTTGCCACTTTTGTGTTTTTAAAGTTTTTACCAGCTTCATAAGTGGTTGGTCTACCACCTTTGCTCTATATTTTCCTTTACCATTGGATTTTTTTTTCCTTTTGTAAGTATCATATTTCTAATTTTGGTCTTGTGTTTTCCACTTAGAGAAGTCACTTTAATATTTCTTGTAAAGTCAGTTTAGTGGTGCCGGACTCTTTAAGCTTTTGCTTGTCTGTAAAACTCTATCTCAGTTTCAATCTGAATGTTATCCTTGCCAGGTAGAGTATTCTTGGTTATAGAGTTTTTCTTTTTATCACTGAATATATTGCACTGCTCTCTTCTGGACTGCAATGTTTTTGTTGAAAATCAAAGCTTGGTCTTATAGGAGTTCCTTTGTACATAACTAGTTGTTTTCCTCTTGCTGCGTTTAAGATTCTATCTTTATCATGATTATTTGCCATTTTAATTATAATATATTTTGGTGTGGACCTCTTTGGTTTCAAGTTCTTTGCGACTCTCTTTGTTTCCTAGAGCTGGATCTTTGTTTCCTTTCTCAGATTAGGGATGTTTTTAGCTATTATTTCTTCAAATACACCACTATTTGTCCCTTTCTTGCTCTCTTCTCCTTCCGGGACCCTTATAACATGTTAGTGTGCTTGATGTGTCCCAGAAGCATTTTAAACTATCCTCATTTATTTTTTTCTGTTCAGCTTGGGTGATTTCCACTACTTTGCCTTCCAGTTTTCTGCTCTGTTTCTCTGTATCATCTAATCTATATTTTATTGAAGTACAGTTGATTAATAGTGTCATATTAGTTTCAGGTGTACCACATAGTGACTCAATATTTTGCAGATTATACTCCATTATAAGTTATGACAAGAAAATGACAGGCTATAATTCCCTGTGCTATATAGTATATCTTTGTTGTGTTCTAGTGCATTTTTAATCTCAGTTATTGTATTATTCAGCTGTTTGATTCTTCATATATTCTAACTCCTGTTAAAATTGTCACTTTGTATTCATCCATTCTTTCCCCAAGTTTGTTGAGCTTCTTTATGATTGTTACCTTGAACTCTTTATAGGGTAGATTTCTTATCTCCATTTTGTTTAGTTCTTTTTCTAAGGTTTTGTCTTCTGCCTTCATTTGCAATGTATTCCTCTATCTCCTCATTTTGCCTCTCTGTGTTTACTGTATATATTAAGTAGGTCAATTACATTTCCTGATCTTGGAGAAGTGGTTTTATGTAGGAGATGTCCTATGGGACCCAGCAGCACACTCCCATCTATATGCTCTGGTGTTGCCCCTTATGTGGGTTGTGTGCACCCTTCTGTTTGGTGCTGACTACTGTGGGCATGTTGGTTGTCAGGGCAGGTTCCTGGCCCTTTTGATGGCAGAACCTGCCTTGTGGGGTGGCTGCTGGCCCACTGGTGGTGGTGGCAGCTGGCTGTGGGATTCAGGGGGCCAAGTGTTGGTGCCAGCCTGCTGGTGGAGGGCCGCATCCTGGGGTAACTGGCTGCACATTTTGGGGGGGACCCTGGCTGATACTGGCTTATTGACAGGTGGTGCCATGTCCCTGGCTGGCTGGTTGCAGGGTCCAAGTGAGCCCAGGGCTTGTGCTTCCTTGCTAATGTGCAGGTCTGTGTCCTGAAGCACCTGGCTGTGGTAACTGAGGGGGCCTATGGCTTGTGCTAACCCACTGGTGGGTGGGCCCATGGGGACCCAGGGCTGATGATGAACTGCTTGTTGGTGGGTAAGTCCCCAGCATTAATAGGCTAGGGAGAGAACTCCAATATGGGGCTTGTCAGCTCTAGTGTCCTTGTGGTATATGATCTTACTGAAATTGCTTATACCAGCATCTCCATCCCCAGGAGAGTCCTATTTGCCTCCTGTATCTTTGAGAGAACTCTAATATCAGCAAGTGGGTCCGACCCAGCCTACTTTTAAATTTCTCCCTCTCCACTAGGACTCAAATAATGTGAAATTTTGCATGCACCCTTTAAGAGTGGAGTCTCTGTTTCCTACAGCCCTCCAATTTTCTATACACAAGCCCCACTGACCTCAAAGCCCAATGTTCTGGAGGCTCTTTTTTCCAGTGCAGGACTCCCAGGCTGGAGAGCCCCGATATGGGGCTTGGACCTCTTGTTTCTTGGGGAGAACCTCTGTAATGTGATTATTTTTCTGTTTGTGGATCACCTACCCTGGGGTGTGGGTCTTGACCATACTGCATCTCCTCTCCTTCTACCCACCTTATTGTGGTTCTTTCTTTATAATTTTATTTTGGAAAATATTTTCTGCTAGTCTGCAGGTTGTTCTCATAGAAAATTGCTCTGTAAATAGTTATAATTTTGATGTCCCTGTGAGAGGAAGTTAGTTCAGGGTCATCCTACTCTGCTATCTTGGCTACACCTCCATCCACAGATTTAGTACTTGGTCATTTTAATTTACATACTATAAGGCTAGTTCCTTTACCTCATCCTGCAGTGTATTAGAGTTTTTCTATCTCCCACTCAATAGCAGCTTAATTTTCTTGTTTAAGCACCATACATCCTAAATACTTCCCCATATATAATTTCAATGGCTGTTTTATTTGTCTTCCTCCTTCTCTTGCATTCCTATAAAATAGTGTTGTTCTTTTTTCCCTAAGTTGATGTCAAACTAAAGAAAAGACATTTCATTTTTCTGAATTTATTAATTCTTTGATAAAATATTTTTAAAATCCTAGTATGTACTAGACATGGTTTAGATGCTGTGCCTTCTTCAACAAACCCTACACCTGGAATGGAAAAGGATACCTACCGCAAGAGACGATAAGCTGTGAGATCATTAAAATTAAGGATTATAATTACTCCTACTTACATAATTCTGTCCTCACCTAGACCTTCTTCATAAAGATTATGACAGACAAGGTATACTGAATAAATATTGTCAGTTGATTACAGATCATTCTGTAGTATTAAAAGACACTGTTTTATAACATTCTTCATATTAAAAATCTGATTGTTTATTTTAGAATGACCACTCCAGGGACAGTCATTGTATCTTATTCACAATGGTAAACTCACCTGCAGACTGATAAATGCTAAATATTTATTTTAAAAAAAGTAAACTTTAAAATATGAATGACTGTATGAAAAAAAAGAATGAAAGATATATAGGCAAATCCAGATTTATACCCTACTTTTCTCAGTGTGTATAGTGTTTATTAATAAATGATCAGTGTTTGGGCTATGTACTGGTGCATGCAGTATCTCGTTTACTATTCAAAATAACAGAATATGATAGATATTACAATGTTTATTTCAAACTTGTGGAGAAAATTTTGTATATTGCCCAAGATGTAGGTAAAGCTGAGTTTCAAATCTTGGTCAGTTGAGTCAAATTCCTATTCTCTTTGTATTTTCTCTCAGTTATTTCAAGCACTTTAAATAAAGAAACTTTGTTCCTAAAAATGTAGAGAGCCTCTAAAGGCTCTCTAGTGAAGAAGGGGCAAAGAGACAACAGAAAAGAATGTCGTTATGTATTCAACTACATCAGGCTCAGATAAATGAACTGCAGTTGCACATCTGAGACAGCAGTGCCCTAGATTTAGTAATTTAGCACAAAACAGAACAAGTCTAGAAAATGATGTGGTTACAGTATGTGATGAGACAGTCATAAGAGAAATTTTCTTTGTCATGACCCTTTTTACTACCTAAAAACTATGATTACTTTCCCAAAGGCTAAACCAGTAATCTATAGAAAATAAGATAGGGATTGAAGCCTGAACTCCTCAAGTGTGACACGTTCTGGGCTATTTGAAATTATACAGTTGTCTTCACACCTTCCTGCTCTGAATTTCAAAATATAGGATTAGGGTTTAACAAGAGAGGATGCCCAACCATGAAGAACATTGGTTTTCCATCTTCTTTTGTAATTTTGAGAACAACTTTTGTATGTCATTTACAGACGTTTCTGATGTGCTATTTTTAAACAGGATTTTTAACTTTCTTCAGGCACAGGAAACAAAGTTGCTTTCATTGACAAAGGAGGCTCAATGGAGTAATATAATCAGCTTTTCTTGTGTCTGACCAGATATCTCCATCCCTAGTTTCAAGGTCTCCCTCTTTCCTCATCAATGCCTTAACTTTAACATAATTGACTAGGTAAACCTGGGAATTCAGTGGATGATAAATAAGCACATAATTTACTTATAATTACTCCAAACAGAAAACAACATGGATTTCCCCTATTTGGTGAATGGCAAAACAACCTGTGGTTCATTCACAATCAAATATCACTCAGCAGGACTTCCCTGGTGACATAGTGGTTAAGAGTCCGCCTGCCAATGCAGGTGACGTGGGTTAGAGCCCTGGTTCAGGAAGATCCCACATGCCATAGAGCAACTAAGCCCATGAGCCACAAAAGCCCACGCACCTAGAGCCTGTGCTCTGCAACAAGAGAAGCCACTGCAATGAGAAGCCCATGCACCACAACTAGAGAAAGCCTGTGCGCAGCAACAAAGACCCAACACAGCCAAAAATAAATAAATACATTAACTAATTAATTAAAATAACATTCAGCAATAAAAGAGTCAACTACTAACACACACAATGCCATGGATTAATCTCAGTTGCATTATGCTAAATATTATAAAAGAAGCCAAACTCAAAGGCTATATAGTCTATGAATGTATTTATATAATATTTTGGAAAAGCAAAACTACAGGAACAGAAAATCTATCAGATTGGTGCCAGGGATTGGAGGTGAGGAGTGGTATATGGTCTAAAAAATGGTCACAGGGGAATTGCTGGGGAGGTGATAGAACTGCTATATATTATGATTGTGGTACGGTTACAAGATTGTATGTGTTTATTAGAACTCACAGAACTGAATACTTAAAGAATAAAATTTACTCTATGTAAATGTCACTTTCATTAAGCCAAATTTAAATTTTCACAGTGAAATACTTCTATATAGCCAACGAGATGGCTAACATTAAGATGATTGTCAATGTCAGTTGTTACTGAGAATATGGAACAAATAGAACTCTAAGATATTTCTATTAATAATGTAAAATAGTACAACCACTTGGAAAAATAGTTTGGCAGTTTTTGATATAGTTAAACGTAGTCATCATATAGCCTAGAAATTTCAATCTTAGGTATTCACCCAAGAGAAATAAAAACATTTGCATACACAAGAACTTGGAGAACAATCTACATAACTGCTTTATTCATTATAACCCCGAAATGGAAACAAGGGAAATGTCCATCAGTGACTGAATGGATTATCAAAGCATGGTATATTCAGTAAATGGAATACTTCTCAGGAATATAAATGTACAAACTAATGATACACACAACAACATGAATAACTCAAAACATTATTCCTATCAAAAAAAGTCAGTTATAAAAAATCATGCTCTTTTTATTTGAAGCCCTATTTCTTTTTCCTTGAAATTCTAGGTAAGGCAAATTTAAATTATAATCACAGAAAACATGCGTTGTCTTCATTGTAGATGGTTTGGACAAATTGAATGAAAAGGGGAATGAGAAAAACTTTTTGGATGACAGAAATCTGTATCTTGATTTTTGTGTTGGTTGCATGTTTATATACATTTAGCAAAATCATTTAACCATATCCTTAAAATTGGTTTGGTTTATTGTATGCACATTTTACTTCAATAATAAGTATATTACCTATATAATGTATTTCCAAAATGAATATTATAAATATTGTTCATTGTTTGATGCTACAGTTAAGGTACTTGTTAGAAGCAAATACATAGCAGATCTGGAAGATCACTTCTGACTTTGGGGATTTATGGTGTGGAAAACAATTCTACTAAAACTTAACGCACAAAGAAACATGATACATTGTGGAAACAAGTCAAGAGGAGACTCAGGCAGATGCTGCAATGAAAAGTATATGAAAGAAACCATTAATAAATGGAAAAAATAGATCAAATAAACTACAAAACATCAAAACTCAAAAGAATAGACAAAAAAAAGCTTATTTAGAAAAAATAGTACCAATAAAAATGTAGTCATTTAAATAAATTTAAATAATAATTAATGGGCAGAAGATCTAAATAGACATTTCTCCAAAGAAGATATACAGATTGCCAACAAACACATGAAAGAATGCTCAACATCACTAACAATTAGAGAAATGTAAATCAAAACCACAATAAGGTATCACCTCACACTGGTCACAATGGCCATCATCAAAAAATCTACAAACAATAAATGCTGGAGAGGGTGTGGAGAAAAGGGAACCCTCTTGCACTGTTGGTGGGAATGTAAATTGATATAGTCACTATGGAGAACAGTATGGAGGTTCCTTAAAAAACTAAAAAATAGAACCATACGACCCAGTAATCCTACTACTGGGCATATACCCTGAGAAAGCCATAATTCAAAAAGAGATATGTACCACAATGTTCATTGCAACACTGTTTACAATGGCAAGGGCATGGAAGCAACCTAAGTGTCCACTGATGGATGAATGGATAAAGAAGATGTGGCACATATATACAATGGAATACTACTCAGCTATAAAAAAGAAACGAAATTGAGTTATTTGTAGTGAGGTGCATGGACTTAGAGTCTGTCATACAGAGTGAAGTAAGTCAGAAAGAGAAAAACAAATACCACATGCTAACACATATACATGGAGTCTAAAAAAAAAATTGTTCTGATGAACCTAGGGGCAGGACAGGAATAAAGATGCAAACGTAGAGAATGGACTTGAGGACAGGGGGTGGGTGGAAGGGGAACCTGGGATGAAGTGAGAGAGTAGCATTGACATATATACACTACCAAAAGTAAATTAGATAGCTAGTGGGAAGCAGCTGCATAGCACAAGGAGATCAGCTCGGTGCTTTGTGACCATCTAGAGGGGTGGGATAGGGAGGGTGGGAGGGAGGGAGATGCAAGAGGGAAGAGATATGGGGACATATGTATATGTATAACTGATTCACTTTGTTATAAAGCAGAAACTGACACACCATTGTAAAGCAAGTATACTGCAATAAAGATGTTTAAAAAAAAAAGAAACTATAGAATATTATTCTGTTTATGTGGAACATTTATCACAAAAGTTCATATGTTGGAAGTGTCTCAAAAAATTTAGAAGCATTGTAATAATTCAGAGTGTTTTCTCAGATCACAAAGGAATTATCAGAGAACAATGAGAAAAGATATCTCCCAAATCTGTACTTGCAAATTAAGCAGAAATTTGTAAATAATCCACAGGTCAATGAAACCCAAAGAAAAGTAGAAAATATTTTGGACTGAATGAATATTGAAACACAGTATACTACTATCTGTGGGATACACTTAAAGCAGAGAGAAATTTATAGTATTAAATGCCTATGTTAGAAAAGATGTTTCCACATTTTAAAAAAACAAAAACAAACAAACAAACAAAAAACAGAAAAAGAAGAGCAAATTAAACCCAAGGTAAGTAAACATTAAGAAAAACTAAAAAAAAAAAAATTAACATAAAACATCACACAATTAGATTTTTAAGAAACCATAAAGTTTTCTTTAAAAATGATCAATAAAATTGGTAAAATCCTACGGTTTCTAGTGTTATTACCAAGCTGTATAAAAATTACCCCAAAAGTTAGGAAAGTGATATGACCATTTATTATGCTACTGATTCTGTGAGTAAGGAATTTGGACCCTGGACAGTGGGGAATACTTGGTATTTGTTGAGACAGCTCAAAAGGTGGGAGCTGGAGTCATCTGAAACGTTGCTTACCAACGTGTCACTCATGCTGGGAAGACCAAACAGTTGGAAGTTGGAACAACTCATGCATCTAAATCAACAAAATTAGGTCTGAAAAGTTGATGCTCAAGAATTTAGTTTTGGATCATATTTTGTATATGTGCTTTGTCTCTTAGAAAATCATGCTATGCTAAGTTCTGGGTAAAGCAGAGGAGAAAGATAAATCTGAGGGGGGAAATTATAGCCACACAAAAAGTTAAGTAGCTGAATCAGCTGGCTTGGAAGCTGATAAATGACAACTAGCAGTTAATCAATGCTGATATTCAACAAAACTAACAGGAATTATTTACAAATAATGAATCTCATCTTGATTCTCTGAAGAACTTATGTATAAATTAATTCTTCTAGAAGACTTTTAAAGGAAGAAACCTTGCATGAAAGTCAATTTGCTGCTGCATATTACAATTACACACCAAATATATATACATAACACATTTTTTTTTTTTCTTTTCTTTGGGGAAGCTGATGGCAAAATCTGGCCAAGAGTTTATATTCCTAGCCTCCTGCACCTGTGGTAAAGAATGAAAACCTGGAAATAGCAAAGGAAATATGTGTGACGTTTTTGACGACATTAATATACTTGCCTATATATTTAATTTTGATCTTTTGTAAAAACAAAAAAATAAGGGAAAGGTTTACTAACAGATCTTCAAGTTTCTTAATGGTGTGACATTAAACAAAGGAAAGCAAAAGTTTTATTTTCAGGTCTTTATTCTTCCAGTAAATGAATTTCACTGAACCAATACTGGAATTTGCCCAGCTAATTCTCCAGAATAAGTGCACAAATACTGTTTGTTGATGCCATCTTAAAACAATTTAGAATAAATTGTGAAGCCAGAAGCCAGAATTCTTTATCGGCTAGGTTAGCTAGCTATTTAATTACATTACAGCAAATATAATATGTTATTCCTGGAATTGAGGCTAGTTGTTGCTATCATAGAATTATGTACCTCTTTCTATCATTCATTTTTTTTATTCAGGCATTCATTTATTCTATAAATAGTCAATTTCTTATTCTGTGCTGAGTATAGGGACACAATGTAAATAAAAAAAGAAATATTAGTAAAATAATATTTACTATTAGTAAATATAGTGAATAAAAATAGAAATTTTTGACTTCATGTGCCTTACATGCTACTATGTCATTAATTTCCATCAAAACTGTAAGGAGCTGCCTTTGATTTAGGGTTTACAAAACAAATCTAAGCCAACATTCCTTACAAGACTTTAAAATATAACCTACCAACTGGTTGAATTACTCCCTCCAATTTAGAATCACTGTTTCTCTCCAATCATGGATTGATATAATACCTTCTGTTAGTTTCCACCAAATTATTACTTATATTCCCCCCCACCCCCTGGATAATCATGTATTCTCTATTAAGATGTTAGCCTGTTAGTCTCAAGTACCTGGAGCATTCAGGAATTTTTTGTGTGTGTTATAATTATCACTTTTTAAAAATAATAATTGTGACTCCTTTCAGTTTCTTTCCTTTTTTTGATGCAGCACTCTGTTATTTTCAAAAACAAGTGAACTCTGGATAATTTCCAGCAAGAGAAGGGCTTGTTAGATTTTAGAAATTGGCACTGTTTCCAAAATCAACAGACAAAGGAAAAATAGGTAATCACCTAAGACATAATTTTTTCAGAAGGATGCTTCTGTATTTTCCAAGGAAAACACTCAATGTGAAAGACTCCATGGAAATAAGATGACTTTGTAGCTTTCTGTCAGTTGAGCAGGTAAGAATTGTTCCCCTTTATCTTCTGACTTTAGAAAAAAGTATCATTGTTATCAGATTAGTGAAGCAATTATTTTTTATTTAAAAATAGTTTGTCATTCTTCTAGTAGGACTGAGGCAAACCTCCCAGGGAAACTTAGCTTAGCTGTATTAGAAAATTTATTAGATTTTCCTTTTCATATCATTGAAAAGCCCTTTGAGGGCTGGGATAAATGTCTTCTCATCTTTGTATATTCAGTTCCTAGCACACTAATATACAAGTTCTGAATGGATTTAAATTTTGCTCCTATTTTAGTCTACTCATCAATTTTATACCCAGTAGTTGAAACCACACATTTTGGCTTTTTCTCACAATGTTTTGTCAGGGCTTTATGAAGGAAACTTTTACATTAAATTTTAATATCTATGTAAAGTATTTTTATCCTGTCATTTATATTTCAGTATTTTTTCTTACCCACATTATTATTATTTTTTCTTAGCTTATTTTCATGAACCAAAAATTTGGGGGCCAAGCTAAATAACATAGATAACATTTGTATCCATAGTTAACTTATTATTGCAATTCAACCACAATCAATGGAGATGCATCTCAAGTCTCTCTTTTCTCAATAAATTTATAATCATTAAATATAACATGTAATCTACTGTTAAATTATTTCTTACTCCCATACAAATTGAATTAATCAACCTAAAACCAATTTTAACTTTAGCACTATTTATAAGTTTATATTATTTTATTTATAATAAAAGTTGTAACTACTGACATACCAAATTCCTGAAAATTTAAAAATCAGCTCTTCCCATGAACCAGTATAAGCCAGCTCCAGTACACCATGACAAGCATTAAGCAAACAATAAGTTAAAGAATTATAGGATTTTTATTAATATATGATAAATAATTAGTTTTTTAAAATAATTACAGGTTAAGGGATTATAGGATTTTTATAATTACAGGATGAAAGAATATGAGGTCCAAAGAAATAAATATGGGATTGACATTTACACACTACTATATTTAAAAGAGATAACCAACAAGGAACTCTGCTCAATATTTTGTTGCAACCTAAATGGGAAAAGAATTTGTAAAAGAATAGATATATGTATTTGTATAACTGAATCACTTTGCTGTACACCTGAAACTAACACAACATTGTTAATCAAATATACTCCAATATAAAATAAACTTTTTTAAAAAAACTAACCAGTATTCTTTATAATTCATCAAATAATTTTTATGATTTTCACTGAGACTCTGTGACTCAGTGAGATACTTCTCATTCACCTTGATGATGAGGGACTCTGGCTTAAGCAGCTAGGACCACCTGGTATGCGGGATCTTAGTTCCCTGACCAGGGATTGAACCCATGCCCCCTGCGGTGGAAGGGCAGAATCCTAACCACTGGACCTCCAGGGAATTCTCTGTGTCATTATTATTATCTCCATTTTTATGACAAATATTTAGTTTAAAAATTCAAAAAATACAGAAATACAAAGAGTAAATCTGAAAGGTCCCCATCACACTTTCTTCTCCCATACCTTTCCTGAGAAATAACAATTTATCCTTCCAAATTTCTCTCTTTCCTCACTTTTTTCTTTATTCCCCATGTTTCTTTTTTAAATTTTACAATAATTGTTTAATTTTCATAGTATAGGTGTAATGTAAATCTATGTAGCTATTTATTGATTCATTCAGCTTCACTATTACAAACAAAGTTGCAAAAAAAAAAAATCTCCATTGTGTCTAGATAGCTATAGATATAGCCTCTGATAACTTGGATTTCCACAAAAAATTTCCATGTATAGATAACTTGATAATCTATTGGTCTATCAAATTCTACTTATTTTTATAATTTTGAATCTTACTGCAACATAGCATGCAAAGAGAATGTGCCAAAAATCATGTATAAGTGTGTCCGTTTCCATAAACTTGTAGTATGACAGCATTGGCTCATACCAGCTTGGGAGAGCTGATTCTGCATCTCCTCCTAACTCTGTGTACAATGATGTCACATTGATAACTTGACTTATGACATGTTGAGAGTATTTACATCATGGAAATTGCCAAACACTACAAATGAGGAATTTTATTCCCCAGAGAGTCTGTTTACCAGTGTACCACTGCCCATATTCTCACTAATACTAGCTATTTTATTTTAAATGTTTACTTGTATATACATAATATTTGCCTATTTCTTTCATTTAAATTATTTGCACTTTTTTATGATTCTATTTTTTTATTGGAGTAAAATTGCTTTAAAATGTTGTGTTAGTTTCTGCTGTAGTAACAGAAGTGAATCAGCTTTATAACGGATTATTATTAGACTATTTCATTGCTAAGGAAAGTGAGTTGTAGAGAGAGAGATTAATTTAGAATATATTACCAGAAAAATCAATGTAATTGGTGCAAAATAAATATTAAATATTATCCTTCCTCCCCACCTCCCCATCCCATCCTTGTCCAAGAAATATACGAAGTTTGTGGTGAAGACAGTCATGGAAATCATCCCTCATGTAATTTATAACCCCCATTAATATAACACTTCTCTTTATTCATGAAAGTAAGTAAAGAACCCATAACCCATATTTAGATAAGGTTATAAATTTAATTTTGAGCTCCCCCCAAAAAGCTGTAAAAGATTATTCACTGGTCACTGACTCAAAAGAGATCCTTCTCATTCACCTTGGTGATGAGGGACTCTGGTATAAACAGCTAGGTTTCACCATCATTGGTGATACTTGGCATTGCAGAGAGCAAGTAGACAATGACTAACTTAATTTTCTCACCTTTTCCCTGGTTATTGTGTCTTATGTTACCCAATCAGATAAAATTTTCATATGTCTTCTCTTTTACATAACTCTAGTTCAGGTAAATTTCCCCCCCAATTTTATTGAGAAATCATTGACATACATCACTGTATAAGATTAAGGTGTACAATATGATGTGTTTTTAAAATTTATTTATTTATATATTTTATTTTTGCTGCATTGGGTCTTTGTTGCTGTGGGGGGCTTTCTCTAGTTCTGCCGAGAAGGGGTTACTCTTCGTTGTGGTGTGCAGGCTTCTCACTGCAGTGGCTTCTCTTGTTGCAGAGCATGGGCCCTAGGCATGTGGGCTTCAGTAGTTATGGCACGTGGGCTCAGTAGTTGTGGCTCATGGGCTCTAGAACACAGGCTCAGTAGTTGTGGCACACGGGCTTAGTTGTTCCTCGGCATGTGGGATCTTCCCAGACCAGGGCTTGAACCAGTGTCCCCTGCATTGGCAGGCAGATTATTAACCACTGCGCGACCAGGGAAGTCCCAGCAAAATGATGGTTTGATTTACATATATTGTGAAATGATTACCACAATAGGTTTAGTTAACATTCATCTTTTTATAAAACTGCAATAAAAAGAAAAGAAAAAATTTGTCCTTGTGATGAGAACTCTTAAATCTAAGACAATTTCCTATATACCATACACCAGTGTTAACTATCTCTAGCAGGTGAATTTTAATGGTGATATTGTGAGCAGGATCCAGGCTGGTGGTGGAGGGACCAAATTTGTTTGCCGATGTTGAATGAAGAGGAAATCTTAGCATCTAAGTTTAACTGAATTATTTTCTTAAATCTAAAGTTAACAGAGAGGACCAGTTCTCATTTTTTCTTTATATTCTTGAAGTTTGGCACTTTCTCCCTTTCTGCCTCTGAAATGATATTTTCTCTTAAAAGAATCATAGCTTGTTTTAACTGGGCAGTTGAAAGTTTCTCATGATGTATTATGGTCTTACAGTTTGTGTTTGATAATTTTTATTAATCTATTGACTGGTACATATTTGTAAATAAACAGGAAACATGGTTTAACAAATTCTCTCCCCACTCCCCTTTCTTTTTCTTCCTTCTTCTCCTCTATTCAGAGAAAAGTTGTTTTAAGAATCTAGCACAGATGCCTATATTGTTTCTATCTCTATATTCTTTCCTCCCGACAACTACTTCCTCAGAAAGTGCAGCCATTTTCATTATTTTTATTATGAAGCTGCCCAGACTTTCTCCATGAAACTTTCACTTAAATACAGTATGTCATCATAAACTCATTCCTGGACATTTCTATTTGGATGTTCCTTAATTACATCATACTCAATATGTTTATATCTAGGATTAATATTTAACTATTAAAAATAGCCACCTTTTACTATGGTCTGAATGTTTATGTACTCCAAATTCATGTTGAAATCCTAACTCCTATAGTTGATGGTATTAGGAGGTGGAGGGGGGGGGTTCTAGGAAGTGGGTCATAGAGTAGAGCTCTCATGAATATGTTTAGTGTCCTTATAAAAGAGGTTCTAGGGATGTCCCTGCTCCTTCCACCATGTGAGAACACAGAAAAAAGGTATCAGCTATGAACCAGGAAGAGGGCCCTCACCAGAATTTGACCATGTAGAGCCTTGATCTTGGACTTCCCAGCTCCTAGAACAATAAATTCTGTTGTTTTTAAGCCACCCAGTCTGTGGTATTTTGTTATAGCAGCCCATACAGACTGAGACATCTTCCTAACTTTGCTAACTGAATTACTGATACCACATTTTCTCAGTTACCACTACAGCACAGTATTAATGAGCTCAACTTCTACACCCAAGTGAGAGACATCAGTATTATGTAGTGCTAGTTATATTCTTACCAGCTATTATAATCTTGATAAGTTATTTTACCTCTCAAAGCCCATTTCTTCATGTGAAAAGTGTAGGGCTTTTTGATGTTTAGACAAGATAATAAGATGTTGTACATAAAATGTTTGGAGATACTCTGCTCAACATAGTTCAAGAGAGTATGCCATATATGACATAAATCACAGCAAGATCCTTTTTGACCCACATCCTAGAGAAATGGAAATAAAAACAAAAATAAACAAATGGAACCTAATGAAACTTAAAAGCTTTTGCAGAGCAAAGGAAAACATAAACAATATGAAAAGACAACCCTCAGAATGGGAGAAAATATTTCCAAATGAAGCAACTGACAAAAGATTAATCTCCAAAATGTACAAGCAGCTCATGCAGCTCAATATCAAAAAACAAACAACCCAATCCAAAAATGGGTAGAAGACCCAAATAGACATTTATCCAAAGAAGATATAGAGATTGCCAACAAACATATGAAAGAATGCTCAACATCACTAATCATTAGAGAAAGGCAAATCAAAACTACAATGAGGTATCACCTCACACCTGTCGGAATGGCCATCATCAAAAAATCTACAAACAATAAATGCTGGAGAGGGTGTGGAGGAAAGGGAACCCTCTTGCACTGTTGGTGGGAATGTAAATTGATGCAGCCACTATGGAGAACAGTATGGAGGTTCCTTAAAAAACTATAAATAGAACTACCATATGACCCAGCAATCCCACTACTGGGCATATACTCTGAGAGAACCATAATTCAAAAAGAGTCATGTACCACAATGTTCATTGCAGCACTATTTACAATAGCCAGGACATGGAAGCAACCTAATTGACCATCGACAGATGAATGGATAAAGAAGATGTGACACATATATACAATGGAATATTCCTCAGCCATAAAAAGAAACGAAATTGAGTTATTTGTAGTGAGGTGGATGGACCTAGAGTCTGTCATACAGAGTGAAGTAAGTCAGAAAGAGAAAAACAAATACCATATGCTAACGCATATATATGGAATCTAAAAGAACAAAAACAAAAACAAATGGTTCCGAAGAACCTAGGGGCAGGACAGGAATAAAGACCAGACGTAGAAAACGGACTTGAGGACACGGGGAGGGGGAAGGGTAAGCTGGGACGAAGTGAGAGAGTGGCATGGACTTATATATACTACCAAATGTAAAATAGATAGCTAGTGGGAAGAAGCCGCATAGCACAGGGAGATCAGCTTGGTGCTTTGTGACCACCTAGAGGGGTGGGATACGGAGGGTGGGAGGGAGACGCAAGAGGGAGGAGATATGGGGATATATGCATATGTATAGCTGATTCACTTTGTTATAAAGCAGAAACTAACACACCATTGTAAAGCAATTATACTCCAATAAAGATGTTAAAAAAAATTACAAAAAACAAAGATTAAAAAAAAATAATGTGTAGTCATGAATTTCACAAAAAGAGTTATAGTTGGAATGGCGAAAAAATGCATTCTGCTACTTTACACCAGCTGGTCCTTTTAAACTAAGAAACAATTGGCACTGAAATGTATTTTCATTACTGGGGTTTAGGTAGATCCACTAATCTTGCCCCTAAGTATGATTTAATATCTTTAATGATGTTTTTCATACCAGGGACTATGGGAAATAGGAAATGTTCCTACAAATGCTATTTTACTTTGTCACTTTCACCTAATTTATTCTATGAAAGGTCAAAGACTAAAATCATAGGTTCCTACTTTACTAATAATGCTTACCATATATGTTCCTTCATGTGATTTTATAAAGGAGATTTTGAGAGTTCTTGAAGAATTCTGCTGTAAAAATCATTATGACGCTGTTTACAAATTACTTAAAGTTAATAGTAACAGAAGAATAAATTGTTGATAAAGAAAACTTACTAACACTTGTTCTCCTCAAGGCTCTTCTCCTTTTTCTTTTTGCTTTTTATTTTCTTCTTTGTTAGAACAGCTTTATTGAAATATAATTCACATATACAAACCATTTAAAATATTTGGTTTTCAGCATATTCACATAGTTTTGCAACCATAGCCACAATCAATTTTTGAACATTTTTATTACCCCAAATATTTTAGACTATTTTTATCACCCTATATCCATTTATTCCTGTGCAATAAGTCCTTAATTTCCTGCAACACTCCCCTCATCCTTAGGCAAACACTAATCTACTTTCTGCCTTAATTAATTTGCTTATGGACATTACATTTAAATGGAATCAACAAATCAACATGATCTTTTGTTTCTGTTTTCTATCATGGAGCATAATATATTTAAGGTTCATCCATGAGTTAGCATGTAAGAGTACTTCATTCCTATTTATTTCTAAATAATATTTCACTGCAGGTTTGTACAACTTTTATTTATTTATTAATAAATTTCAATGTTCTTCTAAATTAACCAGAAATAGCAAATACTGTATGGTCACTTCTAGTTTTATTTGAACCATTCAGTCTCTCTATATTTATCTGTTATTCCTTTGTGTCATTGAGCACACACTTATCTTTTATCTGTAAACTCAGGCCTCCATGAACAAACTTCCTTTTTTGTCTCAATTATTACTTCCCATTGTTGAAGAGTTTTTCAATCATAAATTTAGGAAGCATATACATTTATTCAATAAGTTATGTTTCAGTTTATAATGGTTAACATGGATGTAATTAAAGATTGACCCCATGTTTTGGGTATTCATTGGGGATAAAAAGTACCAACTAAGACAAGACAAATTACTAGACAAATTATTACCTAACATTATCTCACTTGATTCTCACCACAACTTTTGAGAATATATATCTACATCTATCATCTGTTTGTCTATCTATGTCTAGATAGATATAGATAGTTAGATAGATAGATGATAGATCAGTGGCCTGGAAGCACATACAGTTTGAAACCAGATTCTCTGACCCTTTGACTCCAAACTGCAATATCTTTACCAGAATGAGCTGCCTTTCATAAAGCAAAATGAAACATTATAGAACAATTTTTAGTCAACTCCTAACTCTTCCCTGAAAATAGAATCAAGACACTGAAGGGAAATAGATGGATAGCTTTTGGAATCCTCAAAGATCAAAACTGTAATCTCTAACTGTCCTGTACCTTCGCATGAGAATCTGAATCAGTAAAGTGGAGAATTTTTGCTTACAGAATTGTAGAAACTGAGACATGTAAGCCATAATATTACTTAATTGGAGAATGGAGGTATATTTCACTATGGTCCTGTGTGACAATGTGGAGATAAATCAAAAGAAAGGCACTGGCTCCTGATGATCTTGAAAAACTCAAGACAGGAAATTTTTTAAAAAGTCAGTTTACTGGTAATAGCTGGTGAAACCTAGAAAAATAAACAGATTGGGAAATAGAACTAAAGCTCTACAAAGAGAGAGAGAGAAAAAAAAAAACCAAGACTAACTGGGTGGTCAATGCTATATAACATTCTGATGAGTTACTCTTGACAGCTACTTGAGTTCACAGATGAAATAGACAAAGTGGATGACAAGAAACCAGGAAAAAAAAGGGCTTTAATATAATTGCAAAAGAGGACCAAAGGGTGATCGTGAGATCTCCAGCAGTGGTCAGAATCAAATGATCAAATTATTAAGGCTTAGGTTGGAGGGAGCATTAAAGGGTTCATAATGGTGCCAATTTTCCATAACTCAGCAGACATGTTAAGCCAGGAAATAGGTGTGACTATGTGATGTCTGGCCTTCAAACCAGCTTCACCTCTCATGGTCACTCCCATGCCTTTTCCTAAAGGTGTATTATGAATCCTAGTTAATACTCAATGGATTAGCTTAGACCCTGGCTAAGGTTTTAATTCTCCTTTCATTGCTTTCACTTCTCAAACAATTTTTTAAAAATCTCCAATCAGTTTTAAATGAATACTACTGTAAAATAAAATAAAGGGAAATTACAAGGAAAATGATCACACATTTGAATATCATAGGAGTGTCAGACTGCTATACAAGTTTCTACATGATAGCTATTTCTGTACTTTTCTTGCCCCAGTCCTATAACAGTTTGGTGACTGGTGAAAATCCAGGGGCCATGTTTTAAGAGGCACTATTGGCTTGGTGTCTTTATCTTTTCACTTTATTATAATTTAATAAATGCATACTCACTATAATTCAATATTATGCAATATATTGATTGGGTAAACTTTATTAAATTTTAGATGTAAAATTTAATTGAGATTTGTTTTAATTTTTACAAATCACATTATTTTTAAACCATTTGCAAGATAATGTTAATGTGGTTCAGGGTGTCTCTGAAATAAAGTTTGTTTTTTCTAAAAGAGAGAAATATAAAATGTCAGCTGTGTTGGTCTACATCTCACTACTCTTTACCCAGTGCTCTCAAGCTTACACATCCACAATGGAGGACAAAACATTGTTCTTCAAAGTTAAGGTCTGCAGAGTTTCTTGTTAGCTTCTGTTTGCCTTAGACTGATCAATCAAAATTATTATAAACTTATTTTTCCCTGAAATCAAGACTAGTTTGCCACAGTGGGTGTAAATTGAGAAATATCTATGAGAAAAATGTTATAAATTTAAATGTTCAGAGTTGTTTATGTTTCTTGTGCATATTTATCATTATCTGACTTTCAAAATATATGAAAATGAAGACATAATTGTATGTCTCAAAGACTGAATTTTATATAGGATTTCTAATCAATCTGCTTTTATTTGTGTTATGTGATGTCAGTATGCCCACCCTAGAGTTTCTCTTGTGTCTTGGCCCTTATCCAAATAATCCTGGTATCAACAGATGTCACTAATGAGAATTTTACATCTATTTTTTGGGTGAATAAATTGAGATTCAAGAATGATATAATGTTAAAAGTTAACATATGCATAGCATTTTGTATAGGCTTGAAGCCATTTTAAATGCTTTATGTGTATCAATATATTTTTCCTATCAAACAACCTTACAAATTGCACACTGTTGTCCCCATTTTCCATGGTACTATTTTTATGTCTATTTTACTATTTTGTTATGGTGAACGAGTGTTGTCTTTGAGGATAGGGAAGAGTAGGTTCTATTCCCCTTTTTAAATCATTGCAAACGGAATCTACCAAAGATAGTAAGGAAACTTGATAAACTCTAGTGAATAGACTAAGTAAATAGTTTTCTCATAACCATAAAGCAGGCTGAACATCCCCATGTTTCCAGTTCACCAGTCAAAACTTTTAGGACAGCAGGCCAAAAGACTTCTTTTATTACATCCATTCATGTTAACACTATTCAAAAGAAATGTTTCCTTGACATTAAAAAATCCACTCTGTGAAGAACTGCAAAAAGAATCAGAAAAAAAGTAACAAAATGGCAATAAGTACAGACCTACAAATAATCACTCTAAATGTCAATAAACTATCATACACAAAGGTGAAAAGATGAAAGCTGTAAAATTCATCTAAGATCAGGAACAAGACAAGGATACCCACCCTCCCCACTTTTATTCAACACAGTTTTGGAAGTCCTAGCCAGAGCAATCAGAGAAGAAAAAGAAATAAAAGGAATTCAAATTGGAAAACAAGCAGTAAAACTGTCAGTGTTTGCAGATGACATGATACTATACATAGAAAATCCTAAAGATGTTACCAAAAATCTACTAGAGCTCATCAATGAACTTGCAGTTTGCAAAATTAATACACAGAAATCTTGTTTTTCTGTACACTAACAACAAAAGTTAACAAAGAGAAATTAAAGAAACAATCCCATTTACCATTACATCAAAGATTAAAATACCTAAGAATAAAACTACTGGAGGAGACAAAAGACCTGTACTCCAAAAACTAAAAGACACTGATAAAAGAAATCAAAGATGACACAAACAGATGGAAAGATATAGCATATTCTTGGGTTGGAAGAATCAATATTGTCAAAATGACTATACTACCCAAGGCAATCTACATATTCAATGCAATCCCTATCAAATTACCAATGACATTTTTCACAGAACTAGATAAGAAAAAATCTTAAAATTTGTATGGAGACACAAAAGACCCCGAATAGCTAAAGCAATATTGAGGAAGAATAATGGACCTGGAAGAATCAGGCTCCCTGACTTCAGATGACACTACAAAGCTATAGTCATCAAACGAGTATGGTACTGGCACAAAAACAGAAATATAGATCAATGGAATAAGATACAAAGCCCAGAAATAAACTCACTCACCTATGGTCAATTAATCTATGACAAAGGAGGCAAGACATTACAATGGAGAAAAGAGAGTCTCTTCAATAAGTGGTGCTGGGAAAACTGGACAGCTACATGTAAAAAATTAAACTATAACATTCCTTAACACCATAGATAAAAATAAACTCAAATTGGATTAAAGACCTAAATATAAGACTGGATATTATCAAACTCTTAGAGGAACACATAGAACACTCTTTGACATAAATCACAGTAATATATTTTTTAATCCATCTCCCAGAGTAATGGAAATAAAAACAAAAATAAACAAATGGGAACTAATTACACTCAAAAGCTTTTGCATAGCAAAGGAAACCATAAACAAAACTAAAAGACAACCCACAGAATGGAGGAAATATCTGGAAATGATGCAAGGGACAAGGGATTAGTCTCCAAAATTTACAAATAGCTCATGAGGCTCAATATATATATAAAAAAAAATCCAATCAAAAAATGGACAGAAGACATAAATAGACATTTCTCCATACAGATGGACAAGAGGCACATGAAAACATGCTCAACATCACTAATGAAAAATGCAAATCAAAACTACAATGAGCTAACACTTCACATCAGTCAGAGTGGCCTTCATCAAAAAATCTACAAACAATAAATGCTGGAGAGGGTGTGGAGAGAAAGAAGGGAACCCTCCTACACTGTTGGTGGGAATGTAAATTGGTACAGCCACTATGGAGAGTAGTATGGAAGTTCCTTAAATGACTGAAAAGAGACCTACCATATGATCCAGTAATCTCACTCTTAGACATATATCTGGAGAAAAACCTGGTTCAAAAAGATACATGCACCACAATGTTCATTGCAGCACTGTTAACAATAGCCAAGACATGGAAGCAACTTAAATGGCCATCGACAGATGAATGGATAAAGCAGATGTGGTATATATATTCACTAAAATATTACTCAGCCATTGAAATGATGAAATAATGCATTTGCTGCAACATGGATGGACATGGAGATTATACTAAGTGAAGTAAGTCAGACAGAGAAAGACAAATATCATATGATGTTGCTTATGTGCAGAATCTAAAAAAAAGGATTATATAAATGAACTTATTTACAGAACAGAAAGAGACTCACATACTTAGAGAATGAACTTGTGGTTACCAGGGGGGAAAGGTGGGCAGGAGGGGTAAATTGGGAGTTTGAGCTTGACAAGCACTCACTGCTATATTTAAAATAGATAACCAACAAGGACCTACTGTAAAAATATATATATATTTTTTTAAAAAGAAGCAATCAGAAAGTTTTATATAGAAAGTAATATGACCTGACTTATATACATTAAAATCACTCTGTTGTGAAGAAAATGGATTGGAATAGGTGGGGTACTTGGCAAGAGTGAAAGCAGCTAGACGAATTTAGAAGCAATTGCAAAAGTCGAAAGCAGAATATCTTACCACTGTGGGAGTGTAACCAAAGAAAGTGAGCAGCTTTCTTTACATTTCAGGAATAAAATTGATTAGACCACCTGGCAGATTTGATGTAGTTGAAGAAGAAAATTTGTTCCAATAAATACATAGATGGCTTAATGGATATTTTAGACTACAAGATCTTTGTGAGAAAGTATCTGGTCAATATTTGGTCAATTCTTCATTTCTCAGTCCTATCAGTTGATGTAAGCCTATAAGTTGAGGTAAGTTGAGGTCACATTTGCCTCAACTCATTCAGTTCTGTTTCAATCTCCTTCACCTCCCAGCTGAATGTTACTGGAATTAACCTCAGAAAGACTCCTATCCATTGTGACTTGTGTAAATTCTGGCTTAAATTTGCTCATCAAAAGGTGTTTTCCCTTGAGTTCTACAAGGTGTACCTATGTTAAGTATTGGATTTCACTTTGACTTATAGGATAGTAGTCAAAACTCTTCTCTGTCACCACCAGCATTTATATTCAGTCTAATTATGATTCTTTAAAACATACAGTCTATCCCAGATAATATTACCTTTGATGATATTCTACATCTCAAACTACAGGCATACTTTGAGATATTGTGGGTTTGGCTCCAGACCACCACAGTAAAGCAAATATCACAATAAGGTGAGTCACACACTTTATTTTTTTGATTTTCCAGTACATAGTAAAGTCATGTTTACACTATATTGTATTCTATTAAGTGTGTAATAGCCTTATGTCTAAACAATGTACATACCTTAACTAAAAAAATACTTTATTGCTAAAAAATGCTAACCATCATCCAAGCCTTCAGTGAGTTGTAATAATTTTGCTTGTGGAGGGTCTTGCCTCAGTGTTGATGGCTGCTGACTGATAAGAGTGGTGGTTACTAAAGATTGGTGTGGCTGTGGCTATTTCTTTTAAAAAAAAACAATGAATTTTGCCACATTGATTGACTCTTCCTTTTATGAAAGCTTTTTCTGTCACATGAAATGTTGTTTGAGAGCATTTTACTTAAAGAACTCTTTCAAAACTTGAATCAATACTCTCAGACCCTGCTGCTGCTTTATCAACTAAATGTATGTAATATTCTAAATCTTTTGTTGTCATTTCAACTCTCTTCTCAACATCTTCATTAAGAGTAGATTCCATCTCAAGAAACTACTTTTTTTTTTGGCTCATTCATAAGAAACAACTCCTCATTTGTTAAAGTTTTATCATGAGATTGGAGCAATTCAGTCACATCTTCAGCCTCCACTTTTAACTCTAGTTCTCTTGCTATGTGCACCATATCCACAGTTACTTCCTCCACTGAAGTCTTGAACCCCTCAAAATCATCCATGAGTGTTGGAATCAACTTCTTCCAAACTCCTGCTAATGTTATTATTTTTACCTTTTCCCATGAATCACAGGTGTTCTTAATGGAATCTAGAATGATGAGTCCTTTCCATAAAGTTTCCAATTTACTTTCCCCAGATCCATCAGAGGAATTACTATCTATGGCAGGTATAGCTTTCTGAAATGTATTTCTTAAAGAATAAGACCTGATTAAGTTGGAGACAAGATGGCAGAGTAGAAGGACTTGAGCTCACCTCCTCTCATGAAAACACAAAAATCACAACTAACTGCTGAAAAACCATCAACAAAAAAGACTTGACGCTACCAAAAAATATATTCTATATCCAAAGACAAAGAAGAAGCCACAATAAGACAGTAGGAGGGACACATTTGTGAGATAATCAAATCTCATACCCACCTGGTGGGTGACACACAAACTGGAAAATAATTATATCACAGAAGTTCTCCAATAGGAGAGTTCTGAGACCCATGTCAGGCTCCCCAGCCAGGAGGTCTTGCATGAGGAGGAGGATCCCCCAGAGCATTTGGCTTTGAAGGCCAGCAGGGCTTGATCATAGGAACTCCACAGTACTGGGGAAAATAGAAACTCCCCTTCTGGAGAGTGAAAACAAGGTCTTGTGTGAACTGGGACTCGGGGAAAAAGCAGGAACTTCATAGGAACCTGGGCCAGACCAACCTGCTGATCTTGGAGGGTCTCCTGGGGATGTGGGGGACAACTGTGGTTCACTTTGGGGACAAGGACTCTGGCAGTGGAGGTACTGGGGAGTACTTATTGGCATGAGCTCTCCTGGAGGCTGCCATTTTGACACGAAGACCTGGCCCCACCCAACAGTCCAGGGCTGGGAGGCCTCAAGCCAAACAGCCACCAGGCAGGAAGACAGTCCCACCTATCAGCAGACAGGCTGCCTAAAGTCTTCCTGATCCCACAGCTACCTCTAAACACACCCCTTGACACAGCCCTGCCCACCAGAGGGAAGAGACCCAGCTTCATCCACCAGTGGGCAGACACTGGTCCCTCCCATCAGAAAGCCTGCACAAGCTCCTCAACCAGCCTCAACCACCAGGGGACAGACACCAGAAACAAGAGGAACTACAATCCTGCAGCCTGTGGGACTGCAAACACAGAAAGTTAGACAAAATGAGATGACAGAGGAATATGTTCCAGAGGAAGGAACAAGATAAAACCTCAGAAGAACAACTAAGTGAAGTGGAGATAAGCAATCTACCAGAAACAGAATTCAGAGTAATGATATTAAAGATGATTCAAGATATCAGAAAAAGAATGGAGGCACCAACCAAGAAGATATAAGAAATGTTTAACAAAGAGCTCGGAGATATAAAGAACAGAGTTGAACAATACAATAACTGAAATTAAAAATACACTAGAAGGAATCAATAGAACAATAAATGATGCAGAAGAACAGATAAGTGAGCTGGAAGACAGGAGGGTGGAAATCACTGTCATGGAACAGAACAAAGAAAAAAAAAAGAAAAAAAGACATGAGGACTTAAACTGTCCTCTGGGACTTAAACTTCTGGGACAACAATAAACACACCAACATTCACATTATATGTGTCCCAGAAGGAGAGTAGAAAGAGAAAGCGCCTGAGAAAATATTTGAAGAGATAATAGCTGAAAACTTCCATTAGTAATGTGGGAAAGGAAACAGTCACCCAAGTCCAGAAAGTGCAGAGTCCCATACAGGATAAATCCAAGGAGGAACACACTGAAACACATAGTAATCACATTGACAAAAATTAAAGACAAAGGGAAAATATTAAAAGCAACAAGGGAAGAGCAATAAATAAAATACAGGGGGACTCCCATAAGGTTATCAGCTGATGTTTCAACAGAAGCTCTGTAGGCCAGAAGGGAATGGCACACTATATTTAAAGTGATGAAAGGGAAAAGCCTACAACCAAGAATACTCTATCCAGCAAGGCTGTTGTTCAGATTCACCAGAGAAGTCAAAAGCTTCACAGACAAGCAAAATCTAAGAGAATTCAGCAGCTCCAAACCAGCTTTACTACAAATGCTAAAGGAATTTCTCTAGGTGGAAAAGAAAAGGCCACAACTAGAAACAATAAAATTATGAATGGGAAAGCTCATTGGTAAAGGTAAACATACAGTAAAGGTAGGAAATCATCCATGCACCAATATGATATCAAAACCAGCAATCGTGAGAAGAGGAGAGTACAAATGCAGGATATTGGAAATACATTTGAAATTAGAAACCAGTAACTTAAAACAATCTTGTATATATATAGACTGCTATATCAAAACCTCATGGTAACCACAAACCAAAAATCTACAATAGATACACACACACAAGACCTGAAAGTTGAAAGTACTTCTTGATCCATGGCCTACAGAATAAACGTTGTGTTAGCAGGCATGAAAATGACATTAATCTTGTTGTATATCTTCATCAGAGCTCTCAAGTGACCAGGTACATTGTCAATGAGCAGTAATATTTTAAAAGGAATCCTTTTTTTTCTGAGCAGTATGTCACAACAACGGACTTAAAATATTCAGTAAACCATGTTGCAAACACATGTGCTGTCATCTAGGCTTTGTCGTACAATTATTAGAGCACAGGTAGGAAAGATTTAGTATAATTCTTAAGGGACCTAAGATTTTTGGAGTGAAAATGAGTATTGGCTTCAACTTAAAGTCGCCAGCTGCATTAGCTCCAACCTTTGAGGTTTTGAAGCCAAACATTGACTTCTCTCCAGCTATGAAAGTCCTAGATAACATCTTCTTCCAATATAAGGCTCTTTCTTCTACATTGAAAATCTGTTGTTTATTGTAGTTACCTTCATTAATGATGTTAGCTATATCTTCTAGATAACTTGCTTCAGCTTCTACATCAGTGCTTTTATGTACTTTTATGTTGCACTTTTATGTTGTGGAGTGGCTTCTCTTTCCTTAAACCTCATGAACCAACTTCTGCTGACTTCAAACTTTTCTCCTGCAGCTTCCTCACTTCATTCAGCCTTTATAGAATTGAAGAGACTTAGGGTAATTTTCTGAATCAGTCTTTAGCTAAAGGGAGTTTTGTGACTTGTTTGATATTCTAGCCAGACCACTAAATCTTTTTTATATCAGCAGAGGGAAGTTTTGCTTTTTTATCATTTATATGTTCACTAAGGGAGCACTTTTAATTTCCTTCAAAAACATTTTCTTTGCATTCATAACTTGGCTAACTGTTTGATACTAAAGGCCTAATTTTCAGCCTACCTTGGCTTTTGACATGCCTTCCTTACTAAAAGTAAGCCTCTCTAGTCTTTGATCTAAAGTGAGAGATGTGTAACTCTCACTTGAACATTCAGAGGCCTTTTTAGATTTATTATTTGGCCTTATTTCAATATTGTTGTATCTCAAAAATGGGACGCCTGAGGAGAGGGAGAGACACAGGGAATGGCCAGTCAGTGGAGCATTCAGAAAAAACAAAACATTTATTTATTAAGTTTGCCTTCTTATAAGGTCATGAACTGTGGCACTCCAAAATAATTACAATAGTAACATCAAAGATCACTGATCACGGATCAACACAATAAAAATAAAATAATGAAAAACTTTGAAATCTTGTGAGAGTTACCAAAATGTGACACTAAGACACAAAGTAAGCAAATGCTGTTGAAAAATGCCACCAATAGGGCTTCCCTGGTGGCGCAGTGGTTGAGAGTCTGCCTGCTAATGCAGGGGACACGGGTTCGAGCCCTGGTCTGGGAGGATCCCACATGCCGCGGAGCGACTGAGCCCGTGAGCCACAACTACTGAGCTTGCGCGTCTGGAGCCTGTGCTCCGCAACAAGAGAGGCCGCGATGGTGAGAGGCCTGCGCACCGTGATGAGGAGTGGCCCCCACTTGCCGCAACTGGAGAGGGCCCTAGCACAGAAACGAAGACCCAACATAGCAATCAATCAATCAATCAATTAATCAATAAAATAAATCTTAAAAAAAAAAAAATGCCACCAATAGACTTGCTCCATGAAAGGTTGCCACAAACTCTCAATTTTTAAAAAAACATAATATCTTCAAATTGCAATAAAGTGATACACAATAAAACAAAAATATAGGTATGCCTGTGTTTTCTTGTTCTCTCCACACCTGCTTTTAAGATATGCTCATAATCTTCTTACCATTTTATTTGTCACTTCACCATGAGTTTACACCTTGGCTTTGTCCCATGGCTTTGTCCCTTGGTCTTGTCCTCTTCCCTGACATGTCTTGGCTTTGCTCATCAATTTTGACTCAACTATATTTCTTTGTATTACAATTACTATTAATAGCTTTATATAAATAGTCTACCTGTGTCTGAGACTACTATCTCTGCAAAAGAACACAAGTGCCAATTTTCTCTCTGGTTCGTTTCAGACTTATATGTGGGATATGGAAATACAAATTCCTGACTTGATCCTGAATCTACCTAAATAAATCCTTGGAAATGAAAATCTGTTTGGCCCTTTCCAATACTTTGCCACTTGGAGCTGGATCCCCATCTATTTAATAACTCATTTGTTTGTTAGACTACAAACCAGAGGTGAACTGGAGGAGCCATCAGAACCATAATATTGCCACTGCTCTTATTTCAAGACCCATCTCTCTGGAAGGTAAAACTCCATCCGGGCCACAAAATTAAATACGAATGCTCATTAGGGTGAAACTTAAGTTTGCCCTCTGGACATTTTCATTTGTGTTATTGAACTTTCCCTTCAGGAGTACGGACAATTTTCTCCAGCATCAGTTCTGACTCCTTCCTTCTTCTTTACTAGCCTGCCTCATTAAGAGTTTAACACATTGTTCAGTTTACCTAGTCTAAAATGTGAGATCTTAATGTTCACCTTAAAATTTTATGAATGTTAAAATAGTTTTATTCACAATACTACAGAGTGCTGCACAGCCCCAAATATTCCATTATGCACACTAAATATCCAGTGAAATATTGTTTAAGTAAAAATGTGGGGTCTCAATAACCAGAGCACTGGTACATGCCTTGCTTCTTCAAATTACAAATATGCAAAATAATTTTAATATGGCAACACTGCAGGTTTTATATTTCACCAACTTGAAACCACAAAGGCTAGAATAAGGAGGGAAAATGAGTCTAATGGCACAAAATATGACAAGCTAATATAACATAAGTGGAAAGATTAATAATGTAATAGATGTGAAAATCTTAGCTCCATTCAAAAACCCAATCTGGTGTAGTTTTGATTTTTAACTGCTGAGACACTGAATTAGATTATTTATAGCTTATGTTTTTACTAAATTTTTTTTTTTTGCTTTTTTTTTTTTTTAAACATCTTTATTGGAGTATAATTGCTTTACAATGATGTGTTAGTTTCTGCTTTATAACAAAGTGAATCAGTTATACATATACATATGTTACCATATCTCTTCCCTCTTGCATCTCCCTCCCTCCCACCCTCCATATCCCATCCCTCTAGGTGGTCACAAAGCACCAAGCTGATCTCCCTGTGCTATGTGGCTGCTTCCCACTAGCTATCTATTTTACATTTGGTAGTGTATATATGTCCATGCCACTCTCTCACCCTGTCACATCTTACCCCTCCCCCTCCCCATATCCTCAAGTCCATTCTTTAGTAGGTCTGTGTCTTTATTCCCCTCTTGCCACTAGGTTCTTCATGACCTTTTTATTTTTTTCCCTTAGATTCCATATATATGTGTTAGCATACTGTATTTGTTTTTCTCTTTCTGACTTACTTCACTCTCTATGACAGACTCTAACTCCATCCACCTCACTACAAATAACTCCATTTCATTTCCTTTTATGGCTGAGTAATATTCCATTGTATATATGTGCCACATCTTCTTTATCCATTCATCCGATGATGGACACTTAGGTTGCTTCCATGCCCTGGCTATTGTAAATAGAGCTGCAATGAACATTTTGGTACATGACTCTTTTCGAATTATGGTTTTCTCAGGGTATATGCCCAGTAGTGGGATTGCTGGGCCGTATGGTAGTTCTATTTTTAGTTTTTTAAGGAAACTCCATACTGTTCTCCATAGTGGCTGTATCAATTTACATTCCCACCAACAGTGCAAGAGTGTTCCCTTTTCTCCACACCCTCTCCAGCATTTATTGTTTCTAGATTTTTTGATGATGGCCATTCTGACTGGTGTGAGATGATATCTCATTGTAGTTTTGATTTGCATTTCTCTAATGATTAATGATGTTGAGCATTCTTTCATGTGTCTGTTGGCAATCTGTATATCTTCTTTGGAGAAATGTCTATTTAGGTCTTCTGCCCATTTTTGGATTAGGTTGTTTGTTTTTTTGTTATTGAGCTGCATGAGCTGCTTGTAAATCTTGGAGATTAATCCTTTGTCAGTTGCTTCATTTGCAAATATTTTCTCCCATTCTGAGGGTTGTATTTTGGTCTTGTTTATGGTTTCCTTTGCTGTGCAAAAGATTTTAAGTTTCATTAGGTCCCATTTGTTTATTTTTGTTTTTATTTCCATTTCTCTAGGAGCTGGGTCAAAAAGGATCTTGCTGTGATTTATGTCATAGAGTATTCTGCCTATGTTTTCCTCTAAGAGTTTGATAGTGTCTGGCCTTACATTTAGGTCTTTAATCCATTTTGAGTTTATTTTTGTGTATGGTGTCAGGATGTGTTCTAATTTCATACTTTTACATGTAGCTGTCCAGTTTTCCCAGCACCACTTATTGAAGAGGCTGTCTTTTCTCCACTGTATATGCTTGCCTCCTTTATCAAAGATAAGGTGACCATATGTGCGTGGGCTTATCTCTGGGCTTTCTATCTGGTTCCATTGATCTATGTTTCTGTTTTTGTGCCAGTACCAAACTGTCTTGATTACTGCAGCTTTGTAATATAGTCTGAAGTCAGGGAACCTGATTCCTCCAGCTCCATTTTTCATTCTCAAGATTGCTTTGGCTCTTCGGGGTCTTTTGTGTTTCCATACAAATTTTGAAAGTTTTTGTTCTAGTTCTGGAAAAATGCCAGTGGTAGTTTGATAGGGATTGCATTGAATCTGTAGATTGCTTTGGGTAGTAGAGTCATTTTCACAATGTTGATTCTTCCAATCCAGGAACATGGTATATCTCTCCATCTATTTGTATCATCTTTCATTTCTTTCATCAGTGTCTTATAATTTTCTGCATACAGGTCTTTTTCTCCTTAGGGAGGTTTATTCCTAGATATTTTATTCTTTTTGTTGCAATGGTAAATGGGAGTGTTTTCTTAATTTCACTTTCAGATTTTTCATCATTAGTGTATAGGAATGCAAGAGATTTCTGTGCTTTAATTTTGTATCCTGCTACTTTACCAAATTCATTGATTAGCTCTATTAGTTTTCTGGTAACATCTTTAGGATTCTCTATGTATAGTATCATGTCATCTGCAAACAATGACATCTTTACTTCTTCTTTTCCAATTTGGATTCCTTTTATTTCTTTTTCTTCTCTGATTGCTGTGGCTAACACTTCCAAAACTATGTTGTATAATATGGTGGTGAGAGTGGGCAACCTTATCTTGTTCCTGATCTTAGTGGAAATGGTTTCAGTTTTTCACCATTGAGGACAATGTTGGCTGTGGGTTTGTCATCTATGGCCTTTATTATGTTGAGGAAAGTTCCCTCTATGCCTACTTTCTGCAGGGCTTTTATCATAAATGGGTGTTGAATTTTGTTGAAAGCTTTCTCTGCATCTATTGAGATGATCATATGGTTTTTCTCCTTCAGTTTGTTAATATGATGTATCACGTTGATTGATTTGCATATATTGAAGAATCCTTGCATTCCTGGAATAAACCCCACTTGATCATGATGTATGATCCTTTTAATATGCTGTTGGATTCTGTTTGCTAGTATTTTGTTGAGGATTTTTGCATCTGTGTTCATCAGTGATATTGGCCTGTAGTTTTCTTTCTTTGTGACATCTTTGTCTGGTTTTGGTATCAGGGTGATGGTGGCCTCGTACTCAGTGTTTTAAAACAAATATTGGCTCTGTTATTGGGCTGTGCCTCTTTTTCATTAGCATAAAAATAAAGACATCAAAGAAAATAGGTTGAGTCTAGGGGAGAAAGGCATACCCTTGCTAGGAAAACCAAAACAAATTCAAAAGGAACTATCCCTCTGAATTGGCAAGGGATAGTTCTATTTTCTAAAGAATAGTAAAACTTCCAAGAGACTTACACCTCTGTGACAATTAGGTAAACAGTGAAGCCAATAGACCCAACAGAAACAACTTGCCCCATTGCTCTCTAGGAGACTCTAATCAAATACTCACTCCACCACCACCGCCACCATTTTAAAGAAGATATTCATTATCAGGGCAGTATTGCTTTTCAGTTTTGATATTTCTCGTTTGAGTTATTTGCTCAAATAAAATCTGGCCTTTAGAAAATTGGTTTGTAAATTTCTCAACTTTAAAATACCTTTGCTTTCTTTTAGGCAGGGAGGAGATAACCACAGTTTTCTCAGCTCATGTCAGGGAGGCACTATGCTTTCTGGCTCAGATAGAAATAGAAATAACTTACTTTGTCCACATGTAGTATTATTAGCTACTCGATAAATAATTATGACTTGACAATACTAGAAAAATAGATTTGTAATTTTGATTTTCAGCCCAAATTTATTATCAAAATTTCATAGATAATAAAATAAACAAAGTTCAGAGAAGTCTTGAAGCCACTTCTGGTAAAATACCTACACATGTCTAGGCCTTGATCTCAGATTTACCTGGCTTATCAGTGAATACTCAGGAATGCACACTTGCACCTGTTCCACACAGGCAAGTTGCCAGAGTTACCAAATACAGTTAGAAGGGGGGAGAGGGCTATAGCAGCTCACTGAGACTGGCAATAGGAATCTTACTCGGGCTTGGCAGAAGGCCACACCTGTTTATTACACTTATTAGGGTCTTAGGGAATCAGGAATCTAAAATGACCATGGAGAGTTTGAGTTTTCTAATTTGTGTGATCGTTTTAGTACAAAATAAAGACAAAGTAGGCAAATAAATGACAAAACTCATATTCTTCAATGGAACTGTTACATTTTTCTAATAGTCATTGTCTTTTTGTGAGTCCAGATGCACTTAGAACCTTCCTATCAAGATTTTCACACAAACTATGGAGCTAATGTTAATTTGACAATATTTTTAACTATATTCTGTGCATATCAAAACAACCTGATTATTACAGAATACATAAATGTCAGACTTCTAGATTTTAACATTGATATTCTCATTAACTGTTGGCTTCTTTTGGGTCAGGTTAGGATTGGAAGTAAATGAAGATGGGTTAGTAGAACTTAGAGCATACTTTCTCTAGTTTTTGGCTGTAATATAAATATATTGCTGAAATGCTTGACATTTTCATAAGCTACCTATCGGAGTCAAATACCTTTTGTACAAAACATTGTTCCTTCTTTAAAAATTGTTACCTTTACTAATATTATGCCAATGCACTTTGTACTGACTTATAGAAATGCTTTTCTTCTGTTCATCGAATTTCCATAGCCTGCAAAGGCTAGGACCTGTGATCTCTCTCAGAATATTCATGACCTAAAGGAAAAGGGACTTTTGCGTTCCCATCCAGCCCTGGCATTCCATCACCAACTTAGCATAATTGGAGACTCATGAACTTTTCCCACACAAAAGTTCCACAGAGCAGCAAAAGGATGGTTTTGCTTAGATTATTCCTATCAGAGGCCTTTTTTGTCTTTTCTTTGCAAGACACTTTCATTTTTGTCATTCAAACCTTTTTTTTACAGTAGGAAAAAATATAAATATTAAGTGATTGTTTTTTCAAAAACTACCACAATAAACCAGAAACAGAACTTGCATCTGACAGAAGCTTAGTTCCCTTTTCCTTGGTTGACCTTTGGACCTAATAGATGGTGTTTTATCCAAAAACATGTGATAGGTGCCCGGGCATGGGGAAAACTGGCAGAGAACTCACAGAAAGTAGTGGGGATCGATTTCAGAATGTATTATAACATGATACTATCTCTTTCACTAACTGTAATATATCGTATCCTTTAACAAAAGATGCTTATAAGAACATCTTATGTGTATGGGTACATTTACACAAGTCTTTATTTATGATGGAAGATAATATCAACATAGCAGCTTCCAGTCATTCTAGTTCCTACTCAAATTTTTTACAATAGTCCAGAGCTTTAGATTAACAAGCTGTGCAGTAATATATAATATTTTTGCTCCTAAATAAGCATATCTAAAAATGAGGTAGATGTAATTCATATTTTTAAGGCTACGTTAAGTGTAAAACTCTAATACATTTACAGTCTTGAGCCTTAAACTTATTGCATAAAAGCTAAATTGCTTGCAGATCAAGTAAGTTATATTCGATTTTGCTCAGTTCTCCACTGGAATATACTCTGACTGTAAAAGTCTAAGGGAAAGAATTCTTTATAATTATTGACCCATCCCCACATATATATATATATTTGGCATTTTTAAGCTTTACTTGATTATAGTCACATGGTATATATTTTACTCAATTTATGGTATATAAATAATTTATATATTCATATTATGAAATGCAAATATCTTTCTATAAAAATGTTAGCTAGAGGAAAAAAACCCATCAAAACACCAATTAAAATATCCATAGCCCAGCAAAAAATTTAAAAATATGTTCATTACAGCCCATGTTATACTTCTAAAACCAAAACTAACATTTTACTCAAGAGAGAAATTTTACCTTGAATAAAACTCTAAAAGATTATTAATAAATAAAATTCCTCTTACATTTCCATGCATTTCAAATTTTATAGAAAACATTCAAGGTTTGGTGAAACTTTTCCTCTATTAGCTCTTATAATCAAGTCACAGTAGCTAACTTATTCTAATAAATGAAACACATCAGAAAGAGAAAACTACTTCATGAAGGATTTTCTTTATTGCAGGTGACTATATCTGGTCTTACCTCAGATTCCCCAGACACAGACTGTGAGATGAGGATTCATATGCAAGTAGTTATTGTAGAAGCACTTCCATGAAAAAACAGAAAGTGGAGCAAACAGGACAAGAAGGGGAAGAAGCCAAATCAGTGTGAGCTTTCAAAATGTCCCAGTCTTAGCCTGTTCCCAAGGGGTGCTCTAGAGTATAAATTGTACCTTGGGGAATTGTCCCACAGGAAGAAAGGGAGTTGAATTTTCATACTTTTGCACTTGCATGCTAGGATGAAGTAAACTCCCAGGCCCTTTGTCGGCAAAAGTATTTTCAGTAGCCAAAGGGTAATATCAAAAATAAAGATTGCGGGCTTCCCTCGTGTCGCACAGTGGTTGAGAATCTGCCTGCCAATGCAGGGGACACGGGTTCGAGCCCTGGTCTGGGAAGATCCCACATGCCACGGAGCGGCTAGGCCCGTGAGCCACAACTACTGAGCCTGCGCTTCTGGAGCCTGTGCTCCGCAACAAGAGAGGCCGCGACAGTGAAAGGCTCGCGCACCACGATGAAGAGTGGCCCCCACTAGCCGCAACTAGAGAAAGCCCACGCACAGAAACGAAGACACAACACAGCCAAAAATAAATAAATAAATTTATTTTTTAAAAATAAATAAATAAATAAATAAAGATTGCAGTGCAGGACTTTAGAAGCAAATTTACATGAAAGCTGGATGTGGGGTTCAAAGAAACAGCAAGAGGGATGTAGGAGTACCTGGGCAGAGGGTCAATAGTAGCCACTGAACATTTTGTACAGGTGGTCCTATTTTCATCAAAGTTATACTCTTTCCAAAATTATACAGCCATGCATATTAATATATATATTTATTCCCAGAATTTCTAGGAAAATATAAAAGAGAAAAATAGACAACATTTCAATAGAGTAATGATTATCAGAGTCAGATTTGATTTTCTCTAAGAGCTCCTTAAAAGAGTTGTCTGTACCAGTGACACTCTAAGTATGTGGCATATGGGCCCTTTCCAGTCCCTGAACTGTGAGTACCATTCTGTAAACAGATAAACTGTGATTGAAAGTAAGCATTTAGAAACAAGTCTAGCAACAATTTGTGGAATAATTTTATATATCAGTAGAATCAAATAATAATGAAACTAGGGCTCATATTTTGTTTCTTTTCAGTCCTTTATTTCACTCTTGGAGTAATTTGTTTATTTTTATTGTATTTTATAGAAACATTTGTTCTGCAACAGACCAGAAAATAAAAAGCTTGTCCTTCAACACAGATAGTTTATAAGGAAATTTGAGGAGCACTCTTCTATGCCACCCACCTCTAATCTCTCTTTTCCTAATATTTCTTAAACTGATTTCAAGTATGCTTTTTACCTCCTGTATTAGTTTTCTAGGGCTGCTAGAACAAAGTACCAAAACAATGGGTGGCTCAAAACAACAGAGATTTGTTCTTTCACAGTTATTGAGACTAGACGTCTGATATTAAGGTGCCAGTAGGGCCATGCCCTCTCTCTAGGCTATAGGGGAGAATCCTTACTTGTCTCTTTCAGCTTCTGGTAGCCCGAGGCATGACTTGGCATTATTTGGTTTGCACCAATCTCTGCCTCTGTCTTCACATAACCACCTTCTCTTTGTGTCTTCCTGCATCTTCTCCTCTTTTTATTGAATTTAAGGTCCACTCTAATCCAGTATGATTCCATCTTAATCCTTAACTAATTATATTTGCAAAGATCCTATTTCCAAATAAGGTCATATTCTGAAATTCCAAGTGGACATGAATTTGGGAGAGCACTCTTCTTCCCCAACTCCCCACATTGCACTTATCTTCATTTATACAATAGCCTTTACATTGCTAAATCTAATGCTCAATTCTCAGTCCTCATCTTACTTGACCTGTATATATCATATGGTCATGGTTTCCTAAGACAGTTCTGTTTTAAAACTGTTGGACAACATGAGGATTATGCTTACTCTCAAAATGTCTTAGTTTGGATAACAAATTATATGGTCACACTAACTTTAAGCAGGATTGTATATATCTTATCACTCTCTTCTTGCATGTATTTTATCACCTTGACTTCTAGAATGATATGATATTTTGGTTTTACTTCTGCCTCACTTGTTTATCCTTCTCATCCTCTTTAATGAACTCTTCTTCTTTCTCTGAGTTTCTTGAAGTTGGTTTGCCTTAGTGTTTACTTATTGTTCTTCTTCTCTATGTACATACATTCTCTCTCTCTGTGTCTCTCTCCTTCTCTCTCTCTTTCAATCACATCATGATTTCAGAGTTAAATATCCCTATAGGACCACAACTCCAAAATATGTATAGTCCGATTGATTCTGCTTGACTTCCTTGAACTACAGATTTATAAAGACAACTGATTACTCAATGTCCCCAGATGGCGACTAACAGAATACTCAATTATTTTAAAAACACTTAAAGCCTGACTATTTTACAAATTTAGTTGCAACTATGGCTTCCTCCATTTCAGTAGTGAAGAGTAATTTCTCTACAAAAAAGTGTGGTCAGATAGACCTTATTGATTTTATATTTGAATGAAGACTTGAAGAATGTGAGGAAGTTACAGCTAGAAAGTGTTCCAAACAAGACAGCAAATAGTTCTCAGGTCTACAGGAGAGAAACATATCCTGTGTGTGCCTGGAACAGCAAAGAGGTCAGTATGTCTGGAAAAGAATGCTATGAGAGTAGAGTAACAAAGGGGAACAGATCATGTACAGTCTTTTAGTATCTTAGGGATTTTTGACTTTTACTCAGAGACACTGCAGTATTTTCAGAAGTTTCCCACCCCACCAGGGAGAAGAGGTTTACTTTCTATTAAAGTCTAACATATATTCAGATAATTAAAAAGTTATAATCATAGGAATAAAATTGCATATACTAAATATACCTGTATAATCAGCACCCATATCAAAAAAAGAATATCATTACCACCATCCTATAACCTCTACTCAGGTCACATTCTTGTCATTAGTCTCACTCTATGTCCCTAAGACTAAAAAAAAACCCCTGATTTCCAAAGTCATACATATGAGAAGAAATACAGACAAATATAATATAGATATATTATATCTACATATAATATAGGTAAATGAAATGCATAGTGTGCAATTTTAGGTGTCTGACTTCTTTGATCCCTATTTATCCAAACTTCATAGAAGGATCTTCAAGAAGACCTCTCACTTTATAGATTTACATTTCTCTAATACTAATCCAATCACTAATTATTAGAGAAATGCAAATCAAAACTACAATGAGCTATCACCTTACACCAGTCAGAATGGCCATCATCAAAAAATCTACAAACAATAAATGCTGGAGAGGGTGTGGAGAAAAGGGAACCCTCTTGCACTGTTGGTGGGAATGTAAATTGATACAGCCACTTTGGAGAACAGTATGGCGGTTCCTTAAAAAACTAAAAACAGAACTACCATATGACCCAGTAATCCCACTACTGGGCATAAACCCTGAGAAAACCATAATTCAAAAAGAGTCATGTACCACACTGTACACTGCAGCACTATTTACAATAGCCAGGACATGGAAGCAACCTAATTGTCTGTCAGCAGATGAATGGATAAAGAAGATGCAGTACCTATATACAATGGAATATTAGTCATAAAAAGAAATGAAATTGAGTTATTTGTAGTGGGATTTTGGGTTTCTTCTAAAACAATAGAATATTGAATCTTTGGTTAAGATGCTGAAATATTGGGCCTACACGACTGAAGTATTGCAGAGAAATACAAACCAGTTCAGTTGTAGAATATTTTAACTGATAAGTTTAAATTTAATTGAAATTCATGAAAGAAGTGTTATGCATATAATTATCCCTAAGAATCAGAAATAGATATCCCTTGTGATTTTGTTAATTTTGATTAATGGATAATTTAAAAAAAGTATATTTTTGAGACCCTAGTTCTTTAATTTGTGTTGGGAACTGAAAGACTTATATTTCCTTATCATCAAGCCTGTATAGCAATGGATTTAAAAGCCAAAAGAAGTTTAAATTTCATTTTTCATTTATTCAACAAGCATTATTTAAACTTATGCTCTGCACAAGATGCTGTACTGGCAATGGTGGGCACAGTTTCTTCCTTCCCACAGGACGCATCTAGTGGGAATGATTGATAAATAAGTCACTATACAAATTGAAATTCAATATGCTGTAGAAGTGCAGAAGATGGAGCAATCAATCCTGACTTATGGGATAAGAAAGACTTTTGAATTGGATCTTAGAAGACGACTGGGCTCTCAAATAGGGGAAGTAGAGGGAAAACATTCCAGATGGTGGTAAAACTACAAACAAAGACAAGAAATAGTTAAACATTTTCAGGGAAATTAAAAAATAATATAATGTGACTCATATGAAATATGTAAAGGTATAGGAAGAACTTTGTGTCTATAGGAAATTTAGGTCATAAAATGGAAGGCGATTAAACCTACCTATGGTTAGTTACTATTCCACTTTGATCACCTGTTCTATGTCTGTCTTCTCCACTAGATTCTATCTTAATGAGGCGGGGACAATTTTGAACTTTTTAAACATCTTATCACCAGAACTCAGCACAGAGCCCTGCATATACTAGGAAACTAATGAATATTTATTAAGTAAATGAGTTAATGTCATGCTAAGGCTTTTCATGGTTGCTCTACTTTGCATATGAAATATCCAACTGCACAGAAAGAAATAAACACTTTTGAAGAAAGAAGTGAAGTAACCCAAGCCATGCTTCAAAAATATCACATAGGGCTTACAAAATGGATTTTATAGGATTCAGGAGAAACTGGAGGTGGGAGACCAGTCAGAAGATATTGCAATATTAAATTGAGAAATTCTGAGTGGGTGAGTTGAAAATTGAGAAGACCATATGAATTAAAGTTTAAAATAGAAGTATAATCAATAGGATTGGGAATGTAATTAGATGTGAGGGATGAGGGGTTATAACTCAAATAACTACAAGAGTAACATTAACTGAGGATAGAAATAAAAGGAAATTGACAGACTCTTAACAATAAAAGCAAATTTTACTTTTATAATATAGGTCTTTCCTAAGTACTTTCTCTTTCCATATTACACCCTTGTAATGCAAGATGGAGAGAATGGCATCTCACTAAATATTACCATGAACTTGATATCTCTTTATTTTATTGGTACGTGAAGTATAATCTTTGGCCCTCCAGAGATTCCCCTCAGAAGTTATTAGAAATGCAAATTATCAGGTCTCAGCTCAGATATACTAAGTTAGAAACTCTGTGGGTGAGTTTTAATTTGTGTTTTAATAACCCCTACAGATGATTCTGGTATATGTTCAAGTCTGAAAATCACCACTTCATATCATTGTACTTACCTCTCTCCTGAAATTTTGGAATGATTTCAGAGAATGGCTTATCTAGAGACCTCAGGTTCTTTAACATCTATGTGCTTAAGAATCATTTGGGTGATTTTAAAAATTGTATGATGTTGGACACTAAATTCAGCAAATCTGATTTGCAATAAAACATTGGAATAAAACATTGGAATCTGCTAGTAATTCTGATAAATATGATATCATAAGTTTTTAGCTTGATTATTTTAACCTTTTTTTATTTAGAATAATGTCATATATAAAAACATGTGGAATTGTTATACCTTTGTTTTATATTGTTAATGATTCTCTTAGTTCCTAAAATTATTATTATTATTTTTTTTTGCGATGAACATTATCCTACCATTTATTATCACTGCTACACTACACTTTGGCTGTTGTTGATGTTAATATTTGAAGGCTATTATTTTTCAGATCTTTTACTTCAATTTTTCACTAACATTATAGTTTAGGTGTATTTTAGATGACAAAACTTAGCATACTTTGCTTTCCTAAATGAGAGTCTGTTCTCTAACTTGTGACTATAAGCCATTTATATTTATTAAGGTTAGTAATACATTTGTACTTATTTTGAATGCTGTTTTACTTTTTATTTGCTGTGCTTTTAATTTTCTTCCTCTTGAAATTTCAAATGGATTAGTCATGTTTCTTTTTGTTCCCAATGGCTTTTAGTTACCCTTAGTTTTAAAGCACTTTACTGGGTTATAATTGACATACATTATACATGCTTTTCACAAAATTTGCTTTTAGTTTATTGTAAGTACATAAAAATGTCAGTGCTGTTGCCTGCATTTTTGTATAGCTATTTTCTTTTTTAAATGTTTTTTTTTTTTTTTATTGTCCTAAAAGTCACATAATATAAAACATACTACTTTAACCATATTTAACTGTACAGTTCAGTGGCACTAACTACATTCACATGTTGTGCAGTTCTCACCATCATCCATCTCCTGAACTTTTCACCTTCCCAAACTGAAACTCTGTCCCCATTAAACACTAATTCCCCATTCCCCCTCCCCACCGCCCCACACCCCGGCCCCTGACGTCTACCATTGTACTTTCTGACTCTATGAATTTGACTATTATAGGTATCTCATATAAGGGGAATCAAACAGTATTTGTCTGAACCTACTATATACTGGAATGCATTTTTAAGGTTAACTTAACATATGTCCTACAAACATTGTACCTTCTTTTTTTCCCCTGTACTATACAGTAGGTTCTCATCAGTTATTTGTTTTATACATAATAGTGTATATATGTCAATCCCACTCTCCCAATTTATTCCACCACCCTTCCTCCCCACCAGTTTTCCATACATTTGTTCTCTACGTCTATGTTTCTATTTCTGCTTTGCAAATAGGTTTATCTGTACTTTTATTCTAGATTCCACATATATGCATTAATATATGATATTTGCTTTTCTCTTTCTGTCTTACTTCACTCTGTATGACAGTCTCTAGGTCCATCCATGTCTCTACAAATGGCACAATTTCGTTCCTCTTTATGGCTGAGTAATATTCCATTGTATATATCTATATATACCACATCTTCTTTATCCATTCCTCTGTTGGTGGACATTTAGGTTGCTTCCATGTCCTGGCTATTATAAATAGTGTTGCAATGAAAATTGGGGTGCATATATCTTTTGGAATTATGGGTTTATCCAGGTATATTTTTAAATGTAATTTGATACATTTGACATATGCCCAGGAAATAATTACAAAAATCAAAATAACAAGCACATTTATCACACTCAAAAGTTTTCTCATGGCCCTTGATGGCTCTTCCATGCATATCTTCTTGCTCTACTCCATACACAGAAAACCACAGATCTGTTTTCAATCACTATAGATTTGTGCAGATTTTATGGAATTTTAGAAATATGGAATTATACAGAACATTCTTTTTTTTCTGTTTTGCTTCTGAATTATTTCATTCACCATAGTTATTTTGAGATTCATACATGTTATTGCATTTATCAATAGTTAACTTCTTTTTAATTTTTTTTCTGAGGAGCACCCCATTGTATGTATTTATGGCAATTTATTTTTTCATTCATGTTGACATTTGGATTACTTCCATTTTTGTCTATTACAAATAAAGCTGCCATGAGTATTTATGTACAAATTTTTGTACAAATGTTTGTTTCTTGCTAAAAAACAGGAGTGGAATGGATAGATCCTATGACAAATGCATGTTTAACTTTTCAAGAAACTGCCAAAATGTTTTATAAGCTCGTTGTACCAATTTACCTTACTAGCAGCATGAGAGTTCCAGTTGCTCCATGTCCTTGCAATTCTTTTAAATTTTAATCATTCTAATAGTTGTTTAGTGGTACCTCAGTGTGGTTTTAATAGTGTATTAGTTTCTGTAATGACTACTGATGCTTTCTTTTTCTTTATGTAGATCGGATTTCTGACCCATATAGTTTTTCTTTTCTCTAAAGAACTTCTTTTAACATTTCTAGCAAGGCAGGTCTACTGGCAACAGATTCTCTCAGTTTTTTTTGTAAGAGAAAGTCTTTATTTCTCCCTTTGATTTTGAAGGATAGTTTCACCAGGCACAGAATTCTAGGTTGGTGGGTTTTTTGGGTGTTTTTCTTTCATTTTTTTTCTCTCAACAAATTGAATTTTTCAATCCTCTCTGTTCTTACTTGCATGATTTCTGAGAAGTCAGATGCAATTCTTAATTTTGGGTTTTATTCCTCTGGCTTCTTTCAGGATTTTTTTCTCTGATTTTCTGTAGTTTGAAAATGATATGCTCAGGTGTACCTTTTATGGGCTTATATTGCTCGGTAGTCTCTGAGGTTCCAGGATCTGTTATTTGGTGTCTAAAATTAATTTTGGGGAAATTCTTACTAATTATTCTTTCAAATGTTTCTTCCGTTCTTTTCTCTTTTTATTCTTCTAGTGTTCTCATCATATTGTATATATTACACCTTTTGTAGTTGTCTGACAGTCCTTGGATATTATATCTGATTTCTTTTTATTTCCCACCTTTTTTTTTTCTCTTTGCTTTTCAGTTTTGAAGATTTCTATTGAAATTTCCTCAAGCTCAGAGCCTTTCTTCAACTCTGTCCAGTCTGCTAATAAGTCCATGAAGGATATTCTTTTCTTTTTTTTTTAACATCTTTATTGGAGTATAATTGCTTTATAATGTTGTGTTAGTTGCTGCTGTATAACAAAGTGAATCAGCTATATGTATACATATATCCCCATATACCCTCCTTCTTGTATCTCCCTCCCATCCTCCCTGTCCCACTCCTCTAGGTGGACAAAAAGCACCAAGCTGATCTCCCTGTGCTATGCGGCTGCTTCCCACTAGCTATCTATTTTACATTTGGTAGTGTATATATGTCAATGCCACTCTCTCACTTCTTCCCAGCTTACGCTTCCCCCTCTCCGTGTCCTCAAATCCATTCTTTATGTCTGTGTCTTTATTCCTGTCCTGCCCTTAGGTTCATCAGACCCTTTTTTTTTTTTTTTTTTTTTTTTTAGATTCCATGTATATGTGTTAGCATACAGTATTTGTTTTTCTCTTTCTGACTTACTTCACTCTGTATGACAGACTCTAGGTCCATCCACCTCACTACAAATAACTCAATTTCATTTCTTTTTATGGCTGAGAAATATTCCATTGTATATATGTGTCACATCTTCTTTATCCATTCATATGTCAGTGGACAACTAGGTTGCTTCCATGTCCTGGTTATTGTAAATATAGCTGCAGTGAACATTGTGGTACCTGACTTTTTTGAATTATGGTTTTCTCAGGGTATATACCCAGTAGTAGGATTGCTGGCTAGTATGGTAGTTCTATATTTAGTTTTTTAAGGAACCGCCATACTGTTCTCCTTAGTGGTTGTATCAATTTACATTCCCACCAACAGTGAAAGAGTGTTTCCTTTTCTCCACACCCTCTCCAGCATTTATTGTTTTTAGATTTTTTGATGATGGCTATTCTGAGTGGTGTAAGGTGATACCTCATTGTAGTTTTGATTTGCATTTCTCTAATGATTACTGATGTTGAGCATCCTTTCATGTGTTTGTTGGCAATCTGTATATCTTCTTTGGAGAAATGTCTATTTAGGTCTTCTGCCCATTTTTGGATTGGGTTGTTTGTTTTTTTTCATATTGAGCTGCATGAGCTACTTGTATATTTTGGAGGTTAATCCTTTGTCAGTTGCTTCATTTGCAAATAGTTTCTCCCATTCTGAGGGTGTTTTCATGTTGTTTATGGTTTCCTTTGCTGTGCAAAAGCTTTTAATTTTCATTGGGTCCTGTTTGTTTATTTTTGTTTTTATCTCCATTTCTCTAGGAAGTGGGTCAAAAAGGATTTTGCTGTTACTTATGTCATAGAGTGTTCTGCCTATGTTTTCCTCTAAGAGTTTTATCGTGTCTGACCTTACATTTAGGTCTTTAATCCATTTTGAGTTTATTTTTGTATATGGTGTTAGGGAGTGTTCTAATTTCATTCTTTTACATGTATCTGTCCAGTTTTCCCAGCACCACTTATTGAAGAGGCTGTCTTCCATGAAGGGTATTCTTCATTTCTGTTAGTGTTTTTGATTTCTAGCATTTATATTTGGTTCCTTCTTGGGATTTCCATCTCTCTGTTTGTTTTCCATCTGTTTCTGCATACTGTCTACTTTATCCATTTGAACCCTTAGCATATTAATCATAATCGTTTTAAATTCCTGATCTGATAATTCTAACAACACTTCCATGTCTGGTTCAGATGCTTTCTCTGTGTCTTCAAATTGTTTTTTTGTTTGTTTGTTTGTTTTGCCTTTTGGTATGCCTGGTAAATTTTGTTGCTAGTCAGACATGATGTACTGGCTGAAAGGAACTGCTGTAGTAGGTCTTTAGTGATCTTGTGAGTAGTAGGTGCAGGAGAATTGTTCTACAGTTCTATCTTTGGGTCTTAGTCTTCTAGTTAGCCTGTGCGTCTGGACTTGATCTACACAAGTGTTTCTCATTTTTTTTCTCCCCCCTGATGTGGGACAGAATTGATAGAGTGGGCTTTAGATTGGTATTTTTCTTCTCTCACATGAAAGACTAGATTCAGCTGGAGTCATTTCTCTTCCCTTATGTCAGTTAGGCTCTGATGATACTCCAACTGGTTAATATATCTACAGTGACAGTATGGTTAACTAGTTTCACTTAAGGTCAGGCCTTGTTAAGAAGATCAGTGCTCTGGTGGATTTTAAAATTGTTAGTTTTCCTCTCTCCATTCCGGAAGCACAAGGGGATTTTTCTCTATTTACTGTGGCACCTGGTCAAGCTCCTGGAGGTAAATCTCACAATACTGTGAGATTCCACCTATGACCTAGTTCTTCTGGAGTTTTTTATTTTAATTCTCAGACTTGTCCACACTGAGCCTCCAATAATTTGTCAATTACACTTCATATTATTCTACCCCTGCACCTGGTCCTGAGACAGTTTCTGCTCATGAGTTTACTCCTGCAAGTTGTAAGTCGCTTTTTATTCTGTCAGTCTAACTAAACACTTTTCAGTTTTGTTCACATTATTTTGTTAGATTTATACCTAAGTATTCAACTTTTTGTACTACTATACTTTTTTAAACTTCAAATTTCATTGTTCATTTCTAGTATATAAGAAAGTAATCAAGCAATTTTTGTATATCAAATTTGTGTCCTTTGATTTTGTTATACTTGCATATTAATTCTAAGAGATTTTTTTTAAATTATAAATTTGTTAGTTTTCTATATAGAAAATTAAGTCATCTGTGAATAACAACGGTTTTATTTCTTTCTTGTATGAAAAAAAATCAAAATGGTGAGCTAAGAAAATTCTCTAAAATGAAGTTGAGAGGCCATTGAGGAAATGTGACTTATACATATCTCAGCCTCGATGGAATCTGATATTTTGACCACATTTTGTCCTAACAAAGACATCCAGAACATCTGCTAGAAATGCAAAATACTTATTGGCCCCTTTCCCTGAAATAACTCATGAAAGCTTATCTACTTATCAGACACCTACCCTAAAGCAAACTGAGATTCCTTAAGGACAGATACTGCCTGACTTCCATCAAAGGTAATTACAGTTTTCACTGGGCAATGTTAACAACCTCATTTTTTTTTTTTTTTTTTTTTTTGTCTTTATAAACCCCTTTCTCTTTCTCTTCCTTGGAGCATGTTTCATTCTACCCAAACCTGTGTCTCCAGAGTTGAAATTCTTAAGACCCCAAATAAAAATCTTTGTTTTCTGTAGCCTTGATACTAATTATTCTTTGACATTACGTGGCGTCAGAAGTGAGATTCAGGGCTTCTCTGGTGGAGCAGTCGTTAAGAATCTGCCTACCAATACAGGAGACACAGGTTTGATACCTGGCCTGGGAAGATCTCACATGCCACGGAGCAACTAAGCCTGTGTGCCACAACTACTGAGCCTGTGCTCTAGAGCCTATGTTCTGAAACAAGAGAAGCCATGACAATGAGAAACCCATGCACCACAATGAAGAGTAGCCCCTGCTTGCCTTAGCTAGAGGAAGCCCATGCACAACAATGAAGACCCAACACAGCCAAAAATAAAAACAAACAAATTAATTAATTTTTAAAAAAGTGGGATCCAAAGTGAGTCACTTCTACCTCAGCAATGCTGCAAATGTAATGCACATATAGGAGTCCCTTGTACTCCATTGCCTCCTCTGCAGCCTTGGGTCATGGAAGTAAGTCCTTTTGGTCCTGAACTCCCCAGTTTCTTCAAAGTTCTGAGACTTTATTTGGGTGTTCTTTGTTACTGGCTTTATCTGGGAAGAAAATATTTCACTTGGGAAGGAAATCTTTCATCTGAGAAGGGAGTACTTTATCTTGGTGAATACTCAGTACTTATGGGGAGTCTCGTTTCTAAGTGCACTGTCAATAGGCAGCTGCCATCCAGAACTCTGACTTAGTTTGAGACTTACAAGCCCTCCTCTTGTAAATTTCTGTTGCACCCTCAACTTGAAAATCTGTTGGTCTGCTTGGGGCTCATTTGAGACTCCTAAATTAGTCTATTTGCACACTCAAGTGGAACAAAAAATATGCTATAGATCAAGATAACAAAAACAATAAGCACATTTGATTGGTATTTTGAGGCCTCCAAATGTAATAATGAACCCACTATTTCTTCCCTCAGATAAACTAAATAACATTTATCTCAAAGGATTTCCAAATTGGAAAAATCCTCTGAACCTCTGAAAGCTCCCTCCCTTTGGTTCCCTTTACTACTTCCTGTTCCTCTGAATAGCCACCACAATGTTCTCCTCCTTGTTCTCCATCTCTCTCTGAACTTCCTATTTATAGCCGCAAGATTAATCATACACAGAAGGCTAGCCACACTTCCCCTTCTGTAATGATATCCCCTTTTAATATTTAAGTATTTATTTATTCTAATATACACTTGTCCTTCAGTCCCCCTTGGATACCAAACTCTATGCATACTCAAGTCCCGTATATAAAATGGCACAGTGTTTACATATAACCTATGCAAATCATCCTTATACTTTAAATCGTCTCTAGATTACTTATGATACTTAATACAATATAAATGCTACCTAAATAGTTGTAAATACAATGTAAGTATTACGCAAATATTTGCCAGCATGCAGCAAATTCATGTTTTGCTACTTGAAACTTTCTAGAATTGTTTTTTTCCAAATATTTTTGACCTGCAGTTGGTTAAATCCATGGATGTGGAACCTGTGGATATGGAGGGCTGAGTGTATATATATATATATATATATATATATATATATTGCCCTATTTCTCTCTCTCTCTCTGTCTCTCACTCTCTCTCTGTGTCTCTCTGTCTCTCTGTCTCTCTCTCTCTCTCTCTCTATATATATATATATATATACACATACACATATATATGCCTGAGAAGCCCTTCTTTTGTAAATTTCTGTTACACCTTCAAGAACTTGAAAATCTGTTGGCCTGCTTGGGAGTCATTTGAGACTCTTAAACTAGTCTATTTGTACACTCAATTAGAGATAGATAGATAGATAGATATAGATATCCACACTCCTTATGGAAAATAATAGCTTGAAGCAATTTTCTCTGTAATATCTATTAAGAGGATAAACTTACATTTTAAATGTGAAAAGTGTGTGTTTGTGTGTGTGTGTGTGTGTGTAACAGAAATACCCCCTCCTTCTTGTGTCTGGAAGCACAGGAAAAAATGGAACTTGGCTTATTTGGTAATAGGATCATTAAATTGACATGTATTCTTGGGGTTAACTAGCAATATTCTACCACCACAGGGACATCTCACTTAAGTGAAAAAAAACCTAGAATAAAGGTCTAAATAGGTTTTTCCTTCCTACTACTCTTGGATACTGGCACAATATCCATTCACAATTTATTTTCCCATGTAACCAACCTAGATTTCATTTAGGGTACCCCTATCATTTCTGTCTCTAAAATATAAAAGAACTTATCTGCCTCATTATTTCTAGGAAAAAAAATATTGCCCAGAGGAGGATTATGTTTGGAGGACTATACATATATCCCTTAACACTAAAGACTAATTGCATTACCAATTACTAATTGCATTACTGGTCAATAGATTTTTATTTATTTCAGGAGGCCCCTAGTAAATGAAACTTTTAAGAGGCTTTTAAACTCATCTTAGTTTCCTAATATATATATTAGTTTATATTAGTATATATATATATATATATATATATATATATATATATATATATATATGTAACAGAGTGCTTTACGACTAGTGAATATCAACTGGAGTGGATGGAGGAGAGGAACAAGAGAGACGTGAGCTCTTGAGAGACAATTAGAAGGACTTTCAGAACACTGAGGCAAAATGTTGATGTGAACTTCAGGTGGCCTCAAGAGTAGTTATTCTGATTTTATCCAAACCCATTGGCTGGTAAGGCTAGATACTCTCCTATTACATTTGCATAGACAATTATTCATTCTTTATATGTTGTCTACTTTGAAGAAGGATTTGTGTATTCATGCTAACACATGTATGATTTCAAAGACATAAATGCATAGACCTACAATTTAATTTTATTCAACCAACTTCTACTGAGATCTTGTTTTTCATCAGTTCATGGTATATAAATGAAAACAAACAAACAAATAAAAACCCTGTGTCAAGGAGGAAGAAATTTTCTTCTGTCCTAATTTCTTCTGACTGGTCTAATGACATGAGACAGATTAACAGAAGAAAATCAAACAAAAGTTTAATAACATGTATACATGGGAGAGACTTAGGAAACCAAGTAACTTCCTAACCAAAAATGACCGAAAGCCCTCAACTTAAATATGATCTTATGCTAAAAACAAAAGATGTTGGGGGTAGCTGTTTGGGACTTTAAAGGAGAGGAAAGCTATTCACATAAAGGTGGAGAAGCAAATTAATATTTGCTGGGCTATGCAGAGACCATAAGACACAGGGTGGATTCAGATTTCCAGGCCCTGCCTAGAGTTTTCCCCACCACACCCAGCCCATATTCTTTGCAGCTCTCTAGTGATAGCTCTATTCTGGAAACAGGTACTTTATCTAAATTCTTTAGGTAGCTAACTAGAAGGTAGAAAGAAAAACTTTCTGAATCTTCTGTTTCTTAAAAATAATCACTCTAAATTGATCCCCATGCCAGAGAGACATACTTTGGGGTGGCAAATTTTGCTCACCTACAATGGGAAACCTCATATATTACACAGTGTACCCTACGATTGATTGGGAAAACCTAGAGATTTTCTTTGATTTTTATCTTTCACTTTCATTTCCAAATAATTCCCATGTCTTGTTAATTACTCCTGAACATTAGCTTTTAACTCTTCCCTTTGTCACATTTATTTTAATTAATCTCTATGTCACCAATTTGTATGATACCTTTATCTTCCAACTGCACAGTCCCCTAAAATGTGTAGTCTCTTGTGGTCCAGATAGAGCCAATTTATCTATTAAGCCCACTAAGCACACTACTTAAGGCCCATATACTTTTAGGGCCCCATGAAGTGTTTTAATTTCTTTTAAAATCAGAAGTAAAAAATGAACTATTAATTCAAAGAGACCATGAGGAAAAAAGTGCCTAGGGTCCTTGAAAGTCATGATGTACCCCAGAGCCATACATATTTTGCCCTGCAGCAAGGCAATCTTGGAGCAAAGCTTTATTTGAGGCATTTTCCTCCTTCAAATCCTTCCATGGAAATGTGCCTTATACTGAGCAAGAGTGAACTCTTTAGCCTCTAAATAACCTTCCTAAATCTTTCATGAAACTGTCATTCAAAATTTGCTAACATTACATACCATTTTTCCTTTCACAGTTTCTGTGCCTTAACTATACCAATTGGTTTTCTCAGTGCCCGTCCTGAAGTTTTCTTCCCCTCTCTTTCTAGTCCCCAGCCAGAATTGCTCTTTTAACCTTGCCCTATATATCAGTGTAAAGCAATGTGACTATAGTTAATCATAGTGTGTTGTATACTTGAAATTTGCTAAGAGGGTAAATCTTAACTCCTATCACCACAAAAATTTTAAAAAGAAAATGGTAACTATTTGGGGTCATTGAGTTTAGTTAGCTTGATTGTGATGAATATTTCACAATGTATACATATATCAAATCATCAAGTTGAACATCTTAAATATACACAATTTTTAATTGTCAACTATACTTCAATAAAGCTGGGGGAAAATCAAAATTTGACAACCTTAAGACCAATATATTTTGAGTATTCCTTCAATTCTTTTTTTTTTTTTAGCAAAGGCATGAGAAATGGATTTTCTATGAACAAAATCATGTATTTCTTTGTGTTCAATATAAGGCTTTATTACATATATAAAGACAATACATTTTACTATCACCTAAAAAAATGTTGTAAATATTAGTGGTCCTGTATAAAAAGGAAAATAACTCAACTGTTCCTTCTCACTATAATATGACCTAGACACATGTGGTAAAGGGAATATCCTGACTATACCTGCCTCTAGGCATGGTGAATTCTGGCCTGATATAAGAAACCATTTTTCATTAAAACATTGTGAAAAAATATGATTTTGCAAACTATTTATTTACCTTTTGTGTTTTCTACACATGTTGATTTATTGTTAAATCAATTAAATTACTCCCCTCCCCTTTCATTTATACAATGCGTTGCTAAAAGGTAAGATTTATCTGAGGTTGATGAACAAAAAAGTCACCATAGATTTTAAGGAATGGTCCCACTTGATACATTATACTAAAACATTTGCAGGTTGGTTTAAATGGTCACTGGAGTTGAATATCATTTCTGCTTACTGCATTATTTCTATCTCAATAATCTTTATGGTTGCCATACCAGGACTGCATAGATGTCGTATGCAAAATAATTCATTAATGAGAAAATCTTTTTTTTTTTTAATTTATGAAGATACTGTTTCAAAGTACTTCCTCAGAAGGAGGTTTTAAAAACCACCTTGGAAACGTTCAATGTCATTTCATCTATTACTGGAATTCTAATAAAATAAATATTAATTTATGGCTCAACTTGCTATATTTAAATTTAGAAAAGATAGTATTCAAACTAGGAAAAGCAAACAGTAAAACAGAATAACACAGCAATAATAAAACTATAATGATTTACAACTCTGCATGCTTATAACTGGAAATATGTATAGTGCAGAATGTGGCTTGATTTTCAAAAGTCAAGGGGATTTTGGACAAATAATTAAACTAAAGTAGATGAATTTGTATTATTCTTATTGCACTTTAAGTTCGATATATGGGGAAGAATGTTGAAATTATCTTGTCTGTCAGGGCCTCAATGTAACAAATTTTTTCCCTTTTTCCATTGTTACTATCTAGATGGTATTGGTTTCAAGTAATGAAGATTAAGCTAAGCAAGCAAAAGGAGGACTTTTATTTTAAGAATGGTTATTTCCTGGAATCCAAGGGGTGGGTAGCAACACAGAAATCATCAGGATATCATTTATCAATTCTATTTTCGTCCAAGAATCTACCATTTCTGTTGCCTTTCTTATAACTCTGAAGACTGTCTTTCTTACTATTTGATCTAAACTGTGAAATATTACTGCCTCATGAAAGCTGAATTTATAGTTCTTTTCACATGCAAACAATCAGGAGTTTTAAAAATCCATGTCTAAATGCCTGGGAGAGAGAATCTTGTTGGTCTAGCTTGGATTTGTATCTGTTTCCTTGTATATTCTATGGGCACTGGATAACATAGTAGGATTCTGGTTGACAAGAGTCTATCTTTTTGGTTCAAGAATTCATTAAAAGGGTTTAACAAAAATTTGTCAAACTCCTCCCTTCTTTCCCTCAAGAGTAGAATCTTCAGGAGGAGCCCAGTGTATTCAGTAACTATCACCTACATCCCAGGCACATAGAGTAACACACTGCTCCTTCTCCAAAAAAGATAATTTATTTCCCATCTAAAAGATGTATGCTTTTCTTGCAAAGCTCTTTAAATCCTACATAATCATCGTTAATCATATAATATAGTTAAACACCTAACTGAAGAATGTCTGCTATAAATTTAATGGGGAATTGGGAAGAGAAGAGGATATGGGGAAAACATGAGTGCTCAAAAGGGCCTGCAAGGAGGAGAGCCCAACTGAGCTCCAGCTAATTGTTGCTCTGCAGGAATGCAGACTGTGTCACCAGATCTTCCGATTTTTCTGGGGGTCCTTGAAATCCAGACCCTTGAGTGAAAATTTCCTATTTGAAGATTTGAGGGACTTGTTTAATTAAAAATTAATAGGTGAGCCATTATATGTTTGGGGGCTGAATGTAGCTCATTAGCCATTCATTTGTGAACTATAATATACATGCTTAAATGCTTATACATGATTAAATTTTATTCCTTTGGTAACACTGTTTATCCCCCCAAACAATGTTGACCAAGCCCTCCTGGAATGTTCAAGCTTTAAAGACAGTAAACTTTCAAGATGTGACTAAAAGTCTTAGCAGTTTTCAAATGAAGTAAATTTATCTACCAGGGTAAGCTTATCTCCTGCATTAACATGCTTTTCTAAGATTTACCCGGCCACTTTGAGCAATACAACATAGGTTAATGTATTGATTATAGGCCAACCAATACAAATCCATTGCTCATCATAATGTTTAGAGAGATGAGGCTGTGATAGAAGAAAACAAATCTTGCTAAGCAATATAATTGGAAGAGAGTTGTTGCTGAAACAGTAAATTGGCACTTAGGCCATTGGAGAATGAATAGTTTTGTGACTGTTCCAATAGATGTCAGCCAATTGCTACCTGAGCTCTTCTGACAAAACTAAAATAGCCTGCCAAAGCTGTCTGTTTCACCTACAAACTAGAACAATGCTATTTCAGACTGAGAAATCATCCACCTATTACATAATAGTTAGGCAATATATCTGCTTTGGGGATTGGAGAACAGTTGATATTTTAAAGGGTGGTAAACTTAGGATATTGCTGAATAAAACAATTTGAGTAACTTCTTTGGAAGATTCCTGCTCTTGCATAGCCAAGAGGCTGACATATTGTACAAAGCTTCTATTTTAAATATCATCTCTGAGCACATTAGCACTTAACTCTTGAATAACATAACTCTTGAAAAAAATTTCCTATTGGGATTGCATCTTGTAATTCCCAGGTAATAACTCTCTTTGTTCTTTATGGTAAGGGAAATGACATTTCTAATGAATATACTTGGATCATGTCTTGTAGGATCTGACTCCCAACTTTCTGACACTTCACTTAGGCCTCAACACAATTCAATTGTGTTAGGTGGTTCTAGGGAGAAGCTTCATTTGGGGAATCACTAATTTTTTTTTTTTTTTCAGTGTCATTTTTCTGGCTTTGAGATTAAGAAATATCTATCACAAAGAAATCACAATGAGACATGTAAACACCAGTTATGTCTCATTATCAGTTACCTCAACTCCAGACATCTAGGCCTGGCTGTCAAGTTTCCTGTATTTTTTCCCACCCTTATCATCTGACTCAGTTTCTCAGTCCTTCCACCCCATTGTCTCATATTTTTAGGCTTACAATATCTTCTTGCCTTAGCCCAATTCAATTTCAATGTGACAAATATTTTGAATGGACATTCAGTAAAATTTGAATATATCTTACTCTTTGCTAATTAACTGCATGTCTTTTATTCAAAAACTCACTCAAGTCTCATTTCTTTCATGAAATTTCCTTACTTGGAGCTTAATTACTTTCTAAGTATTGGCTCTGTAATTCTCTCCCTACTGCTTCAGACTCCAACTGAGTCTGAAATTTTCTTCCCCTTTTCTATTATCTTATTCTACTTAGGCTATAAGGCCTCAACTAATGTCTATATCCTCCACTCAATATTCTCTGATTCTACTTCTGTTGATTTCTTTCCTCTGATATCCTCTTATATTTTTATTAAGATACCTATTTACTCAATGGCTATATCTGTATATTTCTATTTCCTTGAGAATAGGTATAGCTCACAGCCTTCAAGCCCCAAAAAAGGCAAAAAGAAGGTACACAAAACATACTAATAATTGATGAAGAAGAGTAATAAAGAAAAGAGAGAAAAAATGGTAAGAGGAACGAGACCCAATCTGTGGAGACCTCAGAAATAAAAACCACCATATCAGCTACAACCTTCTTTGAATCTCAGTATTAGTTCTGTCACTTCAAACTTATATATAAGAGAAAATGAAAATGCTATTATGTGATTATTAGACAAAGCCTAAGTTAAATGTGCATTGACATGTTCAGATTCACTAAGATCTTAAATTCCAAATCAATTTGACAATTTCACTATTGCATGTTTCTAATATAAGTAATTTTGTAGATTAATTCTTGCTATTTTGTGTAGGTGTACTGCATTTTAGGGCATCGTTTGCAATATTTGAATGGGATGTGAAATGGGAGTTATGATACTGTTTTCTGGGTTGAGAAAATTAATATTTGTATTTAATTTAGCTTCTGCCCCTAAGGAGCTCTGAGAATATAAACACTTTTTAAAATTTAAGTTTATTACACCTATATTCATCTCATTTCATGAGAATGTTACAGGTCAGCAATTACATTTCAGTTACAGCTTCCTTGTGTCATTATGTTGTTTTTCAATAATCAATCATTATATTTTAAAATGGATGTATAAGTATTTTTCATTTGAGGAAGTAAAGAAATATTTTCAGTGTGTGGGATAAAAACTTAATTAGTTAAGCTGACATTTATTAAGTTCTTGACCTGATCAAACATAATAGTTGTCATTTTTACAAAAGGAGAAAAACAATTGGCTATGTTTGAAACTGCCCAGAGAGTGGAATTATTAATATTCTTTTCTCTTAGTTTGCTTTTAAACATTGTTTTGCTCAAAAAGCTGAAAAAGGCAAATGTTCCGATTATAGGTTTGTAGAGTGTTGATAATTGTGTGCTTCATACAGTAATGGAACTTTGTTCCTGTGTGGCTTTTTCTTTAGGTTAGAGCCTCACAGTTTCCTACTGAGAAAATACAGTCCTTCACATATTATTGATTGCAGTATGTCTGAAGAGCATACCAAAGTTCCATATTCTGTGTTTTCAATATTATATGAAATAAAACTGGGTCCTGGGTTATACATTTCTACAAATTGGTGAATCTGTTAAGTCCATTTTTCAGGCTACATTTATCATCTTTTACTAGCTTCACTTTTACTGCTGAAACATTACATAAAGAAATACATTTATCACATTCTATAGTGAGGATCTAAGGGGACTGATTATAGGCAGTTGCTCCCAAATATTAAATAAGGCTATTCTCTTACCTTTAAACTAGAATAAATCCAAAAAATACATAAAATTATGTATCTATCTGGAACTGGGGAAAGGGTCAGATTATTTCAACATCAAAGTATAAAAGAGCAGGACCCAGAAATCCAATTCCAGAAGTGTCTTATTGCATAACAAAATGCCCCCTAAACTTAGTAACTTAAAGCAATAACATTTTCTCTTCTCAGGAATAAGGGGAGCCTTGGTCTAGACTGCTTATTTCTAATCCATTTGGCATCAGGTGGGGTGGCTTGAAAGTTAGAAGCTAGAATCAGTGTCTGGTGCTTGGGGTGTGAAGACTCGTTTGGGGTTGAGGGATCCGGGACTTCTGGAATTTCTCTTTATATCTCTATGTGATGTCTCCACATGGTCTTTCCAGCATAGTGGCTGCAGGATAGTAGAATTTCTTACATGCAGGCTCAGGGCACATATCCCAAGAGAGAAAGAACCAGGCAAAATTTCTATTGCTTTTTATAACCTAGGAATTTCTGCCTTATTCACTTTATTAAAAAATAAGTCATTGAAGCCACACAATATTCAGTGGTAGAGGTATTAGACCCTACCTATTGATGAGAGAAGTTTAAATGATTTGAGGCATATTTAAAACCACACTAATATCTGAATTTTCTATTATAGATGTTAATATTACTAAGGAAAATTTAGCAAGGTATACTATTCCAGTGTTTTCTGGACCCTCTAAAGCAATTTTCATCAAAGTTAAGACACTTTACAACATTCATAATGCTGTTCCAAATCCTCACAATACTTCCATTTTTACTGTTTAATATGTTCTACTCCATTGATCTAGTTTTTACATTAAAACAATTATTTTAAAGGTAATTTGAGTTACACTGTGTCCTTTGAGAAGTAGACATCAAAACAAAATTAGTTGTGCAAGAGACTTATGGGTAAACTTCTAGAAGAATAAAGTGGAGGGGATAGAGAATGGCAAGAGATCCTTCACCCCATGATGCAGATCTGGCATGTGTGAAAGGAGAAGAGGAAGGGCAAATTGGACAGGAAGAGACTCATAGTTTCACACAGTTCAAAGAAATATTTTACCAGGCAGATCAGGAGTATCAGTTTCTTTAAAAACAAACAAACTAACTAACTAACTAAACATGCATCTACCATACAATCCAGCAATTTAATTCCTGGGCATTTATCCCAAAGAAATAAAGATTTATGTTCATACAAAAACCTGTATACAAATGTTTGGGGTAGTTTATTCATAATAGCCCCAAACTGGGAACAATCCAGATGTTTTTCAGCAGGTGAGTTGTTAAAAAATCTGTGCTGCATCCATACCACAGAAAAATACTCAGTCAATTAAAAAAATATTGAAACACACAACAACAACCTCGGTGATTCTCTAGAAAATTATTATGAATGAAAAAAGTCAGTCATAAAAATTTACATATGGTATGATTCCATTTATATAGCATTCTTGAAATGACAATGTTATAGAAATGGGGAACATACTTGTGGGTTGCCAGGAACTAAGAAGGGGGTGAGAGTGAAAGGATAGTGGGTGTAGGTATAAAAGGGTGACATAAGGGGTCCTTCTGGTGATGAGAATGTTCTATATCTTGACTGTATCAATGTCAGTATCCTAGCCGTGATATTGCATCACAGTTTTACAAAGTGATAGCATTTGAGAAGCTGGTGAAAGGTACACACGATCTGTCTACTGTTTTTTACAACTGCATGTGAATTTATATTTATCTCAAGATAAAGTTTTTAATGAAAAATAATGAAATTAAAGTAATAAAACATGTAATTTCCAAAGCAGCATTTTTTTTTTCATAGATAGATAAGCTTTATTCCAATGTCTACATAAAAATGAGTTGATGTCGAAAAACCTTTGGACAAGGTTTTTCCAAAGGGTTAAAATCTATCAAACAACAGAACTTGGTCCTTTTCCCTTTAGTTTGTCTCTCAGTTCAGTTGGCTGACACATCATTATTAGTGTCCGCCCTCATTAACCATTTTCAGCACACACAATATCTAAAAGTCTTCGGCATTTCCCATTTCTGTGGAAATGTGTTAAACTGCTTTCAGTTACAAGCGATGGGCAAGATTTTTATCTGCTCATACTCTATTCCATCGGAGACAAAAACACATTCTTGAATTCTCTTGTTTAAATTGTGGCTGTTGGCAAAGTGTCCAAATGAAGAACTCAACGCTAACACACAAAGAACACAGTATAATCTCTGTATAGTAGTAACTTCCCTTTAACTTTTTCTCATTAAAGAATTATTTTTATTATGTCTCCACAAGGAAGTTATAAAAATTACCTGTAAAAACATTGAAAAGGCTCTTAAAAGTCCTGGAATGAAAAATTCTGCAATATAAATTATGATACATCTTCTATGATTTGCAAATAAGAATAAAATAAATTCTATAAGTTAGAATTTCTGAATGATTTTGATAGGAATTTACCAGAAGGAGCCAGAACATCCAACCTTAACGATTTCCTATTTTCATCCCAACTGAGTTTTTAAAAAGCTATATAATCTGTTGACAGGCACAATCCACACAGGAACTTGCTGCTGCCACTAATGATGAAGTCAATCTGAAGGACAGAGATTTGCATGCTGGACGTGCCAGGCTCTTCCGTGCAACTGGTTGAAGTGGTCTTCTCTTATTTTTTTCCCTTATGTTTTAAATAAAAGTAAATATACCTATGGTAAAAAATTTAAATGGTATAGAAAGATCTAAAATAATCAGTAAATATCCTTTTCTCCCATAACCTAGAAAATCTGATGTCTTCCAAATCATCAGTCGTATGAATAATTTGCAAAGTGAAGTCAAACTCAGAGTCTCTTCATCTGAAAATTAATCTCAGGACTTTTGCAATGTGTTGATTCTGTCATATATTACCTCTGTTACAGAGGAAAGCCATGCAGTCTTCTTAAAAAAACTAATTACAAAAGCAACACGCACTCTCTGCTCAGAGATAGCAAGTCCAGGCAGCACCTTGTACTCCGTGGATCTGGTCCTGGTTACGGGCAGAGTCCCTGGTATCCAGAGTCACGGGTGGCAGGAGCTCAGCGGAGCCCTTCCTGAACGCCTCGGATCCTCCTGGCCAGCTGCACATCCTTCGGGAAGAGCGTGACACGGCCTGTATGTAAGGAGAGGAGATAGGCATCCTCAAAGAGATGAACTAGAAACGCTTCTGCTGCCAGGCGGCAGAAGGGGTTCTTCCTTAACAACAGGTGTGTGCTCTTCTGAAGAGTTCGGATCTCCTTCAGAACCCGATGTCTCCGGCGAGCAAGTTGACGGGAGGAAGTGCCTAAGGATGGGCCCGGCCGGGGGCCGCCTTCTTGGGGCTTTGGGCTTGCGGATCCGGCGGCGCGGGCCCATGGCTGGAGCTCAGGCTTGCGGACCCGCGGCTCCTTCTTGGCCTTCCGGGTCCGGAGGCAGAGGCTGGCGTCCAGGGGAGGGTCAGCAGCACCCTGGCAGCGTGCCACCGCCGCGGATTCTCTGCCGGCGTTTTTTCCAAAGCAGCATTCTTGAAAATAAATCTGACTGTTGTGGCTTGTCAGTAATAGAGGAAATACTATTTTATGTTGGTTAATTTGAGAATGGAATTTTTAGCTTTGCATTTATTAACAAGAAATGTGCTAACTCATATGTTACTTATGTTTCAAATAACTTTCTAAAGTAATCTCCATGATATATGTTTTCTAAAAAATGTGTCAAATTATCTGGTATTTATATCTAAGTAGTAGAAAAGATAATGCTTCTCAATTTGCCTTTACCATCCAGTTGTAAATGTATAAAAATACTCATGAAGAAATTTTATCAGGTTTTACGTTTCTCTTCATAATGTTCAAAATATATGCAGTAAGTTTTCAGATGATTTTATAACCATGTTTATCAGGTATTAAAAAGACTCCAACTCACCCTGAGGAACATGTTCTTGTTTTGATAAAAACTAATCATTTTGACTTGCAAATGGGGTACAATATAAACTCAGTGTAAAAGAAAGAAAATTGATTGTCAAATGTGTAAATAAAATTTGAATTTATGCTCATTTGGCATACCCAATCATAAATACACTATTGTGAACCTAAGAGTTTATTCAGAAAGTCTTGAAGTTTTCCAGCTCCTTTATGCCCAAGTGGAGATATTTCCAAGAGAAAGCAATGCATTCAGGTTCAACACAGTACCTAATCAGTGTCTATTTCTACACAAAGTTGAAATAAAAATGTTTGAAAAGTTTTAGACCATCCCTTAAAATAATAAAGATAACTAGTATCTTGATTAATAATTTCTCTTAAATTGTCATTTATATTTCAGTTGATAAGGACTTTTTACTGTAATAATAGTAACGGGTAGGTTTTTGTTTTTTATTACAGTTCAGTAATTGAGTTAATAAAGCATGTTCTCTTATTAAAGTGTTTTGGCCTTTGCACCATTCTTGCTTGTCCCAATCATCTATATAGTCTATATAATCCATATCTATATATCTACACCATGAAGTTATTGTGTTTTAAAAACTTTTCTCCAATTGCCCTTGTTATGAAAGATTAGATGTACAAAATAGCTTTATAAACTTTAAGAAACTCAAACCTGACAAACACCTAACAATTAACTGCGTTCACTGTATTGATTTATCATAATACTGCCGTGAATAATGTTGACTTCATTGCTTCCCAATTAATACTTGAATCCATACAACTTTGGACCATAAATGAAGGTATTTTGCTGAGTTATTTTATTAAGTTAATGATTTTGCTTATTAAATAGTCTATAGAAATGATATAAGTTCAAATAAGGCAAAAGAGTATATTGTGAAAACAAAGACTCATTCACACCCCAGATACCCAGGTCTTCTCTCAAAAAATACTGATAACATTTTCTTGTGGCTCCTCAAGAAATTTGCTATTCACCTTAAGTATAAGTGACATATGGATAGATTTTTAAAAATTTTCCCCAAATTGAAGTATAACTATGCTCTATTCCATAATTTTATGTTTTATTTTAAGCATGTATGTTGGTAAGAGTTTTATATCAGCAGATGTGTATTTACATGATTTATCTGTTTTATATTTTATAATAAAATGCATAACACTCCCCTATTCATAATCATAATCATATAGACTTTCATTTTTTTCTGTTTTTATCCTTTTTTTCTATTAAAAATGCTATGATTACTCTCATTGTACACATTTCTTTTCATAATTTTAATGATAATAAGCGCTTATGTAGCACTTAATCTATACCAGGCACTCTTCTGAGACATATTATATAATTAGATCATCCTTCAATCCTATGAAGGATTTATTATTTCCATTTTATATATGTGGAAAATAAAGGAGAGAATACTTTAATATTTTCTGAAGTTCACACATATGGTAAATGGCAGAACTGGAATTAGAAGGTAACCTGGATGCAAAAACATTTTTATAACTTCTACATTAAATTCTCTCTCACATATTTGAATACAATATAAGATAAAATTATGGATGTAGAATACTCAAGCCAAATAATAGATGTACTTTTCAATTTGCTATACAACTTACATTACCTTATTGCCCTTCAGAAAGATTTCATCAATTTGTAATTCTACCAATATATCATTCCTTCAACTATGTGTGTACTATCAAGTATTTTGACAATTGTTTACAGGATATAATTTTTTTCTTATTTTAATTTTTCTTATTATGATACATGTGGTTTCATAAATTTATAATCCACTTGTCTATCTTTGGTATGAATTGCCTTTTCTGTTTTCTATTGTCTTGTAAAATTTGTTCTTAGAAAGTGATTAAAAAGTAAACCTCTCATTTGAAACACCATCTATATCATCTAGTACATATCTATATGTATTTGAATTTATATTTAACCCTTTTTCTGGCTGCATGGAAGTCATTGTTTATTTTTCTGCAAATCCCAAATAATTTTAATTAACACAGTTTTATGATAACTGTGGCATTTGGTAACCCAGTCTACCAGTTGTCTAATTGTTAAGATTCTTTTTTCTCTTATTATTCCTGAATGCTTGTTTTCTATAGAAACTTGACTTACAGCTCTTGTTATAATCAGGTCATTTATACATTTTTATTTTTTACTAATTAAATATGATGGTGTAAATGACACTTGTCTCCTCCCAGAGTGAAACCGTAAACTCAGACTGGGATTTGGGGAGGGGGAAGAAAATCTTTGTCTTTTTGGCTGTACTTTTCCTGGAATAGAGCACCCAGGCTAGAGCTTCCATGACACATACCTTTGGTTCACGGAATGTGGATGAGTCATGGCTCGAATGTCACAGACTCACTGCTGTTACTGAGATTTAGTAGATTTTCTTGAATGAATGTTTCTTCATTTGTTGAATGGTCTTAGAACAATTTTCAGAGGCTTTAAATGATTGCATTTTTAAGGTTTTTTTTTTTCTTTTTTCTTTTTTTTTTTTCCTGAGAAGGTTTTCTGGCAGTCCATGTATAAACTTCTGGCTTAATTTTCTCATCAACATTTGCCCTCTTAACACTCATGAACTCATGCCTTATTTCAAATTCATTACTTGACACCTGATTTTTTTCTGGTTTAATGGTTTTGATTCATTTGAATTCTGCTTAATACTTTGGTGAATAGTATCAGATCATGTATTGATTACATATATATATTATTTAGGAGTCTTCAGCTAGGAGCAAAGATATGTCCAGATTACTTCAGATGTTGGAATACTGTTGCTTTGGATCAGAATTTCCATTATTATCAATAGAAGTTTTAAGAATAAAATTATTATTGAATATTGTTTTACTAAGAAAGAAATACATTTACTGTCACTTTCATTCTATCAATCGATATGCAAGACTTGGAAAGCACAGATAATACAATAATGTAAGACTGCTCTATGCCAAAGCTCTGGGGAAAGATTTTTATTTTTTCATTTGAAAGGGGAAATTTTTAACTATATTTCAGAAATTATTTTTACATCAAATAAATTTTATACTTGCCTAGTGATAGAAGTATGAATAATGAATATCTCTTTGTTATTAAAATTTCATATTAATTTCTCATACAGTCCTTATTTTACAGTAGTTTGCTCATTTATTTTTATGAAACCAACAGTATTTTGATCTCATCTTTCACACTGATATTTTTCAACACAGAGAGCAATTGTTCCACTTATATGGGAAGTTGAGATTCCACATCTAGTAATCTGCATCCCTTTCCCACTTCTCAAAATCAAACAAACAAAACAAAACACTCCTTAAGGAATGTTCTCTAATGATGAAAATCTGTTATCTATTCATAAGGCTAATTAATGCATCATCTTTATTGCAAAGTGTCTGTGTAAAAACAAACTATGGCATAGTTAATGCCTAGGAACATGTGTCCATAAGTGAGAAACCATCTTTTAAGTTTAGCTAGTTTACAGAAAATTATTTTCATTCCACCAATGACTGCAAAGTGATATTATAGCAAAATCTTGTGGAAATGATGCAGTTTAGGTTCTTATGAACCTGTAAACCAGGGTCAGAGTAAGGGGCTATATTTCTGTGTGTATGAGTACAAGGCTGCTCTAATATAGTAGATTCCAACTTATGATAGATACCATGATAGCACATAAAAATAATCTGGGGAACTGTATTAATACTTTTGCCAATATATAAGACAAAAGTTAAATAATGACCCAAAAGAGCTGCTTATGGTACAAAGCAGTTTTTAAATTTAAGGCTATATAATACTCCTTATGATATAGCAACATGTGATTAAGAGACATGCCATTTTTTATTTTATTAATTCCTAGAAAACTTCACTGAAATGATTTTCACCCCATCTCCCTGCTTGATTCCCACTCAGTTCTGACTCCAAATTGGAAAGCTGACTTTATTCTCTGAATATCTCTGTGAAATTATGATTTATAAGTGTTGACCTAAAACAAATAAACTGTTAGTTTTTTCTCTAGCAAAAATAAGTTTACTCAGGATCAGCAAATAATTGCAATTTGGGGTCTGTAACAAGCCATTTGCAAGTCCTGCAAAAGAAGGAGAGGAGAACTCTTTTTTAGAAGGGAAAGGGAGCTGGGAGGGCTATAGTAAACAAACAGTCCATTGGAGGAATTTAGAGTTCCAAGAATAGTGGTTTTTCATTTGCCAAACTCTTGCAAAGAAAGAAGAGGAAGTCTTTCTTTTCCTGTTGGGCTCTGCTATCATTGTAAGGCATGAGCGCTTCTCCTTCTGACCTCCTGCTCTTTTTTGAGGTTTCTGTATATTAATTTTTGCATTACAAATTTGTTCATTCAGATGACCAAAATATATTTCTCATTTATATTTTGTCTTTGTCCAACGTTCCTGACTCACAGCTCCCCAAACCCTTGTAATTTCCTAAGTGATGAGAGCAACAAAGGTGTCTTTTGGTGTGTTAATGAGGTAAAGTTTGGACCACACCTAACAATAGGGATGCATTTCCAGGGATAGCCAATCATGTGATTAGAGGGTTGAACTTTCAGTCTCACTCCTTTACCTCCAAGGAGGGGAGAGAATTTGGAGGTTGAATCAATTGCCAGTTGCCAATGATTTAAACAGTCATGACTATGTAATAAAGCCTCCATAAACTCCTCAGAAGATGGGTTTTGGAGGTCTTCTTTGTTGGTGAACACATGATGGTGCTGAGAGAGTGGTGCACATGGAGAAGTCATGGAAGCTCCAAGCCCTTTTCCATATGAATCTTTTACAACTGGCTGTTCCTTAGTTATTTATTTTTATAATAAACAGATAATTTAATAAGTAAAATGTTTCTCTGTGTTCTGAGAGCTGCTCTAGTAAACTAACAGAATCTGAAGAGGGAGTCTTGGAACCTCTGATTTGGTCAGATTTGGCCATTTGGTCAGAATTGTCAATAAAAACCTATACTTTTGACTGGTTTCTGAAGTCCAAGGAAGGAGTCATGGGAAGCTACAATCTGTAGCCCATCAGAAGCACAGATAACAACCTGGGTTGGAGTGACATCTGAATTGGGAGGAGGGGCAGTCTCGTCTGGACTGAACACTTAACCTCTGGGGTATGAAGCAATCTGCAGGTAGATAGTTCCAAAATTGAGTTGAATTACAGGACACTCAGCTGATTTGTTTGAGCATTGCTTGTTGTTGGTGTGGGGAGCCCTTTTTCACAAACACACACACACACACACACACACACACTGGAACGTTGGAAATGGGTCCAGGAACCTAATTTAGACTTCCTCTCATTACCATGAATCAGTTTAACTGTGAGTTCTTGACGTGGTATTCTATTCTAAGTCACATTTATATTTCTGTAAATGTTCAAAAGGGACAGAGACTGCCAAATACAAATTGCCACTTGCCATCTACCTCTACAAGGATTAAATCATGAGTTGATGCAGCTGCTGATTTTCAACACCCCTGAAAGGAGTTCAGGGTGGAGATCAGGAAGGAGGCATTCTGTGCTCTGGGGAAAACTGGCATAGCAGCTCTTCAGATAGTCAGATATTTTCAAGAGATTTTATGAGCCCAATTCTTGCATCTCCTCACATCTAAAAAAGCACTAAAATCCTTCATGGTGACATCTGCTCCTCGTGACTAGCAGTAACCTTCACAAGATTAAGAAGCAACCTTCTGTAAAAGATATGTGCTTGATTGTATGTACTCCCCCTTCACCAAAATCACATATATACTGACCTTCTCCCTTACCTCTTTGGAGCAGTTTCTCAGAGCTATCCGAAATGCTGTCTCCTGGGCTATAGTCCTCATTTTGCCCTCAAATAAAACTTAAGTCACATTGTGCTTTTTTTTTTTTTCAGTTGACAGACTATTGTTTCTGAAAAGTTTTATTTGAACCAAGAAAAGAAATTAATGGTGCATCTTTATATTCTTTCACTAATGGTTTGCATTTCTAAGTGCCATGTTGGTGGGTTAAGAAACTCCAGGGAAAACTGTTAAACACATAATTAGGTATATTGAGACCAAAAGAGCCTACATGTGCAAAATGTGTTAATGTGATTCTTGCTAATGATTATCCATGGTTTATACAATATTACATTGATTTTTTTCTTTCCACTTAGAAAATATTCAATTAACTGAGATTCTAGAGAACTATATGTCACTAACTTAGTTTGAGTCTCAGTTTCCTCTACATTAAGTGAAGAGACCAAACTAAATTAAACATCTTGAATCTTCATTTAGAAGAGTGCTTCTAGGATGAGCACAATGTATTAATTATATATTGCTGTATAATGAATTACCCAAAGCATAATTGCTTAAGACAATACATATTCGTTTTCTCAGAGCTTTTGGTGAGCTGCGTGTTTGGAAGCATCTTAGTTGAGCAGTTCTGGCTTGATAAGTCTCACGAGATTACTTTATAGTCAAGATGTTGACCAGAGCAGCAGTTGTTCAAAGGTTTAGCTGAGGCTGGAGGATTCTCTTTAAATCAGTTGGTTAGGTCCCAGTTCAAATGAGACCACACACTTTTTTTTTGTTCCCTTGGGACTAGCTGAATTTACTCTGTTATATGGTACCAAATAATCCTCTAACTGCAGGTGAATACGCAAAAAACAAATGCGTGAAAAATAGCACTAGGCATAGCAGTTTGGTCGACTGTGAGAAAAAAAAAAAAAAAATGATTGTCTTTACTCGCTATAACTATTAGAACCACCACAAATGTCAACACACAACCAAGAGTAGGTAATCTTACTGCATTAGATAACATCTATTTTTAAAAGTTATAACCCAGTCTATAACTAATGAATATGCTATGACTCCACTACACCAAAATGCTAGGCCTCTAATGGTCTAATGCACATTTAAATAGCTAATGATCATTAGACTACAGGGCTGAGAATAATGAGTAAAGATGAATAAGAAAGTAAAATAAAAATACATTTTACTTTCTTACACAGCTTGTTTACCTACCAAAATTTTCTGAATTGTTTAGGGTTAAGAATACTATATTTGGAGAGCATTTTCGAACTTGTATGGAAATATATTTTTCCTATATTGTTTTTTCTGGGAAGGGGCAACTTTACTGGTTTCAGAGTTTCAATTTCTTTAGATCAGCATTAAGTCTTTTTTTTTTATAATGCTAATATTGCACTCAATGTTAGTAAAGGCACAGTCAACCTCACAGGAAATATTTCAGAACAATTATGTTCATATTTCAGAACAATTATTTTTCTTTCTAACTTTGGGGTTTGAACTGTACTATAGGCTGAGTTTTAAACTATTTTTAAGTCCTGTAATATTACCTTTTATAAAATGTGTTGTAATTAAAATAAGTGTATGATTGGGCCACCAAAGTGGTTGTTCTCTTGCTCTCTCTACATCCCCTACTCAACCAGTGCCTGCTTCACCTATAACCTACTCACATGACTGACCTTTCTACATACTTGGCCCATACACCTGCTAGTGATTGTTCTAATCTTTAGATCAGAATATCTCCACCAGGATATCTTATCAAAGGGGCAGTGAGGGCATGGCCCTCTGTTAATTTCCCTGGTAACCAATGAGCCGACCTGATTTCAATTCCCCCTGTAACTGGTAAACACCCCCCACCCAGCAATGACTGCCTCCATCTGCCACACATGAGTTGGGTGTCACTCCAGGACCTTGCTTCAGATGTGTAAGATTCCCCCTATCCATTAAATCACTGATGTCTCTTTTGCTGACTCTGGGCTCTCTCTTTGGTCTCCAGGCTGGGTAAGTACAAGGCTTGCAGGCCTGCAGTGTGCAGCCCAACAGTAACTCTTCGAAAAATACATGAAATTAAAGGAGTGAGGGAGATTTTATCTGAAAATATAAATTATTCTACACCGTGTGAAAAAATCTTTGTAAAGAACTTTCAGGTAAACTCAAACATGATGATTTAATGACATTTTTACTTTTATTGTAGTGTTAAAATTTTAAATAATATTTTTATTATGTCTAAGAAAATTGTTGCTGATAGTGGAAGTGAAGGATACATTATTTTTTAACGTGTATTTTGTTTTTACCTCGTCCTCATACAGGGAAAAATTAATTCCATAGTTATTAAACTTTACTCATGACTCAATTTTCTTACAAAGTTTCTGTTAGTGTTCATACAGAGATTCATCCTTACCAATTTCCATTAGTTTCACTAACAGAAGCAATAATTCGCCTATAGAAAAATTTGTTTGTTCCCTAATCACACAGTCTGTGTTAAGTTTCAACATTATAAAACAAACAAACACACCACCTACATTAAAAAAGAAAATAATATTTCATGAAAATGTTGAAAGTTCAGAGGTAGGAAAACTTGAGTTTTGTTTTATACCAGTAGATCAGTGCTGTCACTGATGTTTTGTTGTTTTTTTTCCTCTTCACTTGTCTGACTGGAATTAGTGGTATCTTCAACTTTCCTGTGGTAACAAAATGTCTGCTTGAGCTTCAGGAACTGCATGTTTCTCATCCAAGTTAAAAAAGAGTGCACCTTTCCTCTCAAACATCAAATAGAAGTGCTGATTTGCACTTTGATTGAATTAGCTTAAATCCTTTGTCCCTTTCCCCCAATATACACTATTGCCTCTGGAATGTTGTGCACAATTTGGACATTTGGCTTCAGCCTGGTCTGCTTATCCATCTCTCAACTGTGGCCAAGACATTAAAACTACCCTTCTCATTTTATGCCAATCAATGCACATTTCTGGATTCGAAGGTAGAATAAATCCCTGCCCCCACCTCAAACCTCATGGCTAATACACAGTGAAAGAAGGGAGGAATGACTCATGAATTTTAAGTGTGACTGCTCAGTCTAATTTCTAATATTAACTCAACGCTTCATTCCTGAATTAACTCACTTTGCTCAGAGTGCATGCTCCTCATTACATATTGCTGAATTTGATTTTATAATAGTTTGCTTTGGATTTTTGCATTCATGTTTGTAAGTGAGATTAGCCTGTAATTCATGAATTTCTGGTCAAATATGTTCTTTGGAAGACTTTTTCTGTGACTGGTATTATGTCTTCTTTGAATGTTTATTAGAAGTCACTGGTTAGCAACATATATAAATTTTCTTTGAGGGAAGGTATTTTCACTACTGATTGATTTTGTTTCGTAAAAGATTATTCAAGTTTTTAATTCTGTTTTAAATCAACTGTGCTAAATTATATTTTTCTAAAAACTTATCCATTTTGTTTACATTTTCATGTAAATTTGTTCATACAAACTCCATTATTTTTTAAATTTATTTTTATTGAAGTATAGTTGATTTACAATGTTGTGTTAATTTCTGCTGCACAACAAAGTGACTCAGTTATACACATATATACAATCTTTTTATATTATTTTCCATTATGGTTTATCTCAGTATGCTGAATATAGTTCCCTGTGCTATACAGTAGGACCTTGTTGTTTACCCATTCTATATGTAATAGTTTGCATCTACTAACCCCAAACTCCCAGTCCTCACCCCCCCCCCATTCTCTATATCTGTGGGTCTGTTTCTGTTTTATAGACAGGTTCATTTGTGCCATATTTTAGACTCCACATATAAGTGATATCATATGGTACTTGTCTTTCTCTTTCTGACTTACTTCACTTAGTATGATAATCTCTAGTTGCATCCATGCTGCTTCAAATGGCATTATTTCATTATTTTTTATGGCTGAGTAGTATTCCATCATATATATGTAACACATCTTCTTTATCCATTCTTCTGTTGATGGGCATGTAGGTTAGCTATTGTAAATAGTGCTGCTATGAACATAGGGGTGCATGTATCTTTTTGAATTATAGTTATGTCTGGATAAATGCCTATGAGTGGGATTGCTGGATCATATGGCCACTCTATTTTTAGTTTTTTTAAGGAACTTCCACTGTTTTCCAAAGTGGCTGCACCAGCTTTACATTCCCACCAACAGTGTAGGAGGGTTCCCTTTTCTCCACACCCTCTCCAGTATTTGTTGTTTGTAGACTTTTAAGTGATGACCATTCTGACCTACGTGAGGTGGTACCTCATTGTAGTTTTGATTTGCAATTCTCTAATAATTAGTGATGTTGAGCATCTTTTCATGTGCCTATCGGCCATCTGTATGTCTTTTTTAGAGAAATGTCTAGTTAGGTCTTCTGCCCATTTTTTGATTCAGTTGTTTGTTTGATTGTTTGTTTGTTTGTTTTAATTGAGTTGTATGAGCTGTCTGTATATTTTGGAAATTAAGCCCTTGTCAGTCACATCATTTGCAAATATTTTCTCCCATTCTGTAGGTTGCCTTATTGTTTTGTTATGGTTTCCTTTGCTGTGCAAAAGCTTGTTAAGTTTTATTAGGTCCAATATGTTTATTTTTGTTTATTTTTTTAAAAATTTCTATTGCTTTGGGAACTGACCTAGGAAAACACTGGGACATTTTATGTCAGAGAATGTTTTGCCACTGATCTCTTCTAGGAGTTTTATGGTGTCTTGTCTTATATTTAAGTCTTTAAGTCATTTTGAGTTTATGTTTGTGCATGGTGTGAGGGTGTGTTCTAACTTCATTGATTTACATGCAGCTGTCCAACTTTCCCAGCACCACTTGCTGAAGAGACTGTCTTTCTCCCATTTTTTATTCTTGCCTCCTTTGCCAAGGATTAATTGACCATAAGTGCATGGGTTTATTTCTGGGTTCTCTATTCTGTTTCACTGATCCCTATGTCTGTTTTTGTGCCAATACCACACTTTTGAAAATGTAGCTTTGCAGTATTGGCTGAAGTCTGGGAGGGATATGCCTCCTTCTTTGTTCTTCTCCCTCAGGATTGCTTTGGCAATTCTGAGTCTTTTATTGTTCCACATAAATTTTAGGATTATTTGTTCTTGTTCTGGGGAAAATGTCATGGGTAATTTGATAAGGATCACATTAAATCTGTAGATTGCTTTGGGTAGTATTATCATTTTAACAATATTAGTTCTTATAATCCAAGAGCATGGGGTATCTTTCCATTTCTTTGAATCATCGTTAATTTCCTTTATTAATGTTTTATTGTTCTCAACATATAATTCTTTCACCTTCTTGGTCAGGTATATTCCTAAGTATTTTTTTGGTGCAATTTTAAAAGGTATTGTTTTTTTACATTCTTTTTCTGCTATTTCATGGTTAATGTAAAGAAATGCAACCAATTTCTGTATACTAATCCTGTATCCTGCTACAGTGCTGAATTCATTTGTCAGTTCTGGTAGTCTTTGTGTTGAGTCTTTAGGGTTTTCTATATATAGAAAGTATCATGTCATCTGCATATAATGAAAAATTTACCTCTTTCCTTCCAATTTGGATAGGTTTTATTTCTTTTCCTTGTGTGATTGCTGTGGTTAGGTCTTCCAATACTATGTTGAATAAAAGTGGTGAGAGTAGGCATCCTTGTCATGTTCCAGATTTTAGTGGGAAAACTTTAGCTTTTTAACGTTGAGTATTATTTTTGCTGTGGGTTTGTCATAAATAGCTTTTATTATGTTGAGATATGTTCCCTCTATTCCCACGTTTGTAAGAGTTTCTATCATAAATGGATGTTGGATTTTGTCAGTTGCTTCTTCTGCATCTATTGAGATGATCATGTGGTATTTATCTATTTGTTTTTTTTTTTTTTTGATGTGCTGACATTGATTGTTTTGCATATGTTGAAACATCCTTGTGAACTTGGTGTGAATCCCACTTGGTTGTGGTGTATCATCTTTTTTATGTGTTGGGTTTGGTTTGTTAGTATTGTGTTGAGAATTCTTGCATCTATATCCATCAAAGATATTGTCCTGCAACTTTCTTTTTTGGTAGTATCTTTGTCTGGCTTTGGTATCAGGGTGATGGTGGCTTCATAGAATGTCTTTGGGAGTGTTCCCTCTTCTTCAAACTTCTGGAAGAGTTTGAGAACAATCAGTATAATTTCTTCTTTGTATGTTTGGTAGAATTCACCTGTGAAGCACTTGTCCTGGACTTTTGTTTGCAGGTAGTGTTTTGTTTTAGTTTTGTTTTCTTTAACTACAGATTCTATTTCACTTCTAGTGATGGGTTTGTTCAAATTATCTATTTCTTGTTGATTCAGTTATGGTGGGCTGTGTGTTTCTGGAAAGTTGTCCATTTCTTCTAGGTTGTTGAATTTGTTGGCATATAATTGTTCATGGTGTTCTCTTATAGTTTTTTGCATTTCTTCAGTATTGGTTGATATTTCTCCTTTTACATTTCTTATTTTGTTTATTTGGGTTTTCTGTCTTTTCTTGTTGGTGAGCCTGGCCAGAAGTCTGTCAATTTTGTTTACCCTTTCAAAAAGCAGCTCTTGGTTTTATTGATTTTTTTTTAAATTTTTAATCTCTATTTTATTTATTTCCTCTCTGATCTTTATAATTTCCTTCCTTCTGCTGACTTTAGGTTTTGTTTGTAGTTTTTCTAATTCTTTTAGGTAGTAGGTTAGGTTGTTTGTTTTAGATTTTTTTTTTTTTTTCTGGAGGAAGGCCTATATCTCTATGAACTCCCCTCTAAAAACTGCTTTTGCTGCATCCCATAGATTTTGTATGGTGTGTTTTCTTTGTCATTTGTCTCAAGTTATTTTTTAATTTTCATTTTGATTTCTTCATTGACACATTAGTTCTTTTTTTTTTTTTAAACATCTTTATTGGAGTATAATTGCTTTACAATGGTGTGTTAGTTTCTGCTTTATAACAAAGTGAATCAGTTATACATATACGTATGTTCCCATATCTCTTCCCTCTTGCATCTCAATCCCTCCCACCCTCCCTATCCCACCCCTCTAGGTGGTCACAAAGCACCGAGCTGATCTCCCTGTGCTATGCGGCTGCTTCCCACTAGCTATCTATTTTACATTTGGTAGTGTATATATGTCCATGCCACTCTCTCACCCTGTCACCTCTTACCCCTCCCCCGCCCCATATCCTCAAGTCCATTCTCTAGTAGGTCTGTGTCTTTATTCCCGTCTTGCCACTAGGTTCTTCATGACCTTTTTTTTTTTTTCCCCTTAGATTCCATATATATGTGTTAACATACTGTATTTGTTTTTCCCTTTCTGACTTACTTCACTCTGTATGACAGACTCTAGGTACATCCACCTCACTACAAATACCTCCATTTCATTTCTTTTTATGGCTGAGTAATATTCCATTGTATATATGTGCCACATCTTCTTTATCCATTCATCCGATGATGGACACTTAGGTTGCTTCCATGTCCTGGCTATTGTAAATAGAGCTGCAATGAACATTTTGGTACATGACTCTTTTTGAATTATGGTTTTCTCAGGGTATATGCCCAGTAGTGGGATTGCTGGGTCATATGGTAGTTCTATTTTTAGTTTTTTAAGGAACCTCCATACTGTTTTCCATAGTGGCTGTACCAATTTACATTCCCACCAACAGTGCAAGAGTGTTCCCATTTCTCCACACCCTCTCCAGCATTTATTGTTTCTAGATATTTTTATGATGGTCATTCTCACCGGTGTGAGATGATATCTCATTGTAGTTTTGATTTGCATTTCTCTAATGATTAATGATGTTGAGCATTCTTTCATGTGTCTGTTGGCCATCTGTATATCTTCTTTGGGGAAATGTCTATTTAGGTCTTCTGCCCATTTTTGGATTGTGTTGTTTGGTTTTTTGTTATTGAGCTGCATGAGCTGCTTGTAAATCTTGGAGATTAGTCCTTTGTCAGTTGCTTCATTTGCAAATATTTTCTCCCACTCTGAGGGTTGTCTTTTGGTCTTGTTTATGGTTTCCTTTGCTGTGCAAAAGCTTTGAAGTTTCATTAGGTCCCATTTGTTTATTTTTGTTTTTATTTCCATTACTCTAAGAGGTGGGTCAAAAAAGATCTTGCTGTGATTTATGTCAAAGAGTGTTCTTCCTATGTTTTCCTCTAAGAGTTTTATAGTGTCCAATCTTACATTTAGGTCTCCAATCCATTTTGAGTTTATTTTTGTGTATGGTGTTAGGGAATATTCTAATTTCATTCTTTTACATGTAGCTGTGCAGTTTTCCCAGCACCATTTATTGAAGAGACTGTCTTTGCTCCATTGTATATCTTTGTCTCCTTTGTCATAGATTAGTTGACCATAGGTGTGTGGGTTTATCTCTGGGCTTTCTATCTTGTTCCATTGATCTATGTTTCTGTTTTTGTGCCAGTACCATATTGTCTTGATTAATGTAACTTTGTAGTATAGTCTGAAGTCAGGGAGTCTGATCTCTCCAGCTCTGTTTTTTTTCCCTCAAGACTGCTTTGGCTATTCGGGGTCTTTTGTGTCTCCACACAAATTTTAAGATGATTTGTTCTAGTTCCATAAAAAATGCCGTTGGTAATTTCATAGGGATTGCATTGAATCTGTAGATTGCTTTGGGTAGTATAGTCATTTTCACAATATTGATTCTTCCAATCCAAGAACATGGTATATCTCTACATCTATTTGTATCATCTTTAATTTCTTTCATCAGTGTCCTATAATTTTCTGCATACAGGTCTTTTGTCTCCTTAGGTAGGTTTATTCCTAGATATTTTATTCTTTTTGTTGCAATGGTAAACGGGAGTGTTTTCTTAATTTCACTTTCAGATTTTTCATCATTAGTATATAGGAATGCAAAAGATTTCTGTGCATTAATTTTGTATCCCGCTACTTTACCAAATTCATTGATTAGCTCTAGTAGCATTCTGGTAGCATCTTTAGGATTCTCTATGTATAGTATCATGTCATCTGCAAACAGTGACAGCTTTACTTCTTCTTTTCCGATTTGGATTCCTTTTATTTCTTTTTCTTCTCTGATTGCTGTGGCTAACACTTCCAAAACTATGTTGAATAATAGTGGTGAGAGTGGGCAACCTTGTCTTGTTCCTGATCTTAGTGGAAATGGTTTCAGTTTTTCACCATTGAGGATGATGTTGGCTGTGGGTTTGTCATATATAGCCTTTATTATGTTGAGGAAAGTTCCCTCTATGCCTACTTTCTGCAGGGCTTTTATCATAAATTGGTGTTGAATTTTGTCGAAAGCTTTCTCTGCATCTATTGAGATGATCATATGGTTTTTCTCCTTCAATTTTTTAATATGATGTATCACATTGATTGATTTGTGTATATTGAAGAATCCTTGCATTCCTGGTATAAACCCCACTTGATCATGAAACCCCATTTTTAAGCTGGTTTGTTTTTTAAGGGCAAATAACACAAATATATCTTCAAATAGACGTTTCTGTTCACCAATTATGTCTCCTGTTTCAGAGTTTACTTTGGTGTTAGTGACCTAGCTCCATGTCAAAAACCATAATCATAGGTGTATCTGAATTGTTGTCTGCTCAATATGCTGAAAAAATTAATAAAACAAAGTGATTCTTAAGTTTATCTTGATAGCTATACTTCAAAAGTTCTATGAATATAGGGAAGGCTGTGCAAATAACTAAACTTAGAATCAGGACATCAGGATATCAGTTTAATCTTTGCCATTTTAGAATTGTGTAATCCAACAAGTTTCTCAGTGTATTTAGACCTTATTTTTCTCATCTCTAAACTAAATGTGGAAGGATTAGATAGCCTCTAATATTCCCTTCAGCTCCAGGAAAATACTTTTTTAGTTGAACTATTACTGTAACAATTTTCTAAATAAAGCTATACAATCTGTGACTTTTATTAATGGTTGAGGCTTAGCTAAGCTTTAAAGTTTCCAAATGGATTTGATTTGATTTCTTTTGGAAAACTTTATGTGGCAAATCAAATATAACATATATAGAAACCTAGGAAATAGTTGGAGATTTACAGAGATCATATTCTTAGAACTGCTAACATTATAATTTACAGAATATTATTCCAAATCTACCTACTTCTTAATCCTACTTGAGGGCATATATAATGTTGCTGCATCAAGCACTTAATGCAGTTTCAGAAATCATCTGCATATTTTTTTAAAGAAAATATTGTTGGCTTTCAAGTTTTATCTGAAACCCAAGGAAAGTGAAGTAGTCAAATACATTTACAGAAAATATTAAAGTTGAACAAGTATGAATGACAAAGGAAGCTCAAGTGAATATACAATTCAAATTGAGTCTGTTTCTTTTCAATCTCACACTCTCTCTCTCCATGGAGATATAACAGGGAAGATGTGACAGTAGAATACAGAATACATGATTTTGTTTGTAATCACACACTGTTTCCATGGGGGGTGTGAGTGTGTGTGTGTGTGTGTGTGTGTGTGTCAATAGGGTTTTGTAGGTGTTTTTTAAACCCAGTGGCCTCAAACTAGTCAGAAAAGCTAGAAGATGTTCCTGAAAGATTCTGTCTTCATTAGTGAGATGTTAGGGGAATAGAAAACTAAGATTTCAAAGTACTTACTCTATAACTACTATTGTATTAGATTCTCTGAATTATCTCATTTGATAGCCTTAATAAACTTGTTATTTTGGTATTGCCATATCTAAAGTTAGCAAGATGAGTCCAAGAGAGTTTAAAGCATTTTTTTCAGAATTTAAATGGCTAGTGGAATTTGATGTAAAACCTGCACCAATTTGACCTCTGTACCCAGGCTTGAGGAAAGGAATTGAGGGAAAGAATAATCGTAAGGCTAAGAGAACTTTTTGCTTCTCTAAAGAAGCAAAAGCACAGAAGGCTAATCTTGGAAGTTATAAATTCTGATAAAGGGATTGTGTTGCCTACACAAACAATGATGTGACCAGATTATCCTTTGTACCATGGCATGTGACCATTGAGTGAAAAACTGGATGGAGTTTCCAGGAGTACCTTCTTGTCCTGCCCATGCTTCTCGGCCACTGTAGCCTGTTCCTTGACCTAGTCTTGTGTTTATATCCCTACCTGAGGAATATTACAGAGAAAACAAGGTACAAATGAAGATCAAAAAGATAGCTCAAGTTAATTCAGTCAAATGATGGAAGTAATTTTCAGTTTTTCACTGAACATGTGTGAATATTAAAGGAAAAGGTGTGGGCTTTTTAAGGCAAAGCAGCATCTACTTCAGAGATAGCTGCTTATAAGTGCATTTAATTTGATACAATTTTTACCCCAGTAGTCAAGCATTTTCCACTACAGCAGCATTTCTCAATCTCAGTCCTGTCACCATTGTGTTGAGTAGGATTGTCTATACATGGTAGGATGTTTAGCAACACCCCTGGCCTCTACTCTCTAAGGGTCAGTATCATCTTCACAAGTTGTGACTATCAAAAATATCTCCAGAAATTTCAAAATGTCTCCTGGGGGTTTTTAAATTATTTTTTATTGGAGTCTGGTTGCTTTACAATGTTGTGTTAGCCTCCACTGAACAACAAAATGAATCAGCCACAGTGAGTATAAAAAAGCAGCAAAGATAAAAGTATAATATATTTTGCTTTTGTTTCTTTATGTAACAACGCATTCAGTCTCTACCTTTTGTCTGGTAGTTGTAATAAGGGGTTGATCAGTCAGATTTCTTACTGTTAAGTTGAATCATGACTAGGTCACAATTTAATTAGATCATTTATTAGTCTCCAGTCCTACCACCAACCTCTCATATTTTTCTGCCTTTGTATTCTTGTTGTATTTAAACTGGGAGAAGTTGGCCATAAATTCCAATATTTTATAGTTCATCTTTGGATTCAACTTCAGCACTGACTTTGAATATAATATCTTGAGAATGTGCAAGATTCCGCTAATCCTCTCTGCTTAACATCTCCTACACAGCTGAAAACCTTAGGGAGAGGGAATGCTGAAACGATTGCTGTATCCACTCATTTAGGACTCAGATGTCTCTAACTTCTAAATGTATATGGTTGGGTAAAATTTAGACTATGTCTGTCATTTCATTTTCTTATAAATGTCTGAAAACACTACCCCAAAAATACCACTCAACTTTTTCTTTTTCCTTTTTGCTTTTATGCTATGGGCAAATTATGAGCTATAAGATACACTTTGCTTATCTGAGTAGGATAATCATTGAACATATACTGACACACATTTTCCCACTTCCAAAGGCTTGTTTCAGAATTAGTCTTTAAAAGACTAATTATTAAGGGCATTTTAATATTTTATGTGCAAACTGCTCTGTTTTTTATTTTTATTTTATATTGGCGTAGAGTTGATTAACAATGTTTTGTTAGTTTCATGTGTGCAACAGTGGTTCCGTTATACATAAACATGTATCTATTGTTATTCAAATTCTTTTCCCATTTAAGTTATTACAGAGTATTGAGCAAAGTTCCATGTGCTATACAGTAAGTCTTGTTGGTTACCTGTTTTAAATATAGCAGTGTATACATGTCAATCCCAAACTCCAAGTCTGTCCCTCCTCCCCACCCTTCCCCCTTGATAACCATAAATTTGTTCTCTACGTCTGTGATGTGTATTTCTGTTTTATAAATAAGTTCCTTTTTTTCATTATTTGAGACTCTGCATGTAAGCTATATCAAATGATATTTTGTCTTTCTCTCTGTCTGACTTACTGCACTTGGTATGATAATCTTCAGGTCCACCCATGTTGCTGCAAATGGCATTATTTCATTCTTTTTAATGGCTGAATAATATTCCATTGTATATATGTACAACATCTTCTTTATCCATTCATCTGTTGGTGGACATTTAGGTTGATTCCATGTCCTTGCTATTGTAAACAGCGCTGCAATGAACGTTGGGGTGCATGTATCCTTTTGAACCATGTTTTTCTCTGAATATATGCCCAGGAGTGGGATTGCTAGATCATATAGTAGCTCTATTTTTATTTTCTTAAGGAAATTCCATACTGTTCTCCACAGTGACTGTACCAACTTACATTCTCACCAACAGTGTAGGAGGGTTCCTTTTTCTCCAGCATTTATTGTATGTAGACTTTTTGATGATGGCCATTCTGACTGGTGTTAGGTAATACCTCATTGTAGTTTTGATTTGCATTTCTCTAATAATTAATGATGTTGAGCATCTTTTCATGTACCTCTTGGTCATCTGTATGTCTTCTTTGGAGACATGTCTATTTAGGATTTCTGCCCACTTTTTTATCTTTTTTTTTTTTTTGTATATTGAACTTCATAGGTTTTTGTAAATTTTGGAGATTAATCCCTTGTCGGACACATCATTTGCAAATATTTTCTCTCATTCTGTTGTTGTCTTTTCATTTTGTTTATGGTTTCACTTGCTATAAAAAAGATTTTGAGTTTGATTAGGTCCCATTTGTTTATTTTTGTTTTTATTTCCATTACTCTAGGAGATGAATCAAAAAAGATATTGCTGCAATTTATGTCAAAGAATGTTGTGCCTGTATTTTCCTCTAAGAGTTATATAGTATCTGCTCTTACATTTAGGTCTTCAATCCATTTTGAGTCTCTTTTTGTGTATGGTGTTAAAGAACTTTCTACTTTCATTTTTTTTTTACATGTAGCTGTTCAGTTTTCCCAGCAACACTTATTGAAGAGACTGTCTTATCTCCATTGTATAGCCTTGACTCCTTTGTCATAGATTAATTGACCATAGGTTTGTGCATTTATTTCTGGGATTTCTATCCTGTTCCATTGATCTATGTTTCTGTTTTTGTGCCAGAACCATAGTGTTTTGATGAATGTAGCTTTGTAGTATAGTCTGAAGCCAGGGAACCTGATTCCTCTAGCTCCATTTTTCTTTCTCAAGATTGCTTTGGGTACTCAGCATCTTTTGTGTCTCCATACAGATTTTTGGTTCTAATTCTGTGAAAAATGCCATTGGTAATTTCATAGGGATTGGATTGAATCTGTAGATTGCCTTGGGTAGTATAGTCATTTTGACCACATTGAGTTTTCCAATCCAAGAACATGGTATATCTTTCCATCTGTTTGTGTCATCTTTGATTTCTTTCAACAGCATATTAGTTTATAGAGTAGAGATCTTTTGCCTCCTTAGATAGGTTTATTCCTAGGTATTTTATTATTTTTGATGAGATGGAAATGAGATTGTTTCTTTAATTTCTCTTTCTGATTTTCCTTTTTTAGCATGTAGAAATACAAGAGATTTCTGTGTATTAATTTTGCCCTGCAACTTTACCAAATTCATTAATGAGCTCTAGTAGTTTTCTGGTAGCATCTTTAGGGTTTTCTATGTATATATCATGTCATCTGCAAACAATGACAATTTTACTTCTTTTCCAATTTGGATTCCCTTTATTTCCTTTTCTTCTTTGATTGTCGTGGCTAGGACTTCCAAAACTATGTTGAATAAAAGTGACAACAGTGTACATCCTTGTCTTGTTCCTGATTTTAGATGAAATGCTTTCAGCTTTTTTTTTTTTTTTTTCCTTTTGGAGTATGGTGTTAGCTGTAGGTTTGTCAGATATGACCTTTATTATGTTGAGGTATGTTCCCTGTATGCCCACTTTCTGGAGAGTTTTTATCATAAAACGATGTTGGATTTTGTCAAAAGGTTTTTCTGCACCTATAGAGACGATCATATGGTTTTTATTCTTCAATTTGTTGATGTAGTGTATCACACTGATTGATTTGTGGATATAGAAAAAATCTTGTATCTCTGAGATAAATCCCACTTGATTATGGTGTATGATTCTTTTAATGTATCGTTGGATTCAGATTGCTAGTATTTTGTTGAGGATTTTTGTGTCTATGTTCATCATTGATATTGGCCTGTAATTTTCTTCTTTTGTGATATCTTTGGTTTTGGCATCAGGGAGATGGTGACCTCATAGAATGAGTATAGGAGTTTTCCTTCCTCTGAGATTTTTTGGAATAGTTTCAGAAGGATAGGTGTAACCTTTTCTGTAAATGTTTGATAAAATAAGCCTGTGAAGCCATCTGGTCTTGTACTTCTGTTTATTGGAAGTGTTTTAATCCCAGTTTCAATTTCAGTACCGGTGATTGGTCTGTTCATATTTTCTATTTCTTCCTGGTTCAGTCTTGGGAGATTGCACCTTTCTAAGAATTTGTCCATTTCTTCTAGGTTGTCCATTTATTGGCATATAGTTGCTTGTAGTAGTCTCTTATCCTTTGTATTTCTGTGGTGTCCATTGTAATTTTTCCTTTTTTCTTTTCTAATTTTATTGATTTGAGTCCTCTCCCTGATTTTGTTGATGAGTCTGGCTAAAGTTTTATCAATTTTGTTTATCTTCTCAAAGAACCAGCTTTTGGTTTCATTGATCTTTGCTATTGTTTCCTTCATCTCTGTTTCATTTATTTCTGCTCTGATATTTATGATTTCTTTCTTTCCACTAATTTTGGGTTTTGTTTGTTTTTCTTTCTCTAGTTGCTTTAGGTGTAAGGTTAGGTTGTTTATTTGAGATATTTCTTGTTTTTTGAGGTAAGATTGTATTGCTATAAACCTCCCTCTTAGAACTGCTTTTGCTGTGTCCTATAGGTTTTGGATTGATGTGTTTTGTTGTAATTTGTCTCTAGGTATTTTTTGATTTCCTCTTTGATTTCTTCAGTGATCCATTGGTTATTTAGTAACAAATTTTTTAGCTTACATGTGTTTGTGTTTTTCAGTTTACTTCCTGTATTTGATTTCTAATCTCATAGCATTGTGTTCAGAAAAGATGTTTGATGAGATATCAATTTTCTTGAATTTATTTAGGCATGATTTATGACCAAACATTTGATCTATCCTGGAGAATGTTCCATGGGCAGTTGTTAAGAAATTGTGTTCGGCTGCTTTCAGATGGAATGTTCTATAAATATCAATTAAGTCTTTCTGGTGTAATGTGTCATTTAAGGTGTGCGTTTCCTTACTAATTTTCTGTCTGGGAGATCTGTCCATTAGTGTAAGTGGGGTGTTAAAGCCCCCCACTATTATTGCATTACTGTCGATTTACCCTCTTATGACTGTTAGCATTTGCCTTATATATTGATGTGCCCCTATGATGGGTACATAGATATTTACCATTGTTATATCTTCTGCTTGGATTGATCCCTTGATCATTATGTAGTGCCTTTCCTTGTCTCTTGTAATAGTCTTTATATTGAAGTCTATTTTGTCTGATAAATGTATTGCTACTCCAGTTTTCTTTTGATTTCCTTTTGCATGGAATACCATTTTCCAACCCTTCACTTTCAATCTGTTTGATTCTCTAGATCTGAACTGGGTCTCTTGTAGACAGCATATATACAGGTCTTTTTTTTGTATCCAGTCAGCCAATGTATGTCTTCTGGTTGGAGCATGTAATCCATTTACATTTAAGGTAATTATCAACATGTATGTTCTTATTGCTATTTTGTTAATTGTTTTGCATTTGTTTTTGTGTAGTTGTTTTTCCTTCCCTTCCTCTTTGTCTTGTTGTCTTGTGATTTGATAACTAACTTTAGTGTTGTGTTTAGATTCCTTTTTCTTTTTTATGTGTGTATCTATTGTAGATTTTTGGTTTGCGGATACCATGTTTTGATATAACAGTCTTTGTATAAGCAAGATTTTTTTAAGTTCCTTGCCTTTTTATTTCAAATGCTTTTCTAATAGCCTGCATTTGTGCTCTCCTCTTCTCACAATTGCTGGTTTTGATATCATATTTTTGTGCAGATTATTTCCTAACTTTATTATATGTTTGCCTTTACCAGTGAACTTTTCAATTCATACTTTTTTTGTTTCTAGTTGTGACCCTTTTTCTCCTGCCTAGATACATTCTTTTAGCCTTTGTTACAAAGCTGGTCTGGTGGTGCTGAATTCTTTTAGCTTTTGCTTGTCTGTAAAACTTGATTTCTCCATTGAATCTGAATGAAAGCCTTGCTGGGTGGTGTAGTCTTCATTGTAGGTTCTTCCCTTTCATCACTTTAAATATATCATACTACTCCCTTCTGGCCTGCAGAGTTTCTGCTGAAAAATCAGATGATAACCTTATGGGAGTTCCCTTGTCCCCTTGTATGTTATTTGTTGATTTTCCCTTGTTGCTTTTAATATTCTTTCCTTTGTCTTTAGTTTTTGACAATTTGATTATTATGTGTCTCAGCATGTTCTTCCTTGGGTTTATCCTTCTTGGGACTCTCTGTGCTTCCTGGACTTGGATGACTGTTTCCTTTCCCATGTTAGGGAAATTTTCATCATCTCTTCAAATATTTTCTCAGGTCCTTTTCTTTCTCTTCTCCTTCTGGTACCCCTAATTAGCACTCACAAGAGCCACTGCTGCCAGTGTTCCTGTCCCCACAATGAGCCACAGCCACCCCCTGCCTCTGCAAGGGACCCTCAAACACTAGCAGGCAAGTCCGACCCAGTCTCTTATGAGGTCACTGCTTTTTTCCCTGTGTCCTGTTGTGCACAAGACCTTGTTTCTGCCCTCCAAAAGTGGAGTTTCTGAATCTCCCAGTCTTGTGGAATACCTGCAGTCAAACCCCACTGGCCTTCAAAGCTTCAGACTCTCTGGGAATCTCCTCCTCCTATTGCCAGACTCCCAGACTGTGGAGCCCAACATGGGGCTCAGAACTTTTACTCCTGTGGGAGAACTTTGTGGTATAATCATTTTCCAGTTTGCGGGTCGCCCACCCAGTGTGTATGGGATTTGATTTTATCACAGTTGTGCCCCTCCTACCATCTCACTGTGGCTTCTTCTTTGTCTTTGGAAGTAGGGTATCTTTTCTGGTAGGTCCCAGCATTTTTCTGTTGGTGGTTGTTTAGCAGTTAGTTGTGACTTTGGTGTTTCTGTAAGAATGGGTGAGCTCACATCCTTCTACTCCACCATCTTGCCTCCTTCTCCTAATTTATTTGTATTTGTCTGAGTGGACTCTGATGTCCAAAAAGCAGACACACCAGGTATGGGTAAATTATATATGAGTTATAGTGCTGCCTCCCACTGATTCCCAGATCCAATGGGCAAAAATTCAAAGGTTCTTAGACTTAGGCAAGCCACTTCTCCTAGCAGGCCATATTGCCCATTATGTCAAGGGAGTTGAGGGTGAGGAACACATCAAAATCTGGTTGTCTCCAAGAAGCATTAAGTCTAAATTCTTTTAGACCAAGGGAAATCAACTCAGTCAGTGGATTCTAGCAGACAAAATGCCAGATTGCTTATCCTATTATTCCAGGTTAATACTGAAAAAGCACTAGAGGCTTCTCACTTATGACCTTCAGTGATCTTATTTGCAGTCAACCAGGTGTTCATGGGTCACACCAACTAAGTGAAATTAATCCATTAATTCTGTAAAATAATATCACTAGAGCTAATTATAATTTAAATATAATATTTTCCTCTAAATTCAAATTATTTCATAATATAAAGTGTCATGATATTGTTTATTATTTAAGGTTTAGAGGCATAAGCACAACTTTGAAATGGTTCGGTGATCAAAGAGAAGTTCTGCCATATGGTATGAAGCATATGGTTTTTGCTTCAAGGGCCCTTGTTGTTACAAAGTTGATAATATCAAAGGCTCTTCAATACACATTCCTAAAAGGATGTCAACATCAACATCAGCCCAATTCTCCTTTATTGCATGTTCCCTGCCATAATGTCAGGATATTTGAGTCAGAGCTTTTGTTGGGGAGAATGTGTGTTGACAGTTATTGATTCATAAGTCAGTATGATTGTTGCTTTACAGAACATTGCCATTTTCATGCCAGGCACTGTGCTAGGGTCACAGTCCAAAAAAAATAATACCTTAGATACCATTCCTCATTTGTAGTAAAAATACAAAATTACTCATGCTCAATTTTAAGTTGATATATGCAATATGTGTGCATTTGAGGTTGTTCACAAGGTGTGACCTTACATAGACTTAAAAACAAACAAAACGTAAAATCATAGAAGAAAAGTTTAATTACTAAATCCAGAAATCAAACTTCAGTTTTTACTTAATTTTTCTCCCTTAGTTATTAGGTGTGTTTTTACTCTAACACACATTTGATTTTCAAGAGGTCTTCTTTTAATTAAACATTTTTATTTTGAGATAATTTTAGATTTATATACAGTTGTAAGAAATAATACACATCTCATGTACCTGTAATCAAATCTTACCACCATACAAAACTACAGTAGAATATCATAACAAGGATACTGACTTTGCCACAGTCAGTATGGGGAACACTTTCATCACTACAAGGATCCCACAAGTTGCTCTTCTATAGCTACAATCACTCCCTTTTAACCACTCCCTCACTAACACCTGGCAGGCAACAATCTCTTCATGTCTATTGTTTTGTCATTTCAAGTATGTTATATACATGAAATCATACAGTATGTAACATTTTGGAACCGGATTTTTCACTTTGCACAGTTTTCTGGAGATTCACAGTTCACATCTTTTTATTGATGAATAGTGTTCTATGGTATGGATGCATCATAGATTGCTTTTTTCCAGGTTTATTGAGATATAATTGATATACAACATTGTGTAAGTCTACGATGTACAGCATGATGATTTACTACAGGTATACATTGAGAAGTGATTATTATCACAGTAAGGTTAGTTACATTCTTCACCTCATATATTTACCATTTATTGTTGCTGCTGTTGTCATTATGACGAAAACATTTAAAATATACTTTTCTGCAACTTTTAAGTATACAATACAGCATTATTAACTATAGTCACCATATTATACATAAGATACCCAGAATTATTTCTTTTATAATTGGAAGTTTATAGCTTCTGACCCACAGCTCCATTATCTTCCCTGCTCCAGCCTAGAACCTGGCAACAACGATTTTACCCTTTGATTCTATGAGTCAGCTTTTTTTGATTCTACATGTAAGTGAGATCATACAGTTTTTGTCTTTCTCTGTCCAACTTATTTCACTCAGCATAAGGTCCTCAAATGGCATCCATGTTGTAGTAAATGACAAAATTTCCATCTTTTTCTATGGCTGAAAAATATTCTTCTGTGTGTGTCTGTGTACGTCCGTGTGCTCCACATTCTTTTTTATCCATTCATCAGTTGATAGACATTTAGGTTGTTTCCATCTCTTGGCTTTTGTGAATAATGCTGCAAAGAACATGGGAGTGCAGATATATCTATGAGATCCTAATTTTATTTCCTTTGGATAAATACCTAGAAATGGGGTTGCTGTATCATATAGTATTTATATTTTTAATTTTTTGTATGATGTCTATACTATTTTCCATAGTGTCTTTACCAATATATGTTCCCACCAAGGTTCTCCTTTTCTCCTTTTCTCATATTCTCATCAGTATTTGATATCTCTTGTCTTTTTGATAACAGCCATTCTACCAGGTGTTGGGTGATAGCTCAGTGTGATTTTGATTTACATTTTCCTGATGATTAGTGATAAACCTTTTCATGTACTATTTGATCATTGTATGCCTTCTTTGGGAAAATGGTAATTTCACATTACTAATGATGTTGATGTTGAACATTTTTTCACATGATTATTTTCCATGTGGGTATCCTCTTACATAAAATATCTTCATGTGTTCTTCCCATTTTCTAATTTGCATTTGGTTTTGTCTTTTTTGTTGACATTGTAGTTTTGTTCTATTTTGTTTAGTTTTTAATATCCTAGATGCTAGGTAGATGTAGCTTTGAAATATTTTTTCCCTGAAAATAGTTTGGCTTGTCATATACTTAGTGGGGTATTTTGCAGATTAAAAGTTTGTAATTTGTTGAAGTACATACAATTTATTAAATTCTCCTATATATATTGTGAATTTGGTGTCAAATCTAGGAAATATTTGCCTAGCCTAGAACACAAATATTGTCTATGTTTTTTTCAAAGGTTTCATAGTTTTAAGTTATAAATTTAAGCTTCAATCCATATTTATTTAGCATTATAAAGCATGGGACCTAAGACAAGTTTTTTTTTTCCCTCTATATATATCCAATTAATTTTCCACCTTCATCAAAAATCGAGCATATTTGTATGGATCTATTTCTTAGTTCTGTCTTCAGTTCCATTGATTTATATGCCCATCCTTCCTCCAATGAAATATTCTTGATTTTTATAGCTATACAATAAGGCTTCGAATAGTGTAGACTAATCCTTCTCACATTATTATTTTTTCTCAAAATTTATTTTAGCTATTCTATTTCATTTCCTGTTCCATATAAGTGTTAGAGTATCTACAACAAATCATGTTGCAATTTTAATATTAATTGCATTAAACCTGCATATCAATCTTTATCTTATGCAGTTTTCCAATTCATAAACATGAAATGTATCTCAATTTGTTTAGATCGTCTTTGTTTACCTTTATCAAGGTTGAGCAGTTTCAGCTTCCAAATACTACACATATTTTGTTTGATTCACATCTAAATTTTCTTTATTTTTTTTAAGCAATTGTAAATACATTGCATTTTTAATTTTGTTATCCATGTCTTCACTGATTCTACATAGAAATAAGAATGATTTGTGTATGTTTATCTTGTATCCTGTCAACTTGCTAAAATAACTTTTTAGTTTTAAGATTTTTTTTTTTAAATAGCTTGGAATTTTCTAGGTAGACAATCATGTCATCTGCAAAAATTGAGAATTTTTTCCTTCGTTATCTGACGTGTATGATCCTCATTTCCTTTTCTTAACTTACAACACTGTTTACAAATTCTAGCACTATATTGAGTAATAAAAATTTAGAATAGACAAATTTACATTCTTTATGAGTCTTATTGGGTAAGTATTCAGTCTTAGATTATTAAGAAGAATAACATTTGTAGGTGTTTTGTTTGTTATTTTTGTTGTTTTGTAGATGCTCTATATCAAATTGAGGAAGTTTCCTTTGTTACTGTATTTCTGAGAATTTTTATCATGAATGGATGCTGAGTTTTGTCAAATGTCTTGTGTATGGATTGATGTGATCATATGTTTCTTCTCTTAGCCTGTTAATATGGTGGATCACTTTGATTGATATTGGGTGAATTGTAGTAGAGTGTGCTTTTTAATGAATTATAAAATTTGACAACTTGAGTGGTTATATCTATGTGTGTAGATTTGTTTCTACTATTCCCTAATTATCTTTTTTTTTTTTTTTTAATGTCTATGGGGCCTATAGTGATATCCCCTATTTCATCCTTGATTTTGGTAAATTGTGTTTTCTTTCTATTTTTCTTTATCAATTTTTTTTTAGTGTGTCAATTTTATTGTTTTCAAAGAAACATCTCTTTGTTTCATTAGCTTTTTTTCTACAGTTTTGTCTTTTCAACTTTATTGATTTATGTTTTTATCTTTATTGTTCCCCTCCTTCTGCTTCATTTGGGTTTATTTTGCTTTTTGTATACAGTTTTGGTCATTGTTCTAGGTATTATATAATCTATATATAACCTATCACAGCCTAGTGATTTTATCATTTTATATGTTTGAGTGTAGTTTAGAAATTTTATCTCTCTTTCATTATTTATCCTCTCTTATTTGTAACATTAATGAATTAAATATTTCTTTTCCATATATTTAGATACACATCAGACAGTCAATGTTTTCTTCAAATTTCAAACATAAGTTAGAAAATTCAAGAGGAGAAGGAAAGTCTGTGTTTATCTATAATTTTGTTTCTTTTGTTTACCTATATTTTTGCTTGCTTGCTTTCATTGTGATATCCTTAATGTTATGTGTTAATGCTGACCATGATCACCTAGCTGATATAGAAGGACATCCAAAAAGAGGCAGACATTCTTATGTAAACAACTATGCCAGGAGGAACCTAAAGGAAAATGCAATTCAAATTTACCAATTGTTTTTCTATGTAGAAAAAGTGGTTGGAATCCTGACTTGAGCTTGAACAATCAGTTGGACATTCAATAAAGCCTGGGTTTGGAATTAAGTGTATGAGTTTATTTCATTTACATCATTCTATCATTGATATGGCAGATTCTGTTACTACATTAAAATTCCAGTTAACTGTCACATTTCAAAAAAAACGTTTTAAAGTTATGTTTAGTGAAGTGGATTATGTCAGAGCTATAACATTTCTTTTTTTTAAACATAATACTCCCAAGGGAACTTGTTAGGATGTATTTCCACAGTGTTAAATGTGCATTCTAAAATATGTCATTTCAATATACAGTGAGGGATTTTCATTCTCACATTCATACCTCTGTAAAAATCTTAAATTGTCAGTTTACTAAGGAAGTTGGAAAACACTTTTCTTTTTAATTTAGGATGCTTAATTGGATGCCAATCTCTTAAATTCCTTGAATCTTTAGCTTCTTAATAAAAAATTGTTCAACATAATTTGGAAAGAAAAACTATGCACACATTATCCTACTTATAAACAGTAATAGTGGATACCAAAAAAATTAATTCATATAATTTATAATTTATTCATATAAATTGGTAATTTATATATACCAATTAAGATATCTAGCCATCTCAGTGAGTTTAATGCTTACATATTATAAAGCATATTTTTCAAAAAAATAAAGCATATTTTTCACTTATTGGTATATGTACCTCCAGTAATGTCATTTGTTAACATGATAACTATTGGTAGAAAATCTTGCCCTTTAAAATATAATGATAATTATCTGTAATTAACAGTATATATATTTTGTTTGCAATTTGTATTATGATATTATTTCAGTCTTATGGGAAAATATCAGAAATAGTATACAAGGAACTTTCATATATAGTCTTTACCCAGCTTCACTATTTGTTTAAACTTTTCCCCATTTGCTTTATAATTTTTTTATAAATATGTATATGAAATTTATCATGAGCCTTTTGAGAGTAGATTGGAGATACAGTGCCCCTTTATTCCAAAATACATTAACAAGTATTTCCTATATAACCAAAGTACTGTTAATAAAACATGGAAATTTTAGCTGGATACAATACTATTTAATCTATATTCCATATTGAATTTTTTCAGTTGTCCCAATAATATTCTTGGCAGTCTACTGTAAAGAGAAATATCTTTTCTCCAATTATTTATTGATTTGTTCATTTATATCAGTATGAATTTATGTTCTTATTTTATTGAATCAGTTACAACTTGTTACTATCCTCATTTATTTTGAAGCTGAAATTGTCCTAGAGTTAGCCCACTGGGGACTCTTTTAAGCTGGCTGCTATGATCTTACGATACGACTTTCGTTCTTTGAGTCTTCCTTACTTTCTCTTGCCACAAGGTGCTCCAACATTTTCTAAAAATAGTTTTTGTTTTTTTGTTTTTGTTTTTATTTTTATTTTAGGCATTCTAGTAGGTGTGTGGTAGCACATTATAAATATAATTTGCATTTGTTTTGCATTTGACTGATGATCCCATGGGCTTACCGACTATATGAACATCTTCTTTTGGAAAATGTATTTTTCAAGTTTTTATACATTTTAAATTACTATGTTATTTTATTGAGTTCTAAGAATTCTTTATACTGCCTACAAATTCTTTGTAAAAATTTCCTTTTAATCTATGATTTCTCTATTTATTTTCTGACATATGTTATGCAAAAAGTTATTAATATTGGTGAAGTCTAATTTGTTTTTCTTTTAATTTCTTCTTTGGTTATTGCTTTCTACTTATTTTCTCAAAAACCTTTGCTACCTACAAATCACAAAGATATATATTTATATTCTCTTCTAAAGCTTAATACTGTTAATTTTTACATTTATGCCTATGATCTGTTTTAAATCAATATTTGTGTATTTGTGTATGGTGTGAGATCATAATTCTTTATATTTTTTTACATATGGATATCTAGCACAATTATTACAAAGCTTCCTCTGTTGAAATTACCTTTGCAACTGGTCAAATATAAATTACTGTAAATATAATTTTGCCATTGGTTTTGCTTATGATTTTCTGTTTGTTTGTTGCCTTACTTTACTGTGAAAAATCTATACTAAAATGTTTAATAGAAGTGATGAGTGAACATCTTTGTCATGTTCCCCATTGTCAGGAATAAAAAGTTAAATATTTCACCATTACATATGATGTAGGTATAGTTTTTTAAAAGGTACTGTTTATGAGATTGAGGAAGTTCAATTGTACACTTAGACTGCTGACATATTTTATTTTAAAAACTACTTTATTTTGTAAAATTTTTTTTTGAATTAGATGAGATAAAAATATTTTTCAATTACTCTGTTAATATGGTGAGATACATTAACTATTTTATCAAATGTGGAATAAACCTATTATAATACATTTTGGTTTTTATAAAATGTTACAATAAATTTGTAAATAATCTGTCTTCCCTTTTTTCTGGTAAACCTGTCATTATTTATGTCATTATGCACCACATATAATATTTTCTCTAATAACCCTCAAGGATATCTTTTCTTCTTTTTCTTTTTATTATTTTACATCTTTATTGGAGTATAATTTCCTTACAATATTCTGTTAGTTTCTGCTGTATAACAAAGTGAATCAGGTATATGTATACATATATCCCTATATCCCCTCCCTCCCACCCTCCCTATCCACCCCTCTAAGTGGTAACAAAGCACCAAGCTGATCTCCCTGTGCTATGCGGCTGCTTCCCACTAGCTATCTATTTCACATTTGGTAGTATATATATGTCAATGGTACTCTCTCACTTCATCCCAGCTTCCCCTTCCCTCTCACCATGTCCTCAAGTCCATTCTCTACATCTGCGTCTTTATTGTTGTCCTGTGCCTAGGTTCATCAGAACCTTTTTTTTTTTTTTTTCATTCCATAATATATGTTAGCATACAGTACGAGTTTTTCTCTTTCTGAATTACTTCATTCAGTATGACAGACTCAAGGTCCATCCACCTCACTACAAATAACTCAATTTCGTTTCTTTTTATGGCTAATATTCCAATGTATATATGAGCCACATCTTCTTTATCCATTCATCTGCCACTGGACACTTAGGTTGTTTCCATGTCCTGGCTATTGTAAATAGTGCTGCAGTGAACATTGTGGTACATGTTTCTTTTTGAATTATGGTTTTCTCAAGGTTTATGCCCAGTAGTGGGACTGCTGGGTCGTATGATAGTTCTATTTTTTAGGAAACTCCATACAGTTCTCCATAGTGGCTGTATCAATTTACATTCCCACCAACAGTGCAAGAAGGTTCCCTATTCTCCACACCCTCTCCAGCGTTTATTGTTTGTAGATTTTTTGATGATGGCCATTTCTGACTGGTGTGAGGTGATACCTCATTGTAGTTTTGATTTGCATTTCTCTAATAATTAGTGATGTTGAGCATCCTTTCATGTGTTTGTTAGCAATCGGTATATCTTCTTTGGAGAAATATCTATTTAGGTCTCCCACACTTTTTTGGATTGGGTTGTCTGTATTTTTGATATTGAGCTGCATGAGCTGCTTGTATATTTTGGAGATTAATCCTTTGTCAGTTGCTTCATTTGCAAATATTCTCTCCCATTCTGAGGGTTGTCTTTTCGTCTTGTTTATGGTTTCCTTTGCTGTGCAAAAGCTTTTAAGTTTCATTAGGTCCCATTTGTTTATTTTTTATTTTATTTCCATTACTCTAAGAAGTGGATCAAAAAAGATCTTGCTGTGATTTATGTCAAAGAGTGTTCTTCCTATGTTTTCCTCTAAGAGTTTTATAGTGTCCGGTCTTACATTTAGGTCTCAAATCCATTTTGAGTTTATTTTTGTGTATGGTGTTTGTTAGGGAGTATTCTAATTTCATTCTTTTACATGTCGCTGTCCAGTTTTCCCAGCACCACTTATTGAAGAGACTGTCTTTTCTCCATTGTATATCTTTGCCTCCTTTGTCATAGATTAGTTGACCATAGGTGCGTGGGTTTATCTCTGGGCTTTCTATCTTGTTCCATTGATCTATGTTTCTGTTTTTGTGCCAGTACCATATTGTCTTGATTACTGTAGCTTTGTAGTAGAGTCTGAAGTCAGGGAGTCTGATTCCTCCAGCTCCGTTTTTTTCCCTCAAGACTGCTTTGGCTATTCGGGGTCTTTTGTGTCCCCATACAAATTTTAAGATGATTTGTTCTAGTTCCGTAAAAAATGCCATTGGTAATTTGATATGGACTGCATTGAATCTGTAGATTCAAGAGATTTCCGTGCATTAATTTTGTATCCTGCAACTTTACCAAATTCATTGATTAGCTCTAGTAGTTTTCTGGTGGCATTTTTAGGATTCTCTATGTATAGTATCATGTCATCTGCAAACAGTGACAGTTTTACTTCTTCTTTTCCAATTTGTATTCCTTTTATTTCTTTTTCTTCTGATTGCCGTGGCTAGGACTTCCAAAACTATGTTGAATAATAGTGGTGAGAGTGGACATCCTTGTCTCATTCCTGATCTTAGAAGAAATGCTTTCAGTTTTTCACCATTGACAATGATGTTTGCTGTGGGTTTGTCATATATGGCCTTTATTATGTTGAGCTAGGTTCCCTCTATGCCCACTTTCTGGAGAGTTTTTACCGTAAATCAGTGTTGAATTTTGTCAAAAGCTTTTTCTGCATCTGTTGAGATGATCATATGGTTTTTATTCTTCAATTTGTTAATATGGTATATCACATTGACTGATTTGCCTATATTGAAGAATCCTTGCATCCCTGGGATAAATCCCACTTGATCGTGGTGTATGATCCTTTTAATGTGTTGTTGGATTCTGTTTGCTCGTATTTTCTTGAGGATTTTTGCATCTATGTTCACCAGTGTTATTGATCTGTAATTTTCTTTTTTTGTAGTATCTTTGTCTGGTTTTGGCATCAGAGTGATGGTGGCCTCATAGAATGAGTTTGGGAGTGTTCCTTCCTCTGCAATTTTTTGGAAGAATTTGAGAAGGATAGGTGTTAGCTCGTCTCTAAATGTTTGATAGAATTTTTCTGCAAAGCCATCTGGTTCTGGACTTTTGTTTGTTGGAAGATTTTTAATTACAGTTTCAATGTCATTACTTATGATAGATCTGCTTGTATTTTCAAATTCTTTCTGGTCAGTCTTGAAAAATTGTACCTTTCCAAGAATTTGTCCATTTCTTCGTGGTTGTCCATTTTATTGACATATAGCTGTTTGTAGTAGTTTCTTAGGATGCTTTGTATTTCTGTGGTGTCAGTTGTGGTTTCTCCTTTTTCATTTCTAATTTTACTGATTTTCATCCTCTCTCTTTTTTTCTTGATGAGTCTGGCTAAAGGTTTATCTATTTTGTTTATCTTCTCAAAGGACCAGCTTTTAGCTTTATTGATCTTTGCTATTGTTTTCTTCATTTCTATTTCATTTATTTCTGCTCTGATCTTTATGATTTCTTTCCTTCTACTGACTTCGGGTTTTCCTTGTTCCTCTTTCTCTAGTTGTTTTAAGTGTAGTGTTAGATTGTTTGAGATTTTTCTTGTTTCTTGAGGTGAGATTGAATTGCTATAAACTTCCCTCTTAGAACTGCTTTTGCTGCATCCCATAGGTTTTGGGTGGTCCTGTTTTCATTGTCATTTGTCTCTAGGTATTTCATGATTTCTTCTTTGACTTATTCTTTGACTTCTTGGTATCTCTTGATTATTTAGTAGTGCACTGTTTAACCTCCATGTATTTGTGTTTTTTCCAGTTTTTTTTCCTGTAATTGATTTCCTATCTCATAGTGTTGTGGTCAGAAAAAATGCTTGATACGATTTCAAGTTTTTAAAATTTTCTGAGGCTTGATTTGTGACCCAAGATGTGATCTATCTTGGAGAATGTTCCGTGTGCAGTTGACAAGAAAGTTTATTCTGCCACTTTCAGGTGTAATGTCCTATAAATATCAATTAAATCTATCTGATCTATTGTGTCATTTAAAGCTTGTGTTTCCATATTTATTTTTTGTTTGGATGAAGACCTAAACAGACATTTCACCGAAAAAGGCCAAGAGGCACATGAAAAGATGCTCAACATCACTAATTATTAGAGAAATGCAAATCAAAACTACCATGAGGTATCACATCACACTGGTCAGAATAACCATCATCAAAAAATCTACAAACAGTTAATGCTGGAGAGAGTGTGGAGAAAATGGAACCCTTTTGCACTGTTGGTGGAAATATAAATTGATACAGCCACTATGGAGAAAAGTATGGAGGTTCCTTAAAAAACTAAAAATAGAACTACCATATGACCCAGCAATCTCACTACTGGGCATATACCCTGAGAAAACCATAATTCAAAAGGACGCATGTACCCCAGTGTTCATTACAGCACTCTTTACAACACCCAGGACATGGAAACAACCTAAATGTCCAATGATAGATGAATGGATAAAGAAGATATGGTACATATATACAATGGAATATTACTCAGCCCTAAAAAGGAACAAAATTGAGTCATTTGTAGAGATGTGGATGCACCTAGAGTCTGTCATATAGAGTGAAGTAAGTCAGAAAGCAAAAAACAAACATCGTATATTGACACATACATGTGGAATCTAGAAAAATGGTACAGATGAACCTATTTGTAGGGCAGGAATAGAGATATAGATGTAGAGAATGGACATTTGGACATGGGGGTGAAGGGGAGGGTGGGACAAATTGGAAGATTAGGTTTGACATAAATACGCTCCCACATTTAAAATACATAGCTAGTGGGAACTTGCTGTATAGCACAGGGAGCTCCGCTTGGTGTTTTGTGATTACCTAGATGGGAGGGGATGGGGATGATGGAGGTCTAAGATGGAAGGAATATAGGTAAACATAAAGCTGATTCACTTTATTGTACAGCAGAAACTAACAATTTTAGGAAAGCAATTTTAATCCAATTAAAATTAAAATTAAAAAAATAAAAATAAAAATAAATAAATACATATATACATACATACAACAGGAAAAAAAAGTATGCACAGGGTTGCAGGGCACAAGATCACAGGGATTAAAGATATAAGAATAACCCAACTGTATTCAAACAACATTGTGTTATTATGATTGGAATGTTATCCAATTTTCTCTTTAAATAAAATACAAAGATTGCTTTTCCTTCTCCTTCCCTTCCTCCTCTCCCTCAGTCTTCTTCCATATAGAATCAGAATTCCTGGAGTAAACCTTGTTAATAGTTATGGGAAATTAGGAAGGCATATTATTTATTAATGTATTCAGTAAGTATTTATTGAATTCTTACAATATGCCAAGCACTGTGCTACCAAATGTCTCAGAAAAATCTTGCTTTTGTATTGGAACTGTATGTAACTGGCTTAAGGTATCCACTGCCTATGAGGGTAGCGTTTCAAATGTGCTGATTCTGAAAGGGATGGAAGGATTGGGGGAGACAGAATAACTAGGATTCTTACATTAATCTACTGGGATAATATAGTATTCAAAAATATATTGAATTGTATAATATAAATGTATTTTTGGAAAAAATCCAATTCTTTTTTAAACACAAAGTTTAGAAAGTAAAACACTGCAGAATTTTCACTTCAGAGATAGGATTTTAAAAGACTGAGGAACTTCGTGCTTATCTTGTCTTTGTACCCCTCTCCTGTCCTATTCCTTTTATAACTGCATATGCCTTAGAATAAAACAAAAACCAACCTGAAATTCAGATTCATGACTGTGGTCAGGAAAACACTGGCCAAACTCTGATTTATTTTTCAATTTCTAGTCCCACACTCTTGCCAACATGTGCCAAATCAAGCTCAGCACCATTTCCAATTCACTTTCTTCCCTCCCCTGCTTGCTCATGGCAGCCTTTTTGCCATTTTATCTTCCTGGCAAAACCCCTGATTCTCTACACTCTTCCCAATTAGTGGAGGTATTCCAGATACTCTCCATCATTAATGTTTTGGCTAGGGATTCAGATTAAATTTCAGAGACACTTTACACAACAGATAAGTGCCAAGCATCAGTGTAGCATTTTCACATGTAGCATCTATTCTGTCACCAGAAGACATTAATATCACCATCAAACAGTTAAGCAAGTTATAGCTCTGAGAGGCAAGGTAAAATAACCCAATTTATGTCACACACCACTCAAGATTTGCTGTAATTAATGTCTTTTTGTTCCAAAGGACAGAAATACACAAGTTGAAGTCAAAACGAGGGTCACTATAGCAAGATTATGAGGAAAGTCACAGAATACTTTGCAAAAAATAAAACAAGGCATCATCCTAATAAGACAGCCTTTATTCATTTCTCTCTTTCATTTTTTTCTTCCTGTCTCCTGCTCCCCACTTATCTTCTACCTTACTCTCTCTCTCAATATTTGTCTCATATCTTTGCTTCTCTCTGCTTGTTTGCTATATTCATTTCTCTGTACACTGGCTTTCTCTGCAGCAATATTAGTTTCTGTACTTTTCAGCCTCAGCTTGCCCTTAACTCTGTTTCATCATAGCAATGATTCTGTCCCTAAACCTAACACCTGAAGACCTAATATTCTAAATTTACATTTTAGAAATAAAATCTGATATCCTCAATCCGAACTTCATCCCTGAGCTGAGAACCTGCAGTCAGTGGGTTGGTTGCTGGCACAGAATAGAAGTCTGTCCATCTAGGCCCATCATGTCACTGTAGACTGCTGACAGAGTACTATTTTAAAGAAAGGAATGTGGAGGGAATGTAGTCATAACTACAGTGGCAGAATCTGGTCAACTGTCTTCTGATTTCAGCCCTGGGCTCTTCCCACTACACCAGCCTGAGGAACTGACTGTGTTTTGGTCATCTTTGCATTCCTGCAACACTCTATAAAAATGAATGCCTAGAAATTGCAGATGCTGATACAATGTTGGTTCATGTGGTGACCTTGTAGTGAAATAGACTAACATTGGCAGGTCATGGACATACCCTAATCTTTTCATCCAAAAGTCAACTTTCAGTTGAGTGTCATCTAAAACTTGTTTAAGCCAAGCCCCTAGATAGAGACAGAAGGGAAAAGGGAGAGAGAGAAGGAAGATTTTAACGATACCTGATTAAGTTCCAATGAATGCAATCTGATTTTGGAATAAAGAGAACTGAGGAATGAAAACCCATTCTGCCATAGAGTTATTTGTCATTCTTGTGCAGTTGCAAAATAAATCAGTAAAAATAGATTTAAAAAAAAATTTTAAATTAAGGCAGAAGCTGTACCGGGACAATGGAGAGTTGAGAGAGATATAGAGATGAAACTTTTCCTCTGTCCTTTCTACAGGGTTTTATCAGATTAAATATACTTTCTTCCCTTAAATCTTCTTTTGCAGTGTTTGCTTATTGTAATTCAGGGACTAGAAAAGCAAACTTCTAAAGATTTAATTTTTATCTCTTTTTTTTCCCCCCTTGCAGCTCAGGTATTTTTCCTTCCCCTTTCCCACTCCTTCACAGTTTGAAGCGTTCTCAAAGAAATTCAGCCCGTTTGCCAGTCTGGTCTGCACTGTAATTTTGGTTAGCAGATACTGCAGTGTTGTATGTGCCATCTAATTTATTTTCTCCTTTGCACCATTCCCTCTTCTATTTACTTAACACTTTGAATGTTTACAATCCAGTAAGAGGTCATATAAATTTATTAAACCTCTCTGATTTTTTTTTCCTTTTAAATATGTTATTTTAAGCTTTTCTTTCAGTTTCCTCCTATTTTTGGAATGGTTCCTCAGGGCTCTCATTATTTGGATCTCCCACTGACTTAAACTTCTCTAGAGCAGAGTGCTTGTAATTTCTTTGACTTAAGCTGGCATATTAATCACTTGCTTAGCCTTAAAGAATTTAGGGTAGAACTTCTTTCAATGGAACTGTTGCTTGAGTTGCTGCCACAGCAGCAAAGGAAATGCATCTGGTCCCCTCTGTTGAAAGCAATTTGCCCCCTGCCAGCAGCTCAGCTTTGTGGTCACAGAAGAGCAAACCCTGTGGGAACTGGGGGATGTCAGTGGTAAGAACAGAAGAAATGTGGACTACATCTAACTCTAGGTTGTGTCCAGGAAGGGAAATGGCAGAGTGCACATTAGCTTCCCAGTGCCATTTCTTCTTCTGGCCATAAGTCTAATCATAAGTCTTCTGTAAATCACCTGGGACACATGAAGAGTAATTGCTTCCCACATGATTTTCTTAGATTTTTTAATGGAGTTTAAATTTTATACCATTGCTTACTGACCTCCTGTACATTCTTTCCTTTCTTCTTTCTTGTGTATAGGTATGAACTTGGGGCCCTCATTCATACTAACTGCATTTTTTCCTTAGTGATAGTAGACCAGAGCCTTTTCTATTTTTTAGGGATGGGCTTACTTTAGGTAAGAATATTTAGATAAAATCTTCCCAGAAATTTCTTCTGGATGCTTCAAACTACTTTGAGTGTACCTCTTTTGTAAGCTTTGCTAATTTCAGCTTTGAAAAGAGGGTTCCTGTTAGGTTCATTATTAACTTCCCACAGTTCCTAGAACAATAACTTGCATATTTTATGTATTTGACTAGTAATTATTAAACACATCAATATAGATCCATCTGTAGAGTGACCAGGTGGATTTTTATGGATAAACATTACCTGTTTAGTCATATAGAGCTCCATTATGCTATATCTACTCAACAAACTAGATACTGAAATTGCATTCCTCCTTGGATGGGACTCGAACTCAGCCAAACTTCAGATTGGGACTTGAACCCATAATCCCTGATTTAGGAGGTGACTCAAACCCACTGTCTTTTAATTAAAACTGTTAACCTGATGTCAAGACTTACTGAAGCTTGGGTTCTCTAGTCTCAGCACAGAAAGAATTCAGGGTGAGGCAAAGTGATAGGCAAAGAGTGAGTTTATTCGCATAGGATGCTTGTGAGACATATAAGCAGAGAATTAAAAAAGGCTACATTTTTATAATCAAAGAAAAAGTGGGGAGGGGAGAAGACTACTTTCTTCCTCATTTTTTGGTAGACATCATGGTTTACATCGTTAGTCCCTCTTTTAACCTGATATGGTCTTACTGGGACTGTTATGGTGCTATTTTAATCATATGTATATTAGCAAAAGGGTGGTAACATAAACTAAAATATGGTAATTCATCTCAGATTTTGGAAAAATGTCCCCTTTCACCTAGTTTCTTTACCCCTTTCACCTCTATTCCTGTCTTGACTACATGCAGAAATGTTAATCTTCAAGGGCCTTTAACTTCCTTACTTCATGTAACAAGATTCCAACCCCATATCTATTGTCATGTTTTAACTATCAGGACTTGTGGGTTGAGTGTGCCTGGCACTTGAATGTGCCCAATCTTCCTTCAAGGTAGAGTAGATTGTTGCTAGGTTACCGGATTCTTTTCTTGAGTAGTCATTAGCTTACAACAGTCTCCCAAACTCCCTTAAAATGCCAGTCTTTAATCTCCTAGTGAGATTTCTAAACTAACTATTTAATCATCCTACTCTATCCCTATCAGTACTACACTCATGCTGAATCCAAGCACGACTTCACTATTCAAATCCTTTGATATGAATGACTCGTCTCAACCTACTCTTCTTTAATCATCATTCCACCATAATTAGAACTCTCCTAGCTCATTTTCCTCTTTTATTTCTTGCTTTGCCCCTTATTCTTGCTGCTCAATATGATTTTCCCCACTGATACCTGGTTTTCCCTCACTATAGCTCTTGCACTTGCCATGATATATGGCATCCTCAGTGGAAAAGGACACACCATATTTTTCTCTCAATATCTTCTTGTTGGCATTTTGGATCTTCTGTAAGCCTGCCACACCTCTCATAGGACCTCTAAACATTACCAATGGTACTTGATATTGTCAGTTCTACCCATGCACATTGATGAGAAATGAGTATTGATCCTAAACACTGCAAAAAGGGAAAGCTGCTTACAACAAAGACCTATGCATTAGAGGGAGGAGTCAAGATGGCAGAATAGGAAGATACGGAATTTGTCTCTCCTCACAAGTATACTAAGAATACAACTACAAATGAAACAATTCTTACAGGGCACCTGCTGAACATTAGTAGAAGACTTCAGACACCTAAAAGGACAAGAAAAATTCCCTCTTAACTGGGTAGGATGAAATAAAGAAAAAAAGAAAAGAGGAATCAAAAAAGGAACCAGGAATCTTAGTGGGAAGCTGAAGGTGAGGAGATGTTCCTGCGCTCAAAAAAAACCCCTCACAGTGGGGAAATCAGCTGGGACAGAAACGGACCTTTGAAGGATCAAAGGGGAATGCAGTGGGTGGTCTGTGGAAGGCAGGATAAAATAAGAACTGCGTGCATGGTCTGTGTTGCAGCCCTGTGCACCCCAGCCTGAGTCATTTGTCTCCTGCTGCACAGGGGAGTTGCATGCTGGAAAGTGGGGTTTGTAGCACAGACCCAGGGAGGGGACAGCAGTTGGCTGTGAAAATACAGCCTGAAGGGACAGGAGTAAGGAACTCTACAACTGGAAAAGTTGGGGAAGAAGTCTGGGACTCCATAGAAGCAAGGCATCTTTGTTGAGTAGAACACAAGACGGGAGGGGCTGCCATTGCAACCCCATTCCCCACCCACTGGCTTCTGTCTCTGTGGGCACTAAGAGGGGCAGCCATCTGAATATACTTGCCCACCCCTCAAACCAAGGCCTCCTCCACCTCTGTAGGCTCTGAGGTCCTGAGTGCCTCCCATGCCAAACCTCCTTGGGAATCAACCCTGGGCACCCCTGCCTGAGACAGGAATCTTCTGATGCTGGCAGGGGCTGAGTGCTAAAGCATTGGATTAAGAGAGTGGATCCAGGGAGAGGACCACTTGGTTGCATGGATACAACAGAGGAGACAGGAGCTAGTAAGGGGCTCCATGTCTGGGAGTTAGCAGAGTCTGCATAGGAAATGAGACACCATTGTTGACTGGTGTGCAATGGGTGGGGCCACCACTGCCCCCACACACCAGCCCCTGCCTTTTTGGGCACTGAGAGGGACTCTTACCAGGGTGAGAACACCCCAGTCTATTGCACCTGCTTGTTGGTCTCTGGGGATGCAGGGACATCACACACCCCAGTGTGGCCACCATATCTCCCCCTGGCCTGAGTGAGTGTGTCCCAATCAGCTGCTACTTTCACTCCCTCTTGCCTGTGTGGTGAACAGAGGCCTGAGGGTGGTGCACATGCAGAGGTGAGGCCAAAATCAAAGCTGAGCCTAAGCTGCGATTAAGGAAGAGGAACAGAAATTTCTCCATGCAGTTGCACAAGCTGCAGATTAAATCCCCACAATTGGCTTGGTAAATCCTGCAAGTCTGGAATGTCTGAATAGACAATGAGTGTTCCCACAACTGAGACCAGTCTAGCTTTAGCAGCAGTGGATTTGGGGCCAAGTACATGTGGGATTTGGGCCAGATCAGAGTCTGAGCTGGCCCCATGGTGCCCACAGCTTGTCCAGAGACCTACCTGAGGTATTTGAGGGCCTCCTGGGGAGGCGGGGTTTGGCTGTGGATTACTGTAGGAGCAAGGACACTGACAGAGGAGGCACCAGGAAAATATTCTTATTACTATTATTCTTTTTGTTTCTTTCATTTTCTTTAGATGTTGTTGTTTTTATTATTTTTAAATTTTTTAGTATTTTAAAAATTTTTTCTATTTTTACTTTACATTTTTTTTTTCTTGTTTTGGTTCTTCTTTTTGATTGCTTTCAAGTGTTTTATGTTTTCTGTGCTTTTCTTTTTTAATTGATAGTTTGCTTCCTGTTTTTCTTTTCTTTTCCATTTTTTGTTTTGGTTAGCTTAGTCTTCATTGATTGTTTTCACTTTTGAGTTCTTTTGTTTCCTTGTTCTCTTGTTTTTTATATTTTTGTCTTTTTTTGGTCTGTTTCTTTGCTTCTGATTGTTTGGTTTGGTTTTTATCATTAGTCTTGGGTTTGGTTTTTCTGTTTGTTTTCTTTCCTCTTTTTTCTTTGTTTTTTGGCTTTTTTTTGTGTGTTGTTGCTGTTTGTCTTTGTTTTTGTTACTTGGCTTGGGTTCTGTTTGTCTGTTTGTTTTCTTTTCCTTTTTTCTTTTTTCTCTGGCTGTGATGTATGGCTTGCAGGCTCCTGGTTTCCTGGCCAGAGGTCGGGTCTGGGCCTCTGGGGTGAGGGCACAAAGTCCAGGATGCTGGACTGCCAGATAATTCCTAGGCCCAGGGAATATTAATCAGCATGCACTCTACCCAAGGTATCCATCTTGACACCAAGACTCAGCTTCACCCAACTGCCTTCAGGCTCCAGTGCTGGACACCTCACACCAAACAACCAGCAAGACAGGAGCACAGCCCCAGCCATCAGCAGACAGGCTGCCTAAAGTTGTACTGAGCTCACAGATACCCAAAAACACACCAACTGACACAACCTTGGTCATCAGACGGAAAAGACTCAGCTCCACCCACGAGAGCACAGGCACCTGCCCCACCCACCAGGAAACCTATGCAAGTCCCTGCACCAACCTCACACACCAGGGATCAGACAACAGAATCCAGAGGAAATATGAACTTGCAGCCTGTGGAAAGGATACAATAAACACAGTAAGTTAGACAAAATGAGATGACAGAGAAATATGTTGGAGACAAAGGAGCAAAGTAAATTCCCACAAGACCAAATAAATGAAGAGGAAATAGGCAATCTCCCTGAAAAAAAATCAGAAAAATTATAGTAAAGATGATCCATACCTTGGAAAAAGAATGGAGGCATGGATTGAGAAGATACAAGAAATGTTTAACAAGGACCTAGAAGAACTAAAGAAAAAAAAAAATCAGTGATGAAAAACACAATAACTGAAATGAAAAATACACTAGAAGGAATCAATAGGGGAATAACTGAAGCAGAAGAATGGATGAGTGAACTGCAAGATAGAATGGTGGAATCAACCACCACTGAGCAGAATAAGGAAAAAGAATGAAAAGAAATGAGGACAGTCTCAGAGACATCTGGGACAACATTAAATTCACCAACATTTGAATTATAGGGTTCCAAGAAAAAAGAAAAAAAATAAAAGAGAAAGAGAAAGGGTCTGAAAAAAAATATTTGAAGAGATTTTAGTTAAAAACTTCCCTAATACGGTAAAGGAAATAGTCACCCAAGTCTAGGAAGTGCAGAGAGTCCCATACAGAGTAAACCCAAGGAGAAACAGGCTGAGACACATATTAATCAAATTAACAAGAATTAAATACAAAGAAAAAAATATTAAAAGCAACAAGGGAAAAGCAATACATAAAATACAAGGGAATCCGCATATTACTATTATCTGATTTTTCAGCAGAAACTCTGCAAACCAGAAGGGAATGCCAGGATATATTTTAAGTGATGAAAGGGAAAAACCTACAACCAACATTACTCTACCCACCATGGTTTTTATTCAAATTTGACCGAGAAATCAAAAGCTTTACAGACAAGCAAAAGCTAAGAGAATTCAGCACCACCAGATCCATTTGACAACAAATGAAAAAGGAACTTCTCTAGGTGAGACACACAAGAGAAACAAAAAGACTTATAAAAACAAACCCAAAACAATTAAGAAAATGGTAATAAGAACATACATATCAATAATTACCAATAATTACCAAATATCAATGGATTAAATGCTCCAACCAAAAGACACAGACTGGCTGAATGGACTCAAAAACAAGACCCATATATCTGAGGTCCTCAAGAGACCCACTTCAGACCTAGGGACACATACAGACTGAAAGTGAGGGGGTGGAAAAAGATATTTTGTGCAAATGGAAATCAAAAACACTGGAGTTGCAATATCACATCAGACAAAATAAACTTTAAAATAAATATTATTACAAGAGACAAGGAAGGACACTACATAATGATCAAGGGATCTTTGCAAGAAGAAGACATAACAATTGTAAATATTTGTGTACCCAACATAGGTGGACCACAATACATAAGGCAAATGCTAACAACCATGAAAGGGGAAATCGACAATAACACAGTTATAGTGGGGGACGTTAACACTCCACTTACACCAATGGATAGATCATCCAGACAGACAATTGATAAGGAAACACAAGCCTTAAATGACACGTTAGAACTGAGAGATTTAATTGATATTTATAGGACATTACATCCCAAAGCAGCAGAATACACATATTTTTTTCTCAAGTACACATGGAACATTCTCCAGGGTAGATCATATCTTGGGTCACAAATCAAGCCTCAGTAACTTTAATAAAACTGAAATCATGGCAAGCATCTTTTCTGACCACAATGCTATGAGATTAGAAATCAATTACAGGAAAAAAAAACTATAAAATACACAAACAGATGGAGGCTAAACAATGTACTACTAAACAACCAAGAGATCACTGAAGATATCAAAGAGGAAATTAAAAAAATACCTAGAAACAAATGAGAATGAAAACACAAAGACCCAAAACCTATGGGATGCAGCAAAAGCAGTTCTAAGAGGGAGGTTTATAGCAATACAATCCTACCTCAGTAAATTAGAAAAATCTCAAATAAAGAATCTAATTTTACACCTAAAGAAATTAGAGAAAGAGGAACAACTGAACCGCAAAGTTAGTAGAAGGAAAGAAATCATAAAGATTAAAGCAGAAATAAATGTAATAGAAATGAAGAAAACAATAACAAAGATCAAAGAAAATAAAAGCTGGCTCTTTGAGAAGATAAACAAAATTGATAAACATTTAGCCAGACACATCAAGAAAAAAAGGGAAAGAATTCAAATCAATAAAATTAGAAATGAAAAAGGAGAACTTACAGTGGACACCACAGGAACACAAATGATTATAAGAGACAATTACAAGCAACTATATGCCAATCAAATGAACACCTGGAAGAAATGGACAAATTCTTAGAAAATCACAACCTTCCCAAACTGAACCAGGAAGAAATAGAAAATATGAACAGACCAACCACAAATAATGAAATTGAAATGGTGATTAAAAATCTTCCAACAATCAAAAGTATAGGACTGTATGGCTTCACAGGCAAATTCTCTCAAACATTTAGAGAGAGCTAACACCTATGCTTCTCAAACTCTTCCAAAAAATTGCAGAGGGAGGAACACTCCCAAGCTCATTCTATGAGGTCAACATCACACCAATATGAAAACAAGACAAAGATATCACAGAAAAAGAAAATTACAGGCCAATATCACTGATGGACATAGACACAAAAATCCTCAACAAAATACGAGCAAGCTGAATCCAAAAGCACATTAAAAGGATCATAAACCATGATCAAGTGGGATTTATCCCAGGGATGCAAGAATTCTTCAATGTATGCAAATCAAACAATATGATACACCATATTAAAAAGTTGAAGAATAAAAACCATATGATAATCTCAATAGATGCAGAAAAAGCTTTTGACAAAATTCAACACCCATTTATGGTAAAAACTCTCCAGAAGGTGGGCATAGAGGAAACCTACCTCAACATAATAAAGACGATATATGACAAACCCACAGCAAACATCATTCTCAATTGTGAAAAACTGAAAGCATTTCCTCTAAGATCAGGAATAAGACACGGTGGCCCACTCTCACCACTATTATTCAACATAGTTTTGGACGTCCTAGCTACAGCAATCAGAGAAGAAAAAGATATAAAAAAATCCAAATCAAAAAAGAAGTTAAGCTGTCACTATTTGCAGATGACATGATACTATACATAGAAAATCCTAAAAATGCCACTAGAAAACTACTAGAGCTAATCAGTGAATTTAGTAAAGTTTCAGGATAAAAAAAATATACACATAAATATTTCCCATTCCTATACACTAACAACAAAAGGTCAGAATGAAAAATTAAGGGAAAAATCCCATTCACCATTGCAACTAAAAGAATAAAATACCTAGAAATAAACCCACCTAAGGAGGCAAAAACCTGTATGCAGAAAACTGTAAGATGCTAATGAAAGAAATCAAAGACACTACAAACAGATGGAGAGATATACCATGTTCTTGGATTGGAAGAATCAACATTGTGAAAATGACTATACTACCCAAAGCAATGTACAGATTCAATGCAATCCCTATCAAACTACCAATGGCATTCTTCACAGAGCTAGAACAAAAAATTTTACAATTTGTATGGACACACAAAATACCCCAAATTGCCAAAGCAATCTTGAGAATGAAAAACGGAGCTGGAGGAATCAGGCTCCCTGACTTTATACTACAAAGCTACAGTAAACAAGACAGTATGGTACTGGCACAAAAACAGAAATATACATCAAAGGAACAGGATAGAAAGCCCAGAGATAAACCCATGCACCTATGGTCACCTTATCTTTGATAAAGGAAGCAAGAATATACAATGGAGAAAAGACAGCCTCTTCAATAAGTCGTGCTGGGAAAACTGGACAGCTACATGTAAAAGAAGGAAATTAGAACACTTCCTAACACCATACACAAAAGTAAATCCAAAATGGTTAAAGACCTAAATTAAAGCCACTACAAAACTCTTAGAGCAAAACATAGGAACACTCTATGACATAAATCACAGCAAGGTCCTTTTTGACCCACCTCCTAGAAAAATGGAAATAAAAACACAAATAAACAAATGGGACCTAATGAAACTTAAAAGCTTTTGCACAGCAAAGGAAATGATAAACAAGATGAAAAGACAACCCTCAGAATGGGAGAAATATTTGCAAATGAAGCAATTGACAAAGGATTAATCTCCAAAGTATATAAGCAGCTCATGCAGCTCAATATCAAAAAAAATGAACAACCCAATCAAAAACTGGGTGGAAGACCTAAATAGACGTTTCTCCAAAGAAGACATTCTGACGGCCAAGAGGTATATGAAAAGATGCTCAACATCACTAGTAATTAGAGGAATGCAAATCAAAAGTACAATGAGTTATCACCTCACACCTGTCAGAATGGCCATCATAAAAAATCTACAAACAATAAATGCTGGAGAGGGTGCAGAGAAAGGGAACCCTCTTGCACTATTGGCAGGAATGTAAATTGATACAGCCACCATGGAGAACAGTATAGAATTTCCTCAAAAAACTTAAAATAGAATTACCATACGACCCAGCAATCCCACTCCTGGGCATACACTCTGAGAAAACCATAATTCAAAAAGAGTCATGTAGCACAATGTTCATTGCAGCACTATTTACAATAGCCAGGACATGGAAGCAACCTAAGTGTCCATCAACAGAGTAATGGATAAAGAAGATGTGGTACATATATACAATGAAATAGTAGTTAGCCATAAAAAGGAATTAAATTGTGTCATTTGCAAAGACATGGGTGGACCTAGAGTCTGTTATACACAGTGAAGTAAGTCTGAAAGAGAAAAATAAATATGGTATATTAATGCATATATGTGGAATCTAGAACATGGTATAGATGATCTTATTTGCAATGCAGAAATAGAGACACAGACATAGAGAACAAACGTATGGACACCAAGGGGGATGGGGGGGCAGTGATAGGATGCATTAATAGGTTGGGATTGACATATATACATTACTATGTATAGAATAGATAACTAATGATAATCTACAGTATAGCACAGGGAGCTCTACTGAGTGCTCTGTGGAGACCTATATGAGAAGGAAATCCAAAAAGAGGGGATATATGTTATACGTATGGCTGATTCACTTTGCTGTACAGCAGAAACTGACACAGCAGTGTAAAGCAATTATACTCCAATAAAAAAAATAATAACCACATCTAGTTCTAGGCATTTCAGCTGACTCCAGTACATTTTTGAGAATAAAATTGTTTTCTTAAAAAAACCCAAAAACCTATGCATTAGATGTCAGATTACAAAATATCAGTGTGGTTGATGGCTATTCTTGTTTTAAATGTTTAACTAACTGCACTTCAGTTTTTTCAAACCTATAAAAAATTTGGTGGAGAGTAAGGTAATAAACTATTTATTGAACAAAAATTCTAATAAAGGTAACCTGGAACCCCCTTGCCAAAGTTTCTTACTCTCAAATTTTAATGGCTTCTCCTATACCATCTTACCTCACATCTGTACCTTTAGCTTTGATTCTTTCTTTCGTGGGTTGCACGATCCCTCTATCAGGGTTTACCATATTTCACTGATCTTGTTTTTTTCTAACACCAATGGTTATACAGCAAATAAAAATTAAATAAATTAATTCTTTCCTGCTCATTATGTCCTCCTTAGTGTCCTGCTATCATCCAAAATACTCTTAATTATTCATAATAATTTTACTGAGCAAATATAAAGCAGTAGGCATTTTTCTAGGCACCAATGATTAATAACACAGACATACTCCTCACCCTAACTTAGTTTAAATTTTAATAAAACCTTCAATAAAATTCACTAGTGTTCTTCCAAAATCAAATAATTTAGCTAATATCCTGGCTTCCCTGTAACTGTTAGTCTTCTAATCCTTCAGCATTATGATATAGTACATAGCATATACTTAATAAGATTTTGTGTATTTACATTTGTGACTTCTATTTCCCACAGAGTTTCATAAATGATCATCCACTTATTCTTGTTGAGCGTTCCTTTATAATATTTCTTGGATCGGTCCCTTACTTTCTATACCAAGTAACTTCCTAATTACCTTATTTCCTCCCTCCCAAATATCGTCTCGTTGATTTTACTTTTCCTTGTCCATCCCTATTTTCATCCAATCTGCACAATATTAGCACTTCTATCTCAAGCAGAGATTTTTGGTTCCAAATAAAGAACCCTATTCTAAGTAAAATAAATAAAACAGGAGGGGAAAAAAGGTAATGTAGGTATGCAAAAGTATAACAAAGCAACCAAAGGTAAAAATTTAAAAAGACTGACTTAGAGCAGAGACTGGAGATATGGCAGAAACTGAATTTATTCTTTCATTCTCTCCAGAAAACTCTGATTTCTCATCTCTCTTTCCTCTCTGTGTCTCTTTCATATTCTTTCTCTCTTTTTTTTCTCCTTTGTCTTCAATCTCTCTCTCTCTCTCTCCCTGTCTCTCTCTTCTGCCTTTCTTGCAAAGACTATAAATCCTCTTTGCATGTGCACGAGGCTCAAAAGCGTAACTCTGTGCACTAACTTCCCATAGTCTCAGTTCATTTGCCCAACAGAGACTGCTAAAAATACTATTAACTCCTATTTCTACATTCCTTGGAAAGATGATAAGATCTGACATGCAACTTACTCCTGCCCTATTCAGATGAGGTATTCACTTCCAATATTTTGCCAAAAGTGTGGAGAAGAATGGAGTTGTGGAGAGGTGCTCAAGGTTGTATTATATAAATATACTTCCAGAGCCCAGGACTGTGGATGAGTGGATTGGTAGGGCTAGTTTTCTCAGAGCAGGGATCCTGTGATGAGCATATATTACATCTGGTATCACTTGTAACTCCTTGGAGTAAAGCCTTTGGGACTCCCATTTATAATTTATCAGATTAAATGTACTTTTTACCTTCATACTCCATATCTGCTACCAGTTGATTCTCTTGTCCTTGTGCAATGTTTTTTTCCCCTGATTTTAAGTCTCTTCTGCCAGGTGGAGTTTACCCACTTCCTCATAATTTTATCAGTTATGTAATCAGCTTGTCAACTTCCTCTATCATACTCACTGCAAAAAAAAAAAAAAAAAAAAAGCCCACACTGACCACAAAGTTCAGTTTGGATTAATCTTCACTCTGAAACCTTCCCATTTATCATAATTTGGTTTTGTTTTCAATATTAGTTTTTCAACAAATTTGGTTTATTGGAAACTACTTTTAATAAATGTTTAATTACAATTACTGCACTTGTAGATCATTTGTTTATTTTGTGAATTTAAGTATTATTTCTTAAATGTATCTGTAAGCTCCTTTAGGGTACTCCCTCAGAGAACATAGCACAGAACCAGGTACGTATGGAGGTAAATAAGCCATATAAAAAGGACAATTTTGAAAATACTGAATACATACTGTGTCAGGGGATAGGGTAGACACAAAATGAGAAAAATAAGCTCAGGAAAACATTTTCAGAATATCTTATTAATCTGTGATCTTACCAGGATTTGAATCCTTAGCATTTTAACTAAAAGTCCAATTGTATATACTAAACTACATTGTAGAAATTTTACTTTAAGGAAACAAACTCTTTCTAAGAATTTTAATCAATAATCCACAAATTGAGTCTACCAATGTGGTATTGCAAAGTCTCCTTATCCATTTCTTATTCTCTTCTGCACCTTTCTTGATAACCCTGTGTTAGTCATTAATTTGAACTCTATGTACAAGAAACTAATAAGATATCCTGTCTTTAACAACATTCTCTATTTCAGATTCCACTTGTTTACACTGGCAGAGTAATTAATCTAAGTAAATGTCTTTATTGCCTCAAGAATGAAGCCTGTCCTTAAGAGTTCTGTATCTCTATTGGAAATCAATTATGAGACATTCCCCCATCAGCCTCATATCCATTCCCTGCAGAAGGAGAACATATATACCCTGGGTTTGGGGACAGCCACAGGGCTTAGTGAAAAGATACTCTATGTGAGCCTAGTTATTCTGTATTCTGCAAAGAAGAGAAAAATAACAGAAAACAACAACAAAAAACTCATTATGGATCCTTCTTTTGCATCCTATTTTGATAAATGGAGGCAAAAAATGATATTTGATGCTTTACAAAACTCTTCAGCTAATCAACAAGCATTGGTAACTATACCTCTTGCATAACGTAAAGTCTATAGCACATTAAAAAAAGGAAATATAAAAACCTGGTCCTTTATTCTCAAGAAATAAAGGTTATAATGGAATATTGACAAACATTGTATAACTAATCATAGTTTTATTTCTGATTTGATATTGCAATTATTACCTTCAATCAGGGCTACAGTGCTTCTTTCAACCTCACCATAATGAGAAGCCCTGGTCAGAGCACTGGCATAGCACATCCTGATTTAGGGAATGCAGAAAGCATTTGGCTCTGTTAGAATTCTTGTTTATAACCTATGGGAAAAGATTCAGGACTATGGGTCAATGATCCGCTCTCGCAGGTACGTGAATAAACACAGTTTTGATAGACAGCATGTCTCTACACAGAGCTGGGTCTCCTTAAGTACTTGTGGATGAGGTTATTTTTACCACATATCTTGGCTGTTCAACTCAGAATGGTACACACATATAATTCATAAAAGGTGAAACAATAGGATTCAAGATCTCACTGCAAACAACTAAATCTTACTCCCTAGATAAGGGAGAGTTGAGTATAGCACACGGACCTCAGTACTTACCTGTACTGAGATTTCTTCTCAGGCCTTTATAATATCACACTTGATCCTCGTAACAGAACTGTGAGATACATACAGTTGTGCTCACTATAGAAATGAGAAAACAAATTGTGAAAAGTTAAATAAATCATCCAAGCCCATGTGGTCAGAATATGTCAGGGCAGAGATGTATTTGAATGCAGGTCTACATGGTTCAATTAAGTAGGTGGTTTTGTCTAAATCACATCTGATGAGAAAGTAAAGTCTTTATTGAACTATTTTCAGAATGCCAGTGAAAGAAAATGAAGACCAAGGATAAGAAAAAATCCTTCAAATATTGGGAACTTATTTGAACTGACTAATCTTTAAATAACTTCCCACTCCTTTCCTTTTTTACTGGAACAAAACTCTCACTCAGCTAATTGTATCAATTATTTCAATGACACATATTTTTGCACTTCATCCTAAGGTAAAAGTTCATGTGTCCTCATAAGAATCACCTTATTCCTTAATTATTTTTAGTGTTTTCCCTTTGGATAATGGGGATTTAGATTGTAGTTTAAAATATTTTCTCTGCTACATTGTTTTTCCATCAATTCCTCTGTAGTAGACACAGAAATAGGCCATCCTGATTTCGCTTGAAGGAAGGACTTTCTGCCTAGCTGTATGGAGTAAAGTCAGCAATCAGTATGGGAGAGTGGGAGGAGTTGTACAATGAAATTTTGGGAAATTAGTGATGGTTCTCCTTTAAATTCACGGGGACTTTTCCCATCTAATCATGCATCAGGGAAGAGTAAGATTGTCCTAATTAAAAAGTAAAAAGAAATACTCAATGAGATTTTGAGTTTCAAACCCCAATATAATAATTTTGAGAATAAGGTAAGGCTTTTGGGAGCTTTTGTCAGCTGAGGTCTGGGCTTAAGCAATAGACATAGAAGAATATCTACTAGAAAGTTTTTCCTCTCAAGGTTTTTGGCCCCAAAGACCAGATGAAACCTATGCTCAACAAGGTACCCCATGAGGAGAGTAGTATCAGCTACATTACAAATCTTTTTAAAGTCCTAACCACCCTGTCTCATACTTAGAGAACAGCAGAATTTTCTCATGCCTCAGGGAGAGAAGCAAGCTTTCTAGGAGGAATTAGAGCCCTAAAGAGTCTTGAAGTCCTGATGAGATGCCAAGCTGTAGATGTCAGTGTGGTACCTTGTGAGCTAGAGGCTAGATGTAGTTGAGCCTGGTTCAGAGAACATCATCACAGGGAATTTCTGGCCATCTGTGCAGGTACCTGTGGAGACAGAAGCAGATTATCAAAGACCAGATGTCAATACCAGAAAACTGAAGATTGGGTACCGTGATTTTATAGAAGCCTTCTTGGAACCGAGAGAGTATATCAACAGAACAGGAAAAAAAGAAAAGAAAACCATAAATTTGTTGAGTTTAAATCCAAATTGATAGATAAACCATCACATTGAACTGTATATCAGGTAATGACAAGATTGTGCTCCTACCATAGAAAATGGAGACTCAATTTAGAAATAAAGTTTGACTTTTCTATATTTATAAGTATATAAAATAAATTAAAATTTTACACTTGGATTTGAGGCTGATGAAAACTATAACCACTGCATTTGATTTTTCTACTGTCTTCCTAGTTTTTTGTTTTAAGAGAAATAAAAAATAAATCTGACAGAGTGAAAGAGAGAAAGATCTGTGCTGAAATGTAGGGAAGAAGTTATAAAAGCCACCAAAGAGGAGAAGATGAAATAAACATGGGGAAAGAAAGCATTTTCTCCTCCCAAAGATACTTGCCTTAAAGGGAACATACAGATAAATTCCTATTTCAGACTTTGTCAGAAGGCAGTTTCCCCAGATGAAATGTCTGACATGTTTTTATTGCATGACAACTTGCATTCATTACTACTACCTGTCCCTTGAGTTCCTTGATGTACATTTGTCGTTCTTGAGTACTGCATCATGTGTAAATTATGTGTTTTGTGGGATTGGGTATCAGATTAGCCGAAGAGATATCATTAAGGAAAAAATGGATGAGAAGGATGGAGAGGAAAGGGGGTTAAAAAGAGAGAGAGTGAAGAAAGGAGGAAGTGAAGGAAGAAGGGAGAGAGGGAGGAGAAAAAGCAGCAACTTCCTAAGGCTGCTAATTTGTGAAAGTTATTCCTGAGAGAATCAGAAAATTGGCCAATAAGGCCTGTCTAAATACTCTGTTTTTTCTTACCAAATCCTTCCTTCTCATCATCTTCCATAATAGTGAGTGTTCCACAGTCTCAGTTCAAAAGTGCTTCTGAGACATAGCTTGGTAAATATCCAAACAGTTCAGCCAATCATATTTCAAGTCACTGAATAGCACATGTTCTCTCTGTAATAAAGTTATCTTCTTCGGAATGAGATGAGACTGAATGCTTGGGAAGAGACAAGAAGCATTAATGCACTGCAGCATTTAAACATATCAATGTATCATTCTAACTTGAAAGTCACCAAACAAATAATTGATACCCAGCAAGCCCAGCACTTAAGGCAGCTCCAGGCAGCTACCAGGCCAGCCATTTATTTCCATTCCTTGATAACTTTGGAACATCATTAGCAACAGGGAAGCATTAAGACAACAAGTGAGCCGGATTCACATCTGTCTAAGTAACTGTAAGAGCTAATCTGTTTAGAACACTAGAGAGCTGCTTAGAGTTTCACTTCTGCTGATGGCATTACACTGGCCAGATTGACTGTAAACATAATGGCCAAAAGGGTTGTTTCAGCTTTGTCTATCTCCATGGGAAAACTTTTACTTTTATTTTTACCCGAAGAGAAATAGCAGGGACTGACTTTTCATTCCAAATTCAGCCCATGCTTTTCAAGTCATCTATCCTTCTTCTTATGAAAAATGAGATGTCACTAAAACAAACCTTACAAGACAGACCACAAAGTGACAGACAAATAACATCTTAATGCCTTCTTTTACAGGCACTTAAATGTATTATTTTTTTCTGCTTCCCCAAAAGATAAATGTTTTGGGTAAGTAATCAACCACAGTCTCTATTTTCTCTTTTGCTTTTAGAATGTGTTGTCAAGATTGGTAAAATTTTTAGCAGCTGTCTGAGTAAATTTATTACCAAAGATGTCAACATTCTTATGTAATCCAGAAGGGAAAATCGTGGTAATGGGATTTATTTCAGTTTTTGAAGACCAGGTGTCTAGCATGATTAGGATGCAAAATTAGAGCTGACAATATGAAATCTCCAACTGCCATCTATTATTCAGTAACGAATAAAAGCAGATTATTCTAAACTGTATCACTTGCAACTTCCCTTCTGTCACATAACCAAGAACTATAGATGGAAAGAAAATCACAGATACACAGTTTTGAAGATTAAATGTGCAGTGGATTTATTTTAGGAAAAAAATAAGACAATAGTTTAGCTGCTGTTACAGAGCATAATTTAAAATTTATATACGGAAACAAAAGAAAAAAAAGTGAAGTTCTTAAAGTTCAATGGAAAAAATATAGATAAAATAGAGGAAAGAAAAAAATTGTCATTATTTACAAAGATAATACTAATGTCTGCTCCCTTTAGAGACTGGGGAGGACTACACTGGCATTATTGAGGGTGACAGTGTAAAAGACACCCCAAATATGGATGGATTGCACAGTAAAATGCCTCCTGATCCATTGGCTTGGGACTAAAACAATTTTATGTATGTAAAATTAAAACATAACATGGAACATATGCACAAAATCATAGATTTATAGATAGCCAATACATTTCTGTATGTAACTGCTACAAAGCTATAACACAATTAGATAGATAAATTACCTGTGGAAATACCTAGTCTGGATGTGCTACCTGTGGAAATATCCAGTGTGTATGTGTTAAAAAATATATATGTTTATTAAAGGCATATGTTAGAAGCAACATCCAAAGTGTATCTGGAATATCCTGGACATTTGTAGAGTAATAAAATAATTTTTATTCATAGAAAATATAAAATAATGTTAGGGAAAAACATCAAAGAGAACATAACTTTAAATGAAAGGATTAATAGTGTAATAAATAGTAATAATCTTTGTGAAATTTCTGTTGATCAATACAGCATAGTAGTTTAGATCAACGGTCAGCAAACTATGGTCTATAGAACAAATCCAGCTTTCCACCTGTTATAGTAAAGTTTTATTGGAACCCAATCATGCCCCTTCTTTTACATTTTGTCTATGAATGTTTTTGTACATTAGGTATTTCAAGAGAAATAATTTAATGCAAGAGATTGGAAAATTGAAAAAGTGAAAAGAAACACTATTGTAAATAATAACTGCAGTAGGTAACTATATTCTCCCCCACTGCCTGCTTTCACCACGTTGGGGAAAATAAAGGAAAGAGGTTGGGATTATCAGAACCTAAAAGCTTGGAGAAAAGGCAACACAAAGTTGATAATCAGACTAACTTTATGGAACTTGGCCTTGGACTTCTAGAGCAATATCCAGCTGGTATGGAAATACTGAGGGAACATAATGAGGCTCGTTCTGCACATGCCAATAAATAAAATTTAAACTAGAGATTAGGATCATCTAAAGCTTATTTTTCAAGCAAGTAGCATTCACCAAATACAAGTTGTTATTATTTAACAATTCCAAGGTCATGAGTAAAATAAAGAATAAAAGATTTATTTCTAACAAAGTCTAATATTTGAGTTAGATTTAGAGATACATATTAGATGTTCTTGGCTGGAACTGAGGATAGAAAAACCTAATTTAAGAGAGGATCCTGGAAGAAGTGTTATGGAAGAAGTGTTATGGATAACAGAGTGGTAAGTGGAAGCTGGAAGAGTGAAGGGCGATGAAGAATGGGAAGCAGTGTTTGGAAAAAAAGAGAACTGCAATTTTCTCCCTCCTCCAAAGAAGTTACAGAAACTTTTTAAAAAGTTTCAGACTGATGCAGGCTTGGCAATTGGTAGAATAGCACCTTTTGTGAAATGTTTCTTTCTGCCTAGAAGAGAAAAAAAAAAGTGAATAAGAGGAAGCCACAAGTTTGCTTAAGTTCACTTATTTAGAACACTGGATATGCTCTAAATCTTGGAGCAAACAATCCCTTAGTTGCGTAGGGTAATTATAACTATTTTCCTATGCTGTAGCTTCTCTCACACCAGCCAACAGATAAATTTTCATGGAAATTACGTTTCTGTTCATTTTTTAAAATATATGGCCAAAAAGAAACTCTTCTGCTAAAGCTGGCCATGGGAAAGGATAGAATGTGGGAAGTTAATTTTAGTCATTATTTGCTTGTCCAAGGCATTGTGATGGACACATTTACATATATTGCTATATATAATCATTGCCACAACTCTAATATAAATATTACCATGTGTATTATAAAGATGGAGATGCTAAAACTAATAAAGTTGAAGTGATTTTACCTATCAATGGCATAACTATCCATCATAAAATTTAGTAGCTTAAAATTACAAGCATTTACCCATCGGGATTGTGTGGACCATCACTTTGGTCTTGGTTCTTCATCTGATCTCCTCTTGGTCAATCGTGTAGCTGCAGTCATCTGATAGCCCAACTGGGGATGAGAGGTCTGAGATGACCTTACTCAGATGTCTAGAAGCTGGTGATAATTATAGGCTGAACCATGTGTTTCTCACTGGCTAGCCAAGATTTTTACATAACAAAACTCTAAAAGCAGCAAGAGAGAAGGCAAGCCCCAATGCACAAACACTTTTCAAGAAGCTCCTTAGGTAAACTTTGTTAATGTCCAGTTGGTCAAAGCAAGTCACAAGACCAAGCCCAGAGTCATTGTAGGAAGGGAATATGCAAGGCCAATGATAGAAAGAGGTATTATTCATTGGGAGTCATTACTGTAAAAATCTCACACAATTACTATGTGGTTGAACTGAGATAGAAACACATGTTTGTCTGACTCTGAAATGTTTTCTCTATATTGTTGCTGTCTGATATCAATGTGTGGTGAAGCTTAAATCATTCAAAGTATTAATGAGTTAAATATATAACATGCTTACATGAATACTTGGTATGCAGGAAACCCTTAATAAATACAAGGTTTGGGCTTCCCTGGTGGTGCAGTGGTTGAGAATCTGCCTGCCAATGCAGGGGACACGGGTTCGAGCCCTGGTCTGGGAAGACCCCACATGCTGCAGAGCACCTGGGCCCGTGAGCCACAACTACTGAGCCTGTGCATCTGGAGCTTGTGCTCCACAACAAGAGAGGCTGCGACAGTGAGAGGCCCGCACACCACGATGAAGAGTGACCCCCGCTCACGGCAACTAGAGAAAGCCCTTGCACAGAAACGAAGACCCAACACAGCCAAAACTAAATATAAATAAATAAATAAATAAATAAATAAATAAATAAATAAATAAATAAATAAAAATAATATAAATAAATAAATACAAGGTTTTTAAATCTATTATTATTAGCCATTATTCAGGATGGTTTGCTAATAAGTATTTGATAAATATCTACTAAATTAATTTGACATTTTTTAGGGTGAAATGTATTTTATTTATTTATTATTTTCACAATAATATTTACTTCTTTTGTATTTTTAAAAAATTTTATCGGAGTATCATTGATTTACAATGTTGTATGAGTTTCAGGTGTACAGCAAAGTGAATCAGTTATACATATACATATATCCAGTCCTATTTAGATTCGTTTCCCATAAGGCCATTACAGAGTATTGAGTAGATTTCCCTGTGCCTTACAGTAGGTCCTTATTAGTTATTTATTTTATATTTAGTAGTGTGTATATGTCAATCCCAATCTCCCAGTTTGCCCCTCCCACCCTTACCCCTGGTTACCATAAGTTTGTTTTCTACATCTGTAACTCTACTTCTATTTTGTAGATAAGTTCATTTGTACCATTTTTTAATTAAAAAAATACTTTATTGTTAAAAAATGCTAACAATCACCTGAGCCTTCTGTAGGTCAAAATCTTTTTTTTTTAAACTATTTTATATTGGAATATAGCTTATGAACAATGTTGTGATAGTTTCAGGTGCACAGAAAAGGGACTCAGCCATCCATATACATGTATCCACTCTCCCACAAACACCCCTCCCATTCAGGTTGCCACGTAGCATTGAGCAGAATTCCCTGTTATATATAGTAGATCCTTGTTGGTTATACATTTTAAATATTGCAGTGTGTACATATCGATCCCAAATTCCCTAACTATCCTTTCCCTCCATACTTCACCCCAGTAACCGTAAGTTTGTTCTCTAAGTCTGTGAGCTTGTTTCTGTTTTAGAAATAAGTTCATTTGTATCATTCCTTTTTAGATTCTGCATATAAGGAATATGATATGATATTTCTATGTCTGACTTACTTCACTCAGTATGATAATCTCTAGGTCCATCCATGTTGCTGCAAATGGCATTATTTCATTCTTTTTAATGGCTGAGAAATATTCCATTGTATATATGTACAACATCTTCTTTATCCATTCCTCTGTTGATGGACATTTAGGTTGCTTCCATGTCTTGGCTATTGTAAACAGTGCTGCAATGAACACTGGGGTGCATGTATCCTTTCAGAGCATGTTTTCCTCCAGATATATGCCCAGGGGTGGGAGTGCCGTGTCATATTGTGTAGCTCTACTTTTAGATATTTAAGGAACCTCCATAATTTTCTCCATAGTGGCTGCACCAATTTACATTCCCACCAACAGTGTAGGAGGGCTCCCTTCACTCCACATCCTCTCCAGCATTTATTGCTTGTGGATATTCGATGATAGTCATTCTGACTGGTGTGAGGTGATATCTCATTGTAGTTTTGATTTGCATTTCTCTAATAATTAGCAATGTTGACCATCTTTCCATGTGTCTCTTGGCCATCTGTATGTCTTCTTTGGAGAAATGTCTATTTGGGTTTCTGCCCATTTTTTGACTGGGTTGTTTGTTATGATGATATTAAGCCTCATGAGCTGTTTGTAAATTTTGGAGACTAATCCTTTGTGGGTCACATCATTTGCAAATATTTTCTCCCAATCTGTGGGTTCTCTTTTCATTTTGTTTATGGTTTCCTTTGCTGAACAAAAGCTTTCGAGTTTAATGGGATCCAATTTGTTTATTTATTTATTTTTTAAACATCTTTATTGGAGTGTAATTGCTTTACAATGGTGTGTCAGTTTCTGCTTTATAACAAAGTGAATCAGCTATACATAAAAATATATCCCCATATCTCCTCCCTCTTGCATCTCCCTCGCATCCTCCCTATCCCACACCTCTAGGTGGTCACAAACACAGAGCTGATCTCCCTGTGCTATGCAATTGCTTCCCACTAGCTATCTATTTTACATTTGGTAGTGTATATATGTCCATGCCACTCTCTCACTTCATCGCAGCTTACATTTCCCCTCCCCGTGTCCTCAAGTCCATTCTCTACATCTGTGTCTTTATTCCTGTCCTGCCCCTAGGTTCCTCAGAACTTTTTTTTTTTTTTTTTAAGATTCCATATATATGTGTTAGCATACAGTATTTGTTTTTCTCTTTCTGACTTACTTCACTCTGTATGACAGTCTCTAGGTCCATCCACATCACTACAAATAACTCAATTGCATTTCTTTTTATGGCTGAGTAATATTCCATTGTATATATGTGCCACATCTTCTTTATCCATTCATCTGTCAATGGACACTTAGGTTGCTTCAATGTCCTGGCTATTGTAAATAGTGCTGCAATGAACATTGTGGTACATGACTCTTTTTGAATTATGGCTTTCTCGGGGTATATGCCCAGTAGTGGGATTGCGGGGTCGTATAGTAGTTCTATTTTTAGTTTTTAAGGAACCTGCATACTGTTATCCATAGTGGCTGTATCAATGTACATTCCCACCAACAGTGCAAGAGGGTTCCCTTTTCTCCACACTCTCTCCAGCATTTATTGTTTGTAGATTTTTTGATGATGGCCATTCTGACTGGTGTGAGGTGATACCTCATTGTAGTTTTTATTTGCATTTCTCTAATAATCAGTGATGTTGAGCATCCTTTCATGTGTTTGTTGGCAATCTGTGTATCTTCTTTGGTGTAATGTCTATTTAGGTCTTCTGCCCATTTTTGGATTGTGTTGTTTGTTTTCTTGATATTGAGCTGCATGTGTTGTTTGTAAATTTTGGAGATTAATCCTTTGTCAGTTGCTTCATTTGCAAATATATTCTCCCATTCTGAGGATTGTTTTTTACCCTGAATAGCCAAAACAATCTTGAGAAAGAAAAACGGTGCTAGAGGAATCAAGTTCCTGGACTTCAGACTATACTACAAAGCTACAGTAATCAAGACAGTATGGTACTGGCACAAAAACAGAAATATAGATCAATGGAACAGGATAGAAAGCCCAGAGATAAACCCATGCACATATGGTCACCTTATTTTTGATAAAGGAGGCAAGAATATACAATGGAGAAAAGACAGCCCCTTCAATAAGTGGTGCTGGGAAAACTGGACAGCTACATGTAAAAGAATGAAATTAGAACACTCCCTAACACCATACACAAAAATAAACTCAAAATGGATTAAAGACCTAAATATAAGGCCAGACACTACAAAACTCTTAGAGGAAAACATAGGCAGAACACTCTATGACATAAATCACAGCAGGATCCTTTTTAACCACCTCCTAGAGAAATGGAAATAAAAACAAAAATAAACAAATGGGACCTAACGAAACTTAAAAGCTTTTGCATAGCAAAGGAAGACATAACCAATTTGTTTATTTTTGTTTTTATTTCCATTATTCTGGGAGACAGATTGAAAAAGATATTGTTGTGATTGCTTTTGTCAAAAACCTTTTCTACATCTATGGAGATGATAATATGGTTTTTATTCTTCAAACTTTTAATATGGTGTATCACCCTGATTGATTTGTGGTTATTGAAAAATCCTTTCACCCCTGGGAAAAATCCCACTTGATCATGGTATATCATCCTTTCATGTATTACTGGATTCAGATTACTAGTGTTTTGTTGAGGATTTTTGCATCTATGTTCATCAGTGATATTGACCTGTTTTTTTTTCCTTGTGTGTGACATCTTTGTCTGTTTTTTTGTATCAGGGTGATGGTGGCCTCATTGAATGAACTTGGGAGTGTCCTTCCTTTGCAGTGTTTTGGAACTGATTCAGAATGATAGGTGTTAGCTCTTCTCTAAATGTTTGATAGAATTTGTCTGTAAAACCGTCAGGTCCTGGACTTTTGTTTGTTGGGAGTTTTTTAATCACATTTTCAATTTCAGTGCTTCTGATTGGTCTGTTCATATTTTCTATTTCTTCCTGGTTCAGTCTAGGGGGTTGTACCTTTCTAAGGATTTGTTTATTCCTTCCAGGTGGTCCATTTTACTGGCATACAGTTGCTTGTAGTAGTCTCTTATGATCCTTTGCATTTCTGTGATGCCATTTGTAACTTCTCCTTTTTCATTTCTAATTTTCATTTTCTAATTTTTGCTATTGCTTTCTTTGTCTCTATTTCATTTCATTCTGCTCTGATTTTTATGATTTCTTTCCTTCTACTAACTTTAGATTTTGTTTGTTCTTCTTTCTCTAGTTGCTTTTGGTTGTTTATTGAGATTTTCTTATTTCCTGAGGTAAGATTGTATTGCTATAAACTTCTCTCTTAGGACTGCTTTTGCTGCATTCCATAGGTTTTGGAGCAGTGTGCTTTCATTTTCATTTGTCTCTAGGTATTTTTTGATTCCCTCTTTGATTTCTTCAGTGATCCATTGGTTGCTTAGTAGCATATTGTTTACCTCCACATGTTTGTGTTTTTCACAGTTCTTTTTTTCTTGTGGTTTATTTCTAATGTCATAGCATTTTAGTCAGAAAAGATGGTTGATATGATTTCAATTTTTAAAAATTTACAAAGTCTCACTTTGTGGGCCAGCATGTGATGAATCCTGGGGAATGTTCCGTGTCCACTTGAGAAGAATGTGTATTCTGCTGCTTTTGGATAAAAAGCTCTATAAATATCAATTAAGTCCATCTGTCTAATGTGTCATTTAAGGCCTGTGTTTCCTTATTGATTTTCTGTCTAGATGATCTGTCCATTGATAAAAGCAGGTTGTTAAATCCTCCACTATTATTGTGTTACTGTCGATTTCTCCCTTTATGGCTGTTAGTATTTGCCTTATATATTGAGGTGCTCCTATGTTGAGTGCATGCATATTTAGAATTGTTATATCGTCTTCTCTCATTGATCCATTGATCATTACATAGAGTCCTTCTTTTTCTCTTATATCAGTCTTTATTTTAAAGTCTATTTTGTCTAATATGAGTATTGTTACTCCAGCTTTCTTTTGATTTCCATTTGCATTGAACACTTTATGCATTCCCCTCACTTTCAATCTGTATGTGTCCCTAGGTCTGAAGTGGGTCTCTTGTAGACAGCATATATACAGGTCTTGTTTTTGAATCCATTCAGCCATGTCTTTTGGTTGGAGCACTTAATCCATTTACATTTAAGGTAATTATCGATATGCATGTTCCTATTGTCATTTTCTTAATTGTTTTGGGTTTGTTTTTGTAGGTATTTTTTCTTCCCTTTGTCTTTTGTTCTCTTCTCTTGTGCTTTGATGACCATCTTTATTCTTTTGTTTGCATTGCTTTTTCTTTTTTGTGTGTGTATCTATTGTAGTTTTGGGGTTTTCTATACCATGAGGTTTTGATATAGCAGTCTGTATATGTATAATGTTGTTTTAAATTGCTGGTCTCTTTCCCACCTAGAGGAGTTCCTTTAGCATTTGTTGCAAAAATGGTCAGTGGTGCTGAATTCTCTTAGCTTTTTCTTGTCTGTAAAGCTTTTGATTTCTTCATCAAATCTGAATGAGAGCTTTGCTGGTTAGAGTATTCTTGGTTGTAGGTTCTTCCCTTTCATCACTTTAAAGATATCATGCTACTCCCTTCTGGCCTGCAGAGTTTCTGCTGAGAAATCTGTTGATAACCTTATGGTTATGGAGTTCCCTTGTATGTTGTCATTTTTCCCTTGTGGCTTTTAATATTTTTTCTCCGTCTTTAATTTTTTCAATTTGATTTTTATGTGTCTCAATATGTTTCTCCTTGAGTTTATTCTGCCTGGGACTCTCTGTACTTCTTGGACTTGGGTGACTGTTTCCTTTCCCATGTTAGCAAAGTTTTCAGCTATTATCTCTTCAAATGTTTGCTCAGGTCCTTTCTCTCTCTCTCTTCTCCTTCTGAGACCCCTATATTTTGAATGTAGGTGCTTTTAATATTGTCTAAGTGGTCTTTTGGTCTGCCTTCATTTCCTTTCATTCTTTTTTCTTTACTCTGTTCCACTGCAGTGATTTCCATCTTTTTGTCTTCTAGGTCACTTATCCATTCTTCTACCTCAGTTATTCTGCTATTGATTCCTTCTCGTGTATTTTTCATTTCAGTTATTGTATTGTTTGTCTCTGTTCTCTAGTTCTTCTAGTTCTTTGTTAAACATTTCTTTCATCTTCTCAATCTTTGCCTCCATTCTTTTTACAAGATCCTGGATCATCTTCACTATCATTATTTTAAATTCTTTTTCTGGAAGGCTGCCTATCTCCACTTCATTTAGTTTTTGTTCCTGGATTTTTATCTTGTTCCTTCATCTGGGACATAATTATCTGCCTTTTTTTGTCTAATTTTCTGTGATTGTGGTTTTTGTTCTGCAGGCTGCAGTATTGCCATTCTTCTTGCTTATGCTGTCTGCCCCCTGGTGGATGAGGCTATCTAAGAGGCTTGTGTAAGCTTCCTGATGGGAGGGACTGGTGGTGGGTAAAACTGGGTCTTGCTCTAGTGAGCAGGGCTGTGACCAGTAAAACTTTAATCTGCTTGTTTGCTGATGGGTGGGGCTGTGTTGCCTCCCTGTTAGTTCTTTGCCCTGAGGCGACACAGCACTGGAGCCTACAGGCTGTATGGTGGGGATAATGGCAGCCCCCAGGAGGGCTCATGAAAATGGGTACTTCCCAGAACTGCTGCTGCCAGTGCCCTTGTCCATGCAGTGAGCCTCAGCCGACCCCCACCTCTGCCAGAGACCTTACAACACTAGCAGGTTGGTTTGGTTCAACCTCCTATGGGGTCACTGTTCTTTTCCCATTGGTCCTAGTGCACACAAAATTTTGTGTGTGCCCTCCAAGAGTGGAGTCTCTGTTTCCCCCATACCAGTGGAAGTCCTGCAATCAAATCCTGCTGGCCTTCAAAGTCAGATTCCCTGGGGATTCCTTGTCCTGTTACCAGACATCCAGGCTGGGAAGCCTGACGTGGGGCTCAGAACCTTCACAACAGTGGGAAAACTTCTGTGGTATAATTGTTCTCCAGTTTGTGGGTCACCCACCTGGCAGATATGGGATTTGATTTTATCATGGCTGTGCCTTCCTACTGTCTCATTGCAGCTTCTCTTTTGTCTTTGGACGTGGGGTATCTTTTTTGGTGGTTTCCAGCATCATCCTGTCGATGGTTGTTCAGAAGTTAGTTGTGATTTTGGTGCTCTTGCAGGAGGAGGTGAGTGCACATCCTTCTACTCTGCCATCTTGAACCAATCCTGAAATTTTTAAGAAAATGTAATAGAGACTTCATCTTTTCCCTTTAGTAATTTATAACACTCTTATTTTATCAAAGAATGTCTTCTATGTTCATATTAGATTAACAGAGTTTAAAGATAACAGAGGTTATATGAAGGTATATATGTATATGTGTATATATATGTTAATCTAGATAGTTCAGACTATGCTTGTTTTCATACAAATTTGTTTCTTATCACACAGTGTATAATAGGTGCATGTAGCTCACCTCCATCTTATATCTTTAGTATTTTTAGCTCATGACACTTAATATAACTGCTTCAGAAGAAAGGGCTGGACAATTGCATGGAATGATTCAAAAGGCCAAGCCTAGAAAAAGCTTATATTTCTTCTACCAAAACCAGAACCTAGTCACGTGAACAAAATGAACCACAATGTGAAGGATCACATGAATATTTATTGAGTTCTAACAGTTTCTGCTACAATATATCAAAGCTGGCAAAGATCTAAGTTCAACCAAAATCCATGTATCTAAAATTTGAAAATCTTAACCTGAAATCTAAAACAATTGATCCCCCTCTGTTCATAAGAGAAGTAGCAAGCATTGGTAGAAGTGGTAAGACTCTGATTTCTGGAGGAAGAACTCAATTGGTAAACCATTTTGAGAAATATGACTATTTGCAATTTTTATGCTGGTAGCAAAAATATTCTCGTATTTGTTATACTTAAAGACATTCTGAAGACAAATACTGAATTTCTGATCCAAATTTCCTGGTTCTGCTACTGATATAAAGTTTGACTTAGGTAATATCTGGGTGTTGGGGAAGGAACCTATTTGTCCACTTGGATAAATAGTCTTTGGTCATAGAGTTGTGAGCAGTTCTTCAAACCTGATTCTAATATTGTGGCAAATGAAAGCACTTTGAGATACATGTTTAAACATGCATTTATGAGGACATTCTTTATAAAGAATGTATTTTGGAGTGAGTTAAACCTAGTGTTAATTCTCTCTATTCCACCAAATAATACTGTAAGTTCAACAGGAAGTTGTCTTCACTGGACTTTTTTTTTCATTATTACAATATAGTGGCTCATACTACCTAAATGTAAATTATGCATTTAGCAATTATTAGGGATGTAAGTGTGGACAAGTCACTACTGTGAAAACCTTCATCAGTAAAACTCTTTGTGCAGTTATGGTGAGAATTAAATAAAAGAACACTTTGGAGTGTGGTTGGCCTTCAAAGAAATATTATACTAGTACTGAATCTGGTGAGAAGTTTGCCCTTAGTGCACTGAATTTAGCATCATATAAACACTATTCCACCCTAGCTATTCTGTTCACAAATCATCTTGCTAAAACATTTCAGTGTCATTTGAAAGGCAACACTAGGGATAAAATGTTACAGTACAAAATAAAAAGATGCAGTGCTGCAACTCTAAGTTTGATTTATATACACTTTTTAGATGACTTTGGATAGCCCAATGTTTATTAACTGAAATAAGAACAATAGGTTCAATTCACTGGAAGAAAACCTGATATTAATTCTCTGCCTACTCCACCCGTGAGTTACTCTCTAGTCCTCCTTTCAGTTTTTCTCCTCTTCCTTGTGGTTTTATTCTTTATTCTCTTTTGTTATTATCATAGCTCAGGACAAAATTAAATTTATTAGTGTATACTTTACCTACAACAAACAATACCTATTTAAAGTGTGAAATTTGATGAACTTTGACAAACTCATGAAGCACAACCACAATCAAGATACTAAACATTTCCATCACCCACAAATACTTACTCTTGTTCTTTTGCTGAATATCTGTATCCTACTTCCAGCCCTAGACTGCAACTAGTCTCCTTTCATTCATTATAATTTGGTTTGTACTTTTCAGAAATGCATATAAATGGAAACAAACAGCATGTACTCCTTTGTGTCTGGCTTCTTTTATTCCACATAATAGTTTTGATATGCATTCATGTTATTACATGTGTTTTTAGTTAATTTGTTTTATTGCTGAATAATATGTATGCCATATTTTCTGGATCCATTTACTTATTAATGGGCATTTGTGTTGTTTTCAGTTTGGGGTTATTACAAATAAGGTTGTCATGACATTTTTGTATAAGTCTTTATCAAAACTTATATTTTCATTTCCCTTAGATAACTGTAGGTCATATGGTTGGTATATGTTTAACTTTTTAAGAAACTACCAAACCATTTTCCAAGGTGATTGTACCAATTTACATTCCTGCCATCTGTTTGTGAGAGTTTTAGTTTCTCCACACCCTTTTCAACATTTGGTATTTTCTTTCTTTATAATTTTAGCCATTTTAATAACTATGCAGTGACAGTTTATTGTGGTTTTAATTTGCCTTTCCTTGATGGCTAGTAATGTTGAACATTTTATATATACTATGCAGCACATATTATTTTCTTAGCAATTGCTATAGAGAATAAAATTTAGTTCCCTGCATCCCTAGAAATATATCAATTTCCTTCTGATTTCTTACAATTACTTTAAACTCAGCATGAACAATAACATTCTAATTTTTTTACATATCAAAATACTGTTATTTGCATTTTCTTTAAATGAATGTTATAGCAATGTAAAGAGAGAGTGAATTTATAATAAAAACTGTACCAAATATATTAAGCTACAGTATATTTTAGAAATGATCTTATGATGTGATTGTTTTCAGATAGTTGAAAGTTGAAACCTCTGTATTATTTAGGAGATTTATAGAAAAGACTGAAATACCGCACAATTATTTCTCTATTTTTCTACTCCATATATATTAGAAATATATCTATATATAAATCTTAAATTTAAAAACTAGACTCAAAAGGAGAGAAAAGCAGAAAAACCTATAAAAACTATTTCAAGGTAGTAAGTAATATGGATTTTCTATTCAAATTTCCCTGGAGTGTGGTGGAAGGAGGAAAGAGAGATTTGGGAACTTTGAAAAATTTCAGGGATAAACACTTTTTCATTCAAAGCATGGTTTCAGAGCATTGGCGTCTTCTGGGAGACATTTGGAATATAGGATCTCAGTGTCCTACACCTAACTCCACTTACTTGATCAGATTCTGCCATTTTATAAGATTCTCATAAGCTTCATATCCATGTTAAACATCGAGAAACACTCTGGTCAATCACTTGGCCCTCTGTTCAGAATGTAAGAAAGTGATCTAATTTAACTGTTGCTTCCCAAGCTTCAGTAATTAGGAAAAAATATATATGAGACATCAATTCTTCATCCCAGGTGGCAAGTGTTTTTTCTTCTTTTCTATGGATTCAAGAAAGGCCAAACACGGAGGTTACTATAAGCAATGCATTTTCAATTCATTTCACCCTGAAGCATCTGGCCTCCTTTGCCTCAGCCTAACTTAGAAGCTCTGCATCTACACTTTGATGAATTAGCCATATCACTTACAAACTCCACATCCAGAGCCTCCCCAGAGACCACTTCAAATACCTGTTAATTTTATTTCAATCCTGAATCCTAAGTTTTAATGCATATTTACTCAGCTTTCCTAGGTCAGCCCTCTCCTTGTTCCCACCCATTGGTGTAATGTACCATGCCACTATTAAGCTTTTTATTAACTTCCCTTGTTTTGATCTCTGACCTCATTACCTCACAGTCCTTTATGTTACACTGCTAAAGCAGGGACTCTGTGTCTAGCTAATTCCATACCATATTACCTCCCTATATATTGTTACTTGCTCTCCATCCTTGACACTTCTCACCTCTGTTTCACCCTCTCAGCAATTCTTGCTACTTTGTGACATGTTCCTTCTTTCAGATCATTAACATATAAAGTAGAAAAAAATTGGCCTTAATATTGACCCCTGTGGTTCTCTATTTCCTGGTCTCCCAACTCCTAAATTGTTTCCACATATAAATGCTCTTTTTACAGCAAATAATCCAGTTCTCCCTCTACTTGAGTATAACATAAGAGGGGTTCTTCATGACCTTTATTTTCCCTTAGATTCCATATATATGTGTTAGCATACTGTATTTGTTTTTCTCTTTCTGACTTACTTCACTCTGTATGACAGACTCTAACTCCATCCACCTCACTACAAATACCTCCATTTCATTTCTTTTTAAGGCTGAGTAATATTCCATTGTATATATGTGCCACATCTTCTTTATCCATTCATCTGATGATGGACACTTAGGTTGCTTCCATGTCCTGGCTATTGTAAATAGAGCTGCAATATATGGAATCTAAGGGAAAATAAAGGTCATGAGGAACCTAGTGGCAAGACAGGAATAAAGACACAGACCTACTAGAGAATGGACTTGAGGATATGGGGAGGGGGAGGGGTAAGATGTGACAGGGTGAGAGAGTGGCATAGACATATGTACACTACCAAATGTAAAATAGATAGCTAGTGGGAAGCAGCCGCATAGCACAGGGAGATCAGCTCTGTGTTTGTGACCACCTAGAGGTGTGGGATAGGGAGGATGCGAGGGAGATGCAAGAGGGAGGAGATATGGGGATATATGTATATGTATAGCTGATTCACTTTGTTATAAAGCAGAAACTAACACACCATTGTAAAGCAATTATACTCCAATAAAGTTGTTTAAAAAATAAAAACATAAGAGGGGGTTAAACTTTGTTACTTTTTAAATATAAGAGCATAATTTAGCCAATCTTCTTGAGTTTAATAAAGTGAAACCCATAAATGATTGCATCTGGCCATTTCACTGGGGGAGAAGAACACCTAGCTGACACAGCCGGGGCGGGGGCTGGGATAGGATAAAAATCTGTGAATTCACTTGGCTCAACTACTAGTTCTGGACATTATGCCTTCCAGGTTTTCTTATAGGATATTGATGGGTTATGGGAAGGCTTTGAGAGATATATTTGAATCTTGATAAGAGATGCACTGTGAATTTTGCCAACATCAGTTGAAGTTTCCCCCCCCCCCCGCCCCATAAGAAGGGTGGTAGCTCATTCTGTAGGGTCAAATGATCATTGTTTCCAGAATCAGCTCTAGTATCATCAGACACGAAGAACATTAAAAAAAAAAAAAAGTTAAAGGTTAATTTAATTCACCTGGTTAGTTACTTTGATGACTACTGTCAAACTCTAGAATAATTTCCACATTTTGAGAGAAAGAAATTTTGGCTTGATACTTCTCTAAGAATTCTTGGCCGAATAAATGGATAGGGACAGAGGAGCTGAGGAAGAAAGCATGTGTATATCTCAAAGGGCTTATAGAAAAGAGAATAGGTGCAGAGACAGGAACCTCTTGCAGTTAATTAGAGATTCCCCACTATTTGAACTATTTTGATACTTCAAGACAGGGACTGTTTTATAGTAGAAGAGTTGAGTTCCAAGAGTGTGACTCCAGTTTCAATTAGGACTGGAAAAGATCCATCACCAATCTGGAAAAATTCTGTCCAAGCTGATTAACAGGCAGGATTTGGAAGAGCCCCAATAGTTCCTCAGAGCCCATTTACTGAGAATTGCCAGGACATTGGAAAGACTAGTTAAAGAGCTGAAGGTGACTGAAGCTCTTAAATTTGTAATAATCTTGTTTCTAATGTCTTGGCTCTCTGCAATAATTACAGAAACACGGAGGGTTTTGGTTTCATTTAGGGGCCTTCATTTGCTAGAGCTGAAGATTAAGAATTTTAGTGGTCTTCCTTTCAGATGAATTATCTAGAGTGTGAGAGAGCTAGTTTGCCAGATTAACTAAATATGGAGTGGACATAGTTTTCCATTCCATCCCGGCCCTTTTTACTAGAAAGGAAAAGTCCTGGTACAGTCCATAAATAAACATAGAGTTAAAAGCTACCAGGTGGCATCAACATCTGAAGGAAGAGCATAATTTTCTTTAACAATAATCTGAGAATGATCGTCATAGTCATAAACAGATTCATCAGATTTTTGTGTGTGGGCCTGAATTTTGTTCCGGTCAACAGGCTTTGAAAAAGTCCTAGGAATTGCTAAATAAATTTGCTTAATGATTGCTCAAGCCTAATTATATAATAAATTACCAGGCTGGTCTCCTGACTGTAATTCTAGAGATCTTTCAGGATTTTTCCAATTAGTGATTTGCATCCAATGCTGGGTCTGTAATTCACTGACAAGCATATGAACAGCTGATATAAGTCAGAGAAATCAGGTTGATACGCTTGAATTACTATATTTAATCCCTCAGCAAATTGGTGAGAATCTTCTGTTGTTTTGGGAAAATCTTTCACTATGGCTAATGGTTTAGCTTTAGTCCAGGGAATATAAGAAATTAAGGTTTAGCCTCTGAATCTTCAAAAGGCTTAATTTTAAAGGGACAAGTTTTGATAAGTTCAGAGGAAAAGGGAGTGGGAAGAATTTCAGAGAAAAGGGGAAGTTCAGTGAATTAGTATGGCAGAACTGAGGATGTAGAAGGGAGGAGGTAGATGGCATTGGGGGCAAGGCCTGAGACAAAGGAGCCAAGGAAGAGGAGCATGAGACTTTGGAAACCACTTTTTCTTTCTTTAATTGTTAGTTTACCTCAGTCAATCTTAAAATTGTATCTTTTTAGAGAGGTAATTTTAGGCTTCTGAGAATATTTGGAAGTCTCAAAATACCAATTGAAATAGGCATTCCATTCAATTCTGGAAATTTTAGACCTATGTAGTAGTCCAATTTAGTTTAAGAAAATTAAGTTTGGAAATTACAAAAGTTCTCCTCAATGACCATTGATATTCTAAGTTACCTTTGATCAGGTTGGTCCATTTGGTTAGAAATCCACCTGAGGATGGACCATGGTTTTTAAATATAAAATTGGCTAAGGTCCTTTAGGGAGGATGCCCTCAAAATATTTAAATCACTGGGATGCCATTTCTCAGAGGTTTTTCTCTAGAATATTTATGAAACTGCCTAAATGGCTCAAACAGCTTAAATAGCTTAAACAGACTGCAGTTCAGCTTCAACAGTTCAAATAACTCAGACAGCTTGCAACTCAAACAGCCTGCAGGTCTAAAACCATCCACTTCTAAGGGGACAGTTTGGTCCTGGAAGAGCCATGCCGAAGTTTTCTTATTCCAGTTCCCATAGAACAATCCTTATTCCAAAGGAATGAGTGGAAGGTTGAGCAGGGACAATTTCAATGAAATAGCCCCTGTCTCTGAAGGAATGGGCCAATAGCTAGCTAGTTCTAGGAGAAACAGTCTGGTTTCAAAAGCAGACCAAAGTGTCAAACGAGTACTCACATGAAGAAAAAGACCTTACTTAGAAAGGAAAAAAAATCTTAAAATAGATCCCAAATAAAGCCTGGAAAGCTTCAAAACACAAAGAAGACAGAATCTCAGATCCAGGAGGAAGACATACTCTTAAACTCTAGGATCAGAAAAAAAAAGTGGTGAGCAACAAAGGGCTCAGTGCGGGTACAACATCTGTTTACTCACCAGTCCCAAGTTGACAGGGGTCTTCGCTGGAAGCCAATATGGGCCCACAAAATGTTGACCTAAAATAATAAACTGCCAGTTATTTCTTCAGCAAAAACTAGCCTTTACAGGGTGAGCAAAGAATTGCAATTCCAGGTCCACAATTATGGCCAGCCATATACAAGTCCCTGTATTGCAAGGGAAAAAGAAAGCTTTTATAGAGAGGAAAAGTAGGCTGTGAGGGTTATAGCAAACAAAATGTTCATGGCTTTTCATTGGCTGAGTTGTTGCCAGGAAAGAAGAGGAGGTCTTTCTTCTTCCTGTTGGACTCTGGTATCATTGCAGGCCATGAGAATTCCCCCGTTTTGGTCACCAAATTCTATTTAATTGAGGTTTCTGTTTATTAATAATTTACAGAATAAAATATTCCTATATATGTATATATATATTATATATAAAAGAATTATTACCTACATTTCACACAATATGTACATTTTGTGAAATCGTATATTGTCTTATAAACTGAGATACATGAAGAAAAACAGTAAGCCTTGTCAAGTTAGGAGCCTTTTTATTTTGTTTTAATGTTAGAACAATCTTAAAAAGAAGCAAGAAGAAGAGCAGGGAGAAAAGGACAATTCAAGGCCTTCAAAATTGATTTACTATAGCTAACTTACATATCTGATATAGCTTGCTACCCTGGATGATATGTGAATAGGCAAAATCCATAGCATATATTCAATTTAAACAAAAATATATATTTATTTCAAGGAAGAAAAATTTTAATAAAGACTGATTTGCTCATACAGAAGCATCAAATGTTGATAATGAAAAAAATGTGGTATATGATTACACATGAGAGACATAATGGTTTGTAGGAATGAGCACAGATATGTACATATGGCTTTTAATTTTAGCTCAGCCACTAGAAAGTCCTCTTACCTTGGGAAAATTACTTATATTTTCTGAGCCTCAGTTTCTTCCTCTGAAAAGGGAGGTGATAATTATATTTAAAGAAAAGTATCATTTGTAGGTTAAAAATAAATAGATGTGAAAAATCAGGTAGCATAGTGCCTGTCTCTAGTAGAAATGAGTAAATACCAACAATATTTGCCTTTACTGTTAACATCACTATGATTTTTATTATACAAAAGAATATTTAGAACAGAAAGAAGCTTTAAAATCCATATAGTATAAATTTCTGATTTTATAGAGGTGGATTTTGAGGAAGGGTAGGGGAAAATGAATGGGTACTAAGAGCTGCATTGGAATTCACTTCTTTGAATTACTTAGTTCTGGTTCATGACACTACCTCCATCGTAGCATGTGAAAGGCATGTTGCCATGGCTCCATGATTCTTAGCATAGAGAAGTAAGAAAACCAGTGTCCTTGACACACAGACTCTAGAATCAATCTATCTGGATTCAAATGCCAGCTCTTACTAGTTGTAGTCCTTGGAACAAGTTTTCAAAATATTTGTGCCTCTTATATCACACACCTAAAAAGGGAATAATAATGTAAATTAACTCAAAGAGTTTTGTAAACTGAATAAATCTATTCATATCAAACATTTGAAGCAAGACTTCACATGTAATAAACATTCAAAATGTTCACCATTATTTCTCTTAAAATATATTGCTTCACAGAAACTTTATTAATTTTTCTTGATTTCTCAATAAGAGTCTCAACTCTTTGTACATTCCTATATTTGATAGGAAAATTTACAGAAAAAGATCTGAAAAGAGCCTAGATTTTCTACTAAAATTTTTGTAATAGAGTTGGAGAAGTGACTTGGAAAGAATGATTTGAGACCATTATACTTATACTTATACTTATACACTGTATACTTATTTTCAGGATTGATGCTTTGCAAATTGACATATTTCCAGTTCAGATTAAAGATAATGTTCAGGAAACAGAATGAAGAATACAACTTTTCTCTTTAGAGAAAATGTGAGTTTTCAAAAAGCATTTGAAAGAGATAGTAAGCATGGAAAAATAGACACCATTTCAGATGAGAATATGGCAGCTGCAAAGGCATATGAAAAGGAAGGCAGCAGTTGTGATATTTCTGGTATTTTTGCAGAGTTCTACCATTATATACTTTATCAATAACTGCTCCAAAGTAGCTCAGGAAAATTATTTATCAGATAACCAGCCATATGCCAACACCACAGCAGGAGTGAAACTACACATAGTATTAGTCATATTCACTTTCTTCTTCGTGGACAGAGTAATTCATCAATTCAAAATAAATGTTCACTGGCATGAAACTTGCGTTACAGTTTTCCAAAAGTCTATTCCAAACTAAAGGATATGTTTTCAGGTACCCCATTAATCAGATTCATTAGCATTAGACTTTACTAAAACCAAACAAAAAGCCTATTTTTACTAGAAAGCATAATAAATCATAACCTTAAAATTGGAGGGATAAATGAGAAACAAATATGTAAATTTTAAAAACATTCTATAAATTAAAATCTATAGATACTCATTTTATTTTTATTTTTATTGTATTGAGGTAAAAATACTTGACATAAGATCTCCCCTCTTAACAATTTTTAAGCGTACATTACATTATTGTTGACTACAGGTACAATGTTGTACAACAGATCACTAGAACTTATTCATCTTGCTTACCTGAAACTGTATGCTGTGATTAGTATTTCCCCACCCTCACCCTCATTCTAGCAACCACTATTTCACTCCTTGATTCTATGGAATTTGACGATCTTAGATATCTCATATAAGTGAAAACATGCAGTATTTGTATTTCTATGAATGGCTTATTTCACGTAGCATAATGTCCTTAAGGTTCACCCATGTTGTCAAAAATTTCAAATTTTTCTTCTTTTTAAAGACTGACTAATATTCCATTATATGCATATACCACATTTTCTTTACTCATTCATGTTGATAGACATTTATGTTGTTTCCACATCTTGGTGAGTCTGAATAGTGCTGCAATGAACATGGAAGTACTAATGTCATTTCAATATTCAGATTTCCAATCTTTAGGATAAATGCCAAGCAGCATAATTAATGGATCATGCGGTATTTCTGTTTTTAAATTTTGGAGGAAAATTTATCCTTTTTCTCACAGCAGCTGCACCATTTTTGCACTCTCACCAACAGTGTACTACAGGGGTTTCACTTCTCCAATTCCTTGCCTTGTTGTCCTTTTTATAAAGGACATTCTAACTGGTGTGAAGTGATATCTCACTGTGGTTTTGACTTTCATTTTGCTGGTGAATAGTGACATTGAGTACCTTTGCTTATACCTGTTGGTCTTTTGTATGTCTTCCTTTGAGAAATACCTATTCAAGGCAAGTCTTTCACTTCCTTAGTTAAGTTTATTTCTTAATATTTTATACTTGTTGGTGCTATTGTATGTGGGATTTTTTGTAATTTCCTTTTCATATAGTTTGTTATTAGTATATAGTGATGCAACTGATTTTTGTATTTTGATTTTGTATTCTGGAACATTATTAAATTTATTAATTAGTGCTAAGAGTTTTTTAAAGAAGCCTTTGATATATATATATATACATATATATATATATATATATATATATATATATGTATATATATATGTGTGTGTGTGTGTGTATATATATATATATAGTCACATCATTTGCAAACAAGGACAATATTACTTCTTTTCCAATTTGGATGCCTTTTATTTATTTTTTCTTGCCTGATTGCTCTGTTCCAGTACTATGTTGAACAGAAGAATTGATATTGGCCATCCTTGCCTTGTTTCTGATCTTAGGTAAAAGCTTTATTTATTTATTTATTTTTACCATTGAGTATGATGTGGGCTTTTCACATATGGCCTGTATTATGTTGAGGTGTGTTCCTTCTATTCCAGTGTGTTGAGAGTTTTTATCAGGAGTTGTTGAATTTTATCATACATTTTTTCTGCATCTCTTCACTTGTATGTAACTTTTATTCTTTATTCTGTTCATATGGTGTATCATATTAATTGATTTTTTTGTATGTTGAACAAACCTTGCATTCTTTGCATCCCAGGGATAAATCCCACTTGGTCACAGTGTATGATCCTTTTAAAGTGCTGCTGGATTTAGTTTACTAGCATTTTATTGAGGATTTTGTATCTATATTTATCAGGGATTCTATGGCTTTTGTCCACTTGCTCTGGGCTGAGCTGTAGAGATGGAGAGCTATGTTGTCCACCAGTCCAAACCACCAGCTCTGTTACCCCCCAGGTGGCTAGACTGCGCCAGGCCCATCAGAGCTCCAAGACAGACAAGTCAAATGTCAGTTCTTTTGACTGCCCCAGAGAAGTTGGAACATTGAACTGATGAATCAACTCTTTCCTTTCCCAGGGGAAACTGAGAGCCGAGATGGTTCATTTGTTTGCTCTGTGTTGAGCAAGAGGGAAGAATCCACAACATCTACCATTCCAAATCATCAGCTCTGTTCTATCCCAGGCAGCTAGACTCTGCTGGACCCATCAGAGCTCCAGGACTGGGAAAACATGCTACTTATTTGGGCATTCATGGAAAAGTGGGGTGGTGGATGTGCAGATCAACTCTTTCCTTCTCCAAGGAGTACCTGTGTGCTGGGATTTTTTAATCTGCATTCTCTGTGCTAAGCAGTGGGTGAATCTATGGCATTTATTAGCCCAACTCACATTGCTGTTTTCCTCTGGGTGTCTAGACTGTGCCAGACCTATCAGAGCTCCAGTACCGGTAGGTCAGATGTTAGTTCTTTGTCAGCTCCAGATAAGTTGGGGCTCTGGATGTTTGAATCAAGTTGTTTCCTCCCTAGGAGGAGGCTGAGAGCTGAGATTTTTCACCTATTTATTAAGTGCTGAGCAGAGCTGAGGATCTATGGCATCTACCAGGCTAAGCTTCTGTCTCTAGTTTTCCCTGGGGTGGAGGGGTTAGATTCTGTCAGACCTGTCAGAGCTTCAAGACTGACAAGGCAGAAGCCTGTTCAGAAAAGTTTGGACACTGGGTCACAAACAAACTCTTTCCCTTCCCTAGATGAATTTAGGAGCTTAGAGGTCTCTTCCTGGTCACATGATGCTGTGCTGGGGACAGGAACTCCAGCAAGAGAGTGCCATAAATCTCCCTACTGGCTTTGCTGAATCTGGTTTTACATTCTTCTGGGGTGAAGGAGCCTTTCAATTATTTTATGAATTTCTTACAAAGGGAATTTGTCCATGAATTTTTACTGAATTAGTATGTTTGTGGGGAAGGAGGGTTCAGGATTTCCTACTCTCTATCTTGCTGATGCCACCTTCTTATAGATATTCTAGCAATCTAAAGACATATGAATTTGAATTAGCATTTCCTACTTATTATATTCTTCCTACATATGTGTAAGTGTGCACATGCCTGTTCATATGTGCAGTGCATGTGTATGTGTTTTACAGTAACATCTGCAGTTATTGACACACGGAAAAACTTCTATAATTTACAGTCTTGTCATCTTGCCCAGGGGTTGAATAAAATATATTCCCTTTGTAACCTGGTTTGTTTATTACCACAACATCATTTTGAAGAATATTTCCTTACCTCCTCCGAATTCACATCCCATTTAAATCACATTCACATCAACATTTTACACACATTCTACTGAATATTCAAGCAAAGATTCTATGGGAGTTCTATGCCTCACTGTAAACTGGGAGTAAATTACCCATGTAGTTCATGCACATTAAGTGAGCATTAAACAAGGAAGCAAATTTATGGTAAAAAGGGAACAACTGTGTGTGCCTTAATGCTAAGTATATTTGATAGTAAAATGTGATGTTTTGATTTTCTTGGCCAGGAGAAAATGCATATGCTATAGAAGAAACTTTACTCCGAATTTTGTTATCACACATTTTCAGATGTCGCTTCATACAAACATTTATATCTTGAGTCTTGAAGACCTGGCATTTAGAGCTATACAGTCAAATAGAGGACTAAGTTTTCATATGTTTTCTACTTTGCTTCTATAATTTTGTAAGAAAAACAATATATGTGAAATATGTATTGATGAAAATACATGATACTTCTATAAAACTTATTAACAGCCAATTTTAATGTGGTATTCTACTACTTTTGTGTTTTGGAAAGTTCATAAACCTTAGCTACTTCTGAATCAATATAGTCAAATCACTAGCATGAAACATAGCAATAAACTAACTCTATTTATTTATGTTTCTATCCTTTTATGAGACAATAGCTTAGTAACCTGAAAGTGCTAATGTTTTCCTAACTGTAAAAGTAATATATGCATTTTAAAAGATTTGAAAAGACAAAGAAATATGCAATGAATTAGTTAAGCTTTGTATTCCTCCTTTACTTTTAAAATAGGAATTCTAGCCTCTGTGAAATTCTGATTTGAAATTTATGGTTTCAAAGAGTACAAGTTTGGAGAATATAATAATATACTAGTGACCTTCATTCAGAAGCAGTAGAGGTGGTTGGGTGACATTGGTACTTGGTGAAGTAGAGATTATCACTTCCCACCTCTGCTCCTGCTCAAGAAAGTAAGAACATTTTATCCTTTGCCACTAAGACAGTTACCAGGGCAAGGAGATTTACCTGGTGGTAGTTACCTCAAAAACAACTAAATATTTTGCTAATTTCTAATTTCTTGATAGTTTGTACTCCTGGGCTGTCTACTCAGGACATGTAGAATTTCTCATTGATATCTATCATATGTCCATGACTTAACACTCTGGGCAAATTAAAATGGTATCATGAAGGTGTCAATAAACTTGTCCTGTAGTCCAACACGTATCTCCATGATTTTCACACTCATTCACAAAAAGCTATCTTAGTCTGACAGGGTGAGGGAGGAAACATATCAATTTTTCTCCAGAGTGGAGTGTTAGTAGTAAATAATATAATGAGTCCAAATCACTTAGTATAGTTTCTAGGATATAGAAGAGCCCAATAAATATTAGTTTTCTCTCCCTTCACTTATTTTCTTCCTTACACACTTAAAAACTTAGTTCTCAACATATAATATTTATTCTGATCATTTGAAGAAGAGGTTAAAGCAGCATATAAGATAATAATGATGTCTGTTGAATTGCAAACTAGTTGCCTGTGGCAGTAGTTTTCAGCCATGTTTTACACTGATACTCTCAGGCTAAAAAGAGGGCCAGAATAGATAAAAACCTCCATTTACTTTTTGCTCCTTTGACGAGTCCCCTTCTTCCTTAGATTCATCTTTTCCAGACTCCTCTTCTCATGGGTGGAAAAATCTACAGGGAAACGATTAAGGGGAAAAGGCTGATGGGCCTGCTAAACTTATTTTTCTCCTCAAAATTGTATTTAACTATAAAATTTAGCCTTTCATCTAGTCTAGGCAAAATGATTTCTAATAACTTTATAATATCCAATCCAGTTCATCATATTTAGACTAAAAAATTGTGCCTTTACATGGTAATTGTTATATTATGCCAGGCATGGGTCCAAGGTAAACCATAGGCTTGGAGATTTTTATTAGGTCTCTGAAGCAATGAGTATAATAGCACAGAAACTGTTCTTTGGAACAAAGCCTTTCCATATAGGCTGTTCCAGGGTTCTTTCTTCGCAATTTGTGAATCACAAGGTGAGAGGAGTACTGTTTGGAACCTATGCTGGTCAGTGATTGTTTCTCCTGTAGTCAAGAGGCCACCCTGAAGTAGATCCTCCTGCTCATACAAAATTTCCCCATGCCTTGACCGATTCTGCTCCTATTGAGCAGTTTGAAAGAATACCTACTTTATAGATAGATTTTTAAAGTAACATTTATTGTAGATGTTCTAATTACAAAAGTTCGGCATGTTTATCAAAAAATCAGAACACTCAGGTAAGAAAATATCACTTTTATGTCACCCAGGATTTTTTCTAGGCATATACAAAATGAATTTTAGTTATTTTAAAAAGTACTTGTGACAAAGTGAGAGAGTGGCAGGGACATACATACACTACCAAACATAAAATAGATAGCTAGTGGGAAGCAACCGCATAGCACAGGGAGATCAGCTCTGTGCTTTGTGACCACCTAGAGAGGTGGGATAGGGAGGGTGGGAAGAAGGGAGATGCAAGAGGGAAGAGAAATGGGAACATGTATGTGTATAACTGATTCACTTTGTTATAAAGCAGAAACTAACACACCATTGTAAAGCAATTATACTCCAATAAAGGTGTTAAAAAAAAAAGTACTTGTTTAATAAAAGAGAATTAGGGGTATCTATTTCGGTTCATGCTATGGTATCTATGAATATGCCAGAGAATGTATCAGTATTTGGACATGATCTGTAATAAGTAACCAGTAGTCTGTATCAAGTCATATCAAATGAGAAGTCTGTGACATTAAAACCTAAATGATAATTTAACTATACAATTTGGTTATATGAATTGTAAAAAATAATAAAATTTAATTTTTGGAATCATGTCTTGACAAAATATATCTTGATGGAAAATGTCTTATTTTCATTTCCCATGGGCTTGCCAATATTACTATATAGAAGGCAACAATCATATACACACACGTTCAAGCACACACAGAAACATACACATGCACATTTTAGACAAATGAAGTGCAAAACATAAGCTAATCATTCACTTTTCAGAGACAGTTTAACACCTGGAAATACTGCCCAAAAATTTATATAAGACCCCAAGTATTTTAAAAACAAAATATAATTTACATATAAAGAAATGCATTGTGTGTATATATATATGTGTGTGTGTGTATATATATATATGTATATATATATATATGTATATATGTATATAGTACATATAGCATAATATATTGTGATGTTTTTATATCTTAAAAACATTTCTGGCTGGAGAAAGACTGCCCCTCTGTGGATTAGCCAATTCTTAGAGCCAGCAAAGGTCCCAGCCAGGAAACTGTCTTTGATGCAGAAACCAATCAGTACAGGACAAACCTCCTCTAGCTGGCCTGTACACCCCATGAGACAATGTTCCTCTGCATTAGCCATCCCAGAGACAGGTGTCAGGCAACTAGGGACCATCTCTGTAGCCTCAAACTAACTAATTCTAAATGGGTCACCCTGCCCTGCCATGCCTTTCCCACAAAAACTCCAATAAGGACCATGGCCTAAACCATCACCTTGGTCTTGTCTTCTGCCTCCTGACCACTCTGGTGTCTTTCCTGTTGGCCCCAGGAAGTGTATCATACCTCTCATGTCTAGTACTTGTGGGTAAATTTAGTGTCCTTTATTCCTGAGCCTCACTTCTATATCATCTTGTGGCTGCACCCAACTGACCATCTCATTAAAAAATACAAAAGACAGAGATATTAAGGGTATAATTAAATCAGCTTCACAAACACATAAAAAAATCTATCCCATACCACAATCAAGAATATAATATTTCCATTATTCTTTATACCTTCTGACAATCAGCACTATTCTCCCATTTTCTAAGCAACCACTGATCTGATTTCCAACACCAAGGGTTTGTTTTGCCTATTTTAAACTTTATATGAATGGAGACACTATTCTTTTGTGCCTGGATTCTTCACTCAGCATGATATTTTTGAGATTCACCTTTTCTATATGTGTATAAATTATTTATTTTCCTTCTTATTACTGACTATTGTGTGTTTAACATTCTCTTGTTGATGGACTCCTAGGTTACTTTCAGTTTTGGGTGCTCATAAATAAAGCTGCTATGAACAATTGTTTATAGGTTTTTACAGACGTGGTTTTTCTCTCTTGGATCAATATCAAAGAATGGAATACATGGGTCAGGGGAAGATCCATGTATAACTTTTAAGAACCTGCTAAACAGTTTTTCAAACTAGTTGTACCATTTTACACTCTTATTAATAGTGTATAAGAGTTCTGGCTGTTCTACAACTTCTCCAACATTTGGTGTTGACACTCTCTCCTTGATTGGTGATGACATTTTTCTTGACTATTTTAATAAATATATAGTGGTATCGCCCTGTTTTAATTTTCATTTCCCTGATTAGTAATAATTATTCATTTTTCATTACTCTTTTTTCACTAGTGTATTAGCTATTTGTATACCTTATTTTTTGAAGTGCCTATTCAAATATTTTGCTTATTATTTTGTTTTTCTGTCATTTTAATTTGGAAGAGTTATTTATATGTGCTGGACACATGATCTTTGCCTGCTGTATGTGTTGGTAATATTCTCTCCATGTATATGCCTTGCCAATTTATTTTACAAAAAGTATTTTTAATTTAAAATAACTTTATTAAGATATATTTAACATACAATAAGTGTATTTTATTTGTACAATTCTATGTATTTTGACAAATACTTATACTCATGGAACTAGTATTATAATCAAAATATAAACTACATTACCCCATAAAGGTCCTGCATGCTCTTCTATAGTCATCCATTTTCCCAATCCCAATCTCCAAGCATTCACTGATCTACTTTGTGTCACTGTAGATTTTTTTGAAAATTTTAGAATTTCATGTAAATGGAAACACACAGTTTTTTTAATGTATGGCTCCTTTTGTCCAGGATATGATATTACATTTATCAGTAGTTCTTTCTATTTTATTGCTGAATAATATTCTATTGCATGGATATATGATAATTTATAGGTTTGGGTATTTATAAACATCTACATGTAATTCTTTTTCTTTTCATGCACATATACTTTTATTTCCCTTGGATAAATATCAGTAGAATTTCTAGATCATAGCTATTACAGTGTATTTGGCTGATAATTTAAATATCGGGATCACATCTGGATCTGTTTTTTTTGTTTTTATAAATTTATTTATTTATTTATTTTTGGCTGTGTTGGGTCTTCGTTTCTGTGCGAGGGCTTTCTCTAGTTGCGGCGAGCAGGGGCCACTCTTCATCACGGTGCGTGGGTCTCTCATTATCATGGCCTCTCTTGTTGCAGAGCACAGGCTCCAGACACGCAGGCTCAGTAGTTGTGGCTCATGGGCCCAGTTGCTCTGCGGCATGTGGGATCTTCCCAGACCAGGGCTCGAGCCCGTGTCCCCTGCATTGACAGGCAGATTCTCAACCACTGCGCCACCAGGGAAGCCCCTGGATCTGGTTTTATTGTCTATTTCCTCTCTTATTATAATCTTTGATCCAATGTCAGCTATTGTGTATAAAAGAGCAATAGAGGCTAAGGTAAATCATATTTACTTCCCAAAAGAATACACCTCTTCTGTCAGGCAATGAATAAGGGAATTATTTCAATCTAGTCTGTGACTGAACTGGGCTTGGGATATTGATGCTTATGGTAGAGTCACCACAAGTTCCATATTATTGAAGGTAGTATCAGAATCAATTCTTTAGCAGGGCTTAGACTTTGATCACCAGGATAGTTTATATCTGTTGTCCTGGACTGATCTCAGCCATCAGCCTACCCCATTCATTGGTGCCTCATGGGAGTCTCTTTCAGTTTCCTCTTCAATTGCCAGCAACAGATGACTGCTGACTGGTGCTCAGTGTAAGGTTCTAAGTACTTGTGGAGTTTCTCTCAGTTCTCTTTTTTTGCCCTAAGATGTCAGCAGGTCCTTGGTGTCTGTGCCTCTGGAGATCTTTCTTGGTTTTCCTTCTCATCTCCAAGTGGTAGTGGCCATTGTCTGGTCTTCAGTGTGAGCTGGAGTGCTTGTGGAGGTTCTCTCCATTCTCTCCTCATCTCTTGGACTTCTGATGACACAACTTCCTTATGCACAAGAATATCTAACAGTTATTGTTTTTAAAAGAACAATTAAAAACTGATAACAATTTGATTAGAACATATTTAAGTAAATTATGGTACAATGATTACAGAGATACAGCTCTAAAAAAATGAGAAAAATCTTAACTAGAATGGAAAAAAAGTTTATGATATACTGAAAAGTATTAGAGCCAGGTTGCTGAAGAAAAAATATATATAGGCATGCATAAAATATATAGACATTTGTACCCTGTCTATATCTATCTGTGAAGTGCATATTTCATGTACAGGTCTATATATTTTATTCAATCATGTGTATATTAATATGTGTGTATATATGAATGCATATACATTATATATGTGTGTGTATGTATAATTCATAAAATGTACAAAGAGAAATGTCAAAATGAACAGGCAATAAAATGTCAACCTTGGTTACCTTTGAGGAAATGTTGGGAGTGGGCCAAGTAAAAGTACTTTGAATTTATATTACACGTGCTCCAGTATTAGCAATTTTTTAAAGTATCAGAATATGTTGATTAGGAACATCATTACAAAAATGAATGAAACTGATGAAAGGAAGAATATACATTTGATGAATATAATATAGCTAAATGGAGCTCCATATAAGTTGCAAAAATTATAAACAAAACTAAACTTGGCTTTTTATTCTTAAGTTATGCTAAAATACAAAACAAAACAAAAAGTAAGACAGACATAGTTGGGTTGCTTGAAACAGATGGTGTGGTGTTAAAAGTAGGTGAGACTACACAATTTTTAGCTCCCAGTTTGTTTCTGACTTTTCTGTCAAGAAGAATAATTACCTTACTTGGACTTAAAGTTTGGAATGAAGAAACTTAAGTTCAAGTTAGGAGAAAAAACAAGAGATCACTTTTTAGGCATTATAAAAGTTTGGCAGGAGAACTTCAAGATGGCAGAGGAGTAAGACGTGGAGATCATCTTCCTCCCCACAAATACAACAAAAATGCATCTACATGTGGAACAACTCCTACTGAACGCTGGCAGAAGACCTCAGACCTCCCAAAAGGAAAAAACTCCCTACGTACCCGGGTAGGGCAAAAGAAAAAAGAAAAAACAGAGACAAAAGAATAAGGGCAGGACCTGCACCTCTGGGAAGGAGCTGTGAAGGAGGAAAAGTTTCCATACAATAGGAAGCCCCTTCACTGGCAGAGATGGGTGGTGGGCAGGTGGGAAGCTTCGGAGCCACAGAGGAGGACACAGCAACAGGGGCACAGAGGGCAAAGTGGAGAGATTCCTGCACAGAGGATTGGTGCCAACCAGCATTCACTAGCCTGAGAGGCTTGTCTGCTCACCCACCGGGGCGAATGGGGGCTGAGAGCTGAGGCTTGGGCTTTGGAGGTCAGACCACAAGGAGAGGACTGTGGGTGGCTGCGTGAACACAGTCTGAAGGGCTAGTGTGCCACAGCTAGCCAGGAGGGAGTCTGGGAAAAAGTTTGGAACTGCTTAAGAGACAAGAGACCATTGTTTCAGGGTGCATGAGGAAAGGGGATTCAGAACACCGCCTAAACAAGCTCCAGAGATGTGCAAGCTGCGGCTACCAGTGTGGACACCAGAGATGGGCATGAAATGCTAAGCCTCCTGCCACAGCCACCAAGAAGCCTGTGTGCAAGCACAGGCCACTATCCACACCTCCCCTCCTGGGAGCCTGTGGAGACTGCCACTGCCAGGGCCCCATAATCCACGGACAATTTCCCCAGGAGAACACACGGAGCACCTCAGGCTGTTGCAGTGTAACACTGGCCTCTGCCACCACAGGTTTGCCCCGCATTCCGTAACCCTCACTCTCCCAGGCCTGAGTGAGACAGAGCCCCCTAATCAGCTGCTGCTTTAACCCCGTCCTGTCTGGGTGGTGAACAGTCACCCTACGGTGACCTACACACAGAGGCAGGGCCAAATCAAAAACTGAACCCCAGGAGCTGTGTGAACAAAGAAGAGGAAGGGCAATTTCTCCCAGCAGCCTCCGGAGCAGCGGATTAAACCTCCACAATCAACTTGATGTAATCCTCATCTCTGGAATAGCTGAATAGAAAACGAATCATCCGAAAATTGAGGTGGTGGACTTTGGGAGCAACTGTAGAATTAGGGTTAGCTTTCTGCATCTAATTTGTTTCTGGTTGTATGTTTATCTTAGTTTAGTATTTAGAGTTTATTGTCATTGCTAAATTTGTTTATTGATTTGGTTGCTCTCTTTTTTTTAATATATAGATATATATTTTTTCCTTTTTCTCTTTTTGTGAGTGTGTATGTGTATGCCTGTTTGTGTGATTTTGTCTGTATACCTTTGTTTTACCATTTATCCTAGGGTTCTGTCTGTCTGTCTTTTTTTTTTTTTTTTTTTTTTTAGTATAGTTTTCAGTGTTTGCTATCATGGGTGGATTTGTTCTTTGGTTTGGTTGCTTTCTTCTTTCTCTCTTCTTTTTTTTAAATTACTTTTTAAATTTTCATAATTTTTAATCTTTTTTTAATTTTAATAACTTTATTTTATTTTATTGTTTCTTTTAATCTTTTTTTTCTCCATTTTCTTCTCAGCCATGTGGCTGCCAGGGTCTTGGTGCTCTGGCTGCATGTCAGGCCTGTGCCTCTGAGGTGGAAAACAAAGTTCAGGACATTGGTCCACCAGAGACCTCCAGCTCCATGTAATACAAAAAGCAAAAGCTCTCCCGGAGATCTCCATCTCATTGCTAAGACCCAGCTCCACTCAATGACCAGCAAGCTACAGTGTTGGACACCCTATGCCAAACAACTAGCAAGACAGGAACACAACCCTTCCCATTAGCAGAGAGGCTGCCTAAAATCATAATAAGGTCACAGACACCCCAAAACACACCACCTGATGTGGTCATCTCCACCAGAAAGACAAGATCCAGCCTCATTCACCAGAACACAGGCATGAGTCCCCTCCACCAGGAAGCTTACACAACACACTGAAAAAACCTTAGCCACTGGGGGCAGACACCAAAAACAATGGGAACTACAAACCTGCAGCCTGCAAAAAGGAGACCCCAAACACAGTAAGTTAAGCAAAATGAGAACACAGAGAAACACACAGCAGATGAAGGAGCAAGGTAACTACCCATCAGACCAAACAAATGAAGAGGAAATAGGCAGTCTACCTGAAAAAGAATTCAGAGTAATGGTATTAAAGATGATCCAAAATCTTGGAAATAAAAAGGGGAAAAAACAAGAAACGTTTAAGAAGGACCTGGAGGAACTAAAGAGCAAACAAACAATGATAAACAACACAATAAATGAAATTTAAAATTCTCTAGAAGGAATCAATAGCAGAATAACTGAAGCAGAAGAACAGATAAGTGATCTGGAAGATAAAATAGTGGAAATAACTATTGCAGAGCAGAATAAAGAAAAAAGAATGAGAAGAATTGAGAACAGTCTCAGAGACCTCTGGGACAACATTAAATGCACCAACATTCGAATTATAAAGGTCTCAGAAGAAGAAGAGAGAAAGAAAGGGGCTGAGAAAATATTTGAAGAGATTATACTTGAAAATTTCCCTAATATGGGAAAGGAAATAGTTAATAAAGTCCAAGAAGCACAGAGAGTCCCATACAGGATAAATCCAAGGAGAACACATCAAGACACATATTAATGAAACTATCAAAAATTAAGTACAAAGAAAAAATATTAAAAGCAGCAAAGGAAAAATTACAAAAATCATACAATGAATCCCTCTAAGGTTAACAGCTGATCTTTAAGCAGAAACTCTTCAAGCCAGAAGGCAGTGGCAGGACATATTTAAAGTGATGAAAGGAATAAACCTACAACCAAGATTACTCTACCCAGCAAGGATCTCATTCAGATTCAACAGAGAAATCAAAACCTTTACAGACAAGCAAAAGCTAACAGAATTCAGCACCACCAACCCGGCTTTACAACAAATGCTAAAGGAACTTATCTAGGCAGGAAACAAAAGAGAAGGAAAACACCTACAGAAACACCTCAAAACAATTAAGAAAATGGTAATAGGGACATACATATCAATAACTGCCTTAAATGTAAATAGATTAAATGATCCAAACAAAAGACAGACTAGCTGAATGGATACAAAACCAAGACCCATCTATATGCTGTCTACAAGGGACCCACTGCAGACCTAGGCACACATACAGACTGAAAGTGAGGGAATGGAAAAAGATATTCCATGCAAATGGAAATCAAAAGAAAACTGGAGTAGCAGTTTTCATATCAGACAAAATAGACTTTAAAATAAAGACTATTACAAGAGACAAAGAAGGACACTACATAATGATCAAGGGATCAATCCAAGAAGAAGATATAACAATTGTAAATATTTATGCACCCAACCTAGGAGCACCTCAATACATATGGAAAATGCTAACAGCCATAAAAGGGGAAATTGACAGTAACACAATCATAGTAGGGGACTTTAACACCCCACTTTCACCAATGGACAGATCATCCAAAATGAAAATAAATAAGGAAACACAAGCTTTAAATGACACATTAAACAAATGGACTTAATTGATAGTTATAGGATATTCCATCCAAAAACAACAGAATACACTTTCTTCTCAAGTGCTCATGGAACATTCTCCAGCATAGATCATATCTTGGCTCACAAATCAAACCTTGGTATATTTAAGAAAATTGAAATTGTATTGAGTATCTTTTCTGACTGCCATGCTATGAGGCTAGATATCAATTACAGGAAAAAATCTGTAAAATCTACAAACACATGGAAGCTAAACAATACACTACTAAATAACCAAGAGATCACTGAAGAAATCAAAGAGGAATATAAAAAATACCTAGATAGAAATGGCAATGGAAACACAACAGGATGCAGCAAAAGCAGTTCTAAGAGGGAAGTTTATAGCAATACAATCCTACCTCAAGAAACAAGAAATATCTCAAATACACAACTTAACCTTACACCTAAAACAACTAGAGAAAGAAGAACAAAAAAAAACCCCAAAGTTAGCAGAAGGAAACAAATCATAAAGATAAGATCAGAAATACATGATAAAGAAATGAAGGAAACAATAGCAAAGATTAATAAAATTAAAAGCTGGTTCTCTGAGAAGATAAACACAATTGATAAACCATTAGCAAGACTCATCAAGAAAAGAGGGAGAAGACTCAAATCAATACAATCAGAAATGATAAAGGAGAAGTAACAACTAAAACTGCAGAAATACAAAGGATCATGAAGATTACCACAAGCAACTATACATCAATAAAATGGACAACTTAGAAGAAATGGACACATTCTTAGAAAAGCACAACCTTCCGAGACTGAACCAGGAAGAAATAGAAAATATAAACAGACCAATCACAAGCACTGAAATTGAGACTGTGATTAAAAATCTTCCAATAAACAAAAGCCCAGGACCAGATGGCTTCACAGGCAAATTCTATCAAACATTTAGAGAAGAGCTAACACCTATCTTTTCAAACTCTTCCAAAATATAGCAGAAGGAGCAACACTCCCAAACTCATTCTGCGAGGTCACCATCACCCTGATACTAAAACCACACAAAGATGTCACAAAGAAAGAAAACTACAGGCCAATATCACTGAGGAACATAGATGCAAAAATCCTCAACAAAATTTACCAAACAGAATCCAACAGCACATTAAAAGGATCATACATCATGATCAAGTAAGGTCTATCCCAGTAATGCAAGGAACCTTCAATATACACAAATCAATCAATGTGATAAACCATATTAACAAATTGAAGGAGAAAAACCATATGATGATCGCAACAGATGCATAAAAAGCTTTTGACAAAATTCAACACCCATTTATGGTAAAAACCCTCCAGAAAATAGGCATAGAGGGAATTTACCTCAACATAATAAAGGACATATATGACAGACCCACATCCAATATCCTTCTCAATGGTGAAAAACTGAAATGATTTCCTCTAAGATCAGGAAAAAGTCAAGGTTGTCCACTTTCACCACTATTATTCAACATAGCTTTGGAAGTTTTAACCATAACAATCAGAGAAGAAAAAGAAATAAAAGGATTCCAAATTGGGAAAGAAGAAGTGAAGCTGTCACAGTTTGCAGATGACATGATACTATACATAGAGAATCCTAATGATGCTGCCAGAAAACTATGAGAATTAATCAATGAGTTTAGTAAAGTAGCAGGATACAAAATTAATGCACAGAAATCTCTTGCATTCCTATACACTAATGATGAAAATTATGAAACTGAAATTAAGGAAACACTCCCATTTAATACTGCAACACAAGGATTAAAATACCTAGAAATAAACTTACCTAAGGAGCCAAAAGACCTGTATGCAGAAAACTATAAGACACTGATGAAAGAAATTAAAGATGATACAAACAGATGGAGAGATATACCATGTTCTTGGATTTGAAGAATCAACACTGTGATAATGACTATACTACCCAAAGCAATCTATGGTTCAATGCAATCCCTATCAAACTACCAATGGAATTTTTCACAGATCTAGAATAAAAAATTTCACATTTTGTATGGAAACACAAAAGACCCTGAATAGCCAAAGCAATCTTGAGAAAGAAAAACAGAGCTGGAGGAATCAGGCTCCCAGACTTCAGACTATACTACAAAGCTACAGTAATCAAGACGGTATGTTACTGGCACAAAAACAGAAATATAGATCAATGGAATAGGATAGAAAGCCCAGAGATTAACCCATACACATATGGTCACCTTATTTTTGATAAAGGAGGCAAGAATATACAATGGAGAAATGACAGCCTCTTCAATAAGTGGTGCTGGGAAAACTGGACAGCTACATGTAAAAGAATGAAATTAGAACACTCCCTAACACCATACACAAAAATAAACTCAAAATGGATTAAAGACCTATATGTAAGACCAGACACTCTAATACTCTTAGAGGAAAACACAGGCAGAAAACTCTATGACATCAATCACAACAAGATCCTTTTTGACCCACCTCTTAGAAAAATGGAAATAAAAAGAAAAATAAACAAATGGGACCTAATGAAACTTAAAAGCTTTTACACAGCAGAGGAAACCATAAGCAAGATGAAAGTACAACCCTTAAAATGGGAGAAAATATTTGCAAATGAAGCAACTGACAAAGGATTAATCTCCAAAATTTACATGCAGCTCAATATTAAGAAAACAAACAATCCAATCCAAAAATAGGCAGAAGACCTCAATAGACACTTCTTCAAAGAAGACATACAGGTTGCCAACAAACGCATGAAAGGATGCTCAACATCACTGATCATTAGAGAAATGCAGATCAAAACTACAATGAGGTATCACCTCACACCAGTCAGAATGGCCATCATCAAAAAATCTACAAACAATAAATGCTGGAGAGGGTGTGGAGAACAGGGAACCCACCTGCACTGTTGGTGGGAATGTAAATTGATACAGCCACTATGGAGAACAGTATGGGGGTTCCTTAAAAAACTAAAAATAGAGCTACCATATGACCCAGCAATCCCAGTACCTGGCATATACCCTGAGAAAACCATTATTCATAAAGAGTCATGTCCCACAATGTTTATTGCAGCTGTATTAACAATACCCAGGTCATGGAAGCAACCAAAATGTCCACTGACAGATGAATGGATAAAGAAGATGCGGCATATATATACAGTGGAATATTACTCAGCCATAAAAGGAAACAAAATTGAGTTATTTGTATTGAGGTGGATGGACCTAGAGACAGAGTGCAGAGTGCAGTAAGTCAGAAAGAGAAAAACAAATACCGTATGTTAATACATATATAAGGGATTAAAAAAAAAACAAAAAAAAAAAAACAAAAAAACAAGGTTCTGAAGAACCTAGGGACAGGACAAGAATAAAGATGCAGACGTAAAATTAAAAAAAAGTTTGTCACCTTTTCTTGGTATACTAAATTTCAGAGAACCAAAAGAATGTGAAGACATCAGTAAATTTCAAGAGGTATTTTAAGAACAGAATGCAAAGATTTCAAACGTTTAACAAAATAGAACAAAAGAGCTCAAACGCATAAATACAGGGAAAAGGCAGAGTTTATAAGTATGGAAAAAAGAACTTGAAATTAAAATTCCTCAGAATTTAAATATATATCATCATGTCTGGCTGTTTGAATTTAAATATAAGTTGATCAGTAGAAACCAGCAATGGATTACTAAGCTAAAGATAACAACTTTCTACAAGGTTTACATATTTGCTCTAAAATGTGACATAGCTCACTTAATTGCAAGGTATACAACCTTGTAGTGATAAATGTTTCTTGATTTAAACTTAATAGATTTAAAACATAAAAGTCCAGTTAATGCCAACAGAATTAAACAACAGAGGCTTGGATGCCATAACATACCACCTTGTAGGTTTAGCACATTTTAAATATAGGATGAAATAGAAAACAAATGCCTAAACTTCATTAGCTGCAGTCAAACCCAAGGATTGGAGATAGTAAAACATTGAATAATAATCTCAAGAATGAAAATGTCATTTCCTTGATAACAAGCTTGATAGGCTAAATTCTTTAAAATGTGGATGATCTGTGAGGTGTACACTTCTTTTTATATCTAATTGCATTCTGTACTTGACATTAATAAAAATCTTGAAGTTTAACCTAAGAATTCAGTTAAACATTCCATTAGAAAGATGATTTCCATACCAAAATAGTAGGTAATCATGTAAAACTTTGATATAGATTTTTAGCTATTACTTAGAGATAAATATGTCAGAAAAATGGCCTATCAAAAACAATGATTTCAATAATTTCCTTTACTTTTCTACTGGAATATTAGGTTAAAATTATATTATTCATCCCTGTAACATTCTATAGAAAATTGCACTGTTTTGATCTGCCAATCTTAGTAATCAGACTTCATTAATGTGAACACTTGAGAATTTTTATCTCTTACATTAAAAAAATGCATTAGGGTTTTATTTTTATTTTTTATGGTTTTTGCTCTTATTCTTTTTTTTTAATTTTATTGGATTATAGTTGACTTACAATATTGTGTTAGTTTCAGATGTACAGCAAAGTGATTCAGTTACACATATGCATGTATTCATTCTTTTTTATATTCTTTTCTCAGGTAAGTTATCACAGAATATTGAGTAGAGTTCCCTGTGCTATATAGTAGGACTTTGTTGGTTATCCATCTTATATAGCCTAGAGATTTTAATCCAAAACATCTGATTTTGAGATGTTTTGAGTGTAAGTCCTTCATCAACCAGCTGAACAACCTTGGGAAAATAATTTTTTTCTGAGTCTCATTGTACTATAAAGCATCAAGGGGATTAATGTATGTTAAAATTCCTAGACATAATATGAACACAATAAATGATAGATTTCCCCCTACTTCCTCTCTTCCTTCCGTCTATTCTTTCATTGTAAGAAAAAAGAAAAAAAGAAAAAAGAAATGACTAATGTTGTAGGCAGCCCCTGAGATGGCCCCCAGTGATCCCCACTTCCTGGTAAAAAACATCTGCAATACTGTTCTGTGACAGTGACTATAGGTTTTCTGATCAAATGTGTCCAGGGACTTTACGGACAATTAGCTTGAATGAAGAATTTCTGCTTAATATAGGATCGGGAGATGGTGCAGGAGTTAGATGGCTGTATCTGCAGTGTGTTTTGACAAGTCTTGGTGAAGTTATTAAAGGAACAGCTCTGGATAATCAAAGGAAAGTCACAGCACATCAACCTAAATATTCTTTATGACACGTTATCATCAGTCATAAGTGAATGATCTCCCATACTAGAGAAGCCTCACTCCCATCTAAGTTAGATGAGATTTATACTACTGTATACTGGACAGAGAGAAAGAAAGAGGGAGAAATAGAGAGGTAGAAATTAGCCAAGAAGGTGCATCATAGAAAAATTATCAGAGAAAACTGTGATATGAAAAAGAGCAGTTTCTGTTGATGTAGCTAGTAAAGCGGTGACAAGATCATAACTACTGAAATTCTCTGAAAGATTAAAGTGGAATGGCGGGAACTTTCCTCGTGTGGGGAGCAAAATTTATTACACTTATCTACAAAGCAGGCTTGGGGTAAAGGACTAAAGTCCAAACCCACCTATCATGCTCAAGAGAAGGTAAATTAAGTTGTATGTTTACCAAAAGTCAGTTTATTTTCTCCTAAATCTGTATATGTTAATTTTACTTAATAAGCAGTTTGATTTAGAGAAAAGTTTTACTGGCAGGTAAAACTGGCTTAACATTTAGGCTTCTATACGCTCAAGCTATGGGAACCAAGTTTTCTCACCTCTATAATAGATATATTATTGCAAATTCTAAAGTGTTACTAAAAAATTTATTTAAGATAAAATGTGTCTAAATATTTCACACAATTTTCTATAGGTAAGAGATTGTCAGTGTTGGTTGTATCACTCAGGACACTAGCAGGAAACTCAGAATTCACTCAATGCAGTGATTGAAGACAGATTGATGAAAACACCATAACAAAAATATGTGTGCAGGGTTAAGGGATGGATGAAGAAGCATCATTGAGAGATTAGCAATAACTGGATGTCATTACCACCCTAGAAAGGGCTGTAGGTTTATGAATGCCATTGCTCACAAGAACTGGACCTTGGGTGAAGGAGCACAGTAACTGCCAACTTGCAGCACACTAGGGAGGGAACAGGCAAATAAATACCCTTGTCTCTCTTTTGTTTGCTCTTTTGTATTTTCTTTCATTAGTCTAATCCAAATTGCAGTTAGGTTACAAAACTGAGTGGATCAAGATAAACAAATGGAGAATACCCAGCCCATGTATCTGTTCACTTTGTCCTAAAAGATAATTTTGAAGAGAGATATGCCTAAGAATAAAGATATAAGTTCATGAGAAGACCAGATAAGACCTTGAACACTGGTCTTGCTGTTAAGCTGAAGTTTACATTTAGACAGGTAATAATGTTATAGAAACATAGTATTAAAAAGTATTTGAGTAAATATAAACAAATGGAAAACCTCATAATCTTGTATTGCCCAATCTCTTTCAGATATTTAATACTATCTTGAAGTAGAATATCTTGAATAGCCAGATATCTCCATTGAATGTTTCCTTTGAGTTCTTCTGTATTTTCAGGGGGTATTTAAAAGGGGTGTGGTGTAAATGTGTATATGTACATATGTGTTGGGGGGAGAGTGTGGAGGATAAGTTTCAGCTTGTTATTTTAGTAAATCCCTGTTAATTTCCTATACCTTTCTTTTTATGGCACTTAATATTCTCTGATAAGGACCCCCAGATGATGATTTTGACTTGGAAAATATTGAGATGGATAAAAGTGTAAAATTCTGACTTAATGTGTTATTTCATGGCCACAAAAAAAAAAAAAAAAAAAAAAGCAGTGAGGCCCATGCATAGACAGAGTTTTTGTGCTGTATGTGTTCTCCTTGACATTGAATGTTAGATATTATGCTGATATCTTCAACGAAATCTCAACTGCATTAAAGTGGACACATTTCCAAGTTAACATAAATACATATGTTTTTGTCATATTTAGAGCAAAAGCAAAACAAAAAAGAAATACTTTTGTTCCTTTCTATATATTAAGAACTCTGCTGGTCAATGTACATATGTTCTCACTTAACCTTCACCTATAATCAAAGGTTGTGTATTAGTCAGACCATTTTAAGGCAATAAAGACCAGAGAGATTGAGTGATTGTTACAAAGTTAAAGTTACTAAGCTAGAATGGATAAAGCTGAGGGACAGACATGTCTGTCTGATTTCAAAATCCATGACCATTCAACCACATAATGCCTCCCAGAGAGAAGGAAAGAAATAAACATTGCTAGCAAAAGTAAATCCACTTTTTTGGTGGCTTAAAATAATGATATAAAGATAGCCCTTGTTTATGTAAAGAAATGTATAAGCACAGATCTTGTTGCTAGATAATATTTGATGAATTAAAGAACTGTGAAGCATATTTTATCTTACTGACACGAAGCTAATATGTATATTGAAATGGAAGCAATTATATTTTTACTAAATTCAAAATGTTAAATTCTTCTAGATGCCTATAGCATCAATTCCATATTGGCATAAAAATACATTCAATGATACCAAATAGCTACTGCTGATAGGATGTTCTTAAGTGTCTGTTTCTGTTTGGGGTCTAAGGAAGAAGAGATTCTTCTCTCCAAAATCATTCCCACCCCATGTGGATTGCTAAGTATAATTTCAATAATACAGATCCAGACCATTTCAACTAGACAAAGAGTCAGAGAGCAGTAACATCTTCTAGCCGTTCCCCTAAGTGACAAAATCAGAATTGTGTGCATTTTGAAGCATATAGCACATTTTGAAATAAACTTACAGTTAGGAGTAAAAATGGCACTTCTACACATGCAAAACCAAAAAAACATATCTGTACGTATTAATGTGTCCTATTGTGAGAAAGCAACACCTCTTATCAAAGTAATTTGGGAAAACACAGCACGAAGCCATAAAACATGAGCAGAATATTTGGGAGAAGAGAATTCCTCGTGGAACCATTAAAATCTAGCATAATGGTCTCCTGGGTTAGAATGTCATCATAGACCTCAGTGAATAAGAAGTAAAAGTTGACATCAGAGACCTAGTAAATACCTATGATGTAATGTATAACTATGTATGAATTATATATGTAAATTATATACTCATAATTATTCAGAGCATTCTTTTATTAATGGATATATACACACATACCCACAGACATACACACATATTTTTTTTTCCCTTAGAGAGTGAGAATTCAGTAATTCTTAATAATTATGTTGCTTTTAACAGTGTGCTCTATTCTCCGAGATGTTGTTACATATAAATAATTACCTTGGCTTAATTAAGTTTTCTTAGCCACAATAGTCAAGATTAAAATGTCCAGAATAAATAAAGTTGAGGGATTCCTTCAAAAGTGCTTCTAGGGCTTCCCTGGTGGCGCAGTGGTTGAGAGTCTGCCTGCTAATGCAGGGGACACGGGTTCGAGCCCTGGTCTGGGAGGATCCCACATGCCGCGGAGCAACTGGGCCCGTGAGCCACAACTACTGAGCCTGCGCGTCTGGAGCCTGTGCTCCGCAACAAGAGAGGCTGTGACAGTGAAAGGCCTGCTCACCACGATGAAGAGTGGCCCCCACTTGCCACAACTAGAGAAAGCCCTCACACAGAAATGAAGATCCAACACAGCCATAAATAAATAAATTTAAAAATAAAAAAATAAAGGCAGAAAAAAATTAAAAAAAAGAAAAAAGTGCTTCTAAATCAGGACAAGAAGTAGATGAGCAAAGTCAAATAAGGAACCTATCAAAACAGAGCTTACTTTGGTGATTAATCCCTTGTCAGTTGCTTTGTTTGCAAATATTTTCTCCCATTCATGAAGGTCTATGTCAAAAAACAAACAACCCAATCCAAAAATGGGCAGAAGATCTAAATAGACATTTCTCCAAAGAAGACATACAGATGGCCAAAACACACGTGAAAAGATACTCAACATCACTAATTGTCAGAGAAATGTAAATCAAACCCACAATGAGGTATCACTTCAAGCAGGTCAGAATGGCCATCTTCAAAAAGTTTACAAATAATAAATGCTAGAGAGGGTGTGTAGAAAAGGGAACCCTCCTACACTATCGGTGGGAATGTAAATTGGTACAGCCACTATGGAGAGTAATATGGAGGTTCCTTTAAGAAACTAAAAATAGAAATACCATATGACAGCAATCCCACTTTTGGTCATATCTCCAGAGAAAACTCTAATTCAGAAAGATACATGCACCACAATATTGATAGCAGCACTATTTACAATAGCCGAGACATGGAAGCAACTTAAATGTCCATCAACAGATGAATAGATAAAGATGCCATACTTATGTACAATGGAATATTACTCTGCCATAAAAGAACAATGAAATAATGCTATTTGCAGCAACATGGATGGACCTAGAGATTATCATGCTAAGTGAAGTAAGTCAGATGGAGAAAGACAAATATTGTATGATGTCACTTACATGTGGAATCTAAAAATGATACAAACGAACTTATTTGCAAAATAGAAATAGAGTCACAGATGTAGGAAAAAAAAAAAAAAACTATGATTACTGGGAGGAAAGGAGGGAGGGATAAATTAGGAGATTGGGATTGACATATACACACTACTATATATAAAATAGATAAATAATAAAGGCTTACTCTATAGCACAGGAAACTCTACTCAATACTCTGTAATGAACTATATAGGAAAAGAATCTTAAAAAAGAGTGGATATCTGTATATGTATAACTGATTCACTTTGCCATACAGCAGAAAATAACACAACATTGTAAATCAATTATACTCCAATAAAAATTTTTAAAAAAAGACTTTACTCACTACTAAGAGTCAACATCTTCTTTCAAGGAAAAACAAAACCTTTCTCACTCAAGCTGCTATTATCTGAAGATGTTATTATTCCCTCATCCACCCATCTAAGGTATTAACTCCATGTGTGTGTGTCTGTGTGGTTTATCAGAATTAGAGTTCAATAGAGAAAAGTGATGAATTCAGCAACATTGTCACTCTAAGAAGAGCAAGATAAAATGAGCTGAAATTTTAGAAGGAAGAAAACTGATTATTTACGAGAAATGACTCCCTTGAAACTAAAATGAGCAATTATTTGCTTTAATCATTAATGTAAAGAATTTAGACATTCAAAATAATGTTTTTGGAAACCACAAAGAATAAAAAGTTATGCTAATGCACCCCACACTCACAGTACAATGTGGATTGGTAATAACAAGCAACATTCTTAACCTTTCTCAGAATAAAACCCTCAAATTCCTGTGATTAATTTGTTTTTAATTATTTTTTTCTTTTTGCAAGCTATGATCTTAACCACTCTCTATCCTTGCAACAAAAATGTTTAACACTAGAAAAAAGTGTATCCTATTATTGTTGCTCAATACTCAAAGAAGCCCTTATGTGAAAATCCTACTTACTTTGCCACAGAGGTTAGCAAATATTTATGCACAAAATTCAATTCAGGAAGAAAAAAAACACTTGTAAATCACACTTTATTTTAAAAGTTATACTCCTTTCATTATTAAACAAAATATCTATAAGCATGTTTAAGAATTATTTTTCCTGATCAATGAAGGCTTTTATTTTGGGCTACCATTTCAGAAACTACGTAGCTTGCAGCATGTAATTTTAATGACAACACTTAGAACAAGTTTTGTGAATAGTGTTCCTTTGAAGGTGCCTCTTTTTGTCTTTAATTGACTGATGTTATGAGCTAGTAAATTGTTAAATATGGTTTGTCTCATGTGGCCACTTGAATTTTATATGTATATGTATAGCTGATTCACTTTGTTATAAAGCAGAAACTAACACACCATTGTAAAGCAATTATACTCCAATAAAGATGTTAAAAAAATAAAAAAAAATTTAAAAAGAACTTATTAAATTTTAAATGAATTAAATAGCAATGCATTTTACACAGCTTATTTACAATAAAACAAATATTTCATTAGCTATTTTTTTCTTTGTAACAAAAATTTCAATTTTAATTTGAAAATAGTTACCTCAATTGACAACAAAGATGAGTCTCCATTATGGTGGTCGATGAGTCAAGTCTTCAATAAAGGAACTGGATCAATTGAATAGTCATATGGAAAAACAATAAGTTCTGACACTTATCTCAGTCCATAAACAAATATCAATCATAGATGGAACATACAGTTAAGTGTAAAACATTAAACACACACACACACGCATATTAATATCCTAGAAGAAAGCTTAGGAAAGCATCTTTATGACCTACAACACAAAAAGCACTGCCCATAAAACAATACCTGATAAATAATACCATGTTAAAACTAGAACTTCTATCAAAAGACACATTAAGAGAGTGGAAAGGCAAGCTACAGAGTGGGTGAAGAAACTGGCAAAATGTGTAAAGTTAAATATCTAGAATATATACATAACTTCTTCAATTTATTGTTTTAAAATATATAACTAAATAGAAAAGAAGGGAAAATACTTATATTTTATACTTTACAAAAGATAGTATTCAAAGACAATAAACATGAAAAATAATAATCAGCAATATTACTTTTCAAGGAAAAACAAATTAAAAAATAATGGTAGAGTTACTATTTTGGATTGGAGGTAAGATAAGTTCTTATGTTAGTGGCCACCACATTTACATAAGACAACAAATCTCACAGCATAATGTCTAGCACAAGAAGACAAAAAAATCAAAATTTTGTAGACGAATCACTCATATAGAACTAAAAACTTAGTGAAACTAATCTGTTATGTTAGAAGTCAGGACTACTTTGAGGGAGGGTAGTCAAAGAGAAAGGGAACAGGGAGACTTCTGGGATGCTGGTAAGATTCTGTTTTTAACCTGGGTGTTGCTGATACAGTTATTTTCATCTTATGAATATTTATTGTGATTTTTGCCTGTGATTTATATGCAGTTCTTCATGTATATTATTTACTAAAATGTACATTTTGGGGGAAAATAAACTGATATAATAAACTGATGCTCTATATCTATATTCTCTCATCCCTAAAAATCATTGAGGTAAGAGTGGAAAAACCCATAAATAGGAATAGTGCCATCAATGGATCAGAAATATTAAGAAGTCCTTAAACAAAAGAAAACAAACAAGATCAGATATACAGAAAAACTAAACCAAAGGAACAACCCATAGCCCTGAGTGAATAAATGAATATATAATTTACAGGAGCTTAGGGTTCAGATTCAACAAATTAATCCATCCAGGTGATTAATTAACTTAAAAGATTAAAATGTAGCAGCTAGGCCTGTTATCCTTTTCTCACCACATCGCCACCAGTAATATCACCAAGCTGAAAAGAGACTGAGAGTTGAAGTTGAGGATGAACTAACTCTGTGGATCTGATGACTAGACTTTCTGACATCTAGATGAAAAACTACCAGCACAATATTCACTCTTCCCCCTAAAATCACAAAAAATACCCAGGGTTCAGTGAGAATGAAACCAAGCAGGACACTCTGGGGCTCCCGGGTACAAATCATTTCAGTGTCCCCTGTTTCTTGCTTGTAGAATAGAGGCTTCATTCAGCCTCCTTGACCTTCCCTGAGTTCCAAAGGGCAGATACAAGCAGTTTCTAATCAGGGAAGGGAGGGATGCAGAGACATGGGAGGGACAGTCAAGAAACAATAGTGCAGGCTTGGGGCAGGATCCTGGTTTCTCTTCAAGGAATATACATACCAATATCACTGCCCTGTTACTTCACCACCAAGCAATCAGAACGGTGTCACATACCCTGTTGCCCTTACCCCAATTTTTGACTATAAAAAGTTTTCCCTGAAAGCCATTGGGGAGTTTGTGGTTTCTGAGCACAAGCCACCTGTTCTTCTTCCTCGGCACTGTAATAAAACTTTCTTTGCTCCGAATTCCAACATTTTGGTTAATTTGGCTTCACTGTGTATTGGGCACATGAACTTGTGGTCAGTAACAAGAATGAACATGGAAGTAAGCTGGATTCATAGAAAGAAAAGAAAGAAAGAAAGAAAGAAAGAAAGAAAGAAAGAAAGAAAGAAAGAAAGAAAGAAAGAAAGAAAGAAAGAAAGAAAGAAAGAAGGAAGGAATAAAGAATCAGAAAATGTGGAATTAGCAAACCTTTGAAGACAACCAATATCATCAAAGTGGGCAAATATTTAGTAAAATAATTAGTACTGAGGAAAACAGAATTCATAAAATAGATAGAAGACATTAGAAAATGCATAAATAATATGAGAAAGATTCAAGCAAATGACTTGGAAACCAAAATTAAAACCAGATATTTTAAACAACAACAACTACAATGATGACAACAAGAAAAAAATGCAGAATTGAATGACATAAAAGAAATAATTGAAGAGCAAATTAGCTAAATAATCAAACCAAGACCATAAATGAAGCACAAAATGTCTAAGCAATGATTTATATGGGAAAAAGTTCAGAGGTAAGTTGAGAGAATGCATCCTCCAGTGTCTGATGTAAAGAATAATCAAATATTTAATAAAATACTTCTCATAGCTGAAAAAATACACAAGTATACAAACTGAAAGAGAGCACAATGTGGCCATGGATATGAAACAAACAAACAAAAAACAAAACAAAAGAATGAAAAACTCCTAAACATCTAGATAGATACATCACGATGAAATTTCACTACATCAACATTAAAGACATCCAAAAAATATTCAGAAAGGAAAAGAACTCAAATTACCTATAATGAAATGAGAAACAAAATAACAGTATCAAATGCTGGAAAGCAGTGGAAAAATATTGCCTGAGTTCTGAGGGAAAATGTTTTTAAACATAGAATTCTCTACACAATACTAGCTTTCAAATGGGAGAGAAAAATATTCTCACATCCAAAAACCCAGAAATTTAATGACCATAAACACATTTCTGGAAGAGTTATTTGAAGTGAATTTTCAAAAACTAAAGTATGATACAAGAAAGAAATGAGGATTTACAGAAAAAAAAGATGAAACTGTAGAGGAGCAAAATTTACCATCTCTAAATGTCTCTTTGGCATGTGAATTATTTCAAGCTGAAAGCATTCAAGGCACAAAAGACTCAGGAAGAAACTTTGACCTTTCTCCTAACTGCCTAAAATAATTTAGCTAAAGTGTTTCTTCCCAGAATAGAGCTATCATCAGAGATATCTACAAAGAATATGGGCTAGGTGTGGTGGGGGTTACTGAGCAGGGCATAGAGATCAGAGGCCCCTTTGTGTCCCATTGTGTCTTTATGGCTCAGCAAACATTTGTTTATCAAATATTTGCTTTTTCTTCTTGATGTGAATTGCCTTCCTTCCCTTTGAAGTCCCAAACCACTATTCCAACATCTTCTATTGTCTTTAGCTGGAGATGGTGTTACTGAACAAAGTTCATGTGCCCAATGGACAGTGAGGCCAAATAAACTAAGATATTGGAGTTTGGAGCAGAGAAAGGTTTATTGCAGGGCCAAGCAAGGAGAACAGTTGGCTGGTGCTCAAAAACCACAATCTCCCTGATAGTTTGGGGGAAGAAGTTTTATAGGCAAAATTTGGGGTGAGGGCTGTGGGGTGTGTGACTTTCTTCCGATTGGTTGGTGGTGAGGTAGCAGGGTGGTGCTCCAGGAATCTTGTACTCAGCTTGAATTTGCTATCCTCTACCTGGTTGGGGGCTTTAGTTCTGCAGAAGAACTCAAAGATATTGTTATGTACCTTCCTTGGAGAAAGGAGGAACCAGGACCTTTCCTCAAGGCTGAACTATTGTTTCTTGACTTCCCCTCCCTTGTCTCTGCATCCCCTTCCTTTCCTGATTACCAACTGTTTGAACCTGCCCTTTGGAACTCAGGGAAGTTTAAGGAGGCTGAATAAAGCCTGTTTCCTACAAACAGGAAACAGGGGACACAGAAAGGATTTGTACCCAGAGCCCCACAGGGCCTTGCTCAGTTTCAATGGTATTTAAGGTGAAGGTTTCAGCCATTTTGGTGAGTTACTCCATTTTACTGAGTCTCTATCACATATACATGTTATTAAACTTTTGTTTGCTTTTCTCCAGTTAATCTGTCTCATGTCAATTTAATGCTTAAACCAGCCAGAAGAACTTAGAACTGTAGAGAGAAAATTTTTCCTCCCTGGCTAAACAAAGCATAAATAATCATGAATGCACAACAAAAGGGCTCAACTGGACTAGTCATCAGAGAAATACTAATATAAACAATAGTGATTTGCTATGAGTTACCTTTCAGTTGGGCCAAATATATGTGATTGAGAATAGTTAATTCTAGAGAGGCTGTGGAGAAACTAGTGCTCTTATCCATGATTATTAAGAATAAAAATTGAGTTCTTATTGGTAGATATCTGACAGTATCCACCCAAACAAAAAATCACATTTCCTTTAATCCACAAATTTCGTTTTTACTACTCTATTCTTAAGAAATGTTTTTACTTATACTACTGATATATATTCCTGATATATATTCAGGAATATCAATTTCAGCATCATTTAAATAGTTAATATTGAAAACAATTCTAATGCTAATCAATAGAGAAATATTTAAATTTAATAATATATTTAGGCTATGTATTAGATTATGTCATTATTAAGAGGACTAAGATAGACTTAGATATACTGATATACATTAGTTTCTAAGACTTATGGATATTTTAGCTGAAAAGTTGGAGGACAAAATGTAAATATTGGTCTAGTTTGTTAAAAACACTTAGAAAGCAGTGTGTGTGTATGTGTCTTTATGAATTCACAGAGAAATGCTAAAAAAAATCCTATTTGCAGTAATTAATTCTGAGAAAGAGTAGAAGTAATAAAACCAAGCAGGACCCTGTGGGGCTCCTGGGCATGGAAGCCTTACCATGTCCACCGTTTCTTGTTTATAGGGGACAGACTGCAGTCTCCATGACCTTTCCTGAGTTCCAAAGTGTATAATCAGGGAAGGGAAGGAATACAGACACAAAGGAGGAAAAGCCAAGAAACAATAGTGCAACCTCGGGGCAGTGTCCTGGTTCCACCTCAAGGGATACACATGGTAATATCTTTAAGCTCTTTGTAGAAGTAAAACCCCCAACAAATGGAAGATGTCAGCATTCTTCATTCCAGAGAAGACTACCTGAGGCCAGATTAAAGGAACCAGAGAAGCTCATCAAGAGATTACTTGAGACCAGATTAAAGAGTGCAGGCCCTGCACACACCCTAATCTTATCAGCAACCCCACCCTTGAATTATTGCTATGAAACTCCTCACCAAATCCTCCTGGCTTGGGACACACAGTTTTTGAGGGCAGGAGCCTGATGTGTCCCCCTTTGCCTGGCAAAAAAAAAATAAAGCTATTCTTTTCTACTTCACCGAAAACTCTTTCTGAGATTTGATTCAGCACTGGTGCACAGAGGCTGAGTTTTCAGCATCAATAAGAAGGATTTAAGAGGGGTCTTATAATTCCATTTAGTTTGGCTCTTGCAACAGGAAGGTACTTAGACATGGACAGCAGAAAAATGGAAGCAAGCAAAAAACACTGCTTATACCAATTGACGTCTTTATGTTTAGTTTTGCTTTATTGGCTTGCTTTTATCTTGCTTTCTCCTTCTACCCATGTTAGTGGCAGATTCAGTCAGCAGTCAGTTCTCAAATTCTCCAGCTCTTCCTTGGTTTACTGTTTTCTTTTGGTCTTTCAGTCAGAGTTCAAACATCTCCTCTTCAGGGAAGTCTTTCTTGCCTATCCCTTCTGTAAAAGAAGAAAAAAAAATAAAACAAACACATTTTTTTCTATGTAGGGAAAATTCCAGTTCTTCCCTACCATGTGTTTCTTTCCTGTGTGTCTCTTACCATTCACACAAAATGCCTCACTCCGTTTACCAATGTGTGGGATTTTCCCCCACATCAAGAAATTTTCCATGATACCAGCTGGGTGTCCTACAGTTTAACTCAATTCTGACACTGTCTACTTAGAGATAGTGTCACTTCCCACAGGTTAAGGCTCAGACCCATAAGACTGTCCCTACCCTACTTCAGATGCCAATCTCAAGTACCAGGTCTCCAGGTTACATACAACTTCTGTTTGATTTGGCTACAGATTGGAGATTCACATGACCCCCTCCTCAGGTTCAATTAATTTACTAGAGCAACTCATAGAACTCAGGGAAACACTTACTTATGTTTATCAGCTTATTAAAGGATATGATAAAGGGCACAGATAAACATCCAGATGGAAGGTATAGGACAAGGTATGTGGAAGGGGCAGAGAGTTTTCATGTACTCTCGAAGGCACCACTCTCCAAGCACCTCTACATGTCCACCAACCAAGAAGATGACCAAACCCTATACTTTGGGGATTTTATGGAGGTTTCATCATGTAGGCATAATCAATCATTAACTTCATTTTCAGCCCTTCTCCCTTCTCAAGAGAATGGCGGGCAGGGCTGAAAATTCCAAATTTCTAATCATGATATGGTCTTTCCAGTGGCAAGTTCTCATCCAGAAACCCATCCAGAGTCACCTCTTTAGAAGAAACACACTCCTATCACCCAGGAAAATATAAGGACTTCAGGAACTCTGTGCCAGGAACAGAGATCAAAGACCAATATTAGAACAAGAGAGGTTTCCAGAGTTCTTATAAATTAGGGAATTTCAAGGTTTCAAGATCCCTGTGCCAGGAACATATTCCTTGTTATCTCACATCTTTCTAATGCCTCTCCTCATCTTTACATCATATTACTATTCTCGTTTTTATTTTTCAAGGCATCGATCTCTATCTACAATTATACTTCATATATATTTCTTTAACTGTTTACTGAAGATACCCCCATTACATCTTAAAAAATGTTTTGACTGAAAACAAAAAATGGAAACAAGGTAAAAGTAATGAGTTTCAGTTCTTCTCTTTTATTTGGGGACTTTACTGAGGACTATAGCCTGGAAGACAGTCTCTCAGATAGCTCTGAGGAACTGCTGCACAAAAGTAGAGGAGAAGCCAGTATATATACAATTTATTTTTGGCTGGGAAATACATGTAATCAAGCATTTAAACGGTTACTGCTAATCACAAAGAAAAAATATCTCAATTTAATGATTTTAGTGCTTTTTTAATTTAATTTTCTTTTTATTATTATTTATTTTTTATTGAGGTATAGTTGATTTACAATATTGTGTTAGTTTCAGGTGTACAGCAAAGTGGTTCATATGCAAGAATCTGAGGTCAGTGAAATTCTTCCTTATATATGCATCTTAACTATCTAGGGGTCCTTATATCTCAAACACAGAATACTTCATCCTTTTTTTTTCCATCCTGAATTTCTCTCAGGGTACACTGTTTTGGGCACTGTGGTGGGTTGTGACTTAACTCTTTGTATAGGGGAATAATGAGTGACACTCATTTTGTTTGTTTGTTTACAAATGAAAGCACCATGTAAGCAAGTGGATGTTTTACCCCCACTGCTATAGCCCTAGTGGCAGTACTTGACAAATATTAAGCATTTAATAGGTATTTATTGGATGAATGAATGAATGAATGAATGTAGTTTCAGTTTTCTTATCTACAGGATGAAGACATTCTGAAATTAGATTTAGGGCAATATCAAGAAACTAAGCAGGAAGTTGGATTATTCATCACCGCTAATACTGATTCAGTGATAATGTAGTTCTGAAAAGCAAGGAAAATCATAATATGTTATTGACCTTGGACACTAAAGCCAATATTAAAGCAGAGTTTGAAATGTTTTTATTTAGACTGTTTTTGTTATTTGCTCTAAACCACATTGTAGAGGGAAAACAATGCTATGTTCTTCCCAAATTAAAATATTAAAACCTTCCAATCCCAGGTATTCTTGGCAACATACTTCTTTTCATATGTGAAAAAGTGTAAATGGGAGTAGAAAATACTTCAGTTCAATTAAGTCTATAATCCCTGGGGTGTGACACATTCCTACATCTCTCTCTCTCTCTCTCTCTCTCTCTCTCTCTCTCTATATATATATATATATATATATATATATATATATATATTCCTGAGGATATAATAATGCATTTTCTTAGGGGCAGCAAGATAGAATTACAGTAAATAGAAGAAATAGTAGTCCTATTGTCTCTGACTAATTTACTTCCATAGATGTATTGAAATGTCCTAAAGACAAATGTTCATGTTGGCAAGTTGACCAGTGACACTGCCTAATCTTTGACTGATAACTCTAGAAAAACCAACCAGCTTTCCTTTTGTATGTTTAGAAAAATGATGTGCATATTTCCAGTTCCTCTAATTCTTGTTTATTTCAAGGGTTTTATTAAGCCTGTGATCATTTAAGAAAGCTGTGTAGAAAAATATAAAGATAAAATGAAAGCCATTTATTAAAAAATATATATATTTTTTATTTTAATGATTAAATCTTAGCAAAGAGAAGTACAAGAGTCTAAATCCAGGGTGGTGGTGGTGGGGTGTTGTACAAGAAGCATTGGGTAAAGCAATTGTCTAAAGTCATAGCAGAATGGAATGGAGACATAAATATTCACAGGTTTTATTCCATTGTTTTGATTTCAACAATATCTAAGAATTCCATTCTGCTATGTATTGAAAAACAGGACAATCTTGGCTGGAAAGAATAAAATGGTTTAACATACATTTAAGTTAATCTTTTGATTTGTTGAATAGTATAACAGCATATATAATTATATTATTATCACAATCTGCATCATCTACTCTCCTTTTTTCTTATATATTTCACCATAAGACATTGATTGGTAAATAAATAATACTCCGTTCCACCCTCTCTCATCCTAAAATAACTATAAAGAGTGTTTTGGGGGAAGCATTTAAAATGAAAATGCTGAGAATGCTATAATCACTGCATAATAAAGTTATAACCTTGTAGATTGCAGGATCTGCTCTGTAGATTGCACTTGCACTGTTCAGTAATTTTACATATTTTTTCTGCGTAGTACCTTTTATTCTCCCATGGGAGATTGATTGATTGAAGTGCAGTTAATTTACAATGTTGTGTTAATTTCAGGTGTAATTCATATATATATATACGTCTCATATTCTTTCCCATTATAATTATTAGAGTAGAGTAGGACATTGTTGTTTATCTATTTTATACATAGTTGCTTGTATCTGCTAATCCCAAACTCCTGATTTACCACCCCCTCTTCCGCTTTAGTAACCATACATTTGTTTTTTATGTCCGTGAGTCTGTTTCTGTTTTGTAAATAAGTTCATTTGTATTGTATTTTAGATTCTACATATAAGTGCCTTGGATAATGCTTGCTGTATGGGGCTTTTAAATACAACCTGGATGGTCTGAGTGTATTTCTGATAATTAATTGATTAATGGTCTAACTTCCTGCATTTTGAAATTTGACAAATAATATGTAGTTCTTCTTCTAGATTCAGGCAAGGACCCTGCAAGGACTTTCTCCAGGTCCTATGCATTGGAGGGTCTTACTTTGGCCTTCCTCCACTCCACCTATGCTCCTTCCCATGGAATAAAGTGTCCTGTGCCAAATGGATGTATCTAGTAAGAGACAATCTCCCTTTCCAGATTGCTCTCTGTGAGAGAGAAATTTGGGATCCTAGAGCTCTGTGCTGCAAATGGCTTATGGGTCTCTTCCCTGGATCTAGGTAGACCAAGCTGCCAGTGTGCACCTAGTTTTAAAGGGTGGCCAAAGTGTGGCTGATTTTTGGATGTGAGATATAGAACGGTGCCAAGGTAGGGAGAAAAAAACAAGGACAGAATTAGTCAGAGACTGAAGGGTTTGCTCTCCACACACGACTATGGTCTTGCAGAAAACGCTGAGGAATTATAAATTTCTAAATGTCCTCTTACTTTTCAGGTCATTGTGAGTATATTTTTGTCAACTAGGATGCTAGAGCAAATTTTATTCAACAATTTAACAGTTGTATGTATGCAGACTTCAATTTGGATTTTCTCTGGGCCTGCCAATGTTAGAAGGATGCTTGGTAAAATTGAAATACCATAAACTTTGGGATGAGATAGAATTCTGTCCAAACCTCAGTTCTATTGCTTACTAACTGGATGCTTTTAGGTGAGTTACCAACCTTCTTTGAGACTACAATTTCTCATCATTTAAGAAGAAAATACTATGTGTTTATTAGAGTTTTTTTTTTAATGAATTAAGTAATATATACAAGGTAAGTGCAGATTCCTTCATTAAAAAAAAAATTGTAAATAAGAAAACTTCATGACTTAGGATATATGCTAAAGAGTTGTGAAAGACAGATGAGCATGATATAACCCTCACCTTTGAAGATTCATTTTTATAAATGAACAAGAATGTTACCAGGGTCATGACAGAGATATGTATGGGAGAGAGTAGAAAAATTTTAACTATGGTGAATATAGATAGCTTCATATTGAAGGGCTCTAAAACTGAGTTTTAAAAAAAAATATTTTAGGCCAATGCAATAAGATGAACAGAGACAAAGAGAAAATAAGTTTGTGTAAGTCTATAGCAAAAGGTAAAGGAAATGCCTAGTGTAGGTGCCATAAGATGAAGATAAGTACTTTATAGGTAATAGGAGCATGATTCCTGAGAGCAGTATATTTCATTTGTGTACTAAAGGTAACTCTGAGAACTAGGCATTTCTGGCAATATTATTGGAGAAATCCTCCTAGTTTAGGGCACATTAAAATTATGAATAAAATATTAAAACCACCATTTAAACAAATAACGGAAATAGTGGGTAAGATCAGAAAGAACAAGAAACATCCTAAAATATGAGGGTGTTTTCAGACGAGTATATGTGTCTGGAGCATTTTTTAATTAATGAAAACCTAGGGCATGAGAACAGGAAACAAAACCTGAACTCCCTACATGATAGGAGTTCAGATCCAAGATGCTACCATAAAGCTTGGGATATCTAAAATCATCCAAAAGTGCCACCCCCTGTGTCAAACAAACAAAAATGTCCTGCAATGGAAGACTTGCCTGTCATGGCCTTGTTACTGGATGGAGGAAAAAAATTCAGTATAACAAAATGTCTTCTAAAATTTCTCATCTACCCTCATTGGGTTGTCAACAAAAAAATGCACAACCTAAAAGTTGAGAGTTATGTTTGATTCAGTGGATTTTCTGAGGACTTCAAGTCCAGGAGACAGATTCTCAGATCACTTTGAGGGACTGCTCCAAAGAGGTAGGGGAGGAGCCAGGATATATAGGGATTTTTGCAACAAATACCAGGTAGTCAGAATATCAAAGGATTATCATTAATGAAAGAAAATCAGATGTCTCAAGTTAATGAATTCAACACTGTTCTATGTGTGGAAAGAAACAAAAGTCTGGGCCCATTGAAATCATTCCTTTGATATGCACCTTAGCTATCTAAGGCCAGTATCCTGTTCTTTCCCATCCTGAGTCTCCTCAGGGTGCACCATTGGGGGGTGTCTGCAGTAGCTAAGGGGTTGGCAGTGGGCAGCCTGTTTGTCTCCATCCTGAGTTCCCTCAGGGCTCACTGCCAGGGTGACTGACTGTAGTGGCTTGATGGCTGCAACGTCTTTGTTTACTGATATGGCAGGCAACATTTTTCTTTCACAGGGTTTGGAGTCAGAATTTACTAAAGCTACATGGCTCCCAAAACTAGGAGCCCCCAACCACTTGGCAAAAGCAATTGTAGTGCTCCCTGGATGAATATGTATTAAAGTTAGAACAAAAATATTTTGCATAGATAAAGTTCCATAGGATTTGAGCTTACTGTCCAAAAAGCACAAGGAAACTAGAAACATGACTGAGAATTATCAAGCACGAGGGCAGAATATGAGCATATTATAATTATGTAAAAGCATGAAATGTATATGTTTAATATGTTTAATAAAATAAAAGGGTATACCAAAAGCATGATTAAGGAATAAGTGTTATCTACAGAACTGGAAGAGAAGTTAAAAAAAAAAAAAAAAACTTCTAGAAATAAAGAACAAAGGGTAATAGAAATAAAAACCCATTAGATGTATTGAAAAGCAGGAGCGACAAAGCCAAAAAGAGAATTAGTGAACTTGTAAATATGTCAAAATATGTAATTCTGAATGTGGGAGAGATGAGATCAAAAATATTAAAAAGAAATAATGATAGAATGAAAATATATAACAATTATTATTGGCCTATCAGAGGAAAGAAAGAGAAGATGTAACATTTAAAGAGATATTTGTTGAATATTTTCTACAATTGATGATACATTTGAATACACCGATTCAAGAAGCCTAGTGGATTTCAATTTAAAAAAAAAAATAATTCAATTGCTAGATACATTGTGATGTAATGACATATCACCAATGTCAAAGATAAAGACACAATGTGTACAAATGGCTCTTAGAGACTCATGAAAGGGCAAGTGGTAGGGAGAATGTTAGTTTGGGTTCTCCTGAGATCAGATCTTGAAAAAAGAACTTAGGTGCAGATGGTGTCAAGGAGGAAGACATTTTTCTCTACCCTTTTAGGTTCTTTTGGCTGTTCTAATAATTAAATTGACATGAGACAAATTAACAGGAGAAAATTAAACAGAAGTTTAATAACATGTATAGATGACACACAGGAAAACTGAGTAATCACCAAAATGGCCAAAGACCTCACCTTAAATACCATCTTTAGTTAAAGACAAAAGAGGATGTTGGGGAAGTGGTTTGGAACTTCAAATGGGAGGAAGGCAATTCACATGGAGATAGAAAGCAAATATTTGGTAAACAAATGAGTGCTGGGTCATGCAGAGACAATAAGACACAGAGTGGACTGTGTCCACTGATCTCTAGGCCTGCTCAGTAACCTTCACCACACTTAGCCCATGTTCTTTGTAGATATCTCTAATGATAGCTCTATTCTGGGAAGAGGCACTTTAAATTATTTTAGACAGTGAAAGGAGAGGTAACAAGTAAAACGTTCTGAGTCTTCTGTTTCTTAAAAATAATCAGCTTTAATTGATCCTCATTCCAAAGAGACACATTTTAGGGTGTCAAATTTTGCTCCCTTATAATAATATTATTGCATGCATGAGGTAGTGAGGAGAATATGGGCAGAAAATGATTAAGAAGGTATTATTAAGGATGCCACTGTGAGCAACAGGATATTGATCCTCCTGGGAATTTCTGAGACTCTATAAAATGCCTCCAAAAATTATGTTCCTGAAGGAAGCACTGAGATTGAGAGTTACTCTCCAGGGCACTGACTCTGCTGGAATTGCTGGCAGTGCTTGTGATCCAGCCCAGCATTCATAGCATGAGAGAAACATCTGGGTAGAAAGCATATAAATGTAAAATGATGTGCCATGCAGATATCTGGAGGAATAGTTTTCCAGGCAAATGAAATGGCATGTGCAAAATTCCTAGAAAAAGGAACATTCTTAGTATGTTAAAGAATAGCCAGTCTGTTAATGTGATGGTAGCCCAAATGAGCAGAGCTGGGGAGAAGTATAAAGTGAGGTCTGAGGACTCTAGCCAGAGTTCAGGTCACTGAGGCCATTGTGATCCAGCATAAGTACTTTAGTCCTTATTCCAAAGCAATGGGAAACTTTCAGAATCTGACAGCAGTTATACCATTACAGATTTCACTTTAAAATGTTCATACAAATTCTTTAAGCTAGAGTAGTGACTGCTATAACAAGTAGGCCCCCAACATAGTGACTTATTTTTGGCTCCTATATATAGACCAAAATGTTGTTAGTTTGGAAAGACTTATGGAAATTCTGCCATCATCAAAATGTGTTCTCCAAAACTGCTGTACATATCGTCATCTAGCTGGAAGGAGTAAGAGCCTGGAAGGTCTCATTTAGAAATATTGATTATTCAGGCATAAAAATGACTTACAACACCTCACCACACAGCCCAATGCCTAGAACCCAATTACTTTGCCACACCTAACTCCAAGGGAAATTAGGGAATGTGTTCAGCTGTGCATACAAGAAAATTAAACAACAGCAATGGAAACCATAAACAAAATGAAAAGACAACCTACAGAATGGGAGAAAATATTTGCAAATGATGCAACAGACAAGGGATTCATTTACAAAATATACAAACAGCTCACACAGATCAATATCAAAAAAAAAGAAAGAAAGAAAAGAAAACAATCCCAAAATGGGCAGAAGATCTAAATAGACATTTCTCCAAAGACACACAGATGGCCAACAGTAACAGGAAAAGATGCTCAACATTGCTAAATATTAGAGAAATGTAAATCAAAACTACAATGAGGTATCACCTCAAAGCAGTCAGAATGGCAATCATCTAAAAGTCTACAAAAAATAAATGCTGGAAAGTGTGTGGAGAAAAAGGAACTCTCCTGCACTGTTGGTGGGAATGTAAATTGGTGAGGCCACTATAGAGAACAGTATGGAGGTTTCTTAAAAAAACTAAAAATAGAGTTACCATATGATCCAGCAATCCCAACCCTGGGCATATATCCAGAGAAAAAACTATAATTCAAAAAGATACATACACCTCAATGTTCATAGCAGTACTATTTACAATAGCCAAGACATGGGAGTAAACTAAATGTCCATTGACAGATGAACAGATAAATAAGATGTGGAATATATATACATATAATGGAATATTACTCAGCCATGAAAAAGAATGAAATGATACAATTTGCAGCAACTTGGATGAACTTAGAGATTATCATACTAAGTGAAGTAAGTCAGAGAAAGACAAATATATGAAATTGCTTAGATGTGGAATTTAAAAAAAGAAACAAATGAACTTATTTACAAAACAGAAATAGACTCACAGACATAGAAAACAAACTTATGGCTACCAAAGGGAACTGGAGGAGGGATAAATTAGGAGTTTGGGATCAAAACACACAAACTACTATTTTTATTGGAGTATAGTTGATTTACAATGTTGTAGTAGTTTCAGGTGTACAGCAAAGTGACTCAGTTATACATATACATATATTCATTCTTTTTAAGATATGTTTCTCATATAGGTTATCACAGAATATTGACTAGTTTCCTGAGCTATACAATAGGTCCTTGTAGGTTATCTATCTTATATATAGTAGTTTGTGTGTGTTCATCCCAAGCTCCTGATTTATTCCCACCCCCTCATGTTTCCTCTTTGGTAACCATAAGTTTGTTTTCCACATCTGTAAGTCTGTTTCTGTTTTATAAATAAGTTAATTTGCATTTTATAAATTAGATTTCACATATGAGTGATATCATATGATATTTGCCTCTCTCTGTCTGACTTAATTCACTTAGTATGATAATCTCTATGTCCATACATGTTGCTGAAAATGGCATTATATCATTGTTTTTATAGCTGAGTAATATTCCATTGTATATATGTACCATATCTTCTTTATCCATTCCTCTTTCAATTAACATTTAAGTTGCTTCCATGTCTTGGCTATTGTAAATACTGCTGCTATGAGCATTGGGGTGCATGTATCCATTCAGATTATGGTTTTGTCCAGATATATGCCCAGGAGTGAGATTGCTGGATCAAAGGGTAGTTCTATTTTTAGTTTTGTAAGGACTCTCCATACTGTTCTCCCTGGTGGTTATACCAATTTACATTCCCACCAACAGTTCAAGAGGGTTCCCTTTTCTCCACACCCTCTCCAGTATTTATTGTTTCTAGATTTTTTGATGATGGCTCTTCTGACTGGTGTGAGGTGATAACTCATTGCAGTTTTGATTTGCATTTCTCTGATAATTAGTGATGTTGAGCATCTTTTTATGAGCTTTTTGGCCATCTGTATGTCTTTCTTTGAGAAATGTCTATTTAGATCTTCTGCCCATATTTTGATTGGGTTGTTTGTTTTTTTGACATGAGAGCTGAATGAGCTATTTGTATATTTTTGGAGATTAATCCCTTGTCAGTTAATTTTTTTGCAAATATTTTCTCCCATGCTGTGGGGTATCTTTTCATTTTGTTGATGGTTTCCTTTGCTGTGCAGAAGGCTTTAAGTTTAATTAGGTTCCATTTGTTTATTTTTGTTTGTATTTTCATTATTCTAGCAGGTGGATCAAAAAAGATATTACTGCAATTTATGTCAAAGATTGTTCTGCCTATGTTTTCCTCTAAGAGATTTGTAGTATCTGGGCTTACATGTAGGTCTTTGATCCATTTTGAGTTTATTTTTGTATACAGTGTTAGAGAAAGTTTTTTCTTTTAAAAGAAAAAAATTTTCTAATTTTTTTCTTTTAAGTGTAACTGTCCAATTTTCCCAGCACCAACTATTGAAGAGACTGTATTTTCTCCATTGTATATTCTTGCCTCCCTTGTTGTAGATTAATTGACCATAGGGGTATGAGTTTATTTCTGGGCCTCCTATCCTATTCTATTGATCTACATTTCTGTTTTTTTGCCAGTACCATACTATTTTGATGAATGTAGCTTTGTGGTATAATCTGAACTCAGGGAGCCTGATTTCTCCAGCTCTGTTTTTCTTTTTCAAGGTTGCTTTGGCTATTCGAGGTCTTTTGTGTTTCTATATAAATTTGAAAATTCTTTGCTCTAGTTCTGTGAAAAATGCCATTGGTAATCTGATAGGAATTGTGTTGCATCTGTAGATTGCCTTGGGTAGTATAGTCATTTTGAGAATATTGATTGTTCCAATCCAAGAACATGGTATATCCTTCCATTTGTTTGTGTCATCTCTTATTTCTTGCATTAGCATCTTACATCAATAATTTTTAGAGTAGAGGTCTTTTGTATCCTTATTAGGTGTATTCCTAGTATTCTTTTTGATATGGTGGTAAATGGGATTGTTTCCTTAGTTTCTCTTTCTGATCTTTTGTTGCTACTGCATAGTAATGCAAGAAATTTCTGTGTATTAATTTTGTATCCTTCAACTTTACTGAATTCATTGATGAGTTCTAGTAGTTTTCTGGTAGCATCTTTAGGATTTTCTACTTAGAGTATCATGTCATCTGCAAACATTGACTATTTACTTCTTCTTTTCCAATTTGGATTCTTTTCATATCGTTTTCTTCTCTGATTGCCATGGCTAGAACTTCCAAAACTATGTTGAAGTGGCATGAGTGGACATCCTTGCCTTGTTCCTAATCTTAGAGGGAATGCTTTCAGCTTTTCACCACTGAGTATGCTGTTAGCTGTGGGTTTGTCACATATGGCCTTTATTATGTTGAGGTAAGTTCCCTCTACTCCCACTTTCTGGAAATCATTAATTTATAAATTGGTGTTGAATTTTGTCAAAAGATTTTTCTGCATTGATTGAGGTGACCATATGGTTTTTATTCTTCAGTTTGTTAATGTGATGTATCACAGTGATTGATTTGCAGATATTGAAGAATCCTTGCACCCCTGGGATAAATCCCACTTGATCATGGTGGATGTTCTTTTTAATGTATTGTTGGATTCTGTTTGCTAGTATTTTGATGAGAATTTTTGCATCTATGTTCAACAGTGATATTGGCCTATTATTTTCTTTTTTGTAGTTTCTTTGTCTGTATTTGGTGTCAGAGTGATGGTGGCCTCATAGAATGAGCTTGGGATTGTTCTTCCTCTATAATTTTTTAGAAGAGTTTCAGAAGGGTATGTGTTAACTCTTCTCTAAATGTTTGATAGAATTTGCCTGTGAAGCTGTCTCGTCCTGGACTTTGGTTCTTAGAAGATTTTTAATCACTGTTTCAATTTCATTACTTGTGCTTGGCCTGTTCATATTTTCTATTTCTTCCTGGTTCAGTCTTGGAAGATTATATCTTTCTAAGAATTTTTCCATTTCTTCTAGGTTGTCCATTTTTTTGGCATATATTTGTATGTAGTAGTCTCTTATGATCCTTTGTATTTCTGTGGTGTCTGTTGTAACTTCTCCTTTTTCTTTTCTAACTTTATTGATTTGAGTTCTCTGTCTTTATTTCTTGATGAGTCTGGCAAAGGTTTGTCAATTTTGTTTACCTTTGCAAAGAACCAGCTTTCAGTTTCATTGATCTTTGCTATTGTTTTCTTTGTCTCTATTTCATTTATTTCTGCTCTGATCTTTATTTCTTTCCTTCTGCTAACCTTTGGTTTTGTTTGTTCCTCTTTCTCTAGTTGCTTTAGGTGTATAGTTAGGTTATTTAGTTGAGATTTTTCTTGTTTCCTGAGGTAAGATCGTATTGCTATAAACTTCCCTCTTAGAACTGCTTTTGCTGCATCCCATAGGTTTTGGACCATCGTGATTTCATTGTTATTTGTCTCTAGGTATCTTTTGATTTTCTCTTCAATTTCTTCAGTAATCCATTGGCTGTTTAGTAACTTATTGTTTAGCCTCCATGTTTTTGTGTTTTTTCCATTTTTTTTTCTTGTAATTGATTTTTAATCCCATAGCATTTTGATCAGAAAAGATGCTGGATATGAGTTCAATTTTCATAAATTTACCAAGGCTTGGTTTGGGATCCAAGATGTGATCTATCCTGGAGAATGTTCCATGTACATTTAAGAAGAAAGTGTATTCACCTGCTTTTGGATGGAATATTCAGTAAATATTAATTAATTACAACTGGTCTAATGTGTCATTTAAGGCCTGTGTTTCCTTATTGATTTTCTTTCTAGATGATCTGTCCATTGATGTGAGTGGGGTGTTAAATCCCCCGCTACTATTGTGTTACTGTCGATTTCCCCTTTTATGGCTGTTAGCATTTACTTTATATATTGAGGTGTTCCTATGTTGGGTGTATATATATTTACAATTGTATCTTCTTCTTGGCTTGATCCCTTGATCATTATGTAGTGTCCTTCTCTGTCTCTTGTGACATATTTATTTTAAAGTCTATTTTGTCAAGTATGTGTATTGTAACTCCAGCTTTCTTTTGATTTCCATTTGCATGGAATAACTTTTCCCATCCCCTCACTTTCTGTTTCTATATGTCCATAGATCTGAAGTGGGTGTCTTGTAGACAGCATATATGTGTGTCTTGTTTTTGTATCTATTCAGCCAGTCTATATTTTTGGTTGGAGCATTTAATCCACTTACATAAAGTAATTATCAATATGAATGTTTGTATTGCCATTTTGTTCATTGTTTTGGATTTGTTTTTGAAGGTCTTTTTGCTTTCCATTCTCTTTTGTTCATTTCTCTTGTAATTTGATGTCTATCTTTAATGATGTGCTTGGATTGCTTTTTCTTTTTTGTGTTATGTAGCTATTATAGGTTTTTGTTTTGTTGTTCCCACAAGGTTTTGATATAGCAGTTTATATATAAACAAGATTGTTTTAACTTGCTCATCTTAATTTCAAATGCATTTCCACTCTCCTCTTCTCATGTGGATGGTTTCCTATCTTTATTTATGTTTGCCTTTACTGGTGAGCTTCCCCATTTGTAATTTTCTTGATTTTATTTGTGGTCTTTTCTTTTCCTCTTAGAGAATTTCCTTTAGGATTTGTTGTAATGCTGGTTTGATGGTGCTGGATTCTCTTAGTTTTGCTGATTTGTAAAGCTTTTGATTTCACTGTTGAATCTGAATGAGAGCCTTACTGGGTAGAGTATTCTTTCCCTTTCATCACTTTAAATATATCATGCCACTCCCTTCTGGCCTGCAGAGTTTCTGCTGAAAAATCAGCTGATAATCTTTTGGGGGTTCCCTTGTATGTTATCTGTTGCTTTTCCCTTGTTGCCTTTAATATTTTTGTCTTTGTCTTTAATTTTTGTCAGTTTGATTAACATGTGTCTCTGTGTGTTCCTTCTTGGGTTTATCTCGAAAGGGACTCTTTGAACTTCCTGAACTTTAGTGAGTGTTTCCTTTCTCATGTTAGGGAAATTTTTGGCTATAATCCCTTCAAATATTTTCTCAGACACTTTCTCTCTCTCTTCTCCTTCTGACACCCCTATAATTCAAATGTTGGTGCATTTAATGTTGTCCCAGAGGTCTCTGAGACTGTCCTCATTTCTTTTTTTTTTTCTTTCTTCTTTATTCTGTTGAAAGGCAGTGATTTCCACCATTGTGTCTTCCAGCTCACTTATTCGTTCTTCTGCCTCAGTTATAATGCTATTGATTTCTTCTAGTGTATTAACTGAAATGTTATTGTATTGTTCATCTCTGTTTTGTTCTTTAAATATTCTATCTCTTGTTAAACGTCTCTTGTAACTTCTCAGTCTGTGCCTCCATTCTTTTTATGAGGTCTTGGATCATCATTACTATCATTACTCTAAGTTCTTTTCCAGGTTGGTTGCCTATCTCCTCTTCATTTAGTTGTTCTTATGGGTTTTTATCTTGTCCCTTCGTCTAAAACATATTTCTCTACCACCTCATTTTGTCTAACTTTCTGTGTTTGTGGTCTCCTTTCTGCTAACTGGAGGATCATAGGTACTCTTGCTTCTGGTGTCTGTCTTCTTGTGGGTGAGATTGGTTCTGAGGCTTGTGCAGACTTCCTGGTCAAGGGACTGGTACCTGCCCACTGGTGGGTGGATCTGGGTCTTATCCCTCTGGTGGGCACTGTCGTGTCAAGGGACGTTCTTTTTTATTTTACGTATTTATTTTACATTTATTTTATTATTTATTTACTTATTTTGGCTGCACCGGGTCTTAGTTGCAGCATGCAGGATCTTTATTTATTTATTTATTGTTGGCTGCGTTGGGTCTTTGTTGCTGTGCTTGGGCTTTCTCTAGTTGCGGCGAGCAGGAGCTACTCTTCGTTGCAGTGCATTGTGGCGAGCGGGGGCTGTTCTTCATTGCAGTGCATGGACTTCTCATTGCGGTGGCCTCTTCTCTTGTTGCAGAGCACAGGCTCTAGGTGCTCGGGCTTTAGTAGTTGTGGCACGCAGGCTGTAGAGAGCAGGCTCAGTAGTTATGGCACATGGGCTTATTTACTCTGTGACATGTGGGATCTTCCCAGACCAGAGCACAAGGGACATTCTTATAGGTGACTATGAGCTCAGTATGGCTTCAGGCAGCCTGTCTGCTGATGGATGGGTCTGTGTTCCTATCTTGCTGGTTGTTTGGTCTGGTGCATTTCAGCACTGGAGCTTGTAGATTGTTGGGTAACACCATGTGTTGATGTCAAAATGATGACCTCTGGGGAAGCTCATGCTGATGAATATTCTCTGGGGCCTCTGTCACCAGTGTCCTTGCCTCCCAGTGAGTCACAGCTGACCCCTGCTTCCCCAGGAGACCCTCCAAGATTTGTAGGTAAGTCCAGCCCCAGCTCCTATGGAGTTACTGCTTTGTGCTGGGTCTCAGTGTATGTGACTACTTTTTGGTGCCCTCCAAGTTTGGAGGCTCTGTTTTGCCCAGTCCTGTGGAGACCGTGCACTCAAGTTTCTCTTGCCTTCAAAGCCAAATGCTTTGGGGATTCCTCCTCTCAGTGTCAGACCGTCAGGCTTGGGAGCCTGACATGGGGCTCAGGACTCTCACTCTTTTGGGAGAATCTCTGTGATGTGATTATTTTCCATTTTGTGGGTGGCCCACCCAGCAAGTTTGGGATTTTATTTTCATGAAAGTGCCCCTCCTGCCATCTCATCGTGGCTCCTTCTTTGTCTTTGAATGTAAAATATCTTTTTTGTTCCAGTCTTTTTTACTGATGGTTGTTCATCAGTTAGTTGTGATTTTGGTGTTTTCATGACAGGGGATGAGCTCATGAGAGGAGATGAGCTCCGCCTTTTTGTCTGGAATTGAAAGGCTGCTTTTAATTTGGATGTGTGCAGCCTCTTTCCTCAGCATGCACTGGCTGTTACCCCCTTGTTATGGGTTCTGCAAGTACAGCGACCCTTGCCCACTCCTGGGACAGTGGAGGTAGGCCCTGGCTCCCACTTGTGAACTTCCTAGTGGCAGGAGCTTTCTGTGCCCTCCTGGGACAATGAGAAGGGGACTGGCATCTGCTTGTGAGTCTGGTAGTGGTAGCCAGTGCCCACCCCTGGAGCCCAAGATGACAGCAGTGACTCATGCCACCCCCAGAGCTCCAGTAGGCAGTGTCCTTTTACCTGGCAGCACTTACAGAAAAAGAGGTTCTTATGGTGGTCCTGTCCCTCTCCTCATGCACCTCTTAATAATGGCATCTTGCCTCTCTGGCAGGCCCAGGCTTCTAATGAATACACCCTCAGTTGCTATGGCCCAGCCTCTTCTGGCTGTTTCCACATATCCAATTCCAGTCCTCTCCCTGGGTGTGACTTCCAAAGCTTGAGCTTCAGCAGGAAGCCCCCATCCACACCAACAGAGGAGTGTCTCAGTTTGTGGAGTGCTCAGTTTGATCTGCCTTATTTTGATAATTTTTTAAAAAAATAATTATTTTAATATTTCCAAACATTTCTGAATATTAATAAATCCAATGATTTATTGAATTTAAAACATTTTTGATTGTCCCACACTTTCCAAAGCAATCTGGAATAATGTAGGTTGTGCAATTTCACAAAACAATATTTGCTCTTATTTTCTGTAAAAACATAAATTTCCATTCTATTTTATTCTTTTTACTTTTTTCTATTTCACTTTTAACTTCTGGCTATGACCTACTATATTAATTTTCTTATCCAGTTGAGATTGCTACCTGTAGATCAAAAGTCAATATGATACACTAGTTATCAGCTGGGAAATAAGCCTTGAACTTAGAATTAAAATGCTGGGTTAAAACTCTGTTACTGTTAGTGTATAAGTCAGATTGAGTAGGTGTGGTTCATGGACAAGTAGCATCAACCTCACCCGTTTTCTTTGTGAATACAGACTTCCTACTCAGATCTATTGAATCAAGATCTATATTTTTACAAAGTTCTCAGGTAAGTCATATACACATAAAGGTTTGAGAAGCACTGAGCTAGGCAATACTGAAGTAACAAACAACTTCAAATTCTTAGTAGTTTAAAAGTGTTTATTTCTTGCTCATGCTACCTGGCCACCATATGTAAGCATGGAGGCTCTGCTCAGCACAGTCACTCAAGGATTCAGTCTTTAGAGTAGCCATGTTCTCAAACATTACCAGTTGTTTTTCAATCTCAGAAGGGAATTTCATCAGCCTATTACAGTACCAAATAAAAAATTACTGATATTATTCCTGCCTACTAAATACAAAATACTTTCTCTCACTTCTGCATTACTAATAAGTCTTGAACTTAGATTGTATTAAATTTTTTGTATTTTTTTTCTGGATTCCTTCTATTATAATGAAGTCCACATTGTCTTGTACATCTTTACAAACTTGATGTTAAGTTCATAAAAGTTGATTACATTGTGGGTTTTTATTTTTGTAGGTTAAATAACACATTTAGATTCAAAGACACTTTTCCTTTTCCAGATTAAGAAATGTATCAACTGCTTTAAAAGAGAGCTTAGTGCTAGGAAACCCCCACTAAAACAAGTCACCATCTGTGCGAGGTCAGAATGAGAAGACCTTCCCTGAGTTCAGTAAGGTTGATTGATGGGATGAGCTTGACCCATAAACTTACCACCTTTGATAGCAATTATATCTACAGAAAATTGATGAAAATTTGAAAGTATCGGTAGGTCCTGGCTGCAGTACTGTTCCTCCTGGAGAGTAAAACAAAAACTACTTTTCAAATTTCCCAAATGTGAAAGTCTTATAGCTACTTTTTAATTTTAGTTAGATGTTTTTAAGAGCAAATATTTTGCAAATTAGAGGTGGCTCACCATATTTAGTTATTGGCAGCCAATAGTCTGCTGTCTTTTAGACACCAAACCTAGATTCTTTTTCTCCTATTTTTCTTATGAATAGTCTATACATGAAAACAGCTCTGTTGACCCTTTCCTGTTTGCCCATTTCTGTTTCCCTCTAACCTTAAGAGAACCTAATTATAGTAATGATATTTCTAGGCAATTTAATTGAACTCCTGACTTATGTTTTCCTGAATTCCCACCATGCCTTATCTAACCTGATGATTCTTTTCTTAGATAAAATGAAGTAAGAATGAATAATCAAGCAGTTAAAAAAATAACTATCTCTCTACCCCCATCGATTCCCCCCTAAGCAATCTTGCAGGCAGATCACTTGGGTAAGATAACATCTGAAGAGTCAGCCAGTCTGCACTCAATGGAGAGCAGCCAGTGGCTGAAACTTAGTTCAATAACATACATACTACAACTTTATTTTCTAATAGCTATGAAGACCAATATGGTACATAGATCACAAGAATATTGATAATAGGTCACAAGGTGTCTTTCCATATTATTTTTGTGTGTGTGTCTTTCCATATTAACTCAATCAATCCTCACTACAAGTCCATGATTATCCTCATTTAATGGTTAAGGCAACTGAAGCACAAAAAGATTAAGTAATTTTTAAACTTTGAAGTGATAGAGGATTTACGGAGACAAACTTATCAATTGGCCTTTATAATTATATTTAGAAAATAAGAAGCAGTACTTTGGACAGATTAAATGTTGCTAATACTGAATTCACATGTAGCTCTCTTTGTGCCAAGAATGTATTTCTGAAAAATGCTCAAGTTGAATTATGTGCTCAATAATTGAGATTATGACAAAAGAAAAAAAAAAGTTTGGAAAGATTTCAGTTTGCTGCAAATTAATGCTTTCAATAAGAGATCACAAAATTCCTGAATGAAGCTCTTTAGTTTAAAAATGCATCTTCTACTACATATTTTGTTTCATGGCATGCAAAACTTGAGTTTTACATGAGTTTTATTAATATTGCAAATATATCTACCTCCTTACCATCACATTTAGGAAGCTAGGTTACCTGAAAGAAGCAAGAAGCTGTACTGTTATTTTCCTTCCCTCTATTCAAAAATCTCCTATTTAGGAGTTCAAAAATTGAAAACTACTGGTCTACCCAAGAGTCAGTATTCTAGTTCTCAGTCCTTCATCAGGGCTGGTCTTATTATCTTGTTCTAAAAGAACAAATAGATATGTGTCTACTTCTTTGGTCAACTTTATTTCACTCTTACTAGAAACTAGATACATGAAAAAGATACAGAACCAATTCTTAGCTGAATTTAGTAACAATGTGTTAATTCTGAACAAAACAAACAAATAAACAAAAACATACATTTGTAATATTTTAGAAAGTAGTTAACAAGTTAAAACAATTGTGAACATTCATTGAAGAAATATGATCACTGAATATTGTTTGTAATTTGGTTTTGTTGGGGTAAGAGGTTGGTTTCAAGCAGTAGTCCCAAATTTGTCTACAACTTAGAATAACCTGGGACATTAAAAAAATGAGACTCCCAAGTTGCACCCTATACCAATTAAGTTAGAATCTCTAGGGATGAAATTTAGGCATCAAAACATTTTTTAAGCTCTCCAGGTGATTTCAATATTGAGCCAAATTTGAGATCTATTGGCTCAATTACAGTTTATTCTTAAACTTACAAATGATGGCTAACATTACTTTAAAAATCCCACCAACAACTGTATTATATCAGTTACTCTCAACTCTCTTTCTATGTTATACGAGTCTGTTTGATAAATGAGATTATAAAGATTATTTGTATAGAGCATAAGCAAAATGATTTGTTCCTATAGTAGAAAGGTTAGTTAAACTAGTTTGAGGCTCTACAACAATGATGATAGAGAGTACAATTATCCTTTTTTTTGGTAATTATTTACTGCTTATAACAGAGATTCTTTCCTTAGCCAAACTTCAGGTTCCTGTGAAATCACTTCTCAAATAGGTCATGACTTTTGAGCTTCTGTTTTCATCTTGGCATTGTTCAATTTTAGCAAGAATCTGACTAAGTCAATTTAGTTGAATCTTCCAGCCTCCATTGCTAATCACCCTTGGCATCTGATTGGGTTCCCATCCTCCACAACCCCTCATGTAGTTTATGAAGAAATTATTTTCAACAAGAATACACTTGTATTTGGAGTTGATCCCAATCTCTTCTACTGAAAAACCCCATTGTAGTGTTTCCTACCTTGTTGAAATGGTCTTAAATAGAGTATGCGTTTCTATTCTTTAATGTGTCAGGAATAACTTCTCTTTAGCATTTATTGTAACTACATGTAAAACAGCAGTAATAAAATCAGATCTTACTATGTGACTTATTCCTTTCTACCAGGCCATATTATTTCTTTATAAAAATGTATTTATTTATTTATTTTACAAAACGTGAAACTCTGTTCAACTACTTCAGAAACATTGAACTTATGCAAGATTTAGTAATCATAACTCAACGGGTGGGACTGATTCATAAGCATTTTTTAAAAATCATCTATGTGATTTTTATGTTCACTAAACTTTCTGACCCAACAACTCCCTGTATCTCTTGTACTCTATTATGTACTCTCCAAAGCCAGTTTCTGTGTCTTTCAGTCCATTTGCATGTCCAGATTGCTTTGGTCAGGCACCTGTTCACAGGAGGTATGCAATCAATATTTTTTCCAAGTGACTAATCCTTGCCAGTGTTTGTGATTGCTGTATTTCATCTTGGCTTAAATCCAATAGTAGGTATATTTTCTTCTAGCTGAAGCTTCAGCAAAACAGATGGCATGTGTCTACACATTGATGTCTCTAGGAGTGGCAGACTGACACATTTTGGTTGTAGGAAAAATTGTTTAGAAGCCTCTGAATTGACCCCTTTGTATACCAAATTGACATTTTGTGCAGCTAGTTTTATCTTTGCTTAAACTAGTATTCATCAAACTATCAAAGATTGTGTTAGAGTTAGAACAGCTATTCTTGAAGCACCACCAAAAACAAGAATTTGCATTTAAATCTTTAAATCAGTCCACATCTTGTTGGCTATCACAGAATTTTGATGGTAAAGAACTTGATTATGTATTTTAAGTCTTATTTACCAGAAGAAACACTATAAAGCTATTTGAGCATGTTACATTTTTTGTCATTCACTGTTCTGTTTATTACACTTTCTACCATTCATCCCTGCCTTTTGCACTCTTACTCTACAAAAATGCAGTTTTCTAAGAACCCTTGTTTAGATGAAGAATCAGAATTGGGTAAGTGCTTTGTGAAATATTGAAGGACTCTGCTCCAATCTAAGGCTGATTTACCAGAATCACAGGAAAAAATAATAACAAACAAGAAAATTCTGAGAAAACATGTAGAGTACCTTTAAACAGCTTAAAATGGACTTTATTACAACAGGGGCAATTAAATTATTACATGAGAGAAGTTAGAACTTGGGCTTTTTGAAGTGAGGACATTCTTAAATCTCACTGCTGAGTAATGTGTATGGTTTTAGCAGAGATTTAGAAAGGTTTTAGGTTTCTTTTTTTCAGGTAAGCCTAGGAAAGACTAGCTTTCAGTTGAAAAGTATTAATTACAGCTAAAACCTCCAGAGAATTCTACTACAAAGCTACAGACAAAAAGGTTAAAACAAATTCCACAGATTTACAAAATCCTTTATTTAGATTACACACACTCAGAAGTAGTTTAGCATAAGTCAAGCTCTGGAGTTAACTCCACCTAAAAACTATAAGCAGTTAGTGTGCCTTTCCTTGATTTTACATGATTACTATGGGCTTATCATTTTTTAAATATTTGTTTGTTCTGCATATCTTTAAAATTATTTGTCATCAAAAACTCTTAGTTGATGATGCTGCAACATTAGGTTATTAATGGAAGAATGGGGATTAAAACTCCCAAACCCATTCCCAAATTTGTACAACTCAAAGCTTTGGTAATGTTCCAGAACTTTCTTAATCATAGCTATTTGTATGAAGAGTGGAGCAGAGTAACCTCCCACACATTTCGCTCTGCCTTTCCTGCCAATGTAAAGCTGCTTCCTTCACATGGTCTCTGTAGAGCTTGAAATTTTTAGCCTGGACCATTATTAATCAGCCACAATTTAGCATGGATTAGTTTATCAAGTGCAGATAGTATGAGCATGGAGAGAAATACTAAATGAGATAGGAAAATGATGTAAAGTAAAGACAGGTGATCAGGATGGGTTGAGACAGGGCACACACATTCATAGTAGGGAAAGTTAACACCCCACTTTCACCAATGGACAGATCATAGAAAATGAAAATAAGAAAACACAAGCTTTAAATGACACATTAAAGAAGATGGACTTAATTGTATTTATAGGACATTCCATCCAAAAAAAACACAATACACTTTTGTTGCATGTGCTCATGGAATATTCTCCAGGATAGGTCACATCTTTGGTCACAAAAAAAGCCTTGGTAAATTTAAGAAAATTGAAATTGTATCAAGTATCTTTACTGACCACAACGCTATGACACTAGATATCAATTACAGAAAAAAAAAAAAAACAGTAAAAATTACAAACACATGGAGGCTAAACAATGCACTACTAAATAACCAAGAGATCACTGAACAAGTAAAAGAAGAAATCAAAAAATACCTAGAAAGAAATGACGATGAAAACACGATGAACCAAAACCTATGGGATGCAGCAAAAGCAGTTCTAAAAGGGAAGTTTATAGCAATACAATCCTACCTGAAGAAACAAGAAAAATCTCAAATAAACAACATAACCTTACACTAAAGCAATTAGAGAAAGAAGAACAAAAAACCCCTAAAGTTAACAGAAGGAAAGAAATCATAAAGATCAGATCAGAAATAAATAAAAATGAAATGAAGAAAACAGTAGCAAAGATCAATAAAACTAAAAGCTCGTTCTTTAAGAAGATAAACAAAATTAATAAAACTTTAGTCAGATTCATCAAGTAAAAAAGGGAGAAAACTCAAATCAACAGAATTAGAAATCAAAAAGGAGATGTAACAACTGACACTGAAGAAATACAAAGGATCATAAGAGATTACTACAAACAACTATATGCCAGTAAAATGGACAACCTGGGAGAAATGGACAAATTCTTAGAATAGCACAACCTCCCAAGACTGAACCAGGAAGAAATAGAAAATATAAACAGACCAATCACAAGCACTGAAATTGACACTGTGATTAAAAATCTTCCAACAAACAAAAGCCCAGGACCAGATGGATTCACAGGTGAATTCTATCAAACATTTAGAGAAGAGCTAACACCTATCCTTTGGAAACTCTTCCAAAATATAGCAGAGGGAGGAACACTCCAAAACTCATTCTACAGGGTCACCATCACCCTGATACTGAATCAGAAAAATGTGTCACAAAAAAGAAAACTATAGACCAATATCACTGATGAACATAGATGCAAAAATCCTCAGCAAAATACTAGCAAAAAGAGTCCAACAGCACAATAAAATGATCATAAACCATGATCAAGTGGGGTTTAATCCCAGGAATCCAAGTATTCTTCAACATACACAAAACAATCAATGTGATAAAACATATTAACAAATTGAAGGAAAAAAACATATGATCATCTCAATAGATGCAGAAAAAGCTTTCAACAAAATTCAACACCCATTTATGATAAAAAAAAAAAAAAAAAACTCTCCAGAACATAGGCATAGAGGGAACCATCCTCAACATAATAGAGGCCATATATGACAAACTGACAGTCAACAGCGTTGGCTGTTGAGGCTGGTGATACAATGAGGTATCACCTCACACCAGTCAGAAATGGCCATCATCAAAATTCTACAAAGAATAAATGCTGGAAAGAGTGTGGAGAAAAGGGAACCCTCTTGCACTGTTGGTGGGAAAGTAAATTGATACAGCCCCTATGCAGAACAGTATGGAGGTTCCTTAAAAAACTAAAAATAGAACTACCATATGACCCAGCAATCCCACTACTGGGCATATACCCTGAGAAAACCATAATTCAAAAAGAGTCATGCACCACAACATTCATTGCAGCACTATTTACAATAGACAGGACGTGGAACAACCTAAGTGTCCATCGATAGATCAATGGACAAAAAAGATGTGGCACATATATACAATGGAATATTACTCAGCCATAGAAAGAAACAAAATTGAGTTATTTTTGGATGCATGTAGCATCTGTCATACAGAGTGAAGTAAGTCAGATTGAGAAAAACAAATACTGTATGCTAATACGTATATATGGAATCTAAAAAAAAAAAAGGTTCTGAAGAACCTAGGGGCCACAGTGGAATAAAGATGCAGAGGTAGAGAATCAACTTGAGGACACGGGGAAGGGGAAGGTAAACTACAACGAAGTGAGAAAGTAGCATCGACATATATACACTACCTAATGTAAAATAGATAGCTAGTGGGAAGCAGCTGCATTGCACAGGGAAATCAGCTCAGTGCTTTGTGACCACCTAGAGTGTTGGGATAGGGAAGGTGGGAGGGAGACGCACGAGGGAGGCTATATATTTATACATATAGCTGATTCACTTTCTTATACAGCACAAACTAACACAACATTGTAAAGCAATTATACTCTAATAAAGATGTTAAAAAAAGTGCTAGTTTTTTATATAGAGCAAAGTGATATATATATATATATATATATATATATATATTCTTTTTCATTATGATTTATTACAGGATTTTGAACATAGCTCCCTGTGCTATAAAGTAGAACTTTGTTGTTTATATATTTTATATATAGTAGTTTGTATCTGCTAATCCCAAATTCCTAATTTATCCCTCTCCCACTCCCTTTCCCTTTTGGTAACCATAAATTTGTTATCTATGTCTGTGAGACGATTTCTGTTTTGTAAATAAGTTTATTTTTATCATATTTTAGATTCCACCTGTAAGTGATATCATAAGGTATTTGTCTCTCTCTTTCTGACTTCATATGATAATCTCTAGGTCCATCTATGTTTCTGCAAATGACACTATTTAATTCTTTTTCATGGCTAACATTCCATTATATATATATATATATATATATATATATATAAAATACACACACACACACACACACACACACACACACACACCACATCTTCTTTATCCATTCATCTGTCACTGGACATGTAGGTTTCTTCCATGTCTTGGCTATTGTAAATAATGCGGTTCATGTTTCTTTCTGAATTAGAGTTTTGTCTGGATATATGCCCAGGAGTGGGATTTCTGGATCATATGGCAACTCTATTTTTAGATTTCTAGGAACTTCAATACTGTTTTCCATAGTGGTGGCACCAATTTGTAGGAGGGTTCCTTTTTCTCCCCACCCTCTCCAGCATTTATTATTTGTAGGCATTTTAATGATGGCCATTCTGACCAGTGTGAGGTGACACCTCATGGTAGTTTTGGTTTGCATTTCTCTAAAAATTAGTCATGCTGAGCATCTTTTCATGTCTCTGTTAGCCATATGGATATCTTCTTAGGAGAAATGTCAATTTATGTCTTCTCCCCATTTTTCGATTAGGCTTTTTTTTGTTGTTGTTGTTATTGAGTTGTATGTGCTGTTTTTATATTTTGGAAATTAATCCCTTGTTGCATTGTTAGCAAATTTTTTCTCCCATTTTGTAGGTTATGTTTTTTTTTTTTTTTTATGGTTTCTTTTGCTGTACAAAACTTGTAAGTTTTATTAGGTCCCATTTGTTTATTTTTGCTTTTATTTCTATTGCCTTGGGAGACTGACCTAAAATAACATTGTTATGATTTATGTCAGAGAATGTTTTGCTTATGTTCTCTTCTAGGTGTTTTATGTTGTCATGTCTTATATTTAAGTCTGAAGCCATTTTGAGTTTATTTTTGTGTAGAGTGTAAGGGAGTGTTCTAACTTCATTGATTTACATGCAGCAGTCCAGCTTTCCCAACACCACTTTCTGAAAAGACTGTCTTGCTCCATTGTATATTCTTGCCTCCTTTATTAAAGATTAATTGACTGTAAGTGTGTAGCTTTATTTCTGGGCTCTCTACTCTATTCCTTTGATCCATATGTCTGTTTTTGTGTGAATATCACACTGTTTTGATTACTGTATTTTTGTAGTATTGTCTGAAGTCTGGGAGGATTATGTCCCCCACTTTGTTCTTTTTCCTCATGATTTCTTTGACAATTCTGGATCTTTTATGTTCCATATAAATTTTAGGATTATTTGTTCTAGTTCTTTGAAAACTCATGGGTAATTTGATCAGATTGCTTTGAGTAGTATGGCAATTTTAACAATATTAATTCTTCCAATCCAACATCATAGGATAATTTTCCATTTCTTTGTTTCATCTTCAGTTTCCTTCATTAATGTTTTATAGTTCTCAGCATATGTCTTTCATCTCCACTGTCAGGTTTATTCTAAGTATTTTGTTGATGCGATTTTAAAAGGTATTTTTTTTTTTTTACATTCTCTTTCTTATATTTCATTGTTACTGTAAAAAATGCAACAGATTTCCATATTTTAATCTTGTATCCTACTACCCTGCTGAATTAATTTATCAGTTCTAGCACCTTTTGTGTGGAGTCTTCAGGATTTTCTATATAGTATCATATTGTCTGCGTGTAATGAAAATTTTACCCCTCCCTTCAAATATGGAATTTTTTTTTCTTTTTCTTGTCTGATTGCTGTGGTTAGCACATCCAATAGTATACTGAATATAAGTGATGACAGTGGGCATCCTTACATTTTTCCAGATTTTAGTAGGAAGGCTTTCAGCTTTACACCATTGAGTATTATGGTGGCTGTGGGTTTGTCATAAATAGATTTTTTTATGTTGCAATATGTTCCTTCTATACCCACTTTGGTAAGAATTTTTATCATGTATGGATATTGAATTTTATCAAATGCTTGTTGTGCATCTATTGAGATGATCATGTGGTTTTTCTCTTTTGTTTTGATGGTGTGATGTATCACATTGATTGATTTGTGGACGTTGAAACATCCTTGTGATTCTGGGATGAATTCAACCTGGTTGTGGTGTATGATCTTTTTTATATGTTGTTGGATTTGGTTTGCTAACATTTTGCTGAGAACGTTTGCATTCATATTCATCAAAGATATTGGCCTGTAATTTTTTTTTTGGTAGTGTCTTTGTCTGGTTTTTGTATCAATTTGATGATGGCTTCATACAATGACTTTGAGAGTGTTCCTTCCTCTTCAATCTTTTGGAAGAGTTTGAGAGGTATCAGTATAAGGTCTTTTTTGTATGTTTGGTAGAATTCCCCAGTGAAGGCTTCTGGTCCTATAAATATTTTGCAGGAATTTTTTTGTTCTTTTTTTGTTTGTTTGTTTTTTGCTTATTTGTTTTACATTTCTATTCCACTTCTAGTAATTGGTCTGTTTAAATTATCTATTTCTCCTTGATTGAGTTTTGGTGGGCTATATGTTTCTAGAAAGTTGTCCATTTCTTCTAGAAATGGATAAAGAAAATGTGGTATACACACACACACACACACACACACACACACACACACACTATGTAATATTACTCAGCCATAAAAAGGTACAAAATAATTCCATTTGCAGCAACATAGACGGACTTACAGATTGTCATACTGAGTGAAGCAAGTCAGACAGAAAAAAACAAATATATGATATCACTTACATGTGGAATCTAAAAAAAGGTCCCAAACGAAATTTTTACAAAGCAGAAACAGAGTCACAGATATAGAAAACAAACTTATGATTACCAGGGGGGAAAGGAAAGGGGGAGGGATAAATTGTGAGATTGCGATTGAGATATACACACTATTATACATAAAATAGATAACTAATAAGGACCTACTCTATAGCACAGGAAAATGGTCTATATGGGAAAAGACTCTTAAAAAAGAGTGGATATATGTATATGTATATGTGTAACCAATTCACTTTGCTGTACACCTAAAACTAACACAACATTGTAAGTCAACTATACTCCAATAAAAATTTAATAAATAAATAAATAAGTAAATATCCTCTTGATTTTCTTGTTGACCCATTGGTTTTTTACTAGCATGTTAGTTAGTCTCCATGTAATTGCTTTTTGCCTGTTCTTTTTTTTTTTTTTTTTTGGTTGTCTGTTTGTTTTCTTTTTCCTTCTCATTTATCTTTCTGTGTTGATTTCTAGTTTTATACTGTTGTGGTTAGAAAAGATGTTTCAAATAATTTCTATCCTCTTAAATTTGTTGAGGTTTCTTTTGTGTCCCAGTTTATGGTCTATACCAGAGAATGTTTCCTGTACACTTGAAAAGAATGTTTATCCTGGGGTTTTGGGTTTTGTTTTGCTTTTTTGGATGTAATGTTCTGAAAATATCAATTAACTCTTACTGTTCTATTGTGTCATTTAGGATCTCTGTTGCCTTACTGATTTTCTGTCTGGAAGATCTGTCCATTGATGTCAGTGAGGTGTTAAAGTCTCTTACTACTTTATTTCCATCAATTTCTCCCTTTATGTCTGTCAGTATTTGTTTTATATATTAAGGCACTCCTATATTGGACACATATATGTTAATGAGTGGAATATCCTTGTCTTGTGTTGATTCTTTTATCACCATATAGTGTCAGCCTTTATCTTTCTTAAGGGCCTTTGTTTTAAAGTCTATTTTGTCTGATATGAGTATTATTACCCCCACTTTCTTGTCATTTCCATTTGCATGAAATGTGTTTTTCCATGCCCTCACTTTCAGTCTATGCCTGTCCTTTGACTTAAAGTGGGTCTCTTGTAGGCAGCATACTGTAAATTCTTGTTTTCTTATCAAATCTACCACTCTATGTCTTTTGATTGGACCATATAGTCCCCTGACATTTAAGGTAATTATTGATAGATAATGTATTTATTGCCATTTTTAACCTTGTTTTCCAGTTGATTTTGTAATTCTTTTTGTTCCTTTCTTTTTCTTTTCCTTTTGTGGTTTGATGGTTTTCTTTTGTATTGTGCGTGTGTTCTTTTCTTTTTTTGTGTGAATCTATATTTTTGATTTGTGGGTACCCTGTTTTTCAAGTATTTCAACCATTACTATATCTATTTGCTTTAGACTGGTAGTCATATAGGCCAAAACACATTCTAAAAAAAAAAGAACCTATATTTTCTTACACCTCTCCCCCACATTTTATGATTTGAGGTCCTCTTTTTAATCTGCATGTTAATATTTTGCTGTTCATTGTAGCTATCATTGCTTCCAAAATATTTTTTTTTTCCATTTACTGGCTTAGTTAAGTGATTTAATTTCCAATTGTGATTTTTCTGTTTCCTATAAATTCTTGCTTCTTTTCTATTTAGAGAATACCTTTCAATATGTCTTTTAGGATATGTTTAGTATTGCTATATTCCTTAGTTTTTGCTTGTCTGATAAATTCTTTATCTCTCTTACTGTTCTAAATGATAATCTTGCTGTGTAGAGTTTTCTAGGTTGCAGGTTTTTCCTTTTCAGGACTTTGTGTATATATTGCCACTTCCTTCTGGCCTGCAACGTTTTTGTACAGAGATATGCTGATAGCCTTATGTGGGTGCCCTTGTCACTAACTATTTGTTTTTCTCTTGCTGCCTTTAGAATACTCTCTTTATCTTTAACTTCTGCCATTTTAATTATAAAATGTCTTGGTGTAGGTCTGTTTGGGTTCATCTTGTTTGGGACCCTCTCTGTTTCCTGTACCTGGATATCTGTTTCATTCTTTAGATTTGGGAAGTTTTCAGCCATAATTTCTTCAAATACATTTTAAATCTCCTTTTCTCTTTCTTCTCCTGGGATCCCTATTATGTATGGATTGTCATGCTTTATATTGTCCCATAGGTCTTGTATATGGCTGCCATTTTTAAAATTTGTTTTTCTGTCTGATGTTCTGATTGGGTGATTTCCATCATTCTCTCTTCCAGATCAGTTATTCTGCATTATTCAGTTTTCTATTTATTTCCTTTAGCTCAACTTTCATCTTGGGAAGTGAGTTTTCTAATTTAATTGGCCTTCTTTATAGTTTCTAATTCCTTTTTATAGTAATCTGCATTTCTATCAATAACATTTCTTAATTTCTTCAGTATTTGTATTACCTTCTTTTTAAACTTAGGGTCTGCTAGACTGGAAGGATCTCTTTCATTGTTTGTTCTTTTAGGGGAATTCTCTTTATCTTAGTTGGAAGTGGTTCTTCTGCTTATTCATTTACTTACATTTCTCTGACTCTATGAGTTTAGGAGAAACAGTTATGTACTGCAGTCTTGACACTTTTTATGTGGGAGTGACCCTGTGTAGCCTGTATGAGACAAATACTTTTGGTTTGAGGGCTTTTTTTAGTATGGATGCCTGCCACATCTTTTCTCAGTGAGTGCTGTCTATTTCCCCCTTGATAGGGGGTGTGATTTTTGTTGTGGTGACCAGGGCCTGCCCTGAATATTGAGTGAGGTATCCTCTTTGCTCTGTGGTTGTCACAACTCTGTCTGGGGCTGGTTCTGTTTCCCAGTTGTTGGAATAGAAGCCCTGAGATCCATTTCTGAGCTTCAGTGTTAGGTAGGTGGGACTGTAGTGCTTCTGCTGGGAGAAGAGCCACTGAGCTTTTCTCTGCAGGAGCTGTCTACCTGGAGGTGCACTCTGTGGTATCTCCCACCACTCATTGTGTGGGCTTATATAGTGTACTGTTGTTGGCACTGACCTCAGCCCTGCCTCAACCATGGGGATGCAAGCGATCAACTTGGGTGTCCTTCAGGTGCTCACAAATCCACCAGCACAGATTCGCTGGCACAGATCTGCTGAAGTCAGGCACATGGACCACCATAGTTTCATACCTGGATCCACTGTGGGAGCTACAGAATCTGCCCAGACCCTTGCCCACCTCCACATGCACATGCTGGCAAAGGCTGCAGCCACTAATGCCAGACACTCCTCAGCCATGGGAACATCAGTAGTTTGCTCAGTTATCCCATAGGCACTGAGCTTTCAAATCTGCTTCAGCATGTAAATCCACAGGTGGTACAGCCATTGGGAGATGACTCAGATTTCAGACCTGCTTCTGAAATTGCACTGCCCCTGGGGATCACCTCAGATTTCGACCTCAACCCCACACGTGGGCAACCTGCTGGTGCTTGCTTGTTCCCACAGCTCATAGAGGTGGAGCTGTGCCCAATGTAAGCATGCCTAGAATGAGTGTGCTATGGCAGTCCTACCCTTCCCTTGGTATTTGTTAACGATGGGGCTCCTTTGGCAGACCTATGCTCTGTCCTATGTACACCACCAGTTGCAGCGTGGACCATACTCCAGCCCCTCAGTCTGTCTCTGTGCATTCAACCCCAGTCCTCTCCCTGGTTCTCTTCACTGAAGCCTAAGTTCAGCACCCAGCCCCCACACACATTAGCAGACATATGTCTCAGGCTGGGAAGTGCAGAGGAGTGGCCAGGACCCTATCTGCTGGTCTCTCTCTGTTCTGCCTGCTGCAATTCAGCTGATGCACTCTCTTTTGAGCCTCTAAAATTTCCTTTCTGTCCCGACTGATCTCTCAGCCAGTGAAGGGGGTTCCCAGGGTGAGAGAAATTTTCCTCTTTCACAGCTACCTCCCAGGGGCACACTGTTCTGTTTCTCTGGGTTTTTTTTTTTTTTTTTCTTTTGTCCTACCTGGTTACATGATAATCTTTCTTGAAATTTTGGTTGCATGAGCTCTTCTGTCAGCATCCAGTAGGTATTCAATGAGAATTATTCAACATGAAGATGCATTTTTGATGTATTGGTTAGAGGAGGTGTTCTCCACATCATTCTATTTTGCCATGTTGATCTTCTCTCCTGTTGTTTTGTTGAAGTAGACTCTATTTCGTTTAGTTATCCTCTAATTTTTATTATTTCTTTTCTTCTACTAATGTTGGGTTTTGTTTGTCTTCTTCTTCTAGTTCCTTTAGGTTTTATGGTTAGATTTTTTATTTGAGATTTTTCTTGTTTCCTGAGGTAGTATTGAATCACTATAAACTTCCCTCTTAGAACTGTTTTTGTTGCATTCCATATATTTTGGATATTTGTGTTTTGATTTTCATTAGTCTCCAGAAATTTTTTCATTAGCTCTTTGAATTTTTTGGTAACTCATTGGTTGTTTAGTAGCATATTGCTTATCTTCCACATGTTTGTGTTTTTGTGCTGATTTTTTTTCATAGTAGTTAATTTCTGGCTCATACCTTTGTGGTCAGAAAAGATGTTTGATATGATCTCAGTCTTCTTAAATTTATTGATTTCTGTTTTGTGACCTAGCATGTGATCTATCCTAGAGAATGTTCCATGTGCATTTGGAAAGAATGGTATTCTGCAGTATTTGTATGGAATGTTCTAAATAATATCTATTAAGTTCATCAGATCAATCTGTCTGTCCTTTAAGACCAGTGTTTGTGTTTCCTTATTGATTTACTGTTTGAATTATCTTCCCATTAATGTAAGTGGGGTGTTAAAGTCCCCTACTATTATTGTGTTATTGTCAATGATTTCCTTTATTTCTGTGAATATTTATTTTATGTATTTATGGGTTCCTATGTTAGGAGTATTTATATTGACAATATTAGCTCTTTTTTGGATTGATCTCTTTATCATTATGTAACATCTTTGTCTCTGTTTACAGTTCTTGTTTTAAAGCTTATTTTGTATGATATGAGTATTGCTACCCAAGCTTTATATTCATTTCTGTTTGCATAGAATACCTTTTTCCTTCCCCTTACTTTTAGTATTTGTGTGTCTAGAACCAAAATGAGTCTTGAGCAGGTTGCAAATTGATGGGTCTTGTATTTTTTGTTTGTTTTTTGTTTGTTTGTTTGTTTTCCATTCAGCCCCTCTATGTCTTTGATTGGAGCATTTTGTCAATTTACATTTAAAGTAATTTTGGTTACTTATGTACTTATTGCCATTTTGTTAATTGTTTTCTAGTTGTTTTATATTTCTTTTTGGTGCCTGTCTTCTGCTTCTTTCTTCTCTTGTTATTTGATGACTATCTTTAATGTTCCATTTAGATTTCTTTCTTTTTTTATAGTTTGTATCTATTACAAATTTTTGATTTGTTGTTACCCTGAAGTTCATATATAACAACCTACATACATAAGTGATTATTTTAAGTTGATGATCTGTTAAGTTTGACTACCTTCTAACAACCCTGCATTTTACTCTTCCCCTGAATCTTTTCTGGTTTTGACAACATATTTTACAACTTTCTGTTATGTATATCCCTTAACTAGTTATTGTGGATATAGATAATTTTGCCACTTTTGTTTTTTAAAGTTCCTACTAGCTGTGTATGTTTTCCTTTATCAATTAGATTTTTTCTTTCATAATTTTCATATTTCTAATTATTGTCCTTTTTTCTTTTTAGATAAATTTCTTTAACATTTCTTGTAAAGCTGGTTTAGTGATGCTAAATTCTTGTATCTTTTGCTTGTCTATAAAGCTATCGCTTCTTCAATCTGAAAGATAACTTTGTGGAGTAGAGGATTCCTGGTTGTAGAATTTTTTTTCCTTTTATCATTTTGATTATATTATTCTGCTCCCTTCTGGCCTGAAAAGCTTTAGCTGAAAAGTCAGCTGACTATCTTATACTATTTCCCTTGTTTGTAACTAGTTGCTTTTCCATTGCTTTTTAAGATTTTTCTCTTTATCTTTAATTTGTTTTCCGTCATTTTAAGTATAGTGTCTCTTGGTGTGGATCTCTTTGGCTTCATCTAGTTTGGGACTCTGTGCTTCCTGGAACTGGATGTCTGTTTACTTCCTCAGGTTAAGGGAATTTTCAGCTATTATTTCTTCAAATAATTTCTGTACCTCTTTCCCCTCTCTGTTTCTGAGACCTCTGTAATTCAAATATTAGTGATCTTAATGTTGACAGAGGTCTCAAGACATTCTCAATATTTTAAATTATTTTTCTGTTCTGCTTGTATGATCTCCACTACTCTGTCTTTCAGTTCACTGATACATTTCTCTATATCTTTTTACTTATTGTTGAAGCCCCTTAGTGTATTTTTTAAATTTTCAGTTACTGTATACTTCAGCTCTGTTTGGTCCTTCTTTGTATTTTCTAGCTCTTTATTAATCTTCTCAGTGTGTTCATCCATTCTTCTTCCAAGTTCATTGATCATCTTATGATCATTACCTTGAATTGTTGATTGGTTAGATTGCTTATCTCCATTTCACTTAGTTCTTCTGGGTTTTATCTTGTTACAACATTTGGAATAGATTCATCTATCTCCTCATTTTGCCTAAATCCCAATTTACATATTGGGTGTATTGGTTATGTTTCCCATCTTGAGAGGTGGCCATATGTAAGAGATGTTCTATGGGGACCAGCAACACACTCTTCTCTGGTGACCAGAGCATTATCCCCAAGTGATGCCTCATATGTGGGTTGCATTGGGCCTTCTGTTGTGGTGTGGTTGACTACTGTGGGTGTACTTGTACCCCTGGCACAGTTGGCTACTGTCCCTGACTCATTCAGTGTCTGCTAGTCCATTTGTGAGTAGGGCCAGGACTTGGGGTGGTTGGCCAAGGGGCCCAGGGCATCTTGGGGCTGGTGCTGACACATTGGTAGGTGGGGCTGGGTTCCAGGGTTGCTGGCTGTGGAGCCTAGGGGGCCCCAGGACTGGTGTCAGCTAGGTGTAAGGTGGAACCAGGTCCTGGTGCAGCTGGCTGCAGGGCTTTGGGTACCCAGGGCTGGTGCTGGCCTGCTGGTGGGCAGGTAAGCCCCTGGCACTAATAGCTTAGAGAGAGAACTCCAAAATGGTTCTTGCCAGCACCAGTATTCTCATGGTAGAATGATATCACAAAAATGGCTACTGTCAGAGTCTATGTTCCCAGGTTGAGTCCCAGTTGCCTCCTGTCTTTCTAGGAGGCTCTCCAAGATCAGCAAGTGAGTCTGACCCAGGCTTCCTTAAAATTATTGCCTCTTTGCTGGGATTCTGAGCTTGTAAGATCTCTTTACAAACAAGGTCTTCATTTCCTATAGCTCTCCAGCTCTCCTGTACACAAACTCAATTGGCCTTCTAAGCCAGACCTTCTGGGTACTTGTCTTCCTGGTGCAGGACACCAAATGTGGGAGTCTAATGTGGGGCTTGGACCCCTCACTCCTTGGGGAGAACCTCTGCAATTGTGATAATCCTCTCATTTGTTGGTTGCCTATCTGCAGGCGTGTCTCTTGACTCTACAACTTCTCTGCCCCTCGTACCCATCTTGTTGTGGGTTTTCCTTTACATATTTAGTTGTAGAAACTCTTTTTCTGCTAGTCTTCAGATTGTTCTTATAGATAGTTGTTCTGTAATTAATTGTAATTTTGTTGTGTCCATGGGGGGATGTTAGCTCAGGGTCTTCCTATGTCATCATCTTGGTCTGGTTACAGCCCTCTCCAGTGCCTCATGTGGGCTTAGCTCAGCCAGCTACTCCTGTCCTAGTTTTTAAGGAACTTTACCTTACAAAGCTGGAAGCAGATAAACACCTTCAATGAGAGTCCTATGGCCTGTAAATACTTCATCACTAAGTCAGTCAGGAATGAGAAAATGCAGTGCAATGTGCATCTTTAAACTTTTTCTCAGTATAATTATTTTTAGCAGAAAAGTATTACATTTTTTCTGTTTCTAGACATCTTCTTAATTTGGGGTAATTATTAAGGGGATTAAAATACAGTAAAACCCACTACAATACTATAGGAGTTCAGAAATCAATTTCATTATGTGCAAGTTCACATTATTAAATGGGTAATGGAATGACTGTCGTGGACCCCCTGTAGAATACAGCAGCTCACCACAAATTTGTTATATCTCAGGGCACATTATAATGAGGTTACACAGAATGGGAAAGCAAATACAATTTTGCTAGATTAAAATAGATTATTATTTTTTTTTTTTTACTTTCAGCCCAATGATGATCTGTTTAATTTATATCTAAGAAGCTGTTATTAGTAAGAGTGGGAAAATTTCGATGAGAAGACAGAAGAAAGAACTAATAGTTTAGTCTGTAGGTTTGACAAATAGTAGGTAAATATGGGTGATATTAGGCCTTCAAATATCTTCAAAATTCTTAATGTCTGTAACACAGAACAAATTATGATTTAAAAAAACTACTCTTTATACAAGTTTAACTTAGAATGCCATCCTACCCTTGTAGGCATCATCCTGAACATGAAAGAAATCTGCTTTAGCTCTTACTAAGATATTTATCAGATATCTTCTTGTTATAAACGATTGGCATCCATGTCAAATGACTGATGAACAAAGAAGAATGTGTTAACTCAATTAAAAGAAAAAAAGTTGTAGACCCAGGTTAGACATGGCTGTGTCTAAATTACAAAATATGAAATCTGGTCTTATAGTATATAGACCTAAAGGAAACGAGCGTCTTTCCTCTTAGCTCTGGAAAAACATTTCAAATTCTGTTTGTCATGATTTGGGTCCTATCACCATATATGAACCAATCACTGTGTCTAAGAAATGCAGTATTTTTGTATTTGCCTATGTTTGTGACTGAGTGTATATGTCAAAATCTAAAACATAGTTCTGTCTGTACATAAAATATTTTAAATATCTCAGCCAAAGTAGAACAATCCTATGTTCAACTTAAAAATATCCCCCATTTTCCCAAAATTGATGCAACCTAAAGTCTCCTATAGTTATTGCACCCAAGTCAGGAAGTATAGGTTTTATCTTCTTTGTTGTCAGAAAGAGGCTAAATGATAAATTCATTGTACCTGGTATATAAACCTGACTAAAATAAAATCACAGTAACTTTAATATGAACCCTCATTAGAAAAATGGAAGTGGTAGAACCAGCAAAAAACATCCACTGATCTATAACATATATAGCATTTCTTCCTGAGAAGAAAGAGTGAACATTTTTTCTTAACCAATTATGAGTTTTTAATCAGCCTCATTCTTGAGAGAATCATTTTTCTCCCTAACGCACCTTTATAAGGCTTTGGGGGTCAAAATGGATCCAGGAGCCCATTTCTTCTTACTGTAAATTTAGGGCCTTGTAGAATCTTAGGCACTGAGTATAACAGCACCTGAAAACATGGGAGGGCTAACAACATATAAAAAATATTGCCCCAAATCCAATGGTAAAATACCCTGAAAATGGATTTCATCATTGTGATTTACATTATTTTGCACTGGGCTACAGTGCTCAACCCAGCTTCCCAGACTTTCAAATTAACTGGTCCATCTTGGTGTCAGCTGTTGAAACAACAGGTTTGGGTATATATTATCGAATAGAGGGGGCCTCATAGGCTTCTTGAACACAGGCTGCATCAAATAGAATTTCTCTTTATAGTTTGGAAAATATTTAATTTAAATGGAAAGATGTACCTAACAGGAGAGTTTCTGGAAAACCTGGGTCTCATTTTCATAACTTCTTGTGTTTTCTAAATATTTTCACCATTTATGTCAGTTTGGAAACATGGTTCATTGTCATTGTTTTGTTTTGTTTTTTGGTTGTTTGTTTTTCAATCTGTAGTCTGCATGATTTTATGACTTGCTCCATCTTGAATGCAGAGTAAAGGAAGATAGGGCTTCTCATAACAACACACCATGTGTTTCCTTTTGCTTTCCAACAGGTCATCTTAGATTGTAAGTTTCTCTTTCTTTAATATTATTCTTTTTTATTTTATTTTTAAAATATTTTACTGGGGTATAGTTGATTTACAATGTTGTGTTAGTTTCAGGTGTACAACAAAGTGAATCTGTTATACATATACATATATCTACTCTTTTTTAGATTATATTCCCATATAGGTCATTACAGAGTATTGAGTAGAATTCCCTGTGTTATACAGTAAGTCCTTATTAGTTATCTATTGTATATTTTGTAGTGTGTATGTGTCAATCTCAATCTTTCAAAGTATCCCTCCCGCCTTTCCCCCGTGGTAACTGTAAGTTTATTTTCTACAACTGTAACTCTATTTCTGTTTTGTAGATAAGTTCATTTGTATGATTTTTTTTTTAGATTCCACATATAAGTGGTATCATATGATATTTGTCTTTCTCTGTGTGACTTAATTTACTCAGTGTGGTAATCTCTAAGTCCATCCATGTTGTTGCAAATGGCATTATTTCATCCTTTTTATAACTGACTGATATTCCATTGTGTATGTGTGTGTGTCTGTGTGTATGTGTATATATATATATGGTATATATATGTATATACCACATATTCTTTATCCATTCCTCTGTTGATGGACATGTAGGTTGCTTCCATGTCCTGGCTATTGTAAACGTGCTGCAATGAACATTGGGGTGCCTGTATCTTTTTGGATTATGGTTTTCTCCAGATATGTGCCAAGGATTGGGATTGCTGGATCATATGGTAGCTCTACTTTTTTGTTTTTTAAGGAACCTCCATACTGTTCTCCATAGTGGCTGTACCAGTTTACATTCTCACCAACAATGTAGGAGGGCTTCCTTTTCTCCACACCCTCTCATTTTTGAAGGTGTTTTAAGAAGGACATTACAGAAAGATTCCAACTTTCTGAAATATTTTACGAAGTTCCTTAACTCTCTGTGGTTGGGGAGTGCATAATCTTTTGTCACAGAGACAGGGGACAAAATTTAACAATCTGCTTCTTGAGTAGAATGACAACTTCTTAATCTGGCATAGGCCCTTCTCACAACACTGCCCTTTTTAAGTTTAGCCACTCATTACTGGAACTATTACTAGAAATATATGACTTCTAGGTACTAATTGTTTAATAAGCTAGGAGTCATTAAATTGCAATTCTGTAAATCCAACTCATTGTAGCTTAAATGAAATAGAACTTTATTGGATTATGTAATTAAAAAGTTCTCAGGCAGATTTTCTTCAGGTATAGCAGAATCATGGCTCTACACCATTTCAACACTGGGTTCCGCTCTTCTCAGCATTGCCATCATTTCCTGAGAGTATTCATTGTATAAATAATTGGAAAGATTGCCACCAGTAAGTCACAGGTTATATTCTTTCCAGGTCTTAAAATCCCAACAAAAGTGGAGTGTTTTTCCCATTTATGTTCATAAAATTCTTGGGGAAAATGCTAATTTATGACCATCCCTGAACCATTATTCTCTTCAGAGAAATGTACAATTGTGATTATGCATGCTGCCACTGAGGGGCACAGATGAGGATTTAGTTTAGCCCCACTCACAACTAAGATATTTTATAGAATTATTATGAATTGGGGAAGCACTGTTTCTTTTTTTTTTTTAATTAATTTATTTTATTTTTGGCTGCTTTGGGTCTCTGTTGCTGCGCATGGGCTTTTCTCTAGTTGTAGCAAGCAGGGGCTACTCTTCATTGTGGTGCGTGGGCTTCTCATTTTGGTGGCTTCTCTATGTTATAGAGCATGGGTTCGAGGCACCCAGGCTTCAGTAGTTGTGGATCACGGGCTCTAGAGCACAGGCTCAGTAGTTGTGGCACTTGGGATTAGTTGCTCCGTGGCATGTGGGATCTTCCCGGACCAGGGCTCGGACCCGTGTCCCCTGCATTGGCAGGCAGAGTCTTAAAACTGCACCATCAGGGAAGCCCAACGCTGTTTCTTAAGTAGAAGTTTTATCATAAAAAAAGGAAAGAAATGAAAAGAAAAGAATAAACAAATTGGGAGAGAAGAGGGGACAGTGGGAAGAAAGGAGGAGGGAAGGAAGGAAGGAAGGAAGGAAGGAAGGAAGGAAGGAAGGAAGGAAGGAAGGAAGGAAGGAAGAAGGAAGGAAGGAAGGAAAGGAGGAAGCAGTAATTTTTATACCCAATAAACAGTGAAACTAGAACTCAGTGCATCAGCTCAGAGATTTTCATGCCATTTTATGGAAAGACAGTCATCATAAGGGTCAGATTGTGTCCATGGTAGAAAGTAGACAAAGAGGCATGAAACTATGAAAAGGTGAGAATGTAGATCATTTTAAAGGTGGTCTGCATATTAGTATATTGACGGTACATTGTCAAGGGAAAAGGGATGCTACACTAATTGAGGCTAGCTGATGAATGCTATCATCTAGATCTTCTATGTAGGATAAATGAATTTAAAAGTCCATTTCTTTCCCAATCTTATTTTTACTAGATATGAAATACAATTCATAGATCATTAGCATCCAGACCCAATAGCTTAAAGGGAAAATAAAACATAGTAATAATATGCATATAAAACAAATATTTAATGTATTAAATTTCTACTTTAAGGCATTTCTCATTTCTCAAACTGTATCTCTCTTGAAAAGTATACATGACTGAGCAATAAAATTAAAATAAATTGACAAGCACTTGTCTTAATGAAAAACACTCCTTTCCTCATTTGTTCCTTTTTCCCACAAGTTCAGTTTACACTTACAAAAACACACTGGTATTCATTTATGTTTAAAGAAGGAAACAAGACTTAAAAAAGCAAAGAAATTAAAATAAGATGATGATATTTCAATATTTTAAAAAGTATAAAAATATATAGATGATTTATTTGTTAATGTTGTCACCCTAGTGGTAATCATTTCTAAGTCTCCTCTCTACCTTCCATAAATGTTGCTGAAACCCTGACCTATATTCTCTAACCTCTTATTTCTGTCTCTCCACAAAAAATACATATTGGATTGAATATCACATTTCCTAGGAGAGAGGCACTCAATATGTTCATCTTTTAACAATTATTACACTTGCTTTCTAAACTTCTGATTTAAAAATTCTTTGGACAAAGTAAGCCTATGCACACCTAACTTTAAATCATTGTATAATTACTTTTTGTTTGAATATAAAAATTTGTCCTTTATAAAAAATAAGGACAAAATAAAAATGCTCAGCACACAACTATAACCTATAATTCTTTTGCTCTGTGAGAGTTATATATCTTTATTTTATATCTTATTGCTATGGCTGAAAGTTTTGTCTTAAGAAGAATGCCAATGTCATATTTTAATTTTTTATTCTAAGATTGATATATTTTAATGTATAAAATTTCAGGTGGTAATATCCATTTCCCCTCAAATTTTACCTATTCACACTCTTGTCATATAACTTGATATTGAACTTAACTATATGTTTTGATTACTTAATTTCTCTATATTAAATTATTATGTCATATATTAGATGGCCTCTCTTTAACCCATTAAAAAAAGCATATTTTTTAAGTTCTATTAAGAATTCTTTGCCATAAACTAGTCTAAAAGGAAATCTTCAGAAAGACTGCAACAAAGTACTGTAGAAAGATAAAGGGTTTTAAAGCCAGAAATCCTGGGGTCAGATTGCTCCAAGTGCCTCTTACTGTATGCATGTGAGCAAGTTAATTAAATACACTAAACCTCATTTTTAATCTATAAATGGGGTTTATACTCCTTATTTCTTACCATTTGTCTTGAGAACAACTGTGGTAATATATGTAAGTCACCTGTCACACAATAAATTCTGAATAAACATATTTTTTTCATTCTTTTAAAAAGAGTTCGAAATACAACATTAAGAAAAATTAAATTTAACTCATGAGCTTTAGAAGTTGTTAATTATTGAATCTTTTGTGTGTTCATGTTTTCAATATATCCCTTTTCACATATACAAAAACAAAAACAAAAAGGGCTTATATTAGTTACGGTTCTCCAGAGAAATAGAACCAGTATGATGGATGGCTAGATAGGTAGATAGATAGATAGATAGATAGATAGATAGATAGATAGATAGATGATAGGTAGATAGATAGAAAGTAGATAAGCAGATAAATTTATTATAAGGCATTAGCTTACATGTTTACAGAGGTAAGAAAGTCTCAAGATGTGCAGTCAGCCAGCTGGAAACCCAGGAGATCCAATGATGTAATTTCAGGCCCAATCTGAAGGCCTGAGAACTAGGAAAGACACCATTATAAATTATAGTTCAAGAGCTGGCAGGATTTACCTCAGAAGGGCCAATGTTTCAGTTCCAGTCTGAAGACAGGAAAAACACCAAAGTTCTAGCTCAAGGCAGCCAGCAGCCAGTCAGGAGGAGTTTCCACTAACTAAGGGAAGGGTCAGCTTTTTTTTTGGTCTTCAACTGATTGAATGAGGGCCATCCACTTTAAGGAGGGAAATCTGCTTTACTGGATCTGTTGATTCAAATGTTAAACTCATCCCCAAAAACCTCTCAGAAACACCCAGAAATGTTTGACCAAAATATCTGGGCACCCAATGGTTTATTCAAGTTCCCACATAAAATTAATCATCACAGAAATAGAAATGGAAAGGTTACTTTTTGACAACACAAATTTTTTTTTTTAATTTTTACACTTTATTTATTTATTTATTTTTGACTGTGTTGGGTCTTCGTTTCTGTGCGTGGGCTTTCTCTAGTTGCGGTGAGTGGGTGCCACTTTTCATCGTGGTGCGTGGGCCTCTCACTGTCGCAGCCTCTCTTGTTGTGGAGCACAGGTTCCAAACGCACAGGCTCAGTACTTGTGGCTCACGGGCCTAGCTGCTCCGCGGCATGTGGGATCTTCCCAGACCAGGGCTCGAACCCTTGTCCCCTGCATTGGCAGGCAGATTCTCAACCACTGCGCCACCAGGGAGGCCCCAACAACACACATTTTAGTGTGGTTTTACTTCTGACAATTTCTAACTGCAGAAATGACCCCTGAAGCATAGGGTATTTCCTTGGGAATTAAATGTTGCATTAGGGTTAATGGTCCTCAACAAAGAACTTCAGGAGACAGCCATTAATCTGACTTGATCATTATTGCTTAATTACTAACTGAATTCTACTCCTTGTGTACAAATTGAGTCTCGTTTCAATGTTTTTCCATTTAAAATGTTTATTCATGTTACTTTTGGTATATAAGAAACTAATGATGAAAACAAAAGATAAATTAAGATAATCACAAGCACAAAAACAGATTTAATATTTTAAAATCAATATTAATTTGTTATAACAAATAAATATTTATTTGTGCTTTATTTGTTCATTTATGACTAAATCACATGTATCAACATTAATACTATTCTTTTTTTTATTGAAGTATAATTGACTTACAACATGTTAGTTTCAGGTGCATACATAGTGATTTGATATGTCTGTTTATTACAAACTGATCACCACCATAATAAGTCTAGTTATCATCTGTTACCATACAAAGTTATTACAATATTGTTGACTATATTCCCCATGCTATACATTTCACTCCCATGACTCATTTATTTTGTAACTGGAAATTTGTACCTCTCAATCTCCCTGACCTATTTTATACATCTCCTTGCCCCCCTACACTCTGGCAACCACCTGTTTATTCTGTATTTATGAATCTGTTTTGGTTTTGTCATGTTTGTACCTCTACATTTTCATTTTTTTTAGATTCCACATATAAGTGAAATCATATGGTATTTGTCTTCTTCTGTCTGACTTATATTAGTTAGCATAATATCCACTAAGTCTATCCATATTGTTGCAAAGGGCAAGATTTCATTCTTTTTTATGGCTGAGTAATATTCCACTGTGTGTGTGTGTGTGTGTGTGTGTGTGTGTGTGTGTGTGTGTGTGTGTGTGTGTATGTATATGTATACTGCTTCATCTTTATCCATTCATCTCCAGACAAACACTTAGATTGCATTTTTATCTTGGCTATTGTAAATAATGTTGTAATAAACATAGGGGTGCATATATTTTTTGAATTAGTGTTTTTATTTTCTTTGGAAAAATATGCAGAAGTAGAATTACTGGATCATATGGCTATTCTGTTTTTATTTTTGAGGAGCCTCCATACTGTTTTTCATTGTAGCTGTGCCAATTTACATTCCCACCAACAGTATACAAGGGTTCCCTTTCTTCCACATCCTTGCCACACTTGTTATTCTTGTCTTTTTGAAAATAGCCATTCAGACAGGTCTGAGGTGATATTTCATTGTGGTTACAATTTGCATTTCCCTGGTGATAAGTGATGCTGAGCATTTTTTCATGTGTCTGTCAGGCCATCTATACATTTTCTTTGGAAAATTGTCTATTTAGGTCCACTGCCCATTTTTAATCAGGTTGTTTTTTGATGCTGAGATGTATGAGTTCTCTGTATATTTTGAATATTAAACCCTATCAGATATATCATTTGCGAATATCTTCTCCCATTCAGTTGGTGACCTTTTCATTTTGTGGAGAGCTTTCTTTGTTGTGCAGAAGCTTATTAATTTGATGTAGTCCCATTTGTTTATTTTTGCTTTTGTTTCCCTTGCCTGAGGAAACATATCCAAAAAAATATTACTAAGGCCAATGTCAAAGAGCATACTACCTATGTTTTCTTCTAGAAGGGTTTCAGGACTTACATTTAAGTCTTTAATCTACTTTAAGTTTATTTTCACGTATGGTGTGAGAAAGTAATCCAGTCTAATTCTTTTGAATGTAGCTGTCCAGTTTCCCAACTCTATTTATTGAAGAGGTTGTATTTTCTTCATTGTATATTCTTACTTCCTTTATTATAGATTAATTGATCATGTAAGTGTGGTTTTATTTCTGGGCTCTCTATTCTGTTCCATTGATCTATGTATATGTTTCTGTGCCAGTATTATACTGTCTTGATTAGTGTAGCTTTGTAGTACAGTTTTAAATCACGTAGTGTGATACCTGCAGTTTTGTTCTTCTTGCTCAAGATTGCTTTTGTTACTTGGAGTCTTTTGTGTTTCCATACAAACTTTTGAATTCTTTGTTCAAATTCTGTGAAAAATGCCATTAGTATTTTGTTAGGAATTGCACTGAATCTGTATGTCATTTTAACAATATTAATTCTTGCAATCCATTAGCATGTTATCTTTCCATTTGATTGTGTCATCTTCAATTTCTTTCATCAATGTCTTACAGTTCTCTGAGTACAGATCTTTTACCTCCTTGGTTATATTTATCTCCAGGTATTTTATTCTTTTTTATGCAGTTGTAAATGTGATTGTTCCCTATTAGTGTATAGAAACACAACAGGTTTCTGCATATTAATTTTGTATCCTGTGACTTTACTAAATTCATTCATGAGTTCTAATAGTTTTTTGGGGGCATCTTTAGGATATTTTTGTATAGTATCATGTGATCTGCCTACCACATAGACCCTTTCTTCCCTGACTTATTTTGCCCTAGAGCACTTAGCAATATTCAACATACTCTTATTTGCCACGTTTGTTTATTACTGAGAGTTTCTGTCTGTAGATTGCAAGTTTTAGTTTCTTTCCCCAACCCCTGCCCCTCCATGCATCCCCTGTACCTATAAGAGTCTCTGTCATATAATAAGTATTTGTCAAATGTTCATAGATTGTTGAATAAATATTTAACATAATCAGAAAAAAATTGGTGACAATTTTACCTCTTCATTTTCAATTGGATGCCTTGCATTTCTTTTTCTCATATGATTTCTTTGGCTAGGACTTCCAATCCTATGTTGAATAACAATGGCAAGAGTGGGCATCCTTTTCCTGAACTCAGAGGAAAAGCTTTCTGCTTTTCATCTTTGAGTATGATATTAACTGTAGGTTGTCGTATATGGCTTAATTATGTTGAGATATGTTCCCTTTATACCCACTTTGTTGAGAGTTTTATCATAAATGGATGTTGAATTTTGTCAAAAGTTTTTTCTGCATATATTGAGATGATGATATAATTTTTATTCTTCAATATATTAATGTGGTATAGCACATGGATTTGTAGATATTGAACCATTCTTGCATCTCTGGGATAAATCCCACTTGATAATAGTGTATTTTCCTTTCAATGTATCATTGAATTCTGTTTGCTAATATTTTGTTGAGGATTTTTTGAGGATCTTTGCATTTATGTTCATCAGGGATATTGGCCTTTAATTTTCTTTTTCTCTGGTGCTTTTGTCTGGTTTTGGTATCAGGGTGATGATGGCCTTGTAGAATGAATTTGGAAGCGTTATGTTCTCTTCAACTTGGGGGAATAATTTGAGAAGTATAAACATTAACTCTTCTCTAAATGTTTGATAGAATGAACCTGTAAAGCCATCTGGTCCTGGACTTTTGATTATTTTAAGTTGATGATCTCTTAAGTTTGAACACATTCTAATAATCTTTCATTTTACTCCTATTCCCACATTTAATGTTTTTTACACCATATCTTACATATTTTTGTTTTGTGCATCCCTTAGTTACTTATTTTGGAAATAAATGATTTTACTACTTTTGTCTTTTAATCTTCCAAGCTGCTTTATATGTGGTTGATCTACTACCTTTACTGTATATTTGCCTAATTTACCAATGAAATTTTTTTCTTTCATAATTTTTATATTTCTATCTGTGGTCTATTCTGCTTAGACAATTCCCTTTAACATTGTTTTAAAACAGGTTTACTGGTGCTGAACACTTTTAGATTTTGCTTGTCTATAAAACTCTTTATCACTCCTTAAATTTGAATGATAGCTTCGCAGCTTGGTTTTCTTCCTTTCATTACTTTAAATATATTGTGCCACTTCCTGTTGGCTTGCAAAATTTCTGCTAAAAAGTCAGCTGAAAGTCTTATAGGAGTTTCTTATATGTAATCAGTTGCTTTTCCATTGTTGCTTTTAAGATTCTATCTTTATCTTTAATTTTGGTCATTTTAATTATAATTGCCTTCGTGTGAATCTCTTTGGGTTCATCTTGTTTGGCACTCTTAGTGTTCCTGTAACTGACTGTTTCCTTTCTCAGTTTTGGGTGGTTTTCACCTATTATTTCTTCAAAATTTTCTGTGCCCTTTTCTTTGTCTTTTCTTCTGGGACCTCTGAAATACAAATGTTAGTAGCCTTGATGTTTTTCCAGACATGTCTTAAACTATCCTTTTTTTTTTTTCAAATGATTATTCTCTCTTTTCTGTTTTGCTTGGGTGATTTCCACTTCTCTGTTTCAATTCACTGATCCATTCCTCTGTATCATTTAATCTACTGTTAATTCCTTCTAGTGTATTTATTATTTTAATTATTTTATTCTACAGCTCTGTTTGGTTCTTCTTTGTATTTTCTAACTCTTTGTAAACTTCTAATTGTGTTCATCCAGTCTTTTCCTGAATTCATTAAGCTTCTTTATGATCATTACCTTGAAATTTTTATTGGTTAGATTACTTATCTCCACTGTTTTTTTTTTCTGGGGTTTTATCTTATACGTCATTTGAACCATATCTCTGTCTCCTCATTTTGCTTATTTTTTCTGTTTTTATACCCACGTAGTAAGTCAGTTATATTTCCCAACTTGGAGAAATGGCTTTATGTAGGAGATGTCTTATGAGCCTCAACAGCACACTTCCATTTTGTCACCAGAGCTACATGCTCTAGGGATGTCCCCTATGTGGGCTCTGTGGACCCTTCTGTTGGGGCAGGAATGACTGTGAATGCACTGGAAGGTTGTCTGTCCTCAGCTTTGTTAGCTGCCGAGACCTGCCTCCTGCAGAGGCTGTAGTTTTGCTGGTCAAGAGGACCAGATCTTGGCATGGTTGGTTATGCAGCCCAAGGAGTCTCAGACCTGGTTCCAGCCTGCTGTTGTGTGGGGTTAAGTTCTCACAGTATGGTTACCCAACTTGTGGTGTCCCAGACTGGTGTTGACAGCCTTGTTAGCAGGTAAGCTCTTGGCACTAATAGGGCAGAAGGAGGATCAAAAATGGTACTTGCCAGCAGCAGTATCCTTGTGGTAGAATGAGTTCCCCAAAATGTCTGCTGTTAGTGTCTGTGTCCTAGGGATAGTCCCAGTTGCATCCTGCCTCTCCTTGAGGCTCTCCAAGAGCATCAGGGGGGTCTGACCCAGGCTCCTATCAAATTACTGTCTCTGTGCTGTGTCTTGGAGAATATGAGACTATGTATGTGCCCTTTAAGAGCAGAGTCTCTTGTCTTATACAACATTCTGGCTCTCCCATATGTAAGCCCAACTGGCCTTCAAAGCTAGACATTCTGGGGACACACCTTCCCAATTTGGTACCCCTGGGATGGGGAACATGATGTGGGGTTCATATCCCTCAGTCTTTAGGGAGAACCTCTGCAATTGTGATTATATTTCTGTTTGTGGGTCACTCATCCTGGGGGCAGGGGTGTTGACTATATGTGTCTTTAGCCGTCTTATCCATCTTGTTGTGACTCCTTCTATATATCTTTAGTTGTGGAAAATCTCTTATGCTAGTCTTCAGGTTGTTCTCAAAGATAGTTGTTTCGCAAGTAGTTGTGATTTTTGTGTGTCCATGGAAAGAGGTGAGCTCAGGGTCTTCTTACTCTGCTATATTATTCATACCCTCCTTGATACCATTCATCTTTAAGGAATAATTAATTTTAGCACATTATTCACCATCTGTACAAAGATTGCTTTCTTTTGATTAAAGTCAAATAATGTTTATTACAGAAAATTTTGTAAATGCTTAAATGAGAAAAACACTTCATATTTTACCACTCAAACTAAATTACTAATGCATTTTGGATATTATCTTCACATGTTTTTATTTTTTTCTGTATTTACCTTGCATGGCAAGTCAATACTTTAGCATGAAGTTGTTTCTGTATTACCTCACATTCATTTTATATACTATTTTAAATGGCACACTTCAATCATAGAAATTTGTCTATATTTTTTCATTTTAGAATTTCATGTAAAATTTATTTGCACAAAGTTCTAAATTAAAAAATATATATATATTTCAAACTCTTCCTCAAAGAAATAAAGTCATCAAGGTGAATTATGCTGGGACCAGGAGAGGAGAATCGCCACAAGTAAAAGTAACATATTTGAGTAGCTCTAATATACCTTCCCTGGGATGAAGGCTACCTACTTGTGTTAATTTAATTCCCATTCCAATTTATTAAGTTATTTAACATTGCCTTACTTTAAATTGTAGAAACTGAGACATTATTAAATTAAATAATTTACTCAAAATCCCATAGCTAGTAGTAGCAAAACAAAGATTTGATTCCAAACCATTTGCACTTTGGTTTAGGCATTAGGGAAGTGGTGAAGAGGGAACATTTTAGCAAGCCTCCTATTTTATTGGCTAAAATTATAAAGTGTAAAATGAAAAATATCCTCCTGCCTTGTTTCACATACCCCATTTTGTTCTCTAAAAGCAAATTATTCCAATTCTTTTAACTGCTACTTCTTACACTTATATGTTATTTCTAGCTAATATATTTATATAGGCATTCTTATTATATTTATTTTATTAATATCTTATTGATGCCTATTATGAGATAGAAAGCAATACTACATGAAACACTCCTGCTTCCTCCATCCCCCAAATATATTCTCATATTAAACCAGTGTACATTACTTTTGACTATGTAAATATTTTTCATTGCTGTGCTGAGCTGTGTTAGTACTAAGATTAAATTACAGGTAAGAAGAGAGATTAGCTCAAGATGGCAGAGTAGAATGACATGAGCCCTTCTTACAAAAATATCAAAATCATAACAAACTGTTGAACAACCATTGACAAAATAATGATGGAACCTATCAAAAAAAGATACCCTACATCCATAAACAAAAAAATAAGTCACAGTGAGATGGTAGGAAGGGACACAATAGCAATAAAATCAAGTCCTATACCCTCCGGGTGGGCAACCCATGAACTGGAAAACAATTATAACACAGAAGTCATCCAACAAGAGTGAAAGTTCTGACCCCAAGTCATGTTTCCCACCTGGGGGTCTGGCAATGAGAGGAGGAATACCCAGAGAATCTGGCTTTGAAAGCCAGAGGGATTTGATTGCAAGACTTCCACAAGAATGAGGAAAACAGAAACTCTACTCTTGGAGGGTACACACAAAGCCACATGTGCACCAGGACCCAGGGGAAAAAAGCAGTGACCCCATAAGAGACTGGACCAGACCTACTTGATAGTATTGGAGGGTCTGTTGCAGAGGTGGGGGGTTGCTGTGGTTCGCTGTGGGGACAAAGACACTGGCAGTAGCAGTTCTGGGAGGTATTCATTGGTGTGAGCTTTCCTGGAGGACAACATTACCCCCACCAAAAAGCCTGTAGGCTTCAGTGCTGTGTCGCCACAGGCCAAACAACTGACAGGGAGGAAACACAGCACCACTCATCAACAGACAGGTGGATTAAAGTTTTACTGAGCATGGCTCTGATCGCAAGAGGGACAAGGCCTAGCTCCATTCACCACCATTCTCTCCCACTGGGAAGTTTGCATAAGACTCTTAGACAGGCTTATCCACCAGAGGGAAGACAGAAAGAAGAACTACAATCCTGCAGGCTGTGGAACAGAAACCACAATCACAGAAACATAGAGAAAATGAAATGGCAGAGGAATATGTCCCAGAGGAAGGAACAAGATAAAACTCCAGAAAAACAACTAAGTGAAGTGGAGATAGGAATCCTTCTGGAAAAAGAATTCAGAATAATGATAATGAAGATGATCCAAGACCTTGGAAAAAGAATGGAGGCAAGGATGAAAGACATGCAAGAAATGTTTAACAAAGACCTTGAAAAACTAAAGAGAAACAAACAGATGAACAATGCAATGACTGAAATGATAAACATTAGAAGGAATCAATAGCAGAAGAACTGAGACAGAAGAACAGATAAGTGACCTGGAAGACGGAATAGTGGAAATCACTGCTGTGGAAGAAAAAAAGAAAAGAAGAATGAAAAGAAATGAAGACAGGCTAAGACCTCTGGGACAACATTAAACACACCAACATTCATATTATAGGGGTCACAGACAAGAAAATAGAAAGAAAGAACCCAAGAAAATATTTGAAGAGATATATGCTGAAAGCTTCCATAACATGGGAAAGGAAAGAGTTACCTAACTTCAGGAAGTGCAGAGAGTCCCAGACAAGATAAACCTAAGGAGGAACACAGAGAGACACATAGTACTCAGATTGACAAAAATAAAAGACAAAGAACAAATATTAAAAGCAACAAGGGAAAAGCAACAAATAACATACAAGGGAACTCCCATAAGGTTATCAGCTAATTTCTCAGCAGAAACTCTGCAGGCCAGTAGGGAGCGGCACGGTATATTTAAAGTGATAAAAGGGAAGAACCTACAACCAAGAAAACTCTACCCAGCAAGGCTCCCATTCAGATTTGATGAAGAAACCAAAAGCTTTACAGATAAGCAAAAGCTAAGAGAATTCAGCACCTCCAGACGAGCTTGCAACAAATGCTAAAAAAACTTCTCTAGGCCGGAAAGAGACCAGCAACTTAAAACAACCTTATATATATATAGAATACTGTATCAAAACCTCATTGGAACAGAAAACCCCAAAACTACAATAGATACACCCACAAAAAAGAAAAAGCAACCCAAACACAACACGAAAAATGGTCATCAAACCACAAGAGAAGAAAACAAAAGAGGAAGGGAAGAAAAAAGACCTATAAAAACAAGGCCAAAACAATTAACAAAATGCCAATAGGAACTTACATATCAATAATTACCTTAAACATAAATACATTAAATGCTCCAACCAAAGGACAAAGACTGATGGAATGGAAAAAAAACAAGACCTCTATATATGCTGTATACAAGAGACCCACTTCAGAACAAGGGAAACATAAAGACTGAAAGGAAGAGGATGGAAAAAGATATTACATGCAAAGGAAAATCAAAAGAAAGCTGGAGTAGCAATACTGATATCAGATAAAATAGTCTTTATTTTTATTTTTATTTTTGTAACATCTTTATTGGAGTATAATTGCTTTAAATGGTGTGTTAGTTTCTGCTGTATAACAGTGAATCAGCTATATGTATATATATAAATCACCATATCTCCTCCCTCTTGCATCTCCCTCCCACCCTCCTTTTCCCACCCCTCTAGGTGGTCACAAAGCACCGAGTTGAGCCCCCTGTGCTATGCAGCTGTTTCCCAGTAGCTATTTTACATTTGGTAGTGTATATATGTCAATGCCACTCTCTCACATCGTCCCAACTTACACTTCCCCCTCCTCTTCTCCTCAAGTCCATTCTCTAAGTCTACGTCTTTATTCCTGTCCTGCCCCTATGTTCTTCAGAACCTTTTTTTTTTTTTTTTTTTTTAGATACCACCACATATATGTGTTAGCATTCGGTATTTGTTTTTCTCTTTCTGACTTAATTCAGTTTAGATGACAGACTCTAGGTCCATCCACCTCACTACAAATAACTCAGTTTTGTTTATATTTATGGCTAATATTCCATTGCAGGCATGTGCCACATCTTTATCCATTCATCTGTCCATGGACACTTAGGTTGATTCCATGTCCTGGCTATTGTAAATAGTGCTGCAATGAACATTGTGGTACATGATTCTTTTTGAATTATGGTTCTCTGAGGGTATATGCCCAGTAGTGGGATTGCTGGGTCATATGGTAGGTCTATTTTTAGCTTTTAAGTAACCTCCATACTGTTCTCCATAGTGGCTGTATCAATTTACATTCCCACCAACAGTGCAAGAGTGTTCCCTTTCCTCCACACCCTCTCCAGCATTTATTGTTTGTAGATATTTTGATGATGGCCAGACTGACCGGTGTGAGGTGATAGCTCATTGTAGTTTTGATTTGCATTTTTCTAATGATTAGCGATGTCAAGCATCCTTTCATGTGTTTGTTGGCAATCTGTATATCTTCTTTGGTGACATGTCTATTTAGGGCTTCTGCTCATTTTTGGATTGGGTTGTTTGTTTTTTTGATATTGAGCTGCATGAGCTGCTTATATATTTTGCAGATTAATTCTTTGTCAGTTGCTTTCTTTGCAAATATTTTCTTCCAATCTGAGGGTTGTCTTTACGTCTAGTTTAAGGTTTCCTTTGCTATGCAAAACTTTTAAGTTTCATTAGGTCCCATTGGTTTAATTTTGTTTTTACTTCCATTTCTCTAGGAGGTGGGTCAAAAAGGATCTTGCTGTGATTTATGTAATAGAGTGATCTGCCTAGGTTTTCCTCTAAGAGTTTTATAGTGTCAGGCCTTACATTTAGGTCTTTAATCCACTTTGAGTTTATTTTTGTGTATGGTGTTAGGGAGTGTACTAATTTCATTCTTTCACACGTAGCTCTCCAGTTTTCCCAACAACTCTTATTGAAGAGGCTGTCATTTCTCCATTGTATATTCTTGCCTTCTTTATTAAAGATAAGGTGACCATATGTGAGTGAGTTTATCTCTGGGCTTTCAATCCTGTTCCATTGATCCATATTTTTATGACAATACCATACTCTCTTGATTACTGTAGCTTTGTAGTATAGTCTGAAGTCTGGGAGCCTGATTCCTCCAGTTCCATTTTTCTTTCTCAAGATTGCTTTGGCTATTTGGGGTCTTTTGTGTTTCCATATAAATTGTGAAATTGTTTGTTCTAATTCTGTGAAAAATGCCATTGGTACTTTGATAGGGATTGCATTGAATATGTAGATTGCTTTGGGTAGTATACTCACTTTCACAATGTTGATTCTTCCAATCCAAGAACATGGTATAACTCTCCATCCATTTCTATCATCTTTAATTTCTTTCATCTGTGTCTTATAGTTTTCTGCATACAGGTCTTTTTTCCCCTTAGGTTGGTTTATTCTTAGGTATTTTATTCTTTTTGTTGCATTGGTAAAAGGGAGTGTTTCCTTAATTTCTCTTTCAGATTTTTCATCATTAGTGTATAGGAATGCAAGAGATATCTGTGCATTAATTTTGTATCCTGCTACTTTACCGAGTACATTGATTAGCTCCAGTAGAGCTAATCTCTCTTGGTTATTTAGTAGTGTATTGTTTAGCCTCCATGTGTTTGTAGTAGCCTCCAGTAGTTTTCTGGTAGCATCTTTAGGATTCTCTATGTTTAGTATCATGTCATCTGCAAAGAGTGACAGTTTTACTTCTTCTTTTCTGATTTGGAATCCTTTTATTTCTTTTTCTTCTCTGATTTCTGTGGCTAAAACTTCCAAAACTATGTTGAATAATAGTGGTGAGACTGGGCAATCATTTCCTGTTCCTGATCTTAGTGGAAATGGTTTCAGGTTTTCATCATTGAAAATGATGTTGCCTGTGGATTTGTCATACATGGCCTTTATTATGTTGAGATAGGTTCCGTCTATGCCTACTTTCAGGAGATTTTTATAATAAATGGGTGTTGAATTCTGTAGAAAGCTTTTTCTGCATCTATTGAGATTATCATATGGTTTTTATCCTTTGATTTGTTAATATGGTTTATCACATTGTTTGATTTGTGTATATTGGAAAATCCTTGCATTACTGGGATAAACCCAATTTGATCATGTTGTATGATCCTTTTAATGTGCTGTTAGATTCTGTTTGCTAGTTTTTGGTGAGGATTTTTGCATCTATGTTCATCAGTGATATTGGCCGGTAGTTTTCTTTTTTTGTGACATCTTTGTCTGGTTTTGGTATCAGGGTGATGGTGGCCTCGTAGAATGAGTTTGGGAGTGTTCCTCCCTCTGCTAGGTTTTGGAAGAGTTTGAGAAGGATAGGTGTTAGCTCAACACAAAATATTTGGAAGAATTCCCCTGTTAAGCCATCTGGTCCTGGGCTTTTGTTTGTTGGAAGATTTGTATTCACAGTTTCAATTTCAGTGCTTGTGATTGGTCTGTTTATATTTTCTATTTCTTCCTGGTTCAATCTCAGAAGGTTGTGCTTTTCTAAGAAATTGTCCATTTCTTCCACATTGTCCATTTTATTGCCATATTTCATTCTATTCTGTTGATTTAGTCTTCTCTCTTTTCTTCTTGATGAGTCTGGCTAATGGTTTATTACTTTTGTTTATCTTCTCAGAGAACCAGCTTTTAGTTTTATTGATCTTTGCTATCATTTCCTTCATTTATTTCTGATCTGATCTTTATGATTTCTTTCCTTCTGCTAACTTTGGGTTTCTTTTGTTCTTCATTCTCTAATTGCTTTAGGTGTAAGGTTAGGTTCTTTATTTGAGATATTTTTTGTTTTTTGAGGTGGGACTCTATTGCTATAAACTTACCTCTTAGAACTGTTTTGGCTGCATCCCATAGGTTTTGGGTCATCGTCTTTTCATTGTCATTTGCTTCTAGGCATTTTTTGATTTCCTCTTTGATTTCTTCAGTGATCTCTTGGTTATTTAGTAGTGTATTGTTTAGTGTGTTTGTAATTTTTACAGTTTTTTTTTTCCTGTAATTGATATCTAGTCTCATAACGTCATGGTCAGAAGAGATACTTGATACAATTTCAATTTTCTTAAACTTACCAAGGCTTGATTTGTGACCCAAGATATGATCTATCCTGGAGAATGTTCCATAAGCACTTGAGAAGAAAGTGTATTCTGTTGTTTTGGAATGGAATGTCCTATAGATATCAATTAAGTCCATCTTGTTTAATGTGTCATTTAAAGCTGTGTTTCCTTATTTATTTTCATTTTGGTTGATCTGTCCATTGGTGAAAGTGGGGTGTTAAAGTCCCCTACTATGATTGTGTTACTGTCTGTTTCCCCTTTTATGGCTGTTGGCATTTGCCTTATGTATTGAGGTGCTCCTATGTGGGGTGTATAAATATTTACAATTGTTATATCTTCTTCTTGTACTGATCCCTTGATCATTATGTAGTGTCCTTCTTTGTCTCTTGTAATAGTCTATTTTAAAGTCTATTTTGTCTGATATGAGAATTGCTACTCCAGCTTTCTTTTGATTTCCATTTGCATGGAATATCTTTTTCCTTCCCCTCACTTTCAGTCTGAATGTGTCCCTAGGTCTGAAGTGGGTCTTTTTTAGACACCATATATACAAGTCTTTTTTTTTTTTGTATACATTCAGCCAGTCTATAGCTTTTGGATGGAGCACTGAATCCGTTTACATTTAAGGTAATTATTGATATGTATGTTCCTATTACCATTTTCTTAATTGTTTTGTGTTTGTTATTGTAGGTCTTTTCCTTCTCTTGTGTTTCCTGCCTAGGCAAGTTCCTTTAGCATTTGTTGTAAAGTTGTTTTTGTGGTGCTGAATTCTCTTAGCTTTTGCTTGTCTGTAAAGTTTTTAATTTCTCTGTTGAATCTGAATGAGATCCTTACTGGGTAGAGTAATCTTGGTTGTAGTCTTTTCCTTTTCATCACTTTAAATATGGCCTGTCACTCCCTTCTGGCTTGCAGAGTTTCTGCTGAAAGATCAGCTGTTAACCTTTTGGGGATTCCCTTTTATGTTATTTGTTGCTTTTGCCTTGCTGCTTTTAATATTTTTTCTTTGTATTTAATTTTCATTAATTTGATTAATTTGTGTCTTGGTTGTTTCTCCTTGAATTTATCCTGTATGGGACTCTCTGAGCTTCCTGGACTTGTTTGACTATTTCCTTTTCCGTATTAGGGAAGTTTTCAACTATAATGTCTTCAAATATTTTCTCAGTCACTTTCTTTTTCTCTTCTTCTCCTGGGACCCTATAGTTTGAATGTCAGTGCGTTTAATGTTGTCCCAGAAGTCCCTGAGACTGTCCTCCATTCTTTTCATTCTTTTTTCTTTATTCTTCTCTGTGGTACTTATTTTCACTATTTTATCTTCCAGGACACATATCCGTTCTTTTGCCTCAGTTATTCTGCTATTGATTCCTTCTAGAGAATTTTTAATTTCATTTATTGTGTTGTTCATCATTGTTTCTTTGCTGTTTTGTTCTTCTCTGTGCTTGTTAAACGTTTCCTGTATTTTCTCCAATCTATTTCCAAGATTTTGTATCAGCTTTAGTATCATTATTCTGAATTCTTTTTCAGATATACTGCCTATTTCCTCTTCATTTGTTTGGTCTGGTGGGATTTTACCTTGCTCCTTCATCTGCTGCGTATTTATCTGTCTTCTCATTTTGCTTAACTTACTTCATTTAGGTCTCCTTTTCACAGGCTATAGGTTCACAGTTCCTGTTGTTTTTGGCATCTGCCCCCAGTGGGTAAGTTTGGTTCAGTGGTTTGTGTAGGCTTACTGGTGGAGGGGACTGGTGCCTGTGTTCTGGTGGATGAGGCTGGGTCTTGTCTTTCTTGTGGGTAGGACCGTGTCTGATGGTGTGTTTTGAGGTGTCTGTGAACTTGTGATTTTAGGCAGCCTCTCTGCTAATGGCTGAGTTTGTGTTCCTTTCTTGCTAGTTGTTTGGTATGGAGTGTCCAGCACTGGAGCTTGCTGGTCATGGGTAGAGCTGGGTCTTAGCATTGAGATTGAGATCTCTGGGAGAGTCCTCACCGATTGATATTACGTGGGGCTGGGAGGTCTCTGGTGGTCCTGAACTCGGCTCTCCCACCTCAGAGGCACAAGCCTGCAAGCCAGCCGGAGCACCAAGACCTTGCCAACCACATGGCTCAGAAGATAAGGGAGAGAGAAAAGAAAGAAAGAAAAAAAGTAAAAGAAAGTAAAATAAAGTTATTAAATTTTTTTAAAATATATAATTAAATAAAAAAATTAAAAAGTAATAAAAAAGAAGACAGATGTCAAACCAATAAGCAAATCCACCAATGATAACAAGCACTAAAAACTAAACTAAGATAAACATAAAAATCAGAAACTATTCTGTTGCACACAGCAAACTCCAAGTCTACAGTAGCTCCCAAAGTCCACTGCCTCAATTTTGGGATGACTTATTGTTTATTCAGTTATTACACAGGTGCAGGGTACCTCAAGTAGATTGTGGAGATTTAATCTGCTGCTCCTGAGGTTGCATGGAGAAATTTCCTTTTCTCTTCTTTGTTCGCACAGCTCCTAGTTTTCAGGTTTGAATTTGACCCTACCTCTGCATCTAGATTGCCCTCTGGCCTCTGTTCTTCCCCCAGACAGGAGGAGGTTACAGGAGCAGTGATTAGGGGGCTCTGGCTCACTCAGGCTGGGGGGAGAGGGAGAGGGACGGAATGCGTGGTGAGTCTGCAATTGCAGAGGCCAGCTTGAAGTTGCCACAGCCTGAGGAGTGCCAGGTTCTCCCTGGGGAAGTTGTCCCTGGATCACAGGATCCTGGTAGTGGCAGGTTACACTCCTGGATGGGAAACTGAAGATAGTGCCCTGTGCTTGCACACAGGAGTCTTGGTGGCTGCAGCAGCATTAGCATTTCATGCCCGTCTCTGGTGTCTTTGCTGATAGCCATGGCTCAAGCCCGTTTCTGGAGCTCATTTACATGGTGCTCTGAATCTCCTCTCCTCACGCACCCTGAAACAATGGTCTCTTGAATCTTAGGCAGTTCCAGACGTTTCTCTGGACTCCCTCCCTGCTAGGGTGAGGCACACTCACCCTCTTCAGGCTATGTTCACACAGCCAACCCCAGTCCTCTCCCTGGGATCTGACCTCCAAAGCCCGAGTCTCAGCTCCCAGCCCCTACCCGCCCTGGTGGGTGAACAGAGAAATCTCTCAGGCTGATGATTGGTGATCAGCACCAATCCTCTGTGCAGGAATCTCTCCACTTTGCCCTCTGCACCCATGTTGCTGTGCTCTCCTCTGTGAGTCTGAAGATTTCCCTCAGCCCATCCCTGGTCTCCACCAGTGAAGGGGCTTCCTAGTGTGTGGAAACTTTTTCTCCTTCATGGCGCCCTCCCAGAGGTGCAGGTCCCATCCTTATTCTTTTGTCTCTGTTTTTTCTTTTTTCTTTGGCCCTACCCAGGTATGTTGGGAGTTTCCTGTCTTTTGGGAAGTCTGAGGTCTTCTGCCAGTGTTCAGTAGGTGTTCTTTACGAGTTGTTCCACATGTAGATGTATTTTTGTGGTATTTGTGGGGAAGACATTGATCTCCACGTCTTACTCCTCTGCCATCTTGAAGGTCCTCCCAAATCATACTTCAAAATAAACTGTTATAAGCGAAAAAGAAAGACACTTCATAATGATCAAGGGATCAATCCAAGAAGAAGATAATAACAACCGTAAATATATATGCACCCAACATAAGAGCACCTCAATATATAAGGCGAGTACTAACACTCATAAAGGAAGAAATCAACAGCAACACAATAATATTGTGGGACTTTAACACCCCACTCTTATCAATGGACAGATCATCCAGACAGAAAATCAATAAGGAAACACAGGCCTTAAATGACACTTTTAGGCCAAATGGACTTAATTTATATTTATAGAACATTTCATCCAAAAACAGCAGAATACACATTCTTCTCATGTGCACATGGAACGTTCTCTAGGATTGACCCAATATTAGGCAATAAAGCAAGCCTCAGTAAATTTAAGAAAATTGAAATCGTACCAAGCATCTTTTCTGACCATTAGAAATAAACTACAAGAAAAAAAAAAACTGTTAAAAACATAAACACGTGGAGGCTAAACAATATGCTACTAAACACCCAGTGGAACACTGAAGAAATTAAAGAAAATTTCAAAAAATACCTAAAGACAAATGAAAACAAAAGCACAACAATCCAAAGCCTATGGGATACATCAAAATCACTTCTAATAGGGAAGTTTACAGCAATTAAAACTTACCTCAGGAAACAAGAAACATATCAAATAAACAGCCTAAACTTACACCTAAATCAACTAGAGAATGAAGAACAAACAAAACCTAAGGTTAGTAGAAGGAAAGAAATCATAAATATCAGAGCAGAAATAAATGAATAGAGATGAAGAAAGCAATTGCAAAGATCAAGGAAACTGAAAGCTGGTTCTTTGAAAAAACAAACAAAATTTATAAACCTTTAGCCAGACTCATCAAGAAAAAAAGGGAGAGGACTCAACAAAAGTAGAAATGAAAAAGGAGACGTTACAACTGACACCACAGAAATACAAAAGATTATAAGAGACTACTACAAACAACTGTATGTCAATAAAACAGACAACCTGGAAAAAATAGGCAAATTCATAGAAAGGTATATTATACCAAGACTGAACCAGGAAGAATGGAAATTATAAACAGACCAGTCACAAGTACTGAGATTGAAAGTGTGATTAAAAAAATCTTCCAATAAACAAATGTCCAGGACCAGATGGCTTCACTGGCAAATTCTATCAAACAGTTAGAGAAGAGCTAATACGTATCCTGAAAATGTTCAAAAAATTGCAGAGGAAGGGAAACTCCCAAACAAATTCTATGAGGCCATCATCAGCCTGATACCAAAAGCAGACAAAGATACCACAAAAAAATAATAATAATAATAATTACAGGCCAATATCACTGATGAACATAAACGCAAGTATCCTCAACAAAATTTGAGCAATTCAAATCCAATGATACATTAAAAGGCTCATACAACATGATCAAGTGGGATTTATCCCAGGGTTGCAAGGATTCTTCAATATATGCAAATCAAATAGTGTGATACACCATATAAACAAATTGATGAATAAGAACAATATGATCAACTCAATAGATACACAAAAAGCTTTTGATAAAATTCAACACCTATTTATGACAAAAACTCTCCAGAAAGTGGGCCTAGAGGGAACATACCTCAACATAACAAAGACCATACATGACAATCCTACAGCTAACATTATACATAATTGTGAAAATCTAAAAGTATTTCCTTTAAGATCAGGAACAAGACAAGGTTATCCACTCTCACCACTTTTATTCAACACAGTTTTGGAAGTACTAGCTATGGGAATAGAAGAAGTAAAAGAAAGAAAAGGAATGCAAATTGGAAAAGAAGAAGTTAAACCATCACCGTTTGCAGATGACATGATACCATACATAAAAATTCCTAAAGATGCCACCAGAAAACTACTAGAGCTCATTAATGAATTTGGTAAAGTTGCAGGTTATAAAATTAATACACAGAAATCTCTTGCATTTCTATACACTAACAACAAAAGACCAGAAAGAGAAATTCAAGAAACCATCCCATTTACCATCATATCAAAAAGAATAAAGTACCTAGGAATAAACCTACCTAAGGAGAAAATGGCCTGCACTCTTAAAACTATAAGATGTTGATGAAAGTAATAAAAGATGACACAAAGAGATGCAAAGATATACCATGTTCTTGGATTGGAAGAATCAATATTGTCAAAATGACTGTACTACCCAATGCAGTCTACAGATTCAATATAATCCCTATCAAATTACCAATGGCCTTTTCCACAGAACTAGAAAAAAAAAAATCTTAAAATTTTTATGGAGACAAAAGGACATTGAGTTGCTAAAGTAATCTTAAGAAGGAAAAATGGAGCTAGAGGAATCAGGCTCCCTGACTTCAGACCACACTACAAACTATAGTCGTCAAAATAGTATGGTACTGGCACAAAAACAGAAACATAGATAAGTGGAACAGGACAGAAAACCTGGAAATAAACCTACAAAGCTATGGTCACTTAATCTACAACAAAGGAGGCAAGAATATACAAAGGAGGAAAGACAGTCTCTTCAATAAATGGTGCTGGGGTGCTCGCTTCGGCAGCACATATACTAAAATTGGAACGATACAGAGAAGATTAGCATGGCCCCTGCGCAAGGATGACACGCAAATTCGTGAAGCGTTCCGTATTTTTCTCGCTAAAAAAAAATAAAAAATAAAATAAATAAATAAATAAATAAATGGTGCTGGGAAAACTGGACAGTTACATGTAAAAAAAAAAGTAATTAGAATATTCTTTGACACCATACACAAAAATAAACTCAAAAGGGATTAAAGAATGAAATGTGAGACTGGATACTATAAAACTCTTAGAGGAAAACATAGCCAGAACACTCTCTGACATAAATTACAGCAATATCTTTTTTGATCCATCTCCCAGAGTAATGGAAATAAAAACAGAAATAAACAAGTGGGATCTAATTAAACTCAAAAGTTTTTGCACAGCAAAGGAAACCATAAATGATACTAAAAGGCAATCCACAGAATGGGATAAAATATTTGCAAATGATGTGATTGACAAAGGGTTAGTCTCCAAAATTTACAAACAGCTCATGTGGCTTAATATCATCAAAACAAACCAATCAACAAATGGGCAGAAGACTTAAACAGACATTTCTCCAAAGAAGACATACAGATGACAAAGAGGCAGATGAAAAGATGTTCAACATTGCTAATTATTAAAGAAATGCAAATCAAAACTACAATGAGATATCACCTCACACCAGTCAGAATGGCTAACATAAAAAATCTACAAACAATAAATGCTGGAGAGGGTGTGGAGAAAAGGGAACCCTCCTACACTGTTGTTAGGAATGTAGACTGGTGCAGCCACTATGGAAAACAGTATGGAGGTTCCATAAAAAACTAAAAATAGAGCTACCATATGATCCAGCAATCCCACTCCTGGGCATATACCTGGAGAAAAACATGGTCCAAAGGGATACATGCACACCAATGTTCATTGAAGCACTCTTTGCAATAGACAAGACATGGAAGCAAACTAAATGTCCATCAACAGAAGAATAGATAAAGAAGTTGTGGTCCATATATACAATGGAATATAACTCAGCCATTAAAAAGAATGAAACAATGCCATTTGCAGCAACATGGATGGACCTAGAGATTGTCATACTGAGTGAAGTAAGTCAGACAGAGAAAGATATATATCGTATGATATCACTTATATGCGGAATTAAAAAAAAAAAGATACAAATGAACTTATTTCCAAAACAGAAAGAGATTCACGGACTTAGAGAACAAACTTATGGTTACTGGGGGGAAGGGTGGGTGGGAGGGATAGACTGGGATTTTGGGATTGACATGTACACACTGCTATATTGAAAATGAATAACAACAGGGACCTAATGTATAGCACAGGGAACTCTGCTCAATATTTTGTAACCACTTAATTGGGAAAAGAATTTGAAAAAGAATAGATACATGTATATGTATAACTGAATTGCTTTGCTGTACTCCTGAAACTAACACAAGTTGTTAATCAACTATATTCCAATATAAAATAAAAGTTCAAAGGAAATAAAAGAAATAAAATATGAGAATAGAGAATAAATAAATAAAACAATAAATAAATAAATATATGTATGTTTTAACGAAGGTATTTTTCCTGTCACAGAGTAGGTGCTCAATGAACATTGTGGAATTTAAATGGAAATAAAAGTACACACAAATTTTAACCTAAAATAAAATATATAATTAAAATAAGTCTCAATGTAATATGAGACTTTTTAAAATATAATCTTTGAAATCTTCTTTAATGCTATTAGATTTATTGTTTCCTGGATGCTTTAGATTCCTGTTTAATTAATGGTAAATTTTTTCTGGTCTTACATTCATAAACATTTTAATTCTATTGATAATTTAGCTGGGTATACAATCATAAGCTAGCAAAAAATTTTCATCAGAACTCTCAATGTATTGTTCATTTCTTATGATGTTCTGTGCTGCTCTTGAGAGGACCAATACAGTTTTGACATAGGTTTCGTTTATTTTATTTTAAAGTTGTTCTCACATGAAAGACTTTAGGTATTCTCTTTTTTTCTTTTGTTCTACATTTCAGTGTGGTGTGCCTTGCTGTGGTTCTTTTTTTAATTTACTATTCTTTGCAGTGATACCTTTCAACATGGAAACACAAGTTCTTCAATTCTGGGAATTATGCTTGTACTATCATTCCTAAATTCTTTCTCTTTGTTTAATCCTTTCTTTCTGAAATTAATTTTTAATGAATTTTGACTTCATTAAACCATTACTTTTCTTTTCTATCCTATGTCCAGCTGTGATATTGTGATTTGTAAGAAGAAATATATACTTGGTCTTCATCTTGTTTCTGGTAAAGAACTCCTAAATCCCTTGGAATTTCATAAGTGATAAGAGCAAGTGTCTTTTTTTATGTTCATGAGGTGAATTTTAGATTGCATCAATCATGTGATTAGAGGTCTAGAAATTTTAACCCCAACATCTGACTTCCAGGGAGTAGAGAGGAGCTGGAAGTGATATCAGTGTCAATGACCAATGATTCAATCATTCATGCCTATGGAATGAAGCCTCTATACAAATCCCAAAACGACTGGGTTCTGAGATCTTCTGGGTTGGTGAAAATGTGAAAGTGCTGGGCGATTGGAGCACCTGGAGAGGAAATGGAAGCTCTGTGTCCCTTCCCACACACCATGCCCTACATGTCTCTTCCATATGGCTGTTCATCTGTATTCTTTATCATATTCTTTTGTAATAAACTTGTAAATGTAAGTAAACTGTTTTACTAAGTTATGTGCTTTTGAGATTCATTCCTTCTGTTAAATTTAACAGAAGTTCACCAATTCTTACTTCTGAGTAGCATTCTATTTCTGGATGTACTATAATTTTATAATCCATTTATTGTTTATAGATATCTGGGGGGTTTTTTTGTCATGAAAAAGTGGACATTCACATTCATATAGAGGTTTTTTTGTATGTAAATATGTTTTGGTTACTCTTGAGCAAATGCATTAGTGATGGTATTGTTGGATTGTGATAAGTATATGTTTAACTTTTAAGCAACTGTCAAAATTTTGTTCAAGGAATCTATATAATTTTGCATTCCCACCAGCAATGTATGAGATTTACAAGGGCTCTTCTTTGCACTCATACCAGTACTTGACATTTTTGCTTTTTGTTAGAAATCTTTGCAAGCATTTGAGTTTGGCTTCCCCTACTAACCTAAGGCAGTTACCACTCTGCCATCCACTTTTAATCTTTTTTTAAAATTTTTATTGGAGTATAGTTGCTTTACAATGTTGTGTTAGTTTACGCTGTACAGCAAAGTGAATCAGCTATATGTATACATATATCCCCTCTTTTTTTGTATTTTCTTCCCATTTAGGTCACCACAGAGCATTGAGTAGAGTTCCCTGTGCTATATAGTAGGTTCTTAATAGTTATCATTTTATACATAATAGTGTATATATGTCAATCCCAATCTACCAATTCATCCCACCTTCCCTTCCCCCTTGGGTATCCATACGTTTGTTTTCTACATTTGTGTCTCTATTAGTCTTTCAGAAATATGTTCAGACTTCTGCTTTCAGATAGATGGAGTATATATACTCTTCCCTATCCTTTCCACTAAGAGCAGCTAAAACCCATCAACATTATGTACAAAACAAATATAAGACCCTAAAAGTTGGAGAGAACAAGGCAGCCTAGCTAGGGACCTTGGGCCCAAGGGACAACACAGTGTGATTTATCTGGGTTTTATTTTTGTCTCCTGTACCCAAGACTTGGAGCTAAAGAAGTTCTGTAACTTGAAACACCCACAGGTACAGACAAAAGGAGATCTAACAAAAGTTTGTTCTCTCTAGCCAAAGGACCAGGAAAGAGGCAGCCCTTATAAAATTGAAAACTTTTAGATAATAACTTCTCTACTACAGGCAATCACTACAAAACCAAACCAAAACTATGGACCCACCCCCAATCCATGCCAGCAAAGGCCAAGTGGGGGACCTTAGATTTCCACTAGTACTAGGATGTAATGAGGCTTCTCCATATCCCCACTGGGATGGTTTTACTGGAAACAACATTTTCATCCTTACTGGCCAGTACCAAGCCATCACTCCTTCGTGTCAGTGGAAACAACTGACGGGGCCAAAACTTCTATCCAACAGTAATGAAGTGTTTCTCACCTTCCCAGCTGGGGTGGTGTCTGAGGAGTCCCAGTGGAGAATCAGGACTTTCACTATTACCGAGTAGTACTAAGACAACCCTCACCATGGTGTTCATGGGACCATGAAAGGAACCATAGCTCCCACTTTTGCCCAATAGTAACAAGAAATATACCACCTTCAGGTGTCAATGGAGGTCCAGTTTGGAACCTAGATTTCTACCTTCACCTGGTGGTAATATTTTAATGACTATCCTCTATGTCACTGATATGACCTTCTATCATGTGATTTCTATTCTATTTTTAGTGTATTATTTTGCTCTGGTGTAGTTTATCATGAACAAGTTGCTTTCTTAGTGTTTTAATATTACTTATTTTGTTACCTTAACATTTTATTGTTAAATATAGTTCCACATATTTTGTTTTCCCTAATTCTTGTACAAAGGTATTGTTGAAAATTTTTCTTCTATTTCCTAGAAAAAAACCACACTTTTTTCCCAGAACTAATTCCTTTCCCCCTTTATTTCCTTTTTATTTCATTTCCATTTTCTTTCCTTTCTATTATTATTTGCTCTAGTATTTTTGTATCGTTTTCCTGTCATATCTTTCTACACTCTGTTAATTAAGTACACTGCTTCATCTGGATCTTGCATTTGATAAAGTGTCTTTTGAGTGTGTTATTTTTTGGCTCCCTTTAAATATTAGATGATCTTTGTGTTTGGGTTTTTCCTTCAGAGTTTCAGATTTTAAAATGATGGTTGTAGGTTCTGTTATGTATTCCATGTTATGATTTTCTATCAGCTTTGGCAGTGGGGCTGGGGGTGGGGTCAGCAAAGGGTTTTATAGACAGTGGATGTTTTCACTGCTCGCTTATATTTTAAAGTTCATACTGTCTTGTTGGAGTTATGTAAAATACTGTGGGTACTGGGGGTGGAAGAACTTTGATTTGTATGGTTACCCCAGCTTAATGTGATTCTAATATATGAGTAACATCCATTCCTTTCTCATTCCAAGCCAGTGCAACAAGAAATAACAGAGGACTTATGCCATCTCTTGCTGACTCTTATTCACATGAGCAGATGGACCTCACTTGAGCTACTGTTTTTGCCCTTCAGCAACATATACTTCTAGGGATTTAAATTTGCTTTTCATTAATCATTAATTATTTAACTGTTGGTGATAATTAGTATTGTTGCTTTTCTCCCATCAGAAGAAAACTAAATGACAAATTCTATTAATGATGTCAGTTTCTAGCAAGCAAGTCACTTGAAAAAAGAAATATATTCTAATTCTTTTTCTTCATTTTTTAGCTTCACTCCTTTCTCATCTGGCCCACTATTGCCTCACCATCTCTTTCTTTCAGACCATAATTATCAAGGACACATTCTAAATTAGTAAAATTAATTTAAATTCCTCACTTACACTTCTCACAATGCTAATGTCTGGGGTGATTGACTGGAGGTGCTGATGGGGGTGGTGGGGCTGGGTTGATGAGGAAGACATTTCTGTGGATTAGTAGTGCTTACTTTCAAATTTCATTGGTTTATTTCTTTACTATTAGACAGTACATTTTAAGATTTTTGATACAGAATCTGTCCCTCTCACAAGGTTGAATGCTGCTAGTTTATTTTTGGTATTTTTATTTCTTTTTTGTTTATTCCCTTTAGATATATAAGATGGGTGCTGTGAATTTTGATTTAATCTTCAAATTTTTTCAACTACCAAAATTTAGTTAACAACTTATTTATGATTTTGGCTACATAATGGCAGTGATAGAACTTGTATTTATTAGGATATTTCTCATTTAGGTCTAATGATATGGCAACAATAGCAATGAAAGTTGCAATCTCAAGCCCTGTTTTAATTGGATAATTTATTCTGTTTCTTAACTAATATACTAATTCTTGACAGTATTCTTAGAAACGCTTATTTTTATCAGAAGAATGACTGGTGACTGAGGACAGATGTTTGAGTGTAAATGTACTATTTCAAATGTAAAACCAACTCAAAGTTCAAATCCTATCAATGGCAAGTCAATTGAAAATTACCTATCTACATAAAGGATAGATAGTTTTTAAGCTCTCAATGTTGGCCAGGAACTAGTTAAAATAGTTAACCTCTTGTTGATATTCCCTAGTTTGCCTGATGCTGCCATCAAGGTAGGTGGTATGCGTGAACACACACACATCCCTACACAAAAGCATCAGCTTTTGGAGCATTTGTCATGACTTTCAAAGAAGTTACAGTGTTGTACATCAATGTCACTACAAATATCACACTATAGAAAGATGATAAAATAAATTAGTTGCTGTTCTTTACATTCTAGGTTTGTCATTGAAGGAAATAACCATTGAGAATTGGGGTCAAAGTCCCACGAATGTCTCTAATACCTTGGAATAATTTTATCTCATTAGGAATGCTTCTATCTGAGGAAAATGTTATCATATCTAGATGCCCCTGGTGAAAGGATGAAGGATGCAACTTGTCCCTAAGTTCAGAAAATATGAAAGCATGTGTCACAACAACAAATATCTAAAAACATATTTTACATTTCAAATAGTCACACACAATACATGTCCTTCAACCAGATATTCTCTCCTTTACTTGTTTGCATTTGGAACATTAACCTTCTGACTGCAGTTTCCTTATTCCACTTTCTCCTTTCCTAGCTAGGATTAATTTTAATCAGATGGTAATTAAAATAGGTACTGCATAACAAACTCACATTTCTGCAGGTAATTAAAGCTTCTAAATCAATGCATTTTTTTCCACTCCCAGTTCTTGTTAGAAACAATGGCGTATAATTTATATTTTCCCTTGCAGCACAATTCTTGTTGCAGTAATGGCTCAAGTTCTAATAAATCTCTTGCAAATACCTTGTCTGGGCTTATCATTTGTTCTTTTCCATAAAAGTATATAATTCATAGTTGTATGCTATTGAGTCTAAAAACCACTATTTATTATTGTTTTATTATGAAATAGTGGGGAGTTGTGTCAGAAGGTGGGTTACTTGTGAAAACCCCAGAACAAAGAAGACCAGCATTTTTGTTATTTACATTCTTATTTATTTGTCTTTTATGGTATCTGAGTATGATACAAAGGATTTTCACACACACAAAATTTCCATTTGGAGGAAAAAAAAATAACCTTGAGAAATGTGGTTATATTTCTTTCTCATTTACTACATCTCCATGTTATAAAAACAGACCACCCACTTACTTATAGTGAAGTAAATTCTTTATGGAACACTTGCCCATTGTCATTACTTTTAAGATGGACTCTTGAGGAATCTCTACATGCACTCATTAAGTAACATGCAAATTACAGCTCCAATAAATGGAGCTGCTGTACATGATATTAAAAAAGCAAAGGTTTCCTCTCAAACAGGGTGTCATTTCTCACAGCTATTGGTATATCATACAGCGTCCATTCTGGAGCTGCTTGAATGTCAATGGCAGCCCCAAGCTTGAAGCTCTGGATCACTTGCCAACCGTGTGACCAGTCAACAGCAGCCCACCAAAATCTCTCTCCTTGGGAAGGGATTGCCTCTTAACCATTGCCAGTCTCTGGTGGGCAGCTCACTACGCATCTGGTGATTATGAAATCTCATTTCATTACATTACTAATTTACAGGGAATGAAATTATAAACTAAGTGATTACTGAGCGTAATTTATGGTCCATGTAATTATATAGCTGTCAAAGTAGAGCTGGCAGTGGAATTACATGCGGAAGGGGGGTGCACTTTTGCCTGGTCTACTGAGTTTGTTAATTGTCCACAGCTGCAAATATTTTTTTTTGTTCTGCAAGATCATCAACCTTCAATTTGGAGAGCCTAGCTAGAGCTGGTTATAATTACTTGCCTGACTGGAAATATTACCTATTGGTTTAGAAGACCTTCAGGTAATGGAAAATTACTCCTCCAGGCTTTTGGTCGATGGAGAAGAACACATCCACCTTCCTGGGGGAAAAAAGGACCTAATGAAACAGTAGCAAGTAATGAAATATACAGAGCCACAAAAAAACTTTATTTCATAATCTATATATATTCATACTTAGATGTATATAATAAAAGTAACAGTGATAGAAAGGTAACAGTGCTGCTATAATGAAAAATAAACAGAAACAAAATCTACTTTGTTCTTTCTCAATAAATTAGATCTTTAATTATGACTTTGTTAAGCACATCTTAGCATTTATGGCTTGTGAAGGAGACCATGTCTACAAATAATTAGAAGCAGGTGAAACATTCCAGAACACCTTAACCTGTTGCCAAAACAGACAGGTGAAAAACAAAGCAGAATGGACCCTTAAAGCCAAAGGTTTTGTTTACACAGCTACAATCTGATTTGATGGGCTTGTTTCCCATCCCTCAATAGAATCACTAGTTGTTTTGTTGTTTTCATTTTGTAGATATTGCCTAGAAAGCATAGGCTCTTTTTCATGCAGAAGAGTAGTTTGTGCTGCAGATAATCTGAAAGTTTTGATGCACAAACAGAGGTATATAAACTATATTGTCTATATAAATGTGTCAGAAGCCCTGTGTAACTTTGATTATTTTTAGCTTCCTCTGTTGTTGCATATGCAGTTGATAATTAGACCATAGAAGTATTGGCCCCTTGTCCTTTTCTGCTATTTCTAGGATGAGATCTATCCAGATTTCTGCATGAGAGGTCCTCCTGAATAATAACAAAGGTTGTAATATATTTCCTATTTTCCTTAGAACCAGGGGATAGAGAGTGGAAGGTTTTGTTCCTGAGATTTGGCATATATAAATGTTAACACCACTGATAGGAAGTAACTGATTTATTTTTAAGTTTTGAGTTAAAATTAAAACTACAAGTAGTGGTTTTACAGTTAAGTAGAATTTTATCTGTCTACTAGTAGGACACAAATTAATTTTATTTAAAATTTTGAGTTTACTATGTACCAAATACATTGTGCAATTTTCTAATAGGTTATAACATGACATAGTAATTTGATAGCAGAATAGTTTATCATCAGGAAATAGTGTTGTTGGAAGGAGTCCCTGAGAAGGTCTGAGTATAGGAAAACTTTTTTTGTCCCAAATTTGATAAAATCATATATTATAACTAGCAACCAGTGAATATTTTTTAGAAAGCAATTTGTCAATTTTATCAAGTCCATGTGGTCCCTTAGATTCAACTTAAGGAAGAAAGTAGAGATTTATAGTCAGAAAGATGTTCATATAAAACATTCTTTATTAGTAGTAAAAGATTAGAGACAACATAAATTCCATTTCATGGAAGATGGTTTTAGTAAACTATGATATATAATTAAGATATAAGTTGAAGTGAAATGAGCAAGGTGAAGCATTGCATTATAATGGTGCCTATAAACTGAGTAAACATAGAAAATTGAAAATGAGTGGAAAAGAGAAAAATAAAAAGTGAACAAGTTAGGTTGGTAGAATGATGCATAGATTTACTTTAGAAGTACCATTATTAAAGAGTTATTTGTGTAACACATATTACAGAATATTTTAAGACAAAGAAAAAACTACCTTCTCCTCCAGTTTCCTATTGAATTCTGAGGCTCTTAAAGACCCTGTCTGGCTGATCACAGAACTCTAATTTCCCAAGCTCTGCATCAGCTGGAAAGCTTTCTAATGGCCATGATATCCCCAAGACTCATTCGATTAACTACAATCTGCTGCCAGCTCTGAACATTCAGGCAAATGTTTAGAAAATTCCTGCACTTCCGGTAGTGCTTCATTTGTTGGTGTCAGTACAAATAATGGGGAAGAGTTTGTGAGAGAAATGCATTTGTAGTCAGGTTGCTGGAATTGTTTGGTGAAAAGGATACAGTCAAAACTAGCATTTCCTCTAAGTTAATAAAAATTCACAGTGAGCAACCCTATATAAAGAATTACTCTTGTCTTAGTGATCTACGGTCACTGGAAATTCAGCTTCAGTTTCTCAGGGTTCTAATGCAAACTGATTTTCAGGTAGTGTGAGCCACTGTACAGTAGAAAGCTAAAGAAAATAGAAATCAAGTGGAAGTTAACTTTCAAGAGAAAAATATCATATTATGATGTCAAATAATTTACTTTGTTCTTAACTGCTAAATTAATCTATGGAGTCCTCTTTTATTTAACAATAATGTATCATATCACAAGATAAAATTGATATCAATTCTCCAGTGTCCAACCATGCAAATCTATGTAAAGAGAGTTAGTCTTAATACAGGAGAAGACTTTAACTGATTTGGCATTGGTTAATTTAATCCAAACACATGCAACTCTTTTTGTTTACTTATCTGAATAAAATCACCATATATTTTCTTAATTCTGCATTCTCTTCTATATTCAAGAAGTTCATTGGACATGGAAAAGTTTCATCCTCTTCCACCTTAGAAACACTTTTGTCTCTCCTACCCCCCTCTCCTATCTATAAATACATGTAAATATTTCTCCATCCTTGACCAGATTTCAGATGCAAGCATATTTCAATAACTTCTACAGCATTCTATTCCATCACCATAAGCTTTCCAAAAACAGAGGGTCAGATTGGTGTAGGGAAAAAATGGTTCCCTTAAACCTCTCATGCTACAAATGGAAAAATACAAACCAGATCAAATCAGCTTAATCTTCCCATTTAAGTAAAAAAAGAACAGAGAGCAAATGTAGCTGAAGTTCATCACCAGACTCTTCCTATTAAGCACAAAGTCCTCATCTTCATGACATACCCCTCCCTACCATTTTTCTCTCTCCCTCAAGGGTTCTCATAAGGAAAGATTTCTCTTAATTTCCTTGATGTTCTGGGTACAAATGTGTATTAATGCAGCAAATAAAGACTTTAAAAAAATCGATACCCTAGACTTGGGCTCTATCTTAGGCTTTGGAGGAAATAGCCACTCTTCTCTTATCTCCATAATGTGGTTATTTATGGTACACTTCTGTCATTATATTTCTTAGACCCCCTCCATCGAGTTTGTGTAGGAGAGGGGTAAGTGATGTTGTAAAATATCCTCCAATACCTTAGGTAGAAAAGGGCAATTCACCTCTCAGTTCTCACTTCACCTCTCTCTAGTGTGGTGGCTGTAAAACTTTTGATTGCCTTCTTTCGCATTTCTTGAGAGAGACTGAAAAAATCCTTTTTAACAACGGATGTTGATCTGAATATGCAGATCATTTTTTAGTTGAGCAGTTTTTGCCACCCTACTCTTATTAAAATTTTTAATGTCCCAGCTGCTAAGAAAAAGGTATTTAAACCTAGACATGATTTTCATAGCAATCGAACTGTATGCATTCAATCCAATAACCCAGTAAACTGTGCAATACATGATTTGGGGAAAGTAGGCCACCCAAAGGAAGAAAACCATTCTCCAGGAACCCTGCTCCACAAGATGTCAGCTTTGCACATGCCTTTCTAATACGTGTTAATATTTTAAACATTCCTTCACTTCAGGCTAATTGGCAGTAGTGCCTGCATCTGTCAGATGTCATGCAAATGAATAAGAGCATTTATCACCCTATTTCAAAGAAATGCATAATGGTTGTAATTTTTATTTTCTTCCATATTTTATTTTTTATTTTTAAAAATGTTTTCTTCCCCTAGCGTTTATCTCATTAGCAAAATGTTGAATTATTTCCATCTGGCAGCCTGGGGAAATTGCCTTGTATTATAGAGACCAAGCCAAAAACTAACATGATAAGTTATTTATTAGTTCTGGCCCTCTATTCCTTTACCCTAATGGGGGTTGTGGAGATACTTAGTCATTGCTTATTTGCAATCCTTTTATTTAAATGGAAAGCAAATTCTGATATTTCTACACAGAAAAGAAGTACTTATATGCAACCAAATAAACTAGGAATACCTGTGTCAAGATCCAGACCTTAAAGCCAGTAATGAAGATATCCATTGTACAAAGGAATACAAATGTAACAGGGAAGAGCCAAATCTGATTCCATGTTGGATGTCTTTCTTTTACTTTAACTTCTGTTTCCCATTGCTTTTGTTCACTAAAAGGATACTGTCTATATAAAATAGCCTGTCTCGGAGAACCCTGCTCCCCTGTCTGAATGTTAAACCAAAGTGCCTTTGTTCAGGGAAACATCCGGACCCTATCCACCTGTGGATGGCTGAAAGAAAGAAGAAATTAACACATTCCCTCCCTGCAGCTGGCTGGCAGTTCCAGGGGATAGTTGCAAAACTTATGGCCTTTTTATTTTACTTCCTCATCTCCTCCCCCTCTCTGTGCATCCAAACCCCAATAAGATTTTTTGTTTGGAGACACTAACTAGTCTGCCATGGTCTTGGTCTGCCGGCTTTCTGAATAAAGTCATAATCCTTGCCTCAACATCTCATCTCTGATTTATTTTTCTGTTGTGTGGCGACCAGATCAAGCTTGGACTCAATAACACAATGAATGAAAGTTTTATAACTGAGCATCATTACTGATAGGCAAATCTGTGGAATTATTGCTCCTGAAAAGGAGAGCTCCAATAAACTGGTGATAAGCTGGAAGTATATCACCGATTACCAGCACTAAACATAATCTTTCAGGTTTAGATTGGGAGACAGGATGTAATGACACAAGCAAAGAAAAGAGTGAGAAAATGAATGAAGTACAATAAAGAAGGGACAATATGACTAAGAAGTAGTCTTCTCCTAATACTGGTGATCTTTAGGGGAGTTCTATGACAAGACAGGATGAGGATGTCAAGATCTCCAAAGCACAAATGAAATAGTGATGAATAACCCCTTCAGTGCTTTGTAATGATCACTACAAAGGAAGTAAATGGAACACACGCACATACAGTAATAAAATACACTTGTGCCCTAAGTATGCATTTCAGGCAGCATACACTGTAGTACATATAAGAAGTGTCATGGCATTCTTGCCATTGTTCTCTAAGAAAAATTGCAAAAGAGTTTGAAATGAGCAAGGAAGATGATTAGATGTCTTTTGTAGCACATCTACAAAATGGGTTATCTTCACCTATCAGTCTTTGAGCTATTCCATAGCTCTATAAATTGCAGAACACTGATAGTACTACAAATTATGCTCATATATAGGAATACAAATACCTTTTGTCTGGTTGGGTGCAATTGATTATTCCCTGTAGATAAGTACCAGCTTCTCCTATTTGTACATTAATTACAGCATTTGTGATTGATTGGGGGTGTGTGTGTTTGAATTTTTCTTTGAACCAATTATTTTATTTGTTCCCTCATTAATGGGATAAACCTTGGCATGTGTTAGTTTTATATTTGTATAAGATTCTTAATTTTAGCCTTTCAAAAATTTAATGAAAGAATCTGCTTTCTATAAGAAAGCATCCTTTCTTCTACAAAGGATGTTGGCATAGAGAACTAATGTTAGAGAGCAGCTTCTACATGTGGAAAACAAACATGACCTGTTCCTGAAATAATAAGTAAAACATCCAGGAAAAATTTTATCTGAATCAAATTGATAAAGCCAATACTCAAGGCTCACATTGAATAACTGATTAAGCAGACATTGAACTAAAGGTTATGGTATAGGGAAATGATATGTCCAGCTTGGATGAAGTATAAATATGAATGGTATGGAAAACACCAAGAAGATAGAAGTACACAGAAAAATGTTTCAGAGTTGAACAGACAGAGAATATTTCTTTAGCCAAGCTATAGTTTCCCACCAATTACTTATTAAGGAAAAAAAGCGTTGTCTTTTTTTTTAACATTTGTATATACCTATTTTTATGTGTATGTTAGGCTGTGTAATCCAATATCAGCTCCATTATTATCAATACATCATCCTGTTGCCAAAAGTTCTAACTTAAATAATTCCTCTATGGGTTACTATAGATACTTGAATAAGATATGATTTTTCTAATTATGTATTATTGTGTCCTGCACAAATAAAACTTGGTAAGTAGTACTTCTTATAAAAATCTATCTCAGCAGACAAATCTATCCAAGTATGCTTCATATTGCATCAGCATTTAGGGTATCTTTTTATAAAAGGTAGTAAAATGATTGAATACTGCAAAATTATATTACTCTGATACTTCCATGCTTTTAGCTTTCCATTCTATAGACAAAATTTGTCGTGGCCAATTATTATATTTTATTATATATTTTCAAAATGTCAATGCATATTCCAATTTAATTTGTTCCATCGCATCCTGTGGCTAATGAATTATCTTCAGAATTATGAATATGAGCTACCAATGTCAATGCCAATTGGACTCCAATTTCAATTACTCAAAGGCATATTACTTTTTATTACTTTTATTACTTTTATTACTCAAAGGCATATATAACAGAAGGCGGGAACCACTAGGAGTCACCTTAATGGCTGACTACTACACCTTATTCATACATAAGTGTTATTTAAAGTACCACTATTCTTGAACAACTATCATTGTATTCTCATAACTTTTAGTTTCTTATATTACTGTAGAATTGGGTAAGATATATTTTATTAATCAATTCAGTGATGTTATCAACTCTTCAGGTTTATTCTCATATGTGGTTAGACATATGATCAAGTCCTTGATTAAAGACTGAGGTTACACAATTTGCAATTAAAACATAAATGAAAATAAACTTTTTATATTAGAAGGAAAAATTAAAAATGAAGTTGTATTCTTGAGTTTGTCTCTACAAGAGAAATATTGTCTTCTGTAAATGAAGTTGAAAAATGTCTGATTTATTAAATATTGATTTAATTTAATGAAGAAAGCATGGTTTATTATCATAGGTAAGTGCTTTTGAAGAAGTTCTGCTGATATGATTAAGTTACTAACATGTCTGTATACAAGAAAGGGTTCAATACTAACTGAAAGTCCCCTGAATTATCCATGGGAATGTAGGGATGGTGGACACAAATGAGGTGGGGCAGTATAGACTCTTGGCATCTTTCAGTCATTCAATTAAAAAAAATGAAAGGTCTGTCTAGCCTGTGAAAGAACTTATCTGCATTTAAATATTATTTTAAAAATTATCCATGCTCCCATTATTAAGAGTATGTGCTTCGGACCAGTATGCCATGATTCAAATAGGAATTCTATTTCAAACTTGCTTTGTGACTTTGGTCTAGTTACTTTATTGGCTTGCCATTCAACTTCATAAGGTATAAAAATGGTATAGTAACCATGCCTGCTTCACATTTTATTGTACAAATTAAACGTGATAATAATAGATGTGAAGTATTTAGAATGCACTCAGCATATAAGTGCCTGGAAATAAAATATATTATTGTTTATCAATAGAACTTTAGTTGTATCAAGAGTTCATGATGTCAATGAAATTATCTTACTATGTGTGTTGACACATACTTACTGCTCAGATTATTTCCATTGCTAACTATCTATAAAAATCTTAATATGTAATATACACAGAGTCAATAATAAATGTACTAGGTGTTCTACAGACTATATTGCTAATATGTATGACAATGACAACTAATGTTCATTTCTCATTTCTTATGGGTTATGATACTCTTTATATTCCTTATTATAAAGTTATCTGCATAGAAACATATAAGACAAATAATATTATTGTCTCATTCTACATATCTGGAGACAAACTTCTAGAGGTGAAATAACATACTTGAGAACACACACTTTCTATACAGAGACACAGACACAGAAATAATATACAATATAGGAGAATTGTCATCTGATATCTGTATGGTGAATAGTCTGAATATCAGATAGAACAGACCAGTTCCTTCAGAATGTTTGCATGCATGTGCTATGACAAAGACACCTGAAGTTATGAAAACGTTGCTGAACAACCTGTGTATTGTTAAAAGTTACTCAAAACAGGAAACATCATAGGTTTCAGAAAGGCTGAGAATCCTCAGCAACTGATATAAGGATATTTGCAAAAGAAGTCATGATATGGAAGCAGATGACATTGGTAAAAATGTGAAGATTAGAAAAAAAGGCTGCTGAAAGAAAGATTAGTATGTAAATAGTATCAGAACGGAGACATTTCCTTCAGTCACAGGGATTAAATTCACAGTGTGTATGATTTACAATTTTTTAGTAACTATTATTTGTCATTTAATTTGAGTATGTCTTCTTATGTATAGAGAGATTGTTTATATATCTGTACATTGCATAATTTGTTTCAGAGTCAGTCATTTCATCTAATTCTTCCTGTTGATGTATTTCATTAAAAGAAATCTTTACATTTCCTTAAAAATAGACATTTGTTTGTTCTGGAAGTACTTTTCAGTCATTATACTGTGCCCAGAATAAGGAGGCCAAATTGTAGGGCCAAACCACCTAGACATGAAATAAACAGAAGTACTTCTTAGGAAGAAAATTCTTTGTCACCATTGTAGATCTATTCACTAGACATTTTTCTTAATCTCTCTTCCCTTCTAATTGACTTTAAATCACTGCCTTATGTAAATAAAACCTACTGTCTCCAGATGAGTCAAACATTAAAGAAGTATGTCCATCAGAGTGATCAGATTCACTTGTCTGCAAATACATGAGCTTATCTTTTACTGGTGATGTGTACTGTCTTTTACCATGTTCCGTACTTGGGAACTTGGCTTATCTTAAAAGTTCTTGGGGGCTTCCCTGGTGGCGCAGTGGTTGAGAGTCTGCCTGCCGATGCAGGGGACACGGGTTCGAGCCCTGGTCTGGGAAGATCCCACATGCCGCGGAGCAACTAAGCCCGTGCACCACAACTACTGAGCCTGTGCGTCTAGAGCCTGTGCTCCCCAACGAGAGGCCACGACAGTGAGAGAGGCCTGTGCACCGCGATGAAGAGTGGCCCCCGCTCGCCACAACTGGAGAAAGCCCTTGCACAGAAACGAAGACCCAACACAGCCAAAAAAAAAAAAAAGTTCTTGGATCCAATCCAGCAGAAGCAAAGTTGTAATCTCTACTTTTTTCTACAGTCATAAGAAATTTACCTCTAAATTACCCAGACACCAGTTTTCCATCCCATCCTTTGGTGACTACCAAATCTAAGCTCCTGCTGTTAAGGTCTTGGTCCTGCAGCATAGTATCATCTTTTAAATTGAATTAATGTTTACCACTCCTTATCTTCATCTTCTTCACCTCAATATTAGACCAGCCATGAATTGGACTTTTACCAGCTTTCTTCCTTGGACCTGAATAGTTTTCTTATCTACTACTTAGTCCAGAATCCACACTGCCATCCCTAACCTCCACATACACCTGTCAACAAGGAGCCATGTCTTATTCTGCGCTTCAGTCTATTAGCCATGATTGGGGAAGCCTGCTTACCTCCTAAGAGAATAATACTTTCCCCTGGATTGGACCCAGCCCTTGTGACCCCCAAACAATATTTTGCCATCTGTCTTATTCCCTAATATTAAATGACTCCTGATGTGCCCTGTGTAACTAAATATGTCAATTAAGACCATTTCCAGAATTACTATTGACATATTTTCACTATTTCCCCCACTGGAACAAAATTAAAGTCCTTCTGGAGCTAACTGTGGTAGCCAATTCTATGAACCCCTGTCCAGCCTTAGCCTGTGTGAGATGGTGCTACCACAATGATCACCTTCTAATTTATTTTTTAATGTATTAGCAAATAGCTAACTTACTAGAAGATAGCCTGCTCTGTACTCTTCATTTTTTAAATTTCTTTCCCAAAATTCAGAACATGATAAGGTGAATTATAAATGATTGTTACAAGTCATTTTTGTTCCTACTGTTATGAAGGTTACCTTACAAATCTTTGTTTAATTTTTTATTTTATTTTATTTATTTATTTTTGGTTGCATTGGGTCTTCATTGCTGCACATGGACTTTCTCTAGTTGCGTCAAATGGGGGCTACTCTTTGTTGCGGTGCGCGGGCTTCTCATTGCAGTGGCTTCTCTTGTTGCAGAGCATGGGCTCTAGGCTCACAGGCTTCAGTTGTTGCAGCACACAGGCTCAGTAGTTGTGGTACATGGGCTTAGTTGCTCCACGGCATGTGGGATCTTCCTGGACCATGGAATAAACCTGCGTCCCCTGCATTTGCAGGCAGATTCTTAACCACTGTGACACCAGGGGAGTCCCTAAATCTTTTTCATGGAGAGGCAGAAGAAAAAAATGGGCAAATTGAGTTTTTGTATTTTTTTGCCTAATTAACATCACCCTTGGCAAACATCTAAACAAAGATGGTAAAGAATAACTGCATTTCAACATGAAATTTTGGTACAACTATCCATTTCTCATCTCGGGATTGATTTTATTTTGGAAAAGCAATTGGAAGATGATGCTCAAGAATATCTATAATGAAATCTTCTTACAGATTTACAGTACACATCGTTCTTATAATAGTGGAAGTGCAGTTTATTATATTTCAAATGCACTATCCACCAACCTTAATTTTTACAATTACCTCTCCTCCAACAAACTATGAAATTGGATGCATTTAGGCCTTGTGCAAAACTAAGTTACTTTCAAGTTTTCAGGATTCTTTCTTTCATAGACTCTAGAGGGGTTTTAGAGATCTCTGATTCCTCAGAAGTTGCTAGGTCCTCACTCATGTATCTCACTTATTTGCCCTTGTCACTTTGTACATGCCTCTATTATTCAGGTTGCAGCAGGGAAATGATAACATAATGATTCTCAATAATTGAAGTGAATTTAATAAAGCAACCATTTTTAATGACATGGATAAGATTTAGGGAAATTAAAATGGTATATAGTACAATGTCCTAGCACTAGCATTAGTGGTTTACCCTTTCCATCCTGAGACTTAAGGGAACCATGCACTGTTACTAAATCTATAAGACAGTAGCAACAGGGAGTAGGCCATAGTAGTAAACTCTGCAGCAACTCAGCAAAATGGAGACTGGGAGAAGAAATACAGTGACTCCACTTGTTTTCTGCCCTCCCATCTCTAGCTAATGACTCTCACCAATGCAATCCACAAAGTTCAGCCTCCCAGGAAAAGAGAAGAAAGGAGAGAGTAGGACATGAATCTTTAGGGACGAAGAGACTATATCCACAGTGATATGTTTGAACATATAGTGTTTCTCTAAATATGTTTTTTTTAAGACTATTTTTTTAAGAGAAGTTTTAGGTTCACAGTAAAATTGAGAGGACGGTCCAGAGATTTTCTATATCCTCCTTTCCCCCACACATATATAGCCTCCTCATCATCAACATCCCCCACCAGGGTAGTACCGTTGTTACACTGATGAGACTATATTGACACATTATAATCAAACAAAGTCCATAGTTTACCTCAGGGTGCTGTACCTCCTATGGGTTTGGAAAAATATGTAATGACATGTATATATAATTATAGTTTCAAACAGGATATTTTCATTGTCTAAATGTATTTTATCTTATGTTTCTTGTGATTTGTCTGTCTGCTTCCCCAACCATACTAAAAAATCCTCAAGAATAAGGATTGAAACTTATTTTGTTTATGTAGCCTGGGGGCTTTGCATCGTGTCAAGCACACAGTAGGCAATAAGTACATGTTTACTGATAAATAAATGAAGATAGATTTACTTTTTATTTTTAAAAGTAATATGAGAAGTATTATGATATGAGACTCAAAATCAGTGCAAGGACACTTTCATAATATTGTTATCCTTTCTTCCCTTTAAGGTGCTCAGGTAAATATTACCATCCAGGTAGTAAAAATCAATCACATTTTCTAAATTTATGGGAGAAAATTTTGAGTAAAATTACATTATTTCAAACAGTGCTTTAGTGAAACAATTGAATGAGTCAACGTGCAAGATACTTGGTTGTTAAGTTACATTCGTATAATGTTGAAAATAGGCTTTTTAAGGCTATTAGCTCAAAGCTATTGTCTTTGATGATGAGTTTTCCACTCTCATTGCCTGAATACCAAAAATCCCTTTGTATATGTTACTTTGGGGAACATTACTAACACAATGCCTGGTTTGTAATATAAAGTATTATAATTACAATTTAATGCTTCTCATTGTTTTTGACTTTCTGTCTGCAATTATATATTCAATACACTCACATTTTCTATGAATTGTAGGAGGCTGAGACTTTTATTTTACTTAAGTGTATTTGGTTCAGTTGTATTGAACCAAATTGTATTTGGTTGTATTGTTAAGTGTATTGGTTCCTATAAAGATTCTTTCGTTTTTTTCTTAAAAATATGTAAAATTTCAGCTGAAATTTGACATTAAAATTTAAAACAAGAAAAAAAGAAAACAGGAAAGAAAGCTATTGCTCATTAGCAGTTTGACTCTCTTGTTTGGAAAATAAACAAACAAAATCACCACCAACAACAACAACAGAAAAACAAAACAAAACACAACAAGGGGTTCCCTTCCTTTAGACGCTGGACTTAGAAATTTTGAGTTAAAACCCATTGTTGAAAATTTTATAATTGTATGATTTTGGTAAACCACTCATCCTCTCTGAACCCCAGACTTTTCATCTGTAAATTGGGACATTGCTAGCTACAGGGAATGACAGACTATAAGAACTAAAATAAACAGCAAAATTCTTCTTGCTTAGTAGACCTACAAAGTTGTTTGATTATTTACAAAACAATTTAATAGGAGTTTCTTGGACTGTGAGTTTTCCCTTAAGGACTTGTGGGAAAACAAACAGTTCCTGGTTATGTATGAGCTCTGAGACTTGTTCCCTCTTTTTGATTCAGTTAATTCTTTCTCCAGTCTTGGTTACCTGTATGCATGTTCTGATTAGTACTCAGCTAAAGATTTGAGGAAGCAAATATCCAAAGTTCTCCTGTGTTGCTTTCTCTTCTCTGGTATTCTTCCCTGAAAACAATAGCTTTCTTAGTTTCCCCAGAGTCTCAGCAAACTTTTCTCAACAGATTAAGACAAATAGGCTACTCCTGGGTTCCCCCATTTTAAACTACAACTTGTAAACTCTATCTAGGCTGTAATTTGGGGCAATGAGTTAACCTTACTTTGTTTTCCTTATTGCAGAAATCACTGCCCAGTGCTGCCTGATGGCCATACCTGAAAACCATTGTTACATGTATTTTGCTGTTATTTTAGTTGTTTCAAGCAATTGTGTAAATCTAGTTCCTTTTGCTCCATCTTGGATCAAAGATAAAGTCACCAGATACAAGATAGAGGACACTATGTCACTTGGATTCCAGAGTGCTTTGTAGAACATGGTCATGCCTAGTCATTTTCTACTAACTTTTTCTGGATATGTTCTGTGAGCAAGAAATGAAACTGCTTTGTTTTGCCAATGAAATAATAAGTTTAATTTTTTGGCAACGTAAATTACTCTGCTCTGCTTAATGTACATACTTTGGGGAAATGGTATTAGTTGCAAGTACATTGCTTCTTACACACTTTTTAGATTTTGGGGAAGAGGTGGGAAGGAACATGATGAGTCTTTTCTTCTTTCCCTAAATCCAAATGTTGTCAATTATTTTTTCTGATGTTTTATAAACAACACATTACCTCCTCTATAACAAAAGACTTCACTGAATCTACTACTGACTTTTTTCTGTATTTTGTTCTCATTCTTTCACTTTAAAAGTAATGTACTCAACTCTCAGGAATATCCTCAGACTAAATACTGCTATAATCCTACCTTACTAATGATTAAAACTAAGCCTTAAGAGGATCAGGCATATTCACAAGTAACTTAAGTGCTTTCCAACACAAAGGTCAACTCAACAGGTTAGAAGACAACAAAATCCACAATCTTGATAACAGCACAAGCAATGTGCAGCTATATATATATATTCATATATATATTTTTTGAAAATATATATATGAAAAAATATATATTTTCATATATATATATGAAAATTGACCAATATCAGAAGGAAAATGTTAATAGAAGGAGAGCCATATGTGAAATGGATGATAGAATTTATGGGCAAACCTTAAATTTAACTATTTCAACTGTTTTCAAAGATTTAAAGGAAAAATAGACATAATGTGTGAAACTAGTCAGGGAGAAAGATTAATCTAAAAGAATCAAATATAAAATATAAGTATAATATAAATATAAAGTGCTTAGAACAGTGCCTAACCTTAGTTGGTACTACTTAAATGTTTGTGAAATAAAAATATCCAAATTTTTTTTCTGCCACTCATCAAAATGATCAGACACAATACAGTTGATAAATACACTTTCTATATTTTGCTTTGGTCTATCTATTTTCTTTTGTTATGTGGTCTCCATGATCTCTTTTATTTTTTGTTTTGTTTTGTTATTTAAGTAATCAAGACCCAGCTTAAGGGTTCTCTGCTTTCTAAAGAAACCATCAACTAATCTTCTATAAACCAATATTATCAGTCATAACACATTGTCCAGAATTCATTCACTCACTTATTCACTCAACAAGTATTTATTGATTACCCACTAAATACTAAGCACAATGTTAGAAACTGGAAAAAATAAAATTCATGACTCCCTATGTAACACTTTTACAACACACTTTTGATTCTCATTTCAGTAAATAACACCACATTTGAACAGTTGTTCAAGTTAACAGTTAGGAATCAGCTCTTTCCTTTATTCCCTCAACATGTAAATCCATCAGCAAATCCTGTGGCTTTTACCATAAAATTATATCACAAATCTGACCTCATTTTTCCACTTGCACCTTTCCCACTCTCATCAAGCCAACATCTATCACCTGGTCTAATAAGAGAGCTTCTAACTATTTTTCCTGCTTCCTTTGCTGTACTACAGAGAAGCTAGAAGAGCTGAGTTTACATTAATGAGACTATTTCTTTCTGTAAGGATCAAAGTTCTACAAAAGCTTTCTATTACACTTGGAATAAAAATGAAACATCTTACCTTGGCTTTTAAGGTCATACAAATTCTACCTTCTGCCTGACCCTCTAAGGCCATCTCCTTTTAGTGCTTCTTGCTCACTTAATTGCAGGCTCAGTGGCTTTCATAAAGTTACTCTAACACCACGAGGATTAAAAATAAAAGGACCTTGACCATGGAGTTTCAGTATTAAAGATGGCCAGAATAATACAGTAAATCCCTAGGCACCTGGCTATCAGCACAACTCTCCACTTGTTTGAAATATATTTGTTTCCTTTTCACACCAACACCAGTCTAACTGGTGACCATCAAATAATCAAGTCTACGAAGGTGACTTTTTAAAGAACATGAAAATATATGAGCACTGGGAGTGGAGGCGGAGATGTAGAGGGAAAAAAACCTTGACGCTTTTTTGCATTCTGAGTGCTATGCCCTTTACCCAGTGGGAAAGCAGTATTTTAGTTCTACTCCTTTATTTCTTAGTTCAATAATGTGACCTGCATTAATGGTGGTCTCAGAAGAGAAAGATGAGAGATAAAAATGGTAGAAGGAGCCAATTTAGGAATGAAATAATCTGCATTTGTATAACACCTTTTTTCCCTTAGTAACCAAGTACTTGCCTAACACAAATCATTCTCTTGAAAAAGATCATTGTGTCTTTGACATCACTGGTGCCTTCTGAATTCCTCTCTCTCCAGTAGAATGACCTACACCTTCATGCATTCAGTTCCCTGCAAATTCTTCCTCTCCTTCCCCCTTATGAATTTAGTCTAGGACAGATAAGATAATTACAGAAATTCTGAGCATGAAGGAATACTTATGGGTCTGCTGGTCCAAAAATTTGTCTGTGACTAGACCCCCTTTTAATTTCTAAGTAGAAATAACGGGCAGAAACCCTATAAAAGAGTTTTAATATTTGTGTAACTCATTAAATACGTAGATTCCTGAGTTAACTCAGACACTCTGACAATAGGGAATGTGGAGTTTCTGAGGCTGGGGATAGATATTCTTCAATACTTTCCATTCTATTTATTAGTTGTTACCATTTTATTAAAGTTACAAAGCATTTTAAACATTCAGAAATTCAAGAAATAAATAAAAGGAACTGTTAGTTTACACAATATTCAGATTAAGCACAAGTCTTTTTTCTTGTCATATATGTGTCAAATTTTACACAAGATATTACAGATACATTTAAAATCTCATGACCAATTTATGATGTCTTTTCCCTCCCTAAAGAAAACTAATACCCTGAAGTCCTTGTAAATACTACTTTGTAAGCATTTTATTCGAGTGTAACATAAAACTTCAGAAATCATGAGTACAGACCTTGACGAATTTTGCAAAATGATCAGTTTTTTTCTTTCATGGATCATGCTTTTGTTGTTATATCTAAGTCATTGAACTGATCACCTAGGTTCTCTCCTATGTTACATTCCAGGAATTGTATAGTTTGGTATTTTACATTTATATTTATATTTATGACCTATTTTGAATTAATTCTTATGAAATGTATAAAGTCTGTGTCTAGATTCATTTTTTTGTTTGTTTTGTTTTGTTTTGTATGTGGATATCTAGTTGTTCCAGCATCATTTGTTGAAAGACTATTCTTTCTTAAATGAATCATTTGCTCCTTTGTCAAAACTCAATTAACTATATTTGTGTGGGTCTATTTCTGGGTTCTCTATTCTGTTCCTTTCATCTATTTGTCCATCCTTTCACCAATGTTACATTGTCTTGATTACTGTAGCTTTAGGTCAGGTAACAGCAGTCCTTCTACTTTATTCATCCTTTTGATATTGTGTTGGCCATTCTTGGTCTTTTGGTTTCCTACGTAAATTTTAGAATCATACAATAATTTGCTAGTATTTCAATTGGGAATATATTGAATCTATAGATCAAGTTGAGGAGAACTGATATCTTAACAATATTGAGTCTTCCTAACCATGATCATGTAATAGCTCTCCATTTATTTAAATCTTCTTCTATTTCTTTCATCAGATAGTATATAAGTTGTAACCAACTGTTTTGGTTTTTCTCAGAAGGATCATTGGTATATATAAAGCCTTTCCATTATAGCTGGAAGTGGATTATTCTCCCAAATGATACTTAAAATCTCTAATACTTGAGATCCATTGTAATGTTTTAATAAATTTGTATTTAATATAAAGAACTTCATTTTGGGGATGGGAATGATTTTTAAGTCAAGTGTAGAACATAAAATCAAATGCTCTGGAGTTTCAAGACATGGGCTCAAACCCTTGATCTAATATTTGCTATAACTCTTGGACCAGTTTTTCCATGTCTGTGAGTATCAGTTTTTTAATCTATGCTCTGAAGATATAAACATTATCAATTCAATATCATTTGATGGGGATTAAGTGGCATAGTACATTTAAATTGCTTAACAAATAATACATGGTACTCAAAATATTACTTCACATATTATATTTTGTCATTGATTAGGGATTTAAGTAAGTCAAACATTTTGATAAATTAAACATTGCATCATAGATTGTGGATTTTGATAAAGCAAGCATAAATAAGCAAATGAGAATATGTATTATAAGCAGCACACTTTGCCCTAGAGATCTGCTATCATGGCAGGGAGGCAGACATCTTTCTGCTCAGTCACTAAGATGAGCACTGAAGAGATGGCAAGGAACTCCACAAATATCACAGCCAGACATTTACTCATTTCAGGAAGTCCACTACTCCTAAAAGTCCACATATCCCAGATCAAACTATCTTTCATCATTCTTCAAAACATCTTCCAAGAACTTGGGTAATATATCAACTTTTAATACCATCACCAAGTTATGAAACACAATGATTCATGACTCTCCACATATACTCAGTTTCCAGTGTTGTTAAATATATTTCGAATTAGAAATATCATTGGATACTGACCCACTTTGGCATTTCCACTAACTTAACTTGAACTACCATCGTATTTTGCTTACTAGTTTTTTAACAGCTCTAGGGCGATTCTTCTCTGATTACAAGGTATTCTTTTCACTGTTGCTAAATAGAGATTTACATTTATATATAACATTTAATTTACATAAATCTACACAAACACTTTACTCATCACCTAAAACCATTTAAATACCTCTCACCATGTATACCATCTTAGTTATCACATATCCTGCATCAAAATTATCTGAAGTCAATCTCATAGTAACATTCTTCAGTCCCAGCCCAGTAAAGTTACCAATTCAACCTGATTTTAGCACTGAAGTTCTCACATTCCAGAAAACCCATTATTCCCAGAAAAACTGGCATGATTTGTCACCCTAAATATACTGAATTATACTCTGTAGTTGTAGATCCAGAAAACTACATTTTGAACAGGTTCCTTCAGTGATTCTTATTCACAAAAATGTTGGTGAGTCAGTGGCCTAAAATAATATGATCCAATTTTTGTTACATTATATAAAGTAATTTTGGACATAATTTCATTACAATTTATTTGTTTAGCCATGCCTCATATACAAAAAAATTGACTTCTTTGACATCAAAAAAATATATTATTTATTTTTAATCCAAAATAACTATAAGATAGTTCAGTCTCATTTTTTTTAATGAATATATAAATATAGTATCTACTTTGATTCTCCTTTGATTTTCTTTGATTAGGGTAATTTTCTTCATTTCTTTTCAAGCTTTACAAAATGAATGGATGGTGAGGATGATAGGAATTCTATATTAAATAACTTAATTTTTCTTGTCTTGATTTGTACTAGTCATGTTGTTAACCTATTATTTACAATGAGTGTCCATATAACAAAATGAATATATTTACTCATGTTCTTGTCTGAGTCTTATTTGAGTTTCTATTGAATGAATCATCACCTAGAAATTGTGAATATCATGCTAGTGGCCACATAGAAGTATGTACACACATCACTTAAAATTCAGAACAGGCCTCAGACAAAGACTTTTAGAAGCAAAAGAAAATATATTTTCAATTAGGTGTCACAATTAGGGTTTCTTTTTTTTTCTTTTTTTGGAATAGTAAGACATTATTCTCAGTAAAAGATCAAAATGGTTAAGTAGTTGAACATGATTTCTTATTTATTTTGGTAGCAAATGTGAATTTGTAATATCACAGGTGATCAAACTACTTAATTTTTTACATTTGAGAGTGAAAATACCAAAAATATCCAAGAGTTTCCTTCTTTTGGTTAAATATCATGAAAAATGTATATGTATGTGTATATATATATAACAATTATCAAATTCAGTGCTTCTTTTTAAGCATGATTTAGGTCTAACATCCCAGCAAGTAAGATTGGGGTGGGTCATATTTTTAGGACATGCCTAAAAATATGTTCAAATGCCTTGGTGAGTTTTTAATAGATATTTAGTTTAATATTTTTCTGATAAGACATTTGCTCATAAGCAATGTACTGGTTTGCAAAAAAAAAAATTAATGATTTGGGAATCAAAAGCAGTGATTAAATCAAAACTGATTCAGCAATGTCTTCATGGTATTTTAGACAACAGTCATTTTCATATAACACATAAATGCCTCCATTCCCAGTGTCTCTTAATAATATGAATCGATAAACACTGAATGGGGTACCAGAGTAGAAATAGCCAAAATTTATTTGGATAATTCAGTTTGCATTCACTGTTGGTGAGCTTCTTTTTTTCTTTTTTCTTCCTTTTTTTTTTTGGTTTTTTTTTTTTGTTGTTGTTTTTGAGCATTAAGGGTACAATGAAGACTATATCATGGAACCTGTTTTGAGAAATAATGGAAGAGAGATATTTCCAAAAACATGAAACACATATTTCTCCAGAATAACAATAAAAGTAAGTAAACACTTCTTGTCTTTGGTTCTGTTTCACCATTAAACCCTGTGTTCTTCTGATATCTAGATCTAACGTGGCTATGTAATGTATCATCCAAACTTGGATATATTGATAGTGAAAGCTACTAGACACACACACACACAGATACATGTATATATACATGTACAGTCATGAAATATATTCATTTATTGAGTCAAATTTACATTATAGTATCAGTAAATTTCTAAATTCTATTAAAAAGTAATTTCACAAATAATTCTTCCTAGGAATTAAATATTCCTATGTATTACATACTATGTTGATTATCTAAATTACATGTTCCTATACATTATACATTCCGTTATACATTCAATTATCCAAATATTAACAGAAGTTGGAGAGTTATTTTGGTATACAGTTGGCCCTTAAACAACACAGGTTTGAACTGTGCAGGCCCACTTATATGCATATTTTTTTCAATAGTAAATACTACAGTACTACATTTGAATACATGGATGCAGATTGTAAACATGGAGGAACCGCTGGAGGAACCAATAGATGGAGGGCTGACTGAAAGTTTTCTGCAGATTTTTTACTGCAAGGAGGGTAGGTGCCCCAACCCCCTCATTGTTCAATGGTCAACTATACATGAACAAACTTAAATTGATTCCTGAGCTATATCTGTCTCCAAAATTGTATGACTGGATTTTTCCATGAAAAACATATTGTTCACAATATTGTCTTATAGTTTTCAAATTTGTTTCAAAAAATTTATTCTGATTGATTTCAAAGTTGCATTTTAAATAATGTCCAATTGATTCTTTTTATAATTTGACAATAATATTTTTTTTGCTTTATTGAAGTATAATTGCTTCACAATGGTGTGTTAGTTTCTGCTTTATAACAAAGTGAATCAGCTATACATATACATATATCCCCATATCTCCTCCCTCCCGCATCTCCCTCCCTCCCACCCTCCCCATCCCACCCCCCCAGGCAGTCACAAAGCACCGAGCTGATCTCCCTGAGCTATGTGGCTGCTTCCCACTAGCTATCTATTTTACATTTGGTAGTGTATATATGTCCATGACACTCTCTCACCCTGTCACATCTCAACTCTCCCCCTCCCCATATCCTCAAGTCCATTCTTTAGTAGGTCTGTGTCTTTATTCCCATCTTGCCACTAGGTTCTTCATGACCTTTTTTTTTTTTTCCCTTAGATTCCATATATATGTGTTAGCATACTGTATTTGTTTTTCTCTTTCTGACTTACTTCACTCTGTATGACAGACTCTAACTCCATCCACCTCATTACAAATACCTCCATTTCATTTCTGTTATGGCTGAGTAATATTCCATTGTATATATATGCCACATCTTCTTTATCCATTCATCCAAAGATGGACAATTAGGTTGCTTCCATGTCCTGGCTATTGTAAATAGAGCTGCAATGAACATTTTGGTACATGACTCTTTTTGAATTATGGTTTTCTTCAGGGTATATGCCCAGTAGTGGGATTGCTGGGTCGTATGGTAGTTCTATTTTTAGTTTTTTAAGGAACCTCCATACTGTTCTCCATAGTGGCTGTATCAATTTACATTCCCACCAACAGTGCAAGAGTGTTCCCTTTTCTCCACACCCTCTCCAGCATTTATTGTTTGTAGATTTTTTGATGATGGCCATTCTGAGTGGTGTGAGGTGATAGCTCATTGTAGTTTTGATTTGCATTTCTCTAATGATTAATGATGTTGAGCATTCTTTCATGTGTCTGTTGCCAATCTGTATATCTTCTTTGGAGAAATGTCTATTTAGGTCTTCTGCCCATTTTTGGATTGGGTTGTTTGTTTTTTTGTTATTGAGCTACATGAGCTGCTTGTAAATCTGGATATTAATCCTTTGTCAGTTGCTTCGTTTGCAAATATTTTCTCCCATTCTGAGGGTTGTCTTTTTGTGTTGTTTATGGTTTCCTTTGCTGTGCAAAAGCTTTTAAGTTTCATTAGGTCCCATTTGTTTATTTGTGTTTTTATTTGCATTTCTCTAGGAGGTGGGTCAAAAAGGATCTTGCTGTGATGTATGCCATAGAGTGTTCTGCCTATGTTTTCCTCTAAGAGTTTGATAGTGTCTGGCCTTACATTTAGGTCTTTAAACCATTTTGAGTTTATTTTTATGTATGGTGTCAGGGAGTGTTCTAATTTCATACTTTTACATGTATCTGTCCAATTTTCCCAGCACCACTTATTGAAGAGGCTGTCTTTTCTCCACTGTATATGCTTGCCTCCTTTATCAAAGATAAGGTGACCATATGTGTGTGGGTTTATCTCTGGGCTTTCTATCCTGTTCCATTGATCTATATTTCTGTTTTTGTGCCAGTACCAAACTGTCTTGATTACTGTAGCTTTGTAATATAGTCTGAAGTCACGGAGCCTGATTCCCCCAGCTCCATTTTTCGTTCTCAAGATTGCTTTGGCTATTCGGGGTCTTTTGTGTCTCCATACAAATTGTGAAATTTTTTGTTCTAGTTCTGTGAAAAATGCCAGTGGTAGTTTGATAGGGATTGCATTGAATCTGTAGATTGCTTTGGGTAGTAGAGTCATTTTCACAATGTTGTTTCTTCCAATCCAAGAACATGGTATATCTCTCCATCTATTTGTATCATCTTTAATTTCTTTCATGAGTGTCCTATAATTTTCTGCATACAGGTCTTTTGTCTCCTTAGGTAGGTTTATTCCTAGATATTTTATTCTTTTTGTTGCAATGGTAAATGGGAGTGTTTTCTTAATTTCACTTTCAGATTTTTCATCATTAGTATATCGGAATGCAAGAGATTTCTGTGCATTAATTTTGTATCCTGCTACTTTACCAAATTCATTGATTAGCTCTGGTAGTTTTCTGGTAGCAGTTTTAGGATTCTCTATGTATAGTATCATGTCATCTGCAAACAGTGACAGCTTTACTTCTTCTTTTCTGATTTGGATTCCTTTTATTTCTTTTTCTTCTCTGATTGCTGTGGCTAACACTTCCAAAACTATGTTGAATAATAGTGGTGAGAGTGGGCAACCTTGTCTTGTTCCTGATCTTAGTGGAAATGGTTTCAGTTTTTCACCATTGAGGACAATGTTGGCTGTGGGTTTGTCATATATGGCCTTTATTATGTTGAGGAAAGTTCCCTCTATGCCTACTTTCTGCAGGGCTTTTATCATAAATGGGTGTTGAATTTTGTCGAAAGCTTTCTCTGCATCTATTGATATGATCATATGGTTTTTCTCCTTCAATTTGTTAATATGATGTATCACATTGATTGATTTGCGTATATTGAAGAATCCTTGCATTCCTGGGATAAACCCCACTTGATCATGGTGTATGATACTTTTAATGTGCTGTTGGATTCTGTTTTCTAGTATTTTGTTGAGGATTTTTGCATCTATGTTCATCAGTGATATTGGTCTGTAGTTCTCTTTCTTTGTGACATCTTTGTCTGGTTTTGGTATCAGGGTGATGGTGGCCTCGTAGAATGAGTTGGGGAGAGTTCCTCCCTCTGCAATATTGTGGAAGAGTTTGAGAAGGATAGGTGTTAGCTCGTCTCTAAATGTTTGATAGAATTCGCCTGTGAAGCCATCTGGTCCTGGGCTTTTGTTTGTTGGAAGATTTTTAATCACAGTTTCAATTTCAGTGCTTGTGATTGGTCTGTTCATATTTTCTATTTCTTCCTGGTTCAGTCTCAGCAGGTTGTGCATTTTCTAAGCGTCTGTCCATTTCTTCCAGGTTGTCCATTTTATTGGCATAGAGTTGCTTGTAGTAATCTCTCATGATCGTTTGTATTTCTGCAGTGTCAGTGGTTACTTCTCCTTTTTCATTTCTAATTCTATTGATTTGAGTCTTCTCCCTTTTTCTCTTGATGAGTCTGGCTAATGGTTTATCAATTTTGTTTATCTTCTCGAAGAACCAGCTTTTAGTTTCATTGATCTTTGCTATTGTTTCCTTCATTTCTTTTTCATTTATTTCTGATCTGATCTTTATGATTTCTTTCCTTCTGCTAGCTTTGGGGTTTTTTTGCTCTTCTTTCTCTAATTGCTTTAGGTGCAAGGTTAGGTTGTTTATTCGAGATGTTTCCTATTTCTTGATGTAGGCTTGTATTGCTATAAACTTCCCTCTTAGCACTGCTTTTGCTACATCCCATAGGTTTTGTGTCGTCGTGTCTCCATTGTCATTTGTTTCTAGGTATTTTTTGATTTCCCCTTCAGTGATCACTTCGTTATTAAGTAGTGTATTGTGTAGCCTCCATGTGTTTGTATTTTTTACAGATCTTTTCCTGTAATTGATATCTAGTCTCATAGTGTTGAGGTTGGAAAAGATACTTGATATAATTTCAATTTTCTTAAATTTACCAAGGCTTGATTTGTGACCCAAGATATGATCTATCCTGGAGAATGTTCCATGAGCACTTGAGAAAAATGTGTATTCTGTTGTTTTTGGGTGGAATGTCCTATAAATATCATTTAAGTCCATCTTGTTTAATGTAGCATTTAAAGCTTGTGTTTCTTTATTTATTTTCATTTTGCATGATGTGTCCATTGGTGAAAGTGGGGTGTTAAAGTCCCCTACTATGATTGGGTTACTGTCGATTTCCCCTTTTATGGCTGTTAGTATTTGCCTTATGTATTGAGGTGCTCCTATGTTGGGTGCATAAATATTTACAATTGTTATATCTTCCTCTTGGATCGATCCCTTGATCATTATATAGTGTCCTTCTTTGTCCCTTGTAGTACTCTTTATTTTAAAGTCCTTTTTGTCTGATATGAGAATTGCTACTCCAGCTTTCTTTTGATTTCCATTTACATGGAATCTCTTTTTCCATCCCCTCACTTTCAGACTGTAAGTGTCTCTAGGTCTGAAGTGGGTCTCTTGTAGACAGCATATATATGGGTCTTGTTTTTGTATCCATTCAGCCAGTCTGTGTCTTTTGGTGGGAGCATTTAATCCATTTACATTTAAGGTAATTATCGATATGTATGTTCCTATGACCATTTTCTTAATTGTTTTGGGTTTGTTTTTGTAGGTCCTTTTCTTCTCTTGTGTTTCCCACTTAGAGAAGTTCCTTTAGCATTTGTTGTAAAGCTGGTTTGGTGGTGCTGAACTCTCTCTGCTTTTGCTTGTCTGTAAAGTTTTTAATTTCTCCATCAAATCTGAATGATATCCTTGCTGGTTAGAGTAACCTTGGTTGTAGGTTTTTCTCCTTCATGACTTTAAGTATATCCTGCCACTCCCTTCTGGCTTGCAGAGTTTCTGCTGAAAGATCAGCTGTTAACCTTATGGGGATTCCCTTGTGTGTTATTTGTTGTTTTTCCCTTGCTGCTTTTAATATGTTTTCTTTATATTTAATTTTTGATAGTTTGATTAATATGTGTCTTGGTGTGTTTCTCCTTGGATTTAACCTGTATGGGACTCTCTGTGCTTCCAGGACTTGATTAACTATTTCCTTTCCCATATTAGGGAAGTTTTCAACTATAATCTCTTCAAACATTTTCTCAGTCCCTTTCTTTTTCTCTTCTTCTTCTGAGACCCCTATAATTCGAATGTTGGTGCATTTAATATTGTCCCAGAGGTCTCTGAGACTGTCCTCAGTTCTTTTCATTCTTTTTTCTTTATTCTGTTCCACAGCAGTGAACTCCACCATTCTGTCTTCCAGGTCACTTATCCGTTCTTCTGCCTCAGTTATTCTGCTATTGATCCCATCTAGAGTATTTTTAATTTCATTTATTGTGTTTTTCATCATTGCTTGGTTCCTCTTTAGTTCTTCTACGTCCTTGTTAAATGTTTCTTGCATTTTGTCTATTCTATTTCCAAGATTTTGGATCATCCTTACTATCATTATTCTGAATTCTTTTTCAGGTAGACTACCTATTTCCTCTTCATTTGTTAGGTCTGGTGTGTTTTGACCCTGCTCCTTCACCTGCTGTGTGGTTTTTTGTTGTCTCATTTTGCTTATCTTACTGTGTTTGGGGTCTCCTTTTCACAGGCTGCAGGTTCGTGGTTCCCGTTGTTTTTGGTATCTGTCCCCAGTGGCTAAGGTTCATTCAGTGGGTTGTGTAGGCTTCCTGATGGAGGGGACTAGTGCCTGTGTTCTGGTGGATGAGGTTGGATCTTGTCTTTCTGGTGGGCATGTCCACGTCTGGTGGTGTGTTTTGGGGTGTCTGTGTCCTTATTATGTTTTTAGGCAGCCTCTCTGCTAATGGATGGGGCTGTGTTCCTGTCTTGCTAGTTGTTTGGCATAGGGTGTCCAGCACTGTAGCTTGCTGGTCGTTGAGTGAAGCTGGGTCTTGATGTTGAGATGGAGATCTCACAGAGATTTTCACCGTTTGGTATTATGTGGAGCTGGGAGGTCTCTTGTGGACCAGTGTCCTGAAGTTGGCTCTCCCACCTCAGAGGCACAGCCCTGATGCCTGGCTGGAGCACCAAGAGCCTTTCGTCCACACGGCTCAGAATAAAAGGGAGAAAAAAATAGAAAGAAAGAAAGAAAGAGGATAAAATAAAATAAAATAAAGCTATTATAATAAAAAATAAGAAAAAAAATGTTTTTTTTTTCACACACACACACTGTATTTTATTTTTACAAGAGATAAATAGACTGACACCAAGCATTGTACATGGATGACCACAACAAAAGCAATAATGATTGCAATTACCAAACATGAAACACACTCATACTATGTCATAATATTGACATTCAGTCCAGTAATCCTCCACTGTAACAGCTCCTTTACTTTGCAGTGAAAATTGATTTGTATATTCTTTGCCTCTGAGTCCTTGTGGGATTTTTTTTTTTTTTAATTCAGACAGAAAGTCATGAAAAGTATACTCATCCTCATCAGTTCACTCAGTCCCATGTAATTAATTTTTTTTTTTCATCTTGATCTTTTGTTAGCACTTTTATGAGTTCATCAGTTTTTCATTAGAGTTCTGAAAATGCGTATTCATTCAGTTCAGCAGTACAGTCAGTTACCAGAAACCTGTACTTGTCAGAGTCTTTTCCATGAATTTTTTGAAGATGAAACCCTTTTATAGGAACATATTTGCAAAATCATCAGAGTACACCCAGAACTGTCTGTAAATGACAAAAGACTTAAAAATGACCACGGTTAAAGATTTGATGAAAGTTCATAATAATGCAGTTGACAAGAAAATTAGTTATTTCTGAGATATACATTTTAAAGTAATAACTAGGATTATTACATATAACATTATACCAGAACATATAAGATTTTTAGAAATTTCATGTAAAGTCTGAAACATTTATATTAACATATTTCCATACATATTTCCATACAAATACAAATATAAGATTTTTAGAAATTTCATGTAATGTCTGAAAAATTTATATTAACATATTTCCATACAAATAACCCAATAAAAGTTTAGTATTAGTTGTTTTGTTTGTTTTTTTATACTGCAGGTTCTTATTAGGCATCAATTTTATACACATCAGTGTATACATGTCAATCCCAATCGCCCAATTCAGCACACCACCATCCCCACCTCACCGCAGTTTTCCCCCCTTGGTGTCCATATGTCCATTCTCTACATCTGTGTCTCAACTTCTGCCCTGCAAACTGGCTCATCTGTACCATTTTTCTAGGTTACACATACATGCATTAATATACGATATTTGTTTTTCTCTTTCTGACTTACTTCACTCTGTATGACTGTCTCTAGATCCATCCACGTCTCAACAAATGACTCAGTTTCGTTCCTTTTTATGGCTGAGTAATATTCCATTGTATATATGTACCACAACTTCTTTATCCAGTCGTCTGTTGATGGGCATTTAGGTTGCTTCCATGACCTGGCTATTGTAAATAGTGCTGCAATGAACATTCGGGTGCATGTGTCTTTTTGAATTACGGTTTTCTCTGGGTATATGCCCAGTAGTGGGATTGCTGGGTCATATGGTAATTCTATTTTTAGTTTTTTAAGGAACCTCCATATTGTTCTCCATAGTGGCTGTATCAATTTACATTCCCACCAACAGTGCAAGAGGGTTCCCTTTTCTCCACACCCTCTCCAGCATTTGTTGTTTGTCGATTTTCTGATGATGCCCATTCTAACAGGAGTGAGGTGATACCTCATTGTAGTTTTGATTTGCATTTCTCTAATAATTAGTGATGTTGAGCTTCTTTTCATGTGCTTCGTGGCCGTCTGTATGTCTTCTTTGGAGAAATGTCTATTTAGGTCTTCTGCCCATTTTTGGATTGGGGTGTTTGTTTCTTTGATATTGAGCTGAATGAGCTGTTTATATATTTTGGAGATTAATCCTTTGTCCGTTGATTCATTTGCAAATATTTTCTCCCATTCTGAGGGTTGTCTTTTCGTCTTGTTTATGGTTTCCTTTGCTGTGCAAAAGCTTTGAAGTTTCATTCGGTCCCAATTGTTTATTTTTGTTTTTATTTCCATTACTCTAGGATGTGGATCAAAAAAGATCTTGCTGTGATTTATGTCAAAGAGTGTTCTTCCTATGTTTTCCTCTAAGAGTTTTATAGTGTCCAGTCTTATATTTAGGTCTCTAATCCATTTTGAGTTTATTTTTGTGTATGGTGTTAGGGAGTATTCTAATTTCATTCTTTTACATGTAGATGTCCAGTTTTCCCAGCACCACTTATTGAAGAGACTGTCTTTTCTCCATTGTATATCTTTGCCTCCTTTGTCATAGATTAGTTGACCATAGGTGCGTGGGTTAATCTCTGGGCTTTCTATCTTGTTCCATTGATCTATGTTTCTGTTTTTGTGCCAGTACCATATTGTCTTGATTACTGTAGCTTTGTAGTAGAGTCTGAAGTCAGGGAGTCTGATTCCTCCAGCTCCATTTTTTTGCCTCAAGACTGCTTTGTCTATTCGGGGTCTTTTGTGTCTCCATACAAATTTTAAGATGATTTGTTCTAGCTCCGTAAAAAATGCCATTGGTAACTTGATAGGGATTGCATTGAATCTGTAGATTGCGTTGGGTAGTATACTCATTTTCACAATGTTGATTCTTCCAATCCAAGAACATGGTATATCTCTCCATCTGTTGGTATCATCTTTAATTTCTTTCATCAGTGTCTTATAGTTTTCTGCATACAGGTCTTTTGTCTCCCTAGGTAGGTTTATTCCTAAGTATTTTATTCTTTTTGTTGCAATGGTAAATGGGAGTGTTTCCATAATTTCTCTTTCAGATTTTCGTCATTAGTGTATAGGAATGCAAGAGATTTCTGTGCATTAATTTTGTATCCTGCAACTTTACCATATTCATTAATTAGCTGTAGCAGTTTTCTGGTGGCAGTTTTAGGATTCTCTATGTATAGTATCATGTCATCCGCAAACAGTGACAGTTTTACTTCTTCTTTTCCAATTTGTATTCCTTTTATTTCTTTTTCTTCTCTGATTGCCGTGACTAGGACTTCCAGAACTCTGTTGAATAATAGTGGTGAGAGTGGGCATCCTTGTCTCGTTCCTGATCTTAGAGGAAATGCTTTCAGTTTTTCACCATTGAGAATGATGTTTGCTGTGGGTTTGTCATATATGGCCTTTATTATGTTGAGGTAGGTTCCCTTTATGCCCACTTTCTGGAGAGTTTTTATCAGAAATGGGTGTTGAATTTTGTCAAAAGCTTTTTCTGCATCTATTGAGATGATCATATGGTTTTTATTCTTCAATTTGTTAATATGGTGTATCAAATTGATTGATTTGCGTATATTGAAGAATCCTTGCATCCCTGGGATAAATCCCAGTTGATCGTGGTGTATGATCCTTTTAATGTGTTGTTGGATTCTGTTTGCTAGTATTTTGTTGAGGATTTTGCGTCTATATTCATCAGTGATATTGGTCTGTAATTTTCTTTTTTTGTAGTGTCTTTGTCTGGTTTTGGTATCAGGGTGATGGTGGTCTCATAGAATGAGTTTGGGAGTGTTCCTTCCTCTGCAATTTTTTGGAAGAGTTTGAGAAGGATGGGTGTTAGCTCTTCTCTAAATGTTTGATAGAATTCACCTGTGAAGCCATCTGGTCCTGGACTTTTGTTTGTTGGAAGATTTTTAATCACAGTTTCAATTTCATTACTTGTGATTGGTCTGTTCATATTTTCTATTTCTTCCTGATTCAGTCTTGGAAGGTTATACCTTTCTAAGAATTTGTCCATTTCTTCCAGGTTGTCCATTTTATTGGCATAAAGTTGCTTGTAGTAGTCTCTTAGGATGCTTTGTATTTCTGCGGTGTCTGTTGTAACTTCTCCTTTTTCATTTCTGATTTTATTGATTTGAGTCCTCTCCCTCTTTTTCTTGATGAGTCTGGCTAATGGCTTATCAATTTTGTTTATCTTCTCAAAGAACCAACTTTTAGTTTTATTGATCTTTGCTATTGTTTTCTTTGTTTCTATTTCATTTATTTCTGCTCTGATCTTTATGATTTCTTTCCTTCTGCTAACTTTGGGTTTTGTTTGTTCTTCTTTCTCTAGTTTCTTTCGGTGTAAGGTTAGATTGTTTACTTGAGATTTTTCTTGTTTCTTTAGGTAGGCTTGTATAGCTATAAACTTCCCTCTTAGAACCGCTTTTGCTGCATCCCATAGGTTTTGGGTCGTCGTGTTTTCATTGTTATTTGTCTCTAGGTATTTTTTTATTTCCTCTTTGATTTCTTCAGTGATCTCTTGGTTATTTAGTAACGTATTGTTTAGCCTCCATGTGTTTGTCCTTTTTACGTTTTTTTCCCTGTAATTCATTTCTAATCTCAAAGCGTTGTGGTCAGAAAAGATGCTTGATATGATTTCAATCTTCTTAAATTTACTGAGGCTTGATTTGTGACCCAAGATGTGATGTATCCTGGAGAATGTTCCGTGCGGACTTGAGAAGAACGTGTAATCTGCTGTTTTTGGATGGAATGTCCTATATATATCAATTAAATCTATCTGGTCTATTGTGTCATTTAAAGCTTCTGTTTCCTTATTTATTTTCATTTTGGATGATCTGTCCATTGGTGTAAGTGAAGTGTTAAAATCCCCCACTATTATTGTGTTACTGTCGATTTCCTATTTTATAGCTGTTAGCAGCTGCCTTATGTATTGAAGTGCTCCTATGTTGGGTGCATATATATTTATAATTGCTATATCTTCTTCTTGGATTGATCCCTGGATCATTATGTAGTGTCCTTCCTTGTCTCTTGTAACATTCTTTATTTTAAAGTCTATTTTATCCGATATGAGTATAGCTACTCCAGCTTTCTTTTGATTTCCATTTGCATGGAATATCTTTTTCCATCCCCTCACTTTCAGTCTGTATGTGTCCCTAGGTCTAAAGTGGGTCTCTTGTAGACAGCATATATATGGGTCTTGTTTTTGTATCCATTCAGCCAGTCTATGTCTTTTGGTTGGGGCATTTAATCCATTCACGTTTAAGGTAATTATCGATATGTATGTTCCTATGACCATTTTCTTAATTGTTTTGGGTTTGTTTTTGTAGGTCCTTTTCTTCTCTTGTGTTTCCCACTTAGAGAAGTTCCTTTAGCATTTGTTGTAGAGCTGGTTTGGTGGTGCTGAATTCTCTTAGCTTTTGCTTGTCTGTAAAGCTTTTGATTTCTCCATCAAATCTAAATGAGACCCTTGCCGGGTAGAGTAATCTTGGTTGTAGTTTCTTCCCTTTCATCACTTTAAGTATATCATGCCACTCCCTTCTGGCTTGCAGAGTTTCTGCTGAGAAATCAGCTGTTAACCTTATGGGAGTTCCCTTGTATGTTATTTGTCGTTTTTCCCTTGCTGCTTTCAATAATTTTTGTTTGTCTTTAATTTTTGCCACTTTGATTACTATGTGTCTCGGCGTGTTTCTCCTTGGGTTTATTCTGTATGGGACTCTCTGCGTTTCCTGGACTTGGGTGGCTATTTCCTTTCCCATGTTAGGGAAGTTTTCGACTATAATCTCTTCAAATATTTTCTCGGGTCCTTTCTCTCTCTCTTCTCCTTCTGGGACCCCTATAATGCGAATGTTGTTGTGTTTAATGTTGTCCTAGAGGTCTCTTAGGCTGTCTTCATTTCTTTTCATTCTTTTTTCTTTAGTCTGTTCCGCAGCAGTGAATTCCACCATTCTGTCTTCCAGGTCACTTATCCATTCTTCTGCTTCAGTTATTCTGCTATTGATTCCTTCTAGTGTAGTTTTCATTTCAGTTATTGTATTGGTCATCTCTGTTTGTTTGTTCTTTAATTCTTCTAGGTCTTTGTTAATCATTTCTTGCATCTTCTCAATCTTTGCCTCCATTCTTATTCCGAGGTCCTGGATCATCTTCACTATCATTATTCTGAATTCTTTTTCTGGAAGGTTGCCTATCTCCACTTCATTTAGTTGTTTTTCTGGGGTTTTTTCTTGTTCCTTCATCTGGTACATAGCCCTCTGCCTTTTCATCTTCTCTATCTTTCTGTAACTGTGGTTTTTGGTCCACAGGCTGCAGGATTGTAGTTTTTCTTGCTTCTGTTGTCTGCCCTCTGGTGGTTGAGGCTATCTAAGAGGCTTGATGGGAGGCTCTGGTGGTGGGTAGAGCTGACTGTTGCTGTGGCAGTCAGAGCTCAGTAAAACCTTAATCCACTTGACTGTTGATGGGTGGGGCTGGGTTCCCTCCCTGTTGCTGTGGCGGTCAGAGCTCAGTAAAACCTTAATCCACTTGACTGTTGATGGGTGGGGCTGGGTTCCCTCCCTGTTGGTTGTTTTGCCTGAGGCAACCCAACACTGGAGCCTACCCGTGATCTTTGGTGGGGTTATTGGCAGACTCTGGGAGGGCTCATGCCAAGGAGAACTTCCCAGAACCTCTGCTGCCAGTGTCCTTATCCCCACGGTGAAACAGAGCCACCACTCGCCTCTGCAGGAGACCCCCCAACACCAGCAGGTAGGTCTGGTTCAGTCTCCCCCAGGGTCACTGCTCCTACCCCTGGGTCCCGATGCACACATTACTTTGTGTGAGCCCTCCAAGAGTGGGGTCTCTGTTTCCCCCAGTCCTGTCAAAGTCCTGCAATCAATTCCCACTAGGCTTCAAAGTCTGATTCTCTAGGAATTCCTCCTCCCGTAGCCGGACCCCCAGGTTGGGAAGCCTGACGTGGGTCTCAGAACCTTCACTCCAGTGGGTGGACTTCCGTGGTATAAGTGTTCGCCAGTCTGTGAGCCACCCACCCAGCAGTTATGGGATTTGATTTTACTCTGATTGCGCCCCACCTACCGTCTCACTGTGGCTTCTCCTCTGTCCTTGGACGTGGGGTATCCTCCTTGGTGAAGTCCAGGGTCTTCCTGTCAATGATTGTCCAGCAGCCAGTTGTGATTCTGTTGCTCTCGCAAGAGGGAGTGAGAGCACGTCCTTCTACTCCGCCATCTTGGTTAATCCAAGAAAAAAAATTTTTAAGAATAAATGTATTCAGAAAAAAAATTTTTTTTAATTTTTAAGAATAGATGTATTAATTTTTATAGTAAAAAATAAGAAAAAAATTATTAAGAAAAAAGTTATTAAGAAAAAAAATTTTTTAATTTTTTAAAATATGAAAAAACTTATTAAATTTTTTTTTTAATTTCTAAAAATAAGGAAAAATTATTAAGAAAACATTTATTAGGAAAAAAAAATTTTTCAGTAAAAAAAAAAAAAAACAAACATGGACGGACTTAACCCTAGGACTAATGGTGAAAGCAAAGCTATACAGACAAAATCTCACCCAGAAGCATACACGTATACACTCACAAAAAACGAAAAAGGGGAAAAATTAATATATCCTGCTCCCAAAGTCCTCCTCTTGAATTTGGGATGATTCGTTGTCTGTTCAGGTATTCAACAGATGCAGGCACATCAAGTTGTTTGTGGAGCTTTAATCCACTGCTTCTGAGGCTGCTGGGAGAGATTTCCCTTTCTCTTCTTTGTTCGTACAGCTCCTGGGGTTCAGCTTTGGATTTGGACCCGCCTCTGCATGTAGGTCGCCTGAGGGCCTCTGTTCCCCACCCAGAGAGACCGGGGTTAAAGGAGCAGCTGCTTCAGGGGCTCTGGCTCACTCAGGCCGGGGGGGGAGGGAGAGGTACGGAGGCGGGGCGAGCCTGCGGTGGCAGAGGCCGGCGTGACGTTGCAGCAGCCTGAGGTGCGCAGTGCGTTCTCCCGGGGAAGTTGTCCCTGGATCACGGGACCCTGGCAGTGGCGAGCTGCACAGGCTCCCGGGAGGGGCAGTGTGGAGAGTGACCTGTGCTCGCACACAGGCTTCTTGGTGGTGGCAGCAGCAGCCTTAGCGTCTCCTGCCCGTCTCTGGTGTCCGCACTGATAACCGTGGCTCGCACCCGTCTCTGGGGTCCGCGCTGTTAGCTGCAGCTCACGCCCACCTCTGGGGTCCATGCTGATAGCCGCGGCTCGCTCCCGTCTCTGGAGTTCATTCAGGCGGCGCTCTGAATCCCCTCTCCTTGCGCGCCGCGAAACAAAGAGGCAAGGAAAAGTCTCTTGCCTCTTCGGCAGCTGCAGACTTTTTCCCGGACTCCCTCCCAGCTAGCACCGAAGCCCGAGCCTCAGGTCCCAGCCCCCGCCCACCACGGCGGGTGAGCAGACAAGCCTCTCGGGCTGGTGAGTGCTACTTAGCACTGATCCTCCGTGCGGGAATCTCTCCGCTTTGCCCTCCGCACCCCTGTGGCTGCGCTCTCCTCCGTGGCTCTGAAGCTTCCCCCCTCTGCCACCCGCAGTCTCTGCCCACGAAGGGGCTTCCTAGTGTGTGGAAACCTTTCCTCCTTCACAGCTCCCTCCCACTGGTGCAGGTCCCGTCACTATTCTTTTGTCTCTGTTGTTTCTTTTTTCTTTTGCCCTACCCAAGTACGTGGGGAGTTTCTTGCCTTTTGGGAGGTCTGACGTCTTCTGCCAGCAATCAGTGGGTGTTCTGTAGGAGCAGTTCCACGTGTAGATGTATTTCTACTGTATCTGTGGGAAGTAAGGTGATCTCCGCGTCTTACTCTTCCGCCATCTTTGACAATAATATTTTAAATTCCTCTTTACAAGTGCTGAGATACCTTGTAAACTCAGCAAAGTCTGTATAGTGGAGGATAGTCTCAGTTCTAACATTGTGTTTTGAACTATTTAAACATCTCAACCCAAATATTTTCACATGTACTCTTTTGCATCCCTGCCGGTACCCTTCAACAAATATTTTAACACAAATAACTCATTAAATAAACTGTCTTTATATCTAACATGAAATACTACAATATCATAGATCTAGTTCATTTTAAATGAATAACCTTAACCAAATAAAAATAGTAGTTCTATGAAAGAATGGAAGGAATCTGAAGATTCTTTCTATAAATAGAATTATCTCAAAGCAAATTTGTAGAATAGCATAATTTAAACTTTTATATCATTTGGCTAAGATTTTTATTGCTGATTTAAAATATTTTTCTATTCATTGAGTACTTTATAAATTTCTACTCATTTTGAGCCAAATGTTACCGAAATTTAGAAATCTAATTTACAAAAATGTCTAAGATCATTTGATTAACAAAGCAGTTATTCAAAAGTCAGGCTAAAACATTTAAAGAATCTAATTTATTATGTGAGAAAAACAGAAAGCACGTGTTCATATCTTTCATGCTTAAGATTTTTAAAATTTATTTCATATAATGTCACTGTTATTTTAACTCTGATTAAGTACAAATATACATTTGCAATTTTAATAAGCACAGATTATATTTTTATTTCAACTAGAAAGTCTCAGCTTATTTAGACATTATTAATGAATAAAGTGTGTACCACAACTTATTCCAAGTATGTGTTTATTAATTTAAAAATAACATTTTTTTACTATGATACTATACTATACTACAATTTACATCCATATTATCACTGCAAGCACAAAGATTAAATATTTTATCTTTAATGCTGGACAATTTGATTTTTACAAGAGCATTCACAGTAATGCCTCATGTTCCAGCTTCAATAAAATAAACTTTCTAAAATTTTATTTTGGGGAAAAATTGAATTGGATAAAAATTTGAACCATTTTGGAATTAACTAATTTCCTATTTGAAACATCTCTGTTAATTAAAATTGTCATCATTTCGCTTTTTAAGAAAAAATAAAAAAAGATTAATTTAGAAACGTTATTTAATCTAAATGTGAAGTCATACTTCAGAGGGTGATATGTTAACTACAAATTGGCACTTGCCATTGGCACTTGCCATCTGTCCCTACAAGGATTAAATCATGTGCTGCTGCGGCTGCTGATTTTCAACAACCCCCTGAGAGGAGTTCAGGGTGGAGAGCAGAAATGAGGCACTCTGTGCTCTGGAAAAAACTGGCAGAACAGGTCTTCAGATAGATATTTTCAGGAGCCAATTTTATGAGCCCAATTCTTGTATCTCTTCATATCTGGAAAAGCACTAAAATCCTTCATGGTGACATCTACTCCTCATGACTAGCAGAAACCTTCTGCAAAAAATATGTGCTGGATTTCATATACTCCCCCTTCACTAAAATCACATATATACTGACCTTCCCCCTTACCTCTTTGGAACAGTTTCTCAGAGCTATCTGAAATGCTGTCTTCAGGGCTATAGTCCTCATTTTGCCCCAAATAAAACTTTACACACAAATCTCACATTGTGCATTATTTTTAAGTTGACAGATATGTAAACATATTTTAAAGCTCCATTAAAGATGGTAAATATTTTTGTCTTAATTATTAATATTTATTAATTAATTTATTTTTTGCTGCGTTGGGTCTTCATTACTGCACAAGGGCTTTCTCTAGTTGCGGCAAGTGGGGGCTACTCTTCATTGCAGCACGTGGGCTTTTCATTGTGGTGGCTTCTCTTGTTGCGGAGCACAGGCTCTAGGCGCACAGGCTTCAGTAGTTGTGGTACAGAGGTTCAGTAGTTGTGGAGCACGGGCTTAGTTGCTCCATGACATGTGGGATCTTCCCAGACCATGGATTGAACCTGTGTCCCCTGAATTGGCAGGCAGATTCTTAACCACTGTGCCACCAGGGAAGTCCCAAAGATGGTAAATATTAACAAATATTTTGTATATATTGTGAATTAATCATTGTATACATTATTCAAATAGAAATTCAGTACTTTTTTTTCATAAAAAATGGACTATAATTTTCTAGCTTATGCTTCTGAATTTATTATAAAGTCAAAATTATTCAAAACTAAAATAAGAATAAAAAGTTGCAGATTTATTTTGTGTCATGGATTTGTATCAGACATGCTAAAACGACATAGCAAAATTGTTCACTAACTAATGTGTCTTACAGCTGGTCTGCTCTCTCTCTCTTTCTTGGCATATATTTCCTCATGTTTCCTGCTAACTCTGTTAATGAAATGCAGGTGGATCCCTGCATTTCAGGCCACCATGGCATGAGCCTTAGGACATCAGTTTGGTAAACAAATCAGCATCATCAAATACCTTGTCCACCACCACTCAATATGGCAATAAGTTAGCTCTTTCTTTCTAGCCAAGTGTTTCTGAGAAAGTTTTGCTGTATCAAAGGATGTCTTGCATCCTGTCCTTAAAAAGAAGGTGTGAATTACTTTGTGTATGGTAAAAATTACTGCTGGTAATCTTTCAGATTTTACTCTTACAGCAGGCAGGAGGTAGCTAGGTATGAGCAGAGAAATGAGGGCAGGGGTCAGGTGGCAGGAAATCATGCATTTTGTAAACAGTGGGGGTCATAGGCAGACAAAGAAAGGCAGGACCTCCAGACTGACAATAAACCACACATTTTGAGTGATAAGTGTCATGGAAGCTGAACAAAAAAAGTGGGGAAAGGCAGGAATCTCCTGCTTCTGAGTGTAACCTGTTGTTCATTATGCTCTCACAATAAAAGTAGCCTTACAGATAAGAAGTACCCATCACTTCTTTTCTAAGCTAAATAGGACAAAAATACCTTCTCTCCTGGGGAAGACAGAGGTGGGATGAAAATCAGGGAATATGACCTCCAAATGCTTCCTTCCTTAGTGAATATTCTGCCCCTTCATTTGTATCTCCCTCATAACCGGCTTGCCAAAGAAACCCAGGGCAGCAGCTCCACCTGTCTGCCTGCTCTCCCTCTACAAGAGTATTCTTGTCTAAATAAACTCTCACTTTACTTTCTTAACCTCTCTGCTTCATCTCCAAATTCTTACACAACGAAAAAAGAACGTTAATTCACCAGGAATATTACCATATATTAAATTAATAACTATTTTCATTGCATGCGTATTTCATGTAGTAATATATAAGACCATTGCAGAAATTTAAAAATCAATGTGGATTTACCAATCTCAGCTTATTTTAATACAATTAATAGTAATAACATTCAATAAAAAATGAAAAATACAGGGCAACTGCTAAACTAGTTGGAATTTGTAAAAATAGTGAAACTGGGATATGTAGTTACCATACCCTTAACACACCACAACATCACTTATTCTCATTTTTTTTTATTTTTTATTTTTATTCAAACAGAAAGTTACAAAAATTATAATCATCCTCATCAGTTCACTCAGTCCCATGTAATTAATTTTTTTATCTTGATCTTTTGTTAACACTTTTATGAATTCATCAGTTTTCCATTAGAGTTTTGAAAATGCTTATTCATTCAGTTCACCAGTATAGTCAGTTACCAGAAAGCTGTATTGTAAGAGACTTTTCCATGAATTCCTTGAAGATGAAACACTTTTATAGGAACCTTTTTGCAAAAGCATCCGAGTACAGCCAGAACTGTCTGTAAATGACAAAAGACTTAAAAATGACCACGGTTAAAGATTTGATGAAAGTTCATAATAATACAATCGACAATGAAATTTAGTTATTTCTGAGATATACATTTTAAAGTAATAACTAGAATTATGGCTTATAACATTATACCAGAACATATAAGATTTTTAGAAATTTCATGTAATGTCTGAAACATTTATATTAACATATTTCCATACAAATAACCCAAAGAAAGTTTAGTATTAGTTTTTGTTTGTTTTTTTATACTGCAGGTTCTTATTAGTCATCAATTTTATACACATCAGTGTATACAAGTCAATCCCAATCGCCCAATTCAACACACCACCATCCCCACCCCACCACGGTTTTCCCCCCTTGGTGTCCATACGTTTGTTCTCTACATCTGTGTCTCAACTTCTGCTCTGCAAATCGGTTCATCTGTACCATTTTTCTAGGTTCCACATACATGCGTTAAGGTACAATATTTGTTTTTCTCTTTCTGACTTACTTCACTCTGTATGAAAGTCTCTAGATCCATCCACACCTCAACAAATGACTCAATTCCGTTCCTTTTCATGGCTAAGTAATATTCCATTGTATATATGTACCAACCTTCTTTATCCATTCATCTGTTGATGCGCATTTAGGTTGCTTCCATGACCTGGCTATAGTAAATAGTGCTGCAATAAACATTGGGGTGCATGTATTTTTTTGAATTATGGTTTTCTCTGGGTATATGCCCAGTAGTGGGATTGCTGGATCATATGGTAATTCTATTTTTAGTTTTTTAAGGAACCTCCATACTCTTCTCCATAGTGGATGTATCAATTTACATTCCCACCAACAGTGCAAGAGGGTTCCCTTTTCTCCACAAACTCTCCAGCATTTGTTGTTCGTAGATTTTCTCATGATGCCCATTCTAACTGGTGTGAGGTGATACCTCATTGTAGTTTTGACTTGCATTTCTCTAATAATGAGTGATGTTGAGCAGCTTTTCATGTGCTTCTTGGCCATCTCTATGTCTTCTTTGTAGAAATGTCTATTTACGTCTTCTGCCCATTTTTGGATTGGGTGGTTTGTTTCTTTAATATTGAGCTGCATGAGCTGTTTGTATATTTTGGAAATTAATCCTTTGTCCATTGATGCGTTGGCAAATATTTTCTCCCATTCTGAAGGTTGTCTTTTCACTTTGTTTATGGTTTCCTTTGCTGTGCAAAAGCTTTGAACTTTCATTAGGTCCCATTTGTTTATTTTTGTTTTTCTTTCCATTACTCTAGGAGGTGGATCAACAAAGATCTTGCTGTGATTTATGTCAAAAAGTGTTCTTCCTATGTTTTCCTCTAAGAGTTTTATACTGTCCGGTCTTACACTTAGGTCTCTAATCCATTTTGAGTTTTTTTTTTGTATGTGTGTATGGTGTTAGGGAGTGTTCTAATTTCATTCTTTTACATGTAGCTGTCCAGTTTTCCCAGCACAACTTATTGAAGAGACTGTCTTTTCTCCATTGTATATCTTTGCCTCCTTTGTCATAGATTAGTTGACCATAGGTGCATGGGTTTATCTCTGGGCTTTCTATCTTGTTCCATTAATCTGTGTTTCTTTTTTGGGCCAGTACCATATTGTCTTGATGACTGTAGCTTTGTAGTCTAGTCTGATGTCAGGGAGTCTGATTCCTCCTTCTCCGTTTTTTTCCCTCAGGACTGCTTTGGCTATTCAGGGTCATTTGTGTCTCCATACAAATTTTAAGATGATTTGTTCTAGTTCTGTAAAAAATGCCATGGGTAATTTGATAGGGATTACATTGAATCTGTAGATTGCTTTGGGTAGTATAGTCATTTTCACAATATTGATTTTTCCAATCCAAGAACATGGTATATCTCTCCATCTGTTTGTGTCATCTTTAATTTCTTTCATCAGTGTCTTATAGTTTTCTGCATACAGGTCTTTTGTCTACCTAAGGAGGTTTATTCCTAGGTATTTTATTCTTTTTGTTGCAATGGTAAACAGGTGTTTCCTTAATTTCGCTTTCAGATGTTTCATCATTAGTGTATAGGAATGCAAGAGATTTCTGTGCATTAATTTTTAATCCTGCAACTTTACCAAATTCATTGATTAGCTCTAGAAACTTTCTGGTGGCATTTTTAGGATTCTCTATATATAGTATCATGTCATCTGCAAACAATGACAGTTTTACATCTTCTTTTGCAATTTGTATTCCTTTTATTTCTTTTTCTTCCCTGATTGCCGTGGCTAGGACTTCCAAAACTATGTTGAATAATATTGGTGAGAGTGGACATCCTTGTCTTATTCCTGATCTTAGAGGAAATGCTTTCAGTTTTTCACCATTAAGAATGATGTTTGCTGTGGGTTTGTCATATATAGCCTTTATTATGTTGAAGTAGGTTCTCTCTATGCCCACTTTCTGGAGAGTTTTTATCATAAATCGGTGTTGAATTTTGTCAAAAGCTTTTTCTGCATCTATTGAGATGATCATATGGTTTTTCTTCTTCAATTTGTTAAATCTGGTGTATCACATTGATTGATTTGTGTATATTGAAGAATCCTTGCATCCCTGGGATAAATCCCACTTGATCATGGTGTATGATCCTTTTAATGTGTTGTTGGATTCTGTTTGCTAGTATTTTGCTGAGGATTTCTGCATCTATATTCATCAGTGATATTGGTCTGTAATTTTCTTTTTTTGTAGTATCTTTGCCTGGTTTTGGTATCAGGGTGATGGTGACCTCATAGAATGAGTTTGGGAGTGTTCCTTCCTCTGTAATTTTTTGGAAGAGTTTGAGAAGGATGGGTGTTAGCTGTTCTTTAAATGTTTGATAGAATTCACCTGTGAAGGCATCTGGTCCTGGACTTTTGTTTGTTGGAAGATTTTTAATCACAGTTTCAATTTCATTACTTGTGATTGGTCTGTTCATATTTTCTATTTCTTCCTGATTCAGTCTTGGAAGGTTATCCCTTTCTAAGAATTTGTCCATTTCTTCCAGGTTGTCCATTTTATTGGCATAGAGTTTCTTGTAGTAGTCTCTTAGGATGCTTTGTATTTCTGCGGTGTCTGTTGTAACTTCTCCTTTTTCATTTCTAATTTTATTGATTTGAGTCTTCTCCCTCTTTTTCTTGATGAGTCTGGCTAATGGTTTATCAACTTTGTTTATCTTGTCAAAGAACCAGCTTTTAGTTTTATTGATCTTTGCTATTGTTTTCTTTGTTTCTATTTCATGTATTTCCGCTCTGACCTTTATGATTTCTTTCCTTCTGTTACTGTCTATTTCCTCTTTTATAGCTGCTAGCCGTTGCCTTATGTATTGAGGTGCTCCTATGTTGAGTGCATATATATTTATAATTGTTATATCTTCTTCTTGGATTGATCCCTTGATCATTATATAGTGTCCTTCCTTGTCTCTTGTAACAGTCTTTATTTTAAAGTCTATTTCATCTGATATGAGTATTGCTACTCCAGCTTTCTTTTTATCTCCGTTTGCATGGAATATCTTTTTTGATCCCCTCACTTTCAGTCTGTATGCCTCCCTAGGTCTGAAGTGGGTGTCTTGTAGACAGCATATAGATGGGTCTTGTTTTTCTATCCATTCAGCAAGCCTGTGTCTTTTGGTTGGAGCATTCAATCCATTCACATTTAAGGTAATTATCGATATGTATGTTCCTATGACCATTTTCTTAATTGTTTTGGGTTTGTTTATGTTGGTCCTTTTCTTCTCTTCTGTTTCCCACTTAGAGAATTTCCTTTAGCATTTGTTGTAGAGCCTGTTTGGTGGTGCTGAATTCTCTTAGCTGTTGCTTGTCTGTAAAGCTTTTGATTTCTCCATCGAATCTCAATGAGACTCTTGCTGGGTAGAGTAATCTTGGTTGTAGTTTCTTTCCTTTCATCACTTCAAGTATATCATGCCACTCCTTTCTGTCTTGTAGAGTTTCTGCTGAGAAATCAGCTGTTAACCTTATGGGAGTTCCCTTGTATGTTATTTGTCATTTTTCCCGTGCTGTTTTCAATAACTTTTCTTTGTCTTTAGTTTTTCCCAATTTGATTACTATGTGTCTCAGCATGTTTCTCCTTGGGTTTATCCTGTGTAAGACTCGCTGCACTTCATGGACTTGGGTGGCTATTTCCTTTCCCATGTTAGGGAAGTTTTCAACTATAATCTCTTCAAATATTTTCTCGGGTCCTTTCTCTCTCTCTTCTCCTTCTGGGACCCCTATAATGCGAATGTTGTTGTGTTTAATGTTGTCCCAGAAGTCTCTTAGGCTGTCTTCATTTCTTTTCATTCTTTTTTCTTTTTTCTGTTCTGCAGCAGTTAATTCCACCATTCTGTCTTCCAGGTCACTTATCTGTTCTTCTGTCTCTGTTATTCTGCTATTGATTCCTTCTAGTGTAGTTTTCATTTCAGTTATTGTATTGTTCATCTCTGTTTGTTCTTTAATTCTTCTAGGTCTTTGTTAAACATTTCTTGCATCTTCTCGATCTTTGCCTCCATTCTTTTTCTGAGGTCGTGGATCATCTTCACTATCATTATTCTGAATTCTTTTTCTGGAAGGTTGCCTATCTCCACTTCACTTAGTTGTTTTTCTGTGGTTTTATCTTGTTCCTTCATCTGGTACATAGCCCTTTGCCTTTTCATCTTGTCTATCTTTCTGTGAATGTGGTTTTTGTTCCACAGGGTGAAGGATTGTAATTCTTGTTGCTTCTGCTGTCTGCCATCTGGTGGATGAGGCTCTCTAAGATCACTTATTCTCACTTAAGCAGTAGCTCACATAAGTTCCTGTGAATCATAAATAACATTTCCTTCTACTTTATGTGATGATTCTCCAGTTTAAGTGTTAAGGCTTCCTGGCCATGTGACCTCTGCTTCTTGTATTGGTGTCAGTTCTCTTACAGCAATTTCTGCTGCTGTCATTCTCTCTCAATGTACCCATGTTGACATTGCTGTAAGCCATCTTCTCTAGTTGCCAAGTTGAAGTGAGGAACATATATCTTCCTCCAAATTATGTTAAAATTTATTATTAGACTGGTAAGCATGGCAGACTCACACTCTCAGTTTCTTACAGTGCTTTATTTTTGTAACGCCATTCATTTCATTATATTTCTCCTCTCTTTAGTAATCTGACACAAATTCCCTGGAGACATAAAGCAAGAGATTATTGGAATGATTCCACATTCCTATTTTTAACCTGATTTCCATGTACTTGCTTTGGGATGGATATTTTCTTTTACATGAACACTTCCTGGAGATTAAGAGTTAGTTAATATTTCCTGACTTCTGTTGACTTAAAAAAATGCACAACATGAGAGTCGTGAGTTAAGTTTTATTGGGGACAAAATGAGGACCATAGTCCAGGGGACAGCATTTCAGGTAGCTCTGAGAAACTACTCCAAAGAGGTAGCAGGGAGAGGTCAGTATATATGTGATTTTGGTGAAGGGGGAGTACCTGCAATCAAGCACATATTTTTTTGCAGAATGTTTCTGCTAGTCTCGTGAAGGTACTGCTAGTCACAAGGAGCAGACATCACCATGAAGGATTTCAGTGCTTTTACTAGACATGAGGAGATACAAGAATTGGGCTCACAGGTGCCCTGGGGCTCAGACCCCCAATGTCAAGGGGGCTTGTTGGCCGCATCCAGGGCAGCAGCTGTGGACCCAGGTGGATGCTTCCACACCTCTTCTTCCTGCATTAGTCTTTCTCCTGAGCTGTCCTTGCCCAAGAGAGGCTGGCACAGTGAGCACAGAAGGTGCCACCAACAGGGACAACTGGGTCCTCTCCCTGGGGTCCCCTGTGTGATTTCATTAAAGGTGGGGCTGAGGGAAGGAAGGTGGGTAGGAATTCGAGGGCCTCCAGGCACTGCTCTGCCCTGAAGTTCTGTACTCTGTGTACACAGGACATCGCAGCCACTATCTCTGGCCCTCTCGGCCCACTTCAGGGGCTCAGAGGAGCTGCTCTCCTGGACCTGTAAGGCTGATGGTGGTGCCTGGAACCTAATCCCAGGAGCTCGTAACCCCACTCTCACCTGTCTGAGGCTCTGCAGCTTCTTCCAGGGACAGTGGCGTGCGCATGTGGGTTCATTTCTCCTGAGTCCACTCTCACCCCCATGGACCCCAGAGGGTCCCACATCCTGCCCCCCACGTCAGCACATCTGCCTCAGCTGTGATGAGGTCCTCCACTCCCCAGTTTTGGGAGGCCGCACGGGCTGCCGATTTTTATTATGTCAGAGCTATTAATGCTCTCAGGGGAAGGTTTTGTATATGTAAAATACTTCCCAAAGGTTACAGTTATTTTTTTAAAATTAATATTACATTGTTAAAAATCTAGGGAAAAAAACAAAAAGAATTGGGCTCATAAAATCGGCTCCTGGGCTTCCCTGGTGGCGCAGTGGTTGAGAGTCTGCCTGCTAATGCAGGGGACACGGGTTCGGGCCCTGGTGTGGGAGGATCCCACATGCCATGGAGCAACTGGGCCCGTGGGCCACGGCTGCTGAGCTTGCGCGTCTGGGGCCTGTGCTCCGCAGCAGGAGAGGCCGCGATGGTGAAGAGGCCCGCGCACCGCGATGATGAGTGGCCCCCGCTTGCCGCAACTGGAGGGAGCCCTCGCACAGAAACGAAGACCCAACACAGCCAAAAATAAATATAAAAAAATAAATAAATAAGACCTGGTGCAACCAAATAAATATTAAAAAAAAAAAAATCGGCTCCTGAAAATATCTAACTATCTGAAGACCTGTTCAGCCAGTTTTTTCCAGAGCAGAGTGCCTCATTTCTGCTCTCCACCCTGAACTCCTTTCAGGGGGTGTTGAAAATCAGCAGCTGCAGCAGCACATGATTTAACTACCTTGTAGAGGTAGTTGGCAAGTGCCAATGGCAAGTGCCAATTTGTTGTTGACACTTCTCAATTCTTAATCCTGGGGAGCAGCCATCAACCAAAACATCTCATCCTGGATTCTCCAAAAAGAGCAATTGATGAATTATATGAATCAAATTTCAGGGGAGGGAGACAGACATACCTTAGCAAGATTGAATTTACAGGGATTACATCTCTCGAATTGTTGACCTGGAATAATCTACGATAAATAATGGCAGTTCAATATAAAAATGTTGCAATTCCTGTTTCTGTTTCAATGAGAATATAAAAAGTGAGTCAAAGAAAATTATACAGAAAAGATGACATTTGAAGTAGATCATGATAAATGAATAAGAATTACTTAAGTAAATAGAGGAAGGAAGCATATTTTAAGTAGAGAGAAGCCACTTTTCAGTAATTGTTAAAATTTGTGACTTATTTGAATATTAATGGATGTTTCTGACAAATAAATTGGAGATTTTTTGGCAGGAGATAATAGGAGTTAAGATATAGTCAAAGACTTTACCAAACTAAGAAATCTGGAGTTTATTTGATTGAAGTAGCAGACAAACACAGATTTGTTAAATAGGTGAGTGGAATATATACTTTGATATATAAAGTAATAACTCTTATTGCAGTTTAGTTAATGGGTAGAAAAGGGAATGAGTCAGAAACAGGTAATCTTACTAGGAAGAAATTAAAGTATTCTAAGAAACAGGCTTATATTATAATTATAGATCTCCATGTGCCTGAAGATTCTATTCAGGGGACTGATCACATTTTTTTTTTTTTAAAGATTTATTGATTGATTGATTGATTGTTATGTTGGGTCTTCGTTTCTGTGCGAGGGCTTTCTCTAGTTGCGGCAAGCGGGGGCCACTCTTCATCGCGGTGCACGCGTCTCTCACTATCGTGGCCTCTGTTGTTGCGGAGCACAGGCTCCAGACGCACAGGCTCAGTAGTTGTGCCTCACGGGCCCAGTTGCTCCGTGGCATGTGGAATCCTCCCAGACCAGGGCTCGAACCCATGTCCCCTGCATTAGCAGGCAGATTCTCAACCACTGCACCACCAGGGAAGCTCCACATGTGTTTTTAACAAGAATATTGGTCAATTATATAACTAGTCAGAAGGTCAGAAAACTACATACTTACAGTATTCTGGGTGAGAAAACCAAGATATCTATCACTTCTTCATTGGTTTGAAAGAGAGTAAAATGAGTCAAGATCTAATGTCAGGAAAGGGTAGCAAGATAACTTTTGGGTAGAAAGAAATGAGACTACTAGTTCAACTCCTACAACAAATCAGGTAATCCAGTGGTCCTAGTTCTGAGTCAACAAATAATAGAATTTGCACTGACAGCCCTCTTGTGAAAGCCATAGGTACGTAAACAAATAGATGTAAAATTTTTATCCTGGATACCCTCAACATAATATCAAAGGAATACAGAGGATTTATCCTCCCTTCAACATAAAACAAACAAGTTGATGATAAAGAGTCTAAGGACAAGACAGTAGCAAACATACTGACCTTTGGGGGAAAAGAAAGCACCCTAAAAATTCTTGGATTATTTATTATAAGAAAGGTTAAGGTGGCATCCATGGAGAAGAGATTCTCCTGGTAACAGGTAAAACAGGGACATGAACCACAGGCTTGCAATTTTTAAAATAAATATGACCTTAATTTTCCCACAGAAGACAAATTGATTATAATGATGATGATAAAATAATGATAACAAGAGCTTAGGAACATAACGTGGTTAATGTGTACCAGAAACTCTTCTAAGTGTTTAATAAGCATTATCCAATTCAATTTTTGTCATCACTTTGTGAATAAACACTCATTATCTTCATTTTATTGTGAAATATATTGATGCGAAAACAGGTTACCTACATTAAACAAGTTTTTGGTTAAGCAGTTAGATTTATTTTTTAATTAAATAAATCTAATTGATGCTATTATGCTATATGCTGATGATGTGGTTTTATCTTTAAACCTAGTCAAGTATTGTAAAGTAATGATTAGGCCAGCTGAGATCATGAGCTCTCCAGGGAAAATCAAAGCAATCCTTAAATGTGTAATTTAATTATCAAACATATAGGGTTTTACTAGCTCTTTGTTTATAGCTGAAGTCCATTATGACCAGAGAACTACATTATATGGTGTCAGGCCTTTGGAATTTGTTGAACCTTGGTTTATGACCCAACATATGGAAAATTTTTAGAAATGTTGTTTGTGTTCTTGAAAAGACCGTTTAAATTGCTGTTTCCAATTGTTGTATGTATATACTAATTAGATCAACTTCGTTTTCATCAAGTCAACTATAACTTTTTTGTCTGCTTGTTTTATCAAGTGATGAGTACATGAACAACATCCCAGAGTATCTTGTTATCTTGTATTTGTATATTTTTTCAGTTCTGCAAGTATATATGTATAATATATCTGTAAATACACATGCACACATATATAGTGAGGTTCTGCTATCATTTGAAGTTAATAATTGTTAGATATTCTTGATGAGTTCAACATCTAACATTATGAACTGCTTTTTTTTTCTTACTGTAATTATTTTGGCTTAAAGTCTACTTATTTTTTGGCTGTGTAGGCTTCCTTTTGGCTGTTGTTTATGTGATATAACTTTTCTCCATTCTTTTTTTGTATCTATTTATTTAAGATATTCCTCATGTAAACTGCATATTGTTGTTTTAGCTAGTTGTTGCTTTTGTCTTTTAACTGGATTATTTAGTCAAATTATCTGTCATACAGTTGCAATTTATTTTGTCATTAAATTTACCATTTTTTCATTAGCCTTCAATCTGTGTTCTTTATTTCTATTTCTCTCCTTCTTCTATTATGGCTTAGTATTTTAAAACATTCCTCTCCAGTACTGGCTTATTAGTTCTACATAATTTTACTCCAGACACTAAAGATTACAAAACACATTTAGGGCTTTAGAATACTTTCACTACACCTTTTTTCTCTCCACCTTTGATGTGATTACTATTTATTAAGTCAGTATGAGCTTGAAAGCAAGCTTCAATTCAAAACAGTTTTGTATTCAAAATAATGGTTATGTGTTGATTTTTTTTCAATTTATACTCACTGATTCTGTTTTGCTCTACATATAATACAGTACAGTGAAGGATTATTCCCCTAAAACATAGCATTGGCATACTATCAGGGCAAAGTGCCTGATAGTAAGAAGAGGAACTTTGTTGGTTTTCTTTAACAGTCAGAGTGTTAAAGTGTATTTATTTGGAGCCAACTTTGTGCTAGATACTATACTGGACTTTGAAGTTTCAATAGTAAGCAAGAGAAACATGTTCACTGCCTTCTATAATACTACATTCTAACCAGGATAAAGATACAAATCAAGGAGATGCATATGCAACCTGATTCCAATTATTATGAGTTTCATTTGCTTGTTTAAGGAAACAAGGGATACAGTGAACAGCAGAAGTATGGGCAATGTGGATGGGACTAAGGGTTACCACAGAAAGTGTCCCTGACTATAGAACACTTATGTCCTTTTCTTAAGGATGAACCAAAGCTAACTATGCAAAAAGTCAGGCAAAGTACGGTCCATTTGAGGGAAGAGAGGAGCTATTGCTTGTATTTCAACCCATGTGCTTGATGATAATCATGTCAAATTTGGATATTGCATGTTAGAAGATGACAGAATTCAACATTGAGAGCTTGGGATACTGAATAAACACTTGGAAGAGAGCCCTCTTTCCATTTGAAAACAAATGTTTTAGATATTAACTGAGCAAGAAATAAAATGCTCTTATATTTGGGCTATTATATATTGTAAAGTTTGTTAAAGCTATTTGCAGGACTGTAGCTAATACTCATGGCGAAGAATCTTGATTTTATTCTAAGTACAAAGCAAAACTATTGAAGACTTGAGTAATTACATGATATGATCAGACTTTTGATTTAACATTACTCTGATGGAAACATGGAAAATGGATAGAAGGAGGGCTGGGATGGAAGCAAAAGAACCCTTAAAATGTAGAAGAATGTTCCTGGCAAGGAATGATGATGTCCCAGACTAAATATGAGGCAGTATATAGGGAAGAATGAACATATTTTATGTTATTATCAATAGTAATTTTTTGCTAAAATTTAATAGCTTTGTTTCTAAGGTTTATATAAGTATGTAGATTAAGTGCGTAAAAGATATTTCCCTTCTTAACACATACTAGAAAAAGAACTATATTAGTGAACTGTTAATATGGATATTTCATGCTATTAATGGAAAGATGACAGTTTCACACACACGTAAGATTTAAGATGAGCAAAACAAAAAGCCTCAGCATCTTCACCAGAACTTTGTATTGTCAGGTTTTTTTAATTTTCATTTTAGCCATTCTAATGGGTGTATTGTAGCATCACATTGTGGTTTTAAGTTGTATTTCTCTAATGGCTAATGAGGTTGAACAGCTTTCATGCACTTATTTGCCATCAGTATATTCTTTGGTGAATTGTCTGTTCAAACCATTTACACATTTTAATTGAGTTGTTTATTTTCTTATTATTTAATTCTGAATATTATTTAAATATTCTGGTTACAAGTCTTTTGTTGGATATATACTATGCAAATATTTTCTCCCAGTTTGTAGCACGTCTCTTCATTCTCTTAACACTGTATTTCACAGAGAAAATGTTTTTAATATTGATGAATATTAAACTTATCAATGTAAATTAAAACAAAATGAGATGCCAGTACACAGTACACACTTACTAGAATGGAAAACAAAGTAAAACAAAACAAAAGTAACATACTAAATATTTGCAATGGTGTGGACCAACAAGAATCTTCATACATTTCTTGTGAAAATGCAAAATTGTATAATCACTCTGGAAAATAGTTCAGCAGTCTTTCTTGAAGTTAAGCTTACACTTACCATATAGGGCAACAATACTACACCTAGGTATTTATCCTAGAGAAATAGAAACTTCTGTCCAAAAATAAAAACCTGGGCATGAATATTTATAACATATTTATTCATAATTGACCCAAACAAGCACCTATCCAAATGTCTCTATGTGAAAATAGATAAACAAACTCTAATAACAGCAATAAAAAGGGACAAACTATAAATACACACAATAACATTGATCTCAAAGGCATTATGATGATAAAAGAACTCAGTCTCAAAAGATAATGAACTATATGGTTCTATTTTATGACATTCTAGAAAAGACAAAACTAATGACTGAGACAGATTAATGGTAGGCAAGAGTTTTGAGTGGAGGAAGGTTTGACTACAAAAGAGAGCATGGCGGTGTTTTTAGGAGTTGAACAAACTGTATCCTGATTGTGATAGTGGCTACATGAATCTATACAAGTGTAAAAATTCTATGTAATGTAATTGCAACTTTACATTAAAAAATCAATTTTATGTATGTAAATGTAAAAATAACGGTGAAAAATGTGCTTTGAAAAAAAAAAAAAAGAAACCTCAAAATCATTGTCTTTAAGGAATAAAAAAAAACGGTCCATAAGATGCAATTTAATTTGTTTGTACAGACCCTAGTTCATAAATCACTCAGGAGTCATAGACTGCCCTCTATGTTCTTGGTTTTTAAAAATATAATTCTACAGAATATTAACAAAACACTTTGCAAGTTGTATTTATTAATTGTTTATACACAATTTTTAAAAGGGGATATGAGAAGTAACAAGAAATTAGAGTCAAGAGAAATTTTAACAGTATATAAACAAACTCATAATAATATATAGTAACTATAATAAAATTCTTCTTGTAGCTTCATGTGAAACAATTTACAGTCTCAACCAAGACTCTCTATTGCTCAAATATATATTAAATTTGATTGAAATTTTTATTATATGTCATAGTACAATCCATGAGATTAAGAAGTAACAATTATTTACTATCTGCCATACTGGTTAGGAATTTAAAGATGGTGCTAAAGCTAGTATCTCTGAGAGGGCATATGTGTGAAGGTTTATATGCAGAAGTTGAATGCTGATGTAGGAGTGGCCTTAGATAGGCTCTCATGCAACAAGACAATTTCATTTTCCTGCTTGACATAGCATACAACATAAAGATTGCAGATCTACAGACACATCTATATTGCAAATTATTATTTACATATTATTCTCTGCTACTAGGTTGTGTGTTCCATGAAAGAGTATTGATTTTATTTGTTTCATTATCCTCAACACTTCCAGGTATTTTATGTTTTCAATAAAAGTATATTTAACTGAAATAATGAGTGGAGGGGAGACAGGTGAATAGATGGATTGACTAAATAATTAATCAATTAAAAGAGTAGTGGTTTTCTCCATTTCTCACCTTCTGTTTAAAATATCAGCAAGCCAAAATCAATTTAGCTATATTAAAGGACATAAACATTGAGATCTGTTTCTGTCTATCTATATATCTACCTATTTATCTAGATAGACAGATATATCCCAGTGTGTATGACCTATAAGAATTTAATAATTTAAGTCTCAATTTAAGAATAAATAATATTAGCAGGAGCCTTGGAAATGGAATTTGTATTTTTCCAAGACTCCTACTAATATTTATTTTTAAATATATTGATTAAGTCTATATAGGTCATCTTCTGGAACATATCAACAATGTCTACGATGGAAGTTCTCTTTCCAAAGCTACTTTAGAGCCCCTTCTGTATTTTTCTTTATTTTTTAGAGTATTTTTTGTAATAAGTAATTTCTTCCCAGGTACAGGTTACTCACTTATCTGAATCCAAGTGATTTCAAGGTTCAATCTGGATTTTGCTGATGAGCCTGGCTTCAAACACTGAGTCATTCTCTTTTTGGCAGAGGAGCCTCGCTTAGTGCCAAGTAATTTAGAAAGCTAGAAGGGACTCCAGTGGGAAGTCAGGCAGGGCAGAATAAGTTGACAAGTTTTCCTTTGCCATCAAATGATAAAGCTGGTAAATGAAAATAATTTTGCAGATCTTTTCCAGTAGGAACAAATGTAATTCAAAGGCCCCAAACCAAAAGCTTCTCCCAGGCATCGGGCATAGCATTTTCATAATTCTTGTCCCTAACCTGGTTTGTGGCTTAGAGGAGGCATCTAGTTAAGGTGTGTTGTTCAACTCAGATAATATGTGCCTCAGTAGGATATTTTATTTCTTTTGCCTCCACACATTAATCACTTTAGTTAAGCTACTTCTCAACTGAGCTCTATGTCTCTCCCTGTCATTTTCTCCACAATTTGCTGTATCTCTTTAAGCTCTTCTTGTCAGTAAGTATTTCTGGCTTAATTGTCAACATTTGTATTCTACAAGAGCCACATAAATTTGGAAAGTAACTAATTCCCAATACATATTCATCAGTGTGATTTTATTTAAAGGCAAATGAATAGCATCAAATCATCATGCTTTCTAGAATCACAAAATTAAATTACAAACCATGATTTAAATTTTGACAACAAACTAAACAAAAAACTGCAGTGTGATTCAATCCATTATATCATCTATGATTTTGCAGCCACAGCAATGTTGTTTGGATTTTAATAGAAAGGCTATAGAAAGGTAAATTGCATTTTATAATGGCTCCTGGCAATTTAAAGAAATGGTCTTATTTAATGGTTATGGAATTCAATCAGAACAAATATAAACAACTGTTTTTTAGAAGAACTAATACAGTCTATAACTACATCATGGGAGAGAACTGCCTAAGTATCTCTTTTGAAGGAAAGTATTCTGAGGCATGTGGCACTTCACAAGTTGAGCACATAAAAAATGTAGGATGCTCAAAAAACAACCACCTTGCTTAAAAATTCTCAGATTCTTGGGCTAAGAGCACCATATTTAGTGGCAGTTCTAACCTGGAATTCGGCTCTACTTGGGCTTGATTCCAGAACTTTGCCTTAAAGCTAGCACACTTAGATGTCAAACTGCTAAGGGCCTTTTAAAATGCCCAACACCTTGCCAAATTGTGCAAATCACTTCTCAAGGAAAAGTATAAAGATTCAAAGTATAAAGATTCAGCCTTCAGTTATCATTGGTTCTGGAACATGCCATGTTCTATTCCAAGGCACATATTTTATGCATTCTGGGTTTACTACAAGGGATACCAAACATCCTCCTTTCAGAATATGTAAGCCAGGCCAATATCCTGCAGGTCCACTTTTAGGTCAGCCTTTGCCTTGAAACTTCTCACGCAGAATTCAGGCTTCCTGCTCCCAATAGTTCATTCATTTGAGGCTTAATGAACATATTGCCTGTGGTATATGTTGAATAGTGTCATGGATCAGTTTTGAAGTTTTCTATAGTTACTGTGAAATGCAGTATTGAGAAAAGATAATGGGATTTATATAGGCAGTCATGGCTTTGGATCTCTGCTTCTAGCAGGCAATTTACTTAACTAATCTGGACTTTTCAACACCCTTCTAAATATGATTATTGTGATACTTAAATGAATAATATAATGAAAACATTTAAAGCAGTGTGGGTAGTGGTTGAGAGATCCTGGTCTAGAGTCAGACTGCAAACATTTAGATCTTGGTTGTGCCATATAACAGCTGCACAGTGTAAGGAAGGTTATGTAAACTTTGTAGGGCTCAGTTTCTGCATCTATAATATGGAGATGATCATAATATGTAGACCATTGGATGGTTTAAATAAATATCACGTTTAAATGTGTAAAGCATATATAATCATCATACCTAGCACTTAATATGTGCTCAAAATTTCATAATTATTTTTATGACTTTGTGTGTGTGTGTGTGTGTGTGTGTGTGTGTGTGTATGATCTTGCCTAGTCCACTTGCTTGTCTACTTGTTATGGGTAGCAGCCATAAAATAATGTCAAATAGTGTAAAGAAATGGCAAGAACACAGGATTTAGCTGGGTGGGGGTAGAATGTTCTCTGATTCTCTTTTCCTAGATAAGTGCTCTGCCTCTAGCATTATCATTACTGTAGTTAGCTTATTAAGAAGTCACAAATTTGGGTTTTTCACATTGCATTCATAGGGAGATACTCAACCAAACGGTTTTGTCAAAGGTTTCTAAGACCTTCATTTAAACAGCTTCAAACCAGAATTTTTAGGAGATGAAGAGCTCTTGGAGTAGACCTTTTCATATAGAAAATCATTTAATTAGTGGCAGTCTGGCTCTCATTTGAGTAAACAAGAATTTATGTGATTTTATTTCCAAGAAATCATCTCTGTTGAGTTTTCAGAGCACTTCCACCATAACTACCATCCTCCTTGAGACATGCCAATTGTATCTATCAAAGGAAGTCCAACAAAGGGTCAAGGTGAGCTGACTGCCCACCCTTTGGAGTGATAAAGGATGAAGTCCCTGGATTTTGTCAGTTCTAAAAGTGAATATTTTGCAGATCACTGCTTTACTGACCTCAAGCCCATCCCTATTGTTTTTCTTTCAAAAAAAATTTAATTGGCTTTAGATTTCCCACCATAGACACAGCTTCAATGTTAGATTACTTTGAAAATGAATATCACAGCAGTTAACACTCAAAAACATTTAGTTGACTAAGCAATTTAATAACTCTCCTATTAACTGGGTTTCTTAATCTTGATGCTGATGTAGGTCTAACATGATGTGGTTTACTTCTTCTAGTATGTGAAAATAGGCAACTGTTATAAAGGAATTTCTTCTCTTAGTGTCTTGTCCAGATATTTTAGCATTATACAGATAGAGTAATTAACTGACTTTAAAAAGAAAATCAAAAACCCTGTATCCCTTAGAAAATCATGGCTCATGTACCTTGTTAAAATCTTTGCAAGCATTAATAGAGACACTGGAGTCAGAGTACTGGCTTTAAATCCTCATCTATAAATGTAGATGACAATAATAATACCAAGCTCACAAGGTGCTATCATGAATAGATAAGATGCAGATACAGAGCACTTAGAGAAGTGCTGGGCATATAGTAAAGCATTCAGTACATGTTAGATATTATTGTTATCATTAACATTATTACTCTGTAACATATTATATTATCATTATCTATACTATCCCATAATTATATCATATTATAAAATGCTGTATTCAAATATATGTATATTTAAATACACATATATATACACACACACAAATATACACACATATATTACATAATATTTCACTATAATACTAATTTTCTCCATTTCACAGATGAAGTAGTTGAGGCTTAGTGTAGTTAAGGAAATTGCTAGTATCATAAGGGATGCACATTTTGCACCTGTGACTCAAACCCAAGCAACTGACATGATGCTATACCACTTTTGACCATGCACTCATAGACTGTGAGTTTTTCCAGATGGAGATTCTTTCTCTAACAGGCAAATCTTGTAATTTGAAGAATCTAGCAAATGAAGGAGATATTTCTGGTTTAATAAAGACAGAGAATATAAAAAAAAAAAAAGTGGGAATCAAATATTAGTAAGCTTGGAGTTAAAAAACCAAAGCCCCAAGCGGCTGGTAGATAAATTAACATAAATGTGTAAAACAGATTAGGTGTAAGAATGATGAGGCTCATGGTTAACTAGAGAGTATGAACTTCAATCACTTTGATACTTATCATGTAAAAATGTGAGCACACCATAACCAGTTTCTCACCAAGAGCCTGATATCCACATATTTATCTGATTTTTAAAATGGGAATTATTTCAAAATAGTTTAAATCACTGTAAGGTCTAAATAAGGCAGTTTCACAGATTGAATTTGGCCAACAGGCCACCAGTGTACAATCTCTATAAAATAAACTGTGAAACACAGACTGTTGAGTGATGAATTTCCGTTAAACAGTTGTATTCCTAAAGAACTGAATAATTTTGAAAAACATCTGCCCAAATAAGTTTCTCATACATGAGGAGTTGCCCTTACTGAAGAAATTCAACTTCGAGACTCAGCCTCATTTGGGTAGTGAATGCATTGCAGTCAAACTAGGAAATGGAAAAGGAATTCCAGCTGATCTCAGTTGTGATTGCTCACGTAGTCTTGCTTTTTCAAGTCCACATAAGATACTCTGGAGTAAGGTCCTCAACATTCACTTATTATATATTCCCCAATTTCATCCCCCAAAACATTCCCATCAATCTTTGGTACTCTATTTTGTCCTGATTTCTTGATTTACCTGGACTGGAATACTGCAATGAACATCTCTCTGTTTAGTTGAAATCCTGAGAAAAATGTTAATCCTTGCTTGGTCTTCTGTCTACTGTCTCTAGTTGTTATTTAGAATCCTACTTCATCCTCAACAGACATCCCTGAGGAAAAACTGCACTACCTCCCAGCTCACAGACATTGATTCTGCCTGGAGACTTCTACAGTTGAACCTCAATCATCTGATTGAGGTTCATCTCAATGCTGCCAGTAGCATACTGACTCAGCCTGACACACTTAGACTATATTTAACACTAACATTATTATTACTATCACACATTTTTGTTTTTATTGTCATATATGTGTAGTCTTGAGATATCTACTTAAATTTAGACTTTTTATGCATAGGGGCTGTTACACCATGTCATACAAAACAAAGCATTTGTTTTAGAACAATTTTTTTAGAATTCAGCTAAAAAATTACTTTTCTTGATAAGTGCTCTGCCTCTATTTTGTCATTTATAATAATACCATAGTTTTCTCACTAAGAAATTAACATACAGAGAATTCTGATTGCATTTAGAATGTTGGGAAATTTCCCTTCTTCTAAAAGTAATCACTCCTAAAGTGTGATTAGTACCTTTAATCATTTGCACCACTCCATTTTTCAGCCCCCACATTAGGCCCTAGTTTATACTTGTTTTCCTAAGGTTAAAATTTTTGCATGTTTTGCAACCAAAGCCAGGAGATTTATAGCAATATCAAGAGAAGGAAGTGAAATCACATCATTTTAAGCTTGAAATGAAAATTAAACAAACTGGACCACATAAAGTAGTCTATAGAGCTAGATCTTACCATATTATGTCCTCTAGTTAATCTAATGTAATGGACTTAAAATGCTTCAAAGGACAACTTAAGGAATGTAAAGGATTTGGCAATATATACAAAGACTCTTTTCTACTTCCTAAGGGAAAATGAAATGATCATAGACCAAGATGGAAAACATTTTAATCATGGTAAAACACCAATTTTCTTATGAGGACGATCAGCAACATAGCTAGAATGAGGAATTGAATTAAATTTATTTTCACATGTCATCCTTTATGTCAAATACCTTCAAATGTGAGGGACAAAATAATGAGATAACATTCATTCAGTATTTGAGGTGAAATTTTCAACACTTGTGTGTTTCAGTGTGAGACAGGCTGGGACCTGGGACCCTTTGCTGCAGTGTTGCAATGCTTGTACCTGGACACACCTCTCCTTGAGCAATAAAATACAAAGAAACTATATGGGACAAAAAATAACTGCATGCATGCACAGTTGGGGCAAATTCTGGACAAAAGATAAAAAGAGACCTAAAAACCCAACTGCCAATTTTGAAGAGCCTGGAGCAAAAACAGTGTACTGCGTATGCCCCCTGCACATACCACCAACTAGGGAGTGGGCAAAACACCTAAGCCACCCCTCCGGCCCAACCCCTGGACTCACCCCTACCCTCACCCCATATAAGGAACAAGCTTGCTCCCTTCAGCGATAATGCAAGTGAGGGAACCTGTTGCTTGTTCTAGCTCCCCACTGCTGCAGCAGGGGCCCCATTAAAGCCTTGCCTGAATTTCTTGTCTTGCCTTAGTCAATTTCTATTGATTGGGGAAGGCCAAGAACCCTGGTCGGTATCAAGTGGATTGATCTGTGATTTCTGTAAAAAGCCAACAAAGTAGATAAAGTTTATTCTGTCCTATTTTCTTCCATTTCATTTCTTCTTTTTCTTTTCATTTTCAATCACACAGAATTTGTGACAAGAAAAGCAAGGCAATGCAAGAAGAGAAAGATGGCAATCAGGGTGCGTGTGGTCAGGGAGTGATTGCAGATCTGTTAGTTACAACCGGGGACTAAAAACCAAGAATTCAATCTCGGTATTTAATTCATTGAAGGCTGACAGTGGCACTGGGTGAAAACCAAGGCTTTGTGAGTGTCTGGATGGATCTCTGGAAAAGTAGTAAAGTTATTTTCTGGTTTTTAAAGTACTGACAGATCAAAGGGGGAAAGTAAATGCTTTTACCTCTTTTTAATGTCCAAGTTCAGAATACATGACACTGTGGTATCCTTCAAAGTGTGATAAAGAATTTCTTGTAATACCCTAGCAAGGCCAGTCGAGTTACTGATAGCCCATTGTGGGGAATTTCACATTACTTCAGAGTGCACAGATAAATGATAAATTTTGTAGTCTGTCACTAGGAAATGTGAAGGTCTCTTTCTAAATGTTTAGTTGGTAACTGATTGACAATTTTCAATATCATACTCCCCTCCTCCCCTCACCCCCGACACCACTACCACAGTGAGTGGATTGAGAATGAGAAAAAAAGAATGAGAAATGAGAAATGAGAAAATGAGAATGAGGAAAAAGATCTCAAATTTTTGGAGCTCAACAACCACATTAAAACACAGTTATTACATGTAACATGATAGCTGTTACTTATTCTAAAAATAAAAATCATCTTGTAAAGGACATAGTGAACATTCTTTTATCAACACATTTTGTCTTGTGATTAAGTATTAGACATAGGACATTTTAGCATTTATGTCCTTGTAAATATTGCTTTCACCTTGGATCTAATACTGAGGTTGCAGAGCATTTTTCCTTAAAATCAAGTAGCTGGAAATTGTACATGTACTGTCAGTACAATCAGGGAAAGTAAAATGGAGAATTGACCACTTATATGTTTCAAAAACACCACCTAAGAGTCATAAGCATAGTAACCTTTTCCTCAAGATTCCTTCAAATATTATTGTAAATCAAGTCATGTAGTTAAATGTTTGCTATTTATTCCATGTACCTTTAAAATATATTATTTGTGTAGTACTAAACTCAAGTCGTGTCTAGAATTCTTTCTCTTAATGAGTGCTTCAAAAATAACTACTGAAAAACTATTTTTATGAAACTCTAAGGATCAAATCTCAGAAGCCATTATTTATATGATGAACCTATGACTTTCCAAATTGCCTTGAAGTGCTGTACAGAAACTCTCTTTTTGCCTTTTGTATTTGTTTTATTGTTTCATGGCAAGTTGCTATTTACTGTAAAAAACAAATCTCAAAGCAAAAAAAAAAAAGGAGTGCTATTAGATATCTCTGTTCACATCCAAGATTTTACTTAATGATTAAACAGCAATATCTTAGATGAAGTTATTAGTGAATGAACTTAGTAACAAAGGCATTTAAGCTGTTGGAAATACTTTTATTTATTTTTTAAAGATTTTTACTAATTTATTGGGTAGGAATGGACTCTACTTAAAGAGTCTCAAATGTACATCACACACTCTCAGAAAGATTTTAAATATTGACTTTTATCAAAATGTAGAGTAAAATACACAGAAAGTGACTTACCCAGCATACCCTTCTCAGAGTATATTGAGAATGTAATTGGCATGCTTCTCACTTCTAGCAGTTAGCTTCCTTAAGTGAATACAAGGTAGATTTACACGTGGTGGAAATATAATGACCAGATTGCTTAAGCCAATTACTGTATATGGAAATGCTACATGACATAAGGTTTTACAATAGGAAAACACATTTGAAATAAGACTGGTGCTAAGATACCTAGAATAAACTTAGTGTATATAAACAACATCATATCATCATGAAAATCCAGTGAGAAGTACAAGGGTTTACATAGTTTTTCAATTTGAAACATAACCTAATCTTAAATATTCTATTCATGTTTATCATAGGAAATTTAGTTTTCAAATAACCTATTGCATTTATTTTCAATATTGACATATAAATCTATTTTACAATCATAAATTATATATATAAATTTATAGTATACATACACATGTGTGTGTGTACCTGTGTGTGTGTATATATATCACCTTTGTATCTGTGTATGTGTGTGTTTCAATTCATCATGTTACTTTGGAGATTAAAATTTCACAGGTCAGGTTTTTAACCAAGGTTAGTTATTTCCAAAACATGATACAAGATGATATTGAGTTTGTATTTACCTGTTTAGAAAAACACACACACAATATTAGTCTAGTAGTTTATAAAATTAGAAGCTTAAATATCACTCATTTTATTTTAAGGATGAGGGAATTACACTTAAGTGATTATCCAAAGCTGAACAGCCTATTTCTGAACTCAGTCCCAGGCCAGGTCTCCTTTCTCCATCTTAGTTCCCTCATATGGCCCCACCACGCACCAAAAAGTTTCTTCAATCTAACCACTCATATTTAAACTCAGGCTATGTTGTTTTGTGACACCACTAAAAGGCAAATTCAGCTAAAACTACTCATTTGGTTTTATAATAGCTCCACACATGGAAGAGAAGGTGATATTGATGCTTATGGGTAAGGGTAGTGAAATTAAAATAGTTACAGTAGAGCTCCATAATAACTTAATTGTAGTGATGAAATCTGATAAGACAGAATACTTGCTTCCCCAGACTTACCACCTAGGGGTGGGAATTCATTTGTGTCCAGAATAATTGATGTGTTGCATTAAATTCCTCACAAATGAGAATATACCGAAGGGTGCACATCAAATACGTTATATATTACTAGTGAAAGCATTTGGACCTGGAATCCTTTTTGTGGAAAGGTTTTGTTAACAAGTTCAATTAAAATAACAGATATATGGATAAAAAATACATTATATAAATATTTACAACACGAACATCCATTTAAGGACTAACATAAAATAATTATTTTCATTTCATGAGTTTTTTTCTTTGATGTTTCAAACAATACCATTTGTTAATTTCTTTTCACTTTTTTCTTTCAGAAAACTGCATTTTGTTTTTTGCTCTAACACGTCACCCTACATCTTCCTTTACACTTTATAAATGTAACTTTTGCAAAAGTGTTATTTTTTCTGTTGTATTCACTGCTCATTTTCTCAATATCTGCATGCATTTTCCTAGCTGAGTTTGAAATTGTTTTACCTTCTGATCATTTTGAGTATTAATGTTAGAGAGACAAGATGGTGACAATGAGACATGTTATGTCTAGCTGCACAGCACATCCTAGAGGTACTTAAGCCATTATTGAAATATTCAGAAAAATCATGTTAATATTGTTTTACAATGGTCCATATATTTAAAATATATTAATCATATGAGCACTTAATACTTAGATTTTTTAAAAACTGATTATTTACTTTAGTGATCTTCTAGGATGTCTAGAGAGGCAAAACAAAACTATTTAGAAACTCTACCGTATATACATTGATAATGTTTTCAAAGATCCTTGATGTAGGGGTTTAAGAAAAGTGAATCCATATTTACTTGGCCAGATGTTTTACAAATATTATCTCACTTAAATCAAATATAATTATATTATTAAGGCAGAAAAAACTGCCAAGAAATTAAATTATATCTGTCTCTTTGGCAATTACTTGCCTGCAAGTAAGAAACTCATTTGTGTTGTAAATAACTGCCCGACCACAGCTCCCCTCTTCTTCCTATTTCCAGATCCAAGTAAAAATGCAACAGCTCCTACCCTTTTCAGTATCATCACATCCATCTTTCCCTAATCTGCCTTTTAAAATGCTCTTTCATTTAGATCAAATTTTTGCTTTCTATATTACTCTCTAACTTTATGTTAGTTATTCATTTTTCAGACCTCATCTCCTACTCAAGCATTGTGCTTTAAATTAGTTGTATGAATATTTCATATATTCTTTGTTCCTCTTGAAATATTCTCCTCTGAGAATCATCTGTGCATTTTAAACTTCCTTTCCAATCTAGCATGATATCTAACAGATGTTATCTAATAAAACAATTTGATAGTTATAGCTTTTATTGTTGAAATTCCCTGTTTACATTATACTTTTCAAATTCTTTATATTATTCCAAACCTGTCTACTCTTTACTTCTGCCAAAGATCCTTAAGGTTTTATTTTCTAACTTCCAAAACTTAAACCTCACTAGCTTTAATGGCATTAATAGAATGAAAATTATCTCATGGTTTCTCAACTTTATTTGCATTGGGGGCACTTCTGTGTTTATTACACATTAGCCAATTCTCATCAGGTCACAGTAGGACTCAAGAAACACTATTTCCCTCCAGATTATTTATTTCATAATTCTCCCTTCTAGGTACAATTTCCCTTCATAATACATAATTGAAATTTCTCTTCTCCAATCATTCAACCCACTGTAATGTACAACCTGCGTATAGAATCTTGGGTTATAGAAGTCAAAATGTGTTTGACTCTTAATGGGTATAATAGAATTTACCCTCATAAAAGATTAGGATCATTGAGTTAAACATTGTTATTTCACCTAAGGTTTACTTCATCCTTTTGATCTTCTTGCAGATCTTTTGTGGTAGTCCTGTGTACTTCCTAAAGCCTTGGTCTCCATCTACTCCCTATATGTCTTCACTCTTAGTGCCCACCCTGGTTCTGCATCACTCCATTCTCAGCCATTTGATTGACTTTTTCTTATTTAGGTGTAGTGGAAGAGGGCTGGATAAACTGATTCCTGTCCCAAGGAGATCTGATTAATTGATTGATTATTCCTTCTTTTTAATAGAGCCCCATGCAGCTCACCATGGTAGCCATCTTCATTTATCTGAATAAAAACATTTAACCTTCTAAGTTAATATTAGAAAATCTGATATGGTAGGAAAGTCTTATTTCTTCATCTTTTTCTCCTTGAGGTGCATTCTGTGCTACCTTTTTCTGAGAGCACAGTTTCCTAATTTGTGGGTAGAACAGTTCTGTGTTATTGGGAGTCTACTGGGTTTCAGAAGTGGATCTAATATGGCCTCTACATAAAGCATACACCCATCTGTGAAACACTGTGCAATGAAAGTTTTCTGTAAATATAAAATTGCTCTAAACTCTCTCCCAGTCTGGGAACTGTGTGTAATACAGAGAAATTATTAATTCAGTCAAACAAGAGCTTTGTAAGGCAAAACATTGTTCTAAAATCCCCAATTTGAGAAACTGTTTTTTTCTTACTTGATATTTAAACATCAGCTATTACAAAAAATATTTCCTCTCTAAAGAATTATGTCTTCAGTGATTCGTTTATAGTGTTTCCCTTTCTTAAGCATTATAAATGGTGATCATAGTACTGTGAGTTACGGATATGGGGACTCATATCAGTAACTGTCTCACTCTCACAGTCTAATACAAGATATCAAATGCATAGTCTTGTGTTTTCAATATGGCCACACATTAGGCTTGCTTGCAAGTGGGTATTCCTTTTAAATGTTTCTTTCCCTCCAAATACACCACCTTTGTGAGTTTCATATCTTTATTCATAGAACTTCCTCCCACTTGGTGTATCTTTAGTTTTCCTCTTTGTTACCCATTTAAAAAAAAGAAGATCTATCCTTCTTTATCAGAGCATTTCTAAAACAGTCACCATCTATTTTTGACAGTACATCTGGTCAGACCCCAGCAGATCACTTCAGTACACAGTCACTACTCATTGCTCACTCTGGAATGACTGAAGAGCTGATTGAATTAGAAGCAAAACTGCTGTGGTAGTAAGAACTTTATTACATTTTCTGAAATGTCCAGTAAGGAAAATCTCAGTAGCAATTTGTCTTAAGCAGCTGTACCACCCACACAACCCCCAACAAAAGCATATACAGCCAGTATGAATAAGGCTGATGAAGGGTCAGAATCAAGATTCTTAGTTAAAATTCTTTGAGTTTTGAGCACTTAACTGGAGCATAGGGAAAGGAGGAGGCTTTGGGAAGTAAGAAGCTATGGGGTCAGTTTTAAATTGTGAAGAAAAGGAAAGGAAGCTGGCTATTTTCCACTACTTCTGCACAAGCTTACTGTTTTTCATAAAGCTCATTCTAAGAGCCCTTAGTGTTACTATCCCAAAGACAAAATATAGTAGAAACTACATTTAGGGTAAAAAATTTGATAATAGTTTGTAATTGGACATCAAGTCTTGGCTGACATCAGGGAAGCTAGTCAAGTATATTTATAGAGACTGGTTACTTAGCAAATCAATAAGTATCTGATTTATAAATTGACTTAGTTTGATCCATAACTTGAGTCCATTCTCTATTCAAATATGGGGTATCCATAGTATAAGCGAAAAAACATGACTAATCAGAAATAAAAAGATGTGATGGAGTCCAAGCTTTAATTTTTCCAGGACATATGAATTTAAGTAAAATGATTTCTCAACTTAAAAATAATTGGAATAATAATTCATAACTCATAATACTTTTGTGAGAATCAAATGATTAAGGAAATGAAAATGCTTTATAATCATAAGATATGTTATAAATATATGTTACTACTACTCCCCAAACACCTTGGTTTAAACTAGCTACTTTTCTGGTTCTATTTAAGTAGGTTGTTCTCATTCCTATTGCTCTGTAACCACTCATGCCATTTCTCTTACTTAGAATGTGTTCCATTGCATAATCCAAACTGATGATATGCTGCTATGTAAGAAAGGGTTTCAATTTTCATGGATTCATATTATAGATCTCTTATCGACTTTGTCATACAAAGAACTATTTTCAAATTTGCAAGGAAATACTAGGTAGGTATTTTAGTCTGCTACTGAGCCCATATTTACATTTATGTAATTAGTATGAAGGAGAACTTAGTATGCCCCAGATTATATATATTTATTTATCCATGCATGCATACATTCACCTCATCAATCACTTCTTTTACTATTAACATGTTTTGCTATTAACACCTATTTGAAATCCCTACCCATTTTCAAGGCCTACTTCTGGTCTCATCTCTACAGGCCTCAGTGATCTTTGCTTCTTTAGAATTCCCATGAAATGTGCTATTATTTCTCATGCATACATCTTGACTTTTGTTTTGTGCTCAGAAAGATGAAATAAAAGGATATAGGCTTAGGTGAAATAGAGAATCTGAGTTGAAATCCTATGAGCTGGGGGTGGGATCAAGATGGCACCAGAGGTCACCTCCAATGGACACACCAAAACTACAACTACATATAGAATAACTCTCTCTGAGAATGACATGAAGACTAGCAGAATAGCTCTTCAACTAATATATAAATATAAAGCCACATTGAGTTGGATATAAGGGGCAGAGATGCTATCAAGTCAGGACACACACCCCCAGCACAGTGGCACACAAGTTAAAGGGAATATCACAAATGTGGAGGTCTTCTCTAAGGAGTGATGAGTTTGAGCACCACATCAGATACCCCACTGTGGGGGGCCAGCACAGGGAAGATAAGCCCCGCTCTTGTCTGGCTTTGACAACCAATGAGGTATACAACCAGAAGAGCTGGAGGGCTATAGGAAATCAAGACCCTGCTATTAAAGGATTCATGCACAAACTCCAAGTCCCAGAAGAGAAGCAGCAGTCTGACAAGGGCCTGGGGCTCTAGGCAGCCTGCCAAGGCCAAGCCAGCATGGCCCAGGCTCGCACCTGCTACAGCTCCAACCATCTCATTAAGGTAACCTCAGCCTGGCCTGGTGCACCCTGGAAAAACTGCCCACTCCAGTTCCAGTCATCCTGACAGAGTGGCTCCAGACCAGTGCACTCCAGGACCCCTCTCCCCTTTGGCTGATGTCTTATCCAGCCCCAGTTGGCCTGCCAAAGCCACTCAGCACATGGCAGTCTACACAGGGAATGCTCCCACACAAGAGCATCTTGGCCTTCAAGAGCAAGAGAGGTAACTGTTTTGCTTAATTCATAGGGAAAAACCCCAAAAAATGTCAAAGAAAATGAAGAGAAAGAGGATATGTTCCAAATGAAAGAACAAGATAAATACCCAGAAGTAAACTCTAGTGAAACAGAGATAAGTAATTTACCTGATAAAAAGTTCAAAGTAATGGTCATAAATATGCTAACTGAACTTGGGACAAGAATAGAGGAACACAGTGGAAAATTCAGCAGAGTTAGAATATATGAGAAATAACCTACCAAAGCTGAAGAATACAATAACTGAAATGAAAAATACACTAGAGAGAAATGACAGCAAATTAGACGATACAGATGAACGTATGAGCAATCTGGAAGCCAAAATAGCAGAAATCAACCAATCAGAACATACAAAAAAATTAAAAATGAGAAGAGTTTAAGGGACTTCTGGGACAATGTCAAGCATACTAATATTCACATTAAGGGGTCCTGGAGAGAGAAGAGATAAAGGTGCCAAAAAATTATTTGAAGAAATAATGGCTGAAAATGCCCCTAACTTAGAGGAGGACACAGATATCCAGGTCCAGGAAGCACAGTGAGTCCCAAAAAAGATGAACACAAAGATATCTACACTAAGATATATAATAATAAAATGGCAAAAGTTAAAGATAAAGATAGAATTTTAAAGGCAGTAAGAGCAAAACAGCTAGTCACATACAAGGGAATCCCTTCAAGGCTATCAGATGATTTTTTTCAGCAGACACTTTGCAGGGCATGAGGGAGTGGCATGATATATTTAAAGTACTTAAAGGAAAAAAAAAATACAACCCAGAATACTCTACCTGGCAAAATTATCATTCAGATTTGAAGGAGAGATAAAGAGTGGCCCAGTAATCAAAACAGTATGGCACTAGCATGAAAACAGACAGATAGATCATTGGAACAGGATAGAGGCCCAGAAATAAACCCATACATTTATGGTCAATTAATTTATGACAAAGGAGGAAAAAATATAGAATCTACTGAATGGGAGAAGATATTTCAAATGATATGGAGTTAATATCCAATATATATAAAGAACTCATACAACTCAATATAAAAAATAAAAAAATCCAATTAAAAAAACATGGGCAGGAGACCTGAATAGACACTTTTCCAAAGAAGACATGCAGATGGCCAACAGGCACACCAAAAGATGTTCAAAGTCACTAATGATCAGAGAAATGCAGATCAAAACCACAATGGCTGCCAGAATGGTTATTATCAAAAATATAAGAAATAACAAGTGTTGGCAAGGATGTCGAGAAAAGGGAGCCCTTGTGCACTGTTGGTGGATTAAATTAAAAATATCAATAGAACTACCGTACAATCCAGCAATTCCACTTCTAGGTATTTCTCTGAAGAAAACAAAAGCACCAATTCAAAAAGATATATGTACCATAATGTTCATTGAAGTATTATTTACAATAGCCCAAGATATGGAAGCAACCTAAGTGTCCATTGATAGATGAATAAAGATGTGGTATATATATAATGGAATTATACTCAGCCATGGAGAAGAATGAAATCTTGCCATTTGTGACAACATGATGGACCCAGAGGGTCGGTATTAGGCTAAGTGAAATGAGTCAGACAGAGAAACACAAATAGCATATGATTTCACTTTTGTGTGGTATTTAAAAACAAAACAAAACAAATGCACAAACATGACAAAACAGAAAGAGACTCAGATTCAACAAACTGATGATTGCCAGAGATGGGTGAAATAGGGGAAGGGGATTAAGAGTTACAAACTTTCAGTTATAAAATAAATAAGTACTGGGGATGTAATATATAGCATAGGGATTACAGCCAATAATAATGTAATAACATTGTATGGAGATAGATGGTATGTAGACTTACTGTAGTGGTGATCATTTCATAATGTATAAAAATATCAAATCATGTTGTACACCTGAGGCTAAAATAATATTATAAGTCAACTATACTTCAATTTAGAAATCCTATGACTGTATTAGCATAAAAGAATAAACTTTCCAGTGTCAGTTTTCTCATCTGTAGATAATAAAATATTAATATAGGTTTTTTAGGTTTTAATAAAAGGAGATTTATGAAATAATCTAGCATAGTGTTTAAATTATAGCAAATATTAATATTTTAGTCCCTCCTTATCAATCATCTGTTTCCCTCTGTTAGGTCTTCCAAAATAATAAGAGTAATAAAAAACGTATACTGGTTTAATTTGAAAATCAAAAGCTGGTGAGTATTTTATGTAACAGAGTAGCAACACCAAACGTTGGAATGTATAAATATACCCACTAATAATTTCTAAAATGAATGAGGCCTCTGGTCTAGGTGGAATGCTTTAGAGTAAGGCTCAGGATTATAAATTTTTAAGTGCTTCCATGTGGTTTTGTTCATTTGCATACAATATCTTGAGAAATATTGTTAAAGAGTAATTTACATGTTAGTCACTATGTCCTGCCAAAAATATAAAACAACAGCTAACTCTTTGCAAGTTTCACACAATAACATCTCTATTGTTGCCCTATAGAAAAATCTGGGTAAAGACAAGGGTAATAGATTTCACACACACACACATGCAAAAATTATCCTCATGCACTAAAAATAAACTCCATAATATTTTCATTTTACAACCATATTCTCCATTGGGTATGGTACTTATCAAGGAATAGTTGACTTGATAGTGATCGTTTCTGTGGTCTATCAATTGAATCTTCCAAGAATGTGGCATATTTCAAAATAAATCAGCTGCAGGCAATAATCATTTTATTTTATTCGGTGTTCCAGGCTGTATATTTTAATTCTAAAAGTAAAACAGAGGAGGACCTTCAAGATGGTGGAGGAGTAAGAAATGGAGATCACCTTCCTTGTCACAAATACATCAAAAATACATCTACATGTGGAACAACTCCTACAGAATACCTACTGAATGCTGGCAGAAGATCTCAGACTTCCCAAAAGACAAGAAAATCCCACGTACCTGGGTAGGACAAAAGAAAAAAGAAAAAACAGAGAGAAGATAGGGATGGGACCTGCACCTCTGGGAGGGAGGTGTGAAGGAGGAAGAGTTTCCAGACACTAGGAAGCCCCTTCACTGGTGGAGACAGGGAGTGGGTGGAGGGGGAAGCATTGGAGCCACAGAGGAGAGCACAGAGACAGGGGTGCAGAAGGCAAAGCAGAGAGATTCCCACATAGAGGATAAGTGCTGACCAGCACTCACCAGCCTGAGAGGCTTGGCTGATCACCTGCTGGGGTGGGTGGGGGCTGGGAGCTGAGTCTCGGGTTTTGGAGGCCAGATCCCAGGCAGAGGACTGGGATTGGCTGCGTGAACACAGCCTGAAGGGGACTAGTGCTCCACAACTACACAGGAGGGAGTCCAGAAAAAAATCTGGACCTGCCTAAGAGGCAAGAGACTATTGTTTCTGGGTGCGTGAGGCGAGGAGATTCAGAGCACCACCTAAACGAGCTCCAGAGATGGGCGCAAGCTGCAGCTATCAGCATGGATGTCAGAGATGGACATAAAACGCTAAGGCTGCTGTTGCAGCCACCAAGAATCCTGTGTGCAAGCACAGGTCACTATCCACACCCCTCCGCCCAGGAGCCTGCACAGCCTGCCATTGCCAGGGTCCCGTGATCCAGGGACAACTTCCCTGGGAGAACATGGCATGCCTCAGGCTGTGGAAACGTCAAGCTGGCCTCTGCTGTTGCAGGCTTGCCCCGCATTCTGTAACCCTCCCTCTCTCCAGCCTGAGTGAGCCAGAGCCCCCTAATCAGCCGCTCATTTAACCCCCTCCTGTCTGAACGAAGAACAGACACCAGAGGGCAACCTAGACACAGAGGTGGTGCCAAATCCAAAGTTGAACCTGAGGAGCTATGCAAACAAAGAAAAGAAAGGGAAATTTTTCCATGCAGTCTCAGGAGCAGTGGATTAAATCCCCACAATCAACTTGATGTACCCTGCATCTGTGGAATACCTGAATAGACAACGGATCATCCCAAATTGAGGTGGATGACTTTGGAAGCAACTATAGACTTGGGGTTTGCTATATGTGACTGTCTAGTTTCTGATTTATATGTTTATCCTAGTTTAGTTTTTAACACTTCTTAGCACTGGTGGATTTCCTTATTGGTTTGGTTGCTCTCTTCTTTTTTTTTTTTTTATTACTTTAGTTTTTATTTTAATTATATATATATATATATTTAAGTTTTTATTTTAATAACTTTATTTTATTTATTTATTTTTTCTTTCTTTCATTTTTTCCCCCTTTTCTTCTGAACCGTGTGGCTGACAGGGTCTCGGTGCTCTGGCCAGGTGTCAGGCCTGAGCCTTGGAGGTGGAAGAGCCAATTTAAGGACATTGGACCACCAGAGACTTCCCAGCCCTATGTAATATAAATCAGCAAGAGCTCTCTCAGAGATCTCAGTCTCAACTCTAAGAACCAGCTCCACTCAATGACCAGCAAGCTCCAGTGCTGGACACCCCATGCCAAACAACTAACAAGACAGGAAAACAACCCCACCCATTAGCAGAGAGGTTGCCTAAAATCATACTAAGTTCACAAACACCCCAAAACACACCACCAGAAGCAGACCTGCCATCAGAAGGACAAGATCCAGCCCCACCCACCAGAACACAGGCACCAACCCCCTCCACCAGGAAGCCTACACAACCCACTGAACAAACCTCATCACTGGGGGCAGATACCAAAAACAACAGGAACTACAAACCTGCAGTGTGCGACTAGGAAACCCCAAACACAGTAAGTTAACCAAAATGAGAAAACAGAGAAATACGCAGCAGATGGAGGAGCAAGGTAAAAACTGACCAGACCAAACAAATGAAGAGGAAATAGGCAGTTGAACTGAAAAAGAATTCAGAGTAATAGTAAAGATGATCCAAAATCTTGGAAATAGAATGGAGAAAATACAAGAAACGTTTAACAAGGACCTAGAAGAACTAAAAAGCAAACAAACAATGATGAACAGCACAATAAATGAAATTAAAAATTCTATAGAAGGAATCAATAACATAAATAACAGAGGCAGAAGAACAAATAACTGACTTGGAAGATAAATAGTGGAAATAACTACTGCAGCAAAATAAAGAATGAAAAGAATTAAGGACAGATTCAGAGACTTCTGGGACAACATTAAATGTACGAACATTTGAATTAACGGAGTCCCAGAAGAAGAAGGGAGAAAGAAAGGGACTGAGAAAATATTGTAAGAGATTATAGTTGAAAACTTCCCTAATACAGGAAAGGAAATAGTCAAATAAGTTCAGGAAGTGCAGAGAGTCCCATACAGGATAAATCCAAGGAGAAATATGCCAAGACACATATTAATCAAACTATCAAAAATTAAATGCAAAGAACAAATATTAAAATCATCAAGGGAAAAGCAACAAATAACATACAAGGGAATCCCCATAAGGTTAACAGCTGATCTTTCAGCAGAAACTCTGCAAGCCAGAAGGGAGTGGCAGAACATATTTAAAGTGATGAAAGGGAAAAACCTACAACCAAGATTATTCTACCCAGCAAGGATCTCATTCAGATTTGATGGAGAAATTAAAACCTTTACAGACAAGCAAAAGCTAAGAGAATTCAGCACCACCAAACCAGCTTTACAACAAATGCTAAGGAACTTCTCTAGGCAGGAGACACAAGAGAAGGAAAAGACCTACAATAACAAACTGAAAACATTTCAGAAAATGGCAATAGGAACATACATATTGATAATTACCTTAAATGTAAATGGATTAAATGTTCCCACCAAAAGACATAGACTGGATGAATGGATACAAAAACAAGACCCATCTATATGCTGTCTACAAGCGACCCACTTCAGACCTAGGGAAACATACAGACTGAAAGTGAGGGGATGGAAAAAAATATTCCATGCAAATGGAAATCAAAAGAAAGCTGGAGTAGCAATTCTCATATCAGACAAAATAAAATTTAAAATAAAGATGATTACAAGAGACAAAGATGGACACTACATAATGATGAAGAGATCAATCCAAGAAGAAGATATAACAATTGTAAATCTTTATGCACCCAACATAGGAGCACCTCAATATATAAGGTAAATACTAACAGCCATAAGAGGGGAAACCTACAATAGCACAATAATAGTAGAGCCTAACACCCCACTTTCACCAATGGACAGATCCACCAAAATGAAAATAAATAAGGAAACACAAGCTTTAAATGACACGTTAATCAAGATGGACTTAATTGATATTTATAGGACATTCCATCCAAAAACAAGAGAATACGCTTTCTTCTCAAGTGCTCATGGAACATTCTCCAGGATAGATCATATCTTGGTAAATTTAAGAAAATTGAAATTGTATCAAGTATCTTTTCTGACCACAATGCTATGAGACTAGATATCAATTACAGGAAAAAACCTGGAAAAATTACAAACACATGGAGGATAAACAATACACTACTAAATAACCAAGAGATCACTGAAGAAATCAAAGAGGAAATCAGAAAATACCTAGAAACAAATGACAATGAAAACACAATGGCCCAAGACCTATGGGATGCAGCAAAAGCAGTTCTAAGAGGGAAGTTTATAGCAATACAATCCTACCTCAAGAAACAAGAACAATCTCAAATAAACAAACTAACCTTACACCAAAAGCAATTAGAGAAAGAAGAACAAAAGAAACCCAAAGTTAGCAGAAGGAAAGAAATCATAAAGATCAGATCAGAAATAAATGAAAAAGAAATGAAGGAAATGATAGCAAAGATCAATAAAACTAAAAGCTGGTTCTTTGAGAAGATAAAATTGATCAACCATTAGCCAGACTAGTGAAGAAAAACAAGGGAGAAGACTCAAATCAACAGAATTAGAAATGAAAAAGGAGAAGTAACAACTGACACTGCAGAAATACAAAGGATCATGGGAGATTACTACAAGAAACTATATGCCAATAACATGGACAACCTGAAGAAATGGACAAATTCTTAGAAAAGCACAACCTTCTGAGACTGAACCAGGAAGAATTAGAAAATATAAACAGACCAATCACAAGCACTTCAATTGAAACTGTGATTAAAAATCTTCCAACAAGCAAAAGCTCAGGACCAGATGGCTTCACTGGTGAATTCTATCAAATATTTAGGGAAGAGCTAACATCTATCCTTGTCAAACTCTCCCAAAATACAGCAGAGGGAGGAACACTCCCAGACTCATTCTACAAGGCCACAATCACACTGATACCAAAAACTAGACGAAGCTGTCACAAAAAAAGAAAACTACAGGCCAATATCACTAATGAACATAGATGTGAAAATCCTCAACAGAATACTGAGAATGGACTTGAGGACATGGGGAAGGGGAAGTGTAAGCTGGGACGAAATGAGTCAGTGGCACTGTCATGTATACAGTACCAAATGTAAAATAGATAGCTGGTCAGAAGCAGCCACATAGCACAGGGATGATCAGCTCGGTGCTTTGTGACCACCCAGAGGTGTGGGATAGGGAGGGTGGGAGGGAGACGCAAGAAGAGGGGTATGGGGATATATGTATATGTATAGCTGATTCACTTTGTCATACAGCAGAAACTAACACAAATATGTAAAGCAATTATCCTCCAATAAAAATGTTAAAAAAAAAAAAGAAATAAAGAGGGAATCATCTCAAGAATCATTTTAGAGGTTTAGTTGACAGAAGTTGACAGTTTTTGAATGAAGGAGAGGGAAGTCTTGTAATATCTGTGAAGTGTTTCTCTTAGGTAAATTCCTGAAAGATGGAATCATGAATCAAGATAGGGAACACAGGAAGAGATGCAGAATTGAGGAGAAAGTCTCAGGAAAGTGGAATCGTTTATGAAATTGGATACAGCATTATTGTTTGAGCTCAAGCTATTTGCACCCTTCTGTGCTCAAGCCACAGAAGCAGATTTCTCTACCATCAGGTTCTGGGAACTCTAGGTGGTGAAGGAAGGGGCCTTCATTCATCTTCCAAGGGATGAAAGCCTTGGATTTAAGTACATCTCTCCTGGCATAAAAAGCATGGTTTTCCTAAGTGATACCTCCCTAAGAAATAGTAGTTCTGTATTTGACCTTCTGTGTTTAAGTTCTGTATTTGAACCTCTGGGTTTATCCTGTGTATATGAAGATGTTGTCCCAATGCACTTTTAAGCTTCAGTGCTTTAATCAAGCTGATTGTAAATTATCAATGTATAAAAACATCTTAGTATAGGAAGCACTTGACATTTCAAAATAGTGGCTTTTTGTTAACTACTGCTTATATACAGTGAGAATAAAGTCTCCAGTGGAAACTTAATTTCATAGAGGAAACAGGTTTGATTGAAAATATATCAGCCCAATCCAGAGAGAAACAATGCATCTTACCACATACTGCATGAGAATATTCCATTCTTGAAAATATTGGTGTGTGAAAGAAAGTTTCATATTTACAGCCAACATTACAGCCATACTGGAAATAAGTGAAGAATATTATTAATAAGCTTTAAATTAACATTTTTATTATTAAAGTATTATAACAATAGTGCACATTTGAAAAATAGATGGGGAAATATATAATCCCCCAATCCTCAAATAAATTACAAATGATTTTATATTTTTCCTTTTGGTCTTCTCTACATAATTGTATATAGCTATCATAATAGCCTGCATTCTATTTCATGTACTTATTTTTCACTTAAGATATTAAAGGTATTTCTATATTACTAAAAGAAAAAGTAAATGAAGTAAATGAATTTCCTCTCAGAAATTGAAACAAAGGAGGAATTCGAATAGGGTATATGACTGCATTATCCGTTGCATCTTTACCTAGGGTTAATGGCATTTTTTGTATGACTTACTTTAGGGAAATAGTGAGGGGTCTATACTTTTCAATTGTGTATACTTCGCAGTAAAAATATATTGATAACCCAGTGTTATAGGCATCAGCTCTGCAGTAGTCAGCAAAACATAAGCTCTTGATTTAGAGGAGCTTGTAATCTGGAGAGAGGTACAAGCCTAAAACCAATAATTATAAGCATCTAGGAATACTTCATGGGATTTCTTTTTTTTTTTTTTTTCTGTGATCAGGTAACAAGGGAACATAATCAATCTAATTAATTGCAGCATGCAGAGGTAAAGGCGAGATTTAATTTCTCTCCATTAATGCAAATATGTATTTCAACACTGCCTCTGTGTCAGGTGCTAAGTGATAAAGATATGCAAAATCTGGCCTCTGTCCTTAAGGAGTTCACTGTCTAGTGGGGAAAATCAAAAATTAGAGTACAGTGTTAGCAATGTTATGCTAGAGGTCTATATGTAAAACAAATGTATGTCTTGTTTTTAAAACCCATATGTATTTCAAACCCATAAGTATTATACTGTGCTTGAGTAGAAAACATAACACAGACTACTCTTTGAATACTACACAAACAAAGACATTTGACCTCCTGTCTGTGACAGGAATATCAATAGTTTTCCTATTTGGAGCCAGTATTATTCCTCTATGCCAAACAGCTGCAGGTCATGCTCATGCCATCCCCTGCTGTTTGTTGGCACTCTCCACATGGCCTCATCATGCAGCATTCCCTACTGGTGTGGGAAGGACACTCTTTTCCACCTTAGAATCACTCTCCATTCATGTGCACCAAGCTTATGTGGTCCAGTGTGCCTAATGGCTTTACTTGTTCTTTTTAGTGAAAAAGCACTTTCAAGACAGTGTACATGGGCAGAAAACAATCTCAGAGACAGACTCCAAAATTATCTTCTGTCTTCAATAAATGGAACATTTCTATTAGTTCAACCAAATCGAAGTAACTACTTTCCCTAGATTTATTTTCCTTACAGAGGTTGTCTTGTTCTCTCTCTCAAAATAGACTATTTTCAGACCCATCACACCATACCTCTAGACATGCTCAGATATACATGATCCTCAGGTAAATAAGTGGAAGGTTGGGTTGGAGTTTCTCCTTAGTACCCATCAAAACACAGACTCACTCATCTTCCAGCAAATTTGTCAAACTATTCAGTCTGAATCTTCATGACGTGCATTTTCACCCACTGCTACTCACTTTTTTTCCTCCAAAGAAAACTGGAGACCATTTCAAATATAGTACATTTCCTCCAAGAGTATGATCTTTGTTCTTTGAGAAACAAACAAACAAAACAAAACCACAAAGAGATTCATACAACTGGGGGAAACATATCTTACCAGGAGGTACAGCCTTAAAACATGCCATACATGGGGCAATTAGTCCTAACTGTAAAGACAGTGACAGAAGAGAAACTTCTTATTTTCTCTCTAAAATGTCACTTTCATCTTTTCTTGACAGATTTCTTGACTTGCATTTGTAAGTGTGTTTAAGTTGAGATTTGAAAAATCTGAATTAAGAATTTGCTTTTATTTGATATTGCACTTTTCATATGCAAATAAACGCAGTTTACTTCAGGATGCTGTCTTAGGAAAGTCCATCATATTGCCTTGCATTTTATCATCTGTCATGTATGTTTGTTATTTCAACCTTGCTTCCAGATCATGCTTTGTTGACCTCATTCTCCTGTGGTAGTATCTGGAGTGATAGTGATCAGAAAAGACAATTTAGGATTGTCCACTCAAGAATATACCAGCTTCTGCCTAGGGAAACTGAATAAGACAGTGTTGCTAGTTTACATAGAAAAGTGGTTCTCAAGTGTTTTATCTACACCAGCATTATCTACACCAGCAGTATTACCTAAGTATTTGTTATAAATGCAAATTCTCAACCCTTAACCCAGACTGACTTACTCCGAGGGTAAGACCCAGGAATCTGTGTTTTAACAGACATACTAGGTAATTCTAATGCATGCTAAAATTTGAGAACAACTAAAAAAGAAGCAATGAAAGTCTCCTTTTCTCAGCAAATTTCTTGCTCTTTGCATCATCCTCAGTGTCTCCTTTCTTTACTCAGTATCAATCATGATTGTTCATTAGACTTACACCTTAGTTTACTATCATCATTGTTATGCCTAATTACTCATATCACTAAGGGGTTTTATTTCTCCAGAGATGGAGAATTAAACTGTGCAGTTGGGTCTCCTCTTGAGACCTTTCATCCAACCATATGACAGATTTTATTGGGCCCTGTTTCCATCTATATATTGTGTGTGACTACCCTCCACTGCTGATCATTACTTCCTCTGCTTGGTATAGTTCTTAAATAAAAATAATATCTATATGGCTTTCCCCAATTCTCTGCTTCTACCTTACACCACTTATATAATGAGACAAAATCTATATCTACATTTTATAGGCATGTAATAGGGAATAACAAATCTGACTCCATATTGGATCTGCTTCTTTTACTTTAACCTTTGTATTCTATGGCTTTTGTTACCAGTTAATCATTAAGGGGATATTGCTCATAGCTTAAAATATACATGATGGCACATCTCCGGGAAACCTACCTCCATGCCTGAGCGTTAGGCTAAAATACCTCTGTTTAGCTAACAGGAAACATCCTGACCAGGCCCACCTGGAAAGAAGAAATTAACACATCCCCTCTGGAGTCTGGCCAGAACTAGGAAATATTTGCAACAACTTATTGCCTTTTTATTTTACCTCCTCACCTACCTCATCGTTGTTCTAGAAAAGAAACTAGCATCCAAACCCGGGCAAGATGGTTCTTTGGGACACTAGTTCACCATTTTCTCAGTCTACTGGCTTTCTGAAAAAAGTCATTATTACTTGTCCCAACAACTTGCCTCTTGATTTATCAGCCTGTCATGTGGTGAGAATTGAAAGCTTGAATTCAGTAATAGGCAGATGTATAATTAAAAGAAGAAACACAATACCACACTCCTCCAAATTTTAAAAATTAGCAAACAAAACTCATTATAATATTTTTTTACAAGATTGTTTATTACCATTGCAGTGCCTTTTTTTTTTTTAACATCTTTATGGGAGTATAATTGCTTTATAATGTTGTATTAGTTTCTGCTGTATAACAAAGTAAAACAGCCATAGGTATACATATATCTCCATATCCCCTCCCTCTTGCATCTCCCTCCAACCTTCCAAATCCCACCCCTCTGAGTGGTCACAAAGCACGGAGTTGATCTCCCTGTGCTATGAGGCTGCTTCCCACTAGCTATCTATTTTACATTTGATAGTGTATATATGTCCATGGCACTCTCTCACTTCATCCCAGCTTACTCTTCCCATGTCCTCAAGTCCATTCTCTACATCTGTATTTTTATTCCTGTCCTGCCCCTAGGTTCTTAAGAAACTTTTTTTTTTTTTTTTTTTTTTTTAGATTTCATATATATGTGTTAGCATACAGTATTTCTTTTTCTCTTTCTGACTAACTTCACTCTGTATGACAGACTCTAGGATCATCCACCTCACTACAAATAAATCGATTTCATTTCTTTTTATGGCTGAATAATATTCCATTGTGTATATGTGTCACATCTTCTTTATCCATTCATCTGTCAATGGACACTTAAGTTGCTTCCATGTCCTGGCGATTGTAAATAGTGCTGCAATGAACATTGTGGTACATGACTCTTTTTGAATTATGGTTTTTTCAGGGTATATGGCCAGCAGTAGGATTGCTGAGTCATATGGTAGTTCTATTTTTAGTTTTTCAAGGAACCTCCATATTGTTCTCCATAGTGGCTGTATCAAACAGTGTCCCACAAACAGTGCAAGAGGGTTCTCTTTTCTCCATACCCTCTCCAGCATTTATTGTTTGTAAATTTTTGATGAAGGCCATTCAGACAGGTGTGAGGTGATACCTCATTGTAGTTTTGATTTGCATTTCTCTAATGATTAGAGATGCTGAGCATCCTTTCATGTGTTTGTTGGCAATCTGTATATCTTCTTTAGAGAAATGTCTATTTAGGTGTTCTGCCCAGTTTTGGATTGGGTTGTTTGTTTGTTTGTTTTTTGATATTGAGCTGAATGAGCTGCTTGTATATTTTGGAGATTAATCCTCTGTCAGTTGCATCGTTTGCAAATATTCTCTCCCATTCTGAGGGTTGTCTTTTTGTCTTGTTTATGGTTTCCTTTGCTGTGCAAAAGCTTTCAAGTTTCATTAGGTCCCATTTGTTTATTTTTGTTTTTATTTCTATTTCTCTAAGAGGCGGGTCAAAAAGGATCTTGCTGTGATTTATGTAATAGAGTGTTCTGCCTATGTTTTCCTCTAAGAGTTTGATGCTGTCTGGCCTTACATTTAGGTCTTTAATCCATTTTGACTTTATTTTTTGTATACGGTGTTAGGGAGTGTTCTCATATCATTCTTTTATTTGTAGCTGTCCAGTATTCCCAACACTTCTTATTGAAGAGGGTGTTTTTTCTCCATTGTATATTCTTGCCTCCTTTATCAAACATAAGGTGACCATATGTGCATGGGTTTATCTCTGGGCTTTCATTTCTGTTCCATTGATCTATATTTCTATTTTTGTGCCAGTACCATACCGTTTTGATGACTGTAGCTTTGTAGTATTGTCTGAGGTCAGGGAGCCTGATTCCTCCAGCTCTGTTTTTCTTTCTCAAGATTGCTTTGGCTATTTGGGGTCTTTTGTGTTTCCATAGAAATTGTGAAGTTTTTTGTTCTATTTCTGTGAAAAATGCCATTTGTAGTGTGATAAGAATTGCATTGAATCTGTACATTGCTTTTGTTACTATAGTCATTTTGACAATATTGATCCTTCCAATCCAAGAACATGGTATATCTCTCCATCTGTTTGTATCACTTTTAATTCCTCTCATCGGTGTCTTATAGTTTTCTGCATGCAGGTCTTTTGTCTCCTTAGGTAGGTTTATTCCTAGGTACTTTATTCTTTTTGTTCCAGTGGTAAATGTGAGTGTTTCCTTTATTTAAATTTGTGATTTTTCATTGTTAGTGTACAGGAATGCAAGATTTCTGTGCATTAATTTTGTATCCTGCTACTTTACCAAATTCATTGATTAGCTCTAGTAGTTTTCTGGTAACATCTTTAGGATTCTCTATGTATAGAATCATGTCATCTGCAAACAGTGACAGTTTTGCTTCTTCTTTTCCAATTTAGATTCCTTTTATTTCTCTTTCTTCTCTGATTGTTGTGGCGAAAACTTCCAAAACTATGTTGAGTAATAGTGGTGAGGGTGCGCAACCTTGTCTTGTTCCTGATCTTAGAGGAAATGGTTTCAGTTTTTCACCATTGAGAATGATGTTGACTGTGGGTTTGTCATATATGGCCTTTATTATGTTGAGGTAGGTTCCCTCTATGCCCACTTTCTGGAGAGTTTTTATCATAAATGGGTGTTAAATTTTGTCAAAAGCTTTTTCTACACCTATTGAGGTTATCATATGGTTTTTATACTTCAATTTGTTAATATGGTTTATCACATTGATTGATTTGTGTATATTGAAGAATCCTTGAATTCCTGGGATAAACCCCTCTTGATCATGGTGTATGATCCTTTTAATCTGCTGTTGGGTTCTGTTTGTTTGCTAGTATTTTCTTGAGGATTTTTGTACCTATGTTCTTCAGTGATATTGGTCTGTAGTTTTCTTTTTTTGTGACATCTTTGTCTGGTTTTGGCATCAGAGTGATGGTGGCCTTGTAAAATGAGTTTGGGAGTGTTCCTCCCTCTACTATATTTTGGAAGAGTTTGAGAAGGATAGGTGTTAGCTCATCTTGAAATGTTTGATAGAATTTGCCTGTGAAGCCATCAGGTCCTGGGTGTTTGTTTGTTGGAAGATTTTAAATCACAGTTTCAATTTCAGTGCTTGTGATTGGTCTGTTCATATTTTCTATATCTTCCTAGTTCAGTCTCAGAATGTTGTGCTTTTCCAAGAATTTGTCCATTTCTTCCAGGTTGTCCATTTTATTGGCATACAGTTGCTTGTAGTAATCTCTCATGGTCCTTTGCATTTCTGCAGTGTCAGTTGTTACTTCTCCTTTTTCATTTATATTTCTGTTGATTTGAGTCTTTTCCCTTTTTTTCTTGATGAGTCTGGCTAATGGTTTATCAATTTTGTTTATCTTCTCAAAGAACTAGCTTTTAGTTTTATTGATCTTTGCTATTGTTTCCTTCCTTTCTTTTTCATTTATTTCTGATCTGATCTTTATGATTTCTTTCCTTCTGCTGACTTTGGGGTTTTTTTGTTCTTCTTTCTCTAATTGCTTTAAGTGTAAGGATAGGTTGTTTATTTGAGATTGTTTTTGTTTCTTGAGTTAGGATTGTATTGCTATAAACTTCCCTCTTAGAACTGCTTTTGCTGCATCTTATAGGATTTAGGTCATCGTGCTTTCATTGTCACTTGTTTCTAGGTATTTTCTGATTTCCTCTTTGATTTCTTCAGTGATCTCTTGGTTATTTAGTATCCTATTGTTTAGCCTCCATGTGTTTGTATTTTTTACAGTTTTTTCCCTGTAATTGATATCTAGTTTCATAGCATTGTGGTCAGAAAAGATACTTGTTATGAGTTCAATTTTCTTAAATTTACCAAGGCTTGATTTGTGACCTGAGATATGATCTATCCTGGATAATGTTCCATAAGCACTTGAGAAAAAAGTGTATTCTGTTGTTTTTGGATGGAATGTCCTATAAATATCAATTAAGTCCATCTTGTTTAATGTGTCATTTAAAGCTTGTGTTTCCTTATTTATTTTCATTTTGGTTGATTTGTCCATTGGTGAAAGTGGGGTGTTAAATTCCCCTACTATGATTGTGTTACTGTATGTTTCCCCTTTTATTGCTGTTAGCATTTTCCTTATGTATTGAGGTGCTCCTATGTTGGGTCTGTAAGTATTTACAATTATTATATTTTCTTTTTGAATTGATCCCTTGATCATTATGTAATGTCCTTCTTTGTCTCTTGTAATAGTCTTTATTTTAAAGTCTATTTTGTTTGATATGACAATTGTGGTACTCTGGATCTCCTCTCCTCATGCACCCCAAAACAATTGTCTCTTACCTCTTAGGCAGTTCCAGACTTTTTCCGGGACTCCCTCCTGGCTATCTGTGGCACACCAGCCCCTTTCAGGCTGTGTTCATGCAGCCAAACCCAGTCCTCTCCCTGGGATCTGACCTCTCGAATCCTGGCCTCTGCAGGTGAGCCGACAATCCTCTCAGGCTGGTGAGTGCTGGTCATCACCAATCCTCTGTGCAGGAATCTCTCTGCTATGCCCTCTGCATCCCTGTTGCTGTGCTCTCCTCCATGACTCTGAAGCTTCCTCCCTGCCCACTTCCCATCTCCACCAGTGAAGGGTCTTCCCAGTGTATGGAAACTTTTCCTCCTTCACAGCTCCCTCTCATAGGTGCAGGTCCCATCCTTATTCCTTTTTCTCTGTTTTTTTTTTGTTTTTTCTTTTGTCCTACCCCAGGTATGTGGGGATATTCTTGCCTTTTGGGAAGTCTGTGGTCCTCTGCCAGTGTTCAGTAGGTCTTCTGTAGGATTTGTTCCACATGTTAACACGTTATTGACTGAGGGATTTTTGCAGAAACTAAAGACTGTTGCTGGTGATTTGTTATGTAAGTGAATATTGAAACGTCTCTGGTCAATAACATTCAGGTAACAAAGAACGTATTATATGTCTCTGGTCAATAATGAGTTAAAAGTTTATTAAATTTTCATTTTTTTAAGATGGCCAACTTTGAAAATATTCCAAATCCAAGTTATGGATTCATATTTCAGAGGGGTAGAACACGGTCATTTTGGCTGTGTCACAATTGTTACAGTATTTTTGGTTTCCCTTAATCAAAAAATTAGCCTTTCATTTACACTGCCACAAGTTTGTTGGCTAAGGTTGCAGAATTTCTCAGCTCTTACTGTCAGAGGGGAGTTCATGAGAAGAAAGGGGCTTTTTTCTCTCTCTTTGTGCTTAATCGAGTTTAACTTGCTCACAGGGCACATTGTGCAGAGACCTCACACTTGGCCCTTCAGTCCAGAGTCCACTGTGGTGTCTTGATTGTCTTTCTATTGATTATTATAGTTGCAATGTAAGTATTATTTTACTTACACGATTATTTCTACTATAACTACCTCTATCTTAGACACATACTTAAATGCAAACCAAAATTTCCCTGAATATAGATAATTTTACTTCTCCAAGAGACTGACAGCACTACTTTCAATCCATCTATAGCAAGTGAGATATATTTTGATCATTTTAATATAATTTCATGCTGTTGGACTATTTGTGGACTAAAGGGTATAATTTAACATCATACTATTATTCATGGCTTTAATATAATGTTTGTGAACTAGTACATATTCTTAATTTCATGCCACCTTTCTATGATTTATTATAAAATCACTGATGGCCACAGTATTAAAAAAAAAAAAACACATTGTCAAACTGCTTATGGTATAAGAAGTCTAGTTTCCCTTTCAGCTGCATCCATTGTAAGAATCTCTTCCCTTTGTGAATACTTCTCTGACACTGCAGTTATCAGGAAGATAATCCTAGAAAGCAGACATGGAATGTTATTGTATCACTAGTTCTAACTCTGCAAATAATGGTGATAATAGAAAGCCACTACAATGTAATAGCTAAAGGGTAAGTTCTAGGATACTACTACATGAACAAAAACTGAAATTCCTGCAATATAATATTTGTGTGGCCCTGGTAAGTTACTTAACCTTATGTTAACCCAGAGTCCTTGTCTGCAGAATAAGAATAATAATAGTAACTATCTTACAGAACTGTTGTAAGCATTAAATGAGTTAATGTAGGCAACACATCTGGAGCATGGTAAGCATTACATAAGTGATAGCCATGACTCAATTTCACATGGTAAATAAATACATCATTACACTGGAATCATTTATATTTATTTAGCTATCTTAGACTAAACAGAGAAGTTGTGGTAGTCATACACTAATATTTAATTAGATACATTTAGTAATTGGGCACCACAAATAGTGATTTTCTGACACTGCATGACTTATCATTCCAGAAAATCTCCAAGCTCATTTGTGCTAGATAACGTCTGCTCTAGGGAGGCATTCCATCTTGTAATGTTCTACCTCAAGAAAGCAGAGATTAGTATACCCCATACTAGAAATGTTATATTGGGCACCTTTGGCTTGGGTCAAGTCTCATAATCCTAGCATTATAGCTCTCCAAATATCTGGCTTCTTCTAGTTTAGGGTACACTTCAATGGAAAAAAATTGAGCAAGTGCCATCTTGGGGGAGAAAAATTGTGGAAAAGGCAACTAACCATAAAACATTTCTAGTCCAGGCTTATCAGAAGGTTGTCCACACCCAGAAAACTATTCTGAGTAATTGTGTATTGCTTGGGGCTTCTGTGTTCTATCAAGGATTGTTTAATTTGAATAATTATTTATAGAATATTATCATTTATAACTATATTACCATATTTTTCAAGTGACATATAACAATGACCATACATTCTAGGTCTGAACACTAAGACTTCACATATCATAACAGGCTATATTGTATTAGCTTGAGTTTAAATGTAATACCCATATCACAAAAATCATGTTAGCATTAATTCCTTCATGTTTCACATTGACTATCTATTTTATTACAGCCTGTCAAATTACACTTATTTTTTTTCCTGGGATCACACTCAGTTAAGGAAAAGTTTAATTAGACATACTAGATAAATGACTCTTGTCTTCTAAGTGATTTACTTCATTTTAAATGATACATCATGTAGGCGTGAAGGAAGGAGGTGAAACAGATGCCCAGGGAAGAGAACAAAGTGTGTCTTTATCCTAGACACCACTGAGAGCATATCTATAGTATCTTTGATAATGAACTCTAGTGAAATAAATATAGAAACTTAAACAGATGTTTATTAAATGAATTTTTAATATGGGAATGTTAATTTAGAGCAAATGCATACACACAAATAACAGCTACCCAGAAAAATCTGCAGTTGGCTTTCCTTAATTTATCCAGGGCTGAAATCAACCAATTAGTTATCTCTTTAAATTCCAGTTGATGCTTTATTACTTATGGTACAGAACTTATATTATACTTATGCCAATATAAAATGATAATTAATAGAGAAAATGCACTTTATTGAGACACAATATTGCACCCATTTTAAATATACAGTTTAGTGAGTTTTGACAAATTTATATACCCATGTAATCACCCCTAAAATTAAGGTATATAAATTTCCACACCTACAAAATTTTCTTGTATCCCTTCCCAGACAACTTTCTTCACCCTGACCCAAGAAAACACTGATTGGCTTTCTGTCCCTATATATTACGTTTACATTTTCTAGAATTCATCTAAGTTGAATCATATAACAAATATGTTTTACGACTGGCTTTTCCTTTGCTCCACATGTTTTTCAATTCCTTTATGTTGCTGCATTTATTAGTAGTTGGTTCTTTTTATTACTAAATAGTAATTCACTATCCATATATTACAATTTGTTTATTTATTCACCAATAAATTAACATGAAGTTTGTTCCCCATTTTGGGCTATTATAAATAAAGTATTAACAATATTTTTGTAGATATGCTCCTTCATTTTTTAAGATAAATAAAATACCTCGGAGTAAGATTCCTGTGTTGTATGATAAATATATCATAACTAATTTATAAGGAACTGACAGAGTTTTACAAAATGACTGAACCACTGTGCAGTCACATAAGTACAAATGAATTAAATGTAGGAAATTTCTAGTTGCTCTAAACCCTTGCCAACACTTGGCTTTGTCATTTTTTTTAGTTGTAGCATAGTTGATAGAAAATATTGTGTTAATTTCAGGTGTACAGCAAAGTGATTCACGTATATATATATATTATATAAGTTTTCAGATTTTTCATTATAGGTTTTTACAAGATATTGAATATTGTTCTCTCTGTTATACAGTAAATCCTTGTTGCTTATCTATTTTATATGTAGTAGTGTGTATTTGTTAATCTCATACCCCTAAATTATCCCTTCTCCCATCTCTTTCCCTGTTGGTAACCATAAATTTATTTTCTATGTCTGTGAGTCTGTTTCTCTTTTGTAAACATATTCATTTTTGTTATTTTTAGATTCCACATATAAGTGAGATCATATGATCTTTACATTTCTCTGTCTGATTTACTTCACTTAGTAGGATATTTCCTAGCTCCATTCATGTTGCTGCAAATGGCATTATTTTGTTCTTTTCTATGACTAATATTCCACAGTATATATGTATCACATCTTCTTTAACCATTCATCTGCTTTTGATGGACACTTAGATTGCTTCCATGTCTTGGTTATTGTGAATAGTGTGGCTATGAACACTGGGGTTCATGATACATTCAGTTTAGACTTTTTGTCTTTTCTGGGTATATGCCCATGAATGGGATTACTGGATCATATGGCAGCTGAATTTTTAGCTTTTTAAGGAACCTCTATACTGTTCTCCATAGTGGCTGCACCAAGTTACATTCTCACCAACAGTGTAGGAGTGTTCCCTTTTCCCCACACCCTCTCCAGCATTTATTATTTGTAAAGTTTTTGATAATAGCCATTCTGACTGGTGTGAGGTGATACCTCATTGTAGTTTTGATTTGCATTTCCCTAATAATTAGTGATGTTGGGCGTCTTTTCATATGTTTGTTGAACATCTTTGTGTCTTCTTTGGAGAAATGTCTATTCAGGTCGTCTGCCCAATTTTTAATGGGATTTTTTTTCTTTATTGAGTGTTATGAGCTGTTTGTATTTATTGGAAATTAACCCCTTGTCAGTTGCATCATTAACAAATATTTTCTCCCATTCCGTACGTTGTCTTTTCATTTTGTTTATGGTTTCCTTTGCTGTGCAAAAGCTTTTATGTTTGGTTAGGTCCCATTTGTTTATTTTTTCTTTTATTTTCTTTGCCTTGGGAGACTGATCTAAGAAAACATTGCTGCAATTTATGTCAAAGAGAGTTTCCACCTATGTTGTCTTCTAGGAGTATTCTGGTCTCATGTCTTATATTTAGGTCTTTAAAACATTTTTAGTTTAGTTTTGTGTATGGTGTGGGGGAGTATTCTAATTTCATTGATTTATGTGCCGCTGCCCAGCTTTCCTAACACTATGTGCTGAAGAGACTGTCTTTTCTCCATTGTATTCTTGCCTCCTTTGTCAAAGCATCATTGGTTGTAGGTGTGTAGGCTCTCTGTTCTGTTTCATTGATCCATACATCTGTTTTTGTGCCAATATCATGCTGTTTTGATTACTTTAGCTTTGTAGTAGTGTCTGAAGTCTGGGAGGGTTATGCCTCCACTTTGTGTTTTTTTCTCAGGATTGCTTTGGCAATATGTCATTCTTTTTAATTTTATATGAGGATTCATTTTTTTATTGCAATTTAAAAACATAAAGTAAATAATTTAAATCCACACAGCTAAGCAAATCTAAGAATAAATACTTATTTCTGTATTTTCTAATTCCATGTTCATTGATCTTTCCACCACATCCTGCTGCTTCTCATTTTATACCTTTTCTACTTGAGTATATTTGGATGAAAATGCTTATCAAAATGTATATTTTGATAGATTTTTTTCAGTTTCAGAATGAAACTTAATAGCATTTAACACTATTTCAGTTACTTCCAAGCCCATGCTGAGATGTTTGTGCAAATGAGGCCTATAATATTAAGCCTAAATAAATGTTTTCCAGGTATGTAATTATGATCTGATGTTTTTCTAAATGTCCGCTTGTTGCTGTTTTTGTTGTTAAGCACAGTAAGACTCCAATAATAAGCAGTATTGAATATAGCTTCTATAAATTAATTATGCATGCCATATTCTAAAGAGAAACATTAATATCCTTCTTGTACAAAGTTTATACACATTTTTAAACACAAACGGAAGAAACTGCATCTCTGCCCCAACCCCGTATCTTCAGAACACGTTCTGATCCAAGAGTTCTGTGATATATACTACAAGTGAAATGGCCTGAAATCAGGAAAGATAAGACTTGGCTTGACTTTGCTTCCAGGCTCAGTTCTGCTTGTGGCTGTGTTATTTAACCTTTCTTTTATTTTTTATGGCAAGTGTTCTGCTAAGCACTTTACATATTTTCCTCAGTTGTGTTCCCCAGAAACAGTGTCTCATTTGGGAATACATTTGCATACTTCCTTCAAGGGATGTTCTCAGAGAAACAGATAAATAAGTAAAGAAATAGAGATAGGGAAAGTAGAAGGAAACACAAAAGAATGTGGAATGTAAATTGAACCTCGGAGTTTCTCTTACCTTGAGTCAAGAGAGCTGGGCTTTTGTACCCTCCTCCCTACTCAAGTAATCATTGTCCACAGACACCTTTGTGTAGAATCTATGACCTAACTCCCAGACACCTTCCAGAGAATTGGCTTCAACTGCCCAAGGACAATTCTTAGAGGGGAAAACCATTTTTGAAAGGACTGGAAGGAGCAAGCTGAGAGATGAGTACACCAATAGAACTGATAAAGTGATCCTATGGTATCTGATGAGGCAACAAAAGCTGCTGTCACACCTGTATTAGCGCGTTACATTTTCAACACATTATTAATATCTCATACACTTTTCAGTACGGTATTAGGCCCTGAGAAGCTAAACAAGTTGCCTGGAGGTTATGTGGTCATTCAAGGGCAGTTCTAGAATAACCATGCCTGTTGTTCCTTCTTTCAATATAGCCTCAAGTAATCAACAAAGAAAATATAGATTTACTTTCTAAAATCTAAAACAGATGGCATGTTATACTGATAACAGATATGATTATCATCGATACCAGTGTTATTATTTGAAAAATATGTTTCACTGACCCAACTCAACTTATTGCAGGGACCCCATTTCCAACCACTGAAGTCTCTTGAATATTTTCTTTAAGCTCCACTTTGACATATCAAGAGCTCTCTTTATCAAATACTTTTACTGTCATCTGGGCTTACCCTTTTTCTACCTTACCCATTTCTGTAACACTATCTGGAGGAGTTGCTTCCTCCTCTGGGTAAAACCTCTTACTATTAGAATTCACAAATTACTGTTTTTTTTTACTTTGTTTTGTTTTTGTTTTTTAATGTAACAGTTTTCTGGCCTGTGTCCAGGAATAAGGGTTGAAGAGTTCCTCTACTGTCCTGTATCCTGCTCTTCCTTCCCACAGATATTACTATTATAGTTGGAAATATACACAGAAACAAGTGCACACCTTAGTGTGGTTCATGTCAAAAAATATATTGGCAGGCAATTACAAGGATTTAGGTTATAAACAGATATTGATTCATATTCACAGTTACACCTTCATTGAAACTTAAACAAGATTCCTAGAAAAATGAACAGAAATAATTACCAAAGCAGGCATTAAGAATCACCTATACCAATGATTCTAATATATGATTGCTCTTTGGAATACTGGACTTAGTTTGATTTATTACATAAGGACCACCAAAGAAAATATTCATGAATTTGCATTTTCCAAGGTCAGCTTTTCCACATTAAGTGAGCAGCTCTATCTACCAAAAAACCTCTTTTTTATTATAGCCTTCTCCCTATGTTTCTTAGCTCCACAATTCCATAATCTATGCACTTCATATTAGATTTTTTGTTTCATTTTGAAATATACACTCTTAGATGCCCAGCACACTATAATACTGGACTGAGTGACAACAGGACACAGTAATTAAGAACATCAGCTCTGGAGTGACACTAAGTGAATTGATATACTTATCCTATTATATACTATTTTGTGTGCACTGGGTGAGCAAATTAACCTCTCTGAGACTCCATATCCTCATCCTTAATATGGACTAAGTCATAGCACCTACTTTGTGGGATGGTTGTGAAAAACAGAAATAACTGATGGAAAGTGTAGAGAATACTTCCTGGCACTTGGAAAGTGCTCTATAAATATTAGATGTTATTGTTTTCATTACAAATAGAACATTTTCCTAAATAATGAAAAATGAGGGGAAGACTTATAGAAAATTAATGGACATTGGCTGCCAGATCATGCATGAATGTACAATCCTCAAACATTGGAGCATGATATTTTATGTCCATGTTTGAGAGCCATCTATGGCAGAATAGTAAATGTGACATATTAGAATAGTCTATAACTCATATTCTATATCTAGAAAAGAAGGAACCTGGTGAGAAAACTCTTAAATAGGAAGAAAAATTTTGTAGAACTACAGTAAAAGGTACAAATTAAACTCCAAAAATTAATGTTATGTAGTCACTAGAATATTTATAGTGTAATTTTGACATGTCCAGGTGTGCACTAAAAAAAAACCCTTGGAACAAGAAAATAGTTACATTAGAAAGTGATTACTCACACTGAAAGAGAATTCTTAGCTTTAAACAAATTTATCATAGGGTTCCTTGTATATCAACCTCTTAAAATCTTCAGTGTTTTGTAAAGGGACCAAGAAACTGCAAACCTAAATTACTAACATTTATTGTCAGTTGTAATCAAAAATCAAAGTTAAGCTTTCAAAAACTGTAATACAATGGTCAAAGGTGGAGCAGTAAGTATTAATTCTGGTTTGCACATGCTTGTGTGCTAAGTAAGTTCCCACTGGTAGACCACTGCTATGACAACAGAAAAACCTGGGGCAAGAAGGAAGATGTCTACAGTGCAGGATCAAAGTTTGTTCTCTCAGATTTCATCTGCCTGAAAGACATGGAAACTTTGGCTATATCTGTGACTAGAGTAAAAGTTAAGTCAGGACTTGAAAGGATTAAAAAAGAAGGGTCAAATTCACAGCTCTTATACATCTCACAAACTAAGGTGGGGAGAAAATATATATAAACATCATGTGACACAAGAGACAGTGATGATGGCTGCAACAGAATGACAAATGTACTGTTATGAAAATATAACACAAGGAGAATAATTCAAATTGATATAATTTAGAAAAAAATGCAGGGTTGTGGGGAGAAAAATAAACTGTATACTGAACATGAAAGCTTACATAGGATTTACAGAAGATAAATGAAAAATTTATGGGTATTCACAAAAGAAAGAAAAAGAAAGAAAAGGACGGAGGGGCATATAGAACACATTTAGAAAAGGTGTAAGTATGCTTGACCTATACATAAGGTATGTCTGGGGTATAGTTAAAAGAGAGCAAGTTGATTCAGATGGAAAAATACATAGGGAGCAGATTGTGCAAGTCTTTGAACCAAGCTGAGTTCCAGTAGTGATCATGAATGGCTCTTTGCCTATCTGACTTTAATTTCTTTGGGGAATTATCATTTTCTCATTTGATATAGGTCTGATGGATTTTTTCATTTCGTTCTCTATTCTTCTCAACAGTATCTTTGTCAGAGCAGAAGTTTTAATTTTAATAAAGTCTAAATTATCTTTTTTTTTCATGGACCATGTTTTCAATGTATCAAAAAACTCATCACCAAATACTAGGTATCATAACTTGTCTTCTGTGTTATCTTCTAGATATTTTATACTTTTACATATTGCACTGAGTCTGTGACCCATTTTGGGTTAATTCTTGTAAAATGTGTAAGTTCTGTATATAGTTTTTTGTTTTGTTCTGTTTTGTTTTGCATAAGGATGTCTGATTATTTCAGCACCATTCTTTGAAAAAAAAAAACAGTTCTTGCCTCATTGAATTCCTTTTGTTCCTTTATCAAAAATCAATTGATTTTATCTGAAGGGGTCTTCCTGGGCTCTCTATTCTGCTTCAGTAATCTGTGTCTATTCTTTTGCTAATACCACATTGTGTTGATTAATATAGCTTTTATATCAAGCATTAAAATTGATTACTGTTAATCATACACCTTTGTTATTCAGTATTATGTTGACTATTCTAGATTTTTTGCCTTTCCATATAAACTGTAGAATCACTTTACCACATTTACCAGATACCATGTTGGAATTTCAGTTAGAGTCGTGTCAAATCTATAAACCAAGTTAGGAGGAATTGACATCTTAACAATATTTGGTCCTCCAATGTATGAGCACAAATTATCTATCAATTTATTTAGTGCTTTGATTTTTTTCCTTCAAAATTTTGAAGTTTTCTGCATATATATTCAGTACATATTTTGTTATATTTATACCTAAATAATTGATTTATTTTTATAGCTTGTTTCTTTTTAGTGCTGAATAAAATTCCATTGTCTGGATGTATCATTCATCTACTGAAGAACATCTTCCAAGTTTGGCAATTATCAATAAAGGTGCTATAAACATCCATGTGCTGGTTTTTGTGTGGACATACGTTTGTAATTCATTTGGGCAAATATCAAGGAACACAACTGCATGATCACATAGTAAAAGTATGTTTACTTTTGTAAAACCCTACCAAACTGTCTTCAAAATTGGCTATTAGCAAACTGAATCCAACAACTCATTAAAAGGATCATACACCATGAAAAAGTAGGATTTACCCCAGGATGCAAGGATTCTTCAACATACTTGAATCAATCATTATGATACACCACATTAACAAACTGAAGGATAAAAGTCATATAATCATCCCAATAGATGCAGAAAAATCTTTTGAAAAAATTCAACACCCATTTATGATAAAAACTCTTGAGAAAGTGAACATAGTGGGAACACACCTCAACATAATAAAGGCCATATACAACAAACCCACAACAAACATCATTATCACTGGTGAAAAACTGAAAGCATTTCCACTATGATCAGGAACAAGACAAGGATGCCCACTCTCTCCACTTTTATTCAACATATTTTTGGAAGTCCTAGCCATGGCAATCAGAGAAGAAAAAGAAATAAAAGGGATCCAAATTGGAAAAGATGAAGTAAAACTGTCACTGTTTTCAGATGACATGATACTATACATAGAAAATCCTAAAGATGCTACCAGAAAACTACTAGAGCTCATCAATGAACTTGGTAAAGTAGCAGGATACAAAATTAATGCAAAGAAATCTCTTGCATTCCTAAATATTAACAATGAAAGATCAGAAAGATAAACTAAAGAAATAATCACATTTACCTTTGCATCAGAAAGAATAAAAGAGTTAGGAATAAACCTACCTAAGAAAGCAAAGTACCTATACTTGGAAAATTGTAAGATACTGATGAAAGAAATCAAACATGACACAAACAGATGGAGAGCTATACCATGTTCTTGGATTGGAAAAATCAATATTGTCAAAATGACTACACTACCCAAAGTAATCTACATATTTAATGCAATCCCTATCAAATTACCAATAGCATTTTTCACAGAATTAGAACAAAAAATTTACAACTTGTATGGAAACACAAAAGACCCTGAATAGCCAAAACAATCCTGAGAAAGAAAAACGGAGCTGGCAGAAAAAGGCTCCCTGACTTCAGACTATACTACAAAGCTACAGTCCTCAAAACAGTATGGTACCGGTACAAAAACAAAAATATAGATCAGTGGAACAGGATAGAAAGTTCCAGAGATAAACTGAAGCCCCTATGGTCACCTAATCTATGACGAAGGAGGCAAGAATATATAATGGAGAAGAGAGAGTTCTTCAATAAGTGGTGCTGGGAAAACTGGACAGCTACATGTAAAGAATGGAATTAGAACATTTTTTAAGACCATACACAAAAATAAACTCAAAATGGATTGAAGACCTAAATGTAAGACTGGATACTATAAATCTTAGAGGAAAACAGGCAGAACAATCTCTGACATAAGTTGTAGCAAGATCTTTTTGATCCACCTTCAAGTGTAATGAAAATAAAAACAAAAATAAACAAATAGGACCTACTTAAACTTAAAAATTTTTGCACAGCAGAGGAAGCCATAAACAGAATGAAAAGAAAACCAACAGAATTGTAGAAAATATTTGCAAATGAGGTGACAAACAGAGGATTAATCTCCAAAATATACAAAGAGCTCATGCAGCTCAATATCAAAAAAACAAACAACCCAATCAAAACATGGCAGAAGACCTAGATAGACATTTCTCCAAAGAAGACATAGAGATGGCTAAGAGGCACATGAAAAGATGCTCAACATCACTAATTATTAGAGAATTGTGAATCAAAACTACAATGAGGTATCAGGTCACACGGGTCAGAATGGCCATCATCAAAAATTTACAAACAATAAATGCTGGAGAGGATTTGGAGAAAAGGGAACCCTCCTACGTTGTTTGTGGGAATGTAAATTTATACAGCCATTATGGAGGACCATATGGAGATTCCTTAAAAAACTAAAAATAGAGCTACCATATGATCCAGCAATCCCATTCCTGGATGTGTATCAGGAGAAAACCATAATTTGAAAGAATATATGCACTCCAATGTTCACTGCAGCACTATCTACCATAGCCAGGACATGGAAGCAAACTAAATGTCCATCAGTAGGTGCTGGATAAAGAAGATGTGGTACATATATAATGTGGAATATTACTCTGTCATAAAAAGAACAAAATAATGCCATTTGCAGCAACATGGTTGAACCTAGAAATTGTCTTACTGAGTGAAGTAAATGAATCAGAGAAAGACATGCATCATATGATATTACTTATATGTGAAATCTAAAAACAATGGTACAAATAAGCCTCTTTACAAGACAGAAATTGAGTCACAGATGTAGAAAACAAACTTATGTTTACCAAGGGGGAAAGAGAGGAAGGATAAATTGGGAGACTGGGATTGACATATACACCCTACTATATATAAATGATAACTAATAAGAACTTACTCTATAGCACAGATAACACTATTCAATGCTCTGTAATTACCTATATGGGAATGGAGTCTAGAAGTGAGTGGATCTATGTATATGTATGGCTGATTCACTTTGCTGTACAGAAGAAATTAACACAATATTGTAAATCATTTATATGCCAATAAAAATATTAATTAAAAAATAAAATGAAAATCACAAAACCTTTAAAAAAGAAAAAAAATTTAAAAACTGGTAAAAGCAAATATTAGAGAAGCTATCTAGATATTAACACAATAAAGAAAAGAGAAGAATAGAATTATATAAAAGCTAGGATAATGGTTACCTTTGTGTGAGAAGGAGGAGGTAGTAATTGGCAAAGAATATTAGAGAAGCTTCTAGGGCATATATTCTATTTAACTTGGGTTGTGATTGCATGGTCTTCACTTTGTGGTAGTCTCCTGAGTTTTATATGTGGGGAACTTTTTATGTATATCTCATAATAAGAAGGTGAAAAAATAAAATAAGAGATGACAAACACAAAATTCAGAATAGCAGTTCCTCCAGAGGGAAGATAGATAGGCTATGGGGAAAGGAAAGATGCATATATACAGATTATTCAAAATATACATAAATGTTGCATAAAATATTTTGTATATATTAAATATTATATTAAAATGAAAATTAAATTTTAAAATTTTTTTTTTGGTTTGGAGTTTGGACCAAGTAATATATAACTTCTTTAAGATCATTTTAAAAACTCCCACATTTAATTGTCAGATTATTTAAAATTTTATATTATCAATGAGACATTGATATTTCGAAGACAAATAACTTTTCCAACAGCAAGTTACATCATGATGGTGCTGATGATAATGGTGATGATGATGATAGCTATGATTATTGAGCACTTACTTTGCTGTATTTGAATGTGTTAATACCTCCTTGAAATAACTTGGGTAGGTATCTTTATTATTACTCCTAATTTGCAGAAGTGGGCACTAAAACACAAAAGTAAGTTCCATGAAACCACAAGTACGTGGCAAAACCAGTGTGACAAATTAACAAGTGAAGTTCTATTGCCCTGCTCTTAACTACTATGTTATATTGAATTTTATTGCAAAGAAGTGTGTGTGTGTGTATCACATGAATATTACTTTCTTCTAAATGAGCAAGCACATCAAGGGGATCAAGATGTCAGAGTAAGAAGATGTGAAGCACACTTCCCCCAACAGACACATTAAAAATACATCTACATGTGGAATAATTCTCATGAAAAACTAGCTGGAAACTAACAGAAGAACTCCTATACAACCAAAACTGCAAGGAAGATTTCCATGTAAATGGGTAGAATGAGAAAAAGATAAAACACTGGGGCCACTGCTCCAGGGAGGAATCTGAAAGGAAGAGAAGGTCTGCAAGGGCAAACCTTTGTCCTGGGGAGAAAGTGGGTTGACTGGGTGTCTCAGTTTTGGGTTCATTGCATAGAAGACAAGCCCCCTTGGTTGCTGTGAGAACTTCTGGGACAGACATAAAAGCAGGAGAAGCTCTACTTGCTAAGAGTCAGTGAGTACTGCCTTGCCAACAAACAGGGCAAAAAGAGCTTTGCCTGGTGGCTGATGCCTCACCTCACTCCCTAATCCAAGTGGGATGAACACCTGGCCCCACTCATTCCACCCTTCAGCTTGGCCTGGGATCTGGGTCAGCTGGGTCTTGGAGTAAGATTCAGTCTATATATGCAGTGATGGCCTGGGGACCTGGGGTGTGGTCTTGGTGGAGTGGCAGCAGCTATTGTCAGCACTTATGTGGGCAGTGTCTCAGGAGCCATCATGACCAGCACTCTGTGGTCAGTCTCTCAACCTAGTGAGAACACCAGCCCCACCCACTCCATGCCAAAGTTTGGCACTGGATCTGGGGCAGACAGTTTCTAGAAGACTTCCATGGGGGCAACCCAGATCTCTGGCAGCAGTGCTGCCACTCCAATTCCTGTACCTACAACTCCCAACCTTGGGCCCCAGCCTAGTGACTGCTCCAGCCTGACCCACTCCATGTCACAGTCTTGCACTAAATCTAAGACAACTACAATAAGGAAGAGATGAACACTAGGGCTGCATCTGTGCAGAGCCATGGACGCTTACACAGGTGGTACCTTAGATCTCTGTGAGCTCATAGGCCTCAATTGCTTCAGCACTCCCCTCTTTTGAGGCAGGACATGCACTCAAGGGGAATGGAGCCTGATTGAGCCCAACCTCAGGGCTTCTACTCCAACACCTGGGGAGCAGACCTTGCCCCTGATAAGGCAGCAACAGCCATGGAACAGAGAAGAAGTCCTGCCTCATGCCCTGCACAGGATTGGATCCTACAACACAAATCACATCTCCTATCAAGGCGATAGTGACCAGTACACCCTGAGGAAATATGTGGCTGGCATCCATATCAAAATTAATCCTTGCACCAAAGACACTGAACACACACAGTCTACATAGGGATGCTCCCACATAAAATCACCCCTTCAAGACCAAAAAAAATGACCGATTCGCCTAAATTCATAGAGACATAGAAAGTTAAGTAAAATGAAAATGCAGAGGAACTACTGCCAATTTAAAAAGCAAGAGAACTCCTCTGAAATAATAAATAATGAAATGGAGATCACTAGTCTACCAGACTCAATTCAAAAGGTGGTAATAAAAATGGTAACTGAATTAAGAAAGATTATTGATATAAATGCAGATCAGTATAACAAGGAACTAGAAACTATAAAAATGAACCAACCAAAAGCAGATAATTCAATTTCTGAGATAAAAAACAATGAATCTAGAAGCAATGAATAGCTGGCTAAATGACTCAGAAGAATATAAGTGATCTGGAAGTTGGAATAATGGAAATCACAGAATCAGAACAGCAGACAGAAAAACAAAATACAAAAAAATAAAAGCAACATACAAGATTTGTGGGATAATGTAAAACATGCCAACTTATGCATAATAGGGATACCAAAATGAGAAGAGAGAGAGGAGGGGATTGAAAATGTATTTGAGGAAATAGCCAAAATCTTCCCAAACCTGAAGAAGTAAAAAGATATCAAGGTACAGGAAGCACAGAGGGTCCCAACAAGATGAATCCAAACAGACCCACACTAAGACATGTTATATTTAAGATAGCAAAAGTTAAACGAGAATTTAAAAGCATCACAAGAAAAAAATAGTCCTATACAAGGGAACCTCCATAAGACTATCAGTTGATTTTTCAGCAGAAACTGCAGGCGAGAAGGGAGTGGCATAATATGTTCAAAGTCCAGAAAGGGAAAGACCTGTAACCTAGGATATCCTAGCCAGGAAGACTGTCAAATAGAATAGAGAGAGAGATAAAGAATTTTTCAGACAAACAAAAACTAAAATAATTCAACAATACTAAACCTACCCTAAAAGAAATAAAAGTGTCATTTCTAAATGCAAAAGAAGAAAGAATCTACAGGAAAGGGAAACTCCAATAGGGAAGGCAAATATATAGTAAAGATTGAAGATCACTTAAATAAGCCACTACATAGAATAAAATAAACAAACAAAATTGTAAAAGTGAAATATATATAACTATATATAACCACTATACATATACACATATATAGTTATGTACAAAATAACTATATATATATATATATATATATATCTACAATAAACAGTAAAAGGATAACCATGATGGTGTAAAATAGGACATTTAAAGCACAAGATGTGAGGGAGGGAAGTATAAAAATGTTTAGTATGTTCTAGAACTCGAGTGACTATCAGTTTAAAGCAATTAGATATAGTTATGGATCAACATACTTGAACTCCATGGTAACCACAAATCAAAAAAACATACAATAGATTCACAAATACCAAAAAGTAAGGAACTCAAATATATATATAGTACAAAAGAAAATCATCAAGCCACAAAAGGAAAAACAAAAATGAGAAGAAATGGTAAAAAAGAACTACAAAAACTAGAAAACAAGAAGTAAAATGACAATAAGTACATACTTATTAATAATTACTTTAAATGACAATGGACAAAATGCTCCAAACAAAAGACGTAGAGTGGCTAATTGGATTAAAAAAAGAAAAAGAACAAGAACTTGCAATATGCTGCCTACAAGAGCCTCACTTAGTGCTAGAGACACACACATACTGAAAGGGAAGAAATGGGAAAAGATACAGCATGTTAATGGAAATGACAAGAAATAGATGGTAGCAATACTCACATCAGATGAAATAGCCTTTAGAACAAAGGCCATAAAGAAAGACAAAGAAGGACCCTCTATAATGATAAAGGGATCAAGAAAAGAAGAGGATGTTGCATGCATTAACATACACACACCCAATACAGGAACACCTAAATATATAAAGCAAATACTAACAGACATAAAGGGAGAAATTGACAATAATAGTAGGAGAATTTAAAGGCCACTAACATCAATATACATCTGACAGACAGAAAATTACTAAGGCAAAAGAGATTCTAAGTGACACAATAGAGAATTGGACTTCATTAATATCTACAGGACACTACACCCCTAAAAAGCAGAATACACATTCTTTTCAAGGGCACATGGAATATTCTCTAGTATAGACCACATACACAGTCACAAAGCAAGGTTTAACACATTTAAGAGGTTAGAAGATATTGATATATCAATCACATTTTCTGACCACAGAGGCATGAAACTAGAAATCAAATACAGAAAGAAAAACAGGAAATGAACAAATGTATGGAGACTAAAAAAGATGTTACTAAAAAACCAGTGTGTCACTGATAAAATCTAAGAAGAAATCAGAAAATACCTTGAGACAAGGAAAAATGAGAAGACAAATTTACAAAATCTATGGGATGTGGCAAAAGCAGTTCTAAGAGGGAAGTTCATAGTGATGCAAGCATGCCTCAAGAAACAAGAAAAATCTCTAATAAACAACCAAAAATCTTCAGAGGGAAGGAAATAATAAAGGTCAGAAAGGAAATAAATAAAATAGAGATTAAGAAAAAGGAGAAAAGATCAATAAAACTGAGGTGGTTTTTTGAAAAGATAAACAAAATCAACAAACATTTAGCCAGCTTCTCTAATAAGAAAAGAGAGGGAACCCAAATAAACAAAATAAGAAATGAATGGAGAGAAATAACAGTTGATACCACAGAAATGTAAAACAAAATCACAAGTGAATACTATGAACAGTTATATGCCAACAAATTGGACAACCTAGAAGAAACAGACAAGTTTGTAGAAACACACAGCCTGCCAAGACTGAGTCAAGAAGAAAAAAACAATTTAAACAGACCAATCACTAGAAGTAAAATAGAATCTATAAAAAACAAAACCAAAAACAGAACCACCCTGCAAACAGAAGTCCAGGACTGGACAGCTTCGTGGGAAAATCTACCAAACATACAAAGAAGAAATTATACCTTTCCTTCTCAGACTATTCCAAAATATTGAAAAGAGAACACACCCCCTTTTCATTCTTCAAGGCCACCATTACCCTGTCACCAAAACCAGAGAAAGACACTACAAAAAAAACCCAAAATTACAGACCAATATTTTTGAAAAATATAGATGCAAAAATCCTCAACAAAATATTAACAAACCAAATCCAACAATACCTAAAAAGGATTATACATCTTAATCAAGTTGGAGTCATTCCAGTGTCACAGGGATGGTTCAACATGTGAAAATCAATTAATGTGGTACACAACATTAACAAAAGGAAGACAAAAACCACATGATCATCTCAATAAATGCAGAAAAAACATTTGAAAAAAATCAATATCCATTCATGATAAAAATTCTCATCAAAGTGGGTACAAAAGGAACATACCTCAACATAATAAAGGCCATTTATGACAAACTCACAGCCAACATAATACTCAAGGGTGAAAAGCTGAAAACCTTCCCTATAAATTTAGAAAAAGACAAGGATGCCAATTCTCACTAGTTCTATTTACCACAGTATTAAAAAAAACCTAGCCACAGCAATTCAATAAGAAAAAGAAATAAAATGATCCAAATTGGAAGGGAAGAGGTAAAACTGTCACTTTTTTCAGATGACATAATACTCTATATCAAGAATGCTAAGGTCTCCACAAAAAAAAAAGATTAGAACAAATAAAGGATTTCAACAAGTCACAAGATACAAGATACAGAAATCTGTTGCTTTTCTATACACTAATAATAAAATATCAGAAAGAGAAAGTAAAAATAAAAAATCATAATTAAATTGTATCAAAAAATACCTAGGAATAAACTTAACCAAGGAAGTGAAAGAACTAAATGCTGAAAACTATAAAACACTGATAAAGGAAATTGAAGAAAATTCAAAGAAATGGAAAGTTATCTCATGATCTTGGATTGGAAGAATTAATATTGCTAAAATGGCCATAATACCCAAAGCAATCTACAGATTTAATGCAATCCTGATCAAAATACCCATGACATTTTTCACATAACTAGAATAAATAATCTCAAAATTTGTATGGAACCACAAAATACCCCAAATTGCAAAAGCAATCCAGGAGAAAATAATAAAGCAGAAAAATAACCCTCAACGGACTTCAGAATATACTACAAAGCTAAAGTAATCAAAACAGCATGGCAATAGTGCAAAACCAGAATTTTGGATCAATGGAATGGAATAGACAGCCCAGATATAAACCCACACACTTACAGCTAATTACTCTTTGACAAAGGAAGCAAGAACATACAATGGAGAAAAGGCAGTCTCTTCAGCAAGTCATGTTGAGAAAGCTGGGTAGCCTCATATAAATCAATGAAGTTAGAACACTCCATCACACCATCTACAAAAGTAAACTCAAAATGTTTTAAAGACCTAAGTATAAGACATGACACCACAAAACTCCTAGAAAAAACTCCTAGGCAAAACATTCTATGACATAAATTGTAGCAATGTTTTCTTAAATTTGTCTCTCAAGGCAAAGGAAATAAAAGCAAAAATAAACAAATGGGACCTAATCAAACTTTAAAACTTTTGCACAGCAAAGGAAACCATCATCAAAATGAAAAGACAACTTACAGAATGGGAGAAAATACTTGCAAATGATACAATCAACAAGGGATCAATTTCCAAAACATACAACTCAATATCAAAAAACAAACAACCCAATCTAAAAAATGGGCAGAAGACCTGAATAGACATTTCTGCAAAGAAGACATATAGATGGCTAACAGGCACATATAAAGATGCTTAACATCACTAATATTTAGAGAAATGCATTTCAAACCCACAGTAAGGTATCTCACAGCAGTCAGAATGGCCATCATCAAAAGTCTACAAATAATGAATGCTGGAGAGGATGTGCAGAAAAAAGGAAACCTCTTTCAGTATTGGTGGGAATGTAAAGCGGTGCAGCTATCATGGAAAAGCAGTATGGAGTTTCCTTAAAAAATCTAAAACTAGAACTAGTATATGATCCAGCAAATTCCACTCCTGGGTATATATCTAGAAAAAAAAAAAAAAAAAACTCTAATTCAAAAAGATCTATACGCCCCAATATTCACTGAAGCCCTGTATACAATAGCCAAGACATGGAAACAACCCAAGTGCCCATCAACAGACGGTTGGCTTAAGATGTGGTGTGTGAGTGTGTGTGTGTGTGTGTGTGTGTGTGTGTGTGTGTGTGTGTGTGTATATATATATATATATATATATATATATATATGTAAAATGGAATATTACCCACCCATAGGAAAAAATGAAATATTGCCATTTGCAGCAATGTGGATGGGCCTAGAGAATATTATACTTAGTGAAATTAGTGAGACAGAGAATGACAAATACTATATGATATGACATATGTGGAATCTAAAAAATTATACAAATGAATATATATACAAAACAGAAAGAGACTCAAAAACATAGAATACAAATTTATAGTTACCAAAAGGGAGAGGGAAGGGAGGAGGGACAAATTAGGTGTATGGTATTAACAGAAACAGATGACTATACACAAAATAGATAAGCAACAAGGATTTACTCTATAAAGAATTATACCCAATATCTTGTAATAACCTATAATGGAGTATAATCTCAAAAAAAAAAAAGTGAATCACTACACTATACACATGAAGCTAGCACAATATTGTAAATCAACTATATCTCAATGAAAATAAATAAATAAATAAATAAGCACAAGACTGCAATCTAGAAGACCTGATTTGTAACTTTAGTTCTGTTCTTTGTAGCTGAGTATTCCTCTGAAAGTCACTTACATTTTCTGGAATTTGGTTTCCCAATTAAAAAAAAAATGGGAATGACCATGACCACCTCATAGGATTCTTTTAAAGTCCAAAGTAGGTTGCATATGTATTAGCATTTATGAAATGTAAAATGTTAGAAATATAAGCTAGCACCATGATAAAAATTATGCCATGATGCAAATTGCATTTGATTTATGTACACATACAACATATATAAATCTGAAAAATAGTCTTATAATGTTATTCAATCATACCTATAAAGAGTCTTCCAATAGCTTTAGAAAATCATTATATTAATATGACATTTAAACAGTATACTTTTTGAGAAATAAAAATACTAATAATCTTATTTCTTGATTTTCTTCATCATGTTTTTCACCTTCAAGATATTTTAACACTTTATAAATACCATTGCAACAGTTTTACCTCTAGCAGATTGTGCCTTCTGAATCAACTTTGGAATTAGAATTCTTTTCTTGATAATATACAGGTTGAATTGTAATGTGTTTTAAGAGAAACTGCATTAGTCTATGGCAAATTATTCTCAGACTGTATGAATTGTATCATTCTTTTTCCAAGCAGAGTTGATTTTATTCAATATAACATATCTTAGTGTTTTTAAAATCCGAGGGGTAATTATGTTTAAAATTGCTTAAGGGAAAAAAAGCAGCATTGCTTGACATCAAGGATAAACTGTTCCTATATAAGTTCATTTATTTTAAAAATATGAAATATCAGTATGTGATTTTGACATCTGACTTTACAGCTTAAATATTACAGGTATATTCTGTGAACATTATGCAAATGATGACCCAGAGTTAATAAGCTGAGAGCATTAATGAAATAAATGTAGAATTATTAATTATATTTTATCTATAATTAAACATTTTTACATATTAAATACTACATTCTAGGAAAGTCAAGCTGTTACCTAGAGGAACACTAAATGATAAAAGACATATGTTTAAATATTGTACTGGATTTAATTAAGAAAAAATATGTACAAGACAGAGTTTCTCTCCTGCAGTGGTTCACAGCATAGACAGCCTAGTTTTGAAGAATAAATAAATAAATAAATAAATATATATATATATATATATACGATTACCCTAACAATAATAGGGCTGCCTATACTTATTTTAAATATTATGTTCCCAAGTATTTTATTCCCCACACCCAATCAACTGATTAACAACCATATATTTTCTGTTCAACAGTGACTAGTTCAACTCACATCAAAACAAATAATGACCATCCACAACTATAAAGGACAAACTTGATCACTAATAATTATATCACTTATATTCATTGGTTCAACAAACTTACTAGGTCTCTTTACACATTACTTTAAACTCATCCCACAACTTTCAATAAATTTGAATGTAGTGATCCCTTTATGAGCAGGAAATATAATTACCAGCTTCCACCATAAAACAAAAGAATTTCTAGCCCATTTCTACCATAAGGTACACCAATCTCCCTTATCTCCATACTAGTAATTATTGAAACTATTAGCTTATTTATCCAAACAATAGCCCTAGCCTTATGACTGATTATACATATTAATTAAGCTCAAACAAGGCAGGCCATACTATGTGTCAAAAGAGTTAAGACAAAGTGCTCTGAGGTTGTAAAAGATAGATAACAATTTCGGTTGAGGAGATTAAGGAAGCACCACTCATCCAAACACATGTAGCCTCTATTTATTTTGCCTAAATATGTACATGAGTCACAGGGACCAATTGACAGTATGTTTGTGTTCACAAAACCCTGTATGTTTTTTAAATTATCTGGTTTCTTACCTTGATAATAAGCAAATTCACCTATGCATTCAATGTGTAAAATAAGTAAACTAGATTTTTACCCTAGGTATCTTCCAGCCTGTACAGTCTTTAAAAATTAGACATTCCTACAAATTATTTGACATGAGTTATTTATGCACTTAGACCCTTAAGAAAACTTCTTATTTTTTTCTAAAATATAATGAAAAAAATTTCAGCCTTATTTTTATATAAAATTCCAATAATTATGTACTCTGTATATTAAGAAAATCAATTATCTTTAGAAAAATAATTAGTACATGGAGATAAGATGTGATTATCATAAAGCAATAGAGATAATTAAGATAACTAGTATATGGGAAATAGACCTGATTTTAATTTTTTTAGAATTATTAGTACAAAAATTAATACAAACATGCATTTATAAGATTTTTTGTAAAGGAAACCACTAAATAAATTTAGATTAATAAATGACTTGCCTAAGCACAACCAGATAATAAACACTGCAGTCACAACCAGGAATTCATTTTTTTGACTCCAACTGCCATGCTATTTCCACTTCCCTATGCTACTGCTTCATTTGTATTCATGCTCTAAGTCTGAAAATAAACTCAATCATATGTTAGTTTCTAGTCAACTGATACTAATCTTTCATAAAAATACGACTATTTCCCCCACCATCAAAACCAACCAGTAATCAGTATTTAACAAACATCAATTATGTGTCAGTCAACTGGGAAAAATAATTAGAAAACATCATCTAACTAGAACACAAGTCTTCATGAAATTCAAGGTAGGCAAGAATGGAGGAAAAAGCATATAAAAATCAGAAGATTGCCAAAAATATATGAATTAAAATCCTTCACAAAATCATTCACTTATTTCTTACTTAGTCTTCAAATCAGGATGTTGACTCATTTTTGAAACCTAAAAAAAGTTTAGATAAACAAATTACAAAAGTAAAATGAGGCTAAACTAAAGGCAAGCATCTTAAAAAAAAAAATTACCAAGCAACAGCTAACACTGTTGCTGTTATAATTCCATTAAACTAACTTTAACTAAATTGAGGCTGAAATGAAATACAAAACAGGAATAGTAATTTTAAAAGTCTAGCAACCATGGACCATATTGAATAAGATAGTATAAGTGTGTATGTTTACTTTCTTTTTAAAAAACTGCTAAATTACTTGAAAATATTGCCTAATAATTTTCAGATGTAAAATGTGTCATGAAGAAAAATATTTTATATAGTTGGTACCTTACACCTCCAGTGAAATTAAAGCAAACACAGGTTCTAAAATAATTTTTAAATTATTAACAAATATAGTATAGGAAAAGAAAAACAGTAACTTTACAGATGGAGAGAAATCTAGCAGATATCGCCCTAACCAAGTGATCAAGGTTAACAAGGTTAACATCACCAGTCATCATGCTGACATTAAAGGAATCCCTGACATGTTGTCATGAGAACACTATTTTACCTCTGTGGTTTCCTCCAACCTGCCCCAAAATCATAACACTAGCCTACATATAAGAAAACATCAGGGGCTTCCCTGGTGGCACAGTGGTTGAGAATCTGCCTGCCAATGCAGGGTACACGGGTTCAAGCCCTGGTCCGGGAAGATCCCACATGCCGTGGAGCAACTAGGCCTGTGAGCCACAACTACTGAGCCTGCATGTCTGGAGCTTGTGCTCCACAACGGGAGAGGCCGCGATGGTGAGAGGCCTGCACACTGCGATGAAGAGTGTCCCCCGCTTGCCGCAACTGGAGAAAGCCCTCACAGAGAAATGAAGACCCAACACAGCCAAAAATAAATTAATAAATAAATAAATTAATTAAAAAAAAAAAAGAATGACTCAATGCCCCCAGTTCATTAAAGGAAGGGGAATAGCCAGGAGAATGCCAACCTCCTAAAGCTTGATTCTTAAAATAAAAAAAAAAAAAAGAAAGAAAACATCAGATAAATCCAAATTGAGGGACATTTCTATAACGTACTTGACCAAGTGTTTTTAAAAGTGTCAAAATAGAAGGAGCTTCAAGATGGTAGAAGAGTAAGACGTGGAGATCACCTTCCTCCCCACAAATACATCAGAAATACATCTACATGTGGAACAACTCCTACAGAGCACCTACTGAACACTGGCAGAAGACCTCAGACCTCCCCAAAGACAAGAAACTGCCCACGTACCTGGGTAGGGCAAAAGAAAGAAAAAAAAAAAAAAAACAGAGACAAAAGAATAGGGACGGGACCTGCACCTGTGGGAGGGAGCTGTGAAGGAGGAAAGGTTTCCACACACTAGGAAGCCCCTTCATAGGCAGAGACTGTGGGTGGTGGAGGGGGAAACTTTGGAGCCACGGAGGAGAGCGCAACAACAGGGGTGCAGAGGGCAAAGCAGAGAGGTTCCCACCCAGAGGATCAATGCTGACAAACACTCACCAGCCTGAGAGGCTTGTCTGCTCACCCGCCGGGATGGGTGGGGGCTGGGAGATGAGGCTCGGGGTTTGGAGATCAGATCCCAGGGAGAAAACTGGGGTTGGCTGCATGAACACAGCCTGAAGGGGGCTAGTGCACCACAGCTAGCTGGGAGGGAGTCCAGGAAAAAGTCTGGAGCTGCTTAAAAGGCAAGAGATTTTTTTCTTGCCTCTTTGTTTCCTGGTGTGCGAGGAGAGGGGATTAAGACCACCACTTAACAGAACTCCAGAGATGGGCGCAAGCCACGGCTATCAGCGTGGACCACAGAGAAGGACATGAGACGCTAAGACTGCTGCTGCAGCCACCAAGAAACCCGTGGGCAAGCACAGGTAACTATCCACACCTCCCCTCTCGTGAGCCTGTGCAGCCTGCCACTGCCAGGGTCCCGTGATACAGGGACAATTTCCTGGAAGAACACACGGTTGCCTCACGCTGGTTCCACATCATGCTGGACTCTGCTGCCACAGGCTAGCCCCGAAATCCATACTCTTACCTCCCCCATGGCCTGAGTGAGCCAGAGACCCCAAATCAGCTGCTCCTTTAACGCTGTCCCATCTGGGTGAAGAAAAGACACCCTCAGGTGACCTACACACAGAGGCGACGCCAAATCCAAAGCTGAACCCCAGGAGCTGTACGAACAAAGAGAAAGGGAAATTTCTCCCGGCAGCCTCAGGAGCAGAGGATTAAATCTCCACAATCAACTTGATGTACCCTGCATCTGTGGAATACCTGAATAGAAAAAGAATCATCCCAAATTGAGCAGGTGGACTTTGCGAGCAATGATGTATATATTTTCTCCCTTTTTCTCTTTTTGTGAGTGTATATGTGTATGCTTGTGTGTGTGATTTTGGCTGTACAGCTTTGCTTTAACCATTTGTCCTGCAGTTCAGTCAGGTGTTTTGTTTTGTTTTGTTTTGTTTTTAGTATAGTTTTTAGCACTTGTTAACGTCGGTGGATTTGTTTTTTGGTTTGGTTGCTCTCTTCCTTCCTTCTTTTTTTTTATTAATTAAAAAAATTTTTTTTAAATTATTTTTTATTTTAATAACTTTTAAATTAAATTTTATTTTATTTTATTTTATTCTATCTTCTTTCTTTCTCTTTTTTCTCCCTTTTATTCTGAGCCATGTGGATGACAGGCTCTTGTTGCTCCAGCCAGGTGTCAGGGCTGTGCCTCTGAGGTGGGAGAGCCAAGTTCAGGACATTGGTCAACAAGCGACCTCCCAGCTCCACATAGTATCAAGTGGCAAAAATCTCCCAGAGATCTCCATCTCAACACCAAGACCCAGCTCCAATCAACGACCAGCAAGCTACAGTGCTAGAAACCCTATGCCAAACAACTAGCCAGACAGGAACAAAAGACCACCCATTAGCAGAGAGGCTGCCTAAAATCATAATAAGGCCACAGACACCCCAAAACACACCACCAGACGTGGAACTGCCCACCAGAAAGATAAGATCCAGCCTCATCCACCAGAACACAGTCACTACTCCCCTCCACCACAAAGCCTACGCAACTCACTGAACCAACCTTAGCCACTGGGGACAGACACCAAAAACAATGGGAACTACAAACCTGCAGCCTGTGAAAAGGTGATCCCAAACACAGTAAGTTAAGCAAAATGAGAAGATAGAGAAACACAAAACAGATGAAGAAGCAAGGCAAAAACCTACCAGACCAAACAAATGAAGAGGAAATAGGCAGTCTACCTGAAAAAGAATTCAGAATAATGATAGTAAAGATGATCCAAAATCTTCAAAATAGAATGGAGAAAACACAAGAAATGTTTAACAAAGACCTAGAAGAACTAAAGAGCAAACAAACAGTGATGAACAACACAATAAATGAAATTAAAAATTCTCTAGAAGAGATCAATAGCAGAATAACTGAGACAAAAGAACAGATAAGTGACCAGGAAATAAAATAGTGGAAATAACTACTTCAGAGCATAATAAAGAAAAAAGAATGAAAAGAATTGAGGACAGTCTCAGAGACCTCTGGGACAACATTAAACACACCAACATTCAAATTATAGGGGTCCCAGAAGAAGAAGAGAAAAAGAAGGAAAGTGAGAAAATATTTGAAGAGATTATAGTGGAAAACTACCCTAAAATGGGTAAGGAAATAGTTAAGCAAGTCCAGGAAGCACAGAGAGTCCCATACAGGATAAATCCAAGGGGAAAGATGCCAAGAAACATATTAATCAAACTATCAAAAATTAAATACAAAGAAAAAATATTAAAAGCAACAAGGGAAAAACAACAAATAACATACAAGGGAATCTGCATAAGGTAAACAGCTGATCTTTCAGCAGAAACTCTGCAAATCAGAAGGGAGTGGCAGGACATATTTTAAGTGACAATGGGGAAAAATCTACAACCAAGATTACTCTACTCAGCAAGGATCTCATTCAGATTTGACAGAGAAATCAAAACGTTTACAGACAAGCAAAAGCTAAGAGAGTTCAGTACCACCAAACCAGCTTTACAACAAATGCTAAAGGAACTTCCCTAGGCAGGAAACAGAAGAGAAAGAAAAGGCCTAAAATAACAAACACAAAACAATTAAGTAAATGGTAATAGGAACATACATATCGATAATTGCCTTAAATGTATATGGATGAAATGGTCCAAACAAAAGAAACAGAGTGGCTGAATAGATACAGAAACAAGACCCGTATATATGCTGTCTACAAGAGACCCACTTCAGACCTAAGGACACATACAGACTGAAACTGAAGGGATGGAAAAAGATATCCCATGCAAATGGAAATCAAAAGAAAGCTGGAGAAGCAATTCTTATATCAGACAAAATAGACTTTAAAACAGACTATTACAAGAGACAAAGAAGGACAATACATAACGATCAAGGGATCAATCCAAGAAGAAGATATAACAATTGTAAATATTTATGTACCTAACATAGGAGCACCTCAATACATAAGGGAAATACTAACAGCCATGAAAGGATAAATCAACAGTAACAGAATCATAATAAGGGACTTTAACACCCTACTGTCACCAACGGACAGATCATCCAAAAGGAAAATAAATAAGGAAACACAACCTTTAAAAGAAACACAAGCTTTAAATGATACATTAAACAAGATGGACTTAATTGACACTTATAGGAGATTCCATCCAAAACCAACAGAATACACTTTCTTCTCAAGTTCTCATGGAACATTCTCCAGGATAGACCATATCTTGGGTCACAAATCAAGCATTGGTAAATTTAAGAAAATTGAAATTGTGTCAAGTATCTTTTCTGACCACAACGCTATGAGACTAGATATCAATTACAGGAAAAATCTGTAAAAAATACAAATATATGGAGGTTAAACAATGCACTACTTAATAACCAGGAGATCATTGAAGAAATCAAAGAGGAAATCAAAAAATACTTAGAAACAAATGACAATGAAAACACGACCACCCAATACGTATGGGATGCAGCAAAAGTAGTTCTAAGAGGGAAGTTGAGAGCAATACAATCTTACCTTAAGAAACAAGAAACATCTCAAATAAACAACCTAACCTTACACTTAAAGCAATTAGAGAAAGAAGAACAAAAAACCTGCAAAGTTAGCAGAAGGGAAGAAGTCATAAAGATCAGATCAGAAATAAATGAAAAAGAAATGAAAGAAACAATAACAAAGAACAACAATAAAACTAAAAGGTGGTTCTTTGAGAAGATAAACAAAATTGATAAACCATTAACCATCCTCATCAAGAAAAAAAGGGAGAAGGCTCAAATCAATAGAATTAGAAATGAAAAAGGAGAAGTAACAACTGACACTGCAGAAATACAACGGATCATGAGAGATTACTACAAGAAACTATATGCCCATTAAATTGGACAACCTGGAAGAAATGGAGAAATTATTAGAAATGCACAACCTTCTGAGACTGAACCAGGAAGAAATAGAAAATATGAACAGACAAATCACGAGCACTGAAATTTAAACTGGATTAAAATCTTCCAACAAACAAAAGCCCAGGACCAGATGGCTTCAAAAGTGAATTCTATCAATCATTTAGAGAAGAAGTAACACATATCCTTCTCAAACTCTACCAAAATACAGCAGAGGGAGGAACACTCTTAAACTCATTTTAAGGCCACCATCACCCTGATACAAAAACCAGACAAAGATGTCACAAAGAAATAAATTTACAGGCCAATAACACTGGTCAAGTTAGGTGCAAAAATCCTCAACAAAATACTAGCAAACAGAATCCAAGAGCACATTAAAAGGATCATACAACATGATCAAGTAGGGTTTATTTCAGGAATGCAAGGATTCTTCATTATATGCAAATCAATCAATGTTATACACCATATTAACAAATAGAAGAAGAAAAACCATATGATCATATCAATAGATGCAGAGATAGTTTTCGACAAAATTCAACACCCATTTATGATAAAAACGATCCAGAGTGTAGGCACAGAGGGAACTTAGCTCAACATAATAAAGGCCACATATAACAAACCCACAGCCAACATCGTCCTCAATGGTGAAAAACTGAAACCATTTCCACTAAGATCAGGAACAAGACAAGGTTGCCCACTCTCACCACTGTTATTCAACATAGTTTTGGAAGTTTTAGCCACAGCATTCAGAGAAGAAAAAGAAATAAAAGGAATCCAATTGGAAAAGAAGAAGTAAAGCTGTCACTGTTTGCAGATGACATGATATTATACATAGAGAATCCTAAAGATGCTACCAGAACACTACTAGAGCTAATCAATGAATTTGGTAAAGTAGCAGGATACAAAATGTATGCACAGAAATCTCTTGCATTTGTATACACTAATGATGAAAAATCTGAAAGTGAAATTTAGAAAACACTCCCATTTACCATTGCCACAAAAAGAATAAAATATCTAGGAATAAACTTATGTAAGGAGACAAAAGACCTGTATGCAGAAAATTATAAGACACTGATGAAAGAAATTAAAGATGATACAAATAGATGGAGAGATATACCATGTTCTTGGGTTGGAAGAATCAACATTGTGAAAATGACAATATCACCCAATACAATCTGCAGATTCAATGCAATACCTATCAAACTACCACTGGCATTTTTCACAGAACTAGAACAAACAATTTCACAATTTATATGGAAACACAAAAGACTCTGAATAGCCAAAGCCGTCTTGACAAAGAAAAACGGAGCTGGAGGAATCAGGCACCCTGACTTTAAACTATACTACAAAGCTACAGTAATCAAGACCGTATGGTACTGGCACAAAAACAGAAATATAGATCAATGGAACAGGATAGAAAGCCCAGAGATAAACCCACACACATATGGTCACCTTATCTTTGATAAAAGAGGCAAGAATACACAGTGAAGAAAAGACAGCCTCTTCAATAAGTGGTGCTGGGAAAACTGGACAGCTATATGTAAAACCATGAATTTAGAACACTCCCTAACACCATACACAAAAATAAACTCAAAATGGATTAAACACCTAAATGTAAGGCCAGACACTTTCGAACTCTTAGAGGAAAACATAGGCAGACCACTCTGTTACATAAATCACAGCAAGATCCTTTTTGACCCAGCTCTTAGAGAAATGGAAATAAAAACAAGAATAAACAAATGGGACCTAATGAAACTTAAAATCTTTTTCACAGGAAAGGAAACCATAAAGAAGGTCAAGAAACAATCCTCAGAATGGGAGAAAATATTTGCAAATGAAGCAACTGACAAAGAATTAATCTCCAAAATATACAAGCAGCTCGTGCAGCTCAATATCAAAAAAACAAACAACCCAATCCAAAAATGGGCAGAACTAAAGAGACATTTCTCCAAAGAATATATAAATTGCCAACAAACACATGAAAGAATGCTCAACATCATTAATCATTAGAGATATACAAATCAAAACTACAATGAGGTATCACCTCACACCAGTCAGAATGGCCATCATCAAAAAATCTACAAACAATAAATTCTCGACAGAGTGTGGAGAAAAGGGAACCCTCTTGCACTGTTGGTGGGAATGTAAATTGATACAGCTACTATGGAGAACAGTATGGAGGTTCCTTAAAAAACTACAAATAGAACTACCATACCACCCAGCAATCCCACTACTGGCATATACCCTGAGAAAACCATAATTCAAAAAGTGTCACGTACCAAAATGTTCATTGCAGCTCTATTTACAATAGCCAGGCCATGGAAGCAACCTAAGTGTCCATAAACAGATGAGTGGATAAAGAAGATGTGGCACATATATACAGCGGAATATTACTCAGCCATAAAATGAAACAAAATTGAGTTATTTGTAGTGAGGTGGATGAACCTAGAGTCTGTCATACAGAGTCAAGTAAGTCAGAAAGAGAAAAACAAATACCATATGGTAACACATATATATGGCATCTAAGAAAAAAAAAAAAGTTCATGAAGAACCTAGGGGCAAGGCGGGAAGAAAGATGCAGACCTACTAGAGAACAGACTTGAGGATACAGGGAGGGGGAAGGGTAAGCTGGGACAAAGTGAGTGTGGCATGGACATATATACACTATCAAATGTAAAATAGATAGCTAGTGGGAAGCTGCCGCATAGCACAGGGAGATCAGCTCGGTGCTTTGTGACCACCTAGAGGGATAGGATAGGGAGGGTGGGAGGGAGGGAGATGCAAGAGGGAAGAGATATGGGGATATATGTATACGTATAACTGATTCACTTTGTTATAAAGAAGAAACTAATACACCATTGTAAAGCAATTATACTCCAATAAAGATGTTAAAAAAAAGTGTCAAAATAATGAAAAACAAGGAAAGAATGAGAAACTATTAAGATTGGAGCAGACTAAGGAACTGTTACAACTAAATTTAAGCCTGAATTAGATACTGGAATAGATAAAAAGTACTTAGTAAAAAACAAACAAAAATCTAAAATTTAGTGGGAAAACTGATAAAATCTAAATAAAGTCCTTAGTTTGCTTAGCAGTGTTATACCAATGTTAATTTAGGTTCATGCATCATGATCATGTTGACTCTCTACAGTATCTTTACAACTTTCCTGTAAACTTGAAATGATTGCAAAATAATAGTTAAAATATTTTTAGGGATATGACACAGAGTAAAATATTGTGTTATTGGGTTAGGCAATTTGTGGACACAAAAGCACAAAGCCCAAAGCCCAAAAACAAAAGGAAAATAATGATGAAATTGAATTTATCAACTTTAAACAATGTTCTCTTAAAAACATAGTTAAGAAAATAAAAAAACAATCCATAGACTTGGAAAAACTTGTAAAACATAAATCAAAGCTTTACAGAATAAATTAGGATTTTGGGATTAACAAATACATACTACTGTATATAAAATAGGTAAACAACAAGTACCTACTGTATAGCACAGGGAATTATATTCAATATCTTGTAATAACCTATAATGGAAAAGAATCTGAAAAAGAATATATGTATGTGTGTGTGTATATTTATATATAAATAAAACAATTACTTTGTTGTACACTTGATACTTACATGACATTGTATATTAACTATACTTCAATAAAAACAGTTGTACACAATATATGAATCTCTTATGATTGAAAGTATATATGTGTGTATTCAAAAACATTTAAACACACACTTCACAAAAGAAGATATACAGATACACAAATAATTAATGAGCCCATGTAAAGATGCTCAACAACACTAGTCATCAAGGAAATGCAAATTAAATGACACGGGATGCTACTAATACTAAAGTGACTAAAGTGAAAAAGACTAGTAATGCCAGGAATAGGCTAGGATGTGGCAAAATTAGAACTCTTATATATTGCTGGTGGGAATGCAAATGGCACACTCACTTTGGAAAACAAGTTTGGAAGTACTTTGTGAAAATCGTCACACATTTTTCATATGACCAAGCATTACCACTCAACAGAAATGAAATTATATTTTCACACAAAGAAGTGGATGTGGATGATCATTACAACATTACTTATTACTGCTGTAAATAGGGAAAAAAAATAAAATTTTTTCAACTGCTGAATGGGTAAGCAAAGTGTGGTTTATTTCTGCAATGAATTGCTACTCAATAATAAAAGTAAAATACTTACGCAGAGAATAGCATTGAAAATCTCAAAAACATTTTGCTACCTGAAAGAAAAATACAAAAGACTGTGTGTGTGTGGATCAACTTACATGGAATTGTAGAAAATATAAAACTATCGTGGCAGAAAGTAGATCAGTGTTTTGGGCTTGGGAGAGGAAAGAGATTTTAGTATAACCTTTCAAGGACAAAGGGACTTTTCCACAGCCTAATTTTGGTAGTGTTTACACAATTATATACAATTACCGAAATATATTAAGCTGTATATTTTTTTTATTTTCTTGAATTTTTGAATTTAATTTAATTTATTTTTTATACAGCAGGTTCTTATGAGTTATCTATTTTATACAAATTAGTGTATATATGTCAATCCCAATCTCCCAATTCATTCCACCAACACTACCCCCCTGCCACTTTACCACTTGGTGTTCATATGTTCGTTCTCTATATTTGTGTCTCTATTTGTGCCCTACAAACTGTTTCTCCTGTACCATTTTTCTAGGTTCCACATATATGCATTAATATATGATATTTGTTTTTCTTTTCCGGACTTACTTCACTCTATATGACAGTCTCTAGATCCATCCACGTCTCTACAAATGACCCAATTTCGTTCCTTTTTATGGCTGAGTAATATTCCATTGTATATATGTACCACATCTTCCTTATCCATTCATCTGTCTATGGACATTAAGTTGCTTCCATGACCTGGCTATTGTAAATTGTGTTGCAATGAACTTTGGGGTGCATGTGTCTTTTTGAATTGTGGTTTCCTCAGGGTATATTCCCATTAGTGGGATTGCTGGGTCATATGGTAATTCTATTTTTAGTTCTTTAAGGAAACTCCATACTGTTTTCTATAGTGGCTGTATCAATTTACATTCCCACCAACAGTGCAAGAGGGTTCCATTTTCTCCACACTTTCTCCAGCATTTGTTGTTTGTCGATTTTCTGATGATGCCCATTCTAACTGGTGTGAGGTGATAACTCATTGTAGTTTTGATTCGCATTTCTCTCATAATTAGTGACGTTGAGTAGCTTTTCATGTGCTTCTTGGTCATCTGTATGTCTTCTTTGGAGAAATGCCTATTTAGATATTCTGCCCATTTTTTGATGGGGTTGTTTGGTTTTTTAATATTGAGCTGCATGTGTTGTTTATATAATTTGGAGATTAATCCTTTGTCCGTTGATTCATTTGCAAACATTTTCTCCATTCTGAGGGTTGTCTTTTCATCTTGTTTGTAGTTTCCTTTGCTCTGCAAAAGCTTTTAAGTTTCATTAGGGCCCCATTTGTTTATTTTTGTCTTTATTTCCATTACTCTAGGAGGTGGACCAAAAAAAATCTTGATATGATTTATGCCACAGAGTGTTCTTCCTATGTTTTTCTCTTAGAGTTTTATAGTGTCCGGCCTTACATTTAGGTCTGTAATCCATTTGGAGATTATTTTGGGGTATGATGTTAGGGAGTGTTCTAATTTCATTCTTTTGCATGTAGCTCCCCAGTTTTCCCAGGATCCTTATTGAAGAAACTGTCTTTTCTCCATTGTATATTGTTTCCTCCTTTGTCATAGATTAGTTGACCACAGGTGTGTGGGTTTACCTCTGGGCTTTCTATCATTTTCCATTTATATATTTCTGTTTTTTTGCCAGTTCCATATTTTCTTGATTACTGTAGCTTTGTAGTAGAGTCTGAAGTCAGGGAGTCTGATTCCTCCAGCTCCATTTTTTCCCCTCAATTCTACTTTGGCTATTTGGGGTCTTTTGTGTCTCCATAAAAATTTTAAGATTTTCTGTTCTAGTTGTGTAAAAAATGCTGCTGGTAATTTGATAGGGATTGTATTGAATCTGTAGATAGCTTTCAGTACTATAGTCATATTCAAAATATTGATTCTTCCAATCCAAGAACATGGTATATTTCTCTATCTGTTTGTGTCATCTTTGATTTCTTTCATCAGTGTATAGTTTTTTGAGTACATGTCTTTTACCTCCTTAGGTAGGTTTATTCCTAGGTATTTTATTCTTTGAGTTGCAATGGTAAATGGGATTGTTTCCTTAATTTCTCATTCTGATATTTTGTTCTTAGTGTATAGGAATGCAAGAGATTTCTGTGCATTAATTTTGTATCCTGCAACTTTACAAATGTTTAGCTCTTGTGGTTTAGCTCTGGTGGCATCTTTAGGATTCTCTATCTATAGTATCATGTCATCTGCAAACGGTGACAGTTTTACTTCTTCTTTTCCAATTTGGATACCTTTTATTTCTTTTTCTTCTCTGATTACAGTGACTAGGACTTCCAAAACTATGTTGAATAATAGTAGTGAGAGTGGACATCCTTGTCTTGTTCCTGATCTTAGAGGAAATGCTTTCAGTTTTTCACCATTGAGAATGATGTTTACTGTGGGTTTGTCATATATGGCCTTTATTATGTTGAGGTAGGTTCCCTCTATGCCCACTTTCTGGAGAGTTTTTATCATAAATGAGTGTTGAATTTTGTCAAATGTTTTTTCTGCATCTATTGAGATGATCATATCATTTTCATTATTCAATTTGTTTATATGGTGTATCACATTGATTGATTTGCGTATATTGAAGAATCCTTGCATCTCTGGGATAAATCCCACTTGATCGTGGTGTATCATCCTTTTAACGTGTTGTTTGGTTCTGTTTGCTAGTATTTTGTTGAGGATTTTTGCATCTATATTCATCAGTGATGTTGGTGTGTAATTTTCTTTTTTTGTAGTGTCTTTGTGTGGTTTTGGTATCATGGTGATGGTGGCCTCATAGAATGAGTTTGGGAGTGTTCCTTCCTCCACAATTTTTTGGAAGAGTTCGAGAAGGATGGGTGTTAGCTCTTCTCTAAATGTTTGATAGAATTCACCTGTGAAGCCATCTGGTCCTGGACTTTTGTTTGTTGGAAGATTTTTAATCACAGTTTCAATTTCATTACTTGTGATTGGTCTGTTCATATTTTCTATTTCTTCCTGGTTCAGTCTTGGAAGTTTATACCTTTCAATGAATTTGTCCATTTCTTCCATATTGTCCATTTTATTGGCATAGAGTTGCTTGTAGTAGTTTCTTAGGATGCTCTGGATTTCTGCGGTGTCCATTGTAACTTCTCCTTTTTCATTTCTAATTTTATTGATTTGAGTCTTCTCCCTCTTTTTCTTGATGAGTCTGGCTACAGGTTTATCAATTTTATTTATCTTCTCAAAGAACAAGCTTTTAGTTTTATTGATTTTTGCTATTGTTTTCTTTGTTTCTATTTCATTTATTTCTTCTCTGATCTTTATGATTTCTTTCCTTCTACTAACATTGGGTTTTGTTTGTTCTTCTTCTTCTAGTTGCTTTAGGTGTAAGTTTAGGTTGCTTACTTGAAATTATTTTTTCTTGAGGTAGGCTTCCCTCTTAGAACTGCTTTTGCTGCATCCCACAGGTTTTAAATTGTCGTGTTTTCAGTGTCATTTGTCTCTAGGTATTTTTTGATTTCCTCTTTGATTTCTTCAGTGATCTCTTGGTTATTTAGTAATGTATTGTTTAGCCTCCATGTATTTGTGTTTTTTACGTTTTCCCCCTCTAATTGATTTCTAGTCTCATAGCATTGTGGTCGGAAAAGATGCTTGATATGATTTCAATTTTCTTAAATTTACTGAGGCTTGATTTGTGACCCAAGATGTGATCTATCCTGGAGAATGTTCTGTAGGCACTTGAGAAGAAAGTGTCATCTGCTGTTTTGGGATGGAATGTCCTATAAATATCAATTAAATCTATCTGGTCTATTGTGTCATTTAAAGTTTGTGTTTCTTTATTAATTTTCTCTCTGGATGATGTGTCCATTGGTGTAAGTGAGGTGTTAACGTTCCCCACTATTATTGTGCTACTGTCGTTTTCCGCTTTTATATCTGTTAGCAGGTGCATTATGTATTGAGTTGCTCCTAGGTTGGTGCATATATATTTATAATTGTTATATCTTCTTCTTGGATTGATCCCTTGATCATTTTGTTGTGTCCTTCCTTGTCTCTTGTAAGATTCTTTATTTTAAAATCTATTTTATCTCATATGAGTATTGCTACTCCAGCTTTCCTTTGATTTCCTTTTGCATGGAATATCTTTTTCCATCCCCTCACTTTCAGTCTGAATGTGTCCCTAGGTCTGAAGTGGGTCTCCTGTGGACAGCATATATATGGGTCTTCTTTTTGTATCCATTCAGCAAGCCTGTGTCTTTTGGTTGGAGCATTTAATCCACTTACATTTAAGGTAATTATCATTATGTATGTTTCTATTACCATTTTCTTAATTGTTATGGGTTTGTTTCTGTAGTTCCTTTTCTTCTCTTTTGTTTCCACTTCGAGAAGTTCCTTTAGCCTTTGTTGTAGAACTGGTTTGGTGGTGCTGAATTCTCTTAGCTTTTGCTTGTCTGTAAAGCTTTTGATTTCTCCATCGAATCTGAATGAGATCCTTGACGGGTAGTGTTATCTTGGTTGTAGGTTCTTTCCTTTCATCACTTTAAATATGTCATGCTACTCCCTTCTGGCATATAGAAGTTCTGCTGAGAAATCAGCTGTTAACTTTATGGAAGTTCCCTTGTATGTTATTTGTCGTTTTTCCCTTGTTGCTTTCGATAATTTTTCATTGTCTTTAATTTTTGTCAATTTGATTACTATGTGTCTTGGCATGTTTCTCCTTGGTTTATCTTGCCTGGGACTCTCTGCACTTCCTGGACTTGGGTGACTCTTTCCTTTCCCATGTTAGGGAAGTTTTCAACTATAATCTCTTCAAATATTTTCTTGGGTCCTTTCTCTCTCTCCTCTCCTTCTGGGAACCCCATAATGTGAATGTTATTGCGTTTAATGTTGTCCCAGAGGTTTCTTAGGCTGTCTTCATTTCCTTTCATTCTTTTTTCTTTATTCTGTTCCACGGCAGTGAATTCCACCATTGTGTCTTCCAGGTCACTTATCCATTCTTCTGCCTTAGTTATTCTGCTATTGATTGCTTGTAGTATATTTTTCATTTCAGTTATTGTATTGTTTATCTCTGTTTTTTTTTTTTGTTCTTTAATTCTTCTAGTTGTTGTTTCTTTACTTCTTCTATGTCTTTCTTTGTTGAACACTTTTGCACCTTCTCGATCTTTGCCTCCATTTTTTTCCCCAAGGTCCTGGATCTTCTTCACTATCATTATTCTGATTTATTTTTCTGGAAGTTTGCCTATCTCCACTTCATTTAGTTGTTTTTCTGGGGTTTTATCTTGTTCCTTCACGTGGTACAAAGTTCTCTGCCTTTTCATTTTGTCTATCTTTCTGTGAATGTGGTTTTCATTCCACAGGTTGCAGAATTATAGTTCTTGCTTCTGCTGTCTGCCCTCTGGTCTCAAGCTGTATACTTCTGACAAAAATTTATTGTATATAAATAAAAACCTAATAATCAGAAAAGAGGAATAATAATGTAAAAAAAAAAAAAACTCCTAAGAAAATCGAAAAACTGTAAGATATCAAACAAGAAGGCAATAGGAACAGAAATCATAACAATATTTACTATTTCCATAAGGAGAAAGGCAATTGCAGGTAAGAAATTTCAGGATTGTCTTAGCAAATCCATTATTTCAGGTTCTTATCTCTGCAATTCTTTTGACATCAGGAAAGCTGTGGACATTAGTCATCATATTCTTATGCAGTTCTATAAAATGTATGTTCTCATGCAGGAAGGGGAGAGTATATAAGTGTCTTATTGCTGCCATAACAAATAATTACAAATCTAGTAATCTAAACAACACAAATTATTTTTTAGTTCTGTAGATCAGAAATCTGACATCGATTTGACTATGCTAAAATCAAAACGTTGGCAGGGCTGCTTTCCTCCTGGAGGTTTGTGAGGATCCTTTTATTTGCCTTTTCCAGCTTCTAGAGGCTGCCTTCATTCTTTGGCTCATGATCACTTGCTTCATCTTCAAAACCAACAATGGCTGGATGAGTCCTTCTCACATCATACCTCAAGATCTTTATCATCACATCACTCTCTGACAACAGTTAGGAATGTTTGTCTGATTTTAAAGACTCTTGTGAGTAGATTGGATCCTCCTGGATAATCCATATCAAAGGCATACCCTTGATTACATCTGCAGAATCCCTTTTGTCATTTAAAGTAACATATTCATAAGTTCCAGAGATTAGGACAGGGTCACCTTTGGGGGATCATTATTCTACCTACTACGGAGGGGTTGAAAGTTGATGAGAGAGCTCTTTTTAACTGCCTCTCTCCTTTCATCAGAGAGGAGCTATATTTCCTAAAAGCCTCAGACAGACTTTCCCTTATAACTCATTTACCAGAATGAGTAAATGCAAAGGAAATAAAGAAAGTAATTATCTAGCTTTTCCATCTCCTGCAGTGGGAGAAAAACCAGATGACTCTTAGACCACCAGGATCAGTCACATACTGCTTTTCCACGGTTTTCCTTCCAAGAAGAAAAGGGCAGAAAAATGTTGTACAATGTCCAAATAGCCAAACTCTCCTTTAACTCTGTGACATTAGGTAGATACAGTAACATATGCAATATCTCAGGAAATAAAACATATAAAAATTTCCTTTGAATCTAATTTTTAACAATGTACTCCAACCAACTGAAAGGTAAATGATGATGGCTAATGATTGAGATTGAGACCTTACTCTGTGCCGGCACATTTCAAAGCAACATTAATTATTTCTCACCATACTCTTGTGAAGGAGGTACTGTAATTAACCTCATTTACAAATGAGAAAGCAGCACAGAAAGAATAAATATTTTTTTCAATGTCACATAGTTATTAAATAGTAAAGATTCAACCTAGCAATTCCAACTCTAGAACTTACTCTTCATCATAAAATTATAATTTTACATAAAAAATCGTGGTGCCTATGAGATTATAAAATGAAAACTTCTAGAAGACAGTTTAATATATTCAGTCTAAACCTCAGAAGTGAGGTCTAGATTGGAGATATAGATTTCAAAACATGGAATTCAAATGAAACTTCAAAACATAGATTTAAAAATATGTCTGTTGAGGAAGCTGATGGCAAGAGTTTGGAAGCAACATAATAAACCAAGAGGGGGGCAGTAGAAGCATGGTATTGGGATCACAGAAAACCGAGGGATGGTCTGAGCAAGTGGCTAGTCAGAAGCTAGATAGTTCCAGAAGAGTACCAAAAAATCATATCCCATGGCTTGAAAAGTGCAGAAGCCCACAGGGTGCCTTTGGTAACCCAAGAAATGCCTGAAAAATCAGGAGAAAAAATGGCACAGAACAAAAACTAATACCAGTAATTGCACCACCTTATAGTCATGTAGTACTTTAAGTGTTTTACAATTTCTGATTCTCTTGCATTTTTTTCCTCATCTAAATGAGCATGAAATGTAATGTATAAAGCAAGTGTTTCATCGTTTATTCTAGGAACTTGTATCTGTTTCTCATAGGGCAGGAGCCTGATGTTTGCATGAAGAGATGATTGAAAATTTTCATCTCTACTGCCAAAATAGTGGCTAAACAAGAACAGTTCCAGAAATTGGGAAGGGATGCTGACCTATATAACTTTCTGCTGAAGAAAATCCTGGAGCTTATCGAACTTGTTACTGCTGTTTCTGTTTTAACTCAATCTTATTTTGAATAAAGGTCAAAACCATCCTTTTTGTTCACTTAACAATATAACATGATCATTTTTCCCCATATCAATCCATATAATGTTCTTTCTTCTTAACGGAATCAGCATTCCTAATTACTTCCAAAAATCCTGTAGGAAAGCCTCTTTCATATCTGACTTATGCATGAAGAACTGTAAGAACCATTCAGTTCTCAATGGGCTTGCATTTGGAATATTTCAGAAACTCTCTGGACTTCTCTGCTCTGTTTTATTAACATGACTCCCAGCATTATATTAGAATAGATTTTATTTTCTCTTTATGTCAATTACATTGACTGACAGTCTGCAATGAGTTTCCTAGTAACACCTAGGGGATGCTTAGGTGTCTTACTTTACTTCATAATATTGAGAACTTGTCACTAAAAAGTCACTTTGCTTTCTTTTCTGCTGATGAAGACAATTTACCCTTAACCTCACATATAATTTGTGAAATACAATAAGGCTTTAGATTATGCAACCACCTGACAGCTTGGATTTTTAAAGGGTTTCTTCCCCCCTCCACCCCCAAGTAATAATCTTGAATTCTCTGTGGGAGATAGTTAAGATTTATCTATTAATTGAATCATAGCTATTTGTTCTGTCTACATAAAGCCAAATAAGTTTTTAAAGCATAAATACTAAATGATTAATTACTGCACTGCACCAAAAATATAGACTTTGAGCTTAGATTTGGGTTTCCTGAACATAGAATTAAGCATAGATAATTGATCTGTACAAATCTATAAATATTTACATTTGGGGGTAAGTGGAGTAGATCAGTACACTAAGCATTTACTTTGAAAATAATTTGAGAGTTAAACTGCACATTTGTCCCCTGGTAGCCTTGAATGTTCCAAGTAGGTATTAACTTAGCCCTTTTCTCTTGCTCTTAAAATCTTCTGTATGACCAACCATCCCAATATCATTTTTCAGAACTTATATGGGTTTCACTTTTCTGTTGTATTAATATATATGTCTCTAGGATTTTTTTCTTCTGACCTACACTATACACCTTGTTGTTTGTTGAATATAACCATCATTGTGGGTGAGAAACCTCAAGTCTTAGCCTAAAAGGAGGAAAAGATGTCTGGAAAGGAAAGAAAAGATTATAGAGAAATAAAACTCATAAGGAGGTGTATTTTCAAAAATTTTTATATTGGAAATATATAGTACCCTTTGCAGTGCTAAAAGAAATTATTGCTTAATCAATGCTCTTTCACCCCCATTTTAGTTTGTCTAATTGTATAGAGCACAACTCTGAAACCAGACCACAGAGTTTAAGCTTTATAATCTGTGTGAATTTAGGAAAATTACTGTAACTGACCTGTGACTCACTTTCCTCATCTAAAAGAGAGATTAAGAATTGTGTATTAAGTCCATAATTCTTTTATGAGGAATAATATACAACTAGAATACTATATGCAAAGCACTTAGGACAGTGCCAACCATATAATAAGCACTTATTTAATCCTTACTGCAAGCAGCTAACATAATTGTTTTTATCAGCTTAAACTTCCAGAATAATTTTCTTTTTAATTTTCAATCCATATTATTTCAAACTTAGTTTGACATTTTTGACAAAAGGAGATATGCCCTCTAATTATTTAATAATTCCAAATGCTGGATTTACATAATGGTCCTGTTTTTGTTTTCCATTTCTCACCTCTGCCTCTCAACAACATTCTTCATCCTTCTCTGCCTTGCATTATGCAAAATGATATTGAACACTGTGAACACATCACCAGAACTCCCTCACAAGCTGGCTTCTCCCGGCGTTTGGCCAGTGGAAGTCACCAACAGCATATCAAAAAAAGGGAGGAGAGAGGTATTTCCTCTCTCTCCTTAACATTGTCTTTGACAAGCAGTGGCCCCATCAAGAATAGAATCTAACACCTCTTCCACAGCTCCAGCTCTCACTGGTTTCTCTGACACTATTACTCTTGTTGTATTTCTTGCCCTACAGGAGAAATCAGCTTCTCACAGTTGGTTTCACAGACCTTCAATATTCACAGCAATGCCCATATGAACTAGTCTCTTTAAATTTTCTTCATTTAAGTTATCTGGGACAAATTATATGTCTAATAGTCTATTTTAATATAGTATGACATGTGTCTCTACTTTCATATAATACTACCAAAACTTATAGGTAAGTGATTTTTAAATTTGTAAACAAATATGCTTTCAAATTTCCAGTTAACTGTCTTAAAAGACTTAAAAGGCCATGTCCTGTTCCAACCATCATAGCTAGAAGATGTGTTTGCAATCAAACCCATCGTTCAAGTACAAGTGTTGAATTAAAAATATTTATTATGATTTACAGTTATGCATTCAGGGGATGAGCCCAAGAGTCACAACTAGTCACTGTAATGGCATATAATAAGAACATAAATCCAGTTACAGAAATGGAAAAAAAGCTCATCAGTAGAAGAGAATCCAGCAGGCATAGTATTCCATGCATGGTAATCCAGATAGAGAGTTGGTATCTGGGAAAATATATATGCATTATAGATAACAAGTGGTCAAAACCTAGGAAGGGTGATAATATTGAAGATGGACAATATTTTGTTAAATAGGATATAGGAATATAGCCCGAGAAAAATCTCTAAGCAGCTTTCAGAAGTTCACCTACCAAGGGACCAAGAACTGAGTTCTAGCCTCTGGAATGGGGTGTGGGGGGGGGACTGTCAAAGGGAGGGCAAACACCTTAGCACGTATGAAATGTTCATATTCCAAAGCAAGGAAGATGGAGAGCATAAACAATGTTGGGATCCACTTTCCAGAGTGGGATTTAGGTGTCAGGCTTGATGAAAACTATGTAAAAGTTCGATTTAACTGTGTGTAACATGTTTCTTTTTTTCTCTTATTATTTCATATTAATGCATATGACAAAGAAAAAGTGTCACACATTATGTGTGAAGTGAAATAAATGATCAGAAGTGAATACTTCCTACTAACCCCCACCCAAATTAGGAAATAGAACATTTTCAGCACCCAAGAAACTTCTCTTCTGCTTCTCACTGATCACTACCCACTACCAGTATTCTAGTTTCTAATCATCATTACAGCTGTCCTTTTTAAAACTTTATATAAATGGTTTCCTGAAGTATATGTTATGTTCTGGCTTCTTTTATTAAATATTACATTTGCAATATTCATCTATGGCATTGCATACAGCTGCAGTTCATTTATATTTGGTGTTGCATAGTATTCCATTTTATGACTATACTACAATTTATTTATACATTTTTAATCCATTCTACTGCTGATTGATACTTTTGTTCAGTTTGGGGCTTGTTAAGAATATAAAGTTTTTATGAAATTATATGTATTCTGTTCTAATTATACTTGAACATCTATTGAGTATATACATATAGAAAGGTTGGGTCATAGCATATATACATATTCAACCACAGTAGATAAACCAAACATTTCCCAAGAGGATGTATTAATTTCCTTTCTCACCAACAATACATGAATACTGTTGATCTATTTCCTTGTGGTGATTTTGTGTTGTCAGATTTTTTTTTATTTTGATGAGACATTCTGATGAGTTTGTAGTGGTATAATTGTTATTTTAATGAACATTTATCAAATAATTAATGAGACTGAACAATTTCCATAGTTTATGAGGCATTTGGATTTCATTTTGTTTTTCAAAGTGCCTGCTCATATCACTTTCCTATTGTGTTGCCTGTTCTTTTTTTATTGATTAGTATAAGTTTTATATGTAAGTGATGCATATGAAAATTTTGTCATTTATATATGTGTTAAAATACATCTTTTATCAGTCTGTAGCTTGTCTGTGTTCTCTAATAGTGTAGTCTAATAAACTGATGTTTTTAATGTAAACATACTCCAATTTTTCAAGTTTTTCTTATGGTGAGAAAAAGAAAAGTTGTATTCTCCAAATTTAAGAAAGGAAATAGAAAAAGTACTATTGTTCGGCCCTGGATTCAAGCCCTAAGCAAGTAAACACAGTGCCTGTTTAACCAGCACCAATCAGTCATTAACAATGCTGCTTCAATATGCTTACTTTTGAATGTTAGACAATCCCAAAAGGCCATACTTCCTCTGCTCTCTTACTTTTTTGGTAAAGTCAGCCAGTCCTTGAATGTTGTACTTCCCCAAAAAGTCTACAAAGATTAGCAGTTTGATTTGTTCTGCAAAGACGGTTTTCTTTTGCTTGGAAAGTAATAAATTAAGCTTGGTTTCAGATATACTTGAGAAGTAATCTCTTCCCTCAGCAATACTAGCACTGATTGCGACTTACTTAAGAAAACTGACAAGTACAAAAGTTAGTGTTCACTCATAATTTTGGTAGAAGCAGAGGGGAAGAACAATTACACCTAGGACTCTTAGACCAGTGAGTGACACGAAAAAAGCATGCAAAAGAGAGCTTCCCATTTCTAATTACAAACCAACAGGTTCTTTATGTAAAATGAAGAGATAAGTGATATATAACTTGTTCTTCAAACTGGAACATCTTTAGACAGAGATGATACACTATCCATAATTACATGGAGACCATAAGCATAAACTGGGACTGCCCCTGGAAATCTGAGGGTTATACCCCAACTAATTATAGAATTTTATCCACAGATTCTTAACTGGCTTCCTGCTTAGTGCAACTAATTAGGTTCTTTTCACTGGACTAGAGGCAAAACAGATGAATCTGTTCAGCCTTTTCCCCTGGTCTCCATCCCAGTTTTCAATTATCCTTCTAAGCATCCCAGTTCTTAATTACCCTTTTATACATGTATCCATGTATAAAAGAACCTGACCACTTTCACCATACCAGGTTTGTGAAGAAGTCTAAATCTCTAACAGGCCAGTAAAAGAAAGATTGATGCTATTGGGAGACATAAAGAGCTCTTTACCTTGGAAAAAGAGTGTTTTAACCTCTTTACTTTGTATAATTCAAGCTCAAATACTATGTGTCAGCCATAAGTCTTGACCCCGATTGAGAAAGGATATTTGAAAGGGTTGGGAGGATGCTTGAAGGGATTGAGGGGACACCTGAGCTTTCTTAGAGGATGTTGATGCTAGCAACCTCCCTAGTTCTATCCTGTAAGTTTTGATTATACTTATTTTTGTATATTATACAATTTCTGTCTTTTTTTAATTTGTTTCATTGTTGCAAAGTGATGTAACAGACAACTTTTAACCAAGTTCCAGGCTTGTTTTGAAAGAAACTCAGGTTCACAAAATGGAGTAGGTTGTACTCTTTAGTGCATAGAACTCTATTATCAGCGTTTTTTCTAATAAACACAAAATACTTTTTAGATTCTTTATTATTCTTTTCATTTGCTTCCCATAAGCACAGGTATCTATGTATTTATATTATATCCTTCATATTACTGTCCAGAATGGTGACCATGGAAGTGCATCATCAAGATGTCCCTTCAGGAAATTCTATTGGAGAGAGCAAGGCTGATTGACACTCTCCTGCTGCCACCCTCTTAGCTCAATCATAGCCTTCACTCCAAGCCAGATTTTTCCGTCCAGTGACAGAACAAAGAAGGCTGTTAAACCTGGACCATTCTCACCTGATGTGAGATTTCTGTAATGGCTACACCTTTGGCTTGGGGACTCCCCCATATGTCTGTGGTCCAAGAACCTTCTCACACTATTTCTCATCCCCCTCACCTTCAACAGGAACAGATTTGCATCAGTCTGACAGCTCTCCCTGAAGACTCCTGCATATTCCTCTCTTAATTTTCACAGCTATTTTACCAATAAATACCTTGGCTTCTGTCTCTTAGAAGATCTGAACTGACACTTAACAGAGAGAGAGAGAGAGATAGAGATCCCTGAAAAACACTGTGTTTCTTTATGACCATGTTAGTTTTATTTATTTATATAAAGGATATATTGCTGTAGATTACTTTTGGAATTATTTTATTTTATTGTTTTCCTCAACATTATGTTTATTGGGGAGATTTATCTCTTTTTAATTTTTTTTTCTAACATGGACTATTCTACCATAAGAATACATCACACATTGCTTTTCATTCCCCTTTTCATGTAACCCTAAGCTGTTTCTGGTCTTCGCTACTATAAAACATGTCACTTTAAGGATTCAGTTAGGTTCTTCCAGTGAACTGGTGGAAGAGTTTTTCTAGGGTATTTGAAATACTGGTTGTATAATTAATTGTACAAACATTTAATTGTTTGTAATTTCCATAAATACTAAAAACAGCTTTCCCAAATTCCTGCATCAGTTAAAACTCCCACTAGCAGTGCAGAGTCCTCTTTGCCTACATCCTTATTATCATTTGCCATTATTTCCTTTTGTAATTTTTGCCAGTCTGGTGAGAGATATTTCAAATTTCATCTCTCTGGTTATTAATGAAACTGAGAATCTTTCTATACATATATTTGCCACTTGGGATATCTTTTCTGTGAGTTACTTATTCATACCCTTTATCATTTGTTTTCTACTGAATTTCCTATCCTTTTAACTTTATAATTTCAAATTTCAGCTTCTCCTTTCTTAAATAAGTCTTTCGAATATGTGTGTGTGTGCGTGTGTCATTTGTGCTTATTTGTTGTAACAGGTTTATTAAGGTATATTTGGCATACAATATATTGCACATAATTAAAATGTATAATCTGACAACAATAGACATACGTATACACTCAGGAAACTATCACCATAATCAGTATAATAAATACATGCAACTCCCCTAAATGATTCCTTGTGTCACTTTGCAATTCTTTTCTGCAACCTCTTCCTTCCATACTTTTTTCTTTCTGCAGTCATCAGTTGTCCAGCTTTCTGTCATGATAGGTTACTTTGCATGTTCTTGCCCTTATACTAATGAACAATACACCATGCACTTGATCATGTACTGTCTCTCATCATAATAATTTTAAGATTTATCCATGGTATAGTGCCTACCAATGGTTAATGCCTTCTTATTTTCAAGTAGCATTTTATTCATTTGTATATACCAGAGCTTGTTTTTCAATTCACTTGTTAATGGACATTTGGGTTGTTACCAAATTTTTGCTATCTCAGATAAAGCTGCTCTAAACATTTCTGGAATACACTTTTATTTATCTTATATAAATACCAAAGAGTGAAATGGCTGTGTTGTGTGGTAAGTGTATGTCTAACTTTTTAAGAAACTGCTAAAGTGTTTTCCAAAGTGTTTGTACCATTTTACAGTTCCAGCACCAGTGTATAAAACTTAGTCACTGTGCTTATACCCCAAAATTTGTATGATCAGCCTTTTATATTTTAGCCTTTCTAATTGGTGTGTATCTCATTTTGATGCTAGTTTGCATTTTCTTAATGAACAATGATTTCAAGCATCTATTCATATGCTTATTTGCAGCCTGTATATCTTCTTTGGTAAAGTTTTTTTTAAAATTTTTTTAACCTATCAGTATTAGATTATTTGACTTATTATTATTGAGAATTTTTTAAGTATTCTAATACAAGTCCTTTGTAAGATTTGTAAATATTTTTATCATTTCTTTATTTATCACTACCAGTTCACATTACAAATTTAGTTTGTTCTCTTTTTTTTGATTTTTTTCTTATAATTCCTTCCTGAGAGAAATACTACTTCTTTTAATGTTGTTAATTTTGTTGAGAATATAGAATAGTATGTTCATTGCATTTCCTAGAATCATATTTTATCTAGAGTAGATTCTCAAGGTCAATTTTTATTTCTTGGTTTACTTTTTCAACTTTTTAAAAGTTTATCTCTACATAGATTTAATTTATTTATTTTCAAACTTTTTTAAAAAAATTGGGGCATACCTACCAGTTTTACCATTTGCTTAAAAATCAAGTGGATGGGCATCCATGAGAACTACTTCAGCCAAGAGATTTAATTTTTTATACATAATCTCAGAGCATTTGATCAAAATGTATTCTTTGACCTGTGATATAGGCATATCAATCAATGAAACAGAATGGAGAGTTCAGAAGGAGACCCAAAGTTATATGATTAATTGATTTCAATAAAAGTGCCAAGATGATTCAATAGAAAATAATTTTTTCACCAAATATTGTTAGAGCAAAGAGACAATAAAAAATTTTAAAATGGGGAAAAACTCATATAGGTAAAAAGACAGGACCTTGAGCTATCTTGCTTTGCTTACCACATACAAACATTATTGGTATTGGATTACAGACCAAAATGTAAAACCTAAAAATACAAACATCTAGAAGAAAACATGTAGAGAATCTTTATAGCTTTGGATCAGGCAAAGTGTTTTTTTTTTTTTTTTAATTTAGCATGAAATAAATATGAAATGTAAAATTTAAAAAGTGGTGTAGAGCTTTATCAATTTTTTAAAATGATATTCAAAAGAATCTGTTGAGAAAATAAAAGGTAGGGAGGAAGATCAAGATGGTGAAGTAAGAGGACATAGAACTCACATACCTCCATGAACACATCCAAAATACATCTATATGTAGAGAGATTCTCACTGAAAACTAAGTAGTTTGTAGCATAGTTTCAAATCAGGGACTGTGATACCTCCAGCTTTGTTCTTCTTTCTCAAGAGTGTTTTTGCTATTCACGGTCTACTGTATTTCCATGTGAATATCAGAACTATTTGTTCTAGTTCTATGAAAAGGTCATAGGTATTTTGATAAGGATTACATTTAATCTGTATTTTGCCTTTGGGGGTATGATCATTTTAACAATAAATTTCATGGTGCACTCCCTCTTGCGAGAGCATCAGAATCACAACTGGCTGCTGGACAATCATTGACAGGAAGACCCTGGACTTCACCAAGGAGGATACCCCACGTCCAAGGACAGAGGAGAAGCCACAGTGAGACGGTAGGAGGGGCGCAATCAGAGTAAAATCAAATCCCATAACTGCTGGGTGGGTGGCTCACAGACTGGCGAACACTTATACCACAGAAGTCCACCCACTGGAGTGAAGGTTCTGAGCCCACGTCAGGCTTCCCAACCTAGGGGTCCGGCTACGGGAGGAGGAATTCCTAGAGAATCAGACTTTGAAGCCTAGTGGGAATTGATTGCAGGACTCTGACAGGACTGGGGGAAACAGAGACCCCACTCTTGGAGGGCACACACAAAGTAATGTGTGCATCGGGACCCAGGGGAAGGAGCAGTGACCCTGGGGGAGACTGAACCAGACCTACCTGCTGGTGTTGGGGGGTCTCCTGCAGAGGCGAGTGGTGGCTCTGTTTCACCGTGGGGATAAGGACACTGGCAGCAGAGGTTCTGGGAAGTTCTCCTTGGCGTGAGCCCTCCCAGAGTCTGCCAATAACCCCACCAAAGAGCACGGGTAGGCTCCAGTGTTGGGTTGCCTCAGGCAAAACAACCAACAGGGAGGGAACCCAGCCCCACCCATCAAAAGTCAAGTGGATTAAGGTTTTACTGAGCTCTGACTGCCACAGCAACAGTCAGCTCTACCCACCACCAGAGCCTCCCATCAAGCCTCTTAGATAGCCTCAACCACCAGAGGGCAGACAACAGAAGCAAGAACAACTACAATCCTGCAGCCTGTGGACCAAAAACCACAGTTACAGAAAGATAGAGAAGATGAAAAGGCAGAGGGCTATGTACCAGATGAAGGAACAAGAAAAAACCCCAGAAAAACAACTAAATGAAGTGGAGATAGGCAACCTTCCAGAAAAAGAATTCAGAATAATGATAGTGAAGATGATCCAGGACCTCGGAATAAGAATGGAGGCAAAGATTGAGAAGATGCAAGAAATGATTAACAAAGACCTAGAAGAATTAAAGAACAAACAAACAGAGATGACCAACACAATAACTGAAATGAAAACTACACTAGAAGGAATCAATAGCAGAATAACTGAGGCAGAAGAACGGATAAGTGACCTGGAAGACAGAATGGTGGAATTCACTGCTGCGGAACAGACTAAAGAAAAAAGAATGAAAAGAAATGAAGACAGCCTAAGAGACCTCTGGGACAACAGTAAATGCAACAACATTCGCATTATAGGGGTCCCAGAAGGAGAAGAGAGAGAGAAAGGACCAGAGAAAATATTTGAAGAGATTATAGTCGAAAACTTCCCTAACATGGGAAAGGAAATAGCCACCCAAGTCCAGGAAGCACAGAGAGTCCCATACAGAATAAACCCAAGGAGAAACACGCCGAGACACATAGTAATCAAAGTGGCAAAAATTAAAGACAAACAAAAATTATTGAAAGCAGCAAGGGAAAAACGACAAATAACATACAAGGGAACTCCCATAAGGTTAACAGCTGATTTCTCAGCAGAAACTCTGCAAGCCAGAAGGGAGTGGCATGATATACTTAAAGTGATGAAAGGGAAGAAACTACAACCAAGATTACTCTACCCGGCAAGGGTCTCATTTAGATTTGATGGAGAAATCAAAAGCTTTACAGACAAGCAAAAGCTAAGAGAATTCAGCACCACCAAACCAGCTCTACAACAAATGCTAAAGGAACTTCTCTAAGTGGGAAACACAAGAGAAGAAAAGGACCTACAAAAACAAACCCAAAACAATTAAGAAAATGGTCATAGGAACATACATATCGATAATTACCTTAAACGTGAATCGATTAAATGCCCCAACCAAAAGACATAGACTGGCTGAACGGATAGAAAAACAAGATCCATATATATGCTGTCTACAAGAAACCCACTTTAGACCTAGGGACACATACAGACTGAAAGTGAGGGGATGGAAAAAGATATTCCATGCAAATGGAAATCAAAAGAAAGCTGGAGTAGCTATACTCATATCAGATAAAATAGACTTTAAAATAAAGAATGTTACAAGAGACAAGGAAGGACACTACATAATGATCCAGGGATCAATCCAAGAAGAAGATATAACAATTATAAATATATATGCACCCAACATAGGAGCACCTCAATACATAAGGCAACTGCTAACAGCTATAAAAGAGGAAATTGACAGTAACACAATAATAGTGGGGGACTTTAACACTTCACTTACACCAATGGACAGATCATCCAAAATGAAAATAAATAAGGAAACAGAAGCTTTAAATGACACAATAGACCAGATAGATTTAATTGATATATATAGGACATTCCATCCAAAAACAGCAGATTACACGTTCTTCTCAAGTGCGCACGGAACATTCTCCAGGATAGATCACATCTTGGGTCACAAATCAAGCCTCAGTAAATTTAAGAAAATTGAAATCATATCAAGCATCTTTTCTGACCACAACGCTATGAGATTAGAAATGAATTACAGGGAAAAAAACGTAAAAAAGACAAACACATGGAGGCTAAACAATACGTTACTAAATAACCAAGAGATCACTGAAGAAATCAAAGAGGAAATCAAAAATAACTTAGAAACAAATGACAATGGAGACACGATGACCCAAAACCTATGGGATGCAGCAAAAGCAGTTCTAAGAGGGAAGTTTATAGCTATACAAGCCTACCTAAAGAAACAAGAAAAATCTCAAGTAAACAATCTAACCTTACACCTAAAGAAACTAGAGAAAGAAGAACAAACAAAACCCAAAGTTAGCAGAAGGAAAGAAATCATAAAGATCAGAGCAGAAATAAATGAAATAGAAACAAAGAAAACAATAGGAAAGATCAATAAAACTAAAAGCTGGTTCTTTGAGAAGATAAACAAAATTGATAAGCCATTAGCCAGACTCATCAAGAAAAAGAGGGAGAGGACTCAAATCAATAAAATCAGAAATGAAAAAGGAGAAGTTACAACAGACACCGCAGAAATACAAAGCATCCTAAGAGACTACTACAAGCAACTCTATGCCAATAAAATGGACAACCTGGAAGAAATGGACAAATTCTTAGAAAGGTATAACCTTCCAAGACTGAATCAGGAAGAAATAGAAAATATGAACAGACCAATCACAAGTAATGAAATTGAAACTGTGATTAAAAATCTTCCAACAAACAAAAGTCCAGGACCAGATGGCTTCACAGGTGAATTCTATCAAACATTTAGAGAAGAGCTAACACCCATCCTTCTCAAACTCTTCCAAAAAATTGCAGAGGAAGGAACACTCCCAAACGCATTCTATGAGGTCACCATCACCCTGATACCAAAACCAGGCAAAGATACTACAAAAAAAGAAAATTACAGACCAATATCACTGATGAATATAGATGCAGAAATCCTCAGCAAAATACTAGCAAACAGAATCCAACAACACATTAAAAGGATCATACACCATGATCAAGTGGGATTTATCCCAGGGATGCAAGGATTCTTCAATATACACAAATCAATCAATGTGATACACCAGATTTAACAAATTGAAGAAGAAAAACCATATGATCATCTCAATAGATGCAGAAAAAGCTTTTGACAAAATTCAACACCGATTTATGATAAAAACTCTCCAGAAAGTGGGCATAGAGAGAACCTACTTCAACATAATAAAGGCTATATATGACAAACCCACAGCAAACATCATTCTTAATGGTGAAAAACTGAAAGCATTTCCTCTAAGATCAGGAATAAGACAAGGATGTCCACTCTCACCACTATTATTCAACATAGTTCTGGAAGTCCTAGCCACGGCAATCAGAGAAGAAAAAGAAATAAAAGGAATACAAATTGGAAAAGAAGAAGTAAAACTGTCACTGTTTGCAGATGGCATGATACTATACATAGAGAATCCTAAAACTGCCACCAAAAAACTGCTAGAGCTAATTAATGAATATGGTAAAGTTGCAAGATACAAAATTAATGCACAGAAATCTCTTGCATTCCTATACACTAATGATGAAAAATCTGAAAGAGAAATTATGGAAACACTCCCATTTACCATTGCAACAAAAAAAATAAAATACTTAGGAATAAACCTACCTAGGGAGACAAAAGACCTGTATGCAGAAAACTATAAGACAGTGATGAAAGAAATTAAAGATGATACCAACAGATGGAGAGATATACCATGTTCTTGGATTGGAAGAAACAACATTGTGAAAATGAGTATACTACCCAAAGCAATCTACAGATTCAATGCAATCCCTATCAAATTACCAATGGCATTTTTTACGGAGCTAGAACAAATCATCTTAAAATTTGTATGGAGACACAAAAGACCCCGAATAAACAAAGCAGTCTTGAGGCAAAAAAATGGAGCTGGAGGAATCAGACTCCCTGACTTCAGACTCTACTACAAAGCTACAGTAATCAAGACAATATGGTACTGGCACAAAAACAGAAACATAGATCAATGGAACAAGATAGAAAGCCCAGAGATTAACCCACGCACCTATGGTCAACTAATCTATGACAAAGGAGGCAAAGATATACAATGGAGAAAAGACAGTCTCTTCAATAAGTGGTGCTGGGAAAACTGGACAGCTACATGTAAAAGAATGAAATTAGAATACTCCCTAACACCATACACAAAAATAAACTCAAAATGGATTTGAGACCTAAATGTAAGACTGGACACTATAAAACTCTTAGAGGAAAACATAGGAAGAACACTCTTTGACATAAATCACAGCCAGATATTTTTTGAGCCACCTCCTAGAGTAATGGAAATAAAAACAAAAATAAACAAGTGGGACCTAATGAAACTTCAAAGCTTTTGCACAGCAAAGGAAACCATAAACAAGACGAAAAGACAACCCTCAGAATGGGAGAAAATATTTGCAAATGAATCAACGGACAAAGGATTAATCTCCAAAATATATAAACAGCTCATTCAGCTCAATATCAAAGAAACAAACACCCCAATCCAAAAATGGGCAGAAGATCTAAATAGACATTTCTCCAAAGAAGACATTCAGACGGCCACGAAGCACATGAAAAGATGCTCAACATCACTAATTATTAGAGAAATGCAAATCAAAACTACAATGAGGTATCACCTCACTCCTGTTAGAATGGGCATCATCAGAAAATCGACAAACAACAAATGCTGGAGAGGGTGTGGAGAAAAGGGAACCCTCTTGCACTGTTGGTGGGAATGTAAATTGATACAGCCACTATGGAGAACAATATGGAGGTTCCTTAAAAAACTAAAAATAGAATTACCATATGACCCAGCAATCCCACTACTGGGCATATACCCAGAGAAAACCGTAATTCAAAAAGACACATGCACCCGAATGTTCATTGCAGCACGATTTACAATAGCCAGGTCATGGAAGCAACCTAAATGCCCATCAGCAGACGACTGGATAAAGAAGTTGTGGTACATATATACAATGGAATATTACTCAGCCATAAAAAGGAACGAAACTGAGTCATTTGTTGAGACGTGGATGGATCTAGAGACAGTCATACAGAGTGAAGTAAGTCAGAAAGAGAAAAACAAATATCGTATATTAATGCATGTATGTGGAACCTAGAAAAATGGTACAGATGAGCCAGTTTGCAGGGCAGAAGTTGAGACACAGATGTAGAGAATGGACATATGGACACCAAGGGGGGAAAACTGCGGTGAGGTGGGGATGGTGGTGTGCTGAATTGGGCGATTTGGATTGACATGTATACACTGATGTGTATAAAATTGATGCCTAATAAGAACCTGCAGTATAAACAAACAAACAAAACAACTAATACTAAACTTTCATTGGGTTATTTGTATGGAAATATGTTAATATAAATGTTTCAGACATTACATGAAATTTCTAAAAATCTTATATTTGTATTTGTATGGAAATTGTATGGAAATATGTTAATATAAATATTTCAGACATTACATGAAATTTCTAAAAATCTTATATTTGTATTTGTATGGAAATATGTATGGAAATATGTTAATATAAAAGTTTCAGACATTACATGAAATTTCTAAAAATCTTATAAAAGAAACAAACAAACAAAAAGTGGTGTAGAGCTTTATCAATTTTTAAAAATGATATTCAAAAGAATCTGTTGAGAAAATAAAAGATAGGGAGGAAGATCAAGATGGTGAAGTAAGAGGACATAGAACTCACATACCTCCATGAACACATCCAAAACACATCTATATGTAGAGAGATTCTCACTGAAAACTAAGTAGGGACAGGCAGAAAGACTCTTGTATAACCAAGTCTGTAAGAAAGATCCATAGGGAATCAGGTAGAAAGGTAAAAGAAACAATCGGGTCTTGAACTAGGCCCCTTGGAGGGGACTCAGAGGAAAAGGGATATTACACAGGAGGAGATCCTTCCTGGGGAGTGAGTGGTTTGAGCCACATATTGGGATCCCCAGCCCTGGGGTCATACACAGGAAATACAAGGCACCTTGGCTGGTTGGAGGGTCAGAGGGGTTAACAGAAGTGCTGTGGAAAGCCTGGACTCTGCTCATGAAGAGCACATGCATGCTTGCTGGTTCTCAAAGCAAGGCAGAGATGGAGAATTAAAAACTGCTCCAATGACTGGCTCGTTTCCCATGACCACACAGGTGCTAGCCCAAGCCTGAGCTGGGTGAAGGCTCCAGCCCTGCTTGCTTTGCAATGTAGCTCCACACTGGGGTAAGGCCTTGGCTGTGAGACAGAGAGGCAATTGAGGACTGAATTGGCATCTGAGCAGGGTGGGGACAGCCATTACTTGTGCTTACACAAGCAATGCATCAGAACCAGTCTGGGTCTAGGACTCTGGTCAGACCACCACAGCCTGTTCCTAGAACCATGCTGAGTAACCACATCAGACCCTCATGTTCCAGCACCGCTCCCTTCTGGGGTGAGGGTGCCAGTTCCAACACTTGGAGACAGTGGACTGATCCTCAGGGCTTCTGCTCCAGCAGCCTGGGACATGACTATGCCTCCAATAGGGTGGTGATGGCCACAGAGTAGAGGGGAAGCCCCTGCTTGCACCTGGCTCTGGCCCTAGTCCCTTCATTTTCAGCCACACCTTTTACCAAGGTAATAGCTGCCAGCACACCCTGAGAAAAGATATGACTTGTGTTCACAGCAAATTCTGCTCTCCCAACTAAGCCACTGGACATACACAGACTGTATAGGAATGGCCCCAGCCAAGGACATCCCTTCAAGACCACAATAGGAAGCTGTTTCACCTAATTTCATAGAGACAGAAAAAGTTAAGCAAAATGAGAAGACATAGAATTTTGTCTCAACTGAAAGAGCAAGAGAAAATGCCTAAAAAAACAAAAAAAAAAGCTAATAATGCAGAAATAAACAATTTACCAGGTAAATAATCCAAACCATTAGTAATAAGAAAAGTAACTGAATTAGGGATAAGAATAAATGAACACAGTGAGAATTTTAAGTAGGTGTTAGAAAAAACAAACAAGAAAAATAACCAGTCAGAACTGGAGAATACAATAACTGAAATGAAAAACACACTAGAAGGAATTAATAGCAGACTAGGTGATACAGAAGAATGCATAAATGATCTGGAAGGTAGAATAATGAAAATCACCCAATCAGAAAAACACAAAGAAAAACAAATTTGAAAAAAATTAGAACAGTTTAAGGGATCTCTGGGACAAGTTCAAGCCTACTAATATTTGCATTATAGGGGACACAGAAGGAGAAGAGAAAAAGAAGGGAGTAGAAAATATATTTGATGATATTATGGATAAAAACTTCCTAAAGCTGAAGAAGGAGACAGATATCCAGGTACAGGAAGCACAGAGGATTAAAAAACAAAACAAAACAAAAACACAAAATTGAACCCAAACTGACTCACACTGACATATCATTATTAAGATATCAAAAGTTACAAAGAGAATTCTAAAGGCAGCAAGAGAAAAATAGTCATATGCAAGGAAACCCTCATTAGAATATCAGTTGATTTTTCAGTAGAAACATTGCAGGCCAGAGGCAATGGCATGATATATTCAAAGTGCTGAAAGGGAAAAACCTGTGATTTAGGATACTCTATGCAACAAGATTATCATTTAGAACTGAAGGAGATATAAATACATCTCAGACAAGCAAAAACTAAAAGAGATCATCAATACTAAACCTACCCTAAAAGAAATGTTATAGATTCTTCTCTAAGTGGAAAAGTAAAGGCTATAACAAGAGTAAATATCTTTAGGAAAGGAAAAATTTCACTACTAAAGACAAATATTTAGTAAAGTTGAGAATCAACCTCTTAAATAAGCTAGTATGAATATTAAAGGACAAAATATTGTAAAATCAGCTATAAATACAACAATCAGTAAAGGGATAAACATGAAGATGTAAAATACAACATCAAAACTAAGGGAGAGGGGTATAAAAATATAGATCTTTTAGAATGTGTTTGAACCTAAAAGACTACCTGTTTAAAATAAGTGTAGTTATAGATCAACAAGTATGAACCCCATGGTAACCAAAAATCAAAAACGTACAATAGATACTCAAAAATTTTAGAGAAAGGAACACAGGCATACCACTAAAGAAAATCATCAAACTACAAGGTAAGAAAGAAAAAGAAGAAAAGAACATAGAAGAACTACAAAAACAACCAGAAAACAAGCAACAAAATGGTGATAAATTCATACCTATCAATAATTACTTTAAATGATAATGGAATAAATGCTCCAATCAAAAGACATGAGTGGCTGATTGGATTAAAACAATAAGACCCCTTAAAATGTTGTTTGCAAGAGACTCACTTCCAAGCTAAAGACACACACAGACTGAAAGCGAGGGGATGGAAAAAGATTTTATGCAAATAGAAATGACAAGAAAGTGGGGCTAGCTACACTTACATCAGACAAAATAGATTTTGAAAGAAAGGCTACACCAAAAAACAAAGAAGGGCATTTTATAGTGACAGTGATACAAGAAGAGGATATTACATTTGTTAACATATAAGCACCCAACACAGGAACACCTAAATATATAAAGGAAATATCAACAGATATGAAGGGAGAAATTGACAACAATACAATAACAGTAGGGACCTTTAACACCACATTTACATCAATGGACAGATGGCAGATAATCAATAAGGCAACAGTGGTCTCAAAAAACACAGTAGGCTGGTTGGACTTAATAGTTATCAATAGGACATTACAACTCCAAACAGAAGAATGCACATTCTTTTCAAGTTCATGTGGAACATTCTCCAGAAGCAATCACATGCTAGGCCACAAAACAAGCCTCAACAAATTTAAGAGGATAAAAATTATATCAAGCATTTTTTTTTTCCCAACCACACAGTATAAAGCTAGAAATCAATTACAGGAAGATATTTTAGAAAAGCACAAACATGTGGAGAATAAACAACATGCTACTAAAAAAAAAAGACTCATGAAAAAATCAGAGAGGAAATGAGAAAATACCTCAAGACAAAAGAAAATGGAAACACAACTTTCCAAAATATATGGAATGCAGCAAAAGCAGTTCTAAGAGGAAACTTATAGTTATACAGGCCAACCTCAAGAAACAAGAAAAATCTCAGATAAACAATCTAAACATCCATCTAAAGGAATTAGAAAAAGAGGAACAAACAAAACCCAAATTCAGCAGAGGGAAAGAAATAGTAAAGATAATAAAAATAAAGTAAATTAAAAAATAGAGACCAAGGAAACTGTAGAAAGGATCAATAAAGCTAAGAGCTGGTTTATTTGAAAAGATAAACAAAATTGATAAACCTTTAGACAGGTCATTAAGAAGAAAATAGAGATGACTCTAATAAACAAAATATACAAATAATGTAGTTGTATATTAATATATTTATATATAATAAACAAAAGAAAGAGGAGAAATAACAGCTGATACCAGAGAGATACAAAAAAAATTGTAAGAGAATAACACAAACATTTATATGCCAACAAATTGGACAACCTGGAAGAAATGGACAAACTTCTAGGAATATACAACCTGCCAGGACTGAATCAGTAAGAAATAAATAGACAATCTGAGTAGAGTGATCACTAATAGTGAAATTGAATTTGTATAAAACAAAACCAAAAACCTCCTATCAGACAAAAGCCCAGAACCAGACAACTTCACAGGAAAATTCTACCAAACATATAAAGAACAGCTTATACCTTACTTTTTTACACTATTCCAAAAAATTGAAGAAAATGGAACACTCTCAAATCCATTCTATGAGACCACAATTTCCCTCACACCAAAACTAAACAAGACCACTACAAGAAAAGAAAATTACAGGCCCACGTCTCTGACCAATATAGACACAAAAATCCTTAGCAAAATGTTAGCAAACTGAATTCAACAATAAAAAAAAAAAGGATCATATACCATAATCAAGCAAGATCACTTCCAGAGATGCAAGGATGGTTTGGTATTTTCATATCAATGAATGTGATACTCCACATTAACAAAAGGAAGAATAAAAATCACATATCTCAATAGATGTGGAAAAACTATTTGACAAAGTTCAACATATGTTCATGATATGAATGTTCAACTCTCAAAAAAGTTGATGTTAAAGGAATATATCTCAACATAATAAAGGTCATTTATGACTGTACCACAGCTAAGATCATAACAGTGAAAAGATGAAAGCCTTTCCTCTAAAACCAGCACAAGACAAGGATGCCCAATTTTGACACTTCTATTTGACATAGCATTGGAAGTCCTAGTCAGAGCAATCAGAAAAGATAAAGAAACAACAGGCATCCAAATTGTAAGGAAAGCAATAATACTGTTACTATTTACACATGATATGATATTATACATGGAAAACCCTAAGTCTTCACAAAAAATATTAGAACTAATACATGAATTCAGTAAAATTGCAAGATACAAGATTAAGGTAAGAAATCTTTTTCTTCTTTTTACACTAACAAATATCTAGAAATAAACTTAACCAAGTAGATGAAAGACCTATACTCTGAGAACTATAAAACACTGATGAAGAGATTTGAAAATGATACAATGAAATGGAAAGTTATCCCCTGTTCTTGGAATGGAAGAATTAATACTTTTTAAATGTCCATGCTACCCATAGCTATCAACAAATTTAATGCAATCCCTGTCAAAGTACTCATGATATTTTTCACAGAACTAGAAAAATTATCTGAAAATTTATATGGGACCACAAAAGACTCTGAATTGCCCAAGGAATCTTGAGAGAAAAAACAAAGCTAGAGATATCACACTCCCTGATTTCACAATATTCTACAAAGCTACAGTAATCAAAACAGCATGGTACTGGCAAAAAACAGACACATAGGTGAATGCAATAGAGTAGAGAGTCTAGAAATATGATCAAGAAGATCAATTAATCTTTGACAAAGGTGGCAAGATTGTACAATGGACAAAAGACAGTCTCTTCAATAAGTGGTGTTTGGAAACTGGACAGCTATAATACATGCAAAAGAATGAGATTAGAACTGTTTCTCACAATTACATAAAAGAATAAACTCAAAATGGATTAAAGACCTAAATTTAAGACTTGAAACCATAAAACTCCTAGAAGAGAACATAGGCAGAACACTTTTTGACATAAATCACAGCATTTTTTTTCTTTTTTAGATTTGTCTCCTAAGACAAAATAAATAAAAGCAAAAATAAACAAATGCAACCTAGTTAAACTAAAAGCTTTGGCACTAAAAGCAAAGGAAACCACTGACAAAATAAAAAGAGAAGTAAGCTACTGAATGGGAGAAAATATTTGCCAATGATTTGATTGATAATAGGTTAATATCCAAAAATACATAAACACCACACACAACTCAATAACAACAACAACAAAAAAAACTGATTAAAAAATGAGAAGACCTGAATAGACATTTTTCCAAAGAAGACATACAGCTGGCCAACAGGCAATGAAAAGATACTCAACTTTGCTAATAATCAGAGAAAAGTAAATCAAAATCCTGATGAGATATTACCTCACCTCTGTTGGATTGGATTTCATCAAAAAGACCACAAATAACAAATGTTGATGAGGATGCAGTGAAAAGGGAATTTTTGTGCACTCTTGCTGGGAATGTAAATTGGTGCAGCCACCATAAAAAACAGTATGGAGATTCCTTAAAACACTAAAAGTATAACTACCATATGATCCAGCAATTCCACTCCTGGGAATATATGTAAAGAAAACAAAACCAGTAATTTGAAAAGATACATGCATCCCGATGTTCATGGTAGCATTATTTACAATAGCCAAGATATGGAAGCAACCTAAGTGTTCATCAACAGATGAATGGAAAAAGAAGATGAGACATATATACAATTAACTATTACTCGGCTATAAAAAAGAATAAAATTCTTCCATTTTCAACAACATGATTGGATATAGAGAGAGTATTATGCTTAGTGAAATAAGTCAGACAATGTATTCTATGATTTATGTGAGGAATCTAAAAATATAAATGGAATGAATGTAACAAAACAGAAATAGACTCACTAATATAGAAAACAAAATAGTGGTTACCTGTGGGGAGAAGGAAGGGAGAGGTTCAAGGAAAGGGTATGGAATTAAAAGATACAAACTACTATGTATAAGGTAGATAATCACAGCATAGATTTTACAGCAGAGGGAACAATAGCAATTATTTTATAATAACTTTAAATGGAGTATTTTTGGGAAAACTAATAAAGTAGTCTTGTTCAGGCTTCAAAAGCAGAAGCAGGCCTCTGACTGACCTGTGACCCTGCCTGGACAGCACTCCTGCTTACACACTTAACAATTGCTGCTAGCAAATCAAAGGCACTTACGATAAGAAAGGGAGTGAGTCTTGGAATTTCTTGAGCCCTGGGGACATGGCCACTCCCCTGGGGTCTGGAAAATATTGGGGCCCACATGGTAAAACCAAAAGCATTGTTAAAGTGAATCCAGAGCTGCATTTTGCATGCAAAATTATATCAGTTTGCAGCCCCCAGAACTCCAATCGGAAGTCTCACCCATGTGCTGGACACACTGCCCGGGACCCTTCCCAATTGAGGTTCCAGAATTCTGTCACTCAGGACTTCCCAGGTGGTGTTTGGATCTGGAAGTAGCTGTCTGCCGAATTCTGTGACGTATACCCAGTTATGTTTCTCTAATATTCTTATTCCTTTCCTTCTAATGATTTTATATTAAAATTAAGTCAAATCACCTTTCATTAAAGAATTGATTAAAGCTGTTTGTTTGTGTGAGATGAGTGATTATTTTGCCAGAGAATCTAATGAAACTTAAAACCAAAAGAAGCCTTTTGGCAAAACAAGTATAATCTATAAAAATGTTGAATCGCTATGTTTTACACCTGAAACAAATATACTCTTGTAAGTCAAGTATACTTTAATAAAAAGAAAATAAAAGAAAAAGATAAGAAACAAATGAGAGAGAAAATTTCCAAAACACATATTTGAAAAAGGACCTTTGTCCAATATATATCAAGAACTCTTAAAATTCAATGATAAGAAGAAAACCCAATTAAAAATTGATTTTAAAAAAGTGGGAGCTGTCTGCAGGGGGCCAGGATGCAGAGGCCTAGCTTAGCAAAAGGGCTCTCCCTGGTGATGGCGCCATAACAAGATGGTGGATGACAGAGAGAGGGAAGGCACAGCCATGTGGCTGACAGGGTCTTGGTGCTCCAGCCGAGTGTCAGGCCTGTGCCTCAGAGGTGGGAGAGCCGAGTTCAGGACATTGGCTGACCAGAGAACTCCTGGCTCCACATAATATCAAATGGCGAAACCTCTCCCAGAGATCTCCATCTCAATGCTAAGACACAGCTTCACTCAACAACAAGCAAGCTACAGTGCTGGACACCCTATGCCAAACAACTAGCAAGACAGGAACACAACACCACCCATTAGCAGAGAGGCTGCCTAAAATCATAATAAGTTCACAGACATCCCAAAACACACCACCAGATGTGGTCCTGCCCACCAGAAAGAAAAGATCCAGCCTCATCCACCAGAGCACACGCACTAGTCCCCTCCACCAGGAATCCTACACAACCCACTGAACCAACCTTAGCCACTGAGGCAGACACCAAAAACAATGGGAACTACAACCCTGCAGCCTGCGGAAAGGAGACCCCAAACACAGTAAGTTAAGAAAAATGAGAAGACAGAGAACCACACAGCAGATGAAGGAGCAGGGCAAAAACCCACCAGACCAAACAAATGAAGAGGAAATAGGCAGTCTACCTGAAAAAGAATTCAGAATAATGATAGTAAAGATGATCCAAAATTTTGGAAATAAAATGGACTAAATACAAGAAACGTTTAAGAAGGACCTAGAAGAACTAAAGAGCAAACAAACAATGATGAACAACACAATAAATGGAATTAAAAATTCTCTAAATGGAATCAATAGCAGAATAACTGAGGCAGAAGAACAGATAAGTGACCTGAAAGATAAAATAGTGGAAATAACTATTGCAGAGCAGAATAAAGTAAAAACAAATGAAAAGAATTGAGGACAGTCTCAGAGACCCCAGGGACAACATTAAATGTACCAACATTCGAATTATAGGGGTTCCAGAAGAGGAAGAGGAAAAGAAAGTGACTGAGAAAATATTTGAAGAGATTATAGTTGAAAACTTCCCTAATATGGGAAAGGAAGTAGTTAATCAAGTCCAGGAAGTGTAAAGAGTCCCATACAAGATAAATTCAAGGAGAAACACGCCAAGACACATATTAATCAAACTATCAAAAATTAGGTACAAAGAAAAAATATTAAAAGCAGCAAGGGAAAAACAACAAATAACACACAAGGGGATCGCCATAAGGTTAACAGCTGATCTTTCAGCAGAAGCTCTGCAAGTCAGAAGGGTGTGGCAGGACATATTTAAAGCGATGAAAGGGAAAAACCTACAACCAAGATTACTCTACCCAGAAAGGATCTCATTCAGATTCAATGGAAAAATCAAACCCTTTACAGACAAGCAAAAGCTAAGAGAATTCGGCACCAACATATCAGCTTTACAACAAATGCTAAAGGAACTTCTCTAGGCAGGAAGCAAAAGAGAAGAAAAAGACCTACAGTAACAAACCCAAAACAATTAGGAAAATGGCAATAGGGACATACATTTCAATAATTACCTTAAATGTAAATGGATTCAAGGCTACCACCAAAAGACATAGACTGGCTGAATGGATACAAAAACAAGACCCATATATATGCTGTCTACAGGAGACCCACTTCAGACCGAGGGACACATAGAGACTGCAAGTGAGGGGATGGAAAAAGATATTCCATGTGAAGGGACATCAAAAGAAAACTGGAGTAGCAATTCCCATATCAGTCAAAATAGACTTTAAAATAAAGATTACTACAACAGACGAAGAAGGACACTAAATAATGATGAAGGGATCAATCCAAGATGAATATATAACAATTGTAAATCTTTATGCACCCAACATAGGAACACCTCAATACATAAGGTGAATGCTAAAAGCCATAAAAGGGGAAATTGACAGTAACGCAATCATAGTATGGGACTGTAACACCCACTTTCACCAATGGACAGATCATCCAAAATGAAAATAAATAAGGAAACACAAGCTTTAAATTATTCATTAGAGAAGATGGGCTTAATTGATATTTATAGGACATTCCATCCAAAAGCAACAGAATACACTTTCTTCTCAAGTGCTCATGGAACATTCTCCAGGATAGATCATATCTTGGGTCACAAATCAAGCCTTGGTAAATTTAAGAAAATTGAAATCGTATCAAGTATCTTTTCTTACCACAACACTATGAGACTAGATATCAATTACAGGGAAAAATCTGTAAAAAATAAAAACACATGGAGGCTAAACAATACACTACTTAATAACCAAGAGATCACTGAAGAAATCAAAGAGGAAATCAAAACATACCTAGAAACAAATGACAATGAAAGCACTATGAAGCATGATGACCCAAAACCTATGAGATACAGCAAAAGCAGTTCTAAGAGGGAAGTTTATAGCAATACAATCCTACCTGAAGAAACAAGAAAAATCTCAAATAAACAACCTAACCTTACACCTAAAACAATTAGAGAAAGAAGAACAAAAAAACCCCCAAAGTTAGCAGAAGGAAAGAAACCATAAAAATCACATCAGAAATAAATGAAGGAAACAATAGCTGAGACCAATAAAACCAAAAGCTGGTTCTTTGTAAAGGTAAACAAAATTGATAAACCATTAGCCAGACTCATCAAGAAAAAAAGGGAGAAGACTCAAATCAATAGAAATAGAAATGAAAAAGGAGAAGTAACAACTGACACTGCAGAAATAAAAAGGATCATGAGAGATTACTAAAAGCAACTATATGCCAATAAATGACAAACTTGAAGAAATGGACAAATTCTTAGAAAAGCCCAACCTTTTGAGACTGAACCAGGAAGAAATAGAAAATATAAACAGACCAATCACAAGCACTGAAATTGAGACTGTGATTAAAAACCTTCCAACAAACAAAACCCCAGGACCGGATGGCTTCTCAATGGAATTCTATCAGTCATTTAGAGAAGAGCTAACACCTATACTTCTCAAACTCTTTCAAAATATAGCACAGGGAGGAACACCGCCAAACTCATTCTATGAGGCCACCATCATCCTGATACCAAAACCAAAGATGTCACAGAGAAAGAAAACTACAGGCCAATATCAATGATGAACATAGATGCAAAAATCCTCAACAAAATACTAGCAACAGAATCCAACAGCACATTAAAAGGATCATACACCATGATCAAGTGGGGTTTATCCCAGGAATGCAAGGATTCTTCAATATATGCAAATCAATCAATGTGATACACCTTATTAACAAATTGAAGCATAAAAACCATATAATCATTTCAATAGATACAGAAAAACCTTTAACAAAATTCAACACCCATTAATCATAAAAATCCTCCAGAAAGTAAGCATAGAGGGAACTTACCTCAACATCATAAAGGCCATATATGACAAACCGACAGCCAAATCATTCTCAATGGTAAACAACTGAAACCATTTCCTACTAAGATAAAGAAGAAGACAAGGTTTCCCACTCTCAGCACTATTATTCAATATAGTTTTGGAAGTTTTAGCCACAGTCATCAGAGAAGAAAAAGAAATATAAGGAATCCAAATCAGAAAAGAAGAATTAAGCTGTCACTGTTTGCAGGTGACATGATACTATACAGAGAGAATCCTAAAGTTGCTACTATAAAACTACTGGAGCTAATCAATGAATTTTTAAAGTAGCAGGATGCAAAATTAATGCACAGAAACCTCTTGCATTCCTATACACTAATGATGAAAAATCTGAAAGAGAAATTAAGGAAACACTCACATTTACCATTGCAACAAAAAGAACGAAACACCTAGGAATAAACCTACCTAAGGAGACAAGAGACCTGTATGCAGAAAATTATAAGACACTGATGAAAGAAATTAAAGATGATACAAACAGATGGAGAGATCTACCATGTTCTTGGATTGGAAAAATCAACATTGTGAAAATGACTATACTACCCAAAGCTATCTACAGATTCAGTGCAATCCCTATCAAACTACCAATGGCATTTTTCACAGAACTAGAACAAAAAATTTCACAGTTTGTATGGAAGCACAAAAGACCCTGAATAGCCAAAGCAATCTTGAGAAAGAAAAACAGAGCTGGAGGAATCAGGCTCCCAGACCTCAGACTATACTACAATAATCAAGACAGTATGGTACTGACACAAAAACAGAAATATAGATCAATGGAACAGGATAGAAAGCCCAGAGATAAACCCACGCACATATGGTCACTTTATTTTTGACAAAGTAGGCAGGGATATACAATGGAAAATAGACAGCCTCTTCAATATGTGGTGCTGAGAAAACTGGACAGCTACATGTAAATGAATGAAATTAGAACAGTCCCTAACACCACAGACAAAAATAAACTCAACATGGATTAAAGACCTAAATGTAAGGCCAGACACTATAAAACTCTTAGAGGGAAACATAGGCAGACCCTTTTTGACATAATCACAGCAAGATCCTTTTTGACCCACCTCCTAGAGAAATGGAAATAAAAACAAAAATAAACAAATGGACCTAATGAAACTTCAAAGCTTTTTCACAGCAAAGGAAACCATAAACAAGGTGAAAAGACAACCCTCAGAATGGGAAAAAATTATTTGCAAATGAAGCAACTGACAAAGGATTAATCTCCAAAATTTACAAGTGGCTCATGCAGCTCAATATCCAAAAAAACAGACAACCCAACCAAAAAATGGACAGAACACCTAAATAGACATTTCTCCAAAGAAGATATACAGATTGCCAACAAACACATGAAAGAATGCTCAACATCACTAATCATTAGAGAAATGCAAATCAAAACTACAATGAGGTATCATCGCACACCAGTTAGAATGGGCATCATCAGAAGATCTACAAATAACAAATGCTGGAGAGGGTATGGAGAAAAGTGAGCCCTCTTGCACTGTTGGTGTGAATGTAAATTGATACAGCCACTATGGAGAACAGTTTGGAGGTTCCTTAAAAAACTAAAAAGAGAACTACCATACAACCCAGCAATCCCACTACTGGGCCTATACCCTGAGAAAACCATAATTCAAAAAGAGTCATGTACCACAATGTTCATTGCAGCTCTATTTACAATAGTCAGGACATGAAAGCAACCTGTGTCCATCGACAGATGAATGGATAAAGATGTGGCACATATATACAATGGAATATTACTCAGCCATAAAAAGAAATGAAATTCAGTTATTTGTAGTGAGGTGGATGGATCTAGAGTCTGTCATACAGAGTGAAGTAAGTCAGAAAGAGAAAATCAAATACTGTATGCTAACACATGTATATGGAATCTAAAAAAAAAAAAAATATGTTAATGAAGAACCTAGGGGCAGGGCAGGAACAATGACACAGACGTACAGAATGGACTTGAGGACACAGGGAGTGGAAGTGTTAAGCTGGGATGAAGTGAGAGAGTGGCATAGACTTATATATACTACCATATATAAAATAGATAACTAGTGGGAAGCAGCCACATAGCACAGGGAGATCAGCTCCATGCTTTGTGACCACCTAGAGGTGTGGGTTAGGGAGGGTGGGAGGGAGACACAAGAGGGAGGAGATATGGGGATATATGTATATGTATAGCTGACTCACTTTGTTTTAAAGCAGAAACTTGATTCACTTTGTTTTAAAGCAGAAACTAACACACCATTGTAAAGCAATTATACTCCAATAAAGATGTTTAAAAAAAAAATGTGAACAAACACTTCACCAAGGAAAGAGAAATGGCAAATAAGCACATGGAAATAATTTTCGGCCTCAGTAGTCATTAGGGATGAGCAAATTAAAATTGCAATGAGATTTCACTGCACATATACTGGAAAGGCTAGAATTTAAACAAAATTAAACAGGCTGTACAAAGTTTTGGGAAGGATGTGACACAACTGAACTCCCACACACTGCTGGGAGAATTCAAAATATATTTAACAATAAAAAAGGAACTAACTACTGATGTATCCTCCAATATGAATTAAGTCCAAAAATGCTAAAGAAATGAGGCCAGAACCCAAAAAGCTACAGTGTTTCCATTAACATGTTATTTTGGAAATTGCGAGGTATAGGAACAGATATCAGATCATCAGTTGCTAGGGACTGGGTGTGAGGTGAAGGAGTCTGACTACAAAGGGGAATGGCGCAATTTTGATGGGTATTAGAAATATTTTATATTTTAATTATGTTGGTTGTTATACAACTGATTGCATTTCTCAAACCTCGTGGAGCTGGATGCATTTTTGAAACCACACACACACAATTTTCACAGATATAAATTAAATATCAGTAAGTGTGATTTGATAAAAATATATGTTGTGACAACTGCTTTAGGGGAATGTCCTTCTTCATCTCTTGATGTATCTTACTTCATAATCTTAAACTGTATTTTTATTTATTTATCTGTTTATTGGTCAGTCTCCCTACTAGAATGCATGCTTCTCTGGCTCACTCCTTGTTCAATATGATATTCCTGATGTGTAGACTAGTACATGACGGCCAGGACATGCTTCTGTGTTGTTTCTTGTTCAACAATGAATACTTTAGAGATACTTCAGACTGTTCAGTTTTTTTTTTCAATAGCAACAAAAATAGTAGTGTTTTTTTTTTTTTTTTTTTTTGCTTCCAACATTTTTTCTACTCCAGAAGTTTTTAAAAAATATATATAAAATGAGTTAAATTTCCAGGGTGGAGTGGGGGGTTTCTCCTCCTGCCTAGTCCCTCCTGTCATACTGTATTGTGAAACGGGGCCCCTAAAGAAACTTACCTTCCTTTTCTATGGCCAAACTTATTCTAGATGCATGTCTCTCCAATAAGGGAACTCCTGGGACCTTATGCAGTTTCTTACTTTCAGAGAAATCAGCATTGTTTTAAAGACCTAAAAAGTGTGTTCTCAAGATTCAGTTTCTCATTTGAACAACATGTCTAATATTACCTACTCTTCAGGTTTGTGGTAAGGATTAAAAAAAATGGGTATATAATGTGCCAGGTCCAATGCTGGGTGAAAATTATTATTCAATACATATCTTTCTTCAAAAAATATTCAATATATATTTTCCACTTCTGGACTAAACAAAATAATGCCATTAAATTTTATAAGAGGAAATCCAGTACTTTCTGTCTAGATTTCCAAACATATAGAAAAGACTTTTATTTCTTTTCCCAAGACTTTAGTGAACACAAAGTTCAGTGTTATCTTTATATCCTATGAAATCCAAGACAGATTTTCTTCACTGGTTAATTGGTATTTTTGTTTTTTCCTGTATTATTGTTAGTGCTTTCCTACATATATATAGAAAACTCTATACCCAGCTAACTGCGCCATCCCCTACTTCATTCTATATGCACCTCAAGGGCAAGAACTCTGCTTTATACTTCTTTGGATCTTGACCTTAATACACTGTATATTGTAGGTTTTCCAAAATATGTTGTCTTGTTGACTAAGCTGTGGGAAGCAGCTCAGTTATACATTCAGAAATTGATGATCAAAAAAAGATGAGTATTAAATATCCCCATAAAACAAACCAACAAAAAACAGCAACAAAAGACTCCCACTATATTTGAAGTTTTCTCCAAAATTTGGCTGGGTTAATTCATTTCTAAGATCATTTAGTAAGCATACCTAGGAAATTTCTCCTGTAGTCAATATAATGTGTAAGTCTGTTGACATTGTGAACAATTACTCGTGCAGTAAAGAAAGGTCTACCAGTTGATCAAAGGGCATCTAGCTCATTTTTCTTTTTTGCCTAGTCTAATTATATGCTAAGCTCAGAGAATGAAGAATACTATTTTACAAAGAATGGAGCACTGTACATTCCCCTAAGCACTACTATTTAAAAGTCCAAAGATTTTTTTTTTTAATTTTTATTTCATATTGAAGCATAGTTGATTAACAATGTTATGTTAGTTTCAGGTGTACAGCAAAGTGATTCAGTTATACATACACTTATATCTCTTCTTTTTCAAATTCTTTTCTCATTTATGTTATTACAGAATATTGAACAGAATTCCCTGTGCTATACAGTAGGTCCTTGCTGGTTATCTATTTTAAATATAGCAATGTGTATGTGTCAATCCCAAATTCCCAATCTATCTCTCCCCCAAACCCTTCCCCTTGGTAACCATAAGCTTCTTCTCAAAGTCTGTGTGTCTGTTTCTGTTTAGTACCTAAATTCATTTGTATATATTTTTATAGTCCACATATAAGTGATATCATAATATATTTTTCTTTCTCTGTCTGACTTACTTCACATAGTATGATAGTCTGCAGGGCTATTCAGGTTGCTGCAAATGGCATTATTTCATTCTTTTTAATGGCTGAGTAATATTCCATCGTATATATGTACTACATCTTCTTATCCATTCATCTGTCAATGGACATTTAGGTTGTTTCAATGTCTTGCCTATTGTAACAGTGCTGCAATGAACATGGGCGTGCATGTATCATTTTGAACCATGTTGTTCCCAGTATATATGCCCAGAAGTGGGATTGCTGGATCATATGGTAACTCTATAATTCGATTTTTAAGGAACCTCCATACTGTTCCCCATAGTGGCTGTACCAATTTACATTCCCACCAACAGTGTAGGAGGGTTCCCTTTTCTCCACACCCTCTCCAGCATTTATGGTTTATAGATTTTTTGATAATGGTCATTCTGAGTGGTGTGAGGTGATATCTTATTGTAGTGTTGGTTTGTATTTCTCTAATAATTAGTGATGTTGAGAATCGTTTGATGTGCCTCTAGGCCATCTGTAATGTCTTCTCTGGAGAAATGTCTGTTTAGGTCGTCTGCCCATTTTTTTGATTGGGTTGTTCATTTTTTTGATATTAAGCTGCACGAGCTGTTTGTAAATTTTGGAGATTAATCTCTTGTTGGTTACATGGTTTACATATATTTTCTCTGATTCTGTGGGTTGTCTGTTCATTTTGTCTATGGTTTCCTTTGCTGTGCAAAAGCTTATGAATTTAATTAGATTCTCTTTGTTTATTTTTGTTTTTATTTCCATTACTTTAGGAAACAGCTCAAAAAAGATATTGTTGCAATTTATGTCAAACAGTGTTCTGCCTATGATTGCCTCTAAGATGTTTATAGTATCTGGTCTTATATTTAGGTTTTTGATCTGTTTGGAGATTATTTTTGTGTATGGTGTTAAAGAATGTTCTAATTTCATATTTTTACATGTAGCTGTTCAGTTTTCTCAGCACCATTTAATGAAGAGACTGTCTTTTCTCCATTGTATATTCTTGCCTCCTTTTTCATAGATTAGGTGACCATAGGGGCGTGGGTTTATCTCTGGGCTTTCTATTCTTTTCCATTGATCTTTATTTCTGGTTTTGTGCCAGTACAATACTGTCTTCATTACTGTAGCTTTGTAGTATAGTCTGAGGTCAGGGAGCCTGATTCCTCCAACTCCGTTTTTCTTTCTCAAGATTGCTTTGGCTATTTGGGGTCTTTTGTGTTTCCATACAAATTGTAATTTTTTGTTGTTTTAATTCTGGAAAAATGTCGTTTGTAATTTGATAGGGATTGCACTGAATCTGTACACTGCCTTGAGTACTATAGTTATTTTGAAAATATTGATTCTTCCAATCCAAGAACATGGTACATCTTTCCATCTGTTTGTCTCATCTTCTATTCATTTCATCAGAGTTGTATAGTTTTTAGAGAACAGGTATTTAGTCTTCTTAGGTAGGTTTATTCCTAGGTATTTTATTATTTTGGATGTGATGGTAAATGGGATTATTTCTTTAAATTCTCTTTCTGATCTTTTGTTGCTAACAAATAAAAGTGCAATAGATTTCTATGTATTAATTTTGTATCCTGCAACTTTACTGAATTAATTGGTAAGTTCTAGTAGTTTTCTGGTGGTATCTTCAGTATTTTTTATGTATAGTATTATGTCATCTGCAAACAGTGACAGTTGTACTTCTTCTTTTCCAATTTGGATTATTTTATTTCTTTTTCTTCTCTGATTACCATGGCTAAAGACTTCCAAAACTATGTTGAATAAAAGTGGAGTGAGTGAACATCCTTGTTTTGTTCCTGATCTTAGAGGAAATGCTTTCAGCTTTTCATGGTTGAGTATAATGTTAGCTGCAGGTTTGTCATATGTGGCCTTTATTATGTTGAGGTATGTTCCCTCTATGCCCGCTTTATGGAGAGTTTTTTATTTTTATTTTTAAATTTATTTATTTATTTATTTTTGGCTGTGTTGAGTCTTCATTTCTGTACGAGGGCTTTCTCTAGTTGTGGCAAGCAGGGGCCACTCTTCATCGTGGTGCATGGGCCTCTCACTATCGCGGCCTCTCTTGTTGCGGAGCATAGGCTCCAGACGCGCAGGCTCAGTAGCTGTGGCACACGGGCCTAATTGCTCCACGGCATGTGGAATCCTCCCAGACCAGGGCTCGAACCCGTGTCCCCTGCATTGGCAGGCAGATTCTCAACCACTGTGCCACCAGGGAAGCCCCTGGAGAGTTTTTATCATAAGTGGGTGTTGACTTTTGTCAAAAGCTTTTTCTGCATCTATCCATATGATCATATGGTTTTTATTCTTCAATCTGTTAATGTGGTGTGTCACATTGATTGATCTGCATGTATTGGAGAGTCCTTGCATCCCTCAGATAAATCCAACTTGATCATGGTATATGATACTTTTAATGTATTTTTGGATTTGGTTTGCTAGTATTTTGTGGAGGATTTTTTGTGTCTATGTTCATCAGCAACATGGGCCTGTAATTTTCTTTTTTGATGTTATCTTTGGTTTTAGTATCATGGTGATGGTGCCCTCATTGAATGAGTTTGGGAGTTTCCTTCCTCTGTAAATTTTTGGAATAATTTCAGAAGCATAGGTGTTAATTCTTCTCTAAATGTTCAATAGAATTCACCTGTGAAACCATCTGGTACTGAATTTTTTTTTTTGGTTTTAAACCACAGTTTCAATTTCAGTACTTGTTATTGGTCTGGTTATATATTCTATTGCTTCCTGGTTCAGTATTGGGAGAGTGTACCTTTCTAAAAATTTGTCCATTTCTTCCAAGTCATCCATTTTACTGGCATATAGTTGCTGGTAGTAATCGCTTATGATCCTTTGTATTTCTGTGGTGTCCATATTTTATTTCTAATTTTATTGATTTGCACCCTCTCCCTTTTTTTCTTGATGAGTCTGGCTAAAGGTTTATCAATTTTGTTTATCTTTTTAAAGAACAAGCTTTTATTTTCATTGAACTTTTCTATTGTTTTCTTCTCTATTCCATTTATTTCTGCTCTTCTTTTATGATTTTTTTCCTTCTACTAACTTTGGGTTTTGTTTGTTCTTCTTCCTCTAGTTGTTTTAGGTATAAGGTAAGGTTGTTTATTTGAGATTTTTCTTGTTTCTTGAGGTATGATTGTATTGCTATAAACTTTCCTTTTCGAACTGCTTTTGTTGCTTCCCATAGATTCTGGATCACCGTGTTTTCATTTTCATTTGTCTCTAGGTATTTTTAAATTTCCTCTTGATTTCTTCCATGATCCATTTGTTGTTTCGTAGCATATTGTTTAGCCTCCACGTATTTGTGTTTTTTACAGTTTTTTTCCTGTAGTTGATTTCCAGTCTCACAGCATTGTGGTCAGAAAAGATGCTTGATATGATTTCAATCATCTTAAATTTATCAAGGCTCACTTTGTGGCCCAGCTTGTGGTCAATCTTAGAGAATGTTTCATGTGCACTTGAGATGAATGTGTATTCTGTTGCTTTTGGATGGAATGCTCTATAAATATCAATTAATTCTATCTGGCCTAATGTGTCATTAAATCCTGTGTTTACTTATTAATTTTCTGCCTGGATGATCTGTCCATTGGTGTAAGCGGGGTGTTAAAGTTCCCCACTACTATTGTGTTACTGCCGATTTCCCCTTTTATGGCTGTTAGCATTTGCCTTATATATTGAGATGTTCCTGTGTTGGGTGCATATATATTCAAAATTGTTATATCTTATTCTTGGATTGTTCCCTTGATGATTATGTAGTGTCCATCTTTGTCTCTTATAAGAGTCTTTATTTTAAAGTCTATTTTGTTTGATATGAGTATTGCTACTCCAGCTTCTTTTGATTTCCATTTGCATGGAATGTCTTTTCCATCCCCTCACTTTTAGTCTGTATGTGTCCCTAGATCTGAAGTGGGTGTCTTGTAGACAGCATATATACAAAACTTGTTTTTGTATCCATTAAGCCAGTCTGTGTCTTTTGGTTGGAGCATTTAATCCATTTACATTTAAGGTAATTATCCACGTGTATGTTCCTATTGCCATTTTCTTAATTGTTTGGGGTTTGTTTTTGTAGGTCTCTTTATTTCCTATCCTCTTTTGTTCTCTTCTCTTGTGATTTGATGACTAACTTTAGTGTTGTGTTTAGATTCCTTTTTCTCTTTTGTGTGTTTATCTATTTTAGATTTTTGGTTTGAGATTATCATGAGGATTTGATATAGAAGTCTATATATAAAAAAGATTGTTTAAGTTGCTGGTCTTTTAATTTTAAATGCATTTCCAATATCCTGCATTTGTGCTCTCTTCTTCTCACAATTGCTAGTTTTAATATCATATTTGTGTGCAGATGTTTTCTTACCTTTACTTTACACTTGCCTTTTCCAGCTTTTCTATTCATAATTTTCTTATTTCTAGGAGTGGCCTTTTTTTGTGCTTAGAGAAGTTCCTTTAGCATTTGTTGCAAAGCTGGTCTGGTGGTGCTAAAGATTTTTTTAAAGTAAAAGAAAAGAAATGCAAAGAAAGAAATTTTATCATCTTCCTTTTAATTCTCCTCAAACTTCTTTTTAAGTTACCTTGAACCTGATTTTCAAGTACTAATTTCCTGAAGGCAGTGCCAAAAAATTGAACTTTAAAAGTGCCAAAAGTTTATCTTTATTTTGAAAATAATATATATTTTAAAAAATTTTAGGTTTAAATGTATGGTCAGAAACTAATTATCTCTGAATCACTTCAATCAGTTGCCTTATGCTGGGAATAGCCTTCTTTGGCCATGTATACTTATCTTCTGACTTAAGGTAAGGATTAAGAGGTGAGGATACTACAAATCTTAGCCAAGTGCCTGACAAGTAGCATTAAATAAATATCTATTCTACTCCTGAAACTGTTCCCCTGCTCTTCTGGATGTCCTTCCTCAAAGTCATATATAATCACTGGTCAAGTCATGTAATTATACAATCTACATATATATTTACCCACTTGAAAGGATGGATATACAAAAAGAAAAATATACAGACCACATATAACGACAGAACTCTGATCAATCACTCTGTACTAACCAATCCAAAAGCTAATTGGCAACTTCCTCAGGAACCAGCCCAGGAAGCCAAACTAAAACTTCTAGCAACCAGCCAAGAAGGGTCAGGATCTGTCAACTTCCCTACTGTTGTTCCTGTTTCCAATTCAGGACCAACCAGAGAAAGCCACAGTTCTTCAATACAATCACATAGGATCCCCCATTTCATGTTAGTGTGCCTCCAGTTTCCCCATGCCAACAACTTCTAATTAGAACAAACCTGAAGCCTTCATTTTTGCACTATAAAGCTTTCTCATTTGTTACCTATCTTGAGTGTCTGCCAAATGCAAGTGATAATGGTTGACTCTCTTGCTATACCAAGATCTAAATAAATAACCTCTCCTTTCATTTGGGTGATCTTCATTTATTTTCACACACTTTACATTTGAATTTATAATTTTAACTTTGAATATTTTGGTAACCTCTTACCGTTTTCAACTCCTTGTTTTAAACTCTCACAATATCCTATATATTTACAGTTACATCATATAGTTTTAACAGTTTGATACTTTAGCACTTAATCCAATTGTGTCAGTCTCTATTCAAATATTTGCATATATCCTCATTTCCGGAAAGACAAATACACAATATTTCTTATGACCAAAGCATTCCATGATTTAGTGTCACTTAGTCTCTTTTTCACCTTTCACGTGTATTCTTTGCAATTCAACAACACTAAGCTACTTAAAATTCCATGTTTATGCCAAGACAAGCCAGCGCCTCTATTCCTTTCCATTTGCTAAAACTTTTGCTTCAGATGATTTTTCTTGATTGTTTTCACCAAACACACTAACTTATTCTTTCATTCTCAGATCAATTATCATATTTGATAAGCGTTCTTAAATCCCATATATAGTTTAGTTAGCATCATTATAACAAATGCCATATAATGTTGTAGTGGCTACTTAGGTATTTGGTTCTTTTCTACATTTCAAAATGATGAAAAGAGAGTTCCTCTTCTTTTTACTTTTATATTCCCAGGGTATGACATCTGTTAGGTGTTCCAAAAATGTTAGTTGAAATAATGCAGGTATTGATGGTTGCTCAGGAACCTGCCCAATAGTCAACTGCTTTTTCATTATTTCCAAATGAGTTGAGATTTATTTTTTATATGGAGAACTTTATTTTAAGTTGCTGCTTCTTAAGCATACAAAAATGAAAAGGGATAAAAAAACGAAGACGTATCATTTAAGTTTGTACACATTTTGACCACACCCAAATTGTTTAATATACTAAGAGGCTACTTTTAAGTACCCTGAAGGAGGCCAGGGAAGGTGAGTCATATTTTAAATCTTTTAACATACAACTTCCTGCAGATCCCAAATTAACATAAGGAGTGGTGTTTGCATAATTGTTTTTTTGCAATTAACCTAACCATACTCCTTTGGTAAGATTTTTCATCATATGTAGATTTATTCCCATATTGTTTTCACAGGGGAATGCCTTGTACTTCATTATGCGAATTTAAAAACAGTTAGTATGTTATGACAAAGTATTCCATAAATGTCTGAGCGCAAGTGTCATTAAAATTTGCAAACTGAATGCTTAGTATTTACACATATGGATAAGCCATGTCTTCAAATTCCAGAAAGTCTTTGTTCCCTTAATAAAAAGACAAAATGTGTAAAATTTTAAAAATCTATGTGCATATGCTTGCTTTTTCAAAACACATATTGGCTTTTCACTCAAACAAAATTATGTAGAAAAGAAGTTGGGTCAGATTGAAGGCTTACTTGTTGAATTATAAATGCTTATAAAATATCCAGGGCAATCTATCTGGCAGGCAGAGGACTATTATAATTTGAATCTTGAGAAAAAGTTATTAGATAAAAACTTATATATGGGTCTGTTCAGGCAAAAAAGGGGAGTTTGAACTTTCAATGTTGTCACCTAAAGATAGTGTGCAAAGGAGAAGGTTGATGGACCAAATTAGGCAGCACAAACATTTGAGAATAGGCAGTGCCAGACAAGCCTATAAAATAAAAAAATAGGAAATAAAGGTTTATGTTACATCTACTAGCAGACCTGGCACAAAAGCTTGATGCATGAAATACTCAGTAAATTCAGCATAATGTGCGTTAGTTATATAATAAGTATACAATTTAGGGGTAATCAAAATAATATTAGATTAACAACTAATATGTTTAATTTCAAGAAATAATTAGTGTTTATTAGTCATTTCCCTATTTGTTCACTCAAAACACATTTATTGAATGGTGAACCTGTCAGACAAGATCCTTGCCTCATGAACCTTAAATTAAAGTTCATTATATGGACAATAAACAATGAAATAATGAAATGAGTAAATTTCAGATAATCATAGGTGCTGCGAAAACAAAACAACATTAAAACTCACTAGAGCAGAATGGTGTGAGGGCAGCAAGAGGTTGGTTAGTTGTTTTAGGTGAGGTGTTTAGATAGGCCTTTGTGAGGAAATGACGTTTGGACTGAGATTTTTCATGACAAGGAACCTCCTTTGTACACATTTAGGGAAAAAATACCAGGGAGAAGGAATAATTAAGGCAAAAGTCTATTAAAGGATGAACTTAGCAATTTCAAAGACCAGAAAGAGGGCTTATATGACTCAAGCCCAATTAAGAAGAGGAATATGATTTCCATGTGAGATCAGAGAGGTAAAAAAGAATCAGTTTGTACAGGCCCTCACAAGCCATGGTACATATTTGGATTTGATTTAATTTCAACAGAACACTTTGGGAGAGGTTTAAGCAGAGAAGTAGAAAGATTTGATTAACCTTTTTTATTATATTTATTTTAATGATCAAACTGGCTAAAGCTAGATTGAGAATGACAGTAGGGGAAGATGAGTGCCTCCCTGAGACTTGTTATTCAGGGGATGTGCTGTCCAGAGCAAGGTTAATAGCAGTGGAAAATAAAATAGTTACATTTGCAATATGTGTGACATACTTGAATAATTGTTGGAGAAACAAAAATAAAACAGATACCCATATACTTGCAAAGTTTATAGGTCATCTAAAATAAAATAAGTAGTGTGATGACTGCTATAATTAAAGGAATGCAATGATATATTTAAAATTTTGTGTTTGGGAGCTAGACTGTTAAAAGGCACAAATCCAAGTCCTGACATTTATTAAAAATGAGACCTCACTAAATAACTTATGCTACTCTGAGACAATTTTCTTATTTCTAAAAAATATATACCATTTAATACTTTTAAGATGTCAATTCTTCTCATCTTGACATATAGGTAACAAAATACCAATCAAAATTACAAGCTATTTTGTAGATACTGAAAAACTTATTCTGAAGTTTATGTGAAAAGGCAAAAGACCTTGAGTAAACAACACAGCACTGAAGAAGAACAAAGTGAGCCTGCTCACACTACTGAATATCAAGGTTTGAGATAGAGTTACAGTCATCAAGACATCACAGTACTGGTAAAAGAATAGACACACAGATCAATGGAACAGAACAGAGAACCCAGAAATAGACACACAAATATAGTCAAGTTTGACAAAGGAGCAAAGACATTTCAATGGAGAATGGGTAATCAATTTGGTGCTAGAATGACTGGATGTCCATATGCAAAATCCATAGACAGATAAACAAACTTAGACATAAATCTTATACTTTTCACAAAAATTACTAAAAGGGATAGCAAACTTAAATATAGAACACAAGATTATAAAATGTCTAGAAGATAACATGGAAGAAAATTATGTGACTTTGGAATTGGTAATGAGCTTTTTATATGTAAAACACTAGTATCATGAATCAAGAAAAAGATTGGTAAGTTGGAATTTATTAAAATTTAAAACTTCACTTCTTAAAAAGACACTATTAAGAGAATGGAAAGACAAACCACATACTAAGGGAAAATATGTGAAAAATATATTTAATAAATGACTTCTCTCCAAAATATACAAAGAACTACTAAAATTGCACAAGGAAAAAAAGTTAAACTGGGCAAAAAAATGTGAACAAATATCTTACCAAAGAAGATACACTGCTTTCAAATAAGCATATAAAATATGATTAACATCATCTATTATTAGGGAATTTCAAATTAAAAGATAACACCACACACTTGTTAGAACAGTAAAAATCCAAAAAGTTGATGACACCAATTGCAAATAAAGATACAGAACAACAGGGATTTTCATTCATTGCTAGTGAGAATGCAAGATGCCACTTCTGCTTTGGAAGTTTTCATAGCCTTGCCACATGATCCAGCAATCACAAATCCTAGGTACTTACCCAGTTGATTTGAAAACCTATGTCCACACAAAAAGCTGCACATAAATGTTTATGGCGACTTTATTCATAGTTGAAAAAAAGCAGTAGTAACCAAGATGACAAGTACTTAAATAGGTGAATGGATAAACAAACCAGAACATCCATATAATAAAATTCTGTTCAGCAGAAAAATAAAGGAATTATCAAGCCTTGAAAAGATAATGAAGAATCTTAAATGCATATTGCTAAATGAAAGAAGTCAGTCTGTAAAGGCTGCATGCTATATACATGAGCCCAACTATATGACATTCTGGAAAATGCAAAGTTACAGTGATGCTATATTAGTTTCTTATGGCTGCCATAGCAAATACCTCAAACTTGGTGGCTTAACACAAAAGAAATTTATTATTTCATAGTTCCGGAGATTATAAGTCTAAAATAAAGATCTTGACAGTGTCACACTCCCTCCAAAGGTACTAGGCAACAACCTGTTCCTTGCATCTTCCAGCATCTGGAAGCATCTGGCTCCAGACATTCCCTGGCTGGTGGACATATCACTCCAATCTCTGCCTCAGTGGTCACGTGGATTTCTCCTCTTCACTGTGTGTCTTCCTGCTGTTTGTTTCTTATAAGGTCATGTGTCATTGAATTTAGTGTCCACCAGAGTCATTCAGGATTTTCTCCTAATCTTTAAATCTTTAATTACATTTGCAGAGAGGCTTTTTGCAAATATGGAAACATTCAATCCATTACAGATAATAATGTTGTCAGTGGCTTAGGGAAGGGTGGAGGGTTGGATAGCTAAAACACAGATGATTTTTTAGGATTGTAAAATGACTATATGATACTGAAGTGGTTGATATAAGACACTATGTATTTGTTGAAAATCCATAAAACTTTATACCACAAAGTGTGAAACTTAATATATGCAACTTAAAAATTATTTTGGAGGCCAGAGAATTTCTGGATGGAATGGAAAACGTGACAAATCAATTGAACTATATTACAAATTCAGGAAATAATTCGTTAAAGGGGGTAGGAAAAATAATGCAGAGCTAAGTAACTTTGGAAATGAGTAGAGTCTATAAAACTAAAGGCATATGAATCTGTCCATAGCACTGCACTTTAGTTGATAAAGTTGTTCCCCATGAAATTATGGGTTAACAATTCTGATAAAACTATACATGTACACTGGAGTTAAACAATTATGTAAAAAAATGTGGCTTGTGGGAGCCAGGCTTCTCATTTTTGGAGTGGGACATTATACATGAGCAAGGGGAGGAGGTTAGACTGAACCATGTGATAATAGATTAGAGTTGGAGATATCAGTCTGAAGTCATGTTAGCTTAATATAAGTACAGATGGTTACATACAGAAATATTTTTAGATATGACTATATATTAGTATATATACATATATTTATACATATATTTCCTTTCTGTGTCAGCTAAGACATAGAAGTCATAACACTCTAGTAAGAATAGGCACACCTGGTACTCAGATCCTGATTTTTCAATCTATTCTCCAATAAAGTTAACCACAGTTCATTGGAATAAATGTCCAATTCTTGAACTGGGGCAGAAAATATACAAGATGAGCCTGGAGCAGCTAGTAGTGACAAAAAGTAAGGAAGTCTTTAACGAATGAACAAGCAAAAGAAAAACAAAATGATGAAACCAATAACCAAAAAAAAAAACAAAAAACCCCACAATGAGGTGAATATGTCAAAGTAACCAGGAGTCAACTGAAAAAGCTCTCAATGGCCAAATCTGAGACCATGTGAATAATAAAATACATAAAGTTGTATTAGATTATAATCCAAAGTATAAAATGAATATCCTAGAGTCATCACTGACATAAATAAATGATTGAATAAATTAATATATGAGTGAGAATAGACAAATCTCTCATGTAGAAGAATTTCAAATTTATTTAGACACTCCACTGTCAAGAAGATGGGGCTTGGATCTCCACTCTTGATACGGGTGGTACATAGTGACTTCCTTCCAAAGTACAACGTGCTCTTTCCAAAAAGTACTGTATGGGAGAAAGAGTAACTTTATAGTGGAGAGCTCTGACAAACATCACCTCAGTCAGGTGATTAAGGTTAACATCAACAGTTATGAGCCATATTGATAGTATGTATCCTTGATGTGATGTGATGAAAATGGCAGTTTAGCTCTGTAGTCTTTCTCCCCCAAACACATAACCCTAGCCTAATCATGAGAGAGACTTAAGAAGATTTCAATCAAAAGATGTTCTGCAAAATACCTGACCAGTACTTTTCCCAACTGTCAAGATAATCAAAATCAAGGAAAGTCTGGAGAAATTGTCATAGCTAAGAGGAGACAAAAATATATGACTGTTAAATTTATTGTGATATCCTAGATGGGATCCTGGAACTGAAATAGTACGCTAGATAAATACTAAGAAAATATGAATAAAGTACGGACTTTATCTAATGATAATGTATCAATATTAGTTCATTAATTGGAACAAATGCAAATACTAATGTAAGATATTGATAATAGTGGAAACTGGATGTGGGTTATATGGGAACTCTCTGTACTGTCTTTGCAATTTTTCTTTAAAGCTAAAACTGTTCTAAAACTTTTAAAAGTTTATTTAAAAATATAGATTAACAACATGGTGGAAATAGATGTAAGAAACCTAAAATACTAACTGTGAAAGAATGTTAGCTAATTATATGGATGTATATATTATTTTTACTTTGAATAATTGAAACATCCTCCAGAATATAATAGCATTTAACATTTCACAAGTGTCTGAACCTCCCACTTTGGCTGATATTATTTTTATCACTTCTTACTGTTGTCTTTTAAAATCCAACTTATTTTTTCAAGGTCTAACCCAAACCTATAAAGGCTTTTACACTCACCTCCCACAAAAATGCTGTCTTTCTTTTCTCTGCATTTATTAAGACAGCCAGCTTATAAGACCACATTGTATTTAGGATGTGCATTTTTCTGTCTCTGAGAGAGTGAGTTTCTGACACACTGTGAATTTCTTGGAGTCAGCATAACACAGTGATTAGAAAATGGATACTCAATCGAGAGGACTTGGAATCAAATCATTAGCTACTTCATTTTCCAGTTACATGAACTTGGGCATTATTTAACCCTTCTGTGTCTCAGGTTTCTTATCTATAAGATGGGTCTACCTATAATGATATTGTGAGGAATAAATGAGTTAATATGTATGAAAGTTAAGGAAAGTCCTGGTATATGGAATGAACTTCACAGAAAATTTCTATTATTATTATTAATGCTATTATTGTTTATCTTACTGTTGTTTTTGTTACTGTTATTGAAATCTGTGTCACTGTAACCTGGCTTAAATAAGCAAAGTCTTATTAGATAGCCATTGCTTTTCTATTCAAGTTTAATAAATGCCATGGAGTAAAATGCAGCCAATTCATTGCTCTGCATAAAGCTATGATGTAACTTTACAAAATAAGTTTAAGGAATAGGAAACTCCAAATCTCATCTGTATAGCAGGTTTCTTCCCAATCCCACTAAAACTGAAAGATTGCAGTAAATAATTCCTCTTTGGGTATAGTTGATTGGAGAATGATAGAGCCCATTATGTAAACTAGAAAGGTCTCGAGTGTTTAAAAAAAATATTGTTGGAAATTTGACAAATGTCTTTCACACGAAACAAAATCAGTTGCCTTTAGTAAGGCAAAATGTTAATTATCTGAGACACCCTATAAGCTTTAATATATGAAACATGGGTATGGTATTTTGTATTTCAAACACATGATAAGTTATTTCTATCAGAGTACCAGAAACGCATTTAAATTTCTGTTCCCAGGACCTAAGAAATTCACAAATGTAAATAATATTTGTGAAACATTGAGAATCAGAAGTGTATAGAAGTGTTCGTTTTTATTTTAAGTATATCATGGAGATTACCATAATTTTACCATAATTATGCTTGCATTTCCTAAAAATCCTAGAAATAGTGTCTCAAATGTATTTTCAAATTTAAAAATAAGTAATTTGTCTTATCTTTTAATTACCTACCTTAGAAAGGCCAGCATGTATATGACAGCTAACATAAATAAACACATCATAGGAAGGACTATTATCCCAACAAAATAAACCTCTATAATACAGCAAACCAGGTAACTGTACCAAATATCATTTTTATATGATATATATGTATATATATACAGACACGTTTTATGTATGATATAGAAAATGAGACAAATAGACAGCAGTGATTGGCAGTGGGTACAAAGGAGAAGAGAGTAGCTTCTAACTAGCATTGAGAGACTCTGTTTTTATGTTGTTATTTAGTGTAATCTCCCCTCTCTCATAAATACCAAGCTGGGACTACTCCTAATAGGCACACACATACACAGAAAAACACACACATGTACACATAGACATATATATACAAAAAGAGATATATATTTTAATGACCGCTTCCCTCCCTAGAGCAAAAGAATACTTTCACATAAAATTAGTTTGCCGTTTATTAACATGTCATCTTCAAGGTATCTCATACAAATGTGATTATCTCTACAGAAAAACTGGGAGAATTACTAGAACTATTGTATGTGAATATCTTTTTAAAATGAGTTTATAATTATTGTTATTGATTAATTTTTCTTAAAGATCAAGATAAATGATTAGTTTTAAGCCTGGATATATTTCTTATGTTTTGATGATCATTATCACATTGAAAAAAAAGACGAGTCCTCTCTCTGGGTATTTGAGCAAAGATGCATTCACTTTCACACATACACACACACACACACACACACACAAGCACAATCCATGTAAACATCCAGGTTGTCAATGGATCACCTAAAGGTATATAGTCACCCAAAGACCCTAAATAAGAATGCTTGTTCTAAAATGTTTCAATTACATAAAACTTCTAGGGCAGTGGAATATGGATGATAAGCAATATGGACAATGATTAGTGAAATACAAATGATAAGCTAGTGATCATCCAAGGTTCAAATATTCTCCACATTGAACTTGGCTTTAAACACTCCTGTTCAAAGGGCAATATTCAAATGCAGAGTTTTATTGCAGGATCACAATTTGATTCAGAATCTTCAGCCTCCAAATTGACTAGCATTTTTGTGAATTTTGTGAAGAGTATTATGCTCCTTTTGACTTCTATCATTGCTTGGGTACTAAAAAATCACACCTTCAGTTAACTTCAACATCTTCAGAAACACAAGCAGTAGGCTCTTCACAAATTCCTTGTCTTTTTGAAAATCAGTGTTTCAACCAAGAATTATTTCTTGTGGCTGACTTTGACAGCTGCCCCTTTGTTTCATTGCCAATTTTTTTTTTCTCACTGAAGGTATAAGTTGTAGACTGAAGTTCCTCATGCTGACTCTTCCCATGTGTAACATGGAATTCAGCAGAAACCATGTAAAGATTTACAAAGACTTTTAGTGCATTTTACCCTCTGATTAGATTTGTATGTATTCACATTCTGAATGTCCCAAATGTAATTAGCTTTTTCTGTTTACCAGTTATCTGGGAAGATTTGCCAAATGCATTTTGGCAGTGTTCTGACAGGAACTTGCAACAGTTACAAATTATTAGCAATAAGTTCATTTACACCATAGTGTAATTCTATGCTACATAATGAATGAACACTATTTATTCATGCTATACTAGAAACACGCTAAGGGATTTCTGTCAAAGAGAACTGGTCATCATTTGTTGAAATGAACAGGTCATTAAGAAGTGCAACACATAAATCTCAATCAACAAAAAATTATTTCTTTCTAATTTTACCTTCATAACTTTCAACTTAAGATATTTTCTATCAATGCAAATCCAAGAATGAGTTAATCAGCTCTTAAAAATCTACATTAATGGTAATAATAAGTTATTCTGATATTTCAGAAACTATGTATACTGAGCTTTAAAAGGTGGTATAAGGATATATAACATTTGAATTAAATAAAGAAAACCACATGTTAAGCTCATGGTTATCCTCTTCATTTTGATATAGAAATTTCTGATAAACAATCAGTTTAAAGCTGAGCAGATGCTTCTAGCTAAGTTCGCTGGTTATCATTCATTTTAGTAGAAAAAATAATTGTTTAGGTTTAAAATGTATTGTGTTATTATAATTGAATAATAGATATTTATCTCTATGTCAACAAATCATATGTTTAAACAGAATGAGTGAGAGTCAAATTTGGTACTCATGTAAGGAGACATGATGAAATGCAAATGGCCAGTAAACTTATTAAAATATTCAAACTCATCAGGAGTCAATGTAACACAAGCTATTACAACAAAGAAATGCCCTTTTCACCTATAAAATTGGAAAATGTAAACAAATGCCTAAATAATAGATTACTACTACCTACCTATATATATATATTCATTTAATCCTTGCTCTGTCTTTCCACAGGATTTGAGAAAACCTGAGGAAAAACAAACTTATTGAACAGTAACACACATATGCACCTTGACACACACATAAGCACACATACACACAAACACCAAGAAATATATAAGTAAAATAAATTTACCAGCCAAATAGAGAAACTATATTTTAAATACAGCTATTCTATACTTATAAAAATATAAATATAATTTAATAGTGTCCCCTTTTATTCTAAAAATAGCTCCTGTTTCAGTGATTTATATGATCATCTCAAAAAGAGGCTTTAGCTAACTTTAATGTGGAAAAGTCTCACTGAGAGGCTAAGAAGTTAATAAGATAGAAAACAAACAAAAAAGTAGACAGCAAAGGTTAGGCCAAAAGTTTTTTTACATTTAAGTCTTTAATCCATTTTGAGTTTATTTTTGGGTATAGTGTCAGGGAGTGTTCTAATTTCATTCATTTACATATAGCTGTCCAATTTTCCCAGAATCACTTATTGAAGAGTCAGTTTTTCCTCCATTGTATATTCTTGCCTGCTTTGTAATAGATTAGGTGATCATAGGTGCATGGATTTATCTCCGGACTTTCTATCCTTTTCCATTGATCTATCTTTATGTTTTTGTACCAATACCAAACTGTTTTGATTACTGTAGCTTTGTAGTGTAGTCTGAAGTCAGGGAGCCTGATTCATCCAGTTCTGTTTTTCATTCTCAAGGTTGCTTTAGCTATTCGGGGTCTTTCATGTCTCCATACAAATTGTAAAATTTTTTGTTCTAATTCTGGGGAAAATGCCATTGGTAATTTGATAGGGATTGCATTGAATTTGTAGATTGCTTTGGACAGTAGAGTCATTTTGACAATATTCATTCTTCCAATCCAAGAACATGGTATATTTCTCCATCTGTCTGTGTCATCTTCAATTACTTTCATCAGTACCCTATAGTTTTCTGAGTACAGGTCTTTTGCCTCCTTAGGTAGGTTTATTCCTAGGTATTTTTTTCTTTTTGATGCAATGGTAAATGGGATTGTTTTCTTAGTTTCTCTTTCTGATCTTTCATTTTTAGTGTATAGTAATGCAAGAGATTTCTGTGTATTAATTCTGTATCCTTCAACTTTAATGAATTCATTGATGAGCTCTAGGAGTTTCCTGGTAGCATCTTTAGGATTTTCTATGTATAGTATTATGTCATCTTCAAACAGTGACAGTTTTACTTCTTCTTTTCCAATCTGGATTCCTTTTATTTATTTTTCTTTTCTGATTGCCATGGCTAATACTTCCAAAACTATGTTGAATAAAACTGGTGAGAGTTGACATCCTTGTCTTGTTCCCGATCTTATAGGAAGTGTTTTCAGTTTTTCACCACTGAGTATGATGTTAGCTGTAGGTTTGTCATATATGGTTTTTATTATGTTGAGGTATGTTCCCTCTATGCCCACTTTCTGGAGAGTTTTTATCATAAATGGGTGTTGAATTTTGTCAAAAGCTTTTTCTGCATCTATTGAGATGGTCATTTGGCTTTTATTCCTTAATTTGTATCACATTGATTGATCTGCCTATATTAAAGAATCATTGTATCCCTGGGATAAATCCCACTTGGTCATGGTGTTTGCTCCTTTTAATGTGTTGCTGAATTTGGTTTGCTAGTATTTAGTTGAGGATTTTTGCATCTATGTTCATCATTGATATTGGCCTGTAATTTTCTTTTTTGGGGATTTTTTTTTCTGATTTTGGTATCATGGTGATGGTGGCCTCATAGAATGAGCTTGGGAGTCTTCCTTCCACTGCAAATATTTTGGAAGAGTTTCAGAAGGGCAGGTGGTAACACTTCTCTAAATGTTTGATAGAATTCGCCTGTGAAGCCATCTGGTTTTGCACTTTTGTTTGTTGGAACTTTTAAAATCACAGTTTCAATTCCAGTACTTGTGATTGATCTGTTCATATATTCTATTTCTTTCTGCTTCAGTGTTGGGAGATTGTATCTTTCTAAGAATATGTCCATTTCTTCTGGTTGTCCATTTTATTGGCATACAGTTGTTTGTAGTAATCTCTTATGATCCTTTGTATTTCTATGGTGACCATTGTAACTGCTACTTTTTCATCTCTAATTTTATTGATTTGAGCCCTCTCCCTTTTTTCTTGATGAATCTAGCTAAAGGTTTAGAAATTTTGTTTATATTTTCAAAGAACCAGCTTTTAGTTTCATTGCTCTTTGCTATTGTTTTCTTTGTCTCTATTTCATTTATTTCTGCTCTGATTTTATGATTTCTTTCCTTCTGCTAACTTTGGAGTTTGTTCTTCTTTCTCTAGTTGCTTTAAGTGTAAGGTTAGGTTGTTTATTTGAGATTTTTCTTGTTTCCTGAGGTAAGATTGTATTGCTATAAACTTTCCTCTTAGAACTGTTTTTGCTGTATCCCATAGATTTTGGATTGTCATATTTTTGTTGTCATTTGTCTCTAGGTATTTTTTGATTTCCTCTTTGATTTCTTCAGTGATCCATTATTTGTATAGTAACATATTATTTGGGCTCCATGTGTTTGTATTATTTACAGTTCTTTTTCCTGTAATTTATTTCTAATCTCATAGCTTTGTGGTCAGAAAAGATGCTTGATATGATTTCAGTTTTCTTAAATTTACCGAGGCTTGATTTGTTACCCAAGATGTTATCTACCCTGGAGAATATTCCATGTACACTTGAGAAGAAAGTGTATTCTGCTGCTTTCGGATGGAATGTCCTATAAATATCAATTAAATCTATCTGGTCTAATATGTCATTTAATGCTTGTGTTTCCTTATTAATTTTCTGCCTGGATGATCTGCCCATTGGTGTAAGTGGGGTATTAATTCCCCCAATATCATTGTGTTACTGCCGATTTCCTCTTTTATGGCTGTTAGCATTTGCCTTATATATTGGGGTGTTCCTATGTTGGGTGCAGATATGTTTACAATTATTATATCTTCTCCTTGGATTGATCCTTTGATTATTATGTGTGTCCTTCTTTGTCTCTTCTGACAGTCTTAATTTTAAATTCTATGTTTTTCTCATGTAAGTATTGCTACTCCAGCTTTCTTTTGATTTCCATTTACATGGAATATCTTTTTCCATCCTCTCACTTTCAGTCTGTGTGTCTCTAGGTCTGAAGTGGGTCTCTTGTAGACAACATATATGGGTCTTGTTTTTGTATCCATTCAGCCAGTCTGGTCTTTTGGTTGGAGCATTTAATCCACTTACATTTGAGGTAATTATCCATATGTATGTTCCTATTTTCTTAATTGTTTTGGGTTTGTTTCTGTAGACATTTTTTTGTTTTGTTTTCTTCCTCTTTTTTTTTCTATTCTCTTGCTGTTTGATTACCATATTTGTGTTATGTTTGGTTTGCTTTTTCTTTTTGTGTGTGTATCTATTATAGTTTTTTTGGTTTGTATTTCCCATGAGGTTTTGATATAGCAGTTTGTCTATATATAAGGTTGTTTTAAGTTGTTGGTTCCTTAATTTCAAATGCAATTCCTCTTTCTGGCATTTGCGCTCTCCTCTTCTCATGGTTGCTTGTTTTGATATCATATTTGTATATGGATAATTTCCTGCTTTTACCATATGTTTCCTTTTACCAGTGAGCTTTTCCATTTGTGATTTTCTTGTGACCTCTTTTTTTCCCCGTCTAGAGAAGTTCTTTTACTATTTGTTTTAAAACTGGTTTGGTGGTGTTGAATTCCCTTAGCTTTTTCTTGTCTGTACAGCTTTTGATTTCTCTATTGAATCTGAGTGAGAGTCTTGCTGGGTAGAGTATTCTTCATTATAGGTTTTTCTCTTTCATCACTTTAAATATATCCTGCCACTCCCTCAGATCCCACAACTGCTAAAGCCAGACCTGTCTCAGCTGCAGTAGCACTTGTTACCTGTTCAGATATTACACAGGTGCTGAATTTAGGAAATTGTCAGTGGAGGTGTAACTCCGTGTTTTGCATAGCCCCAAGGAGAGATCTTAGCTCTTCTTCCTTCGTCACATGGCCCCTGTGTGTGGACCTCTGTGTGTGGGCCACCCACCAGCATCTGCTCCCGAGGCTGCCAGAGCACACGAGCCCATCAGGTGGGAGGAGGCAGAGACAGGGATCAGGCACAGGGCTGCCCAGGCGAGAGAGGGCCATGGTGGCTATTGGGATGCACAAGTCCATCACCAGGAGGGAGCTAAGGTGGTAATCAGGCGAGCAGTTCACCCAGGAAGGAGCGTGCTGAGGTGGTGATCTGGGTGAGTAGGTTGCCCAGGCAGAGAGGGGACAGAGGAGGCGATGGCCAGGGGGGCAAGAGCCACTCAAGTGGGACCCCTCCCTGGTGCCCATGGAGGCAGGGGACTGAGCATGAGGAGAGAGGCTGCAATGGTGGCCCCACCCTTTGCATGCCACTCAACAATGGCGCTTTTCTTCTATGGTGGTCTAGGCTTTCTCCCCGAGCATTCCCAGTTGCAGAGCTCCTCACTCCCGCCCACTCAGGCTGTCCCCTCACAGCCAAAAGCAGTTCTCTCCTTGGGTCTGCTCTCCCAACCCCAAGTTCCAGCACCCAGCCTCTGTGCACACCAGTGGACACCCGTCTCAGGCTGGGTCACACAGGGCTGTGACACAGACCATCATTGTAGGTCTCACTCTGTCTTGCCTACCACAGACCAGTTGCTGTGTTCTCCTGCAAGCCCCCAAAACTCCCCCTCTGTCCCAGCTGATCTCCCTGCCAGTGAGGGGGTTTCCCCAGATGCGGGAACCTGTCCTCACCTTCAGCTCCCCTGCAGGGACATAGGTCCCATTCCATTTCCTCTCTTCTTCCTTTTCCCTTCTTCTTTCTTTCATCCTACCCGATTACATGGGGATCTTTCTTGTTCTTTTAGGTGTCTGAGGTCCTCTGCTAGTGTTCAGAAGGTGCTCTGTGAGAATTGCTCCATTTGTAGATGCATTCTTGATGCGTTTGTGGGGAGAGATGAACTCCATGTCCTCCTACTCCTCTTCCATCTTGGCTGTCCCCTTCATTACTATTTTAAAAAGTGAAACTGTAATTAAAATCATTCTATAATGAAAACTCCAAGTGTATAGGATTTCATCATAGAATTCTAACAAATGAACAACAATTCAGTGGATAACAGAGCAAGTATACACATGCTCTTCTTCAGAAAAATCTTTTTAAAAATTATTTTGAGGTATGATTGACACAAGCAAAAGCTATACATACTTAATGTTTACATCTTGAAAATGAAAAAAAAAATCTACTTTTTAAAAAAATCAGGCAAGTGTAATGATATACCTCCTTTAAATTTCTTTTCTACTTAGGTTAATGAAAATGGATTTGTATTTGCCCCTATGGTCCTGATTAAAATTGGCCTGTAAGTTTTCTATCAATATTTTTGTCAGGTATTGTTATATCAGGGAACTATATTTTCCAGGAACCAAGGGACCAAGTACAATATCCACAGCAGTTATCATCTACTGTCACTTGGACTTATGCCATTGCAGGAGTACTGTATTGCAATTCTCTATAACCCTGGACACTTGCTACCATGTCAAGGATCTCTTCAATCTACAGTATCTTTGTAGTATTTAAATTCCTGTGGGAAAACTTCTAGTTGGCCACAGTTTTGATATTTGCAAAAGCTGTACCTTGCAGAAGATATAAAAAAATAGATATGGACTACTGTGTCTTAACTTTCACTTATCTTGGGATGCCACATAAATAAAAAATGAACACATATCATTTTAGCTGTCTAACATCTATATGAATTCTTTCTTATACTTTAGACCTCCCCCCCACACACATACACAAATGTTTCTGCTTTATACAATGCAACTATCCCTTTTATAACTCAAAATACACTCACACTTTCCTCAAGGGAACAAAAAAAATTTCATTAGTTACTGCACTCAGTCTAGGTCCAGAATTTCTAGGTCATGTATATTACACTTTAAGTTCTGGTATTCTTATTCTGAAGATTATAGAAATATTTTGTAGTTAATTATAAAATTAAACACCAAAATGTAGAAACTATTGAAGGAGAGGCAGTGAATACAAGGAACATTCATTAAAATATATAAAAAATATGCATTACACATTCTATCTTCATTATTAATAATATGCTCTGAATTGAGCATCTGTTAGCATAGAGACCTTGAGATATGGTGAATCTTTAGAACTATAAGTGCAGAGTGGAGGTACACCCTGAACAAGCTGAAGAGCCTTTGCTGGCATGGGGCTCCACAACAAACTGACTAATTTGGGGAGTGAGACAGGAAATGAGTTAGAGCATTCTCCTATATTGTGATATATATTCCCTCCAAAATTAATCAGGAGGACTCTTTCTTAGTGATTGAGAGCACGAGGCTGTAGCATCTTGACTTACCCCTTTAGAAGGAAGAGCCTGGCATGTTTCAGATCATCGGCCATTCAGAAATTTCCCTGACATAATCCAGTTCTTAAAACATAACATATAGTCCATTATTTTGTTGGCCAGTTAAATGTTTAAATTCCCTGAGATATTAATTGCATTAAAGAATTTGGTTTTTCACATGTGGTTTCACAGTTTATGTACTGCACAAGGGCACTGATCTAAGGGAGTAAATGTAAACTGCAATTGAGTCTGCACTCAGCTCACTCAGTTCTGTGCTCTGGAATTGGACTACCTTTGCCTGTAAGAAGGCACACAATATTTGCCTTTTATGAAATTTGTTCCTCTCCCTCTCATGAAGCAGACTTTTCTTCCCAGGGTGAAATTTTTTCTAATTTGTCCATATATAGAAGTGTTTTTTTTTTTCCCTCTAATTGAAAAAAAATAGGTACTTTAAAGGGTGGTGGTAGCCCAATAGAGAGGGTGGGTAATCCTAAAGCAAGTGATAACATTTTATTGATGGGTTTGTGGGGTAAAAGGAATCTTATTGTGCTGTTTTATCTTATTGTAATAGAGAAAAAGTATTTGTCAGGTCCATAGCTGCTTGCCAACTAAACTGATTTGTTCCTATTACAAGAGCATATGTAGAAGAAAAGCTGCACTGGGGTGATGATATGATTAAACTTAAGATATTCCACCGTGTTCCTCCAAAAGGCATTTCTCTTTTGCATTAGCCAAGATAGAGTCTTAAATGTGAGTACAATAAGAGTCACCATTCCTAACCCTAAAGTTTTGATGTTGACTCTAGTATCTACAATTCCCTCAGGATCTGGTTTTGCGTTTGATCTTAATTGTCTTTTTCATCCATAACAGGCCTTGCTTGGTGTGTCAGTGAGCCATTGTGGTAGTTCTGCGAGACCCAAAGCATACATGTTTTGACTACACATATTATTTTAACAATCCTATCATGAGGAAAATTCAGATCTTCCTTCATTATCTGACCCTTTGATGGACTGATGGACCTGTGATGTTCTGGTTCCCCAATAATTGGTATTAGCCAAGGATGGTGTCTAATAGTTTTTCCTTCCCATAGGCACAGTTACCCAGCTGAGTTGCTGCAGGTCTCTTTCGGGATAGTTAAGAGGAAGTCACTGTATACAACTGTCATGCTATTGCATTCTTCCTTCTGAAGGAGATCTGGATTTTTCTTCATTTGCAGGACATTGTTTGTGATCTGATTAGATAAACTCAGGAAACTCTAAGCAAGGATTAACATGAAGATAACTATTTGTAGATATGCCATTGTTAAAACAATTAGAGCCAAACTAAGGAAAATATGCTGAAAGTAACCAGCATAAAATTCTATATTATATAAAGAGCAAATATGCTTCAAATTACTGTTGATTTTTATCAGAAAAAAAAAAAATGTCAAAGAGTAAAACAGCATCTTTAGAGTACTGAATAAAATCTAACTAACTAAAACTATCATTCTAGAATTCTATATTCAGCCAAAGTAAACCAGAAGACTAAAGGCAAAAGAAGATATCGAAGATATAAGAAAACTTAGAGAATTCTTTTGACATCAAATACACAATGCAAATAAATAAATAAATACATACATAAAATAAAAGGAATTCTCCAAACATTACACATTGGAAATCTGTGTCTTCAAAAAAGAACAATGTCCTTGGGAAATGTTAAACATTTGGATAAATATAAACTCTCCTTATCTCCTCTTTCTTTGAAGTTTATGTACCTTTCTGAAGCAAAAAAAGTAGCATTTTCTTCTATAGTTTATAAGGTATATACATGTAATATTTATAATGATAGCATAATGCAAAGGGCAACAAACTACAGCCCATGGGCAAAGTCTAGCCTACAGTCTCTATATTTGTAAACTTCAAGCTAAGAATGATTTTCTACATTTTAAAAATATTGTTAAAACAAAACAAAACAAAAACAAAGCAGAATATGCAACAGGGACTGTTTGTATCCTGCAAAGTCTAGAATATTTACTATCTGGTCCATTACATAAAAAGTTTTCTACCTCTAGCATAAAGTGTGTGTGTGGTGGGGGAGGAGAGAGGGGGGATTTATTAGATCTATATGTTGGTGAGATTTCAACATTTTAATGATGTGTTATAATATTAACTCTAGTTTGTAAATCTAAACATGTTTATTGTACTCTCTAGAGCAATCACTTAAAATATACATGAGATATAAAACACACGAGCTAAAGAATCAATAACTAATTTAATATAGGAGAAAGGATTTTCTTGATATATCTTTGGATGTTCAAGGAGCATATGTCAATTTTGTAATGAACTAGCATATGTGTGTGAAATAAATGGAATAAAGAGAGAAACTGATGATTTTTAAATATATATATATATATATATATATGTATGTAATGTAGGTAATTTAAAATAGAATTCCAAACAAAATATTTAAATAATCAAAAAAAGCAGAAAAAGAGAAACTAAAAGAGACTGGCAAATAAAAACTAAACAGTAAAATGGTAGATCTAAATCTGACCATATAAATAATTACTTTAAATATTAATGGGCAGTCTTCAGAATCTTGGCAATGGTTCTTAGATATAACATTAATACCACAAGCAACATTTGAAACATAGATAAATTGAACTTCACCATAATTAAGATTATTGTCCTACAAATTATACCATTAAGAAAGTGAAAAATAATCCAAAGAAAGAAGAAAATATTTGCAAATCATGAATTTCATACAGTATTTGTATGCAGAAAGTAAAGAACTATTATCACTCAATAATAAAAAAGACAAGTAATGAAATTCAAAAAACAGGGAAAGAGCCAAGACCCAGCAATCTGCACAGCATGGAAAAAAAAAAATCAACAAACAAACAAAGAAAAAAACCCAGAAAACAACAGAACAATAACAAAGAATAAAGAAAATAGAATTAGAAAAATAAAAAAAAAATATTAGAAAAAATAAAATGAAACAACAACAAAAAGAACCACAACAGCCAAAAATAAAGAAAAAAGAATAAAATAAAAGGTAAAAAAATTTTTTAAATAAAAATTTCCTTGGTGCCTCATCTATCAGTGTCCTTGCCCCCATGGTGAGCCTACCCCATATCCCCAGTAGGCCTCCAATACCTCTAGGTAGGTCTCTGGACCTGCTGTGTCAGCCCTGCCTCTGCATGTTTTCCTCTCACCAGTGTCTGTTCCTGTAGCTGGCCTGGAGCACATGGCCTGTGCAGGCCAGCTAGGATGCAGGCCTCCACAGGCATGTCAGCAGGGGCTGGTACAGCTGGAGGAAGCCTTGGAGGGGACAGGGCTCAGTCCTGGGGACCCACGTGGCCAGAGGGGGACCCAGGGTTTGGGTTTCAGGCCCAGGACCCAAGCAGGCTCACTAGGACCCAAGCAGGACGGGGAGATGCTGGCTTCTTCCCCCTCTGATTCCCTGATCCCTCAAAGGTCCCTCTCCATCTCCCCTGATCCCCTCACTGTGAGTGGACCCCTTCAAGCATGGGAACCTCTCTCCTCCCCCAGCCCCCATAAGGAGCACTGTCTTGTCCCCCTTCCACTTTTCTTCCCTCCCTGATGAACAGCACAATAGTTGAAATGAAAAATACACTAGAAGGAATCAAAAGCAGAGTAACTGAGACAGAAAAACGAATAAGTGAGCTGGAAGATAGAATGGTGGAAATAACTGTTGAGGAGGACAGTAAAGAAAAAAGAATGAAAAGGAATGAGGACAGTCTCAGAGATATCTGGGACAACATTAAATGCACAAACATTCAAATAATAGGGGTCTCAGAAGAAGAAGAGAAAGAGAAAGGGTCAGAGAAAATATTTGAAGACATTATAGTTAAAAACTTCCCTAACATGGGAAAGGAAATAGCCACCCACGTCCACAAAGTGCGGAGAGTCTCACACAGGATAAGCCCAAGGAGAAACATGCTGAGACACAAATTAATCAAGCTAACAAAAATTAAATACAAAGAAAAAATATTAAAATCAGCAAGGGAAAAGCAAAAAGTAACATACAAAGGAATCCCCATAAGGTTATCAGCTGATTTTTCAGCAGAAACTCTGCAGGCCAGAAGGGAGTGTTAGGATATATTTAAAGTGTTGAAAGGGAAAAACCTACAACCAAGATTGCTCTACCCCGCAAGGATCTCATTCAGATTTGATGGAGAAATCAAAAGCTTTACAGACAAGCAAAAGCTAAGAGAATTCAGCACCACCAAACCAGCTTTAGAACAAATGCTAAAGGAACTTCTTTAGGCGGGAAGCCCAGGAGAAGCAAAAGACCTACAAAAACAAACCCAAACAAATAAGAAAATGGTAATAGAAACATACATATTGATAATTACCTTCAATGTAAATGGATTAAATGCTCCAAAAAAGACATAGACTGCCTGAATAGATACAAAAACAAGACACAGACATATGCAGTCTATAAGAGAACCACTTCAGACCTAGGGACACATACAGACTGAAAGTGAGGGGATGGAAAAATATTCCATGCAAATGGAAATCAAAAGAAAGCTGAAGTAGCAATACTCATACCTGATAAATGAGACTTTAAAATAAAGACTGTTACAAGAGACAAGGAAGGACACTACATAATGATCAAGGGATCAATTCAAGAAGACATAACAATTGTAAATATTTATGCATCCAACATAGGAGCACCTCAGTACATAAAGCAAATGCTAACAACCATAAAAGGGGAAATCTAGCAGAAACTAACACAGCATTTTAAAGGAACTATAACTCAATGGGGGAAAAAAAAAAACAGGGAAAGTGTATGAATAGATGTTTCTTCAAGAAGGTGTACAGGGGCTTCCCTGGTGGTGCACTGGTTGAGAATCTGCCTGCCAATGCAGGGGACATGGGTTCGAGCCCTGGTCTGGGAAGATCCCACATGCCACGGAGCAACTGTGCCCGTGAGCCACAATTACTGAGCCTGCGTGTCTGGAGACTGTGCTCCGCAACAAGAGAGGCCGCGATAGTGAGAGGTCCGCGCACCACGATGAATAGTGGCCCCCGCTTGCCACAACTAGAGAAAGCCCTTTTACAGAAACGAAGACCCAACACAGCCATAAATAAATAAATTAATTAATTAAAAAAAAAGAAGGTGTACAAGTGGCTAATAAGCATATAAAACAGTGCTGAATATTATCAATCACTAGGAAAATACAAATCAAAACTATAATATGATGCCATTTCACACCCACTAGGATGACTATTAAAAAAAAGACAAAATGACAAATATTGGCAAAGATACAGAGAAATTGGAACTCTCACATGTTGCTTATAAGATGTAAGAAAAAAATCAGTTGCATTTTTATGTACTAGTAGCAAACACAAATAAAATGGAAAGAATAATTTTATTCAGAGTAGCATTAAAAGACAAAATATTTAGGAATAAATTTTTTAAAAAGATAAAGGAAATCTCTAAAATGAAAGCCGTAAAACGTAGCTGAGATCAAGTTAACAAGATGTAAATAAGTGAAGAGGTATACCATTTTCATTAACTGGAAAATTCAATGTTATTAATATGTGTGTTCCACCCAATTTGATCTACAGATTCAATGTCATCCTAAAGTCCAAAAAGACTTTTCTGTAAACTTAGCAGACTGGTTAAAATATATATTGAGCTGCAAAGAAACTAGAATATGCAAAGAAATTTTAAAAGAAGAAAAAAGTTTAAAAGCCTTACATTACTTGATTTCAGAATTAACAATAAAGCTACCATAATCAAGACTGTACAATAAAACAATAGGTATCAGAGACAGAGAGACAGAGACAGAGATCAATGTAACAAAATTTAAAATCTAGTAATAGACACGTTGGTATATAGACATTTAATTTTCAACAAAAGCACCAAAGCAACCCAGTGGGTTGAATATTTTTTTTTCAGGAAATGCTGCCAGAAAAATTAAATATTCATAACAGAGAAAATGGAAAGACTAAAACCATAAAGCACTGTAGGAGAAATGCAGAAGTATATAGCTGTGACTTGAAATTAGCTAAATGTCTCTTACATAAGCCATAGAAATCAATAACTATAACTGCAATAAAAATCAATAATAAAAATGACCTAATAAAAAGAGGCAAGATTTAATAGACATTTTCAAAAGGTGTTCCATGTTGTAAGTCATCAGGGAAATCGAAAATAAATTTATCACCCACCAAATGGGTTAAAACAAAAAAGATTGGTGATAACAAGTGTACTTGAGGATGTGGAGAAACTTTAATTCCTGTATATTGTTGGTGGAAATGTAAAATAATACAACCACCTTGGAAGCATTATGGCAGTGTCTTAGTTTTTTACAAAACTGAACATACACCTAGCATATCACAGAAATTAAACTTCTAGGTATTCACTCATGAAAAATGAAAAGAGATATTAACAGAAGCACTTTTACACAAATGTTCATGACAATTTCATTCATAATATTCCCAGAAAGAAGTTTCCATCAACAATATAATGAATATACAAACTAAGATATGTTTTTTAAATTCAATACTACTCAGTTACAAAGAGAAACAAACTACTTGTTCCATACAAAAAAATAATCAGTATCAAAAGCATCTGTAGTATTAAAAAGTACTAGAGAACATGCTATATAATTCAACTTAAATGAAGTTCTTCACTAGGCAAAATTGATTAACAGTGGGAAGAATTAAAAGATTGTTGGTAGGTGTAGGGTTTATCTGGAAAAATGCACAAGGAAAGTTTCTGGAGTCATTATAGTATTGTATATCTTGATATGCATCTGTGTTTCCCAGATGTAAACATTTGTTAAAACACAGCAAATGTACACTTAACATTTATGTATTCATTGTATGTAAATTTTGTATCAAAAGAAGGGAGTCTGAAAAGAAATATTAGCTAAGTTTAGCTAAGAGATTACATATTACAATATTTAGGTGGAAGTGTACTGATGCCTACAAATTACTTTGAAACATATCAAAAACTACAATGTAATGTTGGATGGATAGGGTGTTGGGTGCATGGGTGGATACATATATGATAAAGCCAGTACAGTAAAATATTAATGGTAGATACTAGATGATACATATATTGGTCTTCACTACGAAATACTTTGTTTGGTATATATTTGAAAAATATCATAATAAAATTTTGGGGGAATTATTTTAAAGATGGATAGGTATTACACATATGAGCATGATGGGATGAATTCTAGATAAAGACCTTAGCAGATGGAAAAGATAGAGGCCTAGTAAATAAATTTATAAGTCATGATTAAATAATATAAGCTTGGGTCTCAATAATAGAAATTTGTTTCTTTATATGTAAATGGAGATGTTAAAACTAAGTTCTCTGAGTTATTTTAAGGATTAAAAACGTAATAAACATGAGAGTATTTGATGTATAACATAACCATCAATAATTGTTAGCTTAACCACAATAACCATAATAATTGTTAGCTTTGTCTTAAGACAAAGAATAAACAGCAAGAAATCCAAGTGATTTCTTTTAGCTATATTACATGGAACCAGAGGAAGATGTGGAAGTAATTAATACTTGGGAAATAGGTTAGGACAATGTGGTAACCAGAATTCTAACATGGCCCCCAAAATTCCTCCTCCTGGTGTACATGCCCTACATAGTGCTCTCCCCTTTGGTGTGGGCAGAAACTGTGAACATGATAGGATATTACTCCATGATTAGGTTACTTTATATAGAAAAAGTTAAAGGATTTCACAGATAGCAATAAGGTTTCAAATCAATTGACTATAAGTTAATGAAAGGGGAGATTATACTGAGTGGGCCTGACTTAATCAGCTGAAAACCTTTAAAAGGGGAAATGGGCCCTTACTGAAGAGAGAGTCTCTTCCTGACTTCAAAGACGTAAGCTGCCAAGTTGTGAGAGGTTCACATGCCTAGGACTTGAGGATGGCACTTAGGAGCTGAGAGTGACCCCTTGCTGACAGCCAGCAAGAAAACAGGGACTTTAGTACCATAGTCAGAAGGAACTGAATTCTCCCAACAATCTGAGGGAGGCTGGAAGTTAATTTTTCTCAAGTCAAGCCTCCTGCAGGACCCCAGCCCCATTCATCATCTTGATTGCAGGCTTGTGAGACCCCACTAAACTGTGCCTGGACTTTCGACCCATGAAAACTGTGCCAAAATTAAACATGTGCTGTTTTCAGTAGCTGAGTTTGTGGCAATTGCTGCAAAGCACTCAAAAACTAATACAAGTAAGGTCATGATCTTGAATGCCACACTAAATATTCTGAACATTTATTGTTAATTGAAAAAGAGAGAAAAACCATGACACCCTTTAGGAAAGGAGTACGTTGATCTGAGGGAAGTTAAAAAGACTAAGTAAGTATAGGTTTGCCCATAGTGTAACTTATAAACCCTTATATCTCACTTTCTTAAGCAAACAAAGGTTTAGTTTTCACTTTGTAACAGTCTGCAACTTATTTCCACTGTCACCAAGGAGTATTGGGTCTGTGCATTCTGCAGCTCTGGCAACTTGGAGTTCTTTGCCTCCCTCAATGCAAACAAGAGACAGAACACAGAAAATCCATATCCTAGTTCTTTACTGTGTTGGAAAAGAACGAATGCACATCACTTCCACTCAAACCCATTGGGCACAATGAGTCACGTGTTCTCAATGTAACTTCAAGGGTGCCTGGGAAATGTACAGGAGCCCATGGAATATTTAGTGATCCCAAATTCTTTCTGCCCAGAGGGAGAATTTCAAGAAGGAAGAAGGCAGTGCCAATTCAGAAAAGTAAAAATGATGATGACTGAAAATTAGCTATTAGGTTGCATCAGGAGCCTGCAAATATAGCTCACAGGGCAAATCCAGTCCACTCCCTGTATTTATGAATAAAGTTTTTATTGGAATACAGCTTGTTCATTTTTTATGTATTGTCTGCAGCTGCTTTTGTGCTACAATGGCAGAGTTTAGTTGTGGCAGAGCCTGTTTAGACAGTCAAGACTAATATATTTACTGTGTGACCCTTTTCAGAAATAGTTTGCCAAACCCAGGATTACAGGATTAGAAAGTTAATTTTGATTTTTAAGCTGTGAATAGAACCAAGAGGGAAGGAATGATAGGTAGATGAGACAGAGGATTAATAAAGTAGATATAAATACTTCTAGAAGTTTGCTGGAGAAGAAAATAGAAAGACATGTTTTTTTGTTGTTGTTGTTGTTTTAACATCTTTATTGGAGTATAATTGCTTTACAATGGTGTGTTGGTTTCTGCTTTATAACAAAGTGAATCAGCTATACATACACATATATCCCCATATCTTCTCCCTCTTGCATGTCACTCCCACCCTCCCTATCCCACTTCTCTAGTTGGTCTCAAAACACCGAGCTGATCTCCCTGTGCTATGCAGCTGCTATGCTATCACATATATATGGAATCTTAAAAAAAAAAAAAAAAAAAAAAAAAAGGTTCTGAAGAACCTAGGGGCAGGGCAGGAATAAAGACGCAGACGTAGAGAATGGACTTGAGGACATGGGAAGTAGGAAGGGTAAGCTGGGACGAAGTGAGAGAGTGGCATGGACATATATACACTACCAAAGGTAAAATAGAAAGACATGTTTTTAAACTTTGTTACTTAGTTACTTATTCACTTGTTTCTTTTGTTCTATTTTGCCAAATTGTCATTTTGTGAAACATGAGGATGTTGTAAACCATGGTGAAACTGACAATGGAGGTATATCATGAGATAATTGAGGATGTGAGGCTCTGAAGTAGTTAGAATGGGATGATATTACAAACATCAGTGGAAGACCCAGTCTTGCTAAGGATGATAGCATTAAAATTCCCCTGAGACAAGTTTGAAAAGAGGAGAAAGAGATCTCTATGTAGCATTTTAATAAATGCTTTTTTTTCCTGACTATGAATTTAGTTCAGTATGTAGACAGTTGAATACAATGGAAATTTAGAAAAAAAGTAAATAAATCTCTTCCATAATGAAACATGAACAACTGTTTATAAAAAGCAAGCATCAGTTCTTCTGTATTTTTCTGGCCTACATAATTTATGTATATTTTATACAGATAATATTTTATGCTATATACTGTTCTTTACTTGCTTTCTTTACCATGGATTGTCAATTATGTATAGAGGTCTCTCTTTTTTAATAGATCCATACAGAAGATCCCTTATATAGATACCCCGGGTTTTATCTTAAGAATTCATATACATTCATGCACATTTAAGTTATTTCTAATGTTAGTTATTATTAGGCTACTGCAATTAGTATGTTTACCTATAAGTATGTCTTACTTTTATTAATGTTGCATAGAATAAATACTAAAGGTAGAATTAGTAGTGATTTTAAACTGAAAAGGAAATGTTGAGGGACTGGACATTAAATAAGACACAAGCAGATTTTTCAGCTGTATATAAGATAGAAAGGCTGTATTCAAGGCTTGAAGAGACTGGAGAAGCTCTAGAACAAGTAATGACATATGTCACTAATCTTGTAGCATTTTTTTTTTCAAGTTATAATACTATTTTATCCTTTTGCCCCTGTATTCTTACACAGCTTCTGGACATTCTATGGCTAACCATAAAGTACATTTTTCATTGTTATGAAAATGTGATGGCTGACAGCAGAGCTAACCTTGCCAAACCCCAACTAGGCTTCTCTTGTTCTTTCATCTGGATGCTGTGTTAAGTTAATATAATAAAGCAGCTCTTTCAAAAGAAGGATAGCACACGACAAATATGAAAGTGTTTGATTTCTTCACATTGACCTCAATGTCAAGAAATATCAACTATTCAAAAGTCTATAGTTGGAATATTGGGAATAATGGATCTGATATTTTTGCAGTGTTCTCTAGTTAACCTGCATTATTGATTCATCTATCTATTATGACCAAATTTACTGATTTGCCTTGCTAGTCTTTACAAAACAGACTTCCAATACTCAAATTGTTCTCTTAGTAGAAAATGGTTAAATGTTTGAAATTAGGCTAATAGACAGATATTTTTAATAGTTCTTTGCTTGTACATACATTCAGTGAATATGCTTTGAGAGCCTACCCTGTGTCAGGACTAAGCTAGAATGCTTGGAATACACGCATGGGCAAGACATAGCATATGATTTCATGAAACTTTCAGCCTACTGAGGGAAAAAGACAAGCAGTTAAAATATTTTCTTATCATAGAGAACTCAGGATGTCATTGGGTTTACTGAATATTAAAATAAGTCATATGCAATGAGAAGTTTGAACAAAGTGAAAGAAAGCATGGATTACTGGTAGTACTGAAAGTTATTTCAGAAGAACTGGATATTAGAAATTGGAGGGAATGCTGCAAAGGGGAGATGAGTTATATAGAACAAAGTGTCATGACAAAAAACTACAGAATATTCCACCTTATTTCTTCATGCAGATAGTGTGCATATATCTGTTTTTTATATTTGGAGAAATTAAAGGATTTATTCAAATTTTAAACAAAATATATTGAATTTGAAATTAGCAAAGTATTTATCCAAATTTCCCAGTAATAATGAAAATCAGTATGAACATTTTTACTTACATTTGGCATTTATATGTAAATGCATAGATATAATTTAGTTTTCTTTCAGAGTCCTATGGTGTCAAAAGACGGACAAGTATAAAATGAATGACAAATTACCTGTTTTTTCTAATATCTTTGTATAGAGAAGAACCTCCTTGCTATTTTCAGAGAACATGAAATTCAAAATAAATTAGATGCAACTCATTGCCATATCCAAACCTATTGTACCAGTAACATTAATTAGCATAAAAAATTTGTTGATTCCTATTGTTAACTCTAAGTACTCAATTTTCCCTGTTTATACCTTTTGGATATTTTTGGTGAAAGAATGAGTGAAAGCTGATAAAAACAAAAGACTTAGCAGCTGTATATTTTAAATATTGCAGAGTTTTGCCTAAGGCTTGACTATTGTGTAAACAGAAACAATGTATGTAAAGATTGCTAGTTCACTATGTAATAATGATAATCTGCTTTACCACCGCGTTTCCCACTGCAATACAATTACATTTAGACCACTAGTTAATCACATTTATCTATCTATTGTTAAACTGGGCATGACACTGTCAGTGCTGTAGAATCTTATAGCTTGATTATAGCTTGCTATTGGAGTTTGGGAATTGCAACACAGGTTGAAAGCAATATTTTCTGTGAATTAATGAGGTACTCAGATCATTTCCACTCCTTATCTCTATTGAACAGGTGCAAAATGGAAAAAAGGATAATTATTTTAAATTTTGTTGTGCATGTATTAAAATTATATTCTACAAGTACAACATAAAAGACTAACAAAGATGTTAAGAGGCCTAATACACAGCAAAATTAAATACTTACTCTTTGATGTGTGCACACAAACTATTAAGATTTTTTCCACTAGATTTTTCATGTAACATAAAATTTTTTTGATTATTAGGAAAAGAAATATATTTATTCAACATGTATTTGCAATTGACCAAAAATTTACTGTGTGGTTACATGGAAAACACTGTAGTAGGCCCTGGGGATGCAAAAATAAATAACTTTTTGAGGATATTAAAATTTGATCTGTGCAGACTGCACCCTGCTTCTTTTCCTCATCATTTTTACAAGCTTTATGTATGTATTTGTTTGCTAATTCGCATTCTTCTCCCTTACAGGCATTCTTTTTTTTTTTCTTTTTTGGCTAAGAACAACAGGAATTTATTGTTCCACAGTAGAGATTACCGATTAATCTTCTAGAGATTAAAAGTCCAAAATCAAGGTGTTAGTAGGACCAAGCTCCTTCTGAAAACTCTAGGAGAAAGTTCTTCCTTATCTCTTCCTGCTTCTGGTAGCCCCAGGTGTTCCTTGGCTTGCGGCTGCATCACTCCCATCTCTGCCTCCATCTTCTGCCTTTGTGTCTGTGTCTCTATAAAAATGTCCCTCTTAAAATGAAGACAGCAGTCATATTAAATTTAGGTCCACCGTAATCCAATATGACCTCATCTTAACTACATCTACAAAGACCCTATTTCCAAATACGATCATATTCTGAGGTTCTGGTTGTGCATTTCTTGGAGGACTATTCTGCCTAACACACATGCCATGGAAGAAGTGGTAGGCATAGGCAATATCATGTATTGGAAGCCACTCAATTACAGTATGAGGGACTCAGAGAGATGACTCTTGCTAAAGATAATTCTCTTTTATTCAGCATGAATAAAGGGTCAGATGTGACATGTGCTTAAGGTGGTTCTTCACCTTTTGAGAGGGTTAGCACATTCTCACTACAAATATAGCTTTGGAAAATGTTCTCTATTAATGCAGGCTGTATTCTGTTGACCAAAACATACCTAACACTGAATAAGTACTCAAAAATATTTGAGAAGAAAAGAAGGAAGGACAAAAGGAAGAAAAAGAGGAAGAACCTGTTCAATAGAATTTTGTTAGAATTTTCATAGAGATATTTTCTGAAATCCAAAGGAATACATAGGAACAACATCTAGCTCAGTCTGGGAAAGGTGAAGAATGTTTCCCTGGGTAGAAAAAGTGCTGAAACTTTACATATATGAACATATCTCTTGTAACCTTGATATTGCACAGTTTGGCTAAATATAACTTTCTACATTGGAGATAATTCTTCACATTTAAGAACATTTTGTTTGATTTTTTCCCTAACTTCTCATCTTGTTGTTAACAACCCCAGCCTCCAATATTATTCTGGAATTTTGCTTAGTGGCTATATATATATATATATTGTTTGTTTGTTTTTCTGAAAATATGTAGATCTTCACTGCCAGAAAATTTGGGGATGATCTATTGTCTTCCATTTTCTGGGGAATATAATGGACATTTTAATCTGTAAATTTATACCTTCCAATGACAGAAAATATTCTTAAGTTATTTATGTGATAATCTCCTCCATTTCATTATAGTGAGGGGTTGATAGCACAGAATCTTGAGTCACAATGCCTGGTTGCAGATCCAAATTCTGTCCACACTAGCTGTATGACTAGAGCCAAATGGTTTAACCTATCATACTTAGGATTTTTCAACTGCTAAGTGTAGACCATATGAATAGTGTCTCTTCATAGAATTGTTTCAGATTTGAATAAATTTTTTGTAAAATACTGAGAATATTGTCTGGCATTTAGTGATTGTTATACAAAAGTCTGCTATTGTTATTATCTTTCAGAATGATTTCTAGAGTTTTTCCTATTTTCTCTCCTTTGTTTTCCATATCTGTTTCTTATTGCTATACCTTCTGAGAGATCTCTTCAACTCTATCTTCTAGCCACTTAATTGAGCTTTTCATTTGTAATATCATATTTCAATCTTGAGCTCTTTTTTTTCCTTTTCAGCATGTTTATCTTATACTCTGTACAATTTTACAGATGCAATGCCTTCTCTTAAATTTCTGAGAGATGGGAGATTATTTGGTTATACTTACACACAATTTAAAGCAGTGCAAAGCTTATTAGGGAAGAGTTGCCTCCTATACACACCTTCTTTTCTCACATTCTTGTACAGTGCTTTTTGCTGTTTCTCTTTGCATTTACCTATTCATCTCTAAATAATGTTGGTACTGCTCTTCTTTTATTTCTGTTTTAGAAATTATGTACTCACTTCCTACATAAGAGTATAAAAATCTCCTCCTCCAAGTGGGCCAGCACCAGCCCCAATTACCTCATACCACACACTCAACTTATGGGAGGCCTCCCCCCTCCCCCCTCCAGAAGGTCCACAGTCACCACAGAAGGCAGGTCCTTGCATCCAACCAGGCAGGGGGCCAGCCCTGCATACAAGTGCACCCACAGTAGTAGGCCAAACACAACAGAAGTACCAACATAGCTCACATAGGGGGCACCCCTAGAGAATATATCTTTGATGACTAGTGGGGAGTGTGCTTCTTGGCCACATAAGAAGTCTCTTACCTAAGACCAGTTCCCCAAGATCAGGAAATGTAACAGACCTACCTAACACAAAAAGAAATAAACACAGATAACTGGGCAAAATAAAGTGACAGAGGAACACATTCTAAAGAAGGAACAGAATATAACCTCAGAAAAACAACTCAATGAAGTGGAGATAAATGATCTACCTGAGAGAATTCAAAGTAATGACCATAAAGATGCTCAACAAACACAGGAGAAAAATAGATGAACACAGTTAGAATTTCAATAAAGAGTTAGAAAATATAAAGAAGAACCAACAGGGCTGAAGAATACAATAACTGAAACAAAAAATACACTAGCAGGAATCAATAGTAGGTAAGATAATAAAAATGAAAGGATCATGGATCTGGAAGACAGAATAGTGGAAATCACCAAGCTGAACAGAAAAGAGAAAAAAAAAAAAAGACTTTAAAAAATGAGGGTAGTTTAAGAGACATATGGGACTATGTCAAGCATACTAATATTTGTGTAATAAGGGTCAAAGAAGTATAAGAGAGAGAGAAATGGGCAGAGAACTGATTTAAATAAATAATAGCTGAAAAATTCCCTAACCTGGCAAATGAAACAGATGTCATAGTCTCAAACAAGACAAACCCAAAGAGATCCACATCAAGGCACATTATGATTATGATTAAAATGGCAAGAAATAAGATTAAGAGAGAACCTTTAAATAGTATAAGTGCTACAATAAGTCCCCTACGTATGAATAAGTTCTGTTCCGAGAGAATGTTCATAAGTCCCATTTGTTCATAAGTCCAACAAAGGTAGCCTATGTACCCAACTAACATGATCGGCTATACAGTCCTGTACTGTAATAGCTTTATAATACTTTTTACAGAAATAATACATAAAAAAACAAGCAAACACAAAAATAAAGAAAACATTTTTAATCTTACAGTACCTTACCTTGAAAAGTACAGCAGTACTGTACAACAGCTGGTATACAGGGGCTGGCATCGAGTGAACAGGCAAGAAAAGTTACCGACTGGAGGAGGGAAAGGAGGTGGGAGATGATAGAGGTGAAAGATTGTCAGCAATAGGAGACAGAGGGAAATCTGAAATTTCACTCATGACTGACATTGATGCAATGCCTGTTTGCGTCTTTGAAAGTTTGCAACTTGAAGGTTTGTATGTAGGGTACTTACTGTAGTTACATACAAAGAAACTCTCATAAGATGGCTGACTTTTCAGTGGAAACTTTGAAGGACAGAAAGGAATGACACAATATATTCAAAGTTATGAAAGGAAAAACCTACTACCAAGAATAATCTACCTGACAAGGTTATCATTCAGATTTGAATGGGAGAGAAATAATTTTATAGACAAGCAAAAGCCAAAAGCATTCAGTACCACTAGACCTGCTTGTCAAGAAAAGTTAAAGGGATTTTTCTAAGTGGAAAAGAAAAGGCCACAGATAGAAATATGAAAATTATGAAAGGAAAAATCTCACGGTAAAGGCAATTGTACAGTAAAGATAGCACATCCATCACATTTAGAGCTAGTATGAAGGTTAAAAGCCAGAAGAAGTAAATTCATCTATATCCAAAATAAGTAGTTTAGGGGGACACAAAACAAAAAGATGTAAAATATGACATTAAAACATTAAATGTGGGGCTTCCCTGGTGGCGCAGCGGTTGAGAGTCTGCCTGCCAGTGCAAGGGATGCGGGTTCGAGCCCTGGTCTAGGAGGATCCCACATGCCACGGAGCAACTGGGCCCGTGAGCCACAATTACTGAGCCTGCGTGTCTGGAGCCTGTGCTCTGCAGCAAGAGAGGCTGCAATAGTGAGAGGTCCGCGCACTGCAATGAAGGATGGCCCCCACTTGCCGCAACTGGAGAGGGCCCTCGCACAGAAACGAAGACTGAACACAGCCATAAATAAATAAATAAATAAAAATTAAAAAAAAAAAAAACATTAAATGTGAGAGGAGAGTAAAAACGTAGGCTGGTTAGAATGTGTTCCAACTTTGAGATAATCAACTTAAAATAATCATATATGTAATCATTATATATATAATATATAATCATATATATAATCATATATTATACATGTTATATAATATATATAAATATATATTTTATGAACCTCATGGCAACCACATACCAAAAATCTATAATAGATACACACAAAAAAGGACAGGCAATGAATCACAAAGGAAGAGAGCAAAATAAGTGGCACTAAAGATAGTCATCAAATCACAAGAGAGCAAAAAAAAGGAATGAAAAAGAACTACAAAAACAACCAGAACAGAATGAGCAAAATAACAGTAAGTGCACACCTATAAATAATTATAGGGCTTCCCTGGTGGTGCAGTGGTTAAGAATCCACCTGCCAATACAGGGGATGTGGGCTTGAGCCCTGGTCTGGGCTGACCCAACATGCCATGGAACAACTAAGCCCGTGCACCACAACTACTAAGCTTGTGCTCTAGATCCTGTGAGCCACAACTACTGAAGCCTGCATGCCTATAGCCCATGCTCCTCAACAAGAGAAGCCACCACAATGAGAAGCCTGCTCACTGCAACAAAGAGTAGCCCCTGCTCGCCACAACTAGGGAAAGCCTGCACACAGCAATGAAGACCCAACACAGCCAAAAATAAATAAATAAAAAAAGTTTTTAAAAATTGCTTTAAAATAATTATATTAAATGTAAATAGACTATATGCTCCAATTATATACATAGAGTGGCTGAATGGTTAAAATAAAAAACAATACCTATATATGTGTTGCCTACAAGAGATTCACTTCAGATCTAAAGACACACACACAGTGAAAGTGAGGGGATGGAGAAAGATAATCTATGCAAATGGAAATAAAAGGAAAGCTGGGATTGCAATACTTATACTAGACAAAATATACTTTAGAACAAAGACTGGACTAAGAGACAGAAAAGGACATTAAATAATGGTAAAGGGATCAATCCAGCAAGAAGATATATGCACCCAACATAGGATCCCCTAAATACATAAAGCAAATATTAACAAACACATAGGGAGAAACTGACAATAACACAATAACAGTAGGGGACTTTTACATCCCACTCACATCAGTGGAGAGATCAGTCAGAGAGAAAAGCAGTAAAGAAACACTGGCCTTAACCAACACATTAGATTAGTTGGTATTAATGGATAGATAGAAGTTTCCATCCCAGATCACCAGAATACACAGTATTTTCAAGGCACATGAAATATTCTCCAGCATAGATCACATGCTAGGCCATAAAACAAATCTCAGTAAATTTAATAAAATTGAAATTATACTAATCATCTTTTCTGACCACAAAGGTATGGGACTAGAAATCAACTACAAGAACAAAACTGCACAACAAACAAACAAAAACAAAAACCACAAACACATAGAGATGAACCAACATACTACCTAACAACCAATGGGTCACTGAAGAAATAAAAGAGGAATTAAAACATACTTGGAAACAAATGAAAATGGAAATACATGATCTAAAATCTATGCGACGCAGCAGACTTCTAAGAAGAAAGTTCATAGCAACTAAGCCTACCTTAGGAAACAAGGAAAAAAATCTCAAGTAATCTCAACTTATGCCTAAAGGAACTAGAAACAGAACAATCAAAACCCAAAGTTAGCAGAAGGAATGATAATAAATACCAGAGCAGAAAACCATGAAATAGAGACAAAAATAAATAAATAAATAAACCAAACGAAACCAAAACAAACAATAGAAAAGATCAATGAAACTAAGAGATGTTTCTTTGAAAAGATAAACAAAATTGATAAAACATTAGAGAGACTCATTAAGAAAAAAACAAAAAAGAAGGTCCATCCAATAAAGATGTTAAAACAAAAAAAGAGGGCCCAAATAAATAAAATCAGAAATGAAAGAGTAGAAATTACAACAGACCCCACAGAAATACAAAGAATCATAAGAGATTACTGCAAACAATTTTATGCCAATAAAATTTTAGACCCCTTGAGTAAATGAATAAATTCCTAGAAAGGTAAAATTTCCCAAGACTGAATCAAGAGAAATAGAAAATATGAACAGACTGATTATCAGTAGTGAAATTAAGTCAGTAATTTAAACAAACAAACAAGCAACAAGAACAACAAAAAACTCTCAATAAACATAAGTCCAGGACCAGATGGCTTCACAGGTGAATTCTAACAAACATTTAAATAAAAGATAGCACCTCTCCTTCTCAAACTATTCCAAAAAATTGCAGAGGAAGTAACACAGCCAAACTCATTCTAGGAGTCCAACATCACCCTGATACCAGAACCAAACAAAGACATTACAGAAAAAGAAAATTATAGGCTAGAATCACTGGTGAACATAGATGCCATAATCCTCAACTAAATATTAAGAAATCAAATTCAACAACACATTAAAAGAATCATATGCCATGATCATGTTTGATTTATCCCAGGCATGCAAAAATGCTTCAATATTCACAAATCAATCAATGTGATATACTACATTAACACACTGAAGAATAAAAATCATACTATCACCTCAATAGAGGCAGAAAAAGCTTTTGACAAAATTCAACATCCTTTAATGATAAAAACCCTCAACAAAATGGGTGTAGAAGGAACATGCCTCAACAAAATAAAGGTCCATAGCCAAAGACAAACCCATAGCCAATATCATATCTAATGTTGAAAAGCTGAAAACTTTTTCTTTAAGATCAGGTACAAGACAAGGATGCCCACTTTTACTAATTTTATCCAACATAGTATTGGAAGCCGTAACCACAGCAATCAGACAAGGAAAATAAAAGGAATCAAAGGAATCCTAATTGAAAAGGAAGAAGTAAACTGTTACTGCTGACAAATGACATAATAATATATATGGAAAATCCTAATGACACCATGAAAAATTACTAGAACTGATAAATTCAGTAAAGTTGCAGGCTACAAAATTAATATACAGAAATATGTTGCATTTCTATACACTAATAACAAACTCTCAGAAAGAAAACTTAAGAAAACAATTTCATTATAGTTGCATTACGAACAATAAATACCAAGGAATAAATCTAACCAAAGAGGTAAAAGTCTTGCACTTTGAAAACTATAAGACATTGGTGAAAGAAACTGAAGATGACACAAGCAAATGGAAAGATACACTGTGCGCATGGATTGGAAAAATTAACATTGCTAAAATGACCATACTCCCCAAGGCAATCTACAGATCTAATGCAATCCCTGTCAAAATACCAAAAGCATTTTTCATAGAACTAGAACAAATAATTCTAAAATTCATATGGAAACAAAAAATAGCCAACGATATCTTGAGAAAGAAGAACAAAACTGGAGGTATCACACTCCCTAATTTCAAATTACACTACCAAGCTACAGTAATCAAAACAGTATGGTAAGGGCACCAAAAACAGACACATAAACAAATGGAACAGAATAGAGAGCCCAGAAATAAACCCAAACTTATATGGTCAACTAATGTATGGCAAAGGAGGGAAGAACATGTAATATTCTCTTCATTAAATCGTGTTAGGAAAACTGGACAGCTCCATGCAAAAGAATCAAAGTGGACTTCTTTCTCCCACCATATACAAAAATAAACTCAAAATGTATTAAAGACTTAAATGTAAGAATTGAAGCCATAAAACTTATAGAAAAAACATAGGCAGTATGCTCTTTATCATTGGACTTAGCAACAATTTTTGGATCTGTCTCCTAAGGCAAGCAAAACAAAATAAAAAAATAAACAAATGAGCTATAACAAACTAAAAAGCTTTTGCACAGATAAGTAAACTATCAACAAAATGAAAAAGGCAGCCTACTGAATGAGAGAAACATTTGCAAATGATATATCTAGTCAGGGGTTAATATCGAAAATATATATGGAATTCTTACAATTCAACATCAAAAAAACCTGATTAAAAAAATGAACAGAGGACCTGAAAAAACATTTTTCCAAAGAATACATACAGATGGCCAGCAGACACATGAAAAGATGTTCAACATTACTAATCATCAGGGTAATGCAAATTAAAGCTCTAATAAGATATCACCTTACACCTCTCAGAATGATATAATAAAAATAGCAACAAATAACAAGTGTTGGTGAGGAGAAAATGGAACACTCAGACACTGTTAGTGGGAATGTAAATTGGTGCAGCCATTATTGGAAGCAGTATGGTGGTTCCTCAAAAAATTACAAATAGAACGGCCACAGGATCTAGGAATTTTACTTCTGGGTTTTACCTGAAGTAAACAAAAACATTAATTTGAAAATACATATGAACACCAATGATCATTGCAACATTATTTACAATAGCCAAGATATGGAATGGATATAGATATTTGAAAATGAATGGATAAGGAAGATGTGGTACATATATACAAAAATGAAATCTTTTCATTTGCTACAACATGGATGGATCTAGAGTCTATTATGGAAAGTAAACTAAGTCAGACAATGGCTTATACAAAGACAAGTACCTTATGTTCTCTCTTATATGTAAAACCTAAAAAAACAAATGAACAAACAAAACAAAATGAAGCCATCTCAGATACAGAGAACAAATAGAACAAATGGGTGATTGTTGAGGAGAAGAGGGTGGGGGGATGAAAGGTATTAAAAGGTGATATACTTAATATACAACATGAACAATATGGTCACAAATATTGTAATAACTTTGTGTGGGGACAGTTGATTATTAGTGATCATTGTAGTGATCATTTCATAATGTATGCAAATGTCAAGTCACTATGTAGTATACCTGAAACGAATATTGCCCAGCAACTATATTACAATAAGAAACAATTTCCTCTTCCATCCCTTATTAGACACACACATACACACAGGAGTCCAGTAACCCCTCTTCAATATAGTTATAATTTTGACTATATTGATATCCAGTTCATATATTGATATGGCTATTCAAATGCTATTTATATGTGATCCATACAGTACTCTATAATTGTTTTTGTTTTCAAGCACACATATTTATTTTCTACACTTAATTATGTTATCATTTGTGTTTGCTTGCTTGGTTAAACTGTTGATTTTTTTAAAAATTATTTATGAATCATCTCCAAATTTCAATCACCAATTACACAAATCACCTTTCCAATCTTTCCAGCATATCATACCTATCATCAATTTGATCTTCTTGTAGACACCTTTCCTGGAATTTCATGAACTATTCCACTCTGGAGATGTTACTCCCCAGACCTGGGGCACAGCTATTATATTGTGATCTTCCTTCACAACCATCATAGTGATTCTGTTCATCTTGTGACAGATTTCTAGTTCTCAGATGTGATTGGTTTCCACTAATTTTAAAATTAAGACCAACATAATAAATATATACAAATATTGTTTCCTAGTGAAACCAAATCAATTTTAATGATGTCCTCTATGTCCAAGCCCTATTCAGGCCCTCAGCACTTTAGTGGCCCAGTCTTAAACAAGCAGCCACATGTCCTTGGACATCAGAGAAAGATTATAACATTAAAGGGCAAAGACAAACAAATAAACAGTTACAAAAATACTAGGCAGAGGTGAAAATTTCAGAATAATACTTAAAACTGAAAAAATCAAGACATACTAATGGATCCAGTTTTTATGAAGCCTTAAACTTACAGTATTTAAGAAGCTTTCTTTAAGAGAAAAATCAAAATGAGTTAAAAATTAAGTACAAGCAGGAATATTTACTTAGAATAAAAAAGGAAGAGGACTTGCAAGGAATCCAGGCAAGTGAGGGGAACAGAAACTTCATTATCTTTAAAAATAAATTAGCCTCTAATGAACATATTATCTAGAAATATAGTAGTAAATAACAAAATAAACATTTGAAGGGTCAAAGTGTTTTCTTCTTTTAATAGGAAATAATAATGTTTGCTTTACATAATAAGTTTTGAGTATTTATATTTTTAAATAATAATCTATATATTTAATTTATAAAATTATCTGAAGAAACTTCCATAAAATACATTTATACACACAATAGATACGATTAATGTAATTAATCAAAGTGGCTAAGTCTAGGGAGACTGACTGAGTGTGGACTGAGTTAAAAAAGCAGTGAGCCTAAACATTTTACAATAGAACTGTGGTGTTACAGTATTTTGTTTTGGTTTTAACCTTAATCTTTATTGATTAATGATGCTTTTAAATTCTTATTCAGGAGCTGAAGTTAGAGTTCTACCAAGGCATCTGAAATCAGGGTGTATCCATATTAAAATCATTATAATGCATTTCCCCTGCTACTCTTATAAAAGGAGCCAAGTATTCCTTTTCCATGAATGGGATCAAAAATGCAAACACTTAAAAGAAGTTAATTTGAATGATAGTATTCCATTTGTTGAAAGGTAAAAATATCTCCAAGTTATTCCATTAGTGACTTGATGGTTTGTTTTTACTCTATAAATACAAACTTTAAAACAGTTACTTATTTATTGCCAACCAGATTAAAAGTTAAATGTTTACTTAAATGTACCTTTACTGTTAACATATGTAACCTAGAGAGGTTCAAACTATAAAATTTTATAATTAGTTTATTTTTCTGCACATTACTCATTTTTATTTAATGTTGCAAGGTATTCCATCATGTGAATGTACTGAATATATATTTAACCAGTTACATATTGTTAGATACTTAGGGTATTACAAATGTTATGTTGGTACAAGTTATACCAAATAAATTACCTTGTACAAATGTCATTTCACACATGTACAAGTACTTCTATATTCAAACATGAAGAACATCTAGGTCAAAGGGAACGTATGTCAATAATTTAGATGAGTATTGCCAAATTGCCATCTTCTCACACTTACAAATAACTTTTTTAACATCTTTATTGGGGTATAGTTGCTTTACAATGGTGTGTTAGTTTCTGCTTTATAACAAAGTGAAACAGCTATACATATACATATACCCCATAGCTCTTCCCTCTTGTGTCTCCCTCCCTCCCACCCTCCCTATCCCACTCCACTAGGTGGTCACAAAGCACCAAGCTGAACTCCCTGTGCTATGCGGCTGCCTCCAACTAGCTATCGGTTTTACATTAGGTAGTGTATATATATCCATATATGTCACTCTCTCACTTTGTCCCAGCTTACCCTTCCACCTCCCCGTGTCCTCAAGTACATTCTCTAGTAGGTCTGCACCTTTCTTCCCGGCCTGCCCCTGGTTCTTCATGACCTTTTTTTTTTTTTTTTAGATTCCATATATATGTGTTAGCATAAGGTATTTGTTTTTCTCTTTCTGACTTACTTCACTCTGTATGACAGACTCTAAGTCCATCCACCTCACTACAAATAACTCAATTGCGTTTCTTTTTATGGCTGAGTAATATTCCATTGTATATATGTCCCACATATTCGTTATCCATTCATCTGTCAATGGACACTTAGGTTGCTTCCATGTCCTGGCTACTGTAAATAGAGCTGCAATGAACATTGTGGTACATGAATCTTTTTGAATTACGGTTTTCTCAGGATATATGCCCAGTAGTGGGATTGCTGGGTCATATGGTAGTTCTATTTTTAGTTTTTTAAGGAACCTCCATACTGTTCTCCATAGTGGCTGTATCAATTTACATTCCCACCAACAGTGCAAGAGGGTTCCCTTTTCTCCACACCCTGTCCAGCATTTATTGTTCATAGATTTTTTGATGATGGCCATTCTGACTGGTGTGAGGTGATACCTCATTGTAGATTTGATTTGCATATCTCTAATGATTAATGGTGTTGAGCATTCTTTCATGTGTTTGTTGGCAATCTATATATCTTCTTCAGAGAAATGTCTATTTACGTCTTCTGCCCATTTTTGGATTGGGTTGTTTATTTTTAGATATTGAGCTGCATGAGCTGCTTGTAAGTTTTGGAGATTAATCCTTTGTCAGTTGCTTCATTAGCAAATATTTTCTCCATTCTGAGGGTTGTCTTTTCACCTTCTTTATGGTTTCCTTTCCTGTGAAAAAGATTTTAAGTTTCATTAGGTCCCATTTGTTTATTTCTGTTTTTATTTCCATTTTTCTAGGAGGTGGGCCAAAAAGGATCTTGCTGTGATTCATGTCATAGAGTGTTCTGCCTAGGTTTTCCTCTAAGAGTTTGATAGTGTCTGGCCTTACATTTAGGTGTTTAATCCATTTTGAGTTTATTTTTGTGTATGGTGTTAGGGAGTGTTCTAAATTCATTCTTTTATATGTAGCTGTCCAGTTTTCCCAGCACCACTTATTGAAGAGGCTGTCTTTTCTTCACTGTGTATTCTTGCCTCTTTTATCAAAGATAAGGTGACCATATGTGTGTGGGTTTATCTCTGGGCTTTCTATCCTGTTCCATTGATCTATATTTCTGTTTTTGTGCCAGTACCATACTGTCTTGATTACTGTAGCTTTGTAGCATAGTCTGAAGACTGGGCGCCTGATTCCTCCAGCTGTGTTTTTCTTTCTCAAGATTGCTTTGGCTATTCGGGGTCTTTTGTGTTTCCATACAAGTTGTGAAATTTTTTGCTCTAGTTCTGTGAAAAATGCCAGTAGTAGTTTGATAGGGATTGCACTGAATCTGTAGATTGCTTTGGGTAATAGAGTCATTTTCACAATGTTGATTCTTCCAATCCAAGTCATGGTATATCTCTCCATCTATTTGTATCATCTTTAATTTCTTTCACCAGTGTCTTATAGTTTTCTGCATACAGGTCTTTTGTCTCCTTAGGTAGGTTTATTCCTAGGTATTTTATTCTTTTTGTTGTAATGGTAAATGGGAGTGTTTCCTTAACTTCACTTTCAGATTTTTCATTATTAGTGTATAGGAATGCAAGAGATTTCTGTGCATTAATTTTGCATCCTGCTCCTTTACCAAATTCATTGATTGGCTCTAGTAGTTTTCTGGTAGCATATTTAGGATTCTCTATGTATAGAATCATGTCATATGTAAAGAGTGACAGCTTTACTATTTCTTTTCTGATTTGGATTCCTTTTGTTTCTTTTTCTTCTCTGATGACTGTGGCTAAAATTTCCAAAACAATGTTGAATAATAGTGGTCAGAGTGGGTAACCTTGTCTTGTTCCTGATCTTAGTGGAAATGGTTTCAGTTTTTCACCATTGAGGATGATGTTGGCTGTGGGCTTGTCATATATGACCTTTATTATGTTGAGGTAAATTCCCTCTATGCCTACTTTCTGGAGGGTTTTTATCATAAATGGGTGTTGAAATTTGTTCAAAGCTTTTTCTGCATCTATTGAGATTATCATATGGTTTTTCTCCTTCAATTTGTTAATATGGTTTATTACATTGTTTGATTTTGGTATATTGGAGAATCCTTGCATTACTGGGATAAACCCCACTTGATCATGCTGTATGATCCTTATAATGTGCTGTTGGATTCAGTTTGCTAGTATATTGTTGAGGATATTTGCATCTATGTTCATCAGTGCTACTGGCCTGTAGTTTTCTTTCTTTGTGACATCTTTGTCTGGTTTTGGTATCAGGGTGATGGTGGCCTCGTAGAATGAGTTTGGGGGTGTTCCTCCCTCTGTTATATTTTGGAAGAGTTTGAGGAGTATGGGTGATAGCTCTTCTCGAAATGTTTGATAGAATTTGCTTGTGAAGCCATCTCGTCCTGGGCTTTTGTTTGTTGGAACATTTTTAATCACAGTTTCAATTTCAGAGTTTGTGATTGGTCTGTTCATATTTTCTATTTCTTCCTGGTTCAGTCTCGGAAGGTTGTGCTTTTCTAAGAATTTGTCCATTTCTTCCAGGTTGTTCATTTTATTGGCATGTAGTTGCTTGTAGTAATCTCTCATGATCCTTTGTATTTATGCAGTGTTAGTTGTTACTTCTCCTTTTTCATTTCTAATTCTATTGATTTGAGTCTCCTCCCTTTTTTTCTTGATGAGTCTGGCTAATGGTTGATCAATTTTGTTTGTCTTCTCAAAGAACCGGCTTTTAGTTTTATTGATTTTTGCTATTGTTTCCTTCATTTCTATTTCATTTATTTCTGACCTGATCTTTACAATTTCTTTCCTTCTGCTAACTTTGGGGGTTTTTTGTTCTTATTTCTATAATTTCTTTAGGTGTAAGGTTAGTTTGTTTTTTTTTGAGATGTTTCTTGTTTCTTCAAGTAGGGTTGTATTGCTATAAACTTCCCTCTTAAAACTGCTTTTGCTGCATTCCATAGGTTTTGGGTCGTCGTTTTTTCATTGTCATTTGTTTCTAGGTATTTTTTTATTTCCTCTTTGATTTCTTCAGTGATATCTTAGTTATTAAGTCGTGTATTGTTTAGCCTCCATGTTTTTGTAATTTTTACATATTTTTTTCCTGTAATTGATATCTAGTCTCATAGCGTTGTGGTCGGAAAAGATACTTGATACGATTTCCATTTTCTTAAATATACCAATGCTTGATTTGTGACCCAAGATATGATCTATCCAGGAGAATGTTCCATGAGCACTTGAGAAGAAAGTGTATTCTGTTGTTTTTGGATGGAATGTCCTATAAATATTGAGTCCATCTTGTTTAATGTATCTTTTAAAGGTTGTGTTTCCTTATTTATTTTCATTTTGGATGATCTGTCCATTGGTGAAAGTGGGGTGTTAAAGTCCCCTACTATAATTGTGTTACTGTCGATTTCCCCTTTTATGGCTGCTAGTATTTGCCTTATGTATTGAGGTGCTCCTATGTTGGGTGCATAAATATTTACAATTGTTATATTTTCTTCTTGGATTGATCCCTTGATCATTATGTAGTGTCCTTCTTTTTCTCTTGTAATAGTCTTTGTTTTAAAGTATATTTTGTCTGATATGAGAATTGCTACTCAAGCTTTCTTTCTATTTCCGTTTGCATGGAATATCATTTTCCATCCCTTCACTTTCAGTCTGTATGTGTCCCTTGGTCTGAAGTCAGTCTCTTGTAGACAGCATATATATGGGTCTTGTTTTTGTATCCATTCATCCAGTGTATGCCTTTTGGTTGGAGCATTTAATCCATTTACACTTAAGGTAATTATCAATATGTATGTTCCTATTACCATTTTCTTAATTGTTTTGGGTTTGTTATTGTAGGTCTTTTCCTTCTCTTGTGTTTCCTGCCTAGAGAAGTTCCTTTAGTATTTGTTGTAAAGCTGGTTTAGTGGTGCTGAATTATCTTAGGTTTTGCTTGTCTGTAAAGGTTTTAATTTCTCCATCGAGTCTGAATGAGATCCTTGCTGGGTAGAGCAATCTTGGTTGTAGGTTTTTCTCTTTCATCACTCTAAATATGTTCTGCCACTCTCTTCTGACTTGCAGAGTTTCTGTGGAAAGTTCAGCTGTTAACCTTATGGGGATTCCCTTGTATGTTATTTGTTGTTTTTCCCTTGTTGCTTTCAATATTTTTTCTTTGTATTTAATTTTTGATACTTTGTTTAATATGTGTCTTGGCCTGTTTCTCCTTGGATTTATCCTGTATTGGACTGTCTGAGCTTCCTGGACTTGATTAACTATTTCCTTTCCCATATTAGGGAAACTTTCCACTATAATCTCCTCAAATATTTTCTCAATTCCTTTCTTTTTCTCTTCTTCTTCTGGGGCCCCTATAATTCGAATATTAGTGCATTTAATGTTGTCCCAGAGGTCTCTGAGTTTTTCCTCAATTCTTTTCATTCTTTTTACTTTATTCTGTTCTGCAGTAGTTATTTCCACTATTTTATCTTCCAGGTCACTTATCCGTTTTTCTGCCTCAGTTATACTGCTATGATTCCTTCTAGAGAATTTTTAATTTCATTTATTGTGCTCTTCATCAGTGTTTGTTTGCTCTTTAGTTCTTCTAGGTCCTTGTTTAACATTTCTTATATTTTCTCCATTCTATTTCCAAGATTTTGGATCATCTTTACTATCATTATTCTGAATTCCTTTTCCGGTAGACTGCCTATTTCCTCTTCATTTGCTTGGTCTGGTGGGCTTTTACCTTGCTCCTTCATCTCCTGTGTGTTTCTCTGTCTTCTCATTTTTCTTAACTTACTGTGTTTGGGGTCTCCTTTGCACAGGCTGCAGGTTCGTAGTTCCCGTTGCTTTTGGTGTCTGTCCCCAGTAGCTAAGGTTGGTTCAGTGGGTTGTGTAGGCTTCCTGGTGGGGGGAACTAGTTACTCTGTTCTGTTGGATGAGGCTGGATCTTGTCTTTCTGGTGGGCAGGTCCATGTCTGGTTTTGTGTTTGGGGTGTCTGTGGCCTTATTATTATTTTAGGCAGCCTGTCTGCTAAAGCGTTGTGTTGTGTTCCTGTCTTGCTAGTTGTTTGGCATAGGCTGTCCAGCACTGTAGCTTGCTAGTCGTTGAGTGGAGTTGGGTCTTGGCATTGAGTTGGAGATCTCTGGGAGATTTTTGCTGTTTGATATTGGTCTCTGGTGGACCAATGTCCTGAACTCAGCTCTCCCACTTAAGAGGCACAGGCCTGATGCCGGGCCGGAGCACCAAGACCCTGTCATCCACACAGCTTGGTATAAAGGGAGAAAATATGAAAGAAAGAAAGAAAGAAAGAAAGAAAGAAAGAAAGAAAGAAAGAAAGAAAGAAAGAAAGAAAGAAAGAAAGAAAGAAAGAAAGAGAGAGAGAGAGAGAGAGAAAGAAAGAAAGAAAGAAAGAAAGAAAGAAAGAAAGAAAGAAGAAAATAACAAAATAAAGTTATTAAAATAAAAAATAATTATTAAAATTAAAAAAAATTAAAGTAATAAAAAATAGGAAAGAAAGAAGAGAGCCACCAAACCAAAAAACAAATCCATCAATGATAACAAGTGCTAAAAACTATACCAAAAAAAAAAAAAAAATGGACAGACAGAACCCTAGGACAAATGGTAAAATGAAAGCTATACAGACAAAATCACACACAGATTTATACACATACACACTCACAAAAAGAGAAAAAGGGGAAAATATATATATATATATATCGTAGCTCACAATGTCCACTGCTTCAATTTGTGATGATTCATTGTCTCTTCAGGTATTCCACAGATGCAGGGTACATCAAGTTGATTGTGGAGATTTAATCCACTTCTCCTGATGCTGCTGGAGAGATTTCTCTTTCTCTTCTTTGTTCGCACTGCTACTGGTGTTCAGCTTTGGATTTGGCCCTGCATCTGCGTGTAGGTCGTCTGAGGGCATCTTTTCCCACGCCGACAGGACGGGGTTAAAGGAGCAGCTGATTTGGGGGTTCTGGCTCACTCAGGCCAGTGCAGGGATAGTTCAGAATGCAGGGTGAGCCTGTGGTGGCAGAGGCCGGCATGACGTTGCAACAGCCTGAGGCACACCTTGTGTTCTCCCGGGGAAGTTGTCCCTGGATCACGGGACCCTGGCAGTTGTAGGCTGCACAGGCTCCCAGGAGGGGAGGTGTAGACAGTGACCTGTGCTTGCACACAGGCTTCTTGATGGCTGCAACAGCAGCCTTAGCATCTCATGCCCGTCTCTGGGGTCCGAGCTGATAGCTGTGGCTCGCGCCCATCTCTGGAGCTCGTTTAGGTGGCGTTCTTAATCCCCTCTCCTCACGCACTGTGAAACAGAGGCAAGAAAAAGTCTCTTGCCTCTTTGGCAGCTCCAGACCTTTTCCCAGACACACTCCCGGCTAGTGTGGCGCACTAGCCCCCTTCAGGCTGTGTTCACACAGCCAACCCCAGTCCTCTCCCTAGGATCTGACTTCCGAAACTGGAGCCTCAGCTCCCAGCCACCACCCGCCCCGGCGGGTGAGCAGAGAAGCCTCTCGGGCTGGTGAGTGCTGGCCGGCACCAATCCTCTTTGCGGGAATCTCTCCATTTTGCCCTCTGCACCCCTGTTGCTGCACTCTCCTCTGTGTCTCCAAAGCTTCCCCCCTCCGCCACCCACAGTCTCCACCCATAAAGGGGCTTCCTAGTGTGTGGAAACTTTTCCTCCTTCACAGCTCCCTCCCACTGGTGCAGGTCCTGTCCCTATTCTTTTGTCTCTGTTTTTTCTTTTTTGTTTTGCCCTACCCAGGTACGTGGGGAGTTTCTTGCCTTTTGGGAGGTCTGAGTTCTCCTTCCAGCGTTCAGTAGGTGTTCTGTAGGAGTTGTTCCACATGTAGATGTATTTCTGATGTGTCTGTGGGGAGGAAGGTGATCTCCATGTCTTACTCTTCTGCCATCTTGAAACTCCTTTGTAATTAAAGACATAATTATAGGCTCTAATCCTAGTAATATCTTTCAAAAAATTTAGTAATGATTTTTATAAATTAGCAATAATTAAAGACATAAATGCATGTTCTAAATTGCAACATAAAAAGAGAAAGAAATTTTCAATAAAGTATAAATGTTACATATTTCTAGATGCACTTTAGAATGTCCCTTAGTCAACTCTAATGGAAAAGCAAAACAAAACAAAAGAAAAAAAAACACAAGTGTGTGGTTTTCCAATTATTATATACAAATATCCTAGCATATTTTACTGATTATTATATTTTTATTGATTAATTTTATACTTAAAAAATTGGCTTTGTTATATGCTAAGGTATATACTGTTGTCAGACAATAGCTTATGTCATAGTCTATATTAGAGTTTACTTTTGGTGTTATAAATTATGTGGATTTTGAAAAATGTATAATGACATATATCTACCACTGTAGTATCATACATCAGGGTTTCAAGTTTTGTCCATAGAATTACCTCTTTTAGGGCACTACATGAGTGGGCTGATTGCAAATAAGATCCCCTGAATGAAGACCCCCTGCCAACCTAGACTTCTAATTACTGCTTCTGTTACTGAGCAATGGGCTTGCTGCCCAACAAGCATAGAAGTCAATACTATGGCATCAATTTTTGATAAAAGAAAAGCTTTATTGCAATGCCAACCTGCAAAGAGAAAAGAGCACACTCAAATCCGTCTCCCTGGTCTGGGGTTCAGTCAAATTTTTATGGATTAAGGGAAGAGGGTTTGTATATGGAGGCACTGGTGAGGTGAGTATTCTCCCTTCTTGACCCTGACCCTTCTTGACTGCAGGGCTTTGGAACTTGGCCATTTATGGTAAGATGTGGTAAAGGGATCTCAGCACTGGATCTTCCTTGGCAATAGACCCTTAACTTCTGAAAGGGATCCAGCATTCAGTTTCTGGTCATGTCTTGGTCCTTTAGTTCTGAGGAGGGAAGAAATTTTGTTCTGTGTATTGTTTGAGGTCAAAATCTTCTCCTCTGTGCATAAATTTTGGTTTATTCTATTTTCTCTGAAAAACAACTCAGTATCTTGTTAGAAACAGGATAAGGCCAGTTTGGGGCTGGTTCTGCAGTTACAAATGTCCCCTTTTGTTGTTGATTCCTCAATCTTGAGGGATAAGGAGTGACAACTGCTCTGGCTACTTCCTGTTGGTAAGGATTATAGGCCTAAAAAGGACTTGAGAATACATTACAAACAGCAAGTGCAGAGTTTGATAAGAAAGAATATAAATCCTAGCAAGCACAAAACAATAATACCCAATTTAAGCAATCCCTCAAATATAGACCTTATTTCCCATGGGTCCCATGGAAAGATATTTTCTAAAAGATAGAATCCAAGTTCTTGTAATGACACAAGTTGCCTCTTACCTAATTTTATCTAGATGGTTTTCTATTTCAGAGGATGGATTAATATAAACACAAAATGATGAGTTAACTACTGCACAAACAACTGCTTATTCAGGTAGTTTGTAACCGAGAAAATTCTCCTGTCTAATAGTTCCCTGACTAAGAAATCTAATGCCTTCTCCTGGGTGCCTACGGCATAGGTTTCTCCTCTGTTTGAGCATTGTTTTAAGGTGAGTTTGAGGACAGCAGTCCTTTCTATAGAACGGTCCAGTGCAGAGGCCCTTCTGAAATGGGAACTAAATCTGAGGCAATTTCCTTCCATTTCACTGTGCATGATGTAGTTCAAAATACCTGATGTGTCCTTCCATCTAGGTTTGAAAGAGTCCTTTGAATGATGTGTTTTCCAGTGTGCATAATCTTCTTATTGCAGGTCACAAAGCGTCTGATTTTCATCCAAAGATATGTCACTGTGGTAAGCTTCAGAAACAAACCTAGAATGTCTTCTTAATAATCAATTAAACTCCATAATAACACAACATAGCAACAAGGAGACATTCTGGAAGTGAGTCTTTGGCAGTAAATACAAAAGCTCAAAGACAATTAACAGCACTAGAACTTAATATCGATGAAAAATATATTACTGAAACAGAATTTTTCTCTCTAAAAGTATTTTCTCTCATTTCTACCAAATATAGCCAAATTAAGAGTAATTTGTTTACAAAATAAATCTTGTTTCAGTTACCCCGACCTGATTATTTACATACATGTAATTGATCATATAGGCTCTTTTAAACTTGGCTTTGCTGGAACGTCCCACAAGGAATCTCAGGTTGAACTTTTAAAAGGCCTCTCAAAGCCAGGGAAGCCACACCAAGGGCTTTCTATAAGATTATGCCTGCAATATGTATAGATCTGGGTAAATTCCTCTCTTCTCAAAGTCCCTAAAATATCCTGAGATTCTTGCATCTGTCAGGAGGTGACCATTCTTATTCACCTGATAAGGCTGCTAAGAATCCTACAAGCAAGGTACCAGGTTGTTTTTCCAAGTGGCTTCATGACTGCATAAAGTTTACCTTAGTATTTTTAAATTGTCTGGTTATATCTCATTCTATGTATATTCTTAAGTATGATATTTCAGTAAAAGCTATGACAGTATAACCAATGTTTCCAATTATGTTCTAAGGAGAATAGATCCTTATTGAATTTATGCAAATAAATATATTGCCATAAAGATTAGAATACTCACTAAATGTTTCCAAAATCTGGAGGGATCAAGTAGAGAGAAAGGATAAATGTTTCAATTCTGCTTACAAAAATATAATTTACCAAGTGATTGTAAGTCATAATTAGGTTAAGGAAAAGGTTTTCTTATATGTAAAAAAATACAGATTAAAAGCCAGTAATATTTCAGACAAAAAAACCCTTAAAAATTATAACTATATTCATCAGTTCACTCAGTCCCATGTAACTAATCCTTGATCTTACTTTTCTGTTAACAGTTTCATGAAGCCATCGGAGTTTCCAGTAGAATTCTTTACTGTATTAGTCAGTTCAGTGGTATGATATGAAAGTTATCAGAAACCTGTACTCGTCCAAAGAAACTTTCTATGAATCTTCATGAAGCTGAAGTATTTTTGCAAAGGCATCAGAGTAAAACAAAGTAGTCTGGAGACACTTAAGGTCGGCTACAAGAGCCTGCAGCCCACAGGGAGCTACAGAGTCTCAGACAGGTGGTCACAGGACATTTGTCCCTTCATTGTTACCAGAAATTGTTACTAAGCAAAGAGGTCACTGCCTGACATGCATAGAAGCCAGAACTGTGGCACAGAATTTTGAGAAAACAAAAAGCTTTATTGCATGGTCAACGTACAAGGAGGCACGGCTCAAATCTGTCTCTCCAATCTGGGGTTTGGTCAAACTTTTATGAGTTAGAAGAGGAAATATTTGGAAGAGCTGGCAAGGCAGTTTTCCACTGGAGGACTTTGGAGCTTGGCCATTTATGGTAAGGTGTGATGAAGGGGCTTCAGCACCAGATCTTCCTGGACACGCTTTGCTTCTGAATGTGTCACGGTGTTCAAGTTCTGGTCATTTCCCAGTCCTCTGGTTCTGTCTTGGGGAGAAACTTTGGTTCCAGGAGTTGTTTGAGGTCAAAATATTCTCCTCTACACATGCTTCAGCTGCATGAATTGTGGTTTTGTTCTCTTGTCTCTGAAAAAGAACTCCGTATCTCATTAGTAAAAGGATAGGGACAGTTCCACATGTTGCATATTGCCTTGTTTATATTCTATTCACCTGACAAGATCCCATTACGTTTTTAATGTTGATCTTTTGTTGAATTAGGTTGACAATTTTTATGACCTCTTAACATTGTGACTTATATCCCTGTCTTTACCTCCACCCTCCATGTTCATACAGTACATTGGGTCAAACCCACCTGACTCCATCAGTCCCCTTGTTTTGGATACTAATTCCTTTTTAATATTCATATATTAAACTTGCTATGAGGGACACTGCTTGCCTAAATCATGATATGGTCTTTAATACACAAGCATTAAATTCCAATGAACAGAAGAAAAAGCTACCATTTATCTTAAAATTAAACTTCCCTGTTATCTTTACTATTTTGTTGTGATTGCAGAACAATGGAACAACATATATTATTTCAGCAATAAACATTACAGACTCAAATTTTATTTTAAGTACTGCTAGTTTATTTGGACCCTGTGACACTCTTGGGAGTTATCTCATCTAATGGAGTATAACATTATAGAATCTTAGAACTTTGGGGGATAATAACATTTATATAGTTCTCTCCATGTGCACTCCAAATGAGGAGATTGAAACCTCATTGCTTAATGGGAGTTTCCCAATGCCATTCAATTAGTTGGTAGCAATGGAGGACTAAAATCTAGGTTTATTTATTCATGGAAAGGATATTATTCTGTATGTTATTTATAAGGTAAATGGTTTGGAAGAGAATGGAGGTATGGCAGTAGAAGTCCATGAGGACTGCCTTTCAGAGAGCCTCATAGTATAACTCTATGTTGTTAAAGTTACAAAGGGCAAAATTTACGTGATACAATAAGAAATACCTATTTGGTCTTTGTCTCTGCTTCTTGGCATACAGTTCCTAAAATACTTGGAATATCCAGAGTGATGAATGTCTTGTATGCTAATGAGATGACTGGTGGCTGAGAGCCCCTAGATGTCTTCAGTATGGGGGCTGGTCACCAGAAAGACTAAGGAATGATTAGATGATTGGAATTTATAACCCCACACCCAACCTACAAGACAGGAGAGGGGCTGGAGGTTGTGTTCAATCCCCAATGGCTAATGATTTAATCATTTTTGCCTACATAGTGAAACCTTCATAAGAATCTCTGAATGATGGGTCTGGAGAGCTTTTGAGTTGGTGGATGCATCAGCATGCTGAGAGGATGGTACACAAAAAATCCACAGGGACAGTAGCTCCTGTGCCCAGGACCCTTCTGGAGTTTGCCTAATGTACATCTTCACCTGGCTGTTTATTTTTATCCTTTATAATAAATTGATAACTATAAGTAAAGTAATCCTCTGAGTTCTGTGAGTGGTTATAGAAGATTATCAAGTCTAAGGGGAGGTCATGGGAACCCCCAATTTATAACCAGCCAGTCAGAAATATGGGAGGCCTGGGGCTTGTGATTGGCATCTTATGAGGGGGGCAGTTTTGTGGGAATGGGTCATAAAACTGTGGGGTCTCTGCTAACCCCAGGTAGCATCTGAATTGAATTGTAAGACACACAGTGGGTATTGGGAAAGTCAGAGAACTAGTTGGTGTGGGAAAAAATAAAAACAAACCCACACACTTGGTGTCAGAAGTGTTAGTAAAAACACAAGAGTCTGATTCTCAGAACTGCAGATTCAAAAATGTAACTTTATGACTATTCCCCCAAAGATCACACTCTATGATGGCAAACACATTAAAATTTTTTATGAGGCAGATAGCTATGCTAGTTTTTACATTTATAGTAGAAATATTATATTTTCAAGGACAAGAACCAGGTGTTCTTTATCCAGGATTTCAAAGAATTTCTGAAATAAAAATTTAGCAAATTATTTGAAAGATAATGTATTTAGCAAGTGTTGATCAAAAGTAGTTGGCATTTGTTGTCTTTATAAAAGCTTTTATCATTTAAAATGTATCTAATATTTTCCAACTGAATAAACTCTTTATAGGAGATTTAACCTTATAAGCAGATAGAAGGAATTCTGGGTTGTTGACTATTGCTCAATGATGCTTTAATATACTCTATGGAAGAATGCACACATACACACATACACATTACGAGAACATTCTGCTCTTTATTATAGGAAATGCTCTTTGTTGGACTAAAATAAATAAATAAATAAATAAATAAATAAATAAATAAATAAGATGTCATTATTCTACCAGTAGGTTTTCTTTGATGTTCAAAACCTTTCTTAGAAGGGTATTATGATTACTCATTATTTCAAGCAAAGGCAGTATGTATGCACAAAGCTAAGTCTTAACATGTGGCAAGTCTGATGGTGGTAAATATTATAGTCAATGTAAGCTATTGAAATAAGTATGCCACTATTGTTAAATATATATATATATATATATATATATATATATATATATATATATATATATATATATATTTTTTTTTTACTTAATCAATTAAAATAAAGAATGAAAGCCTTAACAGTATACAAACCGGCAAGATTTTATTAAAACCAAGTTCAGATTTATAGATAAGGGCACACATGTATTATGTCTTTCCTTCCATTTTTAACTTAACCACTCATTATAAATAAATAGTGAGAAAGATTGCATTCCTTTCTTGCTAGTGAAGAACTTGCAGAGGTTAAAAAATGGGGGGATGATTTGTTTGAGTAATTGATGGTGACTCTCCCTCCTAAAGCCCTAATGGGTGATGGTACAAAATGCTGAAGGTTTTTTGCATCCAGGCATGCATGCAGACATGCCGAGACATTACTAAGAATGGAAACATACCAATCAATGTGACATGCTTCCTAGTTTGCCCTCAGGGTCAGCAAGGAGTACCACTACTGTCTGAGGAACAACGTTGTGTGTCCAATAGTCAAATCCCACCTAAGATTTTGGATAGAACTGAACATTGCATGCGTATGACAGACATTAAGTAAGAAATTTTTCTTGAATTCAAACCAAGGTATTTATTTAATAAATGCCTCAAATGTTACTGTGAAAAGTCAGCTTCTCTTGCGTTAGTAATCTCCCAGCAGTGAGTGGCAGCTGCACATATACCAGCTCATTTAAGGATCTCTATATTCCTTCTTGAATATTTTGTTAAAATTTAAATACACTGTCAGGAAATAAACAGTTCCTTGATGATAAGCACTGGCTTACTCTCTACCCTCACTCCCTCCACACAGTTGTGTGTTTTTTTAAATACATATTTGACCAAATCAATTACCTGTTTAAAATTCTCCAGTGCCTCCACCCCTTTTCACCTTTCTATATAGAAAGGTCTATATATAGAAGATTTCACATACAAATATTGTATGCAAATATCTTAAACTGGTCCTTATTAATAAAAATTTTAATATCCATCTGAAGAGCAGTAATATTGATTATTTGCAGTTTATGTGCAAACATTGAGCCACCTCATGACTTGGTCTTTACAAAACACTTTTGTCTGGCATGTTCAGGCAGGGTTTCCACAGATCTACTGAACTAAATGCCCAATGGCATGCAATTCCACTTATCTGTCCTTCATGCTTATCTATATCTATTTATCATCTACCTATCTATCAATCATCTGTCTATCTATCTAATCTATGGATTTTATCAAAATAGATAAGGATCTTAAATATAACTACAAAATATTTTGGTTCTTGACTCCAAGAGCAAACGGTATAAGACGGTTTAAGATAAAAAATTTTTTTAATTATGTGATCAAACCGCTATACACAGTATATGTAGAAAGAATCAGAGTTAATACCTTGAACACAATATCTGAAATCTTTCATAAATAAATACAAAAGTCAACATTCTATCATACTTTCATGATCAGTTTGCTAAATAATCCTCTAAATGGATTAACCAAAATAAAATATTCAATTTTTAGTACACTTTGACCCAGTGATTTATTTCTGATAATCCTTAATAAAGGCATACTTGCCATACAGAAAAATGTTTTATCCATAATAGTATTTAATGCACCAAAAATTAGAAATAACCTCAACTTCAGCAACAGAGAATTACTTTATTATGTAAAAATATAATGGAATATTATTGATACATTAAATTTTTAATTAACATTAAAATACTAATACAATAATATTAAGTGAAACATAGTTTGAAAATTATATATGAAATATAATCTTGACTTAACAAGTGTATCAAGAATCAACTGTAAGAAATTACACTGAACTATTAGCAATACTTGTATTGGGCAATGAAATGTGAAGTTTTTCCTAATTTTTATTATTATCTATTTCTCAAATATCCTTAAAATGTGCACAACTTTAATATTCAAAAAATAAACTAAACTTCATTTAAAAAGAAGAGTTAAGAAGAATGTGGCAATTCATCATCAGAGCTTAGAGCGTTCAAGTATTATCTGTTGTAGTCTTCCCAAGATCATTCTCCAGTAAATTTTACTTACATTTTTTTTTAACAAACATAAAAGTAAGCTATTTGATTCTGTTATAGATTTTATAGTTTCATTAAGTTAGAAACAAATTAGCTGGCAATTTGTTTTGGGAACATGTAATAGCTGCCTTATTGGTAGATAACTTATTAAAGTACATCTCCCAACAAATTAAAAACATATACCTCTCCTTATCTGTTAGAATTTCAAACATATACAGAGACTTCATCTTATCCAAATAGACAAAGCAAAGGAAAACTTAAATTACATATGTTTTTCACTTGAGGCTACTCTTTGTTTGAACTTTCCATAATTTTTGAGTTATATGAAATTATATTGAGCATTTTCTTGTTAAAAATTGAGGAAATCATGTAATTTTGATATTTCTCTGCAGAAAATATCTCACCAACATTAGCAGTCAACTGTTATGAAATCTTTCATTTAAAAACCTAAACAAGCTTTGCAAATTTGCTTCATCACAACAAACTCAGAGTGCTCTTATTTAATCAGCTACTCCTCTCTGATTAAATCGTTTATGGTCCAATTGCCCCTAGATGATCCAACACAAAGCAAATTTGAAAAGAAGAAAATAATATATTGGAATCAAATAGTAAAGCCCAAAGCCTTTGTCTTGCAAATAAAAATAAAATAGAAAAATCTTTATTAAAATCTTAGAATTATGAAAACCTATTTCTTTATTTAGCAGTACATCCCACATGTGTTTTACTTGATACTACTTTGAATAAATATAATAATCACAGTAACAACGACCACTTACTGAGCATTCAGTATGTCCCAATATCCCAATATCTATGCTATTACATTGACATTTTTTTAAAAAATTAATTATTCCGTTCAATTTTAAAGAAAATTTTTTGAAGCACAACATATATACAGAAAAAAAATATCATAAGTGAAGAGCTCATTATTTTTCACAAAATATACACTCTCTAACAATCACCAATATTAAGAAATAGAGCATTAGTAACACCCTTGAAGCAAACTGATGCTCTCTCCCAGTCATTAACTCCTCTGCTTTAGTAACTATCCTTCTGATTTCTATCACTATAGATAGGTTTATATTGCATGTAATTGTGTGACTGAATTTTTTTATTCAACATTATGTATAAGAAAGTCATCCACCCTTTTGTGTTTAGGCATAATTTTCAATTCTTATTGTTGCTAGTATTTCACTGGATAAATATAACATAGGTTATTTATCCACTTTTCTAATGTTGAACATTCAAGTGACTCTAGATTTTTGACTTAAACAAATAGCATTGCTATGAACATTCATGTATGTTTATGTAATTTATTCATGTACTTTAGTAAGTACTGCTCAAAAGATTTCAAAAGTGGCTGTGCCAATTTACACATCCACCAATGATGGAACACCAACCTTTAGTACTGTTTATCTTTTCATGTCAAAGGTTAAAAATTTTATCCTTTTTTTGAGACATGCTTATTGGAGTTTTTAACAATGTTTCTACTTACATATGTGTATATGTATATATATATATAAACATATATGTATATATATTATGACTTCCTATTCTTTAAATGTTTCTGCTTACATATATATTTTTTTCCTATGGCTTTCTATTCTTTAAATGTTATATTTTAACAAATATGAAATTTTAAATAAAAGTAGTTACATTTTTCGTATTTTGGTTTTATGGTTCTGAATTATGTCCTGATAAAGACATCTTAACCTATTCTAAGATTTTTTTTTTTTTTTTCTATAGAAGCAAGAAACTATTAAAACTTCTGTTTAGGCTTTCAGCCTTTTTCTTTACCTCCCACATTGCACCATACCCTATGGCAAATTCTTCAGTGGGCAGACTCAAGTGCCTGGCTCACTTCTCTGTATCTCACTTCAAGTCTTGTCTGCCTTGAAAGTCCCAAATTCCATTTTTTACCTTCCCAATCCTGTAAAATGTTCAAAAGTTCTGTTTTTTTTTCTGCCTGTCTTTTTAGTCTTATGCCACTGTAATTCAGTGAAAGCTCCAAAAGGAAAAACAGCATGCAGATTCAGGGCTCTTCTCAGTGAATTTCTTTCTCTCTGAGATCTTGGCTCCTCCATCTCTGGCTCCTTCAGCAGCTTTCCAATACCTTCAAAAAGATACATTTTTATTCAGTTTTTCTAGTTATTCTTAGTGAGAGTATTGGTCTGCTACAAGTTGTTCCATCATAGTCCTATTTCAATTAATTTTTACCAGACCCAAATGGGGTAAGTTCTATTGCAGACATTTAAAAGATAAGTGAACTCAGATATAGTAATGTAATAGAACAATGGTCACAAAGTCAATGAACAGCAGATTTGGATCTCAAATTCAAGTCTATCTGATTTTAAAAGTATTGCTATTAATACTTTACCTTTTATCATCATAATTTAGTGTTTCCAGTTATTCTACATTTATACTAGATTTTCGAGTAGTCTATAATAAATAGTCCACACTTTAAAAGGCTGAGTTAATAAAAAATTTTTTAAAGTAAAAATAAAACCTCTGTTTTTAAAGTGAGTCAAAACAAACAAACAACAACAACAAAAAAAAAGAAAAACAGGTGATGCACTTCCTTGCCTATCATGGGCTTCACCTACATCAGCGTTTCTTCACTGGACACTCTTGAGAGTGGGTGGATAATTCTTTATTGAGAAACAGCTAGCCTGTGTGCTGGAGGATGTTTAATAGCATCCCAGGCCTCTACACACTAGATGCCAGCAATATCACCCAGGTGTTACAAACAACTATGTCTCTAGACAATGCCAACTGTCCCCTGGGAGATAAAATCACCATCAGTTGAGAACTATTGACCTCTAGTAAAAGGTAATTTTGAATAGGGTATGTCGCTCACTTCAAACTCATAGTATTTTCCTTCTTTGTTGGTTGAAACTGAAGTACAACTTAATTTTTTTTTCAAACTCCCACTAACTCTGGAGGACCATAAAACTTAAATTCATTAGGATACACGCAGTGGGATCTGCACACTCAGAAATAAGACAAAATAGTTGAGAAACAGTGGAAAATGTCTTTCTGGTTGTATCCTTCTCTGAATAGAAATCTGTAAAATAATAAATAAGCTGCCAAGCTTGGCATAGCTTAGCCTTGTCTTTCATAATTCCCCAAGGTGTGCTTACAAGAAAAGAGTTTAATTCCTATTGAATTTTTATCCAAATTTAGTAAAAAGCAATACAAATCTTTCTCTAGCCCTTTGCTATTCCCCTACCTACCACATCATCACTCTTTTTCTTCCCAGAATAAGGAGTTTAGCTTTCTGTTTTCAATAGGATTGGAAACTGACACTTACGCTGAAATTATGAAAAATGTGCTCTGAATTTATTTCAACAAAGCAGGACTACTTGAGATCCTGACATGTGCAGAACATTTCAACTTGGAATCAGGTCAACTGCCAAATAATTCCATGCATCTCCTTCAGGGTAACAACATTTGCTTATTCATCTTTTTGTTTCTAACCCTAATACAGTGCCTGACATTAGTGAAACTAATACTAGTGAATATCTGCCAAGTACTTTAATGACTAAAATGAATATATAAACATGTAAATATTCAAAGAACATATTATCCACATTGATTTATAGGAAAAATCATATATGAATTCACACACACACACACACTCAAGACACTGTGATGTGACTTCTTCTAAGGAAGAACTTATTGCCCTAAGTATAGCTCATTGCATTATTTGAGGCAGCCAGTGAACAGTATTTTGAATTTCCACTGTATAATAATAACACCATATCACTTATTTTTATATCCTCCAATAGGTAATCACTTGTAATTTAAAAAATATTTTCAGAACATAAGGGCAGAAAACTGTCCTGATAAACCTAGACATATTGGGGTGTGAGAGATAAAGAAGTAATGCTGAAAATTGTTATAGATAGCTCACTTTAGTTGAAAGACCAAAGAAAAAAGCTATACTCTGTAATAAGCATACAAGGTCAAACTTACCTATCTCAAATAAAAGAATGAATAGGCATATCCTTTATGCTATACACTGCAATGAGCATCACTAATGAAGATTTGCTTTTGAATCAATGGAGAAAACAGGAGTTCATGGACAAATGTATATATTTTGACTATTACAATACGTGCTTTTTTTTTCTTTTTAAAATCGGTAATATGCTTTTTCTGTCAATATAATTATTAAGCAAAATTGCTAAAATCCACAAAATGAAGCAAAATAATATGCAAAAAGTTACTATATACAAAATACTATTCATAAATATCAAGAACTCTTGGATAATATTAGTCTGTTCAGGTTGCTATAAAAGAATATCACAGACTGGGAGGCTTAAAACAACAGAAATGTATTTCTTGTAGTTCTGAAGGTTAGAGGTTCAAGATCAGGCTGCCAGCATAATTCAGTTCTGGTCAGAACCTTCTTTCAGGTTGCGGGTGGCTGTTTTGTTGTATCTTCAAATGGCAGAGAGAAAAGAGAAGCAAGATTTTTCTTGGGATTCTTATAAAGGCAATAATATTGTTCATGAGGGTTAATGTTAGCACTCTTTAGACCTCAGCTCATCCTAATTACCTTCCAAAGCCCTGACCTCATGATACTATTACATTGGGGGAAGAGTTTCAACACGTGAATTTGGGGAGGACACAAACATTTAGTCCATAGCATGGGTGTTATTGGGTTTGGGCTCAGCCGTACTCTACTGATTACCATCTCATTACGTATATTTGCATTTTCGTGCCTTTGCCTGTACTGTTTCCCTTCCTGGAAACATGTTAAACCCTTCTTAAAGATATATATTTTTAGAAGATTCAATCATGATTAAATGTACCTTCTCTTTGTCAACTACAAATTGGTACTTGCCATTGGCACTTGCCATCTACCTCTACAAGGAGTAAATCATGTGCTGCTGCAGCTGCTGACTTTCAACACCCCCTGAAAGGAGTTCAGGAGGAGAGCAGAAATGAGGCACTCTGTGCTCTGGAAAAAACTGGCAGAACAGGTCTTCAGATAGTTAGATATTTTCAGGAGCTGACTTTATGAGCCCAATTCTTGTATCTCCTCATATGTAGAAAAACACTAAGATCCTTCAATGGTGATGACTGCTCCTCGTGACTAGCAGAAACCTTCTGGAAAAAAATATGTGCTCGATTGCATGTACTCCCCCTTCACCAAAATCACATATATAATGACCTTCCCCCCTCCCTCTTTGGAGCAGTTTCTCAGAGCTATCTGAGGTGTTGTCTTCCAGGCTGCAGTCCTCATTTTGCCCCAAATAAAAGTTAACTTACAACTCTCACGTTGTGCATTTTTTAAAGTCAATATCTTGATAAATTTTTTGAGTCATCATTTTGAATTCTTTCCAGATTCCTTCCTATGAACTCCCACTGAGTTCTCTTCAGAAATTTAACATGGCACCCATCATACTGACTTTTAGTTGATAGTTTATTTGCCTACCTCTCCAAATTGTCTACAGATATAATTGTCCATGAGTAATAATCTATGGCTACCATCAGGGCAGGATTCACCTTGATCCTATTATATATTAAGGGCTTCACCAATAAATAGATGAAGAAAGAAGAAAGAACAGAAGGAAGGAAAAAAAAAAAAAAAAGCATGAAACAGTAATTGCTCAGTATATGTGCACAGGCTAATCATGGTGCCCCACCAAAAATCAATGCAACATACCTCAGAGGTCCTTTGGTTTATATAAACAAAGACAGGTTACCCTAAATAAAAGTTTAACTTTAATAATGTTAACTATTGTGAGAAAAAAGTAAAATATTACTTGTGGGAGGTTTTCCTCCCTTCGTCCTCTTCATACATTTTTTCCCTTTACATTTCATACACATCTTAAAAGGAATAAACTAAATTAAATATATAAATATAATGCAATGCTCTATAAACAAACAAAATGCAATCCATATCATGTTAGCAAATTCTCAACCTGGCAGATTCTCTAATAAACCTCTAGAACAGAAATTTAGCTCTCAGCTTTAAAACAAGATTTTGCCTAAAATATATCATTCATGCATCATTGCTCAACCAATATCAGAACTGACTCATTAAATCCTCCAGTTAAGGGGTGTTTGCACCTAGATATCTAAAAAGGTAATTTGGCTGGTTGTGCAGTAAATATTTAGCTGCACAGACCTAAAATTGCCAATATACTGACTTGGGCATTTGATGTCACTTCTAACATGCTTTCCAGTGCTAACATTTTGCAATGTAAGCTGAATTCTTAACTGCTTTATTCTTCCCTAATTTGACGGTAGCTTTTGGGTTACACTGAACCTAACGATCTTTCCCAGACAAATTGGGGAATACTGGTGTGTTGAAATGCTAATGTTAACCAAAACTCTTTCCTGGTATTTAATAAGATTTTTGCCCCTGTAACCTGATTCACAGCTGATGAGAGTTTTAAGGGCTCATTTCCTCTGGAAGGGGCAGGTTTCTAGCTTGCTGTGGAGACAAACCATTGCAAAACAAATGGTACCAGGCAACTATTTTTAACCAAACTATTGCTTCTTAGAGTAAGATGTTTACATTCATTTTTCTTCCCAAATTGTAGGATTTCTCTCCTTGAGGGAAGTTCAAAAGATATTGAAACTGTTCTTTTTTTTCAGATGCATTTCAAAATCAAAGGTTTTCTCAATACCTTCAGAGATGGGAAAAAAAGGGAGAGAGTAGAATAATACTTACCTTTGTGCATTTGGCCCTTCTGAGAATGAAACATCTCTATAACAGGCTGTAATAATTTATTCTTGTGTGGATGCTCACATAAATAATGATAATTTTTTTATGGGCCTTGAGACAGCAGAATTCATATTTATTAGACATATTTAATTCTGTATCTCACAAAGTGCTCACTCATAAGCATCCATAACACACTGTCACATATAATGAAAACAAAAAGGCACCTGAATACAGGAAGTGCACCTAGCATAGAACATTCTGTGAATTGCTCTTCTCTGTGAAACCCTGCAAAATGTTCTCTTTTTATTAGAGATATAGTTTTAGCTAGCTCAGTTCTGTCAACTCAGAAGGAGGTTTGTGATCTCTTACTTTTTAGTGTCTCCACCATAATTAAATAATGATGACATAAGATATATTCAAACTAAACTAAAATTATTCTCATTCGGCAAGAGATCAACTTAATAAAATAACATGTTTAAATAATTTTAGTGTGAGGATGCACTAAATACTCATAGAAAAAAATTGATGTTTTCTCCACAGATGAACTCTGAATCTATTATTCATTACTGCTTTAAATAAATGCCATATGCACACTTAGGAAAATAACATTCAACATCAATGACAAGATATAGTATAGCCCAAAAGGGGATTTGTGAGCTTTCATATCATGGGATGCCTTATTTCCAGATCGTAAACTTGACTAAGTTTCATGTCTCAGGAATTGCAAATCTGTTGCTAATGATTCATCTTAAGAAATGCCTGTTGCTTTATATAACTTGAACTGACATGAAACAAACTGTAAAGTATATACAGTAAGCTCTCACAGCCACTTCTAGATCTCCCTCACTAGGCAATTGGAGTTAACTCTTCATTTTAATAGCCAAAGTGCAAATAATTTAGAATATTTTTTTTTTCAACCAAGGTACATAGCAGGAAAAAACAACTAACATAATTCTGAGTCGTTGGTAAACTTAAGTAATCTTGTACTAAGAAAAGTTTTATGAGAAGTCACAGGCTCGACTTAAATTGAGAGAGAAGGGAAGTATGTGAAACCCAAAGACTTTTCAGTTTCAAAAGGCTTTTTCTTATATATAATCAAGAATCATAACTTCATTGGTACATAGTGAGTTTACAAAGTTATTCTTTGCTGCTGAAGATATTCCAGGGTGTGTATATATGTACACACATATATCTATGTATGTAGGCATGCATGAAATACTCTTTGTAGATTATGACTACAATTATTCACAACAAGTGCTTTGGATATCTTCCTTAAAATTCTAAAGCAATCAAAACAAAACTTTCGTTCCATGCAGACACATGTGCTCATATGTATGTGCATGTGTGTGCACGTGCACACACACTCACACACATTCTTGCTTGGTTGGATAGTATTTGTATATGTATTAAAGAATAAAGTTTCTGCATAGCACCTTTGTGACCACAGAAAATGACTGTTTTCTCTAATTCTTAGTATTCTAATGTGTAAAACAGGGCTAATGTACTAACCTCATAGAGCTGTCATGAGGATTGAAAGAAATAATGTTTGCAAAGTACTTAGTGCAATGCAAAGTAATTAGTATCTGAAATTGAATAAATGCTCAATAAATATTCAATATAATAAATATAAATGCATAAATGTAACTAAAGGTATTAAAATGTACTCTCTAACACCATGAAAATAATTTCATTATTGGCTTGAAATTTCACCTTTAAATGTGTATTTTTATTTTATTACCTTTTTTCATTTGTTCTTAGAAGATTTATTGAGCTCTTCTAGTTTTCCAGCATTCTGATAACACTAGGGATACAGTGGTTGTCAAAACAGATATAGTCCTTTCCATATTGAGCTTGCAAATGAGAATTACACAATAATTATGTAAATATATGACTGTAAATTGTGCTAATTGCCATAAAATTGATGAATGTACTAAGAGAGTATTTAAGGTGAAGATCTATTCTAATCTGAGATACAGCCTCAAATACAGGACATCTCCTGCAATATTTGGGACATATACTAAAAAAAATCTGAAATATTTGTTTATTTGAAATAGTTGTTTCTTTGAAATTCAAATTTGACTGAACATCTGTATTTTATTTGCTAAATCTGGTGACCCTAATCTGAGGTTTAGGAGAGATTTATCTAGAAGGAATTAACTATTGAGTCAGAAACTGAAGAATGAGTAAGCATTGACAAGATAAAGGGAATGCAGAATGACAAAGCTTTCCTAAGGCAGAAGAGAATGGCATTTGCAATTATCCTAAGGGAAGAGGGAGCATCAGTGCATTTTAAGAATTGACAGTGCAGTATAGCTGGAGTTCAAAGAGCAAGAGACAGATGGTATTTCATAGGGCAAAAAGAGAGAGGCAACTCAAAATAATAAGCAAGAATATTGATCCATACATGATTGATTGGAATACACTGAAAAGTTTTAGGCAGAAAAATAGCATCAGGTTATATTTTAGTCACAGGAAATTTTCCAATGTCACTTCTAATACACACTTCTTCTTGGTTGAGTTGCTCCCGGGTGCACTAATTGATGAGATCAAGCCCCCACAAAAAGTCAAGGAAAAGGCACTATATAGGTGAACATAAAGATCCACTTAAAAAGGGCAAGCATGTTGAGGTGCTGCAATGGGGAGTATAAAAGTGCTGAGTTCCAGGGGTAAAAAAACTGCCTGAGGAGAGCATTAGGAACAACTCTGAGATTGCTGTGGATAAATATTTATGGTTATATTTAATTATTATTTTTTACCAGGATAATTGCCAGGTCAAAGATAATGTATGTTTGAAAGACTATTTAATACATAACAAATTCTAAGGTGGTTATATTTGATGTTAAAATGGTATGAGAATTACATAAGGATGTTTTTCCCTATTTTAGTTTATGGAGGGCATTTTGTGTTACTGATTAGTGTCCATTAACAACTAACATGATATATTAGAGAAAGGATGGATTTTCAAATCACAGTATCTTGGATTTGAATTCTGACTCCGCCAAGTTTTACCACCATGACCACAGGAATTATTTAGCCTACCTGTACTCAATGTTCATTATAACAGAATTATTCCCTCTCCCTCTACTGCTTAGCTCACTGGATCATGGGAAGCAGCCAGTGAACTATATATGAGTTTCTACCATATAATAAGAACACTATGCTAGTTACTCTTATGTTCACCAATAGATATTCTTCAGTGATTTTAAAAATATATTCATACATAAGTGTAAAAAACTGCCCAGATAAAATTGTCAGATGTTCTAAACATCTGGGGGTGTGGTGGATAGAAAAAAAGAGTAATGCTGACATGGTTCACTTTATCTGAAAAACAAAAGAAAAAAAAATCTCATAACATACAAAGACACAGTCATTCCATGTTCACCACACAAAGTTCTCAAACTTAACTAGCAAGGAAAATATTTAGTAGGTATATCACTATGCTATACATCTGCATTGTGCATCCCTGAAGAATATTTGCTTTTGAATCAATGGAGAAAGCTGAAATTTATGGATAAATTTGTACTTTGTAACAGTACTAATACACTCTATTCACCCTCCAATATAATGTTTAAAGTCAATTTTCAGGTTTAAAGTATGATGTGTTGTTAAACATGCATTTTTATTTTTCTATCCCTTGTACATAGGCAATAAGAGGTAATCAGTAAATATCTGTTAAACCAACAAATGAGCTGATGGATGGCTGAGGTATTTTGTGAGTCAAAGCATATCAAACAAACAACTTTTAAATACCTAGAGCCAACATAACACGTAATACTTTTAATGGTCCCTAAGTGAACCCTTTGCTCAAACCAACAAGATTCAAAAGATTTTAAAAAGAGAGTTAATGTAAAATGCCCAGTCCAGTTGTATATCATAAAGTAGATATCACTAAATTGTAGCTACTATAATTACTAATGAAAAAGACATAAACTCAAATTGCAACATGCATTTGCTTCAATTTAGTGTTTACCTAAAATTTTGAAAATCAGCTCCTATTTTGTATTCAGGTATTGGGACTTTCATTTTTAAAAAATAAATAATAAAATTTTAAAAACACACATTAAAACTGAAATCCTGGTTATAAGTTTCCTGAATTGCAGGTGGGGTTTGGGGGAGGGATAAGGATTAGGGAATTAACATCTTACTCTCCTTTTTGTTACTGATCCCTCCTTTGGTTCTTTCCCTACTTGGGTATTTACTGCAACAGTAAAGTGAAATTATTTTTGTAGCAGCAGACAGAAAATTTATTCGTTGGCCAAGGAATGGAGAAGGGGAACTCATGCTCTGAAAGCACCTTCTCTCTGATTTCAAGTGGGGCAAGCTTTCTGTATAGAAAAAGGGTGAAGGAGATTATAGGGGATGGGAGTCTTCTCTCATCCTGATTTGTGGGAACAGGTGGTGATTTCCTAGAATGAGGTCCATGCCTCCTTTCTGCCCTTTTATGGTCCTTTGGGCTTTAGGTCAAAAGCAGGTGGAACCAACATGGTGCTGTCAGATGGGAATTTTAACATTAAAATGAGATGATAATGAGGTGTAGAGCGACCTTTGTCCCAATTTTGATGTTCAGCCAGTTTATACCAGTTTCTTGTGGTTTAGCCCACTTATTCCTGTTCTGTAGACGTTAGAAGATACAGTCAGTTTTGGTTTTCTGCAAGTTTGCCCAGAGGGAGGTTTTTATTAGAAAGGTGTGGGGGTTGGGGGGTGCTTCCGTGGTTCTTTGCCTAAGGCAGATGTACTTTTTGTTTTTTTTTTTGGGAGTATAATTGCTTCACAATGGTGTGTTAGTTTCTGCTTTATAACAAAGTGAATCAGTTATACATATACATATGTTCCCATATCTCTTCCCTCTTGCATCTCCCTCCCTCCCACCCTCCCTATCCCACCCCTCTAGGTGGTCACAAAGCACAGAGCTGATCTCCCTGTGCTATGCAGTTGCTTCCCACTAGCTATCTATTTTATGTTTGGTAGTGTATATATGTCCATGCCACTCTCTCACTTTGTCACATCTTACCCTTCCCCCTCCCCATATCCTCAAGTCCATTCTCTAGTAGGTCTGTGTCTTTATTCCCGTCTTGCCACTAGGTTCTTCATGATCTTTTTTTTTTTTTTTTTTCCCTTAGATTCCATATATATGTGTTAGAATACTGTATTTGTTTTTCTCTTTCTGACTTACTTCACTCTGTATGACAGACTCTAACTCCATCCACCTCACTACAAATAACTCCATTTCGTTTCTTTTTATGGCTGAGTAATATTCCATTGTATATATGTGCCACATCTTCTTTATCCATTCATCCGATGATGGACACTTAGGTAGAGACAGTTTAGGCATGGGTTAGAGACCCTCGTGTTGCCCCCCTGGGTGACGCTTTTGGAGACAGTTCTATTTTAGTAGGGATCAGACATACTTTGACTCAGTCCAAATACACTAGTACATTTGTTGCTGGAGTATTTGATTTTCATTCTGGTGACACCAGAAGGAAAGAAGTTCTGAGAAAATTAAATAGCAAGTCCCATTAAAGAAATAAATGTTATGGTACCACCAGAAATTAAGAAGAAAAGACTCCTCTCTTAGAAGACTGCCAAAAGAGGTGTGGCATTTGTGATTTTGACCCTCTTCTAAATCAGTAAGAGGAATACCAGAGTAATTAGAATAGATATACAATTACACTGACCATGTCAAGAATGATGATGATTTCAGAGTATTTTTAAGCCAGGAGCACGATCATGCATGTATCAGGGTCAGTCCTGAGCTTTGGGAATGACATGAGGAAAACCATACAGAGGTCCAAAGATGGTGAACTAGACTAGGAATGGCTATGTCAATTACCATCAGGAGGACATGTGACCCACTGAGGAGTGTTCCAGGGGAAGTGTGGAATTTGAGGGCTAACAGTTTATTCAGTATTATACTTGCTGTGGTTCAGAGGTAGATTCTGATATTATTCTCATCCTCTTGACTTCACATCTGTAGGTATCAAATGAAAAGTAAAAAGACATATTTTAAAATATATTTTATTCTTCTGAATCAGATTTCACACTTTTTATAATGTGAAGGGGGAATACAATGATTATGACTTATGTGTCAATACAAACTTTCTAAATTTACACATTGATTGTTATCCTAAAGACCCTATCTATTGCTTCTGCTTTTCCCTTTAGATAACATAATACACTTAATATGTCATACATATAGTAAGTACTTAATAAATGTTAGTTCATTTCCCCTGGAAATATTTTATGTTCTTAATATTAACTTTGGTGAAAACATTTTAATTGAGTTTACTTTTACATATATGATTGTGTTAAATGAATACATCTAAATGGAACTAACAAAAAAGGAAGTAGGTAATTTCTCATTAACCAAACTTATGGAAACAAGAAAAAATCTGTTGGTAGAAGCACATTAATCAGAGATATCTTACCGGGATTAAATGAGACCAAGAAGACTTTCCTATGAAGTGATTCAACATTTCAAGTCTGTGTTCTTTTCAGTTCTGCAAAGCAGAGAAACAAAATGTAATCAATCAGTGATCTGAAATTAATGTAATGATTCAAACATTACATATTGACAAGTATCTAGTTGTGGATGTGCAGTGCCATGACATAGAAACTCGTCTATAGACAAAAATGTTGTTGGGTGAAAGGGGGATAACTAAATTAGTATGATCCAAATATATACAAACTTAAAATATGGATTATTTCAAACATATTACTAACAGAAGTGAGATTTCTAAAACACATGCTCAATCATATCTTTTTGCTTAAAAACTTACTGACTACTTCTCACTGCTTCCAGTATAAAGTCTAGACTTTGTCATGGGGGATATAAACCAGTAATTGTCTAGTCTTGTTCTATTTAATTAAGCTCAGTCCTACCATTTCTCTTCGTTTTAAAATAAGCACTTCTTAAAATTCCTTTAGTTTATGGACACTTCTGAGAATCTGATAAAACATATGGACCTGTTCCCCAAGGTGTGCCTACTTATCCAGATTTAGCTCTAGTTCCATACTTACAATGAAGACTTAACCAACTGCCACAGGCCAAATACATTCTCCTGACTTAATAAGTACATGTAGTATTGTGTTAGACAAGAATATAATCAGACTTATAGTAGTTCACAAGACTGTGAGTTCTCAGAGTCAGGGATTTCATTTTATTTATCTTTAAATTTCAAGTTCCTAGCACAGAATTTAGTACAGAATAGTAACGTAAAAATTGTTTGCTAAAACAAATAATGACTCCTGCTGGCTTTGCTTGAGTTATTTTAAAACAGTAGATTCTGAAAATAAATGAGGTGAATGAAGATAATAGATGAGCACCCGTGGTATGCAGATTCATGTTATTTTTTTTAAGTTATTTTAAACAATGAACAAAAAATCATGAATACATCACACAAGCACATACACATAAGTGTCTGTCGTCTATTTATTATCTATCCATCTATCTCTATTTATAGTGATTTTTCCAAAAGTAAAAGGAAAACACAAACATAGAAGATTAATATTACTTTAATCACATTCTTCTCTTTGGAGGCATTTAGTCTCATAAGAAAAGCATGACTACTGGTATCAGCAGGCACACACTTTTGGGCTCAGTCTCTTCTGTGTGATCTTAAATAAGTCTTTTAAATGATAGAGTTTTAGTCTATTTATTTATAAAATGTGGATGATGATGTTTAAGGAGATAATAGTAATAAAACCATCTTCCAAATATATATATGTGAATTATTTTGGTGATCAAAAGAGGCCATGCAAAATAATTTCAAACTTAAATCATTATACAAACAATAGCTATTGTTAAGTTACAGTGGTTATGAAACAATATACTGCTTAAGCTAAAAAATCGAAAAATAAAGAAAAATCCAAATCCTCAATGTCCTATACGTGGATAGATACAGATAACATTTTGAAAGATTATTGCTTAGGCAAATTTTGGTGAGAGGGTGTTAGTTCATATACAGTTCAATTCAGGATATTCCATGTATCCTTAACACAGAGCGAGGATGAAATAATTACTATTTTCCTTATTTTTAAAATTAGCTATGTAGGAAAACCCACAGTGAGTATGATAAGCTAAAAACTGAGCAAAAGATAAGAGAATTTTAGAAATATCCAAGGGTCTGTTTCTATGTGTTCAGTATATGTTAACATAGTTTGGATTAATTACTACAGCATTGGAATTAGTGATATGAGGTCACAAGGTACATACAACAACCCAATGAGGGACGTAGTATTATTCCCATTTTGTAGATGAGAAAAAGGAGGTTCAGCTAATTTGAGTGCTTACTGACTGCAACACAACTGTGGTGTAAAAGTACTGAGATTAAAGCTTAGATCTGCCTAACACTGACAATTGTTCTCATTCTGCTCTGTCCATTCCATCTCAAAAATCTCATCCTACTAGAGTATAAACCATTGTTCTTTAACCCACTTATTCTCTTTTTATATAGGGAAATTAACTGGCCCTTATTAACAGACACTAGTGAGAGAAGAGTGGATTGGGGAAGAAAAAGTAGCATTTTCCAGAGTGACCTGCCTACTGGAAACCCAAAAGGGTTTGAGGTGTCAAAACCCAGCTTCCTCCCTGCAGCAGTGATAGGAATGGTCTGCTGCTGCTTAACAAGAAGGTGGAAAGTCCATGCTGATACCCTGGAGATATGAACACTGAGGGAAATGTTTCAGCAACCTGCAGGGGTTGTGTTATATTTGTCTTCTTGCCTGAGGAACTCACCAATTATGTGAAAATGTCAATTGGTCTCCTTACCTGATTTTGACTAATACCTTTCAAGAAAATAAAAATGTCCAGTGTCTGTATGCAAAAATCATACAAGATGAAAATATGGAATGAATTTTGTTTTCTTGAGGAGTCAGAGGCAAATTAAAATATTTCAAGAGTAGATAATTTTTAAAAAATGACAGAGAAGAACAAAAAAAGAGAAATAGTCTATTCTTATAGAAGTAATACAGAAATTTAACATTGAAAATGTTTTCTCAGTTAATAAACTGCTAATTTAGAAAATCAGGATTAAAGCATATATTGTATAATGATATAAGCCATATACCTAAACACAGATGCACACACACATTGTATTATGAATATAGAGGCACAATACATACATGGACATAGGTATCTAGAAGGAAAGCCATTGACTGGTATCCATGGTTGTTTGGGTGTGACATTTCCTTCCCCAAGAGCAAAAGTGTGCTTTCTCTATTTTCTACAGTGAAAATGGAATAGTTACTTGTAACATAAATATGTATCTCTTCCCATAGATTTTCTATGGAAAATCTGTAAGGATTATGAGGTTTATGGAAATGTATTTAGTGTATGAAAATACTTTTAATGATGTGTAAGAATGCCCTTTGTAGCAAGAGTTATATATAGTATTGGTTATATTGATACCTAGGTTAACCAGGGAGTATGCTTTTGTTCTGGAATGTTCTGTTTCATGTTTTGTTCTGGGATTACTTGCCAAGAATTATAATATCTTTTTTTCTCTATTATGTATTTTACTTACTACAAATTGGTGGTAGACATTTTTCTTCTGCTTCCTCCACCTTGGAACATCCAGCAGCTGAATCCCTCTCCATGTTTGAAGACTCCTTCTACTTATAAGCTTTTGTGAGTGGAAGAGCCTGTATTAATTTTAGCCCCTTGCCACTAGGATATAGGCATGTGACCCATGTTTGGACAATCAAAAGTGTCTGTCTTAGTAGGGATTTTGGTGGTAGATGGAAGCAGCAACATAATGAGCTTGGAGGGGCAGCAGTGGCAGAACATGACAACACAGTCAATTGTCCAGTGGAAGTGGTTGATGCAAGAATTATTATCTACCACTTGATAGGGATGGTAACTCTGCCATCACTCTACTGCTTTTGTGGCATGATTTTGGCTGTGGTTCTGACAGGCCTTCATTGCTCTGTCCATTTTCAAGGCTTAGTTCTGAAGCTTTCCTCTCAATTTGGTAATGTACCCACTATTCTTTTAATAGATTCATTTTATTATTAAATCAGCCAAAGTTGATTTATGTTGTTTGTACTTAAAAGTCTTGACTTATACAAAGTGTGAAGAAATCATTCTAGGGGAAAACAAGTAAAAGAACTTCCTGGAATGTATCCTTTATCATTTTGAAATTTGAGATAGAAATGTAAAGGTCTCAGAGCACAGGTGGTATTTTATGTCTTTTTCCAATTAAACGTTGCGTTTTGGAAAAGATAGGAGGAAATTGAATGTAGATACCTGAGCACACAGATGGTGTTGAAAAACTGAATTTGATTTACTGGCCCATAGTTTATGATATTTTAGCAGCAGTTTTTGGCAAAGGGTTGCTACATTCCTCACCAGAGCTTGTAGGAATGCTTGCATGTCATTGCTCAAAAAATGTGAGGGATTTAAAGTTGATACTGAAGAATAAAATACCCTAGTCACATAACATTGTTTATCATTAAGAACAGTAGATGTTCATTCACAAAATATGCATTTAGTACTTTCTCTGTGTCAGGCACTATGTTGCTGTAAACAGAAAAAACATGAGCAATCTCTGCTCTTTGGTAATGTCTCCTTGATACTCTTTGTTACTCTTTATTATATCATAATATTTCAGTCATTTATTTATATCCCATCCATTTGTGAATTTCTTAGGGATGTGGGACTTCTGTTTCTTTATGTTCCTAGCAAATAACACAATCTCTGATACATTATTGGCTTTCAAGGAATGTATACTGACAATAAATGGTGTAAAAAAACCAAAACTTAACTGAGTAAATTTTAAAGATCTTATTGGCTGTATTAACAATACATGAATTGGGCAGTATCTCATCTAGCAAATAGAAAGGATCTCCAAAGAGCTGTACAAAATTAAAGACTTTCATAGGCAGAACTGCTGGGACAAAAACTACTAGCAAAGAGTGGGTTGTTTGTGGCAAGGTCACCTTCCTTTGGGGGACAACAGGGGTCTATCAGGCAGATTACCTCACTAGTTCTGACCAGGTAACTCCAGATTGACTGGTTAAGATTCCATTCCTGGAAGAGGTTGAAACAGTAGTTAAGTTAGGTATTGTCTTGATTTGGTGATGTGGGCTTAGCACAAATGATTCCATTTTGGATCTGCTGTCTGTTTTTTAACAATAGAAAAAAAAAGTGGCATTACCAATCAGTAGTCTGAGCAATCATGCTCAGTGAGTGAGTTTTAATAATCAGATAACTTGATTATCAGTGACATGAAGGAACACAGAAGGCAAGCTTATCAAATTCACAGGTGTTGTGTAGGTGTGAGGAATACCTAAGACATAAAATGACGATCAGAAATCTCAATATTTATCATCTAGTGTAACTCAAGAAAAGATTGGAAAGAATTTAGTATAAAATATTTTCTCATGGTTCTTAACAAATAATCAACTGTCTAGGAAGAGGTTGGGGTAGGTCTGGCTTAAAAGCAGGTAATAGAATGAGGTAAATAAACAAATGAAATGTGGCGATTACACTGACAGCACACTTAGTGAGGGAGCAGTGTAACAGGACTCCTCATAATGCCAGTTATGTCTGTGAGGCAGGGAGGCAGCCACCCCACTGCACTGCACAGGTTGGGCTCTGCATCAAAGACCCTTCTCAGCTGCTCTGAATTTGAAGGTCACTGGAAGAGCAGACCACTTTCAGAAAAGCCTGATCTTCATGGTGAAAGATATGAAAACCACAATATACACTTTATAATATACAACCTGGGAAATGTAGTCTAGAAACAGCATAAGCATAGTGTAATTAACTCAAGATCTGATGGATTGGAGTTCTAGTGTTCAACCCTCTTTCCGGACAAAGCATGAGGCAGATATTAGGAGCTGAGGCAGCAAATTAGTGGCTCAAAAAGCAGAAGAGAGAAGAGCAAGGATCAAAGGCAAGTGAATAGATAACCTGACTCATGGCTTATTGCCAGAGGATTGTTTTTACCTCTTTTCTATGCTTTAAAGACTGGTGTGTACCACATTTATAGGGTAAGGACAAATACATACATAGAAGTAGGAGAGATAAGCTAAAGTGCTCATAAACATATCTAAAAAAGCATTTGTTTTTCCAGTAAACTTTTTATAAAATACCTGGTAATTTCCAGAAATGATTGGAATAAAAAGAAGACATTGAATGTGGCAGGTGGGGGGAGAGGGGGTGGGAGCTAGGTCCAGTTTCTTGCACTGGAATTTTGAGTAGGAACTAATAATGTAAGGGAGGTCATAGAATAAAATCTTATTTGAGTGAATGTTTGTATAAAAGGAATTCTTAGGATCATTTCCAATTCAAAAACTCTCTGCCATTTATACAACTTACAAAAGTGTCAGATTTTTTTTTTTTTTTAGTTAACATAAATCATAACTGTACTCAGAAACCTTTTGAAATGTTGCATTATAGAAATGTTTAAGTAAAACAGTTTTGTATATTCATGTTTATTTACATATGGAGGAAAACAAGAGTATTTTTTTTTAACTTTTAAAAATCATTTCTTCTATTTAGAAGTAACCTAGTACAGAATCTGAGACTACCTGAATTAAATTCTGATTTCCAATATTTTCTAGCTCTGTGATCTTTAACAAGTTAGTTAACTTGTCTTTGCCTCAGTTTCCTTGTCTGACAAACCAAGATAATAATTGTACCCTGAATTGAATGAGATAATAAAAATTTAGAAAAAATATCTGTCATGTGGTAAGCACATAAAATTTTGCTGAAATTTTTGTTTTAAATAAAATATTTACATGTCTGAGAAGTATATTTGATATAGTCGACGTATGTATGTTATGATGCACATTCATATATTCTCTCCATAGATAACTCACTATAATGTTCAGTAGGGTTTTGTGTTTTTCTTTTTTTTTTTTTAATTTTCATGTTTTTTCTAATACTAAGAATGTATTTTAGATTTTAAGACTGATTCACCACTCCGACTTTTTATCTTCCAGATGTATTCCATTGATTACTGGTCACACTTAGGGATGTTACTTGTGGGTGGAATAGAGTTAATTGAATGGTCCAGAAAATAGTAAATCCACTGATTTATTTATAATTTTTTAGTCAGGGCTATTATAACAGTTCCAAATATATACACGTCCCCAAAGTATTTTCTTCTACGTTTAAAAACAACATCCTAATATCCCCAAAATCCTGTCCATGACCCTTCCCAATCACTACCTCTCCAAATGTAGCAATTATTTTGATTTATATCACAATAGGTTAATTCTGGCTGTTTCTGACCTTTATAGATTTAAAGATGAAACAATTCTATATGAACTCTTTTGTGACTAGCTACTTTTACTCAATATTATGTTTGTTATATTCATCTATATCATCAGATCCTTATGGACTTCATTCATTCAGATGTATGTAGATATTCCTTGCATGATGTTGCTACATTTATTTATTCATTCTAATATTGAAGGAAATTTAGATTGTTTTCAGTTTGGGCTATTTTTAATAATCCTGCTGTAATTATTTTTATACATGACTATTAATATATTTTCTGTTGACAATATTCCTAGTAATAAAAATTCTAAGTCATAGCATACATGTAAGATAGAAGAAGTTTACACATACTCAGGTATGGGGAAGGCATTCTGGCTTATACATAATTTAACTTAAACTTTATGGTAACTAAAACACCCTCTTTGCAGCCTAGCCTATCAAACACACATTGTACATCTGCTTTAATCATTAAAGAAAAGAATGAATTTTAAAAATCAAAATGGAGTAACTGTGGTTCAGGCATCCAAAATGGAGCTGGGTGGCCATTGTGGATGTGATTTCAGACAAGTTCCTATGTCACTGAGAACTTGAATTTTCTGAACTGAATCAGACTCAAGGACACCACAAGCCATTCTCAAAAACAATATTTGCTAGAATCTGCCAGCTGCAACCTTATGGTCTCAAGTTCTCCCCTTATAACTAGGCAATAATTTTGGACCCCAAATAATCCTTGCTTAACAAGAACACTTCTTGCCAGCTCCAATTATAATTCTTAACAAACAACTTCTGTAGTTTTCTGGTATTTGCCTTTATAAACCTCCCTTGTTTTGTAGTCTAACAGAACACAATTCAACTGCTTGAATTTGTGACTCCCAGGCTATAGTCCTCAGTTTGGCTGAAATAAAATTCTTTTCTATTCCTTCTTTTTTTTTAATTTAATTTTGTTTATTTTTTTATACAGCAGGTCCTTATTAGTCATCAATTTTATACACATCAGTGTATATATGTCAATCCCAATTGCCCAATTCATCACACCACCACCCCCACCCCACTGTCGCTTTCCCCCTTTGGTGTCCATACATTTGTTCTCTACATCTGTGTCTCAATTCCTGCCCTGCAAACTGGTTCATCTGTACCATTTTTCTAGGTTCCACATATATGCGTTAATATACGATATTTGTTTTTCTCTTTCTGACTTACTTCACTCTGTAGGACAGTCACTAGGTCCATCCACATCTCTGCAAATGACCCAATTTCGTTCCTTTTTATGGCTAAGTAATATTCCATTATACATATGTACCACATCTTCTTTATCCATTCGTCTGTCGATGGGCATTTAGGTTCCTTCCATGACCTGGCTATTGTAAATAGTGCTGTAACGAACATTGGGGTGCATATGTCTTTTTGAATTGTGGTCTTCTCTGGGTATATGCCCAGTAGTGGGATTGCTGGGTCATATGGTAATTCTATTTTTAGATTTTAAGGACCCTCCAAACTGTTTTCCATAGTGGCTGTATCAATTTACATTCCCACCAACAGTGCAAGAGGGTTCCCTTTTCTCCACACCCTCTCCAGCATTTGTTGTTTGATTTGCACTTCTCTAATAATTAGTGATGTTGAGCAGCTTTTAATGTGCTTCTTGGCCATCTGTATGTCTTCTTTGGAGAAATGTCTATTTAGGTTTTCTGCCCATTTTTGGAATGGGTTGCCTGTTTTTTAAATATTGAACTGCATGAGCTGTTTCTATATTTTGGAGATTAATCCTTTGTTGGATGATGCGTTTGAAAATATTTTCTCCCATTCTGAGGGTTGTTTTTGTCTTGTTTATCATTTCCTTTTCTGTGCAAAAGCTTTGACGTTTCATTAGGTCCTATTTGTTTATATTTCCATTACTCTAGGAGGTGGATCAAAAAAGATCTGGCTGTGATTTATGTCAAAGAGTGTTCTTCCTATGTTTTCCTCTAAGGGCTTTATAGTGTCCGGTCTTATATTTAGGTCTCAAATCCATTTTGAGTTTATTTTTGTATATGGTGTTTGGGAGTGTTCTAATTTCATTCTTTTACATGTAGCTGTCCAGTTTTCCTGGCACCACTTATTGAAGAGACTGTCTTTTCTCCATTGTACATCCTTGCCTTCTTTGTCATACATTAGTTGACCATAGGTGCATGGGTTTACCTCTGGGCTTTCTATCTTGTTCCACTGATCTATGTTTCTGTTTTTGTGCAAGTACCATATTGTCTTGATGACTGTAGCTTTGTAGTATAGTCTGAAGTCAGGGAGTCTGATTCCTCCAGCTCCGTTTTTTTCCCTCAAGACTGCTTTGGCTATTCAGGGTCTTTTGTGTGTCCATACAAATTTTAAGATATTTTGTTCTAGTTCTGTAAAAAATGTCATTGGTAATTTGATAGGTATTGCCTTGAATTGGAAGATTGTTTTGGGTAGTATAGTCATTTTCACAATATTGATTCTTCTAATCCAAGAACATGGTTTATCTCTCCATCTGTTGGTAATATCTTTACTTTTTTCATCAGTGTCATAGTTTTCTGCACACCGGTCTTTTGTCTCCCTAAGTAGGTTTATTCCTAGGTATTTTATTCTTTTTTTGCAATGGTAAATGGGAGTGTTTCCTTAATTTCTCTTTCAGATATTTCATCATTAATGTATAAGAATGCAAGAGATTTCTGTGCATTAATTTTGTATCCTGCAACTCTATCAAATTCATTGATTAGCTCTAGTAGTTTTCTGGTGGCATCTTTAGGATTCTCTATGTATAGTATCATGTCATCTGCAAACAGTGACAGTTTTACTTCTTCCTTTCCAATTTGGATTCCTTTTATTTCTTTTCCTCCTCTGATTGCCGTGGCTAGGACTTCCAAAACTATGTTGAATAATAGTGGAGAGTGGACCTCCTTGTCTTGTTACTGATCTTAGAGGAAATGCTTTCAGTTTTTCACCATTGAGAATGATGTTTGCTGTGGGTTTGTCTTAAATGGCCTTTATTATGTTGAGGTAGGTTTCCTCTATGCCCTCTTTCTGGAGAGTTTTTATCATAAATGGGTGTTGAATTTTGTCAAAAGCTTTTTCTGCATCTATTGAGATGATCATATGGTTTTTATTCTTCAATTTGTTAATATGCTGTATCACATTGATTGATTTGTGTATATTGAAGAATCCTTGCATCCCTGGGATAAATCCCACTTTATCGTGGTGTATGATCCTTTTAATGTGCTGTTGGATTCTGTTGGCTAGTATTTTGTTGAGGATTTTTGCACCTATATTCATCAGTGATATTGGTCTATAATTTTCTTTTTTTGTAGTATCTTTGTCTGGTTTTGGTATAAGTGTGATAGTGGCCTCATAGAATGAGTCTGAGAGTGTTCCTTCCTCTGTGATTTTTTGGAAGAGTTTGAGAAGGATAGGTGTTAGCTCTTCTCTAAATGTGTGATAGAATTCCCCTGTGAAGCCATCTGGTCCTGGACTTTTGTTTGTTGGAAGATTTTTAATCACAGTTTCAATTTCATTACTTGTGATTGGTCTGTCCATATTTTCCATTTCTTCCTGGTTCAGTCTCGGAAGGTTGTGTTTTTCTAAGAATTTGTCCATTTCTTCCAGGTTGCCCATTTTTTTGGCACGTAGTTGCTTGTAGTAATCTCTCATGATCCTTTGTTAGTTGTTACTTCTCCTTTTTCATTTCTAAATCTATTGATTTGAGTCTTCTCCCTTTTTTTCATGATGAGTCTAGCTAATGGTTTATCAATTTTGTTTATCTTCTCAAAGAACCAGCTTTTAGTTTTATTGATTTTTGTTAGTGTTTCCTTCATTTATTTTTCATTTATTTCTGATCTGATCTTTATGATTTCTTTCCTTCTGCTAGCTTTGGGTTTTGTTTGTTCTTCTTTCTCTAGTTCCTTTAGGTGTAAGGTTAGATTCTTTATTTGAGATTTTTCTAGATTCTTGAGGTAGGCTTGTATAGCTATAAACTTCTGTCTTAGAACTGCTTTTGCTGCAACCCATAGGTTTTGGATCATCGTGTTTTCATTGTCATTTGTCTCTAGGTTTTTTTTGATTTCCTGTTTGATTTCTCTAGTGATCTCTTGGTTATTTAGTAATGTATTGTTTAGCCTCCATGTGTTTGTGTTTTTTACGTGTTTTTCCCTGTAATTCATTTCTAATCTCATAGCATTGTGGTCAGAAAAGATGCTTGATATGATTCAATTTTCTTAAGTTTACTGTGGCTTGATTTGTGACTCAAGATGTGATCTTTCCTGGAGAATGTACTGTGCGCACTTGAGAAGAAAGTGTAACCTGCTGTTTTAGGATGGATTGTCCTATAAATATCAATTAAATCTCTCTGGTCTATTGTGTCATTTAATCCTTCTGTTTCCTTATTTATTTTCATTTTGGATGATCTACCCATTGGTGTAAGTGAGATGTTAAGGTCCCCCACTATTATTGTGTTACTGTCGACTTCCTTTTTATAGCTGTTAGCAGTTGCCTTATGTATTGAGGTGCTCCTATGTTGGGTGCACATATATTTATAATTGTTATATCTTCTTTTTGGATTGATCCCTTGATCATTATGTAGTGTCCTTCCTTGTCTCTTGTAACACTCTTTATTTTAAAGTCTATGTTATCTGATATGAGTATTGCTACTCCAGCTTTCTTTTGATTTCCATTTGCATGGAATATCTTTTTCCATTCCCTCAGTTTCATTCTGTGTGTGTCCCTAGGTCTGAAGTGGGTCTCTTGTAGACAGCATATAGATGGGTCTTGTTTTTGCATCCATTCAGCAAGCCTGTGTCTTTTGGTTGGAGCACTTAATCTATTCACATTTAAGATAATTATTGATATGTATGTTCCTATGACCATTTTCTTAATTGTTTTGTTTGTTTTTGTAGGTCCTTTTCTTCTCTTCTGTTTCCCACTTAGAGAAGTTCCTTTAGCATTTGTTGTAGATCTGGTTTGGTGGTGCTGAATTCTCTTAGCTTTTGCTTGTCTGGAAAGCTTTTCATTTCTCCATCGAATCTGAATTAGATCCTTGCTGGGTAGAATAATATTGGTTGTATGTTCTTCCCTTTCATCACTTTAAGTATATCATGCCACTCCCTTCTGGCTTGTAGTGTTTCTGCTGAGAAATCAGCTGTTAACCGTATGGGAGTTCCCTTGTATGTTATTTGTCGTTTTTCCCTTGCTGCTTTCAATAATTTTTCTTTGTCTTTAATTTTTTCCAATTTGATTACTATGTGCTTGGCCTCTTTCTCTTTGGGTTTATCCTGTATGGGACTCTCTGTGCTTACCAGTGTTGGGTCGCTATTTCCTTTCCCATGTTAGGGCAGTTTTCAACTATAATCTCTTCAAATATTTTCTCGGGTCCTTTCTCTCTCTCTCCTCCTTCTGTGGCATCTATAATGCGAATGTTGTTGCATTTAATATTGTCCCAGTGGTCTCTTAGGCTGTCTTCATTTCTTTTCATTCTTTTTTCTTTATTCTGTTCCACAGCAGTGAATTCCACCATTCTGTCTTCCAGGTCACTTATCCATTCTTCTGCTTCAGTTATTCTGCTATTGATTCCTTCTAGGGTAGTTTTCATTTCAGTTATTGTATTGTTCATCTCTGTTTGTTTGTTCTTTAATTCTTCTAGGTCTTTGTTAAACATTTCTTGCATTTTCTCTATCTTTTCCTCCATTCTTTTTCCGAGGTCCTGGATCATCTTCACTATCATTATTCTGAATTCTTTTTCGGGAAGGTTGCCTATCTCCACTTCATTTAGTTTTTTTTCTGGGGTTTTGTCTTGTTCCTTCATCTAGTACATAGCCCTCTGCCTTTTAATCTTGTCTATCTTTCTGTGAATGTGGGTTTTGTTTCACAGGCTGCAGGAATGTAGTTCTTCTTGCTTCTGCTCTCTGCCCTCTGGTGGATGAGGCTATCTAATTGGCTTGTGTAAGTTTCCTGATGGGAGGGACTGGTGGTGGGTAGAGCTGACTGTTGCTCTGGTAGGTGGAGCTCAGTAAAACTTTAATCCGCTTGACTGCTGATAGGTGGGGCTGGGTTCCCTCCCTGTTGGTTGTTTGGCCTGAGGCAACCCAACACTGGAGCCTACCTGGGATCTTTGTTTGGGCTAATGGCCTAATGGCAGACTCTGGGAGGCCTCACGCCAAGGAGTACTTCCCAGAACTTCTGCTGCCAGTGTCCTTCTTCCCACAGTGAGCCACAGCCACTGCTTGCCTCTGCAGGAGACCCTGCAACATTAGCAGGTAGGTCTGGTTCAGTATCCTCTGGGGTCACTGCTCCTTCCCCTGGGTTCCGATTTGCACACTACTTTGTGTGTGCCCTCCAAGAGTGGAGTCTCTGTTTCCCCCAGTCCTGCCTTCAAATCCCACTAGGCTTCAAAGTCTGATTCTCTAGGAATTCCTCCTGCCATTGCCAGACTCCCAGGGTGGAAACCTGACATGGGGCTCAGAACCTTCACTCCAGTGGGTGGACTTCTGTGGTATAAATGTTCTCCAGTCTGTGAGTCACCCACCCAGCAGTTATGGAATTTGATTTTACTGTAATTGCTCGCCTCCTACCATCTCATTGTGGCTTCTCCTTTGTCTTTGGATGTGGGGTGTCTTTTTTGATGAGTTCCAGTGCCTTCCTGTTGATGATTGTCCAGCAGTTATTTGTCATTCTGATGTTCTTGCAAGAGGGAGTGAGAGCAAGTCCTCCTACCCCGCCATCTTGGTTCCTCTCTATTCTTATTATAGATAGCTTATTGACTATTTCCAATGACACACATGTTGAACTTTATTAAATACTGCCAAACCATCTTCCAAAATGCTTGTACCAATTAACACGCCCACCAGCAATATATGTGAATCCAAGTGTAATGCCAATGAAATGGAGATGTATATTCTTCTCACAAGGTGCACAGCAAATACTTGAAACAATGATACAATCCACCTTACCTTGGCCACAGCTTTTGAAAACACACATATGTATTAAATTATTTTTCTAAGATGCCTTTCTTCCCATAAATATTAAAGTACTATCTCTGAACAAAGCACCTAGTTCATATTTCCTTGTTCACAATGGCACATTTTGGTAGATATTACTCTTGGATTTGAGATTATTCATGTTTTTAGATTTTTTATAAAATTTATTGTCTATATTATTTATTTTGGTACCTCATTAAAATAAAATAGTGAAGTGATAGGAGATCCCTCAGTAGTGTATTGCATTCCTGTAGGGACTCTAGGACCATGCTAGAAACCAAAAATAATGAGATTTAAAACATTGGAATCCCAACTCTAGTGAAGGAAACAGACAAATAAACAGTTATATTTCCAGTAATTACATTGATTTTCACAGTCAAATGCAATGCACAATAAGGGAGAATCTATACTGATGTGAGATAAAAAATACAAGAAAGACTGTTGGAAAGAGGGAACTTTTGAGCTGAATTTAAAGGGAGAAAAATATTTTTAGCAAAGTGTGTATCAATCTCATTTTTCCAATTACATAGGTATTTTTGGTAATGTTCTCTCTTAAAGGTTTTTTTTTCCTTTTTTTCCTTTCCAAATTGCAACAGTAGTATGAGAAATGTTTTTTACACAAGGAGATAATACAGTAGAAAAGTAAACAAAAGCAAAACAATAACAAAATTTCTTTCCCATCATTGAATCCCACTCCACTTCATCCCCAAACTCCATTCAGTGTGAAAATCCTTGCTAAACTCTGTTGATGGAGGCTGCAAAGAACAGAGAGCTTTTCTGGGGTCTTGGGAATTGCAATTTGGGAGACAAAGATTTGGATAAAACTGAAAGAGTGTTCTAGGGAAGAGAAAGTGTCATGGGTTTATAAAGGGAAATACCACAAGGTTGTTAAAGTTATCTTTAAAGTATTATGGTTGGCTCTTATGCAAGAAATAAATATCTCATCAGTTATTTACAGTAAGGGTGTGATAATTATCTTGAATTTCTGGAATATTGTGAAGATGTTCTGGATGCCTGCATTAAGACAATAAGTGGTCAAAAATTCAAATTCCATCTGGGCTGAGATGTGCTAAGTCTCACTTCCTCATTGGTCTCTAAGCTCCATTTTAGAGAGTTCTATTTAGAAACTCCATTTTGAGTTTTCTTTCACAGTTCTTTCCACAATTTTCTGTGTTCATGAATCTATATTAAATTGAAACCTGACATACATATAGCTTCTGAAACTATATGTGTGTTTTAGGAAGTTTTAGGTTTTTGTTTGTTTGGTTTTATAAAAAAAAAAATCATGCTTCCCACATTACTTAGCTACTTGCTAAGTAATTTTACATATTGCATGTAAAATTGCATTTTAATATTATGCTACATTTCATATATATAAGCCAATATACAGCATGTATACATAAGATATAAAAATTAACAATGTTATAACAAGTGTTAATAGCTTTGGAGACCTTAGGCACCCTTCTTCAATTGCATCTCATACTTCTTATTCCCACCCAGAGCCATATTACTTACAATAGGGAACCACTGTCTTTAATTTTGAACAACTTATTTTTATTACCTTGACAATATATACATCTCATGTTGGTAGACATTAACTTTTTTCCTAATTTTTATAAACATATATGTACTCATGTATTATTTATATAAAGAGTATCATATTGCATATTCTATTTTATCTTACTGCAGTGTTTTTTTTCTTTAATTACTTTGCACTTCCCTCTTTTCCTCTTCTCCACCCACTTCCACCAATTCCCCCACCGCATCCCACAGGTAACCAACTTTAAAAACCTGGTGCCCATTTTTGTATTTTTGCAAATTTTGTTCTCACCTCATTTAACCATATACAATTATGGTTGAAAGTTGTACATTTTACAAATATGTAAACTTGTGTATGAAACTGGAAATACATAATTTTCTGTGTAGCATGCATATTTATTTTAAAATTTAATTTAAATCATTTGTTTTTGTGTTGCTTATTCAATAATAACTAATGGAAATTTATCCATGTCAACTGATATAACTATTTTTTTTTGGCTACATAGTATTCAATATTGTGGGTGTGCATAGTTTATTCAACCAATCTACTGATAGTCATTTATTCACGGGTGTTTATGCCCACTATGAACACTTTAATAAACATGCATATGCTAAAGTATTCAACTAGGACATTTATATCTTTAAGACAGATTTCCAGAAGAGGGATTACTACAGTTACATTTATTTTTAAATTTAGTAAGTTTTCCTTCATACTTCTGTAAAAATGGTTTAATATTTATATTTCCAAAATAAACTCATGCAAGTGTACTTTTCTTCACATCTCTGCCAGCAGTAGTTCTTATCCTTTTTTTTTTTTTTTTAATTGCCACACTGGTGGATAAAAGTGATATCTCATTGAAATTTTAATTAGTAAGTCCCTGATCAATACTGAATTTGACTATCTTATTTGTATGCTCTTCATTTAACTTTCTTTTTTGGTAGATTGTCAATTTCCACTCTGTTCATTTTGGGGGGACATTTTCTTTTTTTTTTTTCTTTTAAAATCTTTATTGGAGTATAATTGCTTTACAATGGTGTGGTAGTTTCTGCTTTATAACAAAGTGAATCAGTTATACATACAATATGTCCCCATATCTCTTCCCCCTTGCATCTCCCTCCCTCCCACCCTCCCTATCCCACCCCTCTAGCTGGTCACAAAGCACTGAGCTGATCTCCCTGTGCTATGCGGTTGCTTCCCAATAGCTATCTATTTCATGTTTGGTAGTGTATATATGTCCATGCCACTGTCTCACTTTGTCCCAGCTAACCCTTTGCCGTCACCATATCCTCAAGTCCATTCTCTAGTAGGTCTGCATCTTTATTCCTATCTTTCCCCTAGGTTCCTCTGATCATTTTTTTTTCTTGTATTTTTTTTTTTTATTTTAGATTCCGTATATATGTGTTAGAATATGGAATTTGTTTTTCTCTTTCTGACTTACTTCACTCTGTATGACAGTCTCTAGTTCCATCCACCTCACTACAAATAACTCAGTTTTCTTCCTTTTTATGGCTGAGCAATATTCCATCGTATATATGTGCCACATCTTTTTTCTCCATTCATCTGTTGATGGACACTTAGGTTGTGTCCATGTCCTGGCTATTGTAAAAAGAGCTGCAATGAACATTTGGCACGTGGCTCTTTTTGAATTATGGTTTTCTCAGGGTATATGCCCAGTAGTGGGATTTCAGGGTCGTATGGTAGTTCTATTTTTAGTTTTTTAAGGAACCTCCATACTGTTCCCCATAGTGGCTGTATCAATTTACGTTCCCACCACCAACAATGCAAGAGGGTTCCCTTTTCTCCACACCCTCTCCAGCACTTATTGTTTGTAGATTTTTTGATGATGGCCATTCTGAGTGGTGTGAGGTGATAGCTCATTGTAGTTTTGATTTGCATTTCTCTAATGATTAATGCTGTTGAGCATTCTTTCATGTGTTTGTTGGCAATGTATGTCTTCTTTGGAGAAATGTCTATTTAGGTGTCCTGCCCATTTTTGGATTGGGTAGTTTGTTTTTTTTTGATATTGAGCTGCATGAGTTGCTTGCATGTTTTGGAGATTAATCCCTTGTCAGTTGTTTCATTTGCAAATATTTTCTCCTATTCTGAGGGTTGTCTTTTCATATTGTTTATGGTTTCCTTTGCTGTGCAAAAGCTTTTAAGTTTCATTAGGTCCCATTTGTTTATTTTTGTTTTTATTTCCATTTCTCTAGGAGGTGGGTCAAAAAGGATCTTGCTGTGATTTATCTCATAGAGTGTTCTGCCTATGTTTTCCTCTAAGAGTTTGATGGTGTCTGACCTTACATTTAGGTCTTTAATCCATTTTGAATTTATTTTTGTGTATGGTGTTAGGGAGTGTTCTAATTTTATGCTTTTACATGTATCTGTCCAATTTTCCCAGCACCACTTATTGAAGAGGCTGTCTTTTCTGCACTGTATATTCTTGCCTCCTTTATCAAAGATAAGGTGACAATATGTGTGTGGGTTTACCTCTGGGCTTTCTATCTTGTTCCATTGATCTATATTTCTCTTTTTGTGGCAGGACCATACTGTCTTGATTACTGTAGCTTTGTAGTATAGTCTGAAGTCAGGGAGCCTGATTCCTCCAGCTACGTTTTTCTTTCTCAAGATTGCTTTTGCTATTCGGGGTCTTTTGTGTTTCCATACAAATTGTGAACTTTTTTTTCTATTTCTGTGAAAATGCCAGTGGTAGTTTGATAGGGATTGCATTGAATCTGTAGATTGCTTTGGGTAATAGAGTCATTTTCACAATATTGATTCTTCCAATCCAAGAACATGGTATATCTCTCCATCTATTTGTATCATCTTTAATTTCTTTCATCAGTGTCTTATAATTTTCTGCATACAGGTCTTTTGTCTCCTTAGGTAGGTTTATTCCTATATATTTTATTCTTTTGGTTGTATTGGTAAATGGGAGTGTTTTCTTAATTTCATTTTCAGATTTTTCATCACTACTGCATAGGAATGCAAGAGATTTCTGTGCATTAATTTTGTATCCTGCTACTTTATCAAATTCATTGATTAGCTCTAGTAGTTTTCTGGTGCCATCTTTAGGATTCTATATGTATAGTATCATGTCATCTGCAAACAGTGACAGCTTTACATCTTCGTTTCCAATTTGGAGTCCTTTTATTTCTTTTTCTTCTTGGATTGCTGTTGCTAAAACTTCCAAAACTATGTTGAATAATATTGGTGAGAATGCGCAACCTTGCCTTGTTCCTGATCTTAGTGGAAATGGTTTCAGTTTTTCACCATTGAGGACGATGTTGGCTGTGGGTTTTGTCATATACGGCCTTTATTATGTTGAGGAAAGTTCCCTCTATGCCTACTTTCTGGAGGATTTTTATCATAAATGGGTGTTGAATTTTGTCAAAAGCTTTCTCTGCATCTATTGAGATGATTATATGGTTTTCTCCTTCAATTTGTTAATATGGTGTATCACGTTGATTGATTTGCCTATATTGAAGAATCCTTGCATTCCTGGGATAAACCCCACTTGATCATAGTGTATGATCCTTTTAATGTGCTGTTGGATTCTGTTTGCTAGTATTTTGTTGAGAATTATTTCATCTATGTTCATCAGTGATATTGGCCTGTAGTTTTCTTTGTTTGTGACATCTTTGTCTGGTTTTGGTATCAGAGTGATGGTGGCCTCGTCGAATGAGTTTGGGAGTGTTCCTCCCTGTGCTATATTTTGGAAGAGTTTGAGAAGGATAGGTTTTAGCTCTTCTCTAAATGTTTGATAGAATTCGCCTGTGAAGCCATCTGGTCCTGGGCTTTATTTGTTGGAAGATTTTTAATCACAGTTTCAACTGCAGTCCTTGTGATTGGTCTGTCCATACTTTCTATTTCTTCCTGGTTCAGTCTCGGAAGGTTGTGCATTTCTAAGAATTTGTCCATTTCTTCCAGGTTGTCCATTTTATTGGCATATTGTTGCTTGTAGTAATCTCTCATGATCCTTTGTATTTCTGCAGTGTCAGTTGTTACTTCTCCTTTTTCATTTCTAATTCCATTGATTTGGGTCTTCTCCCTTTTTTTCTTGATGAGTCTGGCTAATTGTTTATCAACTTTGTTTATCTTCTCAAAGAACCAGTTTTTAGTTTTATTGATCTTTGCTGTCATTTCCTTAATTTCTTTTTCATTTATTTCTGATCTGGTATTTATGATTTCTATCTTTCTGCTAACTTTGGGGTATTTTTGTTCTTCTTTCTCTAATTGTCTTAGGTGTAAGGTTAGGTTGTTTATTTGAGATATTTCTTGTTTCTTAAGGTAGGCTTGTATAGCTATAAACTTCCCTCTTAGAACTGCTTTTCCTGCAGCCCCTAGGTTTTGGGTCATTGTGTTTTCATTTTCATTTGTTTCTAGGTATTTTTTGATTTCCTCTTTGATTTCTTCAGTGATCTCTTGGTTATTTAGTAACGTATTGTTTAGCCTCCATGTGTTTGTATTTCTTACAGATTTTTTCCTGTAATTGATATCTAGTCTCATAGAGTTGTGGTCGGAAAGGAGACTTGATACTATTTCAATTTTCTTAAATTTACCGAGGCTTGATTTGTGACCCAAGGTATAATCTATCCTGGAGAATGTTCCATGAGCACTTGAGAAGAATGTGTATTCTGTTGTTTTTGGATGGAATGTCCTCTAAATATCAATGAAGCCCATCTTGTTTAATGTATCATTTAAGCTTGTGTTTCCTTATTTATTTTCATTTTGGATGATCTGTCCATTGGTGAAAGTGGGGTGTTAAAGTTCCCTACTATGATTGTGTTACTGTCGATTTCCCCTTTTATGGCTGTTAGTGTTTGCCTTATGGATTGAGGTGCTCCTGTGTTGGGTGCATAAATATTTAAAATTGCTACATCTTCTTCTTGGATTGATCCCTTGATCATTATGTAGGGTCCTTCTTTGTCTCTTGTAATAGTCTTTGTTTTAAAATCTATTTTGTCTGATATGAGAATTGCTACTCCAGCTTTCTTTTGATTTCCATTTGCATGGAATATCTTTTTCCATGCTCTCACTTTCAGTCTGTATGTGTCCCTAGGTCTGAAGTGGGTCTTTTGTAGACAGCGTATATACAGGTCTTGTTTTTGTATCCCTTCAGCTAGTCTATGTCTTTGATTGGAGCATTTAATCCATTTACATTTACGGTAATTATTGATATGTATGTTCCTATTACCATTTTCTTAATTGTTTGGGTATGTTATGGTAGGTCTTTTCCTTCTCTTGTGTTTCCTGCCTAGAGAAGTTCCTTTAGCATTTTTTGGAAAGCTGATTTGGTGGTGCTGAATTCTCTTGGCTTTTGCTTGTCTTAAAGTTTTTAATTTCTCCGCCAAATCTGAATGAGATCCTTGCTGGTTAAAGTAATCTTTGTTGTAGGTTTTTCTCTTTCCTCACTTTAAATATGTCCTGCCACTCCCTTCTGGCTTGCAGCGTTTCTGCTGAAAGATCAGCTGTTAACCTTATGGGGATTCCCTTATGTGTTACTTGTTGTTTTTCTCTTTTTGCTTTTAATATTTTTTCTTTGTATTTAATTTTTGATAGTTTGATTAATATGTGTCCTGGCATGTTTCTCCTTGGATTTATCCTGTATGGGGACTGTATGGGACTCTCTGTGCTTCCTGGACTTGATTAACTATTTCCTTTCCCATATTAGGGAAGTTTTCAACTATAATCTCGTCAAATATTTTCTCAGTCCCTTTCTTTTTCTCTTCTTCTTCTGGGACCCTTATAATTCGAATGTTGGTGCGTTTAATGCTGTTCCAGAGGTCTCTGAAACTGCCCTCAATTCTTTTCATTCTTTTTTCTTTATTCTGCTCTGCAATAGTTATTTCCAGTATTTTATCTTCCAGGTCACTTATCCATTCTTCTGCCTCAGTTATTCTGCTATTGATCCCCTCTAGAGAATTTTTAATTTCATTTATTGTGTTGTTCATCTCTGTTTGTTTGCTCTTTAGTTCTTCTATGTCCTTGTTAAACGTTTCTTATATTTTCTCCATTCTATTTCCAAGATTTTGGATCATGTTTACTATCATTATTCTGAATTCTTTTTCAGGTAGACTGCGTATTTCCTCTTCATTTGTTAGGTCTGGTTGGTTTTTGCCTTGCTCCTTCATCTGCTGTGTGTTTCTCTGTCTTCTCATTTTTCTTAACTTACTGTGTTTGGGGTCTCCTTTTCACAGGCTGCAGGTTCATAGTTTCCATTGTTTTTGGTGTCTGTCCCCAGTGGCTGGTTCAGTTGGTTGTGTAGGCTTCCTGGTGGAGGGGACTAGTGCCTGTGTTCTGGTGGATGAGGCTGGATCTTGTCTTTCTGATGGGCAGGTCCACGTCTGGTGGTGTGTTTTGGGGTGTCTGTGCCCTTTTTATGATTTTAGGCAACCTCTCTGCTAATGGATGAGGTTGTGTTCCTGTCTTGCTAGTTGTTTGGCATAGGGTGTCCTGCTTTGTATCTTGCTGGTCGTTGAGTGGAGTTGGGTCTTGGCATTGAGATGGAGATCTCTGGGAGATTTTCACTGTTTTATATTACATGGAGCTGGGAGGTCTCTTGTGCACCAGTGTCCTGAACTTGGCTCTCCCACCTCAGTGGCACAGCCCTGATGCCTGGCTGGAGCATGAAGAGCCTGTCCTCCACATCACTCAGAGTAAAAGGGAGAAAAAAAAGAAAGAATAAAATAATAAAATAAAATAAAATAAAATAAAATAAAAAAGTTATTAAAATAAAAAAATATTATTAAGAGAAAAAAAATTTTTTAAGTAAAGAAAAAAAAAATGTACAGACAGAACCTTAGGACAAATGGTAAAAGCAAAACTATACAGACAAAATCACACACAGAAGCATACACATACACACTCACAAAAAGAGAAAAAGGGGAAAAATTACATATATCATTGCTCCCAAAGTCCACCTCCTCAATTTGCAATGATTTGTTGTCTATTCAGGTATTCCACAGATGCAGGGTACATCAAGTTGATTGTGGTGGTTTCATCCACTGCTCCTGTTGCTGCTGGGTGGGATTTCCCTTTCTCTTCTTTGTTCACACAGCTCCTGTGGTTCAGCTTTGGATTTGGACCCGCCTCTGCGTGTACGTCACCTGAGGGCATCTGTTCTTTGCTCAGACAGGATAGGGTTAAAGGAGCATCTGCTTCGGGGGCTCTGTTTCACTTAGGCCAGGGAGAGGGAGGGTTACAGATGCAGGGCGAGCCTGCGGTGGCAGAGGCCTGCATGACATGGCACCAGCCTGAAGCACACTGTGCGTTCTCCCGGGGAAGTTGTCCCTGGATCACGGGACCCTGGCAGTGGCAGGCTGCACAGGCTCCCCGGAGGGGAGGTGTTGAGAGTGACCTGTGCTTACACACAGGCTTCTTGGTAGCTGCAGCAGCAGTCTTAGCGTCTCATGCCCGTCTCTGGGGTCCATGCTGATAGCCGTGGCTTGCGCCCATCTCTGGAGCTCCTTTAAGCAGTGCTCTTAATCCCCTCTCCTAGCACACCAGGAAACAAAGAGGCAAGAAATAGTCTCTTGTCTCTTTGGCATCTCCAGACATTTTCCCGGACTCCCTCCCGGCTAGCTGTGGCACACTAGCTCCCTTCAGGTTGTGTTCACGCATCCAACCCCAGTCCTCTCTCTGGGATCCGACCGAAGCCTGAGCCTCAGCTCCCAGCCCCCACCCATCCCAGCGGGTGAGCAGACAGACCTCTTGGGCTGGTGAGTGCTGGTTGGCACCGATCCTCTGTGCGGGAATCTCTCCACTTTGCCCTCCACACCCCAATTGCTGTGCTCTCCTCCATGGCTCTGAAGCTCCCCCCTCTGCCACCCTCAGTCTCCGCCCGTGAAGGGCTTCCTAGTGTGTGGAAACCTTTCCTCCTTCACAGCTCCCTCCCACTGATGCAGGTCCCATGCCTATTCTTTGTCTCTGTTTTTTCTTTTTTCTTTTACCCTACCCAGGTACGTGGGGGAGTTTCTTGCCTTTTGGGAGATCTGAGGTCTTCTGCCAGCGTTCAGTAGGTGTTCTGTAGGAGTTGTTCCACATGTAGATGTATTTCTGATGTATTTGTGGGGAGGAAGGTGATCTCCACGTCTTACTTTTCTGCCATCTTGAAGCTCCTCATGGTGGACATTTTCTAAGAATATTTTCTTAGAAAAGATATCTCCTTATCTGTCATTTTTTTTCACAATTTTCCCCAATAATATTGTTTTTCTATTAATGTTGTTTTGTTTTAAAGAACAGGCAACAACACCAAATTTGATAAGAGCATAAGATAAAGCTAAGGAACACATGGCTTCATCAGCAACCTCTACTATCTGTCTCAAACATGAGAAAATACAATAATTTCCTAGAGCAGAATCCTTTGTGGTTTTCTAATCTCTCAAAAAGGGGGATAGCCTTTTGTGACTGAGGGAGTAAGAGATTTAATGACTAAAGTTTCTGTCCAGGTAACAAACGAGATTTAGCCATTTGCCACTGTTACACAGTTTCAAAAGAGCACTCTCTGCTTCTATAAGCAAGGAAATGTGTTCTTCAATAATGTAATACATAAACATCACAGCTAAAATTAGAAGGAACAGAGTGTTCTGATGAAACCATGGTTATCACATTCTTGACCACTTGGAGATTCTAGCCCTTCAAGAGTCAAACTTCAAGATTGATGAACCCCTATGAGTAACATCAAAATTAATTACTTAAAGTAGATAAATGTAGACATCTACTACTTGCCTCTAACTTATCTGCTTTTTCCCAGATACTGTCTTTGTGCATTTGGGGGAACATGTAGCCTCTGGCAAATGGGAATGTAATTAACATCAGAACACTAGATGAGCAATGTTTAATTACTCAACATTGGAAGCTATCAAAACAAGATAACAATTACTCTTTACACATGCCACATTTCTTATAAGATCAGCAATTCAGACCTCAGCTAATACATACAGAACACTCCACATTCTACAGATCTCCTAGGCCATTTAATGATGACTTATCCACAACCAGTTTAGTTATTAACAGAACTGAAGACATTGAGATGAAGTTTAAATATTAACCACAAAATAACTAACTAAAATATGTTATATAAGAATGGGGAAAGAGTTACTAAAGCAAATAATCAAGACAAGAGAGCAAACCTGATTTAACATGGCAAACTTTATTTAGCAGTATTTTAAAAACTCGGCCCTGACTTTCTCTGGACCAGGTGTTTGATGTATGCTAAATTTGTGACATTTAATTTTCCAAAATGCTTTCAATGTTGCTAATATTCCTTGTTTAACCAAAACTTTATTTAATAAGTAAATAAACAACAACCAGGAGAGGGAAAGTTAGAAATAAAACTGAGCACTTAAAGCAAGGCATTTTACATGATGAATATCCTACTTAAGCCACACAAGAAGCCTCCAAAGGAATTATTTCCACTGTTTTACGGAAAGAGCAATGTAACTCTGCGAGGTTCTGTAACTTGCCCAAAGTCCCATAGCTAGTAAATATTAAAGCAGAGATTCAACTCCAGGGCTTCATAACTCAGGAAGCTATGCTCTGTTAAATAACCATCCCTCTATCCATACACACACAAACCAGCATGTGGTAAATATCTAGTTAAGTTTTACTTTAAAAACCGTTAAACTTTAAAGAAAGTCAAGATTTGTGTGAATTTGGGGAAGAGGTAAGAAAAAAGTAATTAAAGAAAACTCAAGACAAGAGAAAGATTTGGACAGGCATTGAAAACAAGATTGGGGTTGGATATGCAGAGAAAAAAAGGGCACATGTACATGGTGACAATAGTCCATAAAAGTCAAATAGTAGGTAATAATGTTACTTCATGTCCAACATAAGAGAACTGAGCTTTTATTTTTCTAAATTTTAAGAGCCAACAAGATGTTTAATTTAAAGTAAGTAGAGTCTAATTAGAGATATCCTTAGATCTGAGCACAATGACCAAAGTCCGCTTGTCTCATTCTCTCAAAACTAATTGCTTGGCCCATGCCCTCATAAAGTAATCACAACAAAGCATAATGATTGATAAGCTAGGGAATGGGTAGTCAATCCAGTAGAGAAGCCACTGTTGGAGTACACGAGTGGACAGCATGTTTCAGGTGAACATATTCAGGAAAGATGGGTAGGATGACCACAATCCCTTATATTAACCAGAAGTCTGCAGGGCATGTAGCGTCTCAAACTCCATATTCAAAAGGGAAACAGATGAGAAAAATAGTTTTTAGAAATCTCATATACCTACCCCTCCATTAGACAGGGGGAGATAATCAAATATTTCTCTACAAACTTAGAAGCATGAATAAATCCCTGGTGATTACTAGTGGAGAAATGTAAAGGAATGATTTTCAAAAATATCTACTTTAATATTGTCTCCTTTTATGTGAGGAAACTGAGGCTGAGACAGATACAAGGACTCAACCTGAATTACAATTCATAATTGGTAGAACCAGGATCAGATGCTAGTCTTTCTGTTTTCAATATACTTGAAACTGGATGAGTGGTTGTTGGTAAATCCCTTTGCATGCACACACACACACACACACACACACACACAAGTAGATTTAGAAAAATAAGTATATTTTCCCCGTTTTTTTAATTTTGATTTTTTTTTTTTTAACATTCTTGCTTCCTTTGATCTTGATCCAAATGTGTGTAATATCTGCTGGGGCTGGAAGACTTTACTTCCTACTATGAGAATACAACTTCCTCTCTCTCTTTCTTCTTAAAGCGTAACTGTCTCATTTAGTTTGTTCTTGATATAATTTTGTTCATGATATTCTAGTGTCTTTCAGATATCACTTACTTCTTTTAAAATGAGTCACTCAACTCTCTGCAAAGGAAGTTGATAATATATATCAGAAACTTCTTTTTTTTAGTTCATATTCTTTTTGGCTTTTCATTCTCACTTACTGAAATAACTTTCTAAATAAATAAACCAAATAGAACATAAAGATTTCTGCACAAAGATATTTTAATCACAAAATTATTTATAATAATAAAAAGTACTAAAATCTATATGTTCAATGATATTCAAATAGTTAAGTAAATTATTCATAAAATAATATGCTCCTGTTAAAAGTTTCTATGAACTCTTAATGACATTGAAACACACATGATGAAACTGTAAGTTGTAAAATAGATATTAAATCGCATAGAAATTATAAACATTTCTTTGTTTGAAAAAGTGTTTGCAGGAAAAAAAAAAAACTGGCTAAGAATGTACTAGCATTTTTTAAAGCTTTTTAGTGTGAAATAATTTCAAATTTACAGAAAGCTTGCCAAGATAGTGTAGAGAGTTTCTGTGAACCCTTCACAACAAGCTTCCCCTAATACTGACATTGTGAAGAAGTTAACAGTGTTACAATACTGTTAACTGAACTACAGACTTGATTTAAATTTCACCAGTTTTCCCAGTAATGTCATTTTTCTGTTCCAGGTTCTAATGTAGGATAATCACGTTTGGTCACTATGTTTCCTTAGTCTTTTTGAATCTCCGAGGGTTTCTCAGTGTTTTCTTTTTCTTTTCTTTTTTTCCCCAAGTTTTTGAAAAATTTGAAGAATACTCATCAGATCTTTTAAGAATGTTTCCCAGTTTGGGTTCATCTGGATTTATAGATTTTTTTGAAAGAGCACCACGGAGGTGAAGTGCCCTTTTCATCATATCATATAGGGGGGATACATGATAACAACCTGAATTTCCATGTATGATATTAATTGGCTGAGTCAGTGTTTGCCAAGTTTCTCCACTGTAAAATTACCATTTTTCTATTTTCATACTCTATTCATTTAAACTGAGTGAGTAAGCACAGCTCACACTCAAGGTGGAGGGAGTTAAGCCACACTGCCTGGAGAGGGGTGTGTCTACAAGTGTTATTTGGAATAGTTCTGCAAGGAAGATCAGTGATTAATTTATTAAGTTTAAATTGGTTTGGATTCACATATAAATATTTTGTTCTTTGATGTATAATCCAACATTATCTCTCTAGTTTTACAAAGCCCACTATACACATTAACACTGAAATATGCTACTATCATTGTCTTATTTTTGTTACATTTTTTAGAATTTATCAACTTTTTTATATTGTGCAGATGCCAGTTTTGTAACCAGAGACAAAAACAAAAACAGAAATGAAAGACCAAAAAACAATGTCTATACTAACCCCACAAGGGCAGACCACGGATCAGATTACTCTTATTGGTCACTGCAATGTTTTTCTGCTGGGTTGTGTGAGATCCAGCTACTATGTGTTGATTTTGAGTGAGTCTCCCTCACAATGCACATAGGATGAATTGAGAGCTATTAATGGGCTGGTCCACAGCTGCCCCTTGGGCTTAGGCTACGTGTGTGGACTTATGTGTTGGTTCTCACCATGGTGCTGCCTGGGTCTATAGCACCCAAGAGCAGCAGGTGTGGGGACAAATGTCTTTAGCCCATATGGCTTCCAGTGTTAAAACCAGGCTACCACTCCACATCCACTGCTGGCTCTGCACCCAGGGTCTAGCAGTCTTCCAGGAGTGGCCATGTCTATCTCATTCAAGGGATTTTTCAAACCATCAGTCTTCAACAAAAGACGATTTTCTGACTGTTACCTTCTGGTGTCTGACACTGATGAAATTGTTATCTCCAGAGTTGTTCTTATTCCATGATGATTAGAGGGAAAGGCATTCCTTGAACAAATGGGACCACTTATCTCACTCTACCCTCAGGCCCCTCACATAAGTAGAGATGTTGCAAAATTGAAAGAGGTCATTCTATGAATGCAGTGACCATTGCTTAAAGAGTTCAATAATAGATACAGTTTTATGTATATGCTATGAAATTCTAAATTGTAAATTTAACATGACTGGAAAATGAATTCTTGTTCACATTTTCCTGCATAATTTGGGTAAAATTGCACTTGTGAGCATCATAATTAAAGCAAAGTAACAACTTTAAGGAAGTCATCTGAAGTCAGTGGTCACTGGTGACAGGATGGATGATGAAGCATACTGAGTATGTAAACAGTATTAAATAAAAGATATTAGGAACCAAAGAGGCAAGAAGATCTATATTATTTCAACATAAACAGATTCCCAAGAGCTATATTATTGTGAGCAATAACAGTAATTATATCTTTCTTATGATGGGAGAACTGAAATTAGCCAGAAACTGTGCCATTGACCATAAAGTGAAACAAAACAAAATAAACAAAAAATAGAGATGGTTTCTGGACTAGACAGGAAAAGATGGTGCTTGGATACCGCAAAGATTCTTCACATGTACCTGCTGATAGGACAGTAAAAAATGAATGCTTACCTCTTTTTTATCCATTTTACTAACTCTTTATCAATAAATCACTACACCTCAAATGACCCATGAATTTTTGTAATGCATTGTTTAATCAAAGTGTGTATATAGTGAAGGGGTTCTGGGGCACAGCACACTCAAGGTGTAGCCCTTTTTGTCCCTATTCCCACTCTTATGCACAAATTCCAAAACAACATATTTTTAAGGTAGTCCTTTAATAAATCTGGTGTATTATGTTTTTTAACATTTTATTTTATATTGGAGTACAGTTGATTAACAATATTGTGTTAGTTTCAGGTGTACAGCAAGTGATTCAGTTATACATATACATGTATCTATTATTTTTCAAATTATTTTCCCATTTAGGTTGTTACATACTATTGAGCAGAGTTTCATGTGCTATACACTAGGTCTTTGTTGGTTATTCATTTTACATATAGCAGCGTGTACATGTCAATCCCAAACTCCCGAACTTTCCCTCTCCCCGACCCTTTCCCCGAGCAACCATAAGTTAATTCCCTAAGTCTGTGAGTCTATTACTGTTTTGTAAAAAAATTCATTTGTATCATTTTTTTCTTTTTGATTCTGCATATAAGGGATATTATATAATATTTCTATTTCTCTGTCTGACTTACTTCACTCAGTATGACAACCTCTAGGTTCATCCATGTTGCTGCAAATGGCATTATTTCATTCTTTTTAATAGTTGAATAATATTCCATTGTATATAAGTACAAAATCTTTTTTATCCATTGATCTGTCGATGGATATTTGGGTTTCTTCCATGTCTTGTAAACAGTGCTTCAATGAATGTTGGGGTGCATGTATCTTTTCAAACCATGTTTTTCTCTGTATACATGTCCAGGAGTGGGATTGCAGGATCATATGGTAGCTCTATTTTTAGTTTCTTAAGAAACAACCATATTGTTCTCCATAGTGGTTGCACCAATTTACATTACCCCAAAAGCATAGGAGGGTTCCCTTCTCTCTACACCCTCTCCAGGATTTATGGTTTCTGTATTTTTTATGATAGCCATTATGACTGGTGTGAGATGATATTTCATTGTAGTTTTGATTTGCATTTATCTAATAATTAGTGAAGTTGAACATCTTTTAATATGGATCTTGGCCATCTGTATGTTTTCTTTGGAGAAATGTCTATTTAGGACTTCTGTGCATTTTTTAATTGGGTCATTTGTTTTGATGATATTAAGCCACAAAAGCTGTTTGTAAATTTCGGAGACTAATCCTTTGTCAGTCACATCATCTGCAAATATTTTCTCCTATTCTGAGGGTGTCTTTTCATTTTGTTTCTGGTTTCCTTTCCTGTGCAAAGCTTTTAGTGTAATTAGGTTCCATTTGTTTATGTTTGTTTTTATTTTCATTATTCTGGGAGATGGCTCAAAAAGATATTGCTATGATTTATGTCTCAGAGTGTTCTGCCTATGTTTTCCTATAAGAATTGTATAATGTCCAGTCTCACATTTATGTCTTTAATCCATTTTGAGTTTATTTTTATGTATGGTGTTAAAGAATGTTCCAATTTCATTTTTTTGTTTTGCATGTAGCTGTCCAGTTTCCCCACAAATAGTCAAGAGATCAATACAGGAAGAAGATACAACAATTGTAAATATGTATGCACCCAACATAGGATCACCTCAATATATAAGGAAAATACTACCAGCCATAAAGGGAGAAGTGGACAGTAACACAATAATAGTGGGGGAATTAAACATCCCACTTTCATCATAGACAGGTCACCCAGACAGAAAATCAATAAGGAAACACAGGCCTTAAATAACACTTTAGACCAGATGGACTTAACTGATATTTATAGAGCATTCTAACCAAAAGCAGAAGAATACATGTCTTCTCATGTGCACATGGAATATTCTCTAGGATTGACCACATGCTGGGACACAAAGCAAGCATCAGTAAGTTTAATAAAATTGAAATCATATCAAGCATCTTTTCTGACCACAACACTATGAGATTAAAAATAAACTACAAGAAAAAATTGTAAAAAGCACAAACACATGGAGGCAAAGCAATATGCTACTAAACAAACAATGGATCATTGAAGAAATCAAAGAGGAAATAAAAAAATACCTAGAGACAAATGACAATGAAAGCACAATGATCCAAACTTATGGGATGCAGCAAAAGCAGTTCTAAGAAGGAAGTTTGTAGCAATATAATCTTACCTCAGGAAACAAGAAAAATCACAAATAAACAACCTAACCTTACACCTAAAGCAACTAGATGAAGAAGAACAAACAAAACTTAAAATTAGTAGAAAGAAAGGAATCATGAAGATAAGAGCAGAAATAAATGAAATACAGATGAAGAAAACAATAGCAAAGATCAATGAAACTAAAAGCTGGTTCTTTGAGAAGATAAACAAAATTGATAAACCGTTAGCCAGACTCATCAAGAAAAAAAGGGAGAGGACTCAAACCAATAAAATTAGAAATGAAAAAGGAGAAGTTACAACAGTCATCGCAGAAATACAAAGGATCATAAGAGACTACTACAAGCAACTGTATGCCAAAAAAATGGACAACCTGGAAGAAATGGACAAATTCCTAGAAACGTAAAGTTTCCCAAGACTGAACCAGGAAGAAATAGAAAATATGAATGATCAATCACAAGTACTGAAATTGGAACTGTGATTTAAAAACTTCCAATGATCAAAAATCCACGACCAGATGGCTTCACAGGCAAATTCTATCAAACATTTAGAGAAGATCTAACACCTACCTTTTTGAAACTGTTCCAAAAAATTACAGAGGAAGGAAAACTTTCAAACTCATTCTATGAGGCCGCCACTCCCCCTTATACCAAAACCAGACAAAGACACCACAAAAAAGAAAATTACAGGCCAATATCACTGATGAATATAGACACAAAAATCCTCAACAAAATAGTAGCAATCTGAATTCAATAATACATTAAAAGGGTCATACACCATGATCAAGTGGGATTTATCCCAGGGATTTTTTTTTTTTTAATACCAAGGAGGATTTTTCATTATCTGCAAAGCAATCAGTGTGGTACACCACATCAACAAATTGAAGAATAAAAGCCATATGATCATCTTAATAGGTGCAGAAAAAGCTTTTGACAAAATTCAACAACAATTTATGATAAAAAAACCCAAAAAACTCTCCAGAAAGTGGGTATAGAGGAAAGATACCTCAACATAATAAAGGCCATATGTGACAAGCGTACAACTAACATCATACTCAACCATGAAAAGCTGAAAGCATTTCATCTAAGATCAGGAACAAGACAAGAATGTCCATTCTCACCACTTTTATTCAACATAGTTTTGGAAGGCCTAGCTATAGCAATTATAGAAGAAAAAAAAATAAAAGGAATCCAAATTGGAAAAGAAGAATTTAAACTATCACTGTTTGCAGGTGACATGTTACTATACATAGAAAATCCTAAATATGCTACCAGAAAACTACTAGAGCTCATCAATGAATTTGGTAAAGTTGCAGGTTACAAAATTAGTACACAGAAATCTATTGCATTTCTATACACTAACAACAAAAGATCAGAAAGAGAAATTAAAGAAACAATCCCATTTATCATCTCATCAAAAATAATAAAATACCTAGGAATAAACCTACCTAAGGAAACAAAAGAACTGTACTCCAGAAAGAATAAGACACTGCTGAAAGAAATGGAAGGTGACACAGATAGATGGAAAGATATACCATATTCTTTGATTGGAAGAATCAATATTGTCAAAGTGACTATGCTACCCAAGGCAATCTACAGATTCAATGCAATCCCTATCAAATTACCAATGACAGTTTTTACAGAACTAGAATAAAAAATCTTAAAATTTGTATGGAGACACACACACAAAAAAACCTGAATAGCCAAATCAATCTTAAGAAAGAAAAACGGAGCTGGAGGAATAAGGATCCTTAATATCAGGCTATATTTCAAAGCTATACTCATCAAAACAGTATGGTACTGGCACAGAAATAGAAATATAAATCAATGGACCAGTACAGAAAGCCCAGAAATTAACCCACACACCTATGGTCAATTAATGTACAACAAAGGAGGCAAGATTATATAATGGAGAAAAAAACAGTCTCTCAATAAATTGTGCTGGGAAAACTGGACAGCTACATTGTGTATTATGGTTTTCCCCCGGCTCAATGATTGCTACTAATCTCCAACATTATGGTCAGAAAAAAGAAGGAAAAGGAGGTAGTCTGCTATGGTTCAGTCTCACCATTTATTCTCCAACAGAGCAGACAGAGTAAGGTCACTTCATTTTCCAGTAAAAAGACCCCAGTTTTGTTTTGACACCTTTTATTTCACTGAAGAAGACAACCACTGTCCTTATTAGAGAAATCTCTACTGACTTGTGATGCTGGGTAATTATGAGAATGTGATCTCATGTGGAATTTTAATCAGTTGTTGTCCCTGGACCAAGTCCTGGTGCAACTGTACTTAGAATATGCCTTCTCCAGGTAAAATGACACTTAATTGCAATTTCATGAAGCCTGTGGTAGAGAAAGTAAGCAAAAGTATGTATAGAAATAATGGAATGTAAAATATATTAAAAAGCATTTAACTACACAAGTAAACAAAATATTACAGCATAAAATGTGTGTTTGCCTATTGCTTTGGGAGAGTTTAGTTTTCTTAGTATTTGTCATTGGCAAACATGTGAGGAAATGGCCTCTGATTCATTGGAGGCAGGAATGTAAATAATTAAGTTTTTGAAAGGGTAATTTGGATAAAGCTATCAAAAGGTTTAAAATATACATATATTTTAGTCCAGCGATCCTACTTCTAGGTAGATATATTCAGTGTTTTTCTGTAAAAGTTTGTTGCAAGGTAACTATAATTAAATCAAATCCAGAGGAGAACTAATCTAAATGCCAGAATAAGATATTATTTATAAATTATATGTTTACACTATGAACTTTTCTGCAGACATTAGAAATAATGTAAAAGCATCTAAATTCAGGAAATATAATACATCATTAAATAAAAATAGTAATTACACCAGTAAGACACATTATTAAAGTATACTTGACATATATATGTTTATATGTATATATATGCAAAAAGGTTTTTTTAGCAAAATACTAATTGTGATTTTCTCGAAATGATGACATTGTGAGTTATTGCCTATGACTGATTATTTTGATTGTGGGCTTTTAAATTTTCATTTTTAAAATTTTCACAATAAAAATACAGTAGTTTTATAATCCAGAAAGCCTATGTTTATATAGGGAGAAGTCAAGACAGCCAAAGAGTAGGAGGACGTAGAGTACACCTCTCCCCACAAATGCATCAAGGCTACCTCTACAAATGGAACAATTCTCACAGAGCACCTGCTAAACACTGGCAGAGGAACTCAGACACCTAAAAGAACAAGAAAGTTTCCTGTGTAACTGGGTATGACTAAAGAAAGAAGAAGGGACAAGGAAGAGGAGAGGAAGTGGGATAGGACCTGTGTCACTGTCTCCATAGCACCCACAGCAGTGTAGACCCATGAATACTGCGATCTTGGGACATGACTTCAGTGGATCTATGCTGGTGGCCTGGTGAAAACAATGTGTGAGAGTCATCAGGCCCAATTGCCAACATAACCATGGTTAAGTTTTGGCCAAGAGCAGTGCCAACAACAGTGTAATATGAAAGCTCACACAACTGGTGAAAGGTGACCCAACAGAGCACACCCACACCCACAGGTGAACAGCTCCAGAGGAGGAATACTCAGTGGAATCTCCCCCATAGGACTGCTCCAATCCCACCTACCTAACACCACAGATCAGAAACACAGCTAAGAAAGAGATCTGGGGGCTCCTTCTCCAACAACTAGGGAGCAGACCCCATCCCTGACAGGACAGTGACAACCACAGAGAAAAGGGGAGGCACTACTCAATATCTAGTGCAAGCTATGGTCACCACAACATCAGTCACACCTCTTGTCGAAGGGATAATGGCCAGCATACACTGAAGAAAGAAGTGGCAGACATCTATACTACAAACAGTGCCCACGCCAAAAAAATTAAACCCACACAGGCTACACAGGAATGTTTCCACATAAAAATAACCCTCCAAGACAGTCTGAGGTTCTGGTATCAAGAGACTTTAGCCTTGAAGGTTAGCAGAACATTTAGCCTTGAAGGTCAACAGGGCTTGAGTTCAAGAGCTCCACAGGGCTGGAGGAAACAGAGACTCCACCATTGAAGGGTGCACAAAATGTCTCACATGCACTTGGACCCAGCACAAAGCAGTACCTCCACAGGAACCTGGACTAGACTTACATGGGGGGTCTTTGAGGGTCCCTTGGGGTGGTGAGTGTCAGCTGTAGCTCACTAAGGGGGCAATGACACTGGTAGAAGTCCGGGGAAAAATTGATTGGCGTGAGCTCTCCCAGAGGCCCCCATTTTGGCACCAAGACCTGGCTCCACCCAACAACCTGTAGGTTCAAGTATTGGAAATCCTCAGGACAAACAACCAACTTGATAGGAACACAGACCCACTCATCAGAAGACAGGCTGCCTAAAATAGAACTAAGCTCACAGCCACCTGAAAAGACCCAAATTAACCCACCAGAGGGCAGACACCATTCCCTCCCACCAAGATGCCTACACAAACCCCTGGACTAACCACATCCACCAGGAGGCAGACAAGAAGGAAGAGGAACTATGGTCCTGCAGCCTATGGAAAGGAGACCACAAACACAGAAATTAAGACAAAATGAGATGAGAGGGAAATATGTGGCAGATGAAGGAACAAAACAAAAACATATGAGAACAACTAAAGGAAGAGGAGATAGGCAATCTACCTGAAAAAGAATTCACAGTAATGATAGTAAAGATGATTCAAAATCTTGGAAACAATAGAGGCACAGACCAAGAAGGTAAAAGAAATGCTTAACACAGAGATAGAAGGTTTAAGAACAAACAAACAGAGGTGAACAACACAATAAATGAAATGAAAAATATACTAGAAGGAATCTAGCTGAATACACTAGAAGAATAAATGAGGCAGAGGAACGAATAAGTGAGCTGAAAGACAGAGTGCTGGAAATCACTGCCACAAGACAGAATAAAGGGGAAAAAATGCAAAGAAATGAGGGCAACATTAATCACAACAACATTCCCATTAATCACAACAACATTCAAATTATAGGGATACAAGAAGAAGAAGAGAAAGGGAAAGGGCCTGAGAAAATATTTGAAGAGATTATAGCTGAAAACTCTCCTAACAGGGAAAGGAAACAGTTCCCCAAATCCAGGAAGCACAGAGAGTCCCATACAGCATAAGCAACAAGGGAAAAGCAACAAGTAACATAAAGGTAACATCCCTGTAAGGTTATCAGTAGATTTTTCAGCAGAAACACTGCAGGCCAGAAGAGAGTGGCATGATATATTAAAAGTAATGAAAGGGAAAAATCTACACCCAAGAATACTCTACCCAGCAAGGCTGTCATACAGATTCAATGGAGAAATCAAAAGATTTACAGACAAGCAAAAGCTAAGAGAATTCAGCACCACCAAACCAGCCTTACGATGAATGCTAACAGACCTATTCAAGGTAGAAAAAAAAAAAAAAAAGAAGCCATAACTAGGAACAAGAAAATCACAAATGGAGAAGCTCATCAGTAAAGGCAAACATAAAGTAATAGTAGGAAATCATCCACAGAGAAATATGACATCAAAAAAGAAACTGTGAGACTTAGACAACTTTGTACATATATAGACTGCTATATCAAAACCTCATGGGAAGTGTAAACCAAAAAAACTCTGATAGATACACACACAAAAAGGAAAAGCAACCCAAAGACAACACTAAAGATAGTAATCAAACCACAAGAGGATAGAACCAAAGAAGAAAGGAAGAAAGAAGACCAACAAAAACAAATCCAAAACAATTAAGAAAACAGCAGTAGGAACATACATATCAATAATTACCTTAAATGTAAATGAATTAAATATTCCAACCAAAAGACATGGAAAGATGGATACAAAAACACGACTTGTATATATGTTGCCTACAAGAGACCCACTTCAGACCTAGGGACACATGCAGACTGAAACTGAGGGGATGGAAAAAGATCTTCCATGCAAACAGAAATCAAAAGAAAGCTGGAGTAACAATACTCATATCAGAGAAAATAGACTTAAAAAAAAAAAAAAGACTGTTATAAGAGACAAGGAAGGACACTACATAATGATCAAGGGATCAATCCAATAAGAAGATATAACAATTGTAAATATATATGCACCCAACTTCAATACATAAGGCAAATGCTAACAGCCATAAAAGGGGAAATTGACAGCAACACAATGAAAAGCGGGGGACTTTAACACCCCACTTACACCAATGGACAGATCATTCAGAAAAAAATCAATAAGCAAACATAGGCCTTAAATGACACATTAGACTAGGTTGACTTAGTCGATATTTATAGGACATTCTATCCAAAGCAGCACAATACACTTTCTTCTCAAGGGCACATGGAATATTCTCTAGGATACATCACATCTTGGGTCACAAATCAAACCTCAGTAAATTAAGAAAATTGAAATCATATCAGGCATCTTTTCTGACCACAGCACTATGAGATTAGAAATAAAGTACAAGGGGGACTTCCCTGGTGGCACAGTGGTTAAGAATCCACCTGCCAATGCAGGGGACATGGGTTTGATCCCTGGTCCTGGATGATCCCACATGAGGTGGAGCAACTAAGCCTGTGTGCCACAAATACTGAACCTGTGCTCTAGAGTCCGCAAGCCACAACTACTGAGCTGGCATGCCACATCTACTGAAGCACACACACCTAGAGCCTGTGCTCTGAAACAAGAGAAGCCACCACAATGAGAAGCCCACACACCTCAATGAAGAGTAGACCCCGCTCACTGCAACTAGAGAAAGCCTGTGCACAACAATGAAGACCCAACAGAGCCAAATATAAATAAATAAATATATTAAGAAAAGAGAAAGTCTGCAAATAGTTTATAAAAAGAAAGAACGAAAGTACAAGAAAAAAAATGTAAAAACACAAACAGAAGAAGGCTAAACCATATGTTACTAAACAACCAATGGATCACTGAAGAAATCAAAGGGGAAGTAAAAAAATACCTAGAGATAAATGACAACAAAAATACGACAATCCAAAACCTGTGGGATTCAGCAAAAACAATTCTAAGAGGAAAGCTTATAGTAATACAATCTGACCTCAGGAAACAAGAAAAATCTCAAACAAACAACCTGTCCTTTCACCTAAAGCAACTAGAGAAAGAAGAACAAACAAAACCCAAAGTTAGTAGAAGGAATAATCATAAAGTTTAGGGCAGAAATAAATGTAATACAGACGAAGAAAACAGTAAAAAAGATCAATGAAACTAAAAGCTGGTTCTTTGAGAAGATAAACAAAATTTTAAAACTTTTAGTTAGACTTATCAGAAAAAAAAAAGGGAGAGACTCAAATCAATAAAATTAGAAATGAAAAAGAAGTTACAATGGACACCACAGAAATACAAAGGATCATAAGAGACTACTAAAAGCAACTGTATGCCAATAAAATGGACAACCTGGAAAAAATGGACAAATCTTTAGAAAGGTACAATCTCCCAAGACTGAAGCAGGAAGAAATAGAAAATGGGAACAAACCAATCACAAGTACTGAAATTGAACCTGCGATTTAAAAAATTCCAACAAACAAAAATCCAGGAGCAGATGGCTTCACAGGCAAATTCTATCAAATAATTAGAGAAGAGTTTACACCTACCCTTCTGAAACTCTTCCAAAAAATTGCAGAGGAAGGTACACTCCCAAGTTCATTCTACGAGGCCAACATCACCCTGATACCAAAACCAGACAAAGATGTCACAAAGAAAGAAAACTACAGGCCAATATCACTGATGAACATAGATGCAAAAATCCTCAACAAAATACTAGCAAACAGAATCCAACAGCACATTAAAAGGATCATACACCATGATCAAGTGGGAGTTACCCCAGGGATACAAAGATTCTTCAATATATGCAAATCAATCAATCTGATACACCACATCAACAAATTGAGGGATAAAAACCATATGATCATCTGAATAGGTGCAGAAAAAGCTTTTGATAAAATTCAAGAATCATTTATGATAAAAAATATCTGTCCAGAAACTGGGCATAGAGGGAACCTACCTCAACATAGTAAAGGCCATATACAATAAACCCACAGCTAACATCATTCTTAATGGTGAAAAATTGAAAGCATTTCCTCTAAGATCAGAACAAGACAAGATATTCATTCTTGCCATTTTTATTCAGCATAGTTTTGGAAGTTCTAGCCACAGCAATCAGAGAAGAAAAAGAAATAAATTAAAACCAAATTGGAAAATAAGTTAAACTATCACTGTTTGCAGATACATGATACTATACATAGAAAATTCTAAATATGCTACCAGAAAACCAATAGAGCCCATCAGTGAATTTGGTAAAGTTGCAGGATACAAAATTTATACAAGGAAATGTCTTGCATCCCTATACATTAACAACCAAAGATCAAAAAGAGAAATTAAGGAAACAATCCTGTTTACCATTTCATCAAAGAGAATAAAATACCTAGGAATTAACCTACCTAAGGAGGCAAAAGCCCTGCACTCTCAAAACTCTAAGATGCTGATGAAAGAAATCCAAGTGACACAAACAGATGGAGAGATATGCCATGTTCATGGATGGGAAGAATCAATATTGTGAAAATGACTGTACTATCCAAAGTAATCTACAGAGTCAATGCAATACTTATCAAATTATCAATGCCATTTTTCACAGAATTTGAACAAAAATATTTTACTATTTATATGGAAACACAATGGACCCCAAATAGGAAAGAAATCTTGAAAAAGAAAAACGTAGCTGGGGGAATCAGGCTCCCTGACTTCAGACTATAAGACAAATCTACTGTCATCAAAACATTATGCTTCTGGCACCACAACAGAAATACAGAGCAATGGAACAGGTTAGAAAGTCCAGAAATAAACCTATGCACTTATAGTCAATTAATTTACGACAAAGGAGACAAGACTATACAATGAAGAAAAGACAGTCTTTTCAACATGTGGTGCTGGGAAAACTGGGCAGCTACATGTAAAAGAATGAAATTAGAACACTCCCTAACACCATACACAAAAATAAACTCAAAATGGATTAAAGACCTAAATATAAGGCCAGACACTATAAAAATCTTAGAGGAAAATATAGGCAGAACACTGACATAAACTGCAGCAATATCTTTTTTGATCCACCTCCTAGAGTAATGAAAATAAAAACAAAAATAAAGAAGTGTGATTTAAAAGCTTCTGCACAGCAAAGGAAACCACAAACAAAACAAAAAGACAACCCACAGAATGGGAACCCAATCAAAAAAAATGGTGGAAGACCTAAATAGACATTTATTCAAAGAAGATGGATGGCCAAAATGCACATGAAAAGAGACTTATCATCACTAATCATTAGAGAAATGCAAATCAAAACTACAATAAGGTATCACCTCACACCAGTCAGAATGGCCATCATCAAAAATATACAAGCAATAAATGCTGGAGATGATGTAGAGAAAAGGGAGCTCTCCTACACTGTTGGGGGGAATGTAAATTGGTACAACCATTATGGAGAACAGTATGGAGGTTCCTTTAAAAACTAAGTACAGAACTCCATATGATCTAGCAATCCCACTTCTCAGTATATATCTGCAGAAAATGATAATTCAAAAAAATACATGCACCCCAATGTTCATTGCAGCACTATTTACAATATCCAAGACATGGAAGCAACCTAAATACCCATCAACAGAGGAGTGGATATAGATGTGGTACATATACATGATGGAATATTAGCCATAAAAAAGCGCAAAATAATGTCATTTGCAGCAACATGGATGTAGCTAGAGATTGTCATACTGAGTGAAATAAGTCAGACAAAGACAAATATCATATAATATCACTTATATGTGGAATGTAAAAAAAATGGTACAAATGAACTATATATAAAACAGATAACTAATAAGAACCTACTGTATAGCACAGGGAACTCCACTTAATACTCTGTAGTGACCTATATGGCAACAAAATATAAAAAAGAGTGGATATATGTATATATATATATATATATATATATATATATATACATATATATATATATATATATATATATGTATATATATATATATAACTGATTCACTTTGCTGTGCACCTGAAACTAACACCACATTGTAAATCAACTATACTCCAATAAAAATTATTTTTAAAAACTATGATCATAAAAGCTTTTATAACCTAAGCAAACTATGTATACCGCCTACTTTCTCGTTCATTCATCCATTTCATATGCATTATCTTCTAACTACACTGATTCATATTTATATACTCTACTAATATATCAGTTTTATTAAGATGATCACATTAATTTTCAGGAGGATTCTGAAGTCAGAGCAGTTAAGTGATAATAAACTGCTTTCACAAAACACATTTTTTTAAAAATTAGTAAGATGCATAAATCTTAAGTCCACCACTCAATGAACTTTTACTTAAATAAATAATGCTGGTCAATTTTTAGAGCATTTCCACCACCTAGATCAAAACTTAGATCATACCTGTCAACTATGAATGTTGTTTCATATGCTTTTCCACTCAGCCACACCCAGCACTTTAATTCATAGTAGTTATAGAGGTAATAGCAAAATCTACCAGTTATTTAGTTTGTGCCATGTGCTTGATTCTGTGCTAGATCCTTTAATCAAAATATCTCCTTTAATAGGATGATTCTCTACTTCTGATATACAATGCAGCATTTTCATTATCAATCAGCTAGTCCAAAGTCACACAGATTGTTAGTGGCTAATGGAACACAAAGATTTATTTGGCTTAAAACTTGAGAACTTTATCCACATGAGGCAGACTTTCATTAATTTGAACAATGGAGTTTGGTAATAACTACATGCTCCAAATAATGACAGTAAAAATAGTTGAGACATCAAATAATGTAAAACTGACAGAGATAAACACTGGAGACAAATACCTAGGGAAGGATAATCCTAAAGTGCCCTGCCCACTCAGAAATTAGTTTGGAGAAGTTTTAGGATTAAAGTCACTATACTACATCATATTATTCTGGTAGAATCAATCCTTAAAAAGAAGATTATATGTCCTTCAATATTTCAAGGAAACAATCTAGCTTTTAGAAGTTTTTATTAAAAAATAAAATAAAATATACACTGTGTATTAACCTAACTGTAAAACCAAAGAATTCATCCAAAGTCTTACAGAAAATTTAACTGGACAATGGTTAAATTAGCAGAGATATTATGAATCTGAAACTAAATTAAAATTAATTTTAATGACTGTGTATGTACAAGTCCTCAGTTCATTACTCTTCCGACAGTTTCATTACTCTGCAGAGATGGAGGAAATTTGCATTTCCCCAGGCTATGCTTCTTTAAGTGACTGACCAGGAGTGAGGCTTCTCCTGGACTCACAACATTAATGGGCCACACAGTAATTAGCAGCAGGAGGAAGTAGTCTTTACAATGCGTGTAAAATAAGTATATTATCAGCAGGCTTTTCTCTTAAAGCCGTTCCTTGGGAAAATGCACTCTGGAGACCTTCTCTCTTCCTTTCACAGCAGCAAAAATGGTCAATTCACCTTCAATTCTGCCTCAGAGATAAATTAAAATTGGCTACTTGTATCAGGTGGGAAAAGAAAGTGTGATTTCCCACATCAGGGAACCACCATTACAAATTCAGAGCTCTATCCTCTGGCTATATTACTCATATTTATTTCCTGTGGGTTTAGAAAAGCAAGACTTAGAAATGAATGGCATTCTAGACTGCTCACAAGGGATATGCCTCCAGCCAAACTCCTGCTTTAACTTTACACCATACGTAAGTCTCCAGATGCTATATGTGTGATTCTGCCATCATAAATTTTCAGTTATAGCAGACTCAGAAACAATGCGATGGGGAAGCCATACAGGTTTGGAGGAAGAAAATAGCAAGATCAAACAAATACCAGGGGCCCAAGGGATGGGATGATTCCAGAGGAGGGGGGGGGGGCATTACAAAAAGAAGATGAACTATAATGACAATTTGCTTTCTTTGAACCATTGACAGTTCTCAGATGTAGTAAAAAGGACCCAGTCCTGAATCAAGTCAGCCAGCTAATCAACCTCTGAACAGGATATCGCCACTTTGAATAACATGCCCTACATTCCAAAAATAAAAAAAAAAAAACTTATCTGTATTTCAGCTTAGTCATATCCATAGAGGAAGCATTCCAAAGTTTTGACCTCTGTTAGCATCAAGGGATCAGGAATGAAAATTAGCCCACAGGCTCTTAGCTGAATCATACTCATACTAAGTGCAATGTTACAGGGACCTGGAAAATATCAGAAATGTCTTTACATATACCTAATTTTTCTTAAACTGTTTTATGAAGAGCTTCATATAGAAATTTTGCATGTAATTTCTATACTCTGGGCAAATTTCAGATTCTAAAGAACTCTCACCTAAACTCTCCATTCTCCCTCCCACTCTGCTCCCAATCCCAAACATTATTAATCCACTTTTTCTTCAACATACCTTCTTCCCACTCTATATCACTTGACATTTTTGATTTAGCAAATATTGGAGGATTTTTTAAAGTATTTTGTTTGGATCAGAAAAGGTGTTCTGCACTCTTTTCCAAGGTGATCTACAATTTACTCACTTAGCCTAGCCATTTTCTATTCTGAGAACAGTGAGTCTCAATCCTGATCACACATGAGAACCATCTGGAAAACTTGAGGGGAAAAAGCATACTTGGGGCATACTCAAGACCAATTAAATCTCCAAGTACAAGGCCTTGACATTATATTTTAAAAATTCCCTAGGTGGCATTGATATTCATCTGTGTCAAGTACACTGTATTAAGAGTTTAATGCTTAAATCAGAGGAAAAGAAACAAAGAACAGAGACATTTCAAAGATCCAATGGATGGTTCCTGATTCCTGTGTTACTATTGCAGATGAAACTCCACAGACATTTTAAACAGAGTTTCATATGGCAAGCTAAACAGGATATAAGCAAGGGACTCAGTGCCAGGGCTCTAATCCCTGAATCACTCTATGAGATTACAAACCATACTTTTATCTCCTTGCAGATCCCCATCCCCAAGAGGAATTTAGAGGAAGAAGTTTCAAAACAGAAATAATCAAAATGCTGCAGCAGGAAATCTGTTAGGAAACATATAGCACAAGAAGAAAAATATCAGGTGGCATTAATTAAGTTCTCCCAAAGCCCTGAGAAACACTTATTTGAGGACTAGAAAGATATCATCAATTATACTAACATGTCTTCTAACTGGAAAGAAACTGCTATAGTCAATATGATGCTTGAATGCAGAGCCTCTGATTCTTGTTGTGAGGATACATTTTGTCTACAAAGACTTTGAAGTGTTTGTGAGCAGGAATTTGCTTTGTGAAACTTTTTACTTCCCACTCCCAGGCCTCATACCCAGTGACTTACTAATGATGAATATTATTGTTACATGCTGGATGGAACAACTGAGGCACAATCTATCTCCTTTGCATCATAGATAAAGAAATGTTTTAAATTATATTTTAAAAACAGAGACCTACAAGGGTAAATAACTTTCCAAGGCCTCATGTTGACAGAGAAAGTTAGGGATAGGTTAACTACAGATTTGTAATCACCAGACACAACTGGGCAGGCAACATTTCTGTGCAATCTTCTTTTCTATTTCTTGACACCTTGCTGGCCCACTCTCAACAATGACTATATCAAAACATATTCCCTCTCTTCAAATATATAGTATCCCAAACTGCACCTCTTACCTCATATCTCCTGTTCATTCAGAGAGTCTATTTCCTTATAATTTTGGCTTGCACATGGCCCATTGTGGCCACTCAGACCCATCTTTTTATCAGGACTCTTCAGCCTCACTAGCAATGGAAAATTTCTCTCTCTCTTTCTCTTTTCCTCATCCTCTCCACATCTTTCTACTTGTCTTTCTCTTCATATTTTTATTCAGCACTAAAGGGATCTAGTTGATTCAGGTAATTTTTTTTGACACCAGACCTCATCAAAAAACTCTGAGTCAGACTTTTGTTCCTTGAGTAGCTTCTCTGGGGGCAACAATTTTCCCTAAAAGATGTTTTAATACGGATGAAACTGCATCAAATACTTTTCTGCCTTCAGGGCGGAGCTATTACACCAATCTTGTGCTCTCTTTGGGCCCGGATAGTTCTGATATTCAGCAGGGATGAGATCATTTACTAAAAGCTTAATGCTTAACTAGCATGTCAAAGTTTCAGTTATGTTGGATGTCTTTTTCCAACATTACCATCACAGGTTAACATTCCAGAAATGTTGAACAGAGTCTCATAGAACAACTTAAGCAGGTTAACTTGATGAATAATTACTGTTCATGGAAATGAATTTATATATGAGAGTAATTTTATAAATGCATTTTAATTAAATGCTACTGTTTTTAATTATACAGAAAAGGATTTTTCCATACATTAATGACATCTTAAGCATCAAAAGACAGTTGAAAATATTTGTTGTATGTGTGCTGGGTATGGGGAGTGGGAATATAGGTTTTATAATTGCATTAAATTTACTCAGCAAGTACAGAAGGTAAACTTGATTTAGTTCTTTCAAAGAGAAAGGTGATTAATTTATTCCCTTGGGAAGCCACAACTTTTGTTAATATTTTAAATGCATTTTAGATTTTTATTAGAGTTGTACAAGCACACACATCATTTAAAATCCAAATAAAGTTATCAGGTTCATACCAAAAAGGAACAGTCTTCGTCCCATTGCATCCCACCAACCAGACCTACTTTTCAAAAGCAACCATTTCCACGTTTCAAAACTATTTGATTATATTGCTATTTGTGTTAAGGGATTTCAGATTTCATTCACAGCAGATAAACATTTAACTCTCTGACTGGCCCAATCCCTCCAACCCCATATTCCCTTCCATGCATCTTCCAAACTTGACTCAATTTCATGGAAATTTTTGGCATCTTGTAATCATAATAGCATTATTCTTATTCATAAATGTTCACTGTTGCATCAAGTAATAAAATATATTATAACAATATTTCTTTTCCTTCCTAGATTTTATATTTGTTTCATTTTTTAATCTGCTGTTCTATGTAAAGATTAATTTTTAAAAATCCCAAGCAGATCTTTCAAACACCTACTAGTATTATTTTCAGAATATTCAAATACAATTTTAATTATGTATACTCCAAATATTCAAATTCATTAGAAAATTTCTCATGTCCAAGTTTACATACATATATATTTTTTCCCTACTTTCTTGAGCATCTCCCTGGAGGAGTGATCTGTCTTTCTTCTCCAAACAAATGGACTGTTCTATAGGTCACCCTACACAGTGTCTACTATGGACTCTTTGTACCAATGTTAAGCCTCCTGTTTCCTAGATCCTATATGTACCTCTTTGTTAGTTTATTTCTTAACATTTTAATAGCACCTACTAATTAGGGGCACATGGGAGACAACATTTTTGAGACCATTAATGTCTTAAAATGTCCTTGTCCTCCTCTTACACTTTATTGATAATAGGTTTGGTCAAGAATTATAGTTTAAAAATGATTGTACTTCAAAATTTGAAGTCATTGTTCCATTATCTCTTAATTTCCAGTATTTCTGTTCATAACATTAATGCCAAAGACTTTGCCTTTTTTTGTCTTTTTTTCAGGAATCTTTTAGCACCTTATCTAATTGTAGTAGAATTTCATTATGATATACTTTAATGTGGGCCTTTTATTTTTCTTCATTTATTGTACTTGGGCTCTCCATGAAACCATAAATATAGAGATCCATGCCCTTTAGTTCCAGGGCACATTAATTTTTAGAGAATATCCACCTCCTATTTTCTCTAATCCCTGTTAGTTGGATGTTGGATCTCTTAACTATTTTTTAAATTTTCATATATTTTATCTCCTATTTTTCTTTGTTATTGTCTATGTAGTTCTACTTTATGGGAGATATTCTTGACTATATCTTCTAGCAGTTTTTATTCTTGTTTCTTTCTCTAATAATAAAATTTTTGTTTTATAACTCATATATTCTCATTTTTCTGAGCAATCATTTATTTTAATAGGTACAATTAATTAAATATCTGTATGCTAAATGCTTTGCTAAGCACATTTCATACATCATCTTGTTTAATTCTTATAATCACTTTTGATGGTTTCAGAAATATTATTACCACTTAAAACAGGAAGATGCCAAGAGTCCAAACTTTTTAAAAATGCTGATTAATTCTGGCTATGTAGATATTGCTCACTTTTTGCCAAGTATTGTATTATGATTAGTTCTTAATTTATAGAGAATTTTTGCTGATAAATGTCAAAGGTGAATCGGTTTGACTGGAGATCTCTAACTCTGCTGCCAGTTGTGTGAGACTACTAGAGGTGGAGGCACTGCTTCATTATCTGTACCCCTTTAGTACTCTTAACCCATCATCATTGTATACATCATATTGCCATTTCTTTTCCTTCAGAATTCTTAGATATCAGTCTCCCTATGACAAAGAAAACTTTTATTTTCTTCATAAATCAGCACCCATATCAGTGCCTGGAAAAGTATTTGTAAAAAATGTTGATAATTGAAGAAACTTTTGGAAAGCAAACAATTGCTGCTAATTTTATCTGATGTGCCAAAATCACTTTCCACGTTTTTAAGTCCTTAAGGTAGGACTTATCTATAGGTGAGGTAAGATTTGTTTCCGTTGTCTTATCCATAGAGAAGAGATAATTATATATTCTTTCATTCTATTATTTTTTGTTTGTTTCTTTTTTTCAGTTGTTGGTGGTGTTGTTTTAAATTATTTTTCATTTTTACTTTTTATTTATTTTATTGTTTTCAATACTTTTTATTTTTCTATTTTTACTCTATTTTTTGTTGTTTTGTGGGTTTTTCTTGTTTTTGTTATTTCTTTTTTCGTTTTTATGTGTTTGTTTTATGTCTCCTTTGCCTCATTTTTTAGTTTGCTTTCTGTTTTTCTTTTGTTTTTCACTTTTTGGTTTTGTTAGTTTAGTCCTAATGGATTACTTTCATCTTTGAGTTCTTTTCTTTGTTCACTGACTTTTTTGTTTTCTCTGTGTTTATTTTTCTGTCTGCTTCTTTTTTTCTGTTTGTTTGGTTTTGTTCTTATCATTTGTCTTGGGTTTTGTCTGTTTTCTTTCTTCTTTTATTTTTTTTGAGTGTGTGTTGTTGTTATTATGGTTGTTGCTGTTTGTTTTTGTTTTTGCTATTTGTCTTGGATTTTGTTTGTCTCTTTGTTTTCTTTTCCTTTTCTTTTCTTTTCTTTCTTTTTTCTCTGGCCATGCTTTACATCTTGCAGGCTCTTTGTTCCCTGGCCAGGGATTGGGTCCAGGTCTCTGGGGTGTGAGCACCAAGTCTAAGATGCTGGACTTCCAGAAAATTCCTCGGTCCAGGGAATATTAATCAGCATGCACTCTCCTGGAGGTATCCATCTGGACTCTAAGACCCGGCTCCACCCAACTGCTTGCAGGATCCAGTGTTTGACACCTCAAGTCAAACAACCAGCAAGACGGGGACACAACCCCACCCATGAGCAGACAGACTGCCTAAAGTAGTACTAAGCTCACAGACACCCTTTCAGAGGGAAAAGACTCAGCTAAACCCACCAGACATCAGGCATCAGTCCCTTCCACCAAGAAGGCTACACGAGCCCCTGGACCAAACTCACCCACCAGGGGACAGAAAACAGAAGCAAGAGGAATTACAACCCTGCAACCTGTGAAAAGGAGACCATAAACACAGTAAGTTAGACAAAATGAAACAACAGACAAATATGTTACAGATGAAGAAGCAAGGTAAAAACCCACAAAACCAAATAAATGAAGAAGAAATAGGAAATCTGCCTGAAAAAAATTCAGAGTAATTATAGTAAAGATGATCCAAGATATCAGAAATAGAATAGAGGTACAGATTGAGAAGATACAAGAAATGCTTAACAAGGACCTAGAAGAACTAAAGAACAAACAATCAGTGATGAACAACACAATAACTGAAATGAATAATAAACTAGAAAGAATCAATAGGAGAATAACAGAGGCAGAAAAACAGATAACTGAGCTAGAAGACAGAATGGTGGTAATAACTGCCACCATTATTGGCAGTTATTGGAAATAACTGCCAATAAAGAGAAAAGAATGAAAAGAAATGAGAACAGTCTCAGTGACTTCTGGGACAACATTAAACTAATCAACATTTGAATTATACGGGTCCCAGAAGAAGAAAAGAAAGAGAAATGGACTGAGAAAATATTTGAGGAGATTATAGTGGAAAACTTCCCTAACATCGGAAAGGAAATAATCATGTACTTACAGGAAGTGCAGAGAGTCCCATACTGGATAAACCCAAGGAGAAACACACCAAAACACATATTAATCAAACCAACAAAAATTAAATACAAAGAAAAAATATTAAAAGCAGCAAGGGAAAAGCAACAAATACCATACAAGGGAGTCCTCATAGGTTACCATCTGATTTTTCAGCAGAAACTCTGCAGGCCACAGGGAGTGGCAGGATACATTTAAAGTGTTGAAAGGGAAAAATCTACAACCAAGATTACTGTAACCACCAAGAATCTCATTCAGATTCAACAGAGAAATGAAAAGGTTTATAGACAAGCAAAAGCTAATAGAATTAAGCACCATTCAACCAGGTTTACATCAAATGCTAAAGGAACATCCCTAGGCGGGAAACACAAGATATGAAAAAAGACCTACAAAAACAAACCCAAAACAATTAAGAAAATGGTAATAGGAACATACATATTGATAATTGCCTTCAATGTAAATGGATTAAATGCTCCAAAAAAAGACATAGACTGGCGGAATGGATACAAAAACAAGACCCATATATATGTTGTCTATAAGAGACCCACTTCAGACCTAGGGACACATACAGAATGAAAGTGAGGGGATGGAAAAAGATATTCCATGCAAATGGATATCGAAAGAAAACTGGAGTAACCATTTTCATATCAGAAAAAATAGATTTTAAAATAAAGACTATTACAAGAGACAGGGAAGGACACTACACAATGATCAAGGGATTGTTTCAAGAAGAAGACATGACAATTGTAAGTATTTATTCACCCAACATAGGAGCACCCCAATACATAAGGCAAATGCTAAGAGCCGTAAAAGGGGAAATCGACTATAACATAATAATATTAGGGGACTTTGACACTCCACTTATGCCAATGGCTAGATCTTCCAGAGAGAAAATTAATAAGGAAACACAATCCTTAAATGACACATTAGACTAGATAGACTAACTGATATTTGTAGGACATTCCATCCAAAAGCAGCAGAATGCACTTTCTTCTCAAATGCACAGAGAACATTTCCCAGGATAGATCACACCTTGGGTCACAAATTAAGCCTTGGTTAATTGAAGAAATTTGAAATTGTATCAAGCATCTTTCCTGACCACAACACTTTGAGATTAGAATCAATGACAGAAGAAAAAAAAACTGTAAAAAACACAAACACATGGAGGCTAAACTATATGCTACTAAATAACCAAGAGATCACTGAAGAAATCAAGGAGGAAATAAAAAAATACCTAGAAACAAATGGTTACTAAAACACGATGACCCAAAACCTATGGGATTTAGCAAAAGCAGTTCTAAGAGGCTAGTTTATAGCAATAAAACCCTACCTCAAGAAACAAGAAAAATCTGAAATAAAAAACCTAAACTTACTCCTAACACAACTAGAGAAGAGAGAACAAAAAACCCCAAAGTTAGTGGAAGAAAAGAAACCATAAAGATCAGAGCAGAAATAAATCAAATAGAAACAAAGAAAACAATAGCAAAAATCAATGAAACTGACAGCTGATTCTTTGAGAAGATAAACAAAATTGAAAAAGTTTAGCCAGACTCATCAAGAAAAAAGGGGAGAGAACTCAAACCAATAAAATTAGAAATGAAAAAGGAGAAGTTACAACTGACACCAGAGAAACACAAACGACCATAAGTGACTACTACAAGCAAATATATGCCCATAAAATAGACAACCTGGAAAAAATGGAAAAATTCAGAGAAAAGTTTAAACTTCCAAGACTGAACCAGGAAGAAATAAAACGTATGAACAGACCAATCACATGTAATGAAATTGAAATTGTGATTAAATATTTTCCAACAAACAAAAGTCCACAACAAAATGGCTTCACAGGCGAATTGCATCAAACATTTAGAGAAGAGATAACACCTAATCTTCTCAAACTCTTCCAAAAAATGGCATGGGAGGAACACTCCCAAGCTCATTCTATGAGACCACCATCACCCTGATACCAATACCAGACAAATATATCACAAAAAAAGAAAATTACATGCCCATATCATTGATGAATTACAGGCAAAAATCCTCGACAAAATACTAGCAAACCAAATCCAACAACACATTAAAAGGATCAGACACCATGATCAAGTGGGATTTATCCCACTGATGCAAGGATTTTTCAATATATGCAAATCAATCAGTGTGATACACCATATTAACAAATTAAAGAATAAAAGCCATATGATCATGTCAATAAATGCAGAAAAAGCTTTTGACAAAATTCAACACCAATTCATAATAAAAGCTTTTCCAGAAAGCAGGCTTAAAGGGAATAGCATAATAAACTCAGTATAATAAAGGCTATATATGACATACTCACAGCAAACCTCATTCTCAAGGGTGAAAAACTGAAAGCATTTCTTCTAAGCTCAGGAAAAAGACAAGGGTGTCCACTCTCACCACTATTATTCAACATAGATTTGGAAGTCCCAGCCATGGCAATCAAAGAAGGAAAAGAAATAAAAGGAATCCAAAGTGCAAGAGAAGAACTAAAACTGTCCCTGTTTGCAGATGACATAATACTATGAAATTCCTAAAGATGTCACCAGAAAGCTACTAGAGCTAATCATTGAATTTAGTAAAGTTGCAGGATACAAAATTAATACACAGAAATCTCTTGTATGCCTATATACCAATAATGACAGATCAGAAAGAAAAATTAGGATAACAATCCCCTTCACATTTGCAACAAAAAGAATAAAATATCTAGGAAGAAACCTACCTAAGGAGGCAAAAGACTGGTACACAGTAAAGTATATTATACTGATGAAAGAAATCAAAGATAACACAAATGGATGGAGAGATATACCATGTTCTTGGATTGGAATAATCAATATGTGAAAATGACTATGCTACCCAAAGCAATCTACAGATTCAATGCAATCCCTATCAAATTACCAATGGCATTTTCCCCACAATTAGAACAAAATACTTTACAATTTGTATGGAAACACAAAAGACTCCGAAGAGCCAAAGTAATCTTGAGAAAGAAAAATGGAGCTGGAGGAATCAGGTGCCATGACTTCAGACTATACTACAAAGCTACAGTAATCAAGACCATATGGCACTGATGCAAAAACAGAAATATACATCAATGGAACAGGATAGAAATCCCAGAGATAAACCGACACACCTATGAAAAAGGAGGCAAGAATATACAATAGAGAAAACACAGTCTCTGCAAAAATTGGTGCTGGGAAAACTAGATAGCTCCATGTAAAAGAATGAAATTAGAACACTCCCTAACACCATACACAAAAATAAACTCAAAATAGATTAAAGACCTAAATGTAATGCCAGACACGACAAAACTCTTAGAGGAAAACATAGGCTGAACACCTTTTTTGACCCACCTCCTAGAATAATGAAGATAAAAACAAAAATAAACAAATGGACCTAATTAAACTTAAAAGTTTTTGCACAGCAAAGGAAACCATAAACAAGACAAAAAGACTAATCTCAGGGTGGGAGAAAATATTTGCAAATGAAGCAACAGACAAAGGATCCATCCCCAAAATATACAAACAGCTGAGTCATTCAGCTCCATATCAAAAAACAAACAAACAACTCAATCAAAAATGGGTGGAAGGCCTAAGTAGACATTTCTCCAAAGACGACATACAGATGGCCAACAAACACATGATAAGGTGCTCAACACCACTAATTATTAGAGAAATGCAAATCAAACTTACAAGAGGTATCACCTAGAATGGGCATCTTCAAAAAATCTACAAACAATAAATGATGGAGATGGTGTGGAGAAAATTGAACCCTCTTCCACTGTTGGTGGGAATGTAAATTGATACAGCCACTATGGAGAACAGTATGGAGGTTCCTTTAAACAGTAAAAAATAGAACTATCCTATGATACAGCAAACCCACTCCTGGACATATACCCAGAGAAAACCATAATTTTTCAAAAAATACATGCACCCCAATGTTCATTGCAGCACTCTTTACAATACCCAGGACATGGAAGCAACTTAAATGTCCATGAACAGAGGAACAGATAAAGAAGATGCAGTACATATATACAATGGAATATTACTCAGCCATAAAAGGGAGCAAAACTGTTTCATTTGCAGAGATGTGGGTGGACCTAGAGACTATCATACAGAGTGAAGTAAGTCAGAAAGAGAAAAACAAATATCATATATTAACACATATATGTGGAATCTAGAAAAATGGTATAGATGATCTTATTTGCAAAGTGGAAATCAAGTCACAGATGTAGAGAACAGACGTATGGATACAAAAGGGGAAAGGTGGGGTGGTGGGATGCATTGGGAGATTGGGATTGACATATATACACTACTATGCATAAAATAGGTAACTAATGAGAACCTACTGTATAGCACAGGGAACTCTACTCGGTGCTCTCTGGTGACCTAAATGGGAAGGAAATCCAAAACAGAGGGGATATATATATATGTGATTCACTTTGTTGTACAGCAGAAAATGACACAGCAGTGTAAAGCAACTATACTCCAATTAAAAATATATATATCCTCATTGAAATATATCTTCATTGAAATTTCAGTTTTGTGACTAATAATTTTAGCTTTTAGTTGTTGTTTTGTATTTCTTTTTTTACATTTAAAATGCCTTAGCATCACAGAATTACAGTCTGTTGGATTCTTGGAAATTTTCTGATATAATTTCTTAATTTTATACCAAGACATTAAGGTACATATAATTATGCATTTTGTGCAAGTTCATGAAGCACAGATTAATAATCTAGACTAGAACTGATACCCTATTTTGCTCTGAATAATAGTTAACAGCATGTTAAGACATAAAAAGAATAAAATAGCATAACATAACATAACATAACATAACGTAACGTAACATAACATAACATAATGCAACATAACATAACATAACATAAAATTAGGGCCCAGACTGGTCACTGGTAAACTCCACCAAGCACTTTAAGAAATAATATACCAATTCCCTATAATGTGTTCCAGAGTTTGAAGCAGAGGGGACACTTCTTAAACCACCCTATGAGGCCAGTATTACCCTAACACTAAAACCAGTCAAAGACATTATAAAAATAAAACACCAAGAAAAACCTCACTATAGACCAATATATCTCATGAATATAGATGCAAAAATCCTCAGCAAAATATTAACAAGTCAAATCTAACAATGTTCCAAAAAATTATATACCACAACAAAGTAAGATTTATTCATGTTTTGCAAGGCTGTTTCAACATTAGAATGTCAATTAATGTAGTCCATCACATCAGACTAAGAAATAAAAATCATATAATTCCAATAACAGATACAGAACAATTAATTGACAAAATCCACCACCCTTTTGTGATTAAAAAAAAAAACACACACACACACACAAAACTTTAAGCAAACTATGAAATAGAGTGTGTTTCCTCAACTTGATAAAGAACATCTACAGGAAAACCCTTGGCTACCATCATACTGCATAGTCAGAAACAATAAGCTTTATTGAGGCAGGAATGTTCCCTCTCATCACTTCATTATTGTACTCAAAGTTCTAGCTAATGCAATAAGAGAAGAAAAGGAAATAAAAGTATGCAGATTTAGGTGAAATAAATAAAACTGTATTTGTTCAAGTATGACATGATTATCTATGTAGAAAATCCAAAAGAATTAATAAAGGATTCCTGGAATTAGTAAGTGGTTATAGCAAGATTGCAGAATACAAGTTTAATATACAAAAGTCAATCATTTTTTATACACCAGCAATAAACAAGTAGAATTTGAAATTTAAAAAGTACTATTTATGGTAGCCTCCTAAAAAATGAGATACTTAGGCATAAATCTAAAAATATATGTCCAAGATCTATATGAGACAATTATAAAAACAATAAGACAAAAAGAAACAAATAACTGCATAAATAAGAGATTTTCCATGTATATGGATACAAAACCTCAAATTTGTCTAGATGTCAGCTCTTCCAAAATCAAACTACAGATTCAATGCAAATCAAATCAAATATTCAGCAAGTGACAATGTGGATATTGACAAATTCATTACAAAGTGTATATGGATAGGCAAAAGACTGAAAATAGCCAACATAATACTGAAGGAGAGGAACAAAGTAGGAAGACTGGCACTATGAACCTTCAAGACTTACTATAAAGCTTTAGTAGTCAATATTACAGTGTAATATTGGTGAAAGAATAAACAAATAGATCAATGGGACAGAATAGAGAGCTCAGAAATATACTCCCATAAAATATACTCAACTGATCTTTGACAAAGGAGCAAAGGCATACAATGGAGAAAATATAGTCTTTTCATCAAATGGTGCTGGGTGGAATGACTAGATATCACTATACAGAAAAAAAAAAAAAAAGAAAAGAAAATGAACAGACATTATACTCTTAAAAAAATTGCTCAAAATGGATCATAAACATAAATATAAAATACAAAACTATAAATGTCCTAGAAGATAACACAGGAGGAAATTTGTATGACAATAGCTATGGTGGTGACTTTTTAGATTCAGTACCAAAGCACAAGCCGTGAAAGAAATAACTGATAAGCAAACTTTATTAAAATTAGAAACTTTTGTTCTGCAGAAGACACGGTGAAGAGAATGAGAAGATAAGCCACAGACTGGGAAAAAATATTTGCAAAAGACTTAGATAAAGGCTATTTGATTCAAAGAACACAAAATTCAACAGTAAGAAAACAAACAAGCTGACTAAAAAATGGACAGAACATCTAAGTACACATCACACCAAAGAAGATATACGTATAACAAATAAGCATATGAAAAGGTGTCCCATATCACTTCATTATGGAAATGCAAATTAGTACAATAGTGAGCAGCACTACGCACCTATTAGAATGGCCAAAATCCAAAACACTGACAACAATGAATGATAGAATGTGCAACTCTCATTTATTCCTGGTGGGAATGCAAAATGGTAGAGCCACTTTGGAAGACAGTTTGGCAGTTTCTTACAAAAGGAAACACTCTCCTACCATAGAATCCAGTAATTGTGCTCCTTGATATTTGCCCAAATGAATTAAAAACTTATATCCACACAAAAACCTGCACATGGATATTTATAGCAACTTCATTTACAATTGCCAAACCTTGAAAGCAACTAAGATGTAGTAGATTGCTTTAGTAGGAGAACGGATAGATTGACTGTGGTGCATCCAGACAATGGAATATTATTCTTTGCTAAAAATAAATGCCCTATTAAGCCATGAAAATATATAGAGAAGCCAATTGAAAAGGTATATACTGTAAGATTCCAGCTATATGACAATCTGGAAAAGGTAAAACTATGGAGACAATAAAAAGATCAGTAGTTTCCAGTTGTTGCTAGGGAGGAGGGAGAGATAAATAGCCAGAACACAGCAGGCAGTGAAAATATTCTGTATGACACTACAATGGTAGATACATGTCATTGTATATTTGTCCAAATCCATAAATATATAACACCAAGAGTGAACCCTAATGCAAATTATAGACTTTGGTTGATAATGATGTGTCAGTGTAGGTTCATTGATTGTAACAAATGTACCTCTCTGGTATGGGATATTGATAAGGAAGGAGTCTTGCGGGTGGGTTTGTCAGGATATATGAGAACTCTCTGTACATTTTGCTTAATTTTGCTGTGAACTTAAAACTGCTCTAAAAATAGACTATGCATATATTTTAAATTGGAGAAGCCAGGATAAATAACCAAAATATTGGGTTTAAGTTTTAAAAAATTGAAAAATAGCAAGGCATGAACACAGTCACACATACACATTAAATTTTGGCTTCTGATCTCCCTTATGAGTAGAGCAATTTAAGTAGACCTGGGGAAGACAGCCTGTGCTGCACAAGAATGGTTTTATGTATCAGTTTGTTAACATTGAAATATGTCTCTGGACCCCTCAGCCCAAGATATATAAAATCTATGGGCTTGGATAAAACTGTCACTTGAAGTTTGTTTATAGTTTTTCCATATGAGCTTTGTCACTCTACTTAGGTTCCATCAGTGATAAATTTTACATTTGGAAATTCCTCTTGATTTCTGAACACGAAACCACTGCAACCTATGGGCAGTTTTTTCAATTTTCTCAAGACCAAAGAATATGCTGTACTGCTAGACTACAGCCATGTATTAGCAATCTACAGTTACTGCCCTTGAGGGTTGACAGCTCAGTGAGGGAAAATAGTATTTTGAAGGCTGTGGGAATTCAATCATCAACTATGCTCTCATGGGCTCTCTTCCAAGGTATGGGGCCTGATTAAAGAAAATGTTACTTTTAGAAGTGTGCATTGCTATCAAGCAAAAGCAAAATCAAAAACAAAAACAAAACAAAAACCAAAAAAAAAGCATATTGTTATTATGATCCATCTGTGTTCCATCTTAGCCATCCTGCATTTTCCTATTTGTTCATTTGTTTTCTTTCATTGTCAGAAGCGAGATTTTGTGTGTGTGTGTGTGCGTGTGTGTGTTGTGTATGTTAAGATATTTTTTATGTTGGGAGTTAACAAATACAAAATATAGATATAACTAAATCACTCATGTCCTTCTTTTATTGTCAGAGGGCACCAAAAACAGATCAAGAGACCTTTACTTGCATAAAGTAAAGGTGTGAGGCCAAATTTAGGATTTTCTATTGAGACAGGAAGTAACAGAGTTTTTGTAGATACAGGAGCAGACACCCTAGTCCAGGATCCACAATTTAGATGTTTAGAACTCAAAAAGGATAGCACCAACAGTCCAAGTTTAGGAACAGTTTACTTCCACTCATATGTATTTGAGGAAATGGGGAGGGGTGTGTTTTTTAAAAGAGAGGTTGTTTAACCTCAAAACTGCAGGCAGATAAAGACAGGATTTTTTTTTTATTGAAGTGCAATTGACATTATATTAGTTTCAGTATACAACATAGTGATTTGATATTTTTATACATTAAAAAATGATAATAAGATAAGTCTAGTTATAATCTGTCACCATGCAAAGTTATTAAAAAATTATTGACAATATGTCTTATGCTGTACATTACATCCATGTGACTGATTTATTTTATAACTGGAAGTTTGTACCTCTTAATTTCCCTCACCTATTTCTCTCATCCCCCCCACCCACCTCCTCTCTGGCAACCACCTGTTAGTTCTCTGTATCTATGAGTCTATTCTGTTTTGTTACATTTATTCATTTCTTGTGTTTTTCAGATTCCACATATCAGTGAAATCATATGGTATTTCTCTTTCTCTGTCTGGCTTATTTCATTTAGCATAATACCCACCAGGTCCATCCATGTTGTTGCAAATGGTAAGATTTTATTCTTTTTTTATGGTTAATAATCTGCTGTATAAACATAGCACATCTTCCTTATCCGTTTATCTATCAGTGGGCACTTAGGTTGTTCCTATATCTTGGTGATTGTAAATAATGCTGCAATGAACACTGGGGTGTATATATCTTTTTGAATTCGTGTTTTTGTTTTCTATGGAAAAATATTCAGAAATGAAATTACTGGATAGAACAGTAGTTTTATTTTTAATTTATTGGGGACATTTTATAATATTTTCCATAGTGGTTGCACCAATTTACATTCGCACCAATAGTGCATAGGTGTTCCCTTTTCTCCACATCCTCACCAGCATTTATCATTTGTTGTCCTTTTCACGACAACTATTCTTACAGGTGTGAGGTAGTGTCTCATTGTGGTTTTGATTTACATTTCCCTGATGATTAAGAATGTTGAGCATCTTTTCATGTGTCTGTTGCCCATTTGTATGGCTTCAGAAAAAAGTTTGTCCAGCCCTCTGCCCACTTTTAATAGGGTTCTTTTTTTTTTTTTTTTTTTTTGAGTTGAATGAGTTCTTTGTATATTTTGGATATTAACCTTATCAGAAATATTGTTTGCAATATCTTCACCCATTCTGTAGGTTGTCCTTTGGTTTTGCTAATAGTTTCCTTAGCTGTGCAAAAACGTTTTAGTTTAATGTAGTTCCATTTGATTGTTTTTGCTTTTCTTTCCCTTGCCTGAGGGGACATATCCAAAAAATATTGCTAAGACAGATGTCAAAGAGAGTACTGCCTATGTTTTCTTCTAGGAGTTTTATGGTTTCAGGTTTTACATTTAAGTCTTTAATGCATTTTGAGTTTATTGTTATATTTGGTGTGAGAAAATAGTCCAATTTGATTCTTTTGCATGTGGCTGTTCAGTTTTAACAACAGGATTTATTGAAGAGGCTGTCTTTTCCCCATTGATTATTCTTGCCTCCTTTGTCACAGATTGATTGACCATAGAAGTGTGGGTTCATTTCTGGGCTCTATATTCTGTTCGATTGATGAATATTTCTGTTTTTGTACTAGTACCTGTACAGTTATTTTTTTTTATTTCATGTTAAGGTATTTTATTTTAAATATAGCAGAGTGTACATGCCAATGCCAAAATTCCAGTCTATCCCTTCCCTCTACCCTTTCCCCGTGGTAACCATAAGATTGTTCTCTAAGTCTGTGAGTCTGTTTCTGTTTTATAAATAAGTTCATCTGTACCATTCTTTACTTTTATATTCCACATATAAGCTATATCATATGATATTTGTCTTTCTCTGTCTGATTTACTTCACTTAGTAAAGTGAAGGTCCATCCATATTGCTGCAAATGACATTATTTCATTCTTTTTAATGGGTGAGTAGTATTCCATTGTATATATGTACTACAACTTCTTTATCCATTCTTTTGTCAGTGGACATTTAAGTTGCTTCCATGTCTTGGCTACTATAAACAGTGCTGCAGTGAACATTGGGGTGCATGTATCCTTTTGAACCATGTTTTTCTTTGGATATACACCCAAGAATAAGATTGCTGAATAATATGGTGGCTTTATTTTTAGTTTTTAAAGGAATCTCCATACTGTTTTCCATAGTGGCTGTACCAATTTACATTCCCTCAACAGTGTAGGAGAGTTTCCTTTCCTCCACACCCTCCAGCATTTACTGTTTGCAGATTTTTTGATGTTGACCATTCTGGCTGGTGTGAGGTGATATCTCATAGTAGTTTTGATTTGCATTTACCAAATAATTAGTGATGTTGTGCATCTTTTCATGTGTCTCTTAGCCATCTGTGTGTCTTCTTTGGAGAGATGTCTCTTTAGGTCTTCTGCCCATTTTTCTTTTTCTATTCTTTTTTTTTTTTTTTTAATTGAGCTGCATTGGCTCTTTGTAAATTTTGGAGTCTAATCACTTATTGGTCGCATCAGTTGCCAATATATTCTCCAATTCTGTGGGTTGTCCTTTCATTTTGTTTATGGTTTCCTTTGCTGTGCAAAAGATTTTGAGTTTAATTAAGTCCCATTTGTTTATTTTTGTTTTCCATTACCCGAGGAGGGGTATCAAAAAATATCTTGCTACGATCTATATCAGAGAGTGTTCTGCCTATATTTTCCTATAAGAGTTGTATAGTATCTGGTCTTACATTTAGGTCTTTTATCCATTTTGGATTTATTTTTGTGTATAGTGTTAAAGAATGTTATAGTTTCATTTTTTTACTTGTAGCTGCCCAGTTTTCAAGCACAATTTATTAGAGAGAATGTCTTTCATTCATTTTATAGTTTTGCCTCCTCTGTCATAGATTAATTAGCCATAGTTGCATGGGTTTATTTCTGGACATCCTATCATGTTCCATTGATCTATATTTCTGTTTTTGGTGTCAGAACCATATTATTTTGTAGTATAGTCTGACGTCAGACAGCATGATTCCTCCAGCTCTGTTTTTCTTTCTCAAGATTGCTTTGGCTACTCGCGGTCTTTTTTTGTCTGCATACAACTTTTAAGATATTTTGTTCTAATTCTGTGAAAAATGCCACTGGTAATTTGATAGGGATTGTATTGAATCTGTAGATTGCCTTGGATAGTGTAGTCATTTTTGACAATATTGATTCTTTTAATACATGAATATGGTATATCTCTTTGTCTGTTTGTGTCATCTTTGATTTGTTTCATCAGTGTCTTACACTTTTTGGAGAACAGGTCTTTTGTCTTCTTATGTAGGTTTATTCCTAGGTATAAACCTAGGTATTCTTTTTGATGTGATGGTAAATGGGATGGTTTCTTTAATTTCTCATTCTGATCTTTCATTATTAGTGTATAGAAATGCAACAGATTTCTGTGTATTAATTTTGTATCCTGCAACATTATCAAATACATTGATGTGCTCTAGTAGTTTTGTGGTAGCATCTTTAGGATTTTCTATGCATAATATCATGTCATCTGCAAAGTGACAGTTTAACTTCTTTTCCAGCTTGGATTTCTTTTATTACTTTTTCTTCTCTGATTGCTGTGGCTAGAACTTCCAAAACTATGTTGAATAAAAATGGTGAAATTGGATATCTTGTCTTGTTCCTGGTCTTAGAGGAAATGCTTTCAGCATTTCACCATTGAGTATGATGCTACCTATAGGTTTGTCATATATGGCCTATATTATGTTGAGGTTTGTTCCCTCTATGCCCACATTCTGGAGAGTTTTTATCATAAATCGGTGTTGAATTTTGTCAAAAGCTTTTTCTGCATCTATTGAGATGACCATATTGTTTTTATTCATCAATTTGTTGATGTGGTCTGTCACACGGATTGATTTGTGGATACTGAAAATTCCTTGCATCCCTGGGATAAATCCAACTTGATCATTGTGTATGATCCTTTTGATGTATTTTTTTTTTTTAATTTACTTATTTATGGCTGTGTTGGGTCTTCATTTCTGTGCGAGGGGTTTCTCTAGTTGTGGCAAACGGGGGTCACTCTTCATCACGGTGCGCGGGCCTCTCACTATCGTGGCCTCTCTTGTTGTGGAGCACAGGCTCCAGATGCGCAGGCTCAGTAGTTGTGGCTCACGGGCCTAGTTGCTCCATGGCATGTGGGATCTTCCCAGACCAGGGCTCAAACCCGTGTCTCCTGCATTAGCAGGCAGACTCTCAACCACTGCGCCAGGGAAACCCTTGATGTATTGTTTGATTCAGTTTGTAAGTATTTTGTTAAGGAGTTTTGCATTTATGTTCATCTGTGATACTGGCCTGTTATTTTCTTTCTGTGCAATATTTTTGGTTTTGGTGTCAGGGTGATCATGGCCTCATAGAATGAATTTGGGAGTATTTCTTCCCCTGCAATTTTTTTGAAGAGTTTCAGAAGGATGGGTAATAACTCTTTGCTAAATGCTTGGTAACATTCACCTGTGAAGCCATCAGGTCCTGGACTTTTGTTTGTTGGGAGTTTTTAAATCAAATTTAGTATTTGTGATTGGATTGTTCATATTTTCTATTATGTCCTGGTTCTGTCTTGGGAGACTGTACCTTTCTAAGAATTTGTCCATTTCTTCCAGGTTGTCCATTTTATTGGCATATAATTGCTTGTAGTAGTCTCATGATCCTTTGTATTTCTGTGGAGTCTGTTGTAACTTCTCCTTTTGCATTTCTAATTTTATTGATTTGAGCCCTCTTTTTTTTCTTCATTAGCCTGGCTAAAGTTTAGTCAATTTTGTTTACCTTTTCAAAGAACCAGCTTTTAGTTTCATGGAGCTTTTCTATTGGTTTCTTGTTTCTATTTCATTTATATCTGCTTTGCTCTTTATGATTTCTTTCCTTCTGCTAATTTGGAGTTTTGCTCATTTTTTCTCTAGTTGGCTTAGGTGTAAAGTGATTTTTTTTTTTTCCCTAGGTAAGATTGTAATGCTATAAACTTTCTTCTTGGAACTGCTTTTGCTGCATTCCATAGATGTTTGGATCGTTGTGCTTTCATTTTCATTTGTCTCTAGGTATTTTATTTCCTCTTTGATTTCTTCAGTGATCCATTGGTTGTTTAGTAGTATATGGTTTAGCTTCCAAGTGCTTGTGTTTTTTACATTTTTTTCCTTCTAATTGATTTTCAGCGTTGTGGTCAGAAAAGATGCTTGATATGATTTCAGTTTTCTTAAAGTTACAGAGTTTCACTCTGTGGCCCAGCATAATCAATCCTGGGGAATGTTCCATGAGCACTTGAGAATATGTATTCTTACACTTTTGGATGGAATGCTCTCTAAATATCAGTTAAGTCCATCTGCTCTAATGTGTTACTTAAGGCCTGTGTTTCCTTATCAATCTTCTGTCTGGGTGATCTGCCCATTGATGAAACTGCTGTGTTAACATCTCCCGCTATAATTTTCTTACTGTCGATTTCTCCATTTATGGCTGTCAGTATTTGCCTTATATATTGGGGTGTTCCTATGTTGGGTGCATATATATTTACAATTGTTATATCTTCTCAGATTGTTCCCTTGATCATTATGTAGTGTCAGTCTTTGTCTATTATAGAAGTCTTTATATTAATTCTATTTTTTTTGATATGAATTTTGCTACTCCAGTGTTCTTTTGATTTCCATTTGCATGGAATACCATTTTCTTTTCCCTCACTTTCAGTCTCTATGTATCCCTAGATCTGAAGTGTGTCTCTTGTAGACAGCATATTTATGGATTTTTGTTTGTATCCATTCAACCAGTCTGTGTATTTTGGTTGGAGCATTTAATCCATTTATGTTTAAGGTAATTATTAATATATATGTTCTTATTGCCATTTTATTAATTGTTTGGGATTTGCTTTTGTAGGTCTTTTTTCTTCCTTTTCTGTTTTGTTCTCTTCGCTTGCAATTTGATGACTACCATTAGCATTGTATTGGATTCTTTTTTCTTTTGTGTGTGTGTATCTATTGTAGATTTTCAGTTTGCAGTTACTATGAGGTTTTGATATAGCAGTTCGTGTATAAACAAGATTGATATAAGTTGCTGGTGTTTTTATTTCAAGTGCATTTCCAAAATCCTGCATCTGTGCTCTCCTCTTCTCACAATTGCTGGTTTTGATATCATATTTGTGTGTAGATGATTTCCTATATTTACTGTTTCTTTGCCTTTACCAGTGAGTTTTTCCATTTGTAATTTTCCTGTTTGTGGTTGTGGCCTTTTCTTTTCTGCTTAGAGAAGTTTCTTTAGCATTTGTTGCAAAGCTGGTCTGGTAGTGTTGAATTCTCTTACCTTTTGATTGTTTGAAAAATTTTGATTCCTCTATCAAATCTGAATGAGAGCCTTGCTGAGTAGAGTATTCTTGGTTGTAGGTTCTTCTCTTTTATCTCTTTAAATTGTCCCACCTCCTTCTGGCCTGCAGAGGTTCTGCTGAGAAATCAGCTGATAACCTTATGGGTGTTCCCTTGTATGATATGTGTTGCTTTTCCTTTGCTGCTTTTAATATTTTTTTCTTTGTCTTTAAATGTTGTCAATTTGATTACTATGTGTCTCTGTGTTCCTCCTTGGATCTATCCTGCCTGGGACTCGTTGTGTTTCCTGGATTTCGATGACTGTTTCCTTTCCCATGTTAGGGTAGTTTTCAGCCATTATCTCTTCAAATATTTTCTCAGGTCCTTTCTGTATCTCTTCTCCCTCTGGGCCCCATGTAATGCCAATGAGGTTGTTCTGAATGTTGCCCCAGAGGCCTTTTAGACTGTCTTTATTTCTTTCATTCTTTTCTCTTTATTCTGTTCTTCAGCAGTTATTTCTACCTTTCTGTCTTTCAGCTCACTTAGCCTTTCTTCTGCTTCAGTTATTCTGTTGTTGATTCCTTCTAGAGTATTTTTCATTTCAGTTATTTTCCTATTCATCTCTGTTTGTTTGTTCTTAAGTTCTTCTAGGTCTATGCTAAACATTTCTTGCATCTTCTTGATCCTTACCACCATTCTTTTTCCAAGATCTTGGACCATCTTCACTATCATTATTCTGAATTGTTTTTGTGGTAGGTTGTCTATCTCTACTTCACTTAATTGTTCTCAAGTTTTATCTTCTTCATTCATCTGGGATGACATATTCCTCTGTCAACTGATTTTGTCTAATTTTCTTTGATTGCAGTTTCTGTTCCTCAGGGTACAGGACTATAGTTTTTTTGCTTCTGTTGTCGGCCCACTGATGGATGAGGCTGTCTAAGAGGTTTGTGCACATTTCTGATGGGAGGGTCTGTTTCTTGCCTAATGGTGGCTAGAGCTGGGTCTTTCCCTCTGGTGGGTAGCTAATAACCCTACCCATACTGTTTTGATTACTGTAGTTTATAGCATAGTTTGAAATCAGGGACTGTGATACCTCCAGCTTTGTTCTTCTTTCTCAAGAGTGTTTTTGCTATTCACGGTCTACTGTATTTCCATGTGAATATCAGAATTATTTGTTCTAGTTCTATGAAAAGGTCATAGGTATTTTGATAAGGATTACATTTAATCTGTATTTTGCCTTTGGGAGTATGATCATTTTAACAATAAATTTCTTGGTGCACTCCCTCTTGCGAGAGCACCAGAATCACAACTGGCTGCTGGACAATCATTGACAGGAAGACCCTGGACTTCACCAAGGAGGATACCCCACGTCCAAGGACAGAGGAGAAGCCACAGTGAGACAGTAGGAGGGGCGCAATCAGAGTAAAATCTAATCCCATAACTGCTGGATGGGTGACTCACAGACTGGCAAACACTTATACCACAGAAGTCCACCCACTGGAGTGAAGGTTCTGAGCCCCACGTCAGGCTTCCCAACCTGGGGGTCTGGCAACAGGAGGAGGAATTCCTAGAGAATCAGACTTTGAAGCCTAGTGGGAATTGATTGCAGGACTTCAACAGGACTGGGGGAAACAGAGATCCCACTCTTGGAGGGCACACACAAAGTAGTGTGCGCATCGGGACCCAGGGGAAGGAGCAGTGACCCTGGGGGAGACTGAACCAGACCTACCTGCTGGTGTTGGGGGGTCTCCTGCAGAGGCGGGGGGTGGCTCTGTTTCACTGTGGGGACAAGGACTCTGGCAGCAGAGGTTCTGGAAAGTGCTCCGTGGCGTGAGCCCTCCCAGAGTCTGCCATTAACCCCACCAAAGAGCCCAGGTAGGCTCCAGTGTTGGGTTGCCTCAGGCAAAACAACCAACAGGGAGGGAACCCAGCCCCACCCATCAACAGTCAAGTGGATTAAAGTTTTACTGAGCTCTGACAGCCACAGCAACAGTCAGCTCTACCCACCACCAGAGCCTCCCATCAAGCCTCTTAGATAGCCTCAACCACCAGAGGGCAGACAGCAGAAGCAAGAAGAACTACAATCCTGCAGCCTGTGGACCAAAAACCACAGTTACAGAAAGATAGACAAGATGAAAAGGCAGAGGGCTATGTACCAGATGAAGGAACAAGAAAAAATCCCAGAAAAACAACTAAATGAAGTGGAGATAGGCAACCTTCCAGAAAAAGAATTCAGAATAATGATAGTGAAGATGATCCATGGCCTCGGAATAAGAATGGAGGCAAAGATTGAGAAGATGCAAGAAATGATTAACAAAGACCTAGAAGAATTAAAGAACAAACAAACAGAGATGACCAATACAATAAGTGAAATGAAAACTACACTAGAAGGAATCAATAGCAGAATAACTGAGGCAGAAGAACGGATAAGTGACCTGGAAGACAGAATGGTGGAATTCACTGCTGCGGAACAGACTAAAGAAAAAAGAATGAAAAGAAATGAAGACAGCCTAAGAGACCTCTGGGACAACATTAAACGCAACAACATTCGCATTATAGGGGTCCCAGAAGGTGAAGAGAGAGAGAAAGGACCAGAGAAAATGTTTGAAGAGATTATAGTCGAAAACTTCCCTAACATGGGAAAGGAAATAGCCACCCAAATCCAGGAAGCGCAGAGAGTCCCATACAGGATAAACCCAAGGAAAAACACACCGAGACACATAGTAATCAAAGTGGCAAAAATTAAGGACAAAGAAAAATTATTGAAAGCAGCAAGGGAAAAATGACAAATAACATACAAAAGAACTCCCATAAGGCTAACAGCTGATTTCTCAGCAGAAACTCTGCAAGCCAGAAGGGAGTGGCATGATATACTTAAAGTGATGAAAGGGAAGAAACTACAACCAAGATTACTCTACCCAGCAAGGATCTCATTTAGATTTGATGGAGAAATCAAAAGCTTTACAGACAAGCAAAAGCTAAGAGAATTCAGCACCACCAAACCAGCTCTACAACAAATGCTAAAGGAACTTCTCTAAGTGGGAAACACAAGAGAAGAAAAGGACCTACAAAAACAAACCCAAAACAATTAAGAAAATGGTCATAGGAACATACATATCGATAATTACCTTAAACGTGAATGGATTAAATGGCCCAACCAAAAGACATAGACTGGCTGAATGGATACAAAAACAAGACCCATATATATGCTGTCTACAGGAGACCCACTTTAGACCTAGGGACACATACAGACTGAAAGTGAGGGGATGGAAAAAGATATTCCATGCAAATGGAAATCAAAAGAAAGCTGGAGTAGCTATACACATATCAGATAACATAGACTTTAAAGTAAAGAATGTTACAAGAGACAAGGAAGGACACTACATAATGATCAAGGGATCAATCCAAGAAGAAGATATAACAATTATAAATATATATGCACCCAACATAGGAGCACCCCAATACATAAGGCAACTGCTAACAGCTATAAAAGAGGAAATTGACAGTAACACAATCATAGTGGGGGACTTTAACCCCTCACTTGCACCAATGGACAGATCATCCAAAATGAAAATAAATAAGGAAACAGAAGCTTTAAATGACACAATAGACCAGATAGATTTAATTGATATATACAGGACATTCCATCCAAAAACAGCAGATTACACGTTCTTCTCAAGTGCACACGGAACATTCTCCAGGATAGATCACATCTTGGGTCACAAATCAAGCCTCAGTAAATTTAAGAAAATTGAAATCATATCAAGCATTTTTTCTGAACACAACGCTATGAGATTAGAAATGAATTACAGGGAAAAAAACGTAAAAAAGAAAAACACATGAGGCTAAACAATATGTTACTAAATAACCCAGAGATCACTGAAGAAATCAAAGAGGAAATCAAAAAATACCTAGAGAAAAATGACAATGAAAACACGATGACCCAAAACCCATGGGATGCAGCAAAAGCAGTTCTAAGAGGGAAGTTTATAGCTATACAAGCCTACCTAAAGAAACAAGAAAAATCTCAAGTAAACAATCTCACCTTACACCTAAAGAAACTAGAGAAAGAAGAACAAACAAAACCCAAAGTTAGCAGAAGGAAAGAAATCATAAAGATCAGAGCAGAAATAAATGAAATAGAAACAAAGAAAACAATAGCAAAGATCAATAAAACTAAAAGTTGGTTCTTTGAGAAGATAAACAAAATTGATAAGCCATTAGCCAGACTCATCAAGAAAAAGAGAGAGAGGACTCAAATCAATAAAATCAGAAATGAAAAAGGAGAAGTTACAACAGACACCGCAGAAATACAAAGCATCCTAAGAGACTACTACAAGCAACTTTATGCCAATAAAATGGACAAACTGGAAGAAATGGACAAATTTTTAGAAAGGTATAGCCTTCCAAGACTGAACCAGGAAGAAACAGAAAATATGAACAGACCAATCACAAGTAATGAAATTGAAACTGTGATTAAAAATCTTCCAACAAACAAAAGTCCAGGACCAGATGGCTTCACAGGTGAATTCTATCAAACATTTAGAGAAGAGCTAACACCTATCCTTCTCAAACTCTTCCAAAAAATTGCAGAGGAAGGAACACTCCCAAACTCATTCTACTTGGCCACCATCACCCTGATACCAAAACCAGACAAAGACACTACAAAAAAAGAAAATTACAGACCAATATCACTGATGAATATAGATGCAAAAATCCTCAACAAAATACTAGCAAACAGAATCCAACAACACATTAAAAGGATCATACACCACGATCAAGTGGGATTTATCCCAGGGATGCAAGGATTCTTCAATATACGCAAATCAATCAATGTGATACACCATATTAACAAATTGAAGAATAAAAACCATATGGTCATCTCAATAGATGCAGAAAAAGCTTTTGACAAAATTCAACACCCATTTATGAAAAAAACTCTCCAGAAAGTGGGCATAAAGGGAACCTACCTCAACATAATAAAGGCCATATATGACAAACCCACAGCAAACATCATTCTCAATGGTGAAAAACTGAAAGCATTTCCTCTAAGATCAGGAATGAGACAAGGATGTCCACTCTCACCACTATTATTCAACATAGTTCTGGAAGTCCTAGCCACGGCAATCAGAGAAGTAAAAGAAATAAAAGGAATGCAAATTGGAAAAGAAGAAGTAAAACTGTCACTCTTTGCGGATGACATGATACTATACATAGAGAATCCTAAAACTGCCACCAGAAAACTGCTAGAGCTAATTAATGAATATTGTAACGTTGCAGGATACAAAATTAATGCACAGAAATCTCTTGCATTCCTATAAACTAATGATGAAAAATTTGAAAGAGAAATTATGGAAACACTCCCATTTACCATTGCAACAAAAAGAATAAAATACCTAGGAATAAACCTACCTAGGGAGACAGAAGACCTGTATGCAGAAAACTATAAGACACTGATGAAAGAAATTAAAGATGATACCAACAGATGGAGAGATATACCATGTTCTTGGATTGGAAGAATCAACATTGTGAAAATGAGTATACTACCCAAAGCAATCTACAGATTCAATGCAATCCCTATCAAATTACCAATGGCAGTTTTTACGGAGCTAGAACAAATCATCTTAAAATTTGTATGGAGACACAAAAGACCCCGAATAGCCAAAGCAGTCTTGAGGCAAAAAAATGGAGCTGGAGGAATCAGACTCCCTGACTTCAGACTATACTACAAAGCTACAGTCATCAAGACAATATGGTACTGGCACAGAAACAGAAACATAGATCAATGGAACAAGATAGAAAGCCCAGAGATTAACCCACTCACCTATGGTCAACTAATCTATGACAAAGGAGGCAAAGATATACAATGGAGAAAAGACAGTCTCTTCAATAAGTGGTGCTGGGAAAACTGGACAGCTACATGTAAAAGAATGAAATTAGAATACTCCCTAACACCATACACAAAAATAAACTCAAAATGGATTAGAGACCTAAATATAAGACTGGACACTATAAAACTCTTAGAGGAAAACATAGGAAGAACACTCTTTGACATAAATCACAGCAAGATCTTTTTTGATCCACCTCCTAGAGTAATGGAAATAAAAACAAAAATAAACAATTGGGACCGAATGAAACTTCAAAGCTTTTGCACAGCAAAGGAAACCATAAACAAGACGAAAAGACAACCCTCAGAGTGAGAGAAAAGATTTGCAAACGAATCAACAGACAAAGGATTAATCTCCAAAATATATAAACAGCCCATTCAGCTCAATATTAAAGAAACAAACACTCCAATCCAAAAATGGGCAGAAGATCTAAATAGACATTTCTCCAAAGAAGACATACAGATGGCCATGAAGCACATGAAAAGATGCTCAACATCACTAATTATTAGAGACATGCAAATCAAAACTACAATGAGGTATCACCTCACTCCTGTTAGAATGGGCATCATCAGAAAATCTACAAACAACAAATGCTGGAGAGGGTGTGGAGAAAAGGGAACCCTCTTGCACTGTTGGTGGGAATGTAAATTGATACAGCCACTATGGAGAACAATATGGAGGTTCCTTAAAAAACTAAAAATAGAATTACCATATGACCCAGCAATCCCACTACTGGGCATATACCCAGAGAAAACCGTAATTCAAAAAGACACATGCACCCGAATGTTCATTGCAGCACGATTTACAATAGCCAGGTCATGGAAGCAACCTAAATGCCCATCAGCAGACGAATGGATAAAGAAGATGTGGTACATATATACAATGGAATATTACTCAGCCATAAAAAGGAACGAAATTGAGTCATTTGTTGAGAAGTGGATGGATCTAGAGACAGTCATACAGAGTGAAGTAAGTCAGAAAGAGAAAAACAAATATTGTATATTAATGCATGTATGTGGAACCTAGAAAAATGGTACAGATGAGCCAGTTTGCAGGGCAGAAGTTGAGACACAGATGTAGAGAATGGACATATGGACACCAAGGGGGGAAAACTGTGGTGGGGTTTGGGATTGACATGTATACACTGATGTGTATAAAATTGATGCCTAATAAGAACCTGCAGTATAAAAAAACTAAGAAACAAAACAACTAATACTAAACTTTCATTGGGTTATTTGTATGGAAATATGTTAATATAAATGTTTCAGACATTACATGAAATTTCTAAAAAAAAAAAAAAAAAAAAAAACAATAAATTTCTTCCAACCCATGAGCACAGTGTAACTTTTTTTTTTAACATCTTTATTGGAGTATAATTGTTTTACAATGGTGTGTTAGTTGCTGCTTTATAACAAAATCATTCAGTTATACATATACATATGTTCTCATATCTCTTCCCTCTTGTGTCTCCCTCCCTCCCCCCCCTTCCTATCCCACCCCTCTAAGAGGTCACAAAGCACTGAGCTGATCTCCTGTGCTATGCGGTTGCTTCCCACTAGCTATCTATTTTATATTTGGTAGTGTATATATGTTCAAGCCACTGTCTCACTTTGTCACAGCTTACCCTTCCCCCTCCCCATATCCTCAAGTCCATTCTCTAGTAAGTCTGTGTCTTTATTCCCGTCTTGCCACTAGGTTCTTCATGAACATTTTTTTTTTTTTTTTAGATTCCATATATATGTGTTAGCATACGGGATTTGTTTTTCTCTTTCTGACTTACTACACCCTGTATGACAGACTCTATGTCCATCCACCTCGCTACAAATAACTCAATTAAGTTTATTTTTATGGCTGAGTAATCTTCCATTGTATATATGTGCCAAATCTTCTTTATCCATTCACCTGTTGATGGATACTTAGGTTGCTTCCATGTCATGGCTATTGTAAATAGAGCTGCAATGAATATTTTGGTACATGACACTTTTTGAATTATGGTTTTCTCAGGGTATATGCCCAGCAGTGGAGTTGCTGGGTCATATGGTATTTCGATTTTTAGTTTTTTAAGGAACCTCCATACTGTTCTCCATAGTGGCCGTATCAATTTATAGTCTCACCAACAGTGCAAGAGGGTTCCCATTTCTCTACAGCCGCTCCAGCATTTATTGTTTGAAGATATTTTGATGATAACCATTCTGACCGGTGTGAGATGATATCTCATTGTAGTTTTGCTTTGTATTTCTCTAATGATTAATGATGTTGAGCATTCTTTCATATGCTGGTTGGCAATCTGTATATCTTCTTGGAGAAATGTCTATTTAGGTCTTCTGCCCATTTTTGGATTGGGTTGTTTCTTTTTCTGATATTGAGCTGCATGTGCTGCTTGTAAATTTTGGAAATTAATCCTTTGTCAGTTGCTTCATTTGCAAATTTTTCTCCCATTCTGAGGGTTGTCTTTTTGTCTTGTTTATGGTTGCCTTTGCTGTGCAAAAGCTTTTAAGTTTCATTAGGTCCCATTTGTTTATTTTTGTTTTTATTTCCATTTCTCTAGGAGCTGGGCCAAAAAGGATCTTGCTGTGATGTATGTCATAGAGTGTTCTGCCTATGTTTTCCTCTAAGAGTTTGATAGTGTCTGGCCTTACCTTTCGGTCTTTAATCCATTTTGAGTTTATTTTTGTGAATGGTGTTAGGCAGTGTTGTAATTTCATACTTTTACATATACCTGTCCAGTTTTCCCAGCACCAGTTATTGAAGAGGCTCTCTTTTCTCCATTGTGTGTTCTTGCCTTCTTTATCAAAGATAAAGTGACCATATGTTCATGGGTTTATCTCTGGGGTTTCTATCCTGTTCCATTTATCTATACTTCTGTTTTTGTGCCAGTACCATACTGTCTTGTTTACTGTAGCTTTGTAGTATAGTCTGGAATCAGGGAGCCTGATTCCTCCAGCTCCATTGTTCTTTCTCAAGATTCCTTTGGCTATTCGGGGTCTTTTGTGTTTCCATACAAACTGTGAAATTTTTTTTTCTAGTTCTGTGAAAATTGTCACTGGTAGTTTGATAGGGATTGCACTGAATCTACAGATTGCTTTGGGTAGTGGAGTCATTTTCACAATGTTTATTTTTCCAATCCAAGAACATGGTTTATCTCTCCATTTATTTGTATCATTTTTAATTTCTTTCATCAGAGTCTTTTAATTTTCTGCATAAAGATCTTTTGTCACCTTAGGTAAGTTTATTCTTAGATATTTTATTCTTTTGATCGAAATGGTAAATGGGAGTGTTTTCTTAATTTCAGTTTCAGATTTTCCATCATTAGTGTAGAGGAATGCTAGAGATTTCTGTGCATTAATTTTGTATCCTGCTACTTTACCAGATTCATGGATCAGCTCTAGTAGTTTTCTGATAACATCTTTAGGATTCTCTTAGTATCATGTCATCTGCGAACAGTGACAGCTTTACTTCTTCTTGTCCGATTTGGATTCCTTTTATTTCTTTTTCTTCTCTGATTCCGGGGCTAAAACTTCCAAAATTATGTTGAATAATAGTGGTGAGAGTGGACAACCTTGTCTTGTTCGTGATCTTAGTGGAAATGATTTCAGTTTTTCACCATTGAGGACAATGTTGGCTGTGGGTTTCTCATATATGGCCTTTTTATGTGGAGGAAAGTTCCCTCTATGCCTACTTTCTGGAGGGTTTTAATCATAAATGGGTGTTGAATTGTGTCAAAAGCTTTCTGTGCATCTCTTGAGATGATCATATGTTTTTTTTTCCTTCAATTTGTTAATATGGTTTATCACATTGATTAATTTGCATATATTGAAGAATCCTTGCATTCCTGGGATAAACCCCACTTGATCATGGTGTATGAGCCTTTTAAAGTGCTGTTGGATTCTGTTTGCTAGTATTTTGTTGAGGATTTTTGCATCTATGCTCGTCAGTGATATTGGCCTGTAGTTTTCTTTCTTTGTGACATCTTTGTCTGGTTTTGTTATCAGGGTGATGGTGGCCTAGTAGAATGAGTTTGTGAGTGTTCCTCCATCTGCTGTATTTTGGAAGAGTTTGAGAAGGATAGGTGCTAGCTCTTCTCTAAATGTTTGGTAGAATTCGCCTGTGAAGCCATCTGGTCCTGGGCTTTTGTTTGTTGGAAGATTTTTAATCACAGTTTCAATTTCAGTGCTTGTGATGGGACTGTTCATATTTTCTATTTCTTCCTGGTTCAGTCTCGGCAGGTTGTGCATTTCTAAGAATTTGTCCATTTCTTCCAGGTTGTCCATTTTATTGGCATAGAGTTGCTTCTAGTAATCTCTCATGATCGTTTGTATTTCTGCAGTGTCAGTTGTTACTTCCCCTTTTTCATTTCTAATTTTATTCATTTGGCTCTTCTCCCTTTTCTTCTTGATGAGTCTGGCTAATGGTTTATCAATTTTGTTTATCTTCTCAAAGAACCAGCTTTTAGTTGTATTGATCTTTGCTATTATTTCCTTCATTTCTTTTTCATTTATTTCTGATCTGATCTTTATGATTTCTTTCCTACTGCTAACTTTGAGGATTTTTTGTTCTTCTTTCTCTAGTTTCTTTAGCTGCAAGGTTAGGTTGTTTATTTGAGATGTTTCCTGTTTCTTGAGGTAGGCTTGTATTGCTATAAACTTCCCTTTTAGAACTGCTTTTGCTGCATCCCATAGGGTTTGGGTCATCGTGTCTCCATTGTCATTTGTTTCTAGGTATTTTTTGATTTCTTCAGTGATCACTTCATTATTAAGTAGTGTATTGTTGAGCCTCCATGTGTTTGTATGTTTTACAGATCTTTTCCTGTAATTGATATCTAGTCTCATAGTGTTGTGGTCATAAAAGATATTGATATGATTTCAATTTTCTTAAATTTACCAAGGCTTGATTTGTGACCCAAGATATGATCTATCCTGGAGAATGTTCCATAAGCACTTGAGAAAAATGTGTATTTTGTTGTTTTGGGGTGGAATGTCCTATAAATATCAATTAAGTTCATCTTGTTTAATGTATCATTTAAAGCTTGTGTTTCCTTATTTATTTTCATTTTGGATGATGTGTCCAATGGTGAAAGTGGGGTGTTAAAGTCCCCTACTACGATTGTGTTACTGTCGATTTCCCCTTTTATGGCTGTTAGTAGTTGCCTTATGTATTGAGGTGCTCCTATGTTGGGTGCATAAATATTTACAATTGTTATATCTTCTTCTTGGATCGATCCCTTGATCATTATATAGTGTCCTTCTTTGTCTCTTGTAATAGTCTTTATTTTAAAGTCTATTTTGTCTGATACAAGAATTGCTACTCAAGGTTGTTTTTGATTTCCATTTGCATGGAATATCTTTTTCCATGCCCTGTCTTTCAGTCTGTATGTGTCCCTAGGTCTGAAGTGGGTCTCTTTTAGACAGCGTATATACGGGTCTTGTTTCTGTATCCATACAGCCTGTCTATGTCTTTTGGTTGGAGCATTTAATCCATTTACATTTAAGGTAATTATCGATATGTATGTTCCTATTCCCATTTTCTTAAATGTATTGGGTTTGTTATTGTAGATGTTTTCCTTCTCTTGTCTTTCCTCCCTAGAAAAGTTCCTTTAGCATTTGTTGTAGAGCTGGTTTAGTGGTGCTGAATTCTCTTAGCTTTTGCTTGTCTGTAAAGGTTTTAATTTCTACATCAAATCTGAATGAGATCCTTGCTTGGTAGAATAATCTTGGTTGTAGGTTTTTTTCTCCTTCATCACTTTAAATATGTCCTGTCACTCCCTTCTGGCTTGCAGAGCTTTTGCTGAAAGATCAGCTGTTAACCTTATGGGGATTCCCTTGTGTGTTATTTGTTGTTTTTCCCTTGCTGCTTTTAATATTTTTTCTTTTTATTTAATTTTTGATTGCTTGATTAATATGTGTCCTGGCATGTTTCTCCTTGGATTTATCCTGTATGGGACTCTCTGTTCTTCCTGGACTTGATTAACTATTTCCTTTCCCATATTAGGGAAGTTTTCAACTATAATCTCTTCAAATATTTTCTCAGTCCCTTTCTTTTTCTCTTCTTCTTCTGGGACCCCTATAATTCGAATGTTGGTGCATTTAATGTTGTCTCAGAGATCTCTGAGACTGTCCTCAGGTCTTTTCATTCTTTTTCTTTATTCTGCTCTGCAGTAGTTATTTCCACTATTTTATCTTCCAGGTCACTTATCTGTTCTTCTGTCAGTTATTCTGCTATTGATCCCTTCTAGAGAATTTTTAATTTCAATTATTGTGTTGTTTATCACTGTTTGTTTGCTCTTTAGTTCTTCTAGGTCTTTGTTAAATATTTCTTGTATTTTCTCTATTCTATTTCCAAGATTTTGGATCATGTTTACTATCATTATTCTGAATTCTTTTTCAGGTAGACTGCCTATTTCCCCTTCATTTGTTAGTTCTGGTAGGTTTTTTCCTTGCTCCTTCGTCTGCTGTGTGTTTTTCTGTCTTCTCATTTTGCTTAACTTACTGTGTTTTGGGGTCCTTTTCACAGGCTGCAGATTCATAGTTCCTGTTGTTTTTAGTGTCTGTCACCAGGGGCTAAGGTTGGTTCAGTGGGTTGTGTAGGCTTCCTGGTGGAGGGGACTAGTGTCTGGTGGATGAGGCTGGATCTTGTCTTTCTTGTGAGCAGATCCATGTCTGGTGGTGTGTTTTGGGGTGTCTGTGGCCTTATTATGATTTTAGTCAGCCTCTCTGCTAATGGATGGTGTTCTGTTCCTGGCTTGCTAGTTGTTTGGCACTGGTTGTCCAGCACTGTAGCTTGCTGGTCATTGAGTGAAGCTGGGTTTTGGCGTTGAGATGTAGATCTCCTGGATATTTTAACCTTTTGATATTACTTGGAGCTTGGAGGTCTCTTGTGGACCAGTGTCCTGAACCTGGCTCTCCTACCTCAGAGGCACAGCCCTGATGCTTTGCTGGAGCACCAAGAGCCCTTCATTCACACAGCGCAGAATAAAAGGGGAAAAAAAAATGAAAGAAATAAAGAAAGAAGATAAAATAAAATAAAATAAAAAATATTTATGAAGAAAGAAATTTTAAAATGTAAACAAACAAACAAAAAATGGACAGACAGAACCTTAAGACAAATGGTAAAAGCAAAGCTATACAGACAAAATCACACACAGAATCATACCCATACACACTCACAGAAAGAGAAAAAGAGATAAAAAATATATATCTTTGCTCCAAAGTCCACCTCCTCAATTTGGGATGATTCGTTGTTTATTCAGGTATCCACAGATGCACGGTACATCAGGTTGATTGTGGAGATTTAATCCTCTGTTCCTGAGGCTGCTGGGAGAAATTTCCCTTTCTCTTCCTTGTTCGCATAGCTCCCGGGGTTCAGCTTTGATTTGGACCGGCCTCTGCCTGTAAGTCACCTAAGGACGTCTGTTCTTCGCTCAGACAGGACGGGGTTAAAGGAGCAGCTGATTCGGGGACTGTGGGTCACTCAGGCCAGGGGGAGGGAGAGGTGCGGAGTGCGGAGCGAGCATGCGGCAGCAGAGGCCGATGTGACGTTTCACCAGCCTGAGGGAGCACAGGGTATCTTTCCACATGTTTGTGTCTTCTTCAATATCTTTCATCAATATCTTATAGCTTTTTGAGTACAGGTCTTTTACCTCCTTAGTTAAATTTATTCTTAGGTATTTTATTTGTTTTGATATTATTGAAAATGAGATTGTTTTAAAAGTTTCTCTTTCTGATAGTTTGTTGCTAGTATATAGAAATGCAACATTTTTTTGTGTATCCTGCAACTTTATTGAACTCATTTATTTGTTCCAATAATTTTTTGGTAGCATTTTAAAAATTTTTCTATATATTGTATTATATCATCTGCAATCAATGACAGTTTTTCTTCTTCTTTTCCAATTTAGATTTCCTTTATGTCTTTTTCTTGCTAATTGCTGTGGCAAGGACTTCCGATATTATGTTGAATAAAAGTGGCAAGAGTAGTCATCCTTGTCTTGTTCCTGAACTTAAAGAAAAAAATTCTTTCAGCTTCTTGTCATTGAGTATGACATTGGCTGTAGCTTTGTCATATATAGCTTTAATAATGTTGAAGAATATTTCTTTTATATTCACTTTTCTGATAGTTTTTTTTTTAACATCTTTATTGGAGTATAATTGCTTTACAATGGTGTGTTAGTTTCTGCTTTATAACAAAGTGAATCAGTTATACAAATACATATGTTCCCATATCTCTTCCCTCTTGCATCTCCCTCCTTCCCACCCTCCCTATCCCATCCCTCTAGGTGGTCACAAAGTACAAAGCTGATCTACCTGTGCTATGCGGTTGCTTCCCAATGACTATCTATTTTACGTTTGGTAGTGTATATATGTCCATGCCACTCTCTCACTTTGTCACAGCTTACCCTTCCCCCTCCCCATATGCTCAAGTCCATGCTCTAGTAGGTCTGTGTCTTTATTCCTGTCTTGCCACTAGGTTCTTCATGACTTGTTTTTTTTTCTTAGATTCCATATATATGTGTTAGCATACTGTATTTGCTTTTCTCTTTCTGACTTACTTCACTCTGTATGATAGACTCTAACTCCATCCACCTCACTACAAATAACTCCATTTCATTTCTTTTTATGGCTGAGTAATATTCCATTGTATATATATGCCACATCTTCTTTATCCATTCATCCGAAGATGGACAATTAGGTTTCTTCCATGTCCTGGCTATTGTAAATAGAGCTGTAATGAACATTTTGGTACATGACTCTTTTTGAATTATGGTTTTCTCAGGGTATATGCCCAGTAGTGGGATTGCTGGGTTGTATGGTAGTTCTATTTTTAGTTTTTTAAAAAACTTCCATACTGTTCTCCATAGTGACTGTATCAATATACATTATCACCAAGAGTGCAAGAGTGTTCCCTTTTCTCCACACATTCTCCAGCATTTATTGTTTCTAGATATTTTGATGATGGCCATTCTGACCGGTGTGAGATGATATCTCATCATAGTTTTGATTTGCATTTCTCTAATGATTAATGATGTTGAGCATTCTTTCATATGTTTGTTGGCAATCTGTACATCTACTTTGGAGAAATGTCTATTTAGGTCTTCTACCCATTTTTGGATTGGGTTGTTTGTTTTTTTCTTATTGAGCTGCTTGCGCTGCTTGTAAATTTTGAAGATTAATCCTTTGTCAGTTGCTGCATTTGCAAATATTTTCTCCCATTCTGAGGGTTGTCTTTTCATCTTGTTTATGGTTTCCTTTGCTGTGCAAAAGCTTTTAAGTTTCATTAGGTCCCATTTGTTTATTTGTGTTTTTATTTCCATTTCTCTAGGAGCTGGGTCAAAAAGGATCTTGCTGTGATGTATGTCACAGAGTGTTCTGCCTATGTTTTCCTCTAAGAGTTTGATAGTGTCTGGCCTTACCTTTCGGTCTTTAATCCATTTTGAGTTTATTTTTGTGTATGGTGTTAAGCAGTATTCTAATTTCATACTTTTACATATACCTGTCCAGTTTTCCCAGCACCAATTATTGAAGAGGCTGTCTTTTCTGCACTGTATATTCTTGCCTTCTTTATCAAAGATAAGGTGACCATATGTGCAAGGCTTTATCTCTGGGGTTTCTATCCTGTTCCATTGATCTATATTTCTGTTTTTGTGCCAGTACCATACTGTCTTGATTACTGTAGCTTTGTAGTATAGTCTGAAGTCAGGGAGCCTGATTCCTCCAGCTACGTTTTTCTCTCTCAAGATTGTTTTGGCTATTCGGGGTCTTTAGTGTTTCCATACAAATTGTGAAATTTTTTGTTCTACTTCTTTGGAAAATGCCTATGGTAGTTTGATAGGGATTGCATTGAATCCGTAGATTGCTTTGGGTAGTAGAGTCATTTTCACAATGTTGATTCTTCCAATCCAAGAACATGGTATATATATCTCGACCTTCTTGTATCATCTTTAATTTCTTTCATCAGTGTCTTATAATTTTCTGCATACAGGTCTTTTGTCTCCTTAGGTAGGTTTATTCCTAGATATATTATTCTTTTTGTTGCAATGGTAAATGGGAGTGTTTTCTTAATTTCACTTTCAGATTTTTCTTTATTAGTGTATAGGAATGCAAGAGATTTCTGTGCATTAATTTTGTATCCTGCTACTTAACCAAATTCATTGATTAACTCTAGTAGTTTTCTGGTAGCATCTTTAGGATTCTCTATGTATAGTATCATGTCATCTGCAAACGGTGACATCTTTACTTCTTCTTTTCTGATTTGGATTCCTTTTATTTCTTTTTCTTCTCTGATTGCTGTGGCTAAAACTTCAAAAACTATGTTGAATAATAGTGGTGAGAGTGGGCAACCTTGTCTTGTTCCTGATCTTAATGGAAATGGTTTCAGTTTTTCACCATTGAGAACGATGTTGGCTGTGGGTTTGTCATATATGGCCTTTATTATGTTAAGGGAAGATCCTTCTATGCCTACTTTCTGCAGGGCTTCTATCTTAAATGGGTGTTGAATTTTGTCAAAAGCTTTCTCTGAATCTATTGAGAAGATCATATGGTTTTTCTCCTTGAATTTGTTAATATGGTGTATCACGTTGATTGATTTGTGTATATTGAAGAATCCTTGCATTCCTGGAATATACCCCACTTGATCATGGTGTATGATCCTTTTAATATGCTGTTGGATTTTGTTTGCTAGTATTTTGTTGAGGATATTTGCATCTATGTTCATCAGAGATATTGGCCTGTAGTTTTATTTCTTTGTGACATCTTTGTCTGGTTTTGGTATCAGGGTGATGGTGGCCTCGTAGAATGAGTTGAGAAGTGTTCCTCCATCTGTAATATTTTGGAAGAGTTTGAGAAGGATAATTGTTAGCTCTTCTCTAAATGTTTGATAGAATTCGCCTCTGAAGCCATCTGGTCCTGGGCTTTTGTTTGTTGGAAGATTTTTAATCACAGTTTCAATTTCAGTGCTTGTGATGGGACTGTTCATATTTTCTATTTCTTCCTGGTTCAGTCTCAGCAGGTTGTGCATTTCTAAGAACTTGTCCATTTCTTCCAGGTTGTCCATTTTATTGGCATAGAGTTGCTTCTAGTAATCTCTCATGATCGTTTGTATTTCTGTAGTGTCAGTTGTTACTTCTCCTTTTTCATTTCTAATTCTATTGATTTGAGTCTTTTCCCTTATTTTCTTGATGAGTCTGGCTAATGGTTTATCAATTTTGTTTATCTTCTCAAAGAACCAGCTTTTAGTTTTATTGATCTTTACTATTGTTTCCTTCATTTCTCTTTCATTTATTTCTGATCTGATCTTTACAATTTCTTTCCTTCTGCTAACTTTGGGGTTTTTTTGTTCTTCTTTCTCTAATTGCTTAAGGTGAAAAGTTAGGTTGTTTATTTGAGATGTTTCCTGTTTCTTGAGGTAGGCTTGTATTGCTATAAACTTCCCTCTTAGAACTGCTTTTGCTGCATCCCATAGGTTTTGGGTTGTCATGTCTCCATTTTTTGTAGGTATTTTTTGATTTCCCCTTTGATTTCTTCAGTGATCCCTTCGTTATTAAGTAGTGTATTGTTTAGCCCCCATGTGTTTGTATTGTTTACAGATCTTTTCCTGTAATTGATATCTAGTCTCATAGTGTTGTGGTCATAAAAGAAACTTGATACGATTTCAATTTTCTTAAATTTACCAAGGCTTGATTTGTGACCCAAGATATGATCTATCCTGGAGAATGTTCCATGAGCACTTGAGAAAAATATGTATTCTGTTGTTTTTGGGTGGAATGTCCTATAAATATCAATTAAGTCCGTCTTGTTTAATGTATCATTTAAAGCTTGTGTTTCCTTATTTATTTTCATTTTGGATGATGTGTCCATTGGTGAAAGTGGGGTGTTAAAGTCCCCTACTACGATTGTGTTACTATCAGTTTCCCCTTTTATGGCTGTTAGTAGTTGCCTTATGTATTGAGGTGCTCCTATGTTGGGTGCATAAATATTTACAATTGTTATATGTTCTTCTTGTATCGATCCCTTGATCATTATATAGTGTCCTCCTTTTGTCTCTTGTAATAGTCTTTATTTTAAAGTCTATTTTGTGTGATATGAGAATTGTTACTCAAGGTTGTTTTTGATTTCCATTTTCATGGAATATCTTTTTCCATCCCCCTCACTTTCAGTCTGTATGTGTCCCTATGTCTGAAGTGTGTCTCTTGTAGACGGCATATATACGGGTCTTGTCTTTGTATCCATTCAGCCAGTCTGTGACTTTTTGTTTTTTAATAAATTTATTTATTTTTTTATGGCTGTGTTAGGTCTTCATTTCTTTGAGAGGGCTTTCTCTAGTTGCGGCGAGCGGGGGTCACTCTTCATCGCAGTGCATGGGACTTTCACTATCATGGCTTCTCTTTTTGTGGAGCACAGGCTCCAGGTGCGCAGTCTCAGTAGTTGTGGCTCACGGGCCCAGTTGCTCCGTGGAATGTGGAATCTTCCCAGACCAGGGCTCGAACCCGTGTCCCCTGCATTGGCAGGCAGATTTTCAACCACTGCACCACCAGGGAAGCCCCAGTCTGTGCCTTTTGGTGGGAACATTTAATCCATTTACATTTCAGGTAATTATTGATATGTATGTTCCAATTCCCATTTTCTTAATTGTTTTGGGTTTGTTATTATAGGTATTTTCTTTCTCTTGTGTTTTTTGCCTAGAGAAGTTCCTTTAACATTTGTTGTAAAGCTGCTTTGGTGGTGCTGAATTCTCTCAGCTTTTGCTTGTCTGTAAAGGTTTTAATTTCTCCATCAAATCTGAATGAGATCCTTGCTGGGTAGAGTAATCTTGGTTGTCGGTTTTTCTCCTTCATCACTTTAAATATGTCCTGCCACTCCCTTCTGGCTTGCAGAGTTTCTGCTGAAAGATCAGCTGTTAACCTTATGGAGATTCCCTTGTGTGTTATTTGTTGTTTTACCCTTGCTGCTTTTAATATGTTTTCTTTATACTTAATTTTTGATAGTTTGATTAATATGTGTCTTGGCGTGTTTCTCCTTGGATTTATCCTGTATGGGACTCTCTGTGCTTCCAGGACTTCATTAACTATTTCCTTTCCCATATTAGGGAAGTTTTCAACTATAATCTCTTCAAATATTTTCTCAGTCTCTTTCTTTTTCTCTTCTTCTTCTGGGACCCCTATAATTCGAATGTTGGTGCATTTAATGTTGTCCCAGAGATCTCTGAGACTGGCCTCAGGTCTTTTCATTCTTTTTTCTTTATTCTGCTCTGCAGTAGTTATTTCCACTATTTTATCTTTGAGGTCACTTATCCTTTCTTCTGCCTCAGTTATTCTTCTATTGATCCCTTCTGGAGTATTTTTAATTCCATTTATTGTGTTTTTCTCTGTTGCTTGGTTCCTCTTTAGTTCTTTGAGGTCCTTGTTAAATGTTTCTTGCATTTTGTCTATTTTATTTCCAAGATTTTGGATCATCTTTACTATCATTATTCTGAATTCTTTTTCAGGTATACTGCCTATTTCCTCTTCATTTGTTAGGTCTAGTGTGTTTTTACCTTGCTCCTTTATCTGCTGTGTGTTTTTCTGTCTTCTCATTTTGCTTACCTTACTGTGTTTGGGGTCTCCTTTTTGCAGGCTGCAGGTTTGTAGTTCTCCTTGTTTTTGGTGTCTGTCCCCAGTGGCCAAGGTTGGTTCAGTGGGTTGTGTAGGCTTCCTGGTGGAGGGGACTAGTGTCTGGTGGATGAGGCTGGATCTTGTCTTTCTGGTGGGCAGGTCCACGTGTGGTGGGGTGTTTTGGGGTGTCTGTGGCCTTATTATGATTTTAAGCAGCCTCTCTGCTAATGGATGGGGCTGTGTTCCTGTCTTGCTAGTTGTTTGGCATATGGTGTCCAGCACTGTAGCTTGCTTGTTGTTGAGTGAAGCTGGGTCTTGATGTTGAGATGGAGATCTCTGGGAGATTTTCATCATTTGGTATTATGTGGAGCTGGGAGGTCTCTTGTGGACCAGTGTCCTGAAGTTGGCTCTCCCACCTCAGAGGCACAGCCCTGATGCCTGGCTGGAGCACCAAAGGTCTTTCATCCACACAGCTCAGAATAAAAGGGAGAAAAAATAGAAAGAAAAAGAAGAAAGAGGATAAAATAAAGATAAAATAAAATAAAGTTATTAAAATAAAAAATAATTATTAAGAAAAAAAGGAAAAAAAATATTTTTAAGTAAAAAAAAAAAAAAAAACAACGGATAGACAGAACCCTAGGACAAATGGTGAAAGCAAAACTATACAGACAAAGTCTCACACAGAAGCATACACCTACACACTCACAAAAAGAAGAAAAGGGGAAAAACTAATATATCTTGCTCCCTAAGTCCACCTCCTCAATTTGGGATGATTCGTTGTCTATTCAGGTATTCCACAGATGCAGGTACATCAAGTTGTTTGTGGAGCTTTAATCCGCTGCTTCTGAGGCTGCTGGGAGAAATTTCCCTTTCTTTTCGTTGTTCACACAGCTCCCGGGGTTCAGCTTTGGATATGGACCCGCCTCTGCGTGTAGGTCGCCTGAGGGTGTCTGTTCTTTACTCAGACAGGACGGGGTTAAAGGAGCAGCTGATTCGGGGGCTCTGGCTCACTCAGGCTTGGGGGAAGGAGGGGTACGGATGCGGGGTGAGCCTGCGGTGGCAGAGGCCAGCGTGACGTTGCACCCTCCTGAGGCACGCCACACTTTCTCCCGGGGAAGTTGTCCCTGGATCATTGGATTCTGGCAGTGGTGGGCTGCACAGGCTCCAGGGAGGGGCGGTGTGGAGAGTGACCTGTGCTTGCACACAGGCTTCTTGGTGGCAGCAGCAGCAGCAGGTTTATCGTCTCATGCCCATCTCTGGGGTCCACGTTGATAGCTGTGGCTCACATCCGTCTCTGGAGCTCATTTAGGCGGTGCTCTGAATCCCCTCTCCTCGTGCACCAGAAAACAAAGAGGCAAGAAAAAGTCTCTTGCCTGTTCAGCAGCTCCAGACCTTTTCCCAGACTCCATCCCGGCTAGCTGTGGTGCACTAACCCCTTCAGGCTGTGTTCACTCTGCCAACCCCAGTCCTCTCCCTGCAATCCGACCAAAGCCCGAGCCTCAGCTCCCAGCCCCCGCCCGCCCCGGAGGGTGAGCAGACAAGCCTCTCGGGTTGGTGAGTCCTGGTTGGCACCAATCTTCTGTGCGGGAATCTCTCTGCTTTGCCCTCCACACCCCTGTTGCTGCGCTCTCCTCCATGGCTCCAAAGCTTCCCCCCTCCGCCACCCACAGTCTCTGCCCACGATGGGGCTTCCTAGTGTGTGGAAACCTTTCCTCCTTCACAGCTCCCTCCCACTGGTGCAGGTCCCATCCCTATTCTTTTGTCTCTGTTATTTCTTTTTTCTTTTTTCTTTTGCCCTACCCAGGTACGTGGGGAGTTTCTTGCCTTTTGGGAGGTCTGACGTCTCCTGCCAGCGTTCATTTGGTGTTCTATAGGAGCACTTCCACGTGTAGATGTATTTCTGATGTATTTGTGGGGAGGAAAGTGATCTCTGCATCTTACTCTTCCACCATCTTCTCCTCTTTGATAATTTTTTTTTTTAAATCACAAATGAATGTCAAAATATTTCAAAAGCTTTCTATTGAGATGATCACATGATAGGATTTTTATTCTTCAGTTTGTTAATGTGGACTATTACATTGATTTATTTACCAATATTGAATCACTCTTGCATCCTTGGGCTAGACAATGGGATAGATACCACTTGATCATAGTGTATGATTCTTTTAATATATTGATTAATTAACTTTGCTAATATTTTGTTTATGATTTTTGCATCTATGTTCATCAGTGATTTTGTAATTTTCTTTTTCTTTGGTGTCTTTCCCTTTCTTGGGTGTTAGGGTGATTCTGGATTCATAGAATGAGCTTGGAAGTGTTCTTTCCTCTGAAATTTTTGAAATAATTTGAGAAGGGTAGGTGTTAACTCTTTTCTAAATGTTTAGTAGAACACACCTATGAAGCTTTCTGGCCCTGGACTTTTGTTTATCACTCTGTGCATTTGACTGGAGCATTTAGTCCATTACATTTAACATAATCATTAAAAGAAACGTACTTATTGCCATTTTCTTACTTGTTTTCTGTTTTTGTTTTTGTTTTTAGTTCTTTTTCTTACTTTCTTCTTTTGCTATCTTCCCCTGTGATTTGATGGCTATCTATCACGTTTGGATACCTTTCTCTTTTGTGTGTGTGTATCTACTATAGGTTTTTGGTTTGTGGTTATCATGAAGTTCAGATATAACAACCTTTATATATATTAGTTATTATGTTAAGTTGATTATCTCTTTAATTTAAATGCATTTAACTCAAACAATTCTGCATTTTACTCCCCCCTCACAGACAATTAATATTTTTGACATCATATTTTATGTTTTTTGTTTTGTGTATCTTTTACCACTTATTGTGGCTAGAGATGATTTTACTACTTTTTCTTTAACCTTCTTGTTAGTTTTTTACATGGTTGATCTACTATCTTTAATGTATATTTGCCTCAATGGATGTGATATTTTCTGTCATAATTTTTATATTTCTAGTTGTCTTTTCTGCTTAGCGAAGTATTTTTAACATTTCTTTTACAGCTGGTTTAGTGGTACTGAATTCTTTTAGCTTTTTCTTGTCTATTAAACAGTTTATCTCTCATTTAAATCTGAATGATAGTCTTGTTGGGTAAAGTATTCTGGGTTTTATATTGTGCTCCCTTTGGCCTGTAAAATTCTGCTGATAGTCAGCTGATAGACTTATGGGAGTTCTTTTGTTCATAACTAGTTGCTTTTCTCTTGCTGCTGTTGATATTCTCTCTTTATCTTTAATTTTTACCATCTTAATTATAATGTGTCTTGGTGTGGACCTCTTTGGGTTAATCTTATTTGGGACTATTTGTGCTTCCTGGACCTGGATGTCCATTACCTTTTACAGGTTAGGGAAGTTTTCTTCTATTTTTCCTTTAAATAAGTTCTCTGCCTCTTTCTCTCTTTCTTCTCCTTCTGGGACCCTTAAAGTGAATGTTAGTTTTCTTGATGTTGTCCCAGAAGTTCTTAAACTCCCCTTATTTTTTTTAATTCTTTTTTTTTTCTTTTTTCTGTTCAGCTTGAGCTATTTCTACTTCTCCATATTTCAGTTTACTGGTCTGTTCCTCTGTATCTTCTAATTTATTATTGATTTTTTCTAGTGTATTTTTATTTCAGTTGTTTTCTTCATCTTCATATGGTTCTTCTTTATGTTTTCTAACACTGTTAATCTCCCTGTGTTCATCCATTCTCCTGAGTTGGCTGAGCATCTTTATGATCATTACCTTGAACTTTTTTGGGGGAGATTCCTTATTTCCCCTCTGCTCAGTCTTCTTCTCAGGTTTTGTCTTTTTTCTTCATTTGGAGTATATTCCTATATCATCTCATTTTATCTAATTCTTTGTGTTTATTTCTATACATTAGATAGTTTAGTTATGTTTCCCATCCTTGGAGAAGTGGCCTTATATAAGAGACATCCTATGAGACTGAGTAGCACACGCCCCTCTGGCCATCAGAGCTCTATATTCTAGGGTGTCTCCTTTGTGGATTGCATGGACCCTTCTGTTTTGGTGGGGCCAAATACTGTGGGTGAACTGGTAGGCAGAGCTGGCCCCTGCCCAGGTTAGCTGCTAGCCCTGCCTCATGCAATGGCTTCCATCCCTTTGCTGGGAAGATCTTGGTCCCAATGTGGCTGGCTGCTCAGCCTGTGGTGTCCCAGAGCTGTTGCTGGCATGCTTGTAGGTGGGGCTGTGTCCCAGTGCTTGCTGGGGGTTCCCAGGGCTGGTGTTGGCCATCCATGGCAGACCTGCATCCTGGCATGACTGGCAAGTGTTAAAGTGATAAAGGCAAGTGTTTTAACAATATAAGAATATTTGGGGCTCACCCATGAGAGACAGAAGTAAAACTCATACCTTCAATTCAGAAGTGTGCTAATGCTCCCAACTGGTGAAAGAATGCTAAAATACATTGCAACTGACACTCACTAGGTGATATAATGGTTTATGTGAAGCTTATTTCTAAGGAGTCAACTGAAAGCAGGCAAAGCTTCATAGCCTCTTCAGCTAAAACCTACACTGAGCTACATGTTTTCTTCAGTGACTGGGTTCCCAATATTTACATTTTACCTCCAGGTCAGAACTCCTGAGCCATCCCTTCAAGACCAGGTGCTATTATAACAGCCTGAAGGACTTGTGTAAAGACTACTACACAAGCAACAGAAAGAGAAATTTGAGTGTAAATGGAATGTAAGATAAGGAGAGAGAAAGGGGAGGGGAGTTCCAGTCAAAAGAAGCCTGCAAATCAAAATGCAAAAAAAATAAAATTTAAATAAAATTTAAGAAAAAAAATTAAAAAGTGAGAAACAATCTTGCTAAAAGGGCAGTCAACAAAAATAATATTTCTTTAGAGTAAAGAATTTGAAATTTCCTACAGATATAAATGAGAATATCTCTCATAAAAAAGAATAAAGAATATTGATAAATAAGCAGAAAAAGTTTAAAAAGACAGGTTTATAAGCAGAATCAATTAGAAGTTATTGAGATTGAAAGACAGTACTAGGAACTCAGAACGCAGATAGGATACTTTTAAAAGATGAAAATTATTCAGAGCTATAGAGAATAGATTAACAGACCCCAATATTTATTCCATAGGCATTCAGCAAGAAGAGAATAAGAAGAATATCAAAGAAGCAATATTATAAGAGATAATAATTTTCTGGAATATAAGAAATAGTCTACAGACTAAATCAGTACACTAAGTACTAAACAAAAAATTAAAATAAATTTATAACTATAATGTTTTAGTTAAACTATGGAACATTAAGATTAAAGACAAAATATTAGAAATTAGTGGATAAATAAATAAATTGCATACCTATGAATGATGAGAATTAACAGGCTTCTCATCAACAATGATATAAGCCAGAAGAGAATGGAGAGGTATCTTTAAAGTATTGATTGAAAATAGCTGGCAATTTAGAATTCTATAGCCAGTTAAAATAACATTCAAGAGTTAGGATGAAGTAATAAAAAATCAAAATCATACCTATAAAAATCAATGGGAGTTTATCATCCATAGACTTTCTTTCTTCATTATTAAAGGATGTACTTTAACATAAAGAAAAGTAAAAACTATAGGAGTCTAGTGAAAGAAAAAATAGATGTGATAAAAATAATAAAATGTTTGTAAATTTAATTCAATATTGACTATAATTAATAATAACTAATTGCATGCCTAAAACTTTCAGAAGGCAATAAAAAAAAGAGCATGGGATGAAGTATTAACAATGTTAAAACACATGAAGAGCAACAAGAGTAGAATTAAATGATCTTAGGCTTGTTAGAAATATGTACAGAAATGCATTTATTGAATATATTAAAATTTTATGTGTAACCAGTGAAAGTATTAATTATTTCAAGTTTACACACCATAAAAGGAGAAAAATAGATTTAGAAAAAGAGAAGGATAATGAAAAGTTTACCCAAGCATAGCAGAAAACTAGAAAAAGAACTGTCTAAATATATTAAACACAATAAATTTTAACAGAATAAGCCTGTTTAAATACAATCACTTAAACTGGATTTTTTAAACTGCAGCTATATGCTACTATAAGAGTTATTTCTTTAACAAAAATTTACAATATCCTTAAAAATAAAATAGGATATGTGGACAAGATAGCCAAATATAAACAAAAGAAGACTGGTGAACCAGTATTAATAGCAGACAAAATAGAATTTTAAGAAATAATTAATAGTTATAAAGGGTGACACTGTAATAAAGAGTAATTCAATGAATGTGAATTAAGTAGTTATTTCACTAACAGTCTAGCCTAGTCACCTAGTCACCATGAGACAGACTTCACTTGATAGCCCAGTTCAAGCATTCTGAAGACATCATCCTCAGGATACCACTGGTGGCTATCTCATCTCTCTTTCTCGTGTTGTTTTATATGTTTCAAACTTAGAATCTGTATTTTTTAGAAAGTACAGATTCTTCCATGTCAAAAATTCCCATTATAAATATTTAAATAATGAAATATTTAAACAGCCTGACACAATATGTTAACAAGTCCCTGGTACTAAGACATTAAATGACTGAAATTCAATCTTCCATTGTTAAGATTTGTCTCAGTCACAGAAGCACATCATGAAAGAAAAGCAGAAATAATTTTCTGGAAAGGCAAAAGAGAAAGTGATTCTTTTGATATCTCTTTTTTATGATGATAATTCTTGACAGGATAACCATTTTATCACTAAATGAATTCCTAAAGGGGAAGGGTATTGAATCTCTCTCTCTTTCTCTCTCTCTACATTTTGTTGCCTTTGTTGTTCATAGAATCCTTACACATAGAATGAAATTTGGATTGAAACACAACCTAAAAAGAAGATATCACAACAGAGTCATTTAATTTCTCTTTGCTAACTCTCTATTTTCCTGTCTAAAACTCCAGAGTGAAGGTGAAATATAGCATCATTTCCAGGAACAGTAAAAACCTTTTCCCCTTTATGCTAGCACAACACTAAAATGTGATTTGGGAGTAAAAATAACTTATATCCAAATATTAACTTCGGGATGTACTACAGATGTGTTGTTCTCAAAGAATAGAAACTTCAGGGATACACTTCAATGCACACTCTAACACTTCATTCTTAGTATCCTGGTTGCTATAATACCTACCACTCCACATTCCACAAACAGAGAAAACTCAGATATCATATGTCCCCAGCAGATAGATCTGCTTTTGATTATTAGCATTCATGGGACTCATCCAAAACACAGTTTTCACAAACAACTTGCTTTTGGGCTTTAGGATGTATTCTACTTTTTTTGTTGTTTTTTGTAGTGGATTTTACCTCCTCTGTCAATCTTTGTCCTGTTTTTTATTTCCACAAATTCTACCTGACTATATGTTTTCACTTTTTCCTGTCTAGACTACCACAACAGTCTCTCAACTTGTCTTTCCTCTACTCTCTCCTGGCTCCAATATGTCCTTTGTATTACAGACAGTAGTATTTCTAATGTGCAAATAGGACCATATTGCTGCTTTCAAATTCACGTAGATGCATAAAATAAAATGTGCAAAAAAACAGAACAAGCTTTTCACATCCCTTCCATGATCTAATGCTTTAATGTTCTTCTCCTGCCCCTGCCATAAACGTATTTTATTCCTTAGCCATGTTGATTTACTAACTGTCCTATAAACACATCAGTGTCTTTTATCTTTCTATATCTTTGAGTATTCTGTTCCCATAGTCAAGGATCCTTTAATTGCTTAAAATTTACTATAACTCCTTCAAAGCAAAATTCTGGGGAATGGCATAGGCCATTCACAAAAGTAAATAAGCATCTTCTACTTTGTTATAATTCCATAGCACCAAGCATTTCTTGTTTTGATTCGCTTATCCCATTATTAAATAGGTCAGTTGAATGGAAAATCTGGAACTAGGTGCCAGGATGAATGATGATTATCAGAGCTGGGTGAATTGATACAGTGAAAGTGCATTTAAGGTTAGATTTGAGTGAGTTTCTAACCATAGAATGTGGAGATTCCATTGCTTAATTTTATTCTGCCTTAGGTTGGTGCTGGTTATAAGGATTTGCAGGTCATAAAATGAATCCATCAGTGCAAAAGAGGATTTAGAAGCTCAGAACAAAGGAGGGCTCTCATCTAGATCTGCACAGGAGAATATATATTGAATGAATAACCTCTTCCAATCTTGGCAGTGGTCTCATGTAGGAGATGAAATTTACCGTTCAGCTTGGCCTGAGCTTTTGGTTGTCTCTTAAACATTGGTGATTGTCCAAATCATCTTCTTTGTTCTTAGTGGTTCCCAGCAGTTGAGAATGTGTGGAGGACCTGTTAGTGTCACAAAGAGGAGGATCTCAGTCAACCTTTAGATGTGAGCTAAATTAGAGGCTCTCAGGCAGCAGCTTTCATAGTATGCAAACAGGCCTCTTTCAGGGAAAGACTGTGAGACAGCAATTTTTTTTTTTCCTCCCTCTGTGTTGAGCCCTGGAGGGATAGCCACAGTGAGTCCTCCCAAGCTCTCTAAGAACTGTTTCTTTGTTTGCTGTAGTCTTGGGGGTCTCATGGGTACAAGCTCGGTTGGCTTTCTGAGCTAGGTGTTTTGGGGGCTAGTCCTTCAAATGAAGGTCTTAAAAGTTGGAGCAGTAGAGGTTGGGCCCAAACCCTTCACTCTTCAGGGAGAAGCTAGGAGTTGTGAGTAACCTCCCAGTTGTGGGGTTTATGTGAGTGTGTTTCAGCCTGTCCTACTCATTTCAATGTGGAAAGTTTCTCATTCATCTGATATGTAGGAGTTGCTAGGTTAGTTTCTGTATTTCCTTCAGAGACAATTGCACCCTGTGTAGCTGTAGATTTGGTGTGTCCCTAGAAGGAGATGAGTTCAGGAGACTCCTATGTCTCCATCTTGGAGTGGAACTCTGAGAATATATATTGAATATGATATCAGACAAATTAACTTTAAACTCTGTCAGTTACAAATTTAGTGAACATTATCAATTTTCTTATCCTCCTTGACCCTCACTATTTATAGCTACAATACAAAGTTAACACTAGTTTCAATTTAATAGTTTGTTGTAAATATTTAGGACACTATATTTTTATATATTAATAATAATTATGATAACTATTAACAGTATTAGTATTATTAATGATGATGATGATAAGAAGAAGAACAGAAATTATTTCATGCTGCTTTGATCCAGTGTTAAGGCCCTGGTTAGAAGCTGAACAGTTTCCCTTCTTGGGCAACTTCCCTTCTTGAGTTCTCATACCCTGGGACCACTAGGCACTCACCTTAATTACCCTGGGGCCAGAAGCCAGAGGGCTAGGGACAGCCCCTATACGCAAGAGCCTATGAAACTTTTCAATCAAGCCATTCCACAGGGAGCCTGGGAACCTAGCTAATCACACTCTCTTTACCATATATAAACTGCCTCCTACATCCCCAGTTTGCTGCTACCCTGACCCACGATGCAACCTCCTGTGTGACCTTGCATGGTAGTCTTCTTTCATTTGGTGCTCTAAGTAACAAAGGTTTCTATCTTGCATGTGTTCAAGTGTCTGTGTGTTGTATCCCACCATCAAAAGAATCTTTAAAATTTATAAAATATTCACATATATTATGAAACAAAATAGATACCTTTGCAAGTGGAAGAAAAATGGTGACTACTGCTACTCATTTTTTTTTTTTTTTTCTTCTATGAATCCAAAAGCAAGGCCAATAACATATAACCTAGACATGTTGCCAGAGCTCCTCCAGGTCTTTGCTCAAAACTCATCAACCCCCACATTTAGCAGGAGTGTCCTTGCTCACAACCCTCCAACCCCCGCATTTAGCAGGAGTTAACATAAACCTTTAAGTTAAAGGGTCCAGAGATAAGAAAGTAAGCTACAAACAAAACAAAACAAAACAAAACAAAACAAAACAAAACAACCCAGATGGAACCAGCTAGGACCAAAATGGCAAAAAATCTGACCTCCAACAGACCCTGAGTCCATTATACAGATTTTACTTCATTAGCATACTAAATGACACACCTGCTGGCAGCCAAGACCAGACATTAAGGACCAAAAAATGATAAAAAGAGAGTGGCACCCCACTTCCTCACAAAAGCCCTGCCCATTCCTCCAGAAGACTAATGAATATGCCTCCCCATCATCAGCCTCACTCTTCCTCCCTTTGTCTTTACCTTTTAAAATTAAATCCCTGTTGCCAGGTGGGTGAGAAGTTGGTCTGTGAACTTAGTTCCTGCTTCTCCATTCTTTAGTCATTGAATAAAATTTGTGCTGTGTGGATCTCAGCTTCAGTTTCATTATTCGCCTACTCCAACCAACCAGAAAAGAACCCTCCCCCACTGAGGCAAGGAGCCATCAGCTGGGCTAGGGCCAGAGCAGGGCCCATAGACTCAATTCGGTAACAGCAGACTATGGTGCTCTTTGAATCTTCTGACATACCATCCTTACCAGTAGATCAGTAAGCCATAGAAATATCTATTCTGCCACCTAGGTCTAATCAAGGGATACTTCCCCAATAGAGCTCACAAAGTTTAAGAAATAATAGAAGTGCCAGTCATAGAAACCTACAGTCAATATTATGGCAATTGAGATGGTGAAAGACTTCTCACTTCTCACACTTATTCAATCCCACATTTCGTACTCAAATATTAATAACAAATTACACTAGAGAATGATTATGAGATCAGAGGACAACTGCTGCCATAACAATTATTCTGAAAATAGACTATCAGCCATTATTCAGTAATTGGAAAAATGGTAAATAAAATATTGCCATCTTGGAAATAATTTTGGTAGAATATTTCCTTTAAAATGTGACCTGGAATATGTCACATCTGTATGGAATTATATCACACACAGAAATTTATCTTTATTATTGTTTATTCTGTGATATCAATTTTCTTTAGGAAACAAAATACAACAGCAAACCTCTAATCATATGCTTATTGACATCATCTATGGTTACAAAGATTTATTTGTAAGAGCTCTGTCTTCTTTTACCAATCCTCTGACATAAACTATAATAATAGTAATGGAATATTGATTGAACACTAACAATATCAGACACTATTTTAGTTTATTTTTGTTTATTTCTGTGCCCCAGCTATTTAACCCTCACCAAAGCCTAAGAGGTAGTTACATTTGACAGATTTGGTTTTTAAATGAGATTTAGACCATAAGTTGCCCTAGTTCTCACAGCATCTAAAGAAAGAGGAAGATTTAAATTTAGATCTGTTAACTCCAGAACTTGGGTTCTTAATTGCTATAATATAGTCCCTCAATGTATTTTATTATTTCTAATGATATCCTTTCTCCCATATCTGATGTTTATCCCCAGTTCTCATTCTCTTTGAAATGAATAGAAAATAGCCCTGTACTATCCTTTGCTATCTCTCTCAAAATTCACTGTATCTTGCCTTCAAGCCATTCCATTTTTCTCTTTTTTACATGTATTTCTATTTCCTCATCTAAATAATGTATTTCCTTCCTTCCTTCTTTCCTTCCTCCCTACCCCCGCCCTCTCCCTTTCTTTCTTTCCTTCTTTCTTTCTCCTTTCTTTCTTTCTTTCTTTCTTTCTTTCTTTCTTCTTTCTTTCTTTCTTTCTTTCTTTCTTTCTTTCTTTCTTTCTTTCTTTCTTTCTTTCTTTCTTTCTTTCTTTCTTTCTTTCTTTCTTTCTTTCTTTCTTTCTTCTTCTCACCTTCTTCTTTCCTATTCTCCTTCCATCCAGGCCTTCCCTCAAGGTTAAGTTTTTGGATTTGTACTTTAATGTCTACTCTCTCTTATTTATTTGACTGACCCTTGTGTAAGGCTTAAATTCCATGTTTCTCCCATTTTTAAAATAGAAAATCTTATTTTATAGTCCCATTGTCATCTCATACTCAATAATAACTAACTGAATGCCCTTCTGGGATTCATGTGTACCATTTTTACTTTATAATTCTATTAATTTTTTTGCTACAGGCTCTAGAGCAAATGACCCAATCTTTATATGCCTCTTTTTCTCTCATTAAAACAGATACTTTAGATAATTTCTGCCGTTCCTGAAGGCTCTGGAGTATGGTGAGCCCTTATTCTAAGACATGAGAGACTCACCTACCTTGTGAAATTTTAGACTCAACATTTTGTATTTAGTCATATTTGTCCCTTTAAGTGTCCATCTCTTGGACTAGCTGAAAGCATAGATCCCATAAAAGAAATGTCTAGAAAATGCTCAACCTTGGTTTCCTATATCCTGAACCATACTATTATACTAAACATATAGCTTGAACCATTCATTATCACTTCAAAATTGCTCTTTTTAAAACATCTCTCCATTTTTGAAAAATTATATTTTGCATTTCTGCTTCTTCTTTTAGAACTGAATGATATAATTTATTATTTTTATTTTTTTATCTTTTCACTGTTTTTATTTTTTCATTTTTATTTTTTATTATTTTTTTTTACAGTAGGTCCTTACTGGTTATCTATTTTAAATATAGCAGTGTGTATATACGTGTCTATCTGAAATTCCCAATCTATACCTGCTCCCCAACCTTCCCCGCTAGTAACCATAAATTCATTCTCTAAGTCTGTGAGTCTGTTTCTGTTTTGTAAATAAGCTCATACATCATTTTTTTTAGATTCCACATATAAGTGATATCATATAATATTTATCTTTCTCTGTCTGACTTCACTTGGTAGGATAATCTCCTGGTTCATCAATGTTGCTACAAATGGCATTATTTCATTCTTTGCAATGGCTGAATAACATTCCATTGTATATACGTACCACATCTTCGTAATCCGTTCATCTGTGGATGGACATTTCATGTCTTAGTTATTGTGAACAGTGCTGCAATGAATATTGGGGTGCCTGTATCCTTTCAAACCATGTTTTTCTCTGGATATACTCCCAGGAGTAGGGTTGCTGGATCATATGGTACCATTATTTTTAGGAACATCGATACTGTTCTCCACAGTGGCTGTCCAAATTTACATTCCCTCAATAGTGAATGAGGACTCCCTCTTGCGAGAACACCAGAATCACAACTAGCTGCTGGACAATCATCGACAGGAAGATACTGGAACTCATCAAAAAAGATACCCCACATCCAAAGACAAAGGAGAAACCACAATGAGACGGTAGGGGGGGTGCAATCACAGAAAAATCAAATCCTACAACTGGTGGCTGGGTAACTCACAGACTGGTGAACACTTATACCACAGAAGTCCACCCACTGGAGTGAAGGTTCTGAGCCCCACGTCAGGCTTCCCAACCTGAGGGTCTGGCAACGAGAGGAGGAATTCCTAGAGAATCAGACTATGAAACCTAGTGGGAATTCATTACAGGACTTCAACAGGACTGGGGGAAACAGAGACTCCACTCTTGGAAGGCACACACAAAGGAGTGTGCACATTGGGACCCAGGGGAAGGAGCAGTGACCCTGGGGGAGACTGAACCAGACATACCTGCTAGTGTTGGAGGGTCTCCTGCAGAGGCAGGGGGTGGCTCTGTTTCACTATGGGAACAAGGACACTGGCAGCAGAAGTTCTCGGAAGTACTCCTTGGAATGAGCCCTCCCAGAGTCTGTCATTAGCACCACCAAAGAGCCCAGGTAGGCTCCAGTGTTGGGTTGCCTCAGGCAAAACAACCAACAGGGAGGGAACCCAGCCCCACCCATCAACAGTCAAGTGGATTAAAGTTTTACTGAGCTCTGACCGCCACAGCAACAGTCAGCTCTCCCCACCACCAGTCCCTCCCATCAAGCCTCTTAGATAGCCTCATTCCCCAGAGGGCAGAGAGCAGAAGCAAGAAGAACTACAATCCTGCAGCCTGTAGAACAAAAAACACATTCAGAGAAAGATAGACAAGAAGAAAAGGCAGAGGGCTATATACCAGATGAAGGAACAAGATAAAACCTGAGAAAAACAACTAAATGAAGTGGAGATAGGCAACCTTCCAGAAAAAGAATTCAGAATAATGATAGTGAAGATGATCCAGGACCTCGGAAAAAGAATGGAGGCAAAGATCAAGAAGATGCAAGAAATGTTTAACAAAGACCTAGAAGAATTAAAGAACAAACAAACAGAGATGAACAATACAATAACTGAAATGAAAACTACACTAGAAGGAATCAATAACAGAATAACTGAGGCAGAAGAAAGAATAAGTGACCTGGAAGACAGAATGGTGGAATTCACTGCTGTGCAACAGACTAAAGAAAAAAGAATAAAAACAAATGAAGACAGCCTAAGAGACCTCTGGGACAACATAAAACACAACAACACTAACATTATAGTGGTCCCAGAAGGAGAAGAGAGAGAGAAAGGACCCAAGAAAATATTTGAAGTGATTAGAGTCAAAAACTTCCCTAACATGGGAAAGGAAAAAGCCACCCAAGTCCAGGAAGCGCAACGAGTTCCATACAGGATAAACCCAAGGAGAAACAGGCCGAGACACATAGTAATCAAATTGGCAAAAATTAAAGACAAAGAAAAATTATTGAAAGCAGCAAGGGAAAAAAGACAAATAACATACAAAAGAACTCCCATAAGGCTAACAGCTGATTTCTCAGCAGAAACTCTACAAGCCAGAAAGGAGTGGCATGATATACTTAAAGTGATGAAAGGGAAGAACCTACAACCAAGATTACTCTACCCAGCAAGGATCTCATTCAGATTCGATGGAGAAATGAAAGGCTTTCCAGAGAAGCAAAAGCTAAGAGAATTCAGCACCATCAGACCAGCTCTACAACAAATGCTAAAGGAACTTCTGTAAGTGGGAAACACAAGAGAAGAAAAGGAATTACAAGAACAAACCCAAAACAATAAAGAAAATGGTCATAGGAACATACATATTGATAATTACCTTAAACGTGAATGGATTAAATGCTCCAACCAAGAGACAGAGGCTTGCTGAATGGATACAAAAACAAGACCCTCATATATGCTGTCTACAAGAGACCCACTTCAGACCAAGGGACACATACAGACTGAAAGTGAGGGGATGGAAAAAGATATTCCATGCAAATGGAAATCAAAAGAAAGCTGGAGTGGCTATACTCATATCAGATAAGATAGACTTTAAAATAAAGAATGTTACAAGAGACAAGGAAGGACACTACATAATGATCAAGGGATCAATCCAAGAAGAAGATATAACAATTATAAATATATATGCACCCAACATAGGAGCACCCCAATACATAAGGCAACTGCTAACAGCTATAAAAGAGGAAATTGACAGTAACACAATCATAGTGGGGGACTTTAACACCTCACTTGCACCAATGGACAGATCATCCAAAATGAAAATTAATAAGGAAACACAAGCTTTAAATGACAAATTAAAACAGGTGGACTTAATTGATATTTATAGGACATTGCATCCAAAAACAGCATATTACACTTTCTTCTCAAGTGTGCATGGAACATTCTCCAGGATAGATCACATCTTGGTTCACAAATCAAGCCTCAGAAAACTTAAGAAAACTGGAAGCATATCAAGCATCTTTTCTGACCCCAACGCTATGAGATTAGAAATGAATTACAGGGAAAAAAACGTAAAAAACACAAACTCATAGAGGCTAAACAATAAGTTACTAAATAACCAAGAGATCGCTGAAGAAATCAAAGAGGAAATCAAAAAATACCTAGAGACAAATGACAAAAAAAACAAGACGATCCAAAACCTATGAGGTGCAGCAAAAGCAGTTCTAAGAGGGAAGTTTATAGCTATAAAAGCCTACTTGAAGAAACAGGAAAAATCTCAAGTAAACAATCTAACCTTACACCTAAAGGAACTAGAGAAAGAAGAACAAACACAATCCAAAGTTAGCAGAAGGAAAGAGATCATAAAGATCAGAGCAGAAATAAATGAAATAGAAACAAAGAAAACAATAGGAAAGATCAATAAAACTAAAAGCTGGTTCTTTGAGAAGATAAACAAAATTGATAAACCATTAGCCAGACTCATCAAGAAAAAGAGGGAGAGGACTCAAATCAATAAAATCAGAAATGAAAAAGGAGAAGTTACAACAGACACCGCAGAAATACAAAGCATCCTAAGAGACTACTACAAGCAACTCTATGCCAATAAAATGGACAACCTGGAAGAAATGGGCAAATTCTTAGAAAGATATAACCTTCCAAGACTGAACCAGGAAGAAACAGAAAATATGAACAGACCAATCACAAGTAATGAAATTGAAACTGTGATTAAAAATCTTCCAACAAACAAAAGTCAAGGACCAGATGGCTTCACAGGTGAATTCTATCAAACATTTAGAGAAGAGCTAACACCCATCCTTCTCAAACTCTTCCGAAAAATTGCAGAGGAAGGCACACTCCCAAACTTATTGTATGAGGCCACCATCACCCTGATACCAAAACCAGACAAAGATACTACAAAAAAAGAAAATTACAGACCAATATCACTGATGAATATAGACACAAAATCCTCAACAAAATACTAGCAAACAGAATCCAACAACACATTAAAAGGATCATACACCACGATCAAGTGGGATTTGTCCCAGGGATGCAGGATTTTTCAATATATGCAAATCAATCAATGTGATACACCATACTAACTAATTGAAGAATAAAAACCATATGATCATTTCAATAGATGCAGGAAAAGCTTTTGACAAATTCAACAACCATTTATGTTAAAAAACTCTCCAGAAAGTGGGCATAGAGGGATCCTACCTCAACATAATAAAGGCCATATATGACAAACCCACAGCAACCATCATTCTCAATGGTGAAAAACTGAAAACATTTCCTCTAAGATCAGGAACGAGACAAGGATGTCCATTCTCACCACTATTATTCAACATAGTTTGAGAAGTCCTAGCCACGGCAATCAGAGAACAAAAAGAAATAAAAGTAGTACAAATTGGAAAGGAAGAAGTAAAACTGTCACTGTTTGCAGATTACATGATACTATATAGAGAGAATCTGAAAGATAAATTATAGAAACACTCCCATTTACCATTGCAACAACAACAACAAAAATACCTAGGAATAAACCTTCCTAGGGAGACAAAAGACCTGTATGCAGAAAACTATAAGACACTGATGAAAGAAATTAAAGATTATACCAACAGACGGAGAGATATACCATGTTCATGGATTGGGTGAATCAATATTGTGAAAATGACTATACTACCCAAAGCAATCTACAGATTCCATGCAATCCCAATCAAATTACCAAGGGCATTTTTTACAGAACTAGGACAAATCATCTTAATATTTGTATGGAGACACAAAAGACCCTGAATAGCTAAAGCAGTCCTGAGGGAAAAAAACGGAGCAGGAGGAATCAGACTCCCTGACTTCAGACTAGACTACAAAGCTACAGTCATCAAGACAATATGGTACTGGTCCAAAACAGAAACACGATTAATGGAACAAGATAGAAAGCCCAGAGATAAACCCATGCACCTATGGTCAACTAATCTATGACAAAGGAGGCAAACATATACAATGGAGAAAAGATAGTCTCTTCAATAAATGGTGCTGGGAAAACTGGACAGCTACATGTAAAAGAATGAAATTAGAACACTCCCTAACACCATACACAAAAATAAACTCAAAATGGATTCGAGACCTAAATATAAGACAGGACACTATAAAACTCTTAGAGGAAAACATAGGAAGAACACTTTTGACACAAATCTCAGCAAGATCTTTTTTGATCCACCTTCTAGAGTAATGGAAATAAAAACAAAACTAAACAAATGGGACCTAATGAAAGTTCAAAGTTTTTACACAGCAAAGGAAACCATAAAGAAGATGAAAGGACAACCATCAGAATGGGAGAAAATATTTGCAAATGAATCAACAGACAAAGGAATAATCTCCAAAATATATAAACAGCTCATGCAGCTCAATATTAAAGAAACAAACCACCCAATCCAAAAATGGGCAGAAGGCGTAAATAGACATTTCTCCAAAGAAGACATAGAGATGGCCAAGAAGCACATGAAAAGCTGCTCAACATCACTAATTATTAGAGAAATGCAAATCAAGACTGCGATGAGGTATCACCTCACACCAGTTAGAATGAGCATCATCAGAAAATCTAGAAACAACAAATGCTGGAGAGGATGTGGGGAAAAGAGAACCCTCTTGCACTGTTGGTGGGAATGTAAATTGATACAGCCACTATGGAGAACAGTATGGAGGTTCCTTAAATAACTAAAAATAGGGCTTCCCTGGTGGCGCAGTGGTTGAGAATCGGCCTGCCAATGCAGGGGACACAGGTTCGAGCCCTGGTCTGGGAAGATGCCACATGCTGCGGAGCAACTAGGCCCGTGAGCCACAACTACTGAGCCTGCGCGTCTGAAGCCTGTGCTCCACAACAAGAGAGGCCGCGATAGTGAGAGACCTGCGCACCGCGATGAAGAGTGGCCCCGCTTGCCGCAACTGGAGAAAGCCCTCACACAGAAACGAAGACCCAACACAGCCAAAAATAAAAATAAATAAAATAAAGAATTACAAAAAAAAAAAAAAAAGAGTAAAATATTAAAAAAAAAAAAACTAAGAAAAACTAAAAATAGAATTACCATATGATCCAGCAATCCCACTACTGGGCATATACCCAGAGAAAACCATAATTCCAAAAGACACATGTTGGCTTCCCTGGTGGCACAGTGGTTTAGAATCTGCCTGCCAGTGCAGGGGACACAGGTTCAAGACCTGGTCTGGGAAGATCCCACATGCCGTGGAGCAACTGGGCCTGTGAGCCACAACTACTGAGCCTGTTTATCTGGAGCCTGTGCTCTGCCAGAAGAGAGGCCATGATAGTGAGAGGCCCGTGCACCATGATGAAGAGTGGACCCCGCTCACCACAACTAAAGAAAGCCCTCGCACAGAAACAGTTGAACTACCCATCCAGTTGAACTAGCCATCAAAGAAAACTTCCCATGTACACAGCTGTCAATTTGGTTAACTCAGAAGTTAGATCACAACTGTGTGACACACCAACTCAGTTTTGTTTAACAGTTCTATCATAAAGACGATCTTTATATGGTGTCACAATGTGCCTTTCTGCACCCTTCGTGTACTGGTGTCAAGATTGCTTCCTTTTTATCCTAGATCTTTTCCATCAAAATAGACATAATGCATTTAATCTCTCTTTCAGAAGACAACCTTTCAAATATTTGAAAACGGTAACTTGTCACCTTCTTTTCTTCATTTTCTTCTTTATTTCAACAGAGATCAATTGAATGCAAAAATATTTTGTAGACTTTTTCCTGTCTTGGCTAAAAACTTGGGAAGAGTGACATAACCCAGGAAAACCCCTGTAATTTATATTAATAATAACTTATTAAAGAATATGGTAGCCATTATAATGCACATTCAAAGGGGATAATCATTAGAAGTTTGACAGCTTTGCATGCAGCAGTCAGGTGGAAACTAGTTCATCCTTTTGGAATGGGCTAACTGCTTATTAAGATTAACTGTTTCATCTGGGCAGAGGTGCATTGCTATCAACTGAAATGGATAACCTGACAACCCTTTTATTCTTAACTAGTTGAAAAAATATAAAATATGAATATCATGGAGAGTGCAGCATTGTACTCCAGAAATGTTTATGTAAATTGATCATCATGTAATGGAACAGGACCCTATGGTCCTTCCTACCCATGTCCTTTGCCTGCCTTTTGTCTGTGGGAAAAATTTAGCAAAAGAATAAGTTTAGTCAGAAAAGTGAGAAAATGTAGAAACAAAGGAAAACACTCCTACAAGACTAAATAATAACATAGTCATTAAGCATAGTAAAGGACATTTAGTTCCTCCTCATGGGTTATAGATAATATTCTAAGCCATATCCTGTGAGCTGTCTTATAGATACAAAAACCCCCACCAGGTGGAAGAAGTTAGCTACAGGATGACCACACTGTAGCCGTGACATAAGCTGCCACAATTCAGAGAACTGGTCTCAAAGAAATGGTAACAAACCGACTCTGGAAATAAGGACTAACTGTACTTAAAACAATCAAGATTAGCTGATCAGACCACCGCATGGCTAATTTCAAGATGACTGTCAGAGCTGACTGTGCTGTTTCTGCATGTAGACCCCTCCTTCCATCTATAAAAGTTCTTGCCTAGTAATTATTGGGTGGTGGTGGTGGGGAGTCGGCCTTTGGACAGGAGCCTGCCCTCCCCTGCAGGTTGCCAGCCTCCAAAATAAAGCAAACTTTCCCTTCCACCAACCTTGTCTCTTTACTGGCTTTTGAGTGGTGAACAGCCAGACCCCACTTTCAGTAACAATTGCTGTGAGAGCATCCAAGACAGATATCATAAACTATCAGGTGGAATCAACAGAGTTGAATATTTGGGAATATCCAAAATGTCACAAGAGTCAAAAGAAATAAGAATAAGAGGTAAACTGGAATCCAAGGGGGAATAAAGGTAATATGTTTGAATATTAGAGACAATTTTCCATGCCTATGGCCTGTCTTTCATCCATTCAGGTACTATAGTATGCGGCAAAAAAAAAAAAAAAAAAAAAAAAGATATTTTTAAAAAGCACGGGGTAGTATAAGAAATAAAAGGAATCCAAATTGGAAAGGAAGAAATAGAACTGTCATTGTTTGCAGATGACATAATATATATAGAAAACCCCAAAGACAACACCAAAATTCGTTAGAACTAATAAATGAATTCAGTAAGGATGCAGCATACAAAATCAATATATAGAAATATGCTGAATTTCTAAACACTAGTAACAAACTATCAGAAAGAGAATTTAAGAAAACAATCCCATTTACAATTGCATCAAAAAAAACAAAATACCTAGGAGTAAATCTAACTAAGGTGGCTAAAGACCTGTACTCAGAAAGCTATAAGAAATTGATGAAAGAAATTGGAGATGACACAAGCAAATGCTCATGGATTGGAAGAATTCATATTGTTAAAATGACCATACTACCCAAGGCAATATACAAATTAAATACAATCTCTATTAAAATACCAATGGCATACTAGAACAAAGAATTCTAAAATCTGTGTGGAAACAGAATAGATTCCAAATAGCCAAAACAGTCTTGAGAAAGAACAAAGCTGGAGGTATCAAAATCCCTGATTTCAAACTATACTACATATTTACAGTATTAAAACTCTATGGTACTGGCACAAAAACAGATGCATAGAACAGAATATGGAGCCCAGAAATGAATCCACACTTATATAGTCAATTAAAAAAGAGGAAGAATATACAATGGGGCAAAGAGAGCCTCTTCAAAAATGATGTTGGAAAAATTGGACAGCTCCATGCAAAAGAATCAAACTGGATTACTTTCTCACACCATATACAGAAATAAAATTAAAATGGATTAAAGACTTAAATGTAAGACCTGAAACCATAAAAATCCTAGAAGAAAACATAAGCAGTACTCTCTTTCACATCAGCCTTAGCAATATTTTTTTGGATGTGTCTCCTCAGACAAAGGAAACAAAAGCAAAAATAAACAAATGGGATTACATCAGACTAAAAACCTTCTGCACAGCAAAGAAAACTATCAACAAAACAAAAAGGCTCCCTACTGGAAGAAAGAAGATATTTGCAAACAATATAACTGATTAGGTGTTAATATCCAAAATTTTCAAATAACTCATGCAACTGAACATCAAAAAAAAAAAAAAAAAAGTCAACCTGATTAAAAAATGGACAGAGGAACTGGATAGATATTATTCCAAAGAAGACATACAGATGGTCAACAGGCACATGGAAAGATGCTTAACATCACAAGTCAAAACTGCAATGCAATATTACCTCATACTTGTCAGAATGGAGGAAAGGAAACCCTCCTGCACTGTTAGTGGGAATGTAAGTTGATACAGTCACTGTAGAAAACAGTATGCAGGTTCCTCAAAAAATTAAAAATACAGTTCAGCAATTCCACTTCTGGGTATTGTTCCAAAGAAAATAAAATCATTAATTCAGAAAGATATATGCACCCCTATGTTCATTCCAACATCATTCACAATAGCCAAGATATAAAATCAACTTAATGTCCATTGATAGGTGAATGGAAAAAGAAGATATGATGTATACGTGCAATAGAATATTACTCAGCCATAAAATAGAATAAAGTCTTGCCATTTTCCATAACGTGGATGGACCTAGAGGATATTATGCTAAGTGAAATATCAGATAAACATCATGTGGTTTCACTTATATGTGGGATCTAAAAACTATAACAAAATACAAACAGACTCATATAGAGAACAAACAGGTGGTTGCCAGAGGGGATGGGGGTCAGAGGATGAGTGAAATAAGTAATGGAAATTAAGAGGCACAAACTTCCTGTTACAAAATAAATGAGTCACAGGGATGAAATGTTTCTGTGGTGACATATGGTTAAATGGACTTTTTGTGGTGATCATTTTGTAATGTATGGAAATATTGAATCTGTTATGAATCAGGAAGTAACAGAGAGTTTTAGGTCAAGTATACTTCAAAAAAAAGTAATTGAGGTCCATGAATATGACTCACTTGAACAAAATCTATTCCTATTTAATATCATTTCACTTATTTTAACTGAAAAATAAATGTTTGTATTTGATAAAGTTTTAATAATCTGGATCTGTAGTGATAAATGACAACAAATATTTATCTGAAAAAGAAAAAAAAAAAGAAAACAAAAAGGCCAAGGATTTTGAAAAATAATGAATTATTCAAAAGGGAGAAAAAACTAATGAGTTAGTCAAAAGGGAATAAAGTCATTATTTCTATGATCAAACTGTGTTATTTTAAATTGAGTTAAATATGCTGATTCATGAAGGCGAGACAGAAAGTGCATACATGGTAGGGATTCCAGAGAGGAAGGGGACAATTATTTATTGAGCATATGCTTTGTGCAGAGTATGATGCCAGGTGCTTTGCATATGCTGTCATGAATATAATATCAATTATTATAATAATTATCCTTTGTCATCTATACTGAAATGAAAACCTAGGGAAAAAACAAAAGATCATAAGGCTAGCTATAAAGGACAACCACCCTCTGAAAGTCCAACCCAGACAAAATTATATCTATGCCTTGAATGCTTTCAGGTCATGCTGTATTTTTAGCACTTTAGTTTTTAGCACTTAACACATTTTTTTTTCATTAAACATTTGTGAATTTTTGCTTAAAGCTAGTTGCCCCTACTACACTATTAACTGCATAAAGGTAAAGACTAAATCATCTTTATTTTTTCACTGTTAAATTTCCAGCAGCTAGCACAGTTTGAAGCATATTTGAGATGCCTAGTAATGAGCTACTGAATAAAGAGATAAATCCATTAATTGAAAGCTTTGTTAAGTCTGTTGGGTCTTAACAACACCATAAACAAAGAAACAAAATCTCACAAACTACACTATTTGGTCTACTTATTGAAGATACTGCTATTTCTAAAAGTAGCAGAATGCCCTGAGTCCCAAACTGAAATTCATATTTGACTATCTGTGGATATCTTTTGATCTTGCTTTCTTTGTTTTATTTTACTTTTGCTTATATGTGATGGATTCTATTTAGAAGAGAGAAGGAGAAATATGTATACAATCCTTTGGAGAACTGGTGAAGGAGTGGGTAGGGAAATCATAGTACGGTGTAATGGATTTGAAATTGGACAGAGCTGGGTTTAAGTAACAGCTCTCTCAATGGAATTTACTTACTTTCTCCAAGACCCAAGATCCTTATCAGTGAAATTAACATAAACCACCAACCCCACAACATTGCTTGAAGAATTTATTGTAATAAAGCATGATGCATGTTAGGTGCATAGAATAGTACCTGGAATTCAGTAAACACACAGTAAGTGGTTTGCTATTGCTGTCATCATTATTATATTAATAATTTTACTGGATAAAGGCATTGTAATGGCTTCTGCTTGGTCCAACTTACCTGAGAACCTTCTTTAAAGTCTGAGGTAAGAAATATAGAACCAGAACTTACAAAAACTGTTACCCTGAAGTGCTCTGTATAATTAGATGTGCAGGGTGACAGAGGCCAGGTGACAGAATATAGGGCAAACTTAGAGAGAAGGGTAATGCATTCACTTCTGCATGGAATTCAGCATTGCTCTGGAACTGTAAATCCTTTCCTTGGGCACTTGTGTTTCCAGGTGAGGCCATATGAGAAAAGGAACGAGCACAGGATATTGTCCAGAGCACTTGAGAAACCACCCCAAGAATTCCTGGAAAAAGTGGTTTGGAGTAAAGTAAGGGTACTTATGGCTGGGTAGAAGGGGATAAGGGGTTGATAGCCTTTGTTCAGATAGTGGGGTTCTGCACCATGCATTTTGGGAATTAATACTAATGCAGTCTTTCTTACATATCTGTTCTACCAAGCCTGGTTAACAATCAGGTTGCATGCTAAAATAAATATTGTGGCTTGAAGAGAATTGACACACATCAGAAAGCAGAAAAGGAGGTCAATGTCCAGGAGAGAGAATACCTTAACCTAGTCGTACTAGTTATTTGGACTCAGTGCCTCAAAACTTTGTCAAGAAGCAACGCCCATCATTCCACTACCAGCACCATAAGTCCACATGTTTGAGAGGTAAATCTGAGTGCTAGGCAGCATGTTGTTCTCAGAATTGTCCCTCCCTCACATAATTACTGTTTCAAGATAGTTTTATAATGATCATGGTTGTGTTTCTTGGCGCCCTATACTGCTATATAGTCAATTCTCTCCTAGAAAGCAAGTCCGTCACTCTTGCAAAGAGGGTCCTGAATTGGTATCTCACCACTTTACCACACTTATAGTGACATTTGTGAAAAGAAGCGGTAGACACAGTTCAGGAGAAAACTGCAACAACCTGCTTTGAAAATATTGGCTTTTCACTATTAATTTCATTCAGAATATTTTAACTCTTTTCTTTCATTTAAAAATAGTTTATAACAGGCACACTTACATTTATTAACAAATATCTGTTAGTAATCTACTCCAAAAGCTTTTGCTAAACTTAATAATTCATTTCATTTCAACTATAGGTGTTTAAAAAATGCATTTAACCCTTGAGCCAACTACTTAAAACTCACCAGGGTCTCATCCTCTTGGCAAATACTAAGTATGTTTGAAAAGTCAGTGATCTACCAGACAAAGAAAAGAACAATATTTGCTTGCTGTCTTTCCTGTAATTGCTGTTTGGCCTTTATTGCCTAAGGTCAAGTTGCATTAGAGGGCTCTTGCCATCCTTTATTTACAATGGTTAGTCAGAGAGCTCCAGCTCTAGCACTTTCCAAATTCAAGGTCTTTGTTATAAAGATAAGTGATACAGCTGTGGTGAGTGGAGAAAGAGAGTTTGGGAGAATGACTTAAAACTGAGATATTGGGGGGACTTTCAAGACAGTGGACGAGTAAGGCATGGAGATCACCTTCCTCCCCACAAATACATCAAAAATACATCTACATGTGCAACAACTCCTACAGAACACCTACTGAACGCTGACAGAAGACCTCAGACTTCCCAAATGGCAAGTAACTCCACACGTACCTGGGTAGGGCAAGAGAAAAAAGAGAAAACAGAGACAAAAGAATAGGGATGGGACCTGCACTTCTGGGAGGGAGCTGTGAAGGAAGAAAAGTTTCTACACACTACAAATCCCCTTCACTGGCGAAGACAGAGGGTGGGCACGGGGAACCTTCGGAGCCACAGAGGAGAGCACAGCAACAAGGGTGCAGAGGGCAAAGTGGAGAGATTCCTCTACAGAGGATCAGTGCCGACCAACACTCACCAGCCTGAGAGGCTTGTCTGCTCACCCTCTGGGGTGGGTGGGGGCTGGGAGCTGAGGTTCGGGCTTTGGAGGTCAGATCCCAGGGAGAGGACTGAGGTTGACTGCATGAAGACAGCCTGAGCGGGGCTAGTGCACAACAGCTAGCCAGGAGGGAGTCCACGAAAAGGTCTGGAACTGCCTAAGAGGCAAGAGACCATTGTTTCTGGGTGTGCGAGGAGAGGGGATTCAGATCACTGCCTAAACAAGCTCCAGAGACGTGTGTGAGCTGTGGTTATCAGCACGGACACCAGAGACGGGCATGAAATGCTAAGGCTGCTGCTGCAACCACTAAGAAACCTGTGTGCAAGCACAGGTCACTATCCACACCTCCCCTCCTGGAATCCTGTGCAGCCTGCCACTACCAGGGTCCCATGATCCAGGGACAACTTCCCCAGGAGAACACATGGCACACCTCAGGCTCTTGCAATGTCATGCTGGCCTCTGCCACCACAGGTTCACCTAGCATTTTGTACCCCTCAGTCCCCTTGGCCTGAGTGAGCCAGAGCTCGTTAATCAGCTGCTACGTTAACCCCGTCCTGTCTGGGTGGGGAACAGATGCCAGAGGGTGACCTACATGCAGAGGTGGGGCCAAATTCAAAGCTGAACCCCAGGAGCTGTGCGAACAAAGAAGAGAAAGGGAAATTTCTCCCAGCAGCCTCAGGAGCAGTGGATTAAATCTCCACAATCAACTTGATGTACCCTGCATCTGTGGAATACCTGAATAGACAATGAATCGTCCCAAAATTGAAGCGGTGGACTTTGAGCAACTCTATACTTGGGGTATGCTTTCTGCATCTAATTTGTTCCTGGTTTTATGTTGTCTTAGTGTAGTATTTAGAGCTTATTATCACTGGTAGATTTATTGATTTGGTTGCTCTCTTCCTTTTTAAAAAAAAAATATATATTTTTCTTTTTCTCTATTTGGGAGTGTGCATGTGTATGCTTCTTTGTGTGATTTTGTCCATATAGCTTTGCTTTTAGCATTTGTCCTAGGGTTCTGTCTGTCTATTTCTTTCTTTTTTTTTTTTTTTTGGTATAGTTTTTAGCACTTGTTATCATTGATGGATTTGTTTATTGGTTTGGTTGCTCTCTTCTTTCTTTCTTTCTTTTTTTTTTTATTACATTTTTATTTGTTTATTTTAAATACTTTTTAATTTTTTATTTTAATAACTTTATTTAGTTAGTTTTCTATCTTTCTTTTTTTTTTTTTCTCCCTTTTCTTCTGAGCTGTGTGGCTGACAGGGTTTTGGTGCTTGGGCTGGGTGTCAGGCCTGAGTCTCTTAGGTGGGAGAGCCAAGTTCAGGACAGTTAATCACCAGAGACCCCCTGGCCCCACATAATGTCAAATGGCAGTAGCTCTCCCAGATATCTCCATCTCATTGCTAAGACACAGCTTCACTCAACGACCAGCAAGCTACAGTGCTGGACACCCCATACCAAACAACTAGCAAGACAGGAACACAACCCCACTGATTAGCAGAGAGATTGCCTAAAAATCATAATAAGTTCACAGGTATCACAAAACACAGAACCAGACACGGTCCTGCACACCAGAAAGACAAGACACAGCCTCATTCACCAGAACACAGGCACCAGTCCCCTCCACAAGGAAGCCTACACAACCGACTGAACCAACTTTATCCACTAGGGGCAGATGCCAAAAACAATGGGAACTATGAACCTACAGCCTGCAAAAAGGAGACACCAAAGGCAGTAAGTTGAGGAAAATGAGAAGACAGAGAAATACACACAGATGAAGGAGCAAGGTAAAAACCCAACAGAGCAAACAAATGAACAGGAAATAGGCAGTCTACCTGAAAAAGTATTCAGAGTAATGATAATAAAGATGATCCAAAATCTTGGAAATAGAATGGAGAAAATACAAGAACTGCTTGACAAGGACCTAGAAGAACAAAAGAGTAAACAAACAATGATGAACAACACAATGCATGAAATAAAAAATGCCCTAGAAGGAATCAATAGAAGAATAAATGAGGCAGAAGAACGGATAAGTCACCTGGAAGATAAAAGAGTAGAAATAACTACCACAGAGAAGAATAAAGAAAACAGAATGAAAAGAATTGAGGACAGACTCATAGACGTCTGGGACAATATTAAACGCACTAACATTCGAAGTATAGGGGTACAGGAAGAAGAAGAGAAGAAGAAAGGGTCTGAGAAAATATTTGAAAAGATTAAAGCTGAAAAGTTCCCTAACATGGGAAAGGAAATAATCAATCAAGTCCAGGAAGAAAAGAGAGTCTCATACAGGATAAAGCCAAGGAGAAACACACCAAGACACATATTAATCAAGCTATCAAAAGTAAAATTCAAAGAAAAAACATTAAAAGCAGCAAGAGAAAAGCAATAAATAACATATAAGGGAATCCATAAAAGGTTAACAGCTGATTTCTCAGCAAAAACTCTGTAAGCCAGAGGGGAGTGACAGAACGTATTTAAAGTAATTAAAAGGAAAAACCTACAGCCAAGATTATTCTACCCAGAGAGGATCTCATTCAGATTCATTGGGGAAAAGAAAAGCTTTACAGACAAGCAAAAGCTAAGAGAATTCAGCACCACCAAACCAGCTTTACAACAAATGATAAAGGAACTTCTCTAGGCAGGAAACACAAGAGAAGGAAAAGACCTACAGTAAAAAACCCAAAACAATTAAGAAAATGGTCATAGGAACATACATATTGATAATTACCTTAAATATAAATGGATTAAATGCTCCAACCAAAAGACATAGACTGGCTGAATGGATACAAACACAAGACCCGTATATATGCTGTCTACAAGAGACCCACTTCAAACTTAGGGACACATACAGACTGAAAGTGAGGGGATGGAAAATATATTCCATGCAAATGGAAATCAAAAGAAATCTGGAGTAGCAATTCTCATATCAGACAAAATAAACTTTAAAATAAAGACTATTACAAGAGACAAAGAAGGACACCACATAATGATCAAGGGATCAATCCAAGAAGAATATATAACAATTGTAAATATTTATGCACCCAACATAAGAGCACCTCAATACATAAGGCAAATGCTAACAGCCATAAAAGGGGAAATCAACAGTAACACAATCTTAGTAGAGGACTTTCCCATCCCACTTTCACCAATGGATAGATCATCCACAAGGAAAATAAATAAGGAAACACAAGCTTTAAATGATACATTAAGCAAGATGGACTTAATTGATATTTATAGGACATTCCATCCAAAAACAAGAGAATACACTTTCTTCTCAAGTGCTCATGGAACATTCTCCAGGATAGATCATATCTTGGGTCACAAATCAAGACTTGGTATATTTAAGAAAATGGAAATCATATCAAGTATCGTTTCTGATGACAATGCTATAAGACTAGATATCAATTACAGGGAAAAAAATCTGTGAAAAATACAAACACATGGAGACTAAACAATACACATACTTAATAACCAAGATATCACAGAAGAAATCAAAGAGGAAATAAAAAAATACCTCGAAATAAATGACAATGAAAACACGATGTCCCAAAACCTATGGGATGCAGCAAAAGCAGTTCTAAGAGGGAAGCTTATAGCAATACAATCCTACCTCAAGAAACAAGAACATCTCAAATAAACAAACTAACCTTACACTTAAAGCAATTAGAGAAAGAAGAACAAAAAAACCCTAAAGTTAGCACATGGAAAGAAATAATAAAGATCAGAGCAGAAATAAATGACAAAGAAATGAAGGAAAGAATAGCAAGAATCAATAAAACTAAAAGCTGGTTCTTTGAGAAGATAAACAAAATTGATAAACCATTAGCCAGACTCATCAAGAAAAAAGGATAAGACACAAATCAATAGAATTAGAAATGAAAAAGGAGAAATAACAACTGACACTGCAGAAATACAAAGTATCATGAGAGATTACTACAAGATACTATATGTCAATAAAACGGACAACCTGGAAGAAATGGGCAAATTCTTAGAAAAGCAGAACTCTCCGAGACTGAACCAGGAAGAAATAAAAATATAAACAGACCAATCACAAGCACTGAAATTGAAACTGAATAAAAATCTTCCAACAAACAAAAGCTCAGGACCAGATGGCTTCATAGGCCAATTCTATCAAACATTTAGAATAGAGCTAACACTTATCCTTCTCAAACTCTTCCAAAATATAGAAAATGGAGGAACACTCCCAATCTTATTCTACAAGAACACCATCACCCTGATACCAAAACCAGACATAGATGTCACACACACACAAAAATACTACAGGCCAATATCACTGATGAACATAGATGTGAAAATCCTTAACAAAATACTAGCAAACAGAATCCAACAGCACACTTAAAGGATCATACACCATGATCAAGTGGGGTTTATCCCAGGAATGCAAGGATTCTTCAATATGTGCAAATCAATCAATGTGATATACCATATTAACAAATAAAGGAGAAAAGGTATATGATTATCTCAATAGATGCCGAAAAAGCTTTTGGCAAAATTCAACACCCATTTATGATGAAAAACCCTCCAGAAAGTAGGCATAGAGGGAAGATAACTCAACATAATAAAGGTCATATATGAAAAAACCACAGACAACATCATTCTCAATGTTGAAAAATAAAACCATTTCCTCTAAGATCAGGAACAATACAAGGTTGCCCACTCTCACCACTATTATTCAACAAATATTTGGAAGTTTCAGCCACAGCCATCAGAGCAGATAAAAAAATAAAAGGAATCCAAATCAGAAAAGAAGCAAAGCTGTCACTGTTTGCAGATGACCTGATACTCTACATAGAGAATCCTAAAGATGCTACCAGAAAACTACTAGAGCTAATCAATGAATTTGGTAAAGTAGCAGGATACAAAATTAATGCACAGAAATCTCTTGCATTCCTATACACTAATGAAGGAAAATCTGAAAGTGAAATTAAGGAAACACTCCCATATACCATTGCAACCAAAAGAATAAAATATATAGGAATAAACCTACCTAAGGAGACAAAAGACCTGTATGCAGAAAATTATAAGACACTGATGAAATAAATTAAAGATGATACAAATAGATGGAGAGATATACCATGTTCTTGGTTTGGAAGAATCAACATTGTGAAAATGACTCTACTACCCAAAGCAATCTACAGATTCAATGCAATCCCTATCAAACTACCATTGGCATTTTCCAAAGAAGTAGAACAAAAAATTTCACAATCTGTATGGAAACACAAAAGACCCTGAATAGCAAAAAGCAATCTTGAGAGAGAAAAACGTAGCTGGAGGAATCAGGCTCCCTGACTTCAGACTATACTACAAAGGTAGAGTAATCAAGACAGTATGGTACTGGCACAAAAACAGAAATATAGATCAATGGAACAGGATAGAAAGCCCAGAGATATACCCATTCATATATGGTCACCTTATCTTTCATAAAGGAGGCAAGAATATACAATTGAGAAAAGACAGCCTCTTCAATAAGTGGTGCTGGGAACACTGGACAGCTACATGTAAAAGAATGAAATTAGAACACTCCCTGACACCATCACAAAAATAAACTCAAAATGGATTAAAGACCTAAATGTAAGGCCAGACACTATAAAACTCATAAAGGAAAACATAGGCAGAACACTCTATGACATAAATTATAGAAAGATCCTTTTTGACCCACCACCCAGAGAAATGGAAATAAAAGCAAAAATAAACAAATGGGACCTAATGAAACTTAAAAGCTTTTGTACAGCAAAGGAAAACATAAAGAAGACGAAAAGACAACCACTCTCAGAATGGGAGAAAATATTTGCAAATGAAACAACTGACAAAGGATTAATCTCCAAAATGTACAAGCAGCTCATGCAGCTCAATATCCAAAAATCAAACAACCCAATCCAAAAATGGGCAGAAGACCTAAATAGACATTTCTCCAAAGAAGATATACAGATTGCCAATACACACATGAAAAGATACTGAACATCACTAATCATTAAAGAAATGCAAATCCAAACTACAATGAGCTATCACTACACACCACTCAGAATGGCCATCATCAAAAAATCTACAAACAATAAAGACTGGAGAGGGTGTGGAGAAAAGGGAACCCTCTTGTCTTGTTAGTTGGAATGTAAATTGATACAGCTGCTATGGAGAACAGTATGGAGGTTCCTTAAAAATCTAAAAATAGAACTTCCTTACAACCCAGCAATCCCACTACTGGGCATATACCCTGAGTAACCATAATTCAGAAAGTGTTATGTACCACAATCTTCATTGCAGCTCTATTTACAATAGCCAGGACATGAAAGCAACCTAAATGTCCATCAACAGATGAATGGATAAAGAAGATATGGCACTGATACATAATGGAATATTACTCAGCCATAAAAAGAAATGAAACTGAGTTATTTGTAGTGAGGTGGATGGACCTAGAGATTGTCATACAGAGTGAAGTAAGTCAGAAAGAGAACAAAAATTGCTGTATGCTAACACATATAAATGGAATCTGAAAAAAAATGCTTCTGAAGATCCTAGGGGCAGGACAAGAATAAAGACACAGATGTATAGAATGGACTTGAGGACTCAGGGAGGGGGAAGGGTAACATGGGATGAAGTGAGAGAGTGGCATTGACATATATACACTACCAAATGTAAAACAGATAGCTGGTGGGAAGCAGTCCCATAGCACAGGGAGATCAGCTCGGTGCTTTGTGTCCACCTAGAGGGGTGGGATAGGGAGTGTGGGAGGGAGGTGAAAGAGGGAGGAGATATATGTATATGTATAGCTGATTCAATTTGTTGTACAACAGAAACTAACACACCATTGTAAAGCAATTATACTTCAATAAAGATGTTAAAATAAATATGGACCATATTTGTTCATTTTAACCAAATAAGCAAAAACGAAATTTGGTAATAAATTTGCAAGACATACTGGTGAAGAAAAAACTGAGATATTCTTTGATGTAAACTTTCTATTTTAATAAAACAAGTCTCAGTGGAGACATAAGAAATATGTCTGTTGACAATATAAATATTAAATTTGCTTTGTGGAGAGAACAAGGTGGACTATGCTGAAAAGTTTCCTCTCACACACACAAAATAGCATGATCTTTTGTGTAAAACCATACTGTGGCCTGTTTAGAAGACTAAAGCAATCACTGTGCAGAAAATGAACTGTCAGATACAGGAGTGAAAAAGCTTATTGAAAATTGAAATACTAGCTCATAAAATACCACATGACAAAAAGTCATCTTCTAGGCCCCTAAAAGAAAAAAATGGTTACAAACTGCCTTAGGGGAAACTAGGCACATCTTTAACTCTTTCTGGAATCTTAGCAAAGATTTTCACTTGACTTGGTCTACCTCGCAGGTGTATCATTTCAATTCACCACAAAGGCTTTAGAAGGTTTCTGGTTTTGATTCTGATTTTATATTGGAAGGGAAACAAGTTTTAAACAGAAGACCATTTAAAAAGGATAGCTCTATTTTTGGTTAAAAATTGTCTTTCTTGGGGAAGGTAGGGATCAATGTTAGAAGCAAGGGATAAATTTAGGGATTTTTAAAAAATATATATATAATCCAAAATAAAAGAGTGGCTTAAACTAGGGTGGTAAATGTTTAAGTGGTAAGAAATGAATATTGAATATATTTTGAATTTAAACACTGTGGGTTTTTCAAATAGACAAGATACAAGAGAAAAAAGACATCAGTAAAGCATAACTTCAAGGATTGTTGCCTGAGCAATCAGGACTGTAAAATTCCCATATATTGAAATGAGGAAATTGCCAAAAGGAATGGTTTCTGTGTTTGTGTTGGTGGTGGTGTGGTAGTGGGACTGATTGGTTAACTTTGAGAGTTAGATTTGGACATCTTAAGTTTGAGAAGTCTCTCAGATATCCAAGTGGAGATGGTCAGTGGGAAGTTGGATACATGAGTCTATTGCTCAGAGAAGATGCTGGAGACCTATCTTTGGTTTTGCCTCCACATCTGGTAGACATAGTTATGTTGAAAAAATAATTGCACTGGACAAGTTGAACAGGCAAGGAAGACATTATTCAAGACTATTACAATAAGTGGGAGACCAGAACTGAACTACAGTGGAACAAGGGCTGGAAGGATTTTAAGAGCTGGGGTGGGGGTGGGGAGATCTTAGGCCATTTTGTGTGTGTTTGCTAATTGACTCTGTCTAAAGGAAAAGGAACACACTTGTATCTTCATGACAGGAGGTAATTTTACAACTTGGAGCAAGGTAACCACCAAACTCAGACTTCTACCCACCCATAGAAATTGGGATCTTCCTTAATGGCTATATTTCAAAGGGATGTCTCCCATGTCCTTGAGAGCAACATTCATGCATTGTACAGCTGTCAAGAGACTTTGAAAAAGGTTCACATCTCAAAGGGTCAAAGAAAGAATTTACAATCACAAGTTTTCTAAAGTAAAAATGCTAAGAAAATGGGTGGGAAGGAACTCCTGCAGTCAGGCCATCTGGATTCTGTAAGGACAGGGAGTAAGAGGGAAGTTGGGCCTAGAGGGAGGAAGAAACCTGCTTCAGGTTAGTCCAAATGAAGGGATTATCAAGAGTGTCTTTTTCAGTCTTTAATAGCGTGACCATAAAATTTGTTTCTTAACTCAATACACTCTGAGAGTGGAAGAGGACGTTATTAATAATTAAACTGGATAATAGGTGTAGAATAGACTGCCCCATTAAACTTGGATGGATAGTTATTCTTCACAACATTTTCATGCAGGTTGGAGGAGAGGGTGTCATGAGATGTAATATATCCATGAAGATAAATAAAATTTACCTTAAAAATACTATCTGACCAAATTGCCAGGAAAAAGTGTATTGACACCAAAGATTTATAAGAAAATCAATTATGGAGATGATTTGGCCTGGTTCCTCCTTTAAGATTCAGCCCAGGAATCTGTGTCTTCAGAGGTCTCTATGTCTCTCAAAAGCAGGACAACATTTTTCTGTTTGCTTATCTCTCCCCTCAGCAAAACTTGAGGATTTTGAGAGCACAAACTTCCTCCTTAATCACTGTTACTTTAACACCTAAAAGTGTACCTTGTATATAGTAAATGGTCAATAAATACAGGTTGATTAAAATAATGCTGAGGGTAAAAAAAGAAAGTCAAATTTGGCACCAACATATTAAGCCTCAAAGACTGCAAAAACTGTTGTAAAATGAATAGAAATGAAATCAACAGAAAGTGTGAAGCCTGTGGTTTTGTTTCATATGGGATTGAGATTATAGTTTACAGGCATGGGAGAGGAGAAACTAATATATTTACCTAGTGGTATCCATAATGCTATTTGCTGCATTCCGTTTTATATTTTCTTCCTGTGGAATGTGCTTGTTTCCCATTAGTGCTTCATGAATTAACCATTACTGCCACCAATGTAATTAAAATATTGATTGCCAAGAGGAAGTGAAGATTCAGCATTAATTCATTCAGTAAAAATTTATAGAGTCCTATTATATGCCATTCCTTGCAATAGGCTCCAGGAATACATATAATAGCAAGTAATTATCTTGGCTGCACCAACTTGGGAGTAGAATTGAATTAAAATAGTGCCAAGTGTCATTTCATAGCTCCAAACTCATCGGATATATTGCAAATTGTCTTCTCTAACTCTGGTTCTAAGCAGTGAATACTATCTGGCATATTTCACAAATAGCACTTGTATGGATGAACGTGGTTCCCTTGTCAGTGTACCATGTCCTCCTCTTATTGGGGTAACCAGGAGCCCTGCCACTGCCCAGAGAATCCACAAACTCATGGCTGCTCCTATACCAATGTTTTGCCTATGTCTATTCCAGGAATCCCCCTTGTAGCGGAAATATTATTTATGTTTCCATTAACTCCTTGTTATTTTCACTAGACCTCATTTGTTTTTCTTATACCTGACTCTATCTTAATAGGGTGAATTCATTCCCCACTAGTGCAATGGTGACCTGATTTATAATACTCATTATAGCTATCATTTACTGAGAACATGCTATGTGATAGTCACTGTGATAATTTTTACAATGACCCAATGAGTGTGGCATTATTGTCATCTCTAGTTTATATATAGAAGTTTAAGTCACTTTCTCAATATCAGACGTTCCTACACTAGGGCTCACATTTTTTAAACAAGTTCTATACCCAGGAATTTACTGTCAGCCACTACAGCCCAGTCATTATTCCTTATCATCAAGCACCTTGGTATTCCTGCTAAGAACATCCAAGTTATCTCACCACTCTTACCTGCCAGAAATATCCAGAAGTGGCCTAAAAGTTTGAATATGCACCATAAGACCACATGCAGGGAGCACCCTTCCAATACACATAGGAACAATGCATGGACACATAGATCAAAGCCTTAAAGCATATTAAGTGATACAGTAAAGTACAGAATACTACTGAGAGCAAAGTCACTGAGGTCTGTTGTTGTCGAGAAATTGTTATCCGATTTGAATGAGGTATGGGTGGATTGCTACAGGTTGAGGAAGAGGGTATTACCTAGAGATAAGGTAGAAAAATTAAGTTAAGAAAGATCCTCCAGTGTTTGAATGCCAGGGCTAGCATTTGGGCTTTATCATGTTGCAATTAAAATGTGTTTTAATCTTTATATGATTATATGATTAGATTTGCATTTTCAAAGGAATTGAGAAAGACTTCTCTAGTGGCAATGTGGAGCATGGAGAAAATCAGAATGTTCAGTTTGGTGGTTGTTATAATCGTTATACAGACAGTGAGAGCTAATCTAAGGCAGTGACCATGGAAAGTGGAAGCAGCAAAAGAGTTAGAAGGATATTTCTGGAGTATATCTATAGAATTTAGCAACTGATTGAATGTCAGGCATGAAGAAGAGGAAATTGTCAGCAATGCCTGAAATTCCTTATGATTCCTTACAATGATTTCCTTATGATGACAGCAAGCTCTTACACAATCTGGCCTCCAGTCAATTTCCTGACCTCACCTCATATTACTTTTACCCTTTCTCACTCCCTCCAGTTGTAGTGACCTTCCTCTTGGAATATAGCAGACAGGCTCCCATTTGAGGGCATTTATATTTCTCTTCCCTTTCCCTGGAGTACTTTTCTTCCAGATGTTTCTATAGTTCAGATCCTCAAATCTTTCAGGTTTTAATTTCTGAGTAAGGTCCTTATTCATCACATACTTAAAATTACACACACGCACGCACACACACACACACACCCCTAACAAGGCACAGCCTAGCCAGTTGCCTGTATTATTCTTTTCTAAGCTATTAACACCAGTACTGACATACTACTTGTTTTACTTACTCATTTTTGTATCTCTTTTTTCACATGCTAATACAAGCTTGTTAAGACAGGATTTCTGTTTTGTTTACTACTGCAACTCTGGTTCTATGAGAGGGTCTTTAAAATACTAATTTAGTTTAATTTCTAGATAAGCTGAGTCAGTAGATTTTTTAAATGATATTTTCTCAAACTTCAGGTTTCCTTATTTTTATTTTGGATGCCCAAATATCACATCCATGACATAAAGGCATATACAACCACTCACATGTGGTTGTACATATACACAACCACAGACTCACAAATATGTGTGCACACACACACACACACACACATGCACATCAACATACACAAAATGTTCCCACTTCCTGAGGTCATCTCTTGGGACTGGAAATGGATTTTGGTCTATGGCATTGAAATATCCATTACTACCTGTGATTTTTTTTATGTTTTATTAAGTACCTGCCTTAATCCTAAACCTACAGTCGACACTTTGCCAGTTTTTGAAGCAAGCTACAGAAGCAGAACAGGACTAAAAAAAGAGCCATTGTTACATCTATGTGAGGTCAAACCTTCTGACAGAGTTGGTGTTCAAACCATAATGGGCATGGAGCTAAAAATTGAATTGATCCAAGGGGAAAAAGATATTCCAAAGCCATGATTTAAATGCTCAGTTTATTTCAACTCTTTAGAATCCCATCTGGGAGCATGACAGTTTTAGCCACTGGCACTTCACCAAAATTCACCAAATCAAATTACTGAAATTCATCTTGCCACAAAGTAAATCTGTCAAAAATCAAACTTACTGATGAATACTTTGCTAAATGACTGATTTTAAAATTTCATGAAATTTGATAGATATGATTTTAACAAATTAAGAGAAAGATTTAAGTGCTTTAATGGGAACATTTTAAGAGCTTAACAGGAATATACAATTTTGATCCTTCTGTTGAAATACAATTTTATGAATGCTACAATTCAAAGTGCTAATATTAGAGTTCTAAATGTATGTATATATTTACTTCAAAATGTGAATTACAGATTCTGTAACCAAAGTTTCATTAATTTATATAGGAATTTTTCAGGTTAATGTAATTTAAAACAAAAATTTTGTTCATTTTGGATTTATAATCTTTAACAGTTTCAGAATTAATTTGGCAATTTCAGGTAGCATTTAAGTTTAATTTGTTATATCTGGAAATTAGTTGCCACAATTTATTACATACAATTTATTATGTGATGTGGTTGCTCCTGTCACCTCCTCATTTATTTCTATTCATAGAGTTCATTAGATTTATTCTTTCAGGGCATCCATGTCTTGCTTCCACTCTTGAACACTTTTACTCTTTGATACTGAATCTTTCTCCTAACAGCTAACAAGTCAATGTTTTCAATTTCTCATTGTTAGATACTAAAATTTCAGCATTTCATAAATGATGTGAGTCTTTTAGTTACTTCAGATTTCTTTTAGAGGCTTTTGGATGTTATTTTTTACTTTCCAAAATTAAAGCAAATTAGGTATAATATGTTATTTTTAGCATTTAACAATAACTTTAATTAGGTTAAGTTTAAATTGTTAATAAAAAGTAAATATTTATGTGTATGTATATATGTGTATGTGTACATACATATATGTATATATTTTTAAACATTTATATAGGTTTTAAATGTGTATATTATATGTATTTAAATATGCATAATATTTAAATAAATATTTCAAAACTTTTTGCCTCTGCAGTGTCCAAAAGTGTACATTCTTGTGAAAGCTGTTAACACACTCATCAAACCTATTGAAAACCATTTTTAACAATTAATGTATTTGGGAAATTTGAGAAATGAATCAATTGGCAATTTGATGACTTAGAATATGGCCTTCAACAATAAATTTTGTCTGAATTGATCATTCATCACATTGGTCAATTTTTGAATTTCATTTCTGTGAATTGTTACAGTGATAGTATCCTGCATCATAACATAATTGTGAATCTGAACAGAGAAAATGTGTTCAGGATTAGATACCTGATTCAAGCTGGGCAAATCAGAATTTTTCTCAGAGCTTACTCCGACCAAAAAAAGAAGATAATATCCTATAGGGGCCCTATGGTGTCTTGACTACTGATGAAAGTCAAGTGGACTGAAGAAGATACATGGACTCAAGAGGAAGAGAAAGTCAATTTGAGGAAAATAGAGCAGGTAATCACATAAGAATAAAAAAGCAAAAATAAGGTAAGAAAAAGAAAATGTCCTGAAAGTAATTGAGTGTTGTTCTCAAGTTGTTCTTGCAGCTCATCCTAATTTGCATCTCAGAATGCCTTGAATCAGGGAGATGCCCCCTTGTGAGCATGATAAATCTTTTTTGGTAAGCTGATAGTTTTGGATTTCTATCAGTTTGAACTTTAAGACATGAAACAGATAGACTTTGGGCAAGTCACAGAATAATAGTGATAGTAATGATGATGATGGTGATGATGACAATAATGATGATGATATAATAATTTTTTAAATGCCTTGAAGTTGTTTTACATTCTTGAATAATCAGTGCTTTGTAGTTGCTATAAAGCAACCACTGCATAGCAAGCGATGAGCTAGGTATTGGGATACATTTATGAAAATAAAGTTTCTTCAAGACAGACAAGTAAACAGTCATACATTAAATCTTATGACATAACATATGCAGAATTCTAATACAGAGAAGATTAGAAATTGATCTTCCTTAATCCTCTGTGGCAATATTTCTATTAATAAATGAATCTTCGATGTATTTATATCAACTCATAATTAACTATAATAACAAATGTCATTTTTATTAGCTGTATGAAAATCTGTTGGTAAATAATATTCTTGAATTTCACAGCATGGGTATAATTCAAAATTTCACATATTTATAGTATTCAAATTACATATTCTGGTACCGTGTTTAAGATAAGAAGTGGATATCCTTTCTAATAGAACTAGATAATTATTAATAATACATGACGTTATAGATCAGAGGGATTATATTCAGAATTTTCTCCATGAAGTTGTTGAATGATGTTCAATTATCTATGAGATCCAACTAAATGGAGATATATATTAACTTTATTCTGTTTAGGAGAAATTAAAGGGCACAGTAAGTATGGCTTCATAGAGGTGTACAAAACAGGCTGCTCTTTACCAAGTCCTTGGAAAAGATGGATTGGATGTGTGGCAAATATTAACCAATATTTCCTTCTGAAGCCATTCATAAAACTATACTTTTCATACTTTCTTGTTTTAAGAAAAGGGACTTACTTGATTCCCACATTTGAATGGACTTATCTGATTCTGGGCTCTTAATTCTGATTTTTGGTTATCTTAATATCAATTTAATGGCCACAGATACTATTATAATCTTTAAGAAAAAATAAAAAATATATATATTTCATGAATACTGAGGTATTTTCTCCCTACAAACTATAAAAGCTTTTTAAAAAGTGACAATGTCCAGAGCTGTCCAAGGTAACTGGCACTAATACACCCATGTGGGAATGCAAACTGGTACATTATTTATACAGGGCAAGTTGGCAGTATATAGCAAGAACCATGGAAGTCCTTCATAAATTTTAAAAAGAAAATCCTCACTAAAAACATCTTTAAAAATAATTATTAATGTGGGCAGATATTTATACACAAGCATGTTTATCTTATAATTTGTAATAGCAAATGTTTGACAACAGCCTAAGTGTCAAGTGACAGAATAGTAATACGGAAATACAAAAGGGAGTATGTTGTGGCCAGTAAACAAAGTGTTTCTGAAGATTATTTAATAACATGTGAATTTGCTTACAATAGAATAGAATATTTTGATATAAATACAGCAGTCTGCATACACACATATGAAAGGATCATTCTAATTTTGTTCACTCCACCTCTATCAATATCAGGACATGGAACTAAGGTCCCAGGAGAGTAATGGCTCTACATGTGGTAGGGTTGACAGTGGGTACTGATATCTGTGTCTACATTTTCTTCCCAGGCCAACAAATAGACTGCATATTCTAGCTTCCTTTGCAGTTAGTTGTGGCTCCACAACTCCTAACCTCCCTCTTCCACTGTCTTTAGAAGTGCTTGAAAGACAGTTTTGTAATTTGTGATACCTACTGATTTTCTTTCCCACACCCAATTTCCGAATGGTTTTGCCCCTATTATCTCTGTCTTGTCAATTTGGATTCTATCTCCTATGAGGTCTCCACAGTATGTGGTTTTATCCTGCAGTGGAGTCTCAGTTGGTTAGTTTTGAGAGCTCATTGGTCCCAGACTATTTCTTTGATTGGACTGCTATAATTTCCAGTGAGTGTTTATAGGCTATTTTAGGTTTCTCTGTATAACAGGTCATCAGAGGTCCCCAAGTCTTCTCTTCATTTCCAGCTGCATAGGCATTGATATCATGGAGGTCTTTTTGCCTTCAGTGGTTTGTTTCCAGTCACTCATATTTTGCAGTTTGTGGGAATGCTTAGTATTTTTGTAGTTGTTTTTGGGTTTTTGTTTTGCTATCCTGGTTGATGTTTTAGTTTTATGGGGGGAAGCAAAGAAATTAAAGTAACAACAGCAGTAAAACTATGTTGTCAGAGATACCATCAGCACAGAGTCCTGAACAAATACAGTTTGAGTCCTTACAGTACACAGCACTATGTTTGAAGTGGGGAAGATAGAGGAATTATGAAAGTAAACAATAACAGTATAAGGGATTATAAGAAATTGTCCATACAAAGCATAAAAGATAGATAGGACATTGATATGTCAAGACATCTGAGTTCTAATTCCAGATTAACCATTAACTTCTATATGGTTTGGGGTGAGTTATCTGTCATCTTAGTTTCAGATTTCTCATATGTTAAATAGCTGAATTTTGTTTCCTTTTGGCTTAGACTTATGGTTTTCTATGAGAAGAACATACACTTTACGTTATATTTATATGATCAGCCATCTAGTCCTACTCAAAATCTTACAGAAGTTTTTCTTTCCAGAATAAAACCTAATTTATTTACCAGGACATCTAGCATCTAGCAGCAACATTCCAGTATTATCTTTTACCCTGCCCAACTCTAAACCCTCTCTTCAAGCTATGCTAAGGTTAAAATTCCCAAATGTATATCAACACTTCTTTTCACTCTTTTGCTCTTGCTCATATATGGTTTTCTTATCTGGTTCAGACAGAAAATCTTTGCCTCCAGTCTGCCTATTGAAACTCTAACCCCTCAACTCACCAACTACTTCTCTTAGGAAAACATCATGCACTACCCCAGTTAAAAAAATGTTCTCCCTTCTCAGATAGAAATTTTATCACATTCTGCCTTAAATTACTGTGGTCTGAATATATGTTTGCTGCTTCATTACAGTTTAGGCTGAGCAATGTGGAGCAGCATAAACAAATCAAACTTAGCTTGAGAATCAGACCAAGGTTTGAATTGTGATTTCACCAACTAATAAAACATGACCTTCACCAAGTTACTTAAGTGCTCTGGATTTAACATCAGGGCAATAATATAAAATATATTTTATAAAGATATAAGGTAATTTTTAATCATTTATCTCGTCTCATGCTCAATTACAACTTTCTACATGACACCCTCAATTAGCAGACCCAAAATAATATTTATGATTAGTATATAAGCCCAAACCATGTATCAATCAACCTTGTCTTGTCCATTGCTAGAATTACACAGATAATCACCCAGTTTCTCAAGCCAAATGACTGGGATTATTTTATTAGATTTTTCTCACTCTGTCTTCACCCCTCCAACTTACTCATCAGCATGCAGTTTCTCTTAAATATATCCATCTCTACTCCTGTCTAAAATGCCAACATCTCTCACTAGGCAAAGGCAAGGAGCCTCCTAACTGTTCACATTTGCTTCCATCAGTCTATTTTCTACCCAGTAGAATAACCCAGATTACTTTTAAATATATAAATTATATCACATAGTCCTCTTTTCCTAAAACCATGTAGGAATGTTTCACTACTCTTTGAATGTAATCTAGTCTCTTACTATATCCTACAATGCTCTGTAGAATCTGTGCCCTGAACTTCTCTGAGCCCACCTACAAACAATTCTTCCAACTGTATTCTGCTCTAGCCACCATGTCCATGTTGTCATTTCTCAAAATCTGCAAGATTGTTCTTATTTTGGAGCCTTTAAGTTTCTGTTTATTTTACCTATAATACTTTTCTCAGGCTTTCTTATTGTGGAGACTTCTTATCAGGTAGGTCTCTGCTAATTCAACTAACTGTGGCAATATTTATTATGTTATGCACATATATTATATACATTATATTAGATCAGACATACACATCTATTAGTGATCAATAATAAACAAGATCCTGTTCTCATGAAGGTTGAAATATCAATTGGATATCACAAAAGCAAACATGAAACTATGAACCAAAGTAGGATTTGGGGGACCTCTTCTTTGGCCCTAATTTTTTCCATCTAGTTTTATTGAGATACAATTGACATACAGAGCTGTATAAGTTTAAGGTGTGTACCATAATGATTTGACTTACATACCTCATGAAATAATTACTTCAATAAGTTTAGTGAACATTCATCATCTCATATAGACACAAAATTAAAGAAATAGAAAAATATATTTTTCCTTGTGATAAGAAAATTTTTCATATATAATATACAACAGTGTTAATAATATTTATCATGTTGTACATTACATCCCTGGTAATTATTTACTTATGACTGGATGTTTGTACCTTTTCACCACCTTCATCTAATCTCTCCTCCCCCTCTCCCCTGTCTCTGACCACAAATCTGATGTCTTTTTCTATGAGTTTGTTTGTTTGTTTTTGAGGTATAACTGACTAACATTTCCGGTTACACAACACAGTGGCTCAATATTTCTATACATTTCAAAATGGTCACCACAATAAGTCTGGTTACTATCTGTCACCATACAAAGATATTATATAATTATTGACTATATTCCTCACACTGTACATTTCATCCCTGTGACTAATTTATTTTGGAACTGGAAGTTTGTATCTCTTAATCTTCTCCCTCATCTATTTCTCTCCTGAACCTGTTTGTTCTCTGTTTCTATGATTGTTTCTGTTTGGTTATGTTTGCTAATTTGTTTTGGTTTTTTAGATTCCACATATAAATGAAATCATACAGTATTTGTCTTTCTCTGTCTCAATTATTTCATTTAGCATAATACCTTCTAGGTCCATATATGTTGCAAATGACAATATTTCATTCTTTTTGTGGCTAATATTCCATTCAATATATACCAGGTCTTCTTTATCCATTCATCTATTGATGGGCACTTAGATTACTTTTGTATCTTGGTTATTGTAAATACTGCTGCATTGAACATTGGGGTGCATACATCTTTTCCAATTAGTGTTTATTGGATAAATACCCAGGAGTGGAATTGCTAGATCATGTGGTAGTTCTATTTTTAATTTTCTGAGGAAGCTCCATACTGTTATCCATAGTAGCTGTACAAATTTACATTCCCACCAACAGTGCAAGAGTGTTCCATTTTTCCCACACCCTCACCAAGACTTTTTATTTCTTGTCTTTTTGATAAGAGCCATTCTGAAAAGTGTGAGGTAATATCTCATTGTAATCTTTATTTGTGATGCTGAGTATCTTTTCATATACCTGTTGGCGATCTGTATGTCTTCTTTGAAAAATGTCTGTTCAGTTCCTCTGTTCATTTTTTAATCAGGTTGACTATTTTTCAATGTTCAGTTTTATGAGTTCTTTGAATATTGTGGATATTAACACCTAATCAGATATATTGTTTGCAAATATCTTCTTCCGTTCAGTAGGCAGCCTTTTTGTTTTGTCTATAGTTTCCTTTGCCGTACAGAAGATTTTTAGCTTGATGTAGTCACATTTGTTTATTTTTGCTTTTGTTTCCCTTGCTTGAGGAGACATATCCAAAAAAATATTGCTACGACCGATGTCAAAGGGAGTATTGTCTATATTTTCTTCTGGGAATTTTATGGTTTCAGGTCTTACACTTAAGGCTTTAATCCATTTTAATTTTATTTTTATATATGGTGAGAAAGTAGTCCAGTTTGATTCTTTTTCATGGAGCTGTCCCGTTTTCCCAACACCATTTATTGTCACAGATTAATTGCCCAAATAAGTTTCTTGTTTAAAAAAGAAACTTGTCTTTGAGCCTCACGTGAAAAATTCATCATCCTTGGACAGAGACAACTGGAACAGGAGCAGTTCCAACTTAATATCTGTCACAGGTGAGAGCTAAAGAGATAACAAAGTTTTATTTTATGAAGCATTATCATGATTTAATTTATATCTGTTGATCATAATGGGCCTAACATAATATTAAAGTGTATATCATACTTATGACCAAATTTAAAATTTTGTTTATGTCACTTTCAACATTTGTAATGCTATGCTTATCATACTATATTCCAAATTCCTTGAGATATATCTAAACTTTCTCTAAGTTACAGCTGCTTATTGTCATATTCCTCTGTAAGCTTTTATCATTTATTATTCAACTTTCTATATAACATATTTTTATTTATTTTTCCTTTTATTACCAGATGTAAGGAACCAGCTTAAATTTATTTTATATGTGGTGAAAATATTTTAATTACTTAAATTGTTTTAATGGTAAATATCAGAAAAAAATTAAGCATTACATTTAAAAAATTCACCCTACAATATCACTCAAAAATTAGAATTAGAGTCATGAACAGAATTTTTTTCTCATTTCCCTTTTAAGAGGTAGCTAATTTCTGGTTTTCAAATTATTTATGCTGTATTTATATGAATCAGCTATTTAAAAAAATCTATTCAAACATCTTAATTCCAACTATCTGGATTTTTGACGTCAGCTAACTGTAATCCATTCATAATAAAAGGTTTGAGGGAGCATTTTTGCTTTATATATATCATATATAGAGAGAATTATTGTGTTATAATATATCATTACAGCATATATATGCCACATTATATTATTTATTTATTTACTTATTTATTTAATCAGTATATATATGCTATCATATGTACCTAATGCATGCCCATGAGCTGGGACAAAAACATAAGCTTTTTAAATAAGCTTTGCTTTAAACAATAGTTAAATGAGAATTTAAAAAGAAAGGCCATATTATTTGTTTGTTTATTTTTTTTCTACTGAGCAAAATCTTCTTGCACAAAATATTCCAAATATGTTTTTGTCCATGAAAATTGAGGAGTTCCTAAGAGATAGTAAATTAGTTCCTTCCAAAGAAGGGAACTACATCCAACAAAGACAATATAGTAGGAGAATAAATGCCAGGGGGAGGGGAGGAGTCTGATTTGTTGAAGAACAAAATGAGGAATCCAAAGAAGCAATATACAGAAAATAAGACCAATCTCAAAAATTAAGGGAAAGAACCAGAAATAAAAGCATATGTGGGTTTGCAAGAAGAGCCTACAAAACACCAATAACTTTATTATTTTTTTTAATTTTTACTTTATATTGGAATATAGTTGATTAACAATGTTGTGTTAGTTTTGGGTGTGCAGCAAAGTGATTCATATACATACGTATGTATCTATTGTTTTTCAAATTATTTTCCCATTTAGGTTATGACAGGAGATTAAACAGAGTTCCCTGTGCTATACAGTAGGTCCTTGTTGGTTATCTATCTTAAATATAGCAGTATATACATGTCGATCCCAAACTCCCAGTCTATCCGCCTCCCCCTCTTCCCCCTGGTAACCATAAGTTCATTCCCTAAATCTGTGAGTCTGTTTCTGTTTTGTAAATAAGCTCATTTGTATCATTTTTCTTTTAGATTCCTCATATAAGTGATATCATATGATATTTGTCTTTCTCTGCCTGACTTACTTCACTTAGTATGATAATCTCCAGGTCTACCCATGTTGCTGCAAATGGCATTATTTCATTCTTTTTAACAGCTGAGTAATATTCCATTGTATATATGTACCATATCTTCTTTATCCATTCATCTGTCAATAGACATTTATGTTGCTTCCATGTCTTGGCTATTGTAAACAGCACTGCAATGAACATTGGGGTGCATGTATCCTTTCTAATCATATTTTTCTTTGTATATATGCCCAAGAGTGAGATTGCTGGGTCATATGGTAGCTCTATTTTTAGTTTCTTAAGGAACCACCATACTGTTCTCCACAGTGGCTGACCCAATTTACATTCCCACCAACAGTGTAGGAGGGTTCCCTTTTCTCCACACCCTCTCCAGCATTTATTGTTTGTAGATTTTTTGATGATAACCATTCTGACCAGTGTGAGGTGATACCTCACTGCAGTTTTGATTTACATTTCTCTAATAATTAGTGATGTTGAGCATCTTTTCATGTGCTTTTTAACCATCTGTATGTCCTCTTTGCAGAAATATCTATTTAGGTCTTCTGCCCATTTTTTGATTGGGTTTTTAGTTTTTATGATATTGAGCCACATGAGCTGTTTGTAAATTTTGGAGACTAATCCTTTGCCAGTCGCACCGTTTGCAAATATTTTCTCCCATTCTGTGTGTTGTCTTTTAGTTGTGTCTATGGTTTCCTTTGCTGTGCAAAAGCTTTTGAGTTTAATTAGGTCCCATTTATTTATTTATTTCCATCAATATAGAAGATGGATCAAAAAATATATTGCTGCAATTTATGTCAGAGAGTGTTCTGCCTATGTTTTCCTCTAAGAGTCTTACAGTATCTGGTATTACATTTAGGTCTTTAATCCATTTTCAGTTTATTTTTTTGTATGGTGTTAAAGTGTGCTCTAATTTCATTTTTTACATGTATCTGTCCAGTTTTCCCAGCACCATTGTTTAAAGAGACTCTCTTCCCCCCCACTGTATAGTTTTTTCTCCTCATGGGTTTATTTCTGGGCTTTCTATCCTGTTTCACTGATCTATATTTCTGTTTTTTGTTTTTTTTTTTTTTGTCTTAGAAATCCTGAATCAGTGGCAGCATTATCAATGTTCTCTTTACTGAGGCTCTGGGATTAACAAAAATGTCCTGACTGGCACTATTTCTACCTTAGCTATTGGTCAAGAGACACTGTGAGCTAAAAGTTATAGAATTAGAATTAGAAATAAAACTACTGCATAAGAAAAATATGTGGATGATTCTACACAATTTTAAATATTATATGACCTTATTTCACTATTTATTCATATATAAAAATCAATTTAGAAACCTAGAAATACTAATTTAAAGGGGGATAGTTGTTTTTTTGTTGTTGTTTTTTTTCTTATGTTTTGGGTTTTTTCTCCTCCATTAAGAAGATATTTCTAAGTGAATAGGATTCTAATTTCTGGAGATATGGACAGTAGAGCACTAGTTTCAATTTTACATCTTTATAAAAATAAAAACGTCTTAATTGTTTGTGTGTTTTGTAAGTATAGCCTGAGGCGTCTCCTTACCAATTAGAAGCTGCAGTGTATCCACATATACAGATTGCAGAAAAATAAATAAATAAACACCATGAAAGCTCTTGGGTTAAATGATTTGAAGCTTGTCTATAATAGACTACTATGCTGCTTTCATTTCCCATTATTGTAATTCAAAGCAGCAAATATATTTTGAGCATCAACATCAGGGGCTGGAAAAACAGATCTGAAGTATACTACTGAGGTAAATGGCAGTTAGAAAATATAAGGAAATACCATGCAACATTTATGTTTTTTCAACAAATATAACTGGGCTACTAATATGTCTCTAGAGCTATTGTAAATTTCCTGGTCCTAAGGACCTTATAGTCTAGTATGAGAGAGAAATAATATACCTTTAACAAATAAATAAAATGAATAATCACATAGAAATGTATACTCTGAAGAAAACAAAGCAGGGTGAAGAAATATAAATTGATGATTCTGTAGTTAGTTATGGCATTATAGATATAATTTTTAACGTCTTACATGACCTGTAAGTTACAGCTTTGGCCACTTCTCTTACTTCTTTCCACCTACCTTTCACTCATCTCCCACAATAGAGCTCCTTGCTGTTCCTCAAACAAGCACTCGCCCAAGTTAGAGTCTTACACTAACTGTCCCCTTTGCCTATTATTCTCTTCCTCCAAATTTGGCTCTCCTTCATCTCCTTCTCATCTTTGCTCAAATGTCAGCTTCTCAATGAGCTATGACTGACTACCGTTGAAATTTCAGTTATTCCTATCCTCCTTACCCTGACCTACTTTTTCTTATTTTTATATCACTTATCACTGTCTAAGATCCCATCTAATTTATTTATTTATTGTGTTTACTGTTTATTTTTATTACCTGGCTATCCCTGTTAGAATATAAACTAGACAAGTGCAGGGACCTTTGTCTATTTTATTCACTGATGTAGCCCAAATGTCTATTGTGTCTGGCCCATAGTAGGCTTTGTATTTACTGCAAGAGGTGAAAATAACTACTTAGCAAACATAATAAAGAAGTGAGCTCCGAAAGAGAAGTGAGCAGAACAGAACTCATAAGACCCAAGGCTAAAGAAACATTGTACTGGCATCAAGAAAGGAGATAGCTATGGTGAAGTTATGGTTTTATTTAGAATTAAATGTGGTACTTCTGTAGAATGAAAGTGCAATATAGGGAATACATGCAAAAGCGCTTGAAACAATGAGTAATATTATATTTGAAAATGAATATGAAGATGGAACAGCAGATGCTCAGAGGGCCCAATGGTATACCAACCAAAGGAGAGAACACTAGATAGTTGTGCTTTGGCATACCTAGGGTTGTATATGTGTCTGTTGAATATAGAACACACAGTGTGGTTTGAAAAATCATGTAACTGGGGCAAGCTGTAATAAAATGTTCATGGCCCAACTAGGCAATTTAAGAGTGTGTAGGAGTTTAACCTGTCCTATTATGATATGTCTTTGGAGTGACATTAAGGAACCTGAACATTATCATGCAAAAAATTGAGAGTTAACTGTTTTAAGCAGTATATTCATGTGATAAAATCATACCCACTAGTGGCACTTCATCCATCCATCCATCCATCCATCCATACATACATACATACATACATCTATCCATCCATTCACTCATTAATCCATGTAAAATATATACTGAGGACCTGAATATTTTATGTAATACTATGTTAGACATTGTGGATGCAGAAATGAATATCACACAGACTACACTGACAGGGTTCACATTCACTTGTGGGATTACAAGTGTACATAAAAAGATTTAAATGAATATAGAATCATATAAGAATTTCTATGAAAATACAAAAGAAAGAAGGTTTTGATGTTGTGTTGGAGGGTAGTGATAATTGAGCTGAATATTAAAGGTTAAAATCTCACCTTAAGTGGAAAATGGAAAATTTATGTAGAAAAACTAGCCTGTGAAAATAAATTAAGGTGTGAGAGTGCATGGCGCAGTCTCAGAATAAGTAATCCATCACATCACAGGAAAAACATAGAAGGTGTTATGGGTTGAATTGTGTCTAGGAAAGAGGATATTGTAATTACATAGGTATAAGCCAATGAGGCACTTAAATAAGAAACAGCTGTTAGAATGAAAATATGGAGAATGTTTGTAAAGAGACTAAGGGATAAAATTTATAAGATTTAAATATTGATTAGCTATGGAGGTAAGGCAAGGAAAGCATCAGATATAACTTTGGTTTAGGGGACTGGGATCATGAATAAAGGATAAGGGGCACTGTATTCATAGAAAAGGAATAGCCATGGTCTGAGGTAGGGGAAGGAAATGAATTTTAGTCAGTGTTGTGATCAATGTACATATGGGAATTTTGCCAGCTTACAGCTGGGCTTGTGTGTATTCTTTGGTGAGTGTTGACCTAAATAAAGTTGGAGACTATTAAAACTTTATGTAATAAAATTTGTGTGTTACATAATAAAATTTGTGTGCTATTTTATTTGTGTACTATGAAGTATCAAAGAAAGAGGACATAGACCAATGTTGGGAGGGATGGAGGCAGGGATATGGAGGGGGTTAGTTCTGAGATTCTTGAAGTAGTTCAGGCATGAGGTCATGAGCTTCAGATAACTAAAAAAAAAAAAAAAAAAAAAAAAAAAAAGCAATGATGAATCCTTGCCATGAAACAAGTTTTCTTTGTTTTGTTTTGTTTTGTTTGTTTGTTTGTTTTTGTGGAAAATACTAGGTATGCTAAAAGCAGGACAGAAAAAAGGAGAGTTTAATAGTTAGAGATTATCTCTGAAAGAACTTCTAAATGATTTTTTTTAAGTAAGAAATATTCTGAATACAGAAGATTAGAAGGAAATGCCCAAGCAGTTATTTTTCACAAGTAGTCTTATACAAATAAATTGGCAAATATGTTTATAACTTAAAATAAGCACTGGACATGAAAGATACAAAATATAACCAACTTGATGATATTAAAATAGAACAGATGCAAAATATCAGATAATAATATAGAAAATGGAACAAGGGGATCATAATTAAAGTGAAGATCTCTTTTTTCATTCATTATGAAAGCAAGAGGAGATGGTTCAAAAAAGGAAAACTGAGAAATCAAGAAAATGTATAATTATGAAAAATCATAATGTTAGATGATAGCAGAAACAAAATATATCAGTCATCACTATATACATGAATATGTATATATTACACATTGAAAGATAGTCTCAAATGGCATATAGAACAATCAGCTCTAACATATTTAGAAATATAATGACTCAAAAAGTTTGACAATAAAATGTACAATGGGAAAATACTAACCAAGGAAAGCTGTTAGGCAATACTAATAGAATCTTAAATGCATTATTATTAATGATGAAGTATCCTTATTAAGGACAAAATGATACTATGAACTACTCACCATAAGGACATAGCAGCTCAGATCTAGTCTTTTTCTAACAGTTGAAATTCAAAATGAAAAGCAAAAGGCAAAAAAATTAGATTTATTTAGTTTGATGATATTTTGTGTAGGTTATTTGCATCTCATATGTCTCATATGTAAGTGAAATTTGTCAATAATATTATTTTATTTTTCATATCCACTTTTTATGTCAGATTACACTAGCTATAAAATAAGTGAATAAAGTGTCTTGTAGTATAAAATGTCTTATATAAAAGTGTCTGTATAAAGTAGCTTGTATAAAGTATTATTTCTTCTATTCCTATCCTTCAAGAAAATTGCATGAGATGAGGATTATCAGATTCTTGAAGTTTTCATAAAACTTTTCTGTGAAATAGTCTGTGCTTGATGCTTATATGTGTGGAGAGGGAAGTGGTGGTAAATATTAATATATCTACTTTTTAAAAATGATTATAGGCCTATTCTGGTTTCCTTTTTCTTCTTGAGTCAGTTTTGACACATTAATTATCTCTCCAAGGTATTATTTATTTAATTGGGTTAGTTTTTTAATTCTGATAAAACTTCAATGTGTGCTTGAATGGAATGGAATCTCTAAGATAGATGATAGATAGATAGATAGATAGATGATAGATAGATAGATAGATAGATACATGGAGATATAGAGATGTATTCTCTAATTGTTGTGCATAAGATTATATATGTTTACAAAATTAAACTATTATTTGTTATTAAAATTTATGTTAATTTCTGAGAGAAAGATGTTAACATTTGTCTCTGACTACAGATTCATCTAGTGTAATCTGACAGAAAAAGTAGATATGAAAAATAAAAGAAAATAATGTTATTGACAAATTTCACTTAGACATGAGATGCAAATACCCTACACAAAATTTTATCTGACTAAATCACAATAATGTAAAAGTTATTCTAGGAATACAAGAATGTGTTATTTCTGTGATAATTCCTAGGATCCTGACCTTACTCTACCAATATGAAAGAAATATAAATAGACATGTTAGTAGTAGATCTAATTTTTTATTTGATCTTATCAACTGCTTCTTGTGGAGTTACAATTTAGAAGAGTTTAGCAGTAAGGATTGGTTTTAATGATTACAATTGACTATGCAATAGCTTTTGTGGGCATTTATATACATATATTTTCTAATTTATCCTCAAAACAATCACTATAGCAAATAAGACAAAGACATTGAGGATTGGGAAAATTAATTGAAAAGGAGAAGAATGTTTTTTATGTGTTATTCCGTGTCAATTATCTAGCAGAAAGACCTTGACATGCTAGATTCAGCTTACAGATTTACATTTTCTCTTTAACATACTCACCCATTCACATCTTGGGTGGTTTCAGATTATGCAGCGTCACTGCCTGTTACAGTTTCATGAATACACATTAAGACATATTTACTAAAGTGCAGTTCTAGAGGCAGAGTTTCAATAATAAGGACATTATACTTTCAAAGTCATGAATATGCTAATTTTTCTATAAAAGCAAGCAAATAAACCTAATTTTATGTTTAAAAGTAAATGTACAAAACAAATCTGTTGAAACGCTTAAATGCAACTGGATAACTAGAGGAATATTTTGCATAGTAAGGATACCTCCTGAGACCGAGGTTCATATTATAAATTCATACTATAAATTTTAGGTACCATACTGTATTAAGTGACGGCAAGGAGAAGATCAGGTTATGAGTTTTAAGCAGATGTACATTAATCTCTGCTCTGCATACTTCAATGTTACATTTCTGAATAATAAGTCACCTGATATTGTGTCACCAAAAAACTCCCTATGCTAAATTTTTACTTTAAACTTTCTCTGAATGAGAAGGGAAACTTAGGCAGTATAACAACTCAAAAGTTATTATACATGAAATAGCATGTTTAAGAGATGAAATATTCGAAGATACATTTGAAGATATATATATGAAGTCATGGATACACTCACATTGTGGCATACTACACATATAGTGATGTAAAAAGTTATTTCGTGACTGCATATTCTCAGCTTACAATGCATGTTTCTGATGCTGGATCTGTATAATAAGGATGTTCTTAGCACACTTGTCACAGTGCTTATTAAGTTATCAATCACACAATATGCAACTAAGTGTCCTCTTTGAATGTTGGGATATATTCAACACTAGGAATTATCAGGACTCATTTTCTGCACTCTAGTCGTAGGCAATCACTTACTTTCCCTCTCTTCTTTCTTCTTTTCTTTTTAATTTCCTCCTGTATTAGAAACTGTTAGTGCTCAACATGATCCGTGTGTTGTTGTTGTTGCTTTTTCTTTACATTCCCTACAGGTTCTTGCTCTAAGATTGGGTCTATGTCTAATTCTTGTAATGAAATAATGAGTACAAGTGATAGAGTGATAGATCTCACTCAAATTAGGGGTATCTGGTATGCTTTCCCCAGCTTTCTTCCTCCATCTGCTGACTGAATTTTCCTAAAGTCAGAAGATGGTGGAAATTCAAGATGAATGCAATCTTGTCTTTGATTCATCAATAGGAAGTGAGATCACCCAGAAAAGCTCCACAGCCTGCCTTGTTCTACAGCGTGAGTGATAAATAAACATCTGTTGTGTTAAGACAATGAGATTTTGTTGGTGTTTACTATAGAAAATTACCCATTTACTAATCACCCTTTCTCTCTTCCTTCCTTTCACCTTTTAACTAATATTTATCAATCACCCGGTATAATGTATTAGGTGATGAATCAGAGATACAGAGATGAGAGACTCAAGTCTTATTTTCAGACAGCTCACAAGATAATATAGAGTAAATGTGAAGAAGCCAATTATTACAATATATTTTTTTGAATGCTATTATGGGGTTATCCCTAACGACCTGGCACACAAAGGATCTAGGGGAGGTATCCTAAGAAAAATGATGCTTGATCAAAATGTTAAAGGTGGGGGAAAATTTATCCAAAAGGAAGAAGAAGAAAGGCATCTCAATCCCCGGAGGGAACAAATGTTCCTTGCATTTCCATCCAAGGTACCTCAGGTTTTCTTTTCTTCTGAATATTTGCTCAAGACAATAACCTAGTTGACCCACCATTGCCTTTAACTCTCCACATCTAATGAATCATCCAGTCCTGTTGTTTCTACCTTCTTAATGCCTGTTGGGTCTGGCTACTTCTTTCCATTCCATCTATTATCTTAAAAACATTGTAATTGGTCTTTTAAAGTTTTATTTTACCACTCTCTAACAGTCTTCCATATAATAGTCAGAGTTGTCTTACTAAAATTCAAATATGATCACATCTCTTCCATATTTAAAACTTTTCAATGATTTCACATTGCCCTCAGGAAAAAGTCCAAACATTTTAGCATTATACTTATAAGTATGCTTTATGCTATGACCTCAGCTCACCTCACTGATAACATCTTACCATGTACCACCTCACAATGTACAGTCTTGCCAAACTGATTCTCTGTGCTTAACCCAACAATAGCATTTAATTCACCATAATATTCTACAACTTCTGTACATACCTGATGGCAAATAAAATGCAAGCTCACACAGCTTTAGAGCAGATGATGTGCAGAAAGGTTCTGGACAAGGAAAATGAATGCTATCGAGTGCTATGCCATGAAAGACCTTTTTAAAGCCATATTAGAGAGACTAGATGTCCATAGACTTCAGAATAATCCTTGGAATTTGTTTCTGTGTCAGCCTCAATCCCATACAAGTTACTGATTGCTAAAGACAACTCTGTCAAAAAGCATTCTTCTTGGTGCTCTTGACTCAGATATCTTCATGTCATGTCTTTAGAGTCTGGGTTATTGCTGTTGCTGTTTTAAGAGGCTGAAAGAAAAGGAAATCTGTGCTTACTTTTGCACAACACCCTCCTATCTTCTTATCTCCCTAAGAGAGGATGAGCTTCTAACAAATTAGTTGAGATCTAAGATATTGACTGTATCTTGTGGGCAAGAAGGCTAAATTGCTGTGGGTTCAAAGGAATCCTGCTCTCTTGGACAATCTCTCTTGGTTTTTCATCTCATCCTTGGTCATCCTGAGTGAGTCTGTTGACCAGAGCAACAGAAAACCTTGTTGACTTGAGCTCCTTCCACCTTGATTTACTTTCTCTGTGTTGTTAATCAGAGGATTAAGATTTCATGTGGGTGAGGGAATGGAGGATGATAAACATGGGGTTTTTTGTTTTTGTTTTTGAAATGCTGTCTTAACCTAGTTTTGAGACTAGGCCAGAGTGTGGTCAGTTCCCTTTCTTGGGCAGCTGATTATATTCACTCCACAACTACCTCCCTTATGGGATCCTTACACTCCAGGGCTTCTAGACACCCATCCTAATCACTATAGTGCCAGGTACCAGACGGCGAGGGGAAGCCCTTATGTCCTGGAGCCTGCAAAATTATTCAAATTAGCCAATCCATGAAAGAGTCCATGAAACCTAGCTAACCTCATCCAGGTTGCCATACAAAAGCTGTGGGAACAGCTTCAGTTTGCTGTTTTCCTGTTCCCTGCCACATCCCCTTGTGTGGCCCAGCCTAGCAGCTTTGTCTTGTTCAGAACTATAAGTAACAAAGAGTTCTGACTTTCATGTATCAGAGTGTCATTGTATTGTGTCTTGCCATGAAGAAAAAGAAAGAAAAAAACTTTAAAAATCTTACAAAACAGGTGAGAGGAGGGGAATAGAATGTGCTCATTAATCCAAGGTTAATGTTTTAAACCAATTTTTATAAAAGCTGTACATAAGATGTTACTGAGGGCTGCTTAGGTTTGCCATGAACCTATATTTTTGTCCATATGACTTCCCTTCCTTTTATATACTTTCTTTAGTAATTCTACCAACATAAAAACAAAGTCACTCTAAAAGGCAGGGAAGGATTTCAGTTTTCTGCATTCTTGATAATAATTCATCACATTATCAACAAAGCTTCATCCTATGTCCTGCAATATTAGTGTAGGTCTCGTAGGGTGAACAAGTGCATGCACAAGCACAAATATTTGGGGACAAAGCAGGAGGAGAGAAGATTAAGATCCTTATACAGATCTGGTATTTAGCTTTAGCTAATATGGAACTGTTAGGCTTTTTAAAAAAGATATCTTTTTGCTCAGTTGAATTTAAAGGATTTTCCAGGGAAAGTAAGACTCTGTTTCAACAGAAAAATAGGTGGTTAAATGGAAGTAGACTACCACTGGGGTACAGAGGTTAAGCAGAGCTCAGGGAATTTAAGGCAATATTTTATAGATACCTACATAAAACATCATATTACTTATTTTGGGACTATAAGAGAATTCCAAAAATATTTCTTTAGGTTAAGACAGTTACCATATGATTTCATTCATATGTGAAATAAACACACACACACACACACAAACAAAAACAATGATCAAACCAAACCACACAGAAATAAACATGTAGATACCGAGAACAGAGTACTGGTTACTGGATGAGAAAGGGCGGTGTAGAGGGTGAAATGGGTAAAGTGGTCAACTGTATGGTGACGGATGGAAACTAAATGTTTGGTGGTAAGCATGTTGTAGTGTATACAGAAATAGAAATATAATGTACACATGAAACGTATATAATGTTATAAACCAATGTTACCTCAATAAAAATAAATTAAAAAAAAAAGGAAAGCACTGCTTTTCTGCAACATTTGAGTGTCAACTCAAATAATCACAGGATTAAAAATGTCTCCCAATACAGTGTAGTTATCTAAATTATAGTTAATGAAAAAACAATCTAATTAATTTTTATAATGTCCTAGACACTAAATCACAGTATACTGTGCATAAATAGATGACTGAGAGGAACAGTCTTCACCTGTGTATACCATCAAAAAAGGCTTCAGAGAAGCACTAAGTTATTAACTGAGGCAATAAATGCTTTAATTTTAATTATGGCTTAAAAATGTCATTCATCATGGTCCTGGAAAGGAATTGAACTATACAGATTTGGAATTGACATACAGATGCTATAAAGATCAGAAGCTGAAATGACAAATTATAGAGGGTTCTGAGGAATCAAGTTTTATCCTGATAGGTAAATTCATCTAATATAGTATTAATATGTAGAGTTTTCCATGTGGAAAAAAAAAAAAACTGGAGAGAAGAAATTAAGGAAAAGTGTTTTCAGTGTAAGCCATTGTTTTTGCTCCTCAAACTAACACAACATTGTTAATCAACTATACTCCAATACAAAATAAAAACTTAAAAAAGTATATTGAGCTTTATTTTAATACTGTATCTCATTTGAAAGTTATGACAATCCTATAGAAAAGAAAGTAATTTCTTTTGCTATTTTCAAGAGTAAAATTATATTCAGGGAAGTTAAGGCTTTGCCAAAGTTACCTTAAAACATGTGACAGAATTAGAAATGAATTCTCCAAATACAGTGTACTTTCCATGACATCATGCTACCATCAAAGATAGAAGGGAATTTCACACCAATGTTCCTTAGAAAAGAAACTGCAAGTTGCCAGAGGACTGAGGAAGTCTGAAAATTTTATTCTGTAATGAGTTCTTATTCTATCCTGGGGTGTTTAGCATCTGAATCATGAATAATTAGATTGTGTTTTATGGCTGTAATTTTTGTTATCTTTGTCTTTATAAAAATTCTCCATTCAAACATCAGTCTCTATGATAAGAGACATCAAAGGGAAGAATTTTTGCCTACACTTATGTCAGAATTTTAAGAAGCATATATAGTGCTAGGGGTTGGAAGTACCGGAGAAAGTTACAAAGGGTGGTGGCATTCAGAAATAAAGTTAGAGATACATGATGCAATCTTTCCTTCATCTGGAAGTTTCCTTCTGGAATCCTCCTCCCCAAAGCTTAAAAGGATGACCCTATTTTAAAGATAAAGCCTTCTCCACATAGGCTTATTGTGGACTTTTCCAATTCTAACCTTCTATTTTGTCTGCACTTCTCTACTCCCATTCAGAACTTCCTTATTAAAAAAGGAAGTCCCTGTAAAATTATGGCTGTTTTCCTAATCTCATCAAATCATAGTGGGTAAAAGAGGATATATTGGACATAAGGAAGGGATAAAATTTAGTATCTAAAATTTAATGATTTGGAAATTTAAACAAACAGTTCTATAGCATTGAAATTAAATTATACTTCTAATATGACTTTTATTGCCATAAAAAGTACTTTAGTAGTCATATTTAAGCATTTTGAGTGAAAATAGGAGTGATGTCAATGAATTAAATATAAGCTTTTGCTTAAATGTATTCTTCAAAATGATACTTAGTATTGTTTTTATAAAGCACTACATTCAAATAACTAAAATTGAGCATGAAATGTGTCTTCAATGTGCTTTTGAGCTAATAACATGAGCCCATAAATTACTAATAAATAGTGAGGAGAAACTACAGAAAACTCATGTATGTAATGATAGCACTAGATGATATACAAGGATCATCAGTTTAATATTTTTTTCACGATTTCCCTACCTATTAACCATCACTTTGATATCGCTACAAGTAGTGCTAAACGTAATTATTATTTAAATTAGTGAATTACAAAGACACAATGGGCAAGCTCCATAGATGTCTCAATGGTTTTATGCAATAGGTCACAATAGAGTGTTGTAATAGGTATGGCTATTGGTATTTTGCTTTGTTTGGATGCAGCTTTATTAATTATACTACCACAGGACTAATAGTAATAGCAATATATTGGTTTATAGGAGTAACAAAAACTTTCACAGAATGATACACAAAAATTTTAAAATTTGTATGTAGAAAGCAGAAAAAATTACACAGGAAAGAGCTAGACATAACTGTTTGTGATCATGAGTTCAAAATACCATTCTAGGGACTTCCTTGGTGGCACAGTGGTTAAGAATCTGCCTGCCAATGCAGGGGACACCAGTTTGATCCTTGGTCTGGGAAGATCCCACGTGCCACAGAGCAAATAAGCCTGTGTGCCACAACTACTGAGCCTGTGCGCCACAACTACTGAAGCTCACGCACATAGAGCCCATGCTCTGTAACAAGAGAAGTCACCTCAATAAGAAGACCATGCACTGCAATGAAGAGTAGCCACTGCTTGCTACAACTAGAAAAAGCCCGTGCACAATGACAAAGACCCAATGCAGCCATAAATAAATAAATAAATAAATAAATAAATAAATAAATAAACAAACAAACAAATAAATAAATAGCATTGAGTGCTAGTCCAAAACACTTACAAGAAAAAATACCATTCTAGCATCATTTGATATTCATTTTTATTAGAAAGTAATTTCATAAAATTTCATTAAAATTCAATTTTAGGTTTTAGTTTGTTTTCTATATATATATATATATATTTGTTTTCATATATATATATATATGGAATACTACTCAGCCATAAAAATGGATGAAATTTTATCATTTGCAGCAACATGGATGAACTTAGAGGGCATTATACTAAGTGAAATAAGTCACACAGAGAAAGATAAATATTGTATGATATCAGTTTTATGAGGAATCTAAAAAATACAACAAACTAGTGAATATAACATAAGAGAAGGAGACTCACAGATATAGTGAACAAGCTAGTTGTTACTAGTGGGGAGGGGGTGGGGCATATAGGGGCAAAAGAGTGGGAGGTCCAAACTATTGGGTGTAACATAGGCTCAAGGATGTATTGTACAACACAGGGAATATAGCCAATGTTTTGTAATAATTGTAAATGGCAAGTAACCTTTACAAATTATATGAAATTAAAACAAATTTTTAATGTCATGCTATATATTAATGCATTTCTTTCATGTTTTATAGTCAAGGACTGTATATCTAATTGTTATTTTATGGGACTTAATGCAGCTATATGTACGGATGTGTATGCAACTGTTTGTTACTACTATTAATGCCGATCCCCACATTACTGCATGACTGAAACAATAAAGGAAAAGAAAAATAACTAGTTTTGATTGAAAGAACATAGACTTTGAGAAACATTTTTTTGTCTATACAAATTTGGTATAAATGGCTTCCATTTACTTAGATAAAATGATGTCAATCTGTTGTTTTAATTCTGATGCTTTTTATCATAAAATGCAACATATTTTGCTTTCCTGAATGGACATGTTTTCGATTAGGCAAGTAGCATATATAAAGAACCCCATCTAGAGACACAGACCCAAAAATATCAATAGAATTTTTTTAAATGTTTGTCCATATATCACTAATATTTTAAAATTCTGCATCTTTAAATGTCTATAGTAATCTTGTACTCTTTTACTCAACTAGGTATCCACAGGTATATCCCTAGGAAGCATATTTTTATAATCTCCTTCCCAAATATGAATGGATTAGCAAATGTTTCAACACATTTCTTCACTTATTGCCCAGCACTTTTGTCTAAATAATCCTTATTCATTTCTAAGTCTCCACCCAAACATTACCTTCACCATTCTTTAGTGAACCTGCCAATCTAGATTCTGTGCCTCTGTTCTTAGCATCTCGTGCATGCCTCTACCTCAACTGAAGTTATTTATTGGCTTGCATGTTGCTCTCACCAGGTTGTGATCCTTTTAAACTCTTTTCTTACTTATTCACACCGAGATATCAGCTGGTATCTGACACAATCAGTGTTCAATAAGTGCCTGTTCAATGAATGGAATGGATGATTTAATGAAAGAAGGTATGGTGCTCATGTCGCTCAGACCCTAAGTAGGTGACCATATGTCTCTCTGCCCAGTTCATTATAATAACAATAGTTAACATCAACAAAACACTTACGATGTTCTAACATTGTGCCCAGTAATTTATGAGTGTCATTTTATTCATTCCTATGGACTGAGTAATACTATCAGTGCCACTTCGGAGACAAATGAAATTAAGTTCAGTGATGTTAAATAAGTTGTCTAAGACTGAACTACTTGTTTGAAACCTAAGTTAACTTGGCTCTAAAATGTATTTTTCTACCATAATATGTTGCCTTCTTTCTTTTACTGAAGCTCCACAAATCTTATGTATATAATTTGGACATTCACATATTTATAAAACATGGAAGACACAATAGTTTTCTTCTGTTTTGATCTATATAATGATTTTTTAAGATAGAATCTCACTCTCATTAAGAGAACAAACAAACAAAATCAAAGTGAAGCCTTCAATCACATATTTATTCTGGAGCTGAGCTTTTCATTTTTAGCAAAATAGCTATCTAATTGGTAAAATTAGGTATTTTGTTAATTAAGTACAATGGGTAGTGATTGACCTAAATTTCATTTGGTGATTTCTAGTTTACCAACAAAAAATAGAATCACTGTACTCACAACTCACATTACACACTAAACACAATTTTTATGTGGTGATTCCAAAAGTTATTCAGAACATTGTAATACTTCAGGATATTCATAATGACAATAATTTTCATTGTAATGTCATAGAAGTGACAGGTAAAATTTTTTTTGGTTGTTGAAATTTCAGTAACCTGATCTTACTAACTTAATCTTTTAAAAAACACCCCAATCCTCGAGTTCTCTTAATTATTTAAACACCACACACACACACATGCACACACGTCCACACAGCATACACATACAAACAATCTTTATCACATCTCACAAACATACAGTTATTTAGAGTGAAGGCAGCTTCTCTTTGACATTTTTCGATCTTATTGAGCAATACTCACAGAGGGAAATCCACAGCTATTTGTCTTCAGTGAAATCATTTGTAATCTATTTGGATAATTGAACTGTCAACTTGGCCCCAGCCAGGATTCCCTGGCCAATAGAACATTTGTTTGCTTTGTAGTATTCAGGGCTGTTATTTTAATATGCCTTATTGTGCAAATACCACTGCCTCAAAACTACTAATAAGGAGAAAAAAATGCTCAGTGCATGCTACACATGAGAATAAATTGCCAAAATAATGTCTATATAATTGGGATGACAAGTAATCTGTCACCAAATCTGACATATCAGTTTTACATCTCTCACCACAAATCTCCAGCCTGACTTTCTTGTGCTTCAGCTGTCTTTATTGAGCATAAATATTTTAAATTTAAATTTTTAATTTTTTACGGGTAGTATATTAATGTTTTATAACCTGTCTTGTTCCAGAATCCTACTAAAATATATTCATAGATGGATAGAAATACAATGCATTTATGCAATTCTAAGAATTATTTATGCTTTTTTTGTTGGTAGATATGTCCTTAAAAAACAAAAGAGCTAAATGTATTCCATACAAATGCATAATCCCTTTTGAAACTTCTTTTGCAAATGAATTCTGGGCTCAGTTTGACCATGGCTGAGACAGGCAAGCCAAGATGTCAAGAACTTTTGGGAGAACAAGTAGCTAATGTTACCTCAGACTGACCAACAGTATAGTCTCGGGTTCATTGTAGAAAGGTAACAGTACAGTTGCTAGTTAGATCAGCCTATAAACAACAAAAATTAAACTGAAATTTACTAGAAGGCTTATCTTCCACAGTTTGGGGAAAGAACTGCCCTTCATCCAGTTTCCATCCCTCTTGGACACTGGCTAAATAACATACTCTCAAGTTTTGTTGCTGCAAATTGCTAAAATTGCAAAGACAGGGCTTGATTTCAATAGGAAAATAAAGCAAAGAAAATTAATTACAGTCTGTTTCTGTTATTTAGAACAATTATCTTTTTTCTTTATGACTCTCTACAAGAGAATTAAAAGGGAACTTCCTGCTTCTTGATTATATATGTTGAATTGTTCAATGAATTCTTCAATGAATAGTTAATAAAACATAGTACTTGAAATATACTCAGCACACATAGGGTTTTGGGTCTATTTATTCAACATTTAGAGTTTATTAGAGAGCTGATATATATTCTGACCCCCAAACAGTATTCCTAAGGCCCCCTAGGAAACTATACATGTGATATTTTTAGATTATTAAGAAGCTAATGTTTGCACCCTCACCATCAAATCTGCCATAGTTTATGTCTTGTGTTTGATAACTTTTTAAAATTTAAACTGCTTTCAGATTTACACTGCTGTATATGATTTTTACATATTAGTAGGGGTGAAGAATCCAAAAGGAGTTTTGGAAAAGTGTAATTTAGAATTTTGAGGATTGAACTTCCCTCGTTTGGAGGTGCAAACACAAAACCTGATTTTGATTATTTTCCATGAGCAGCAATAACTGTTATGTCTTAATCCATTTGAGCTTCCCTAACAAATATACAATAAACTGTGTGGCTTATAAACAACAAACATTTATTTCTTACAATTCTAGAGGCTGAGAAGTCCAAGATCATGGTGCTGACAGTTTGGTGATTAACTTTTCACTGTAACCTTATATGGTGGAAGGGACAAGGGATCTCTCTGGGACTGCTTTTATAAGGGCACTAATCCCATTTATGAGGACTCTGCCCTTATAACCTAATTACCCCTGCAAATGCCTTACAACCTGATACCATCACATTGTGGGTTAGGATTTCAGCATAAAATTTTGGGGAGACACAAAAATTCAGACCAAACCAAACTACCAAACTAAAGATATAATCTGAGATAAGCTTAGGCCCTCCCTGAAACCTGGTCCTGGACTGCATCAGACACCAAATGCTCTGAGTAATCAGAGATTGAAGATCAGGAAGCATTTAGTCAAGTGGGAAAAAAACACTATCCAGAGTAAGAGCTCTGCGCTGGGCTGAGAACCTTGGCGTCTTGGCGTTTGGTTTGCTGTGACTCCGGCCACTGAACCTCTTTCATTAGCACAAAGCCAGGACCTGGGGAAATGCTGGGGAAGTCTTCTGGTCGCAGGAAGGTATAAGTCCAGTGTTTTGAAGCAAAGACTCTGGAAGAGTTGCAGAAGTCTTTCCTTCTTCATTTTCCAGCACCTCATAAATGGTGTTGGCCTCGCAGAAGAATATGAAAGAGATTCATTGTAACTGTGATTCAGTGAGGAGAGGCATCTGAAGGCTGGTTCTGGGGAAAATTTTCTGCTGTGTGGATGAAAGGCTCTTGGTGCTCCAGCCATGCCTCAGGGCTGTGCCTCTGAGGTGGGAGAGCCAACTTCAGGACACTGGTCCACAAGAGACCTCCCAGCTCCACATAATACCAAACGGCAAAAATGTCTCAGAGATCTCCATCTCAACATCAAGACCCAGCTTCACTCAACGACCAGCAAGCTACAGTGCTGGACACCCTATGCCAAACAACTAGCAAGACAGGAACACAGCCCCATCCATTAGCAGAGAGGCTGCCTAAAATCATAATAAGGCCACAGACACCCCAAAATACACCACCAGATGTGGACCTGCCCAACAGAAAGACAAGATCCAGCCTCATCCATCAGAACACAGGCACTAGTCCCCTCTACCAGGAAGCCTACACAACCCACTGAACCAACCTTACCACTGGGGACAGATACCAAAAACAATGGGAACTACGAACCTGCAGCCTGTGAAAAGGAGACCCCAAACACAGTAAGATAAGCAAAATGAGAAGACAGAAAAACACACAGCAGATGAAGGAGCAGGGTCAAAACACACCAGATCTAACAAATGAAGAGGAAATAGGTAGTCTACCTGAAAAAGAATTCAGAATAATGATAGTAAGGATGATCCAAAATCTTGGAAATAGAATAGACAAAATGCAAGAAACATTTAACAAGGACGTAGAAGAACTAAAGAGGAACCAAGCAACGAGGAAAAACACAATAAATGAAATTAAAAATACTCTAGACGGGATCAATAGCAGAATAACTGAGGCAGAAGAACGGATAAGTGACCTGGAAGATAAAATGGTAGAAATAACTACTGCAGAGCAGAATAAAGAAAAAAAAAAATGAAAAGAACTGAGGACAGTCTCAGAGACCTCTGGGACAACATTAAGTGCACCAACATTCGAATTATAGTGGTCCCAGAAGAAGAAGAGAAAAAGAAAGGGACTGAGAAAATATTTGAAGAGATTATAGTTGAAAACTTCCCTAATATGGGAAAGGAAATAGTTAATCAAGTCCTGGAAGCACAGAGAGTCCCATACAGGATAAATCCAAGGAGAAATATGCCAAGACACATATTAATCAAACTATCAAAAATTAAATATAAAGAAAACACATTAAAAGCATATGCACTAATGATGAAAAATCTGAAAGTGAAATTAAGAAAACACTCCCGTTTACCATTGCAACAAAAAGAATAAAGTATCTAGGAATAAACCTACCTAAGGAGACAAAAGACCTGTATGCAGAAAATTATAAGACACTGATGAAAGAAATTAAAGATGAAACAAATAGATGGAGAGATATACCATGTTCTTGGATTGGAAGAATCAACATTGTGAAAATGACTCTACTACCCAAAGCAATCTACAGATTCATTGCAATCCCTATCAAACTACCACTGGCATTTTTCACAGAACTAGAACAAAAAATTTCACAAAAAATTTCAAAATTTTGTATGGAAACACAAAAAACCCCGAATAGCCAAAGCAATCTTGAGAACGAAAAATGGAGCTGGAGGAATCAGGCTCCCTGACTTCAGACTATATTACAAAGCTACAGTAATCAAGACAGCTTGGTACTGGCACAAAAACAGAAACATAGATCAATGGAACAGGTTAGAAAGCCCAGAGATAAACCCATGCACATATGGTCACCTTATCTTTGATAAAGGAGGCAAGCATATACAGTGGAGAAAAGACATCCTCTTCAATAAGTGGTGCTGGGAAAACTGGACAGCTACATGTAAAAGTATGAAATTAGACGCTCCCTGACACCATACACAAAAATAAACTCAAAATGGATTAAAGACCTAAGTGTAAGGCCAGACACTATCAAACTCTTAGAGGAAAACATAGGCAGAACACTCTATGACATAAATCACAGCAAGATCCTTTTTGACCCAGCTCCTAGAGAAATGGAAATAAAAACACAAATAAACAAATGGAACCTAATGAAACTTAAAAGCTTTTGCACAGCAAATGAAACCATAAACAAGACCAAAAGACAACTCTCAGAATGGGAGAAAATATTTGCAAATGAAGCAACTGACAAAGGATTAATCTCCAAGATTTACAAGCAGCACATGCAGCTCAATAACAAAAAAACAAACAACCCAATCCAAAAATGGGCAGAAGACCTAAATAGAGATTTCTCCAAAGAAGATATACAGATTGCCAACAGACACATGAAAGAATGCTCAATGTCATTAATCATTAGAGAAATGCAAATCAAAACTACAATGAGATATCATCTCACACCGGTTAGAATGGCCATTATCAAAAAATCTAGAAACAATAAATGCTGGAGAGGGTGTGGAGAAAAGGGAACACTCTTGCAATGTTGGTGGGTATGTAAATTGATACAGCCACTATGGAGAACAGTATGGAGGTTCCTTAAAAAACTAAAAATAGAACTACCATAAGACCCAACAATCCCACTACTGGGCATATACCCTGAGAAAACCATAATTCAAAAAGAGTCATGTACCAAAATGTTCATTGCAGCTCTATTTACAATAGCCAGGACATGGAAGCAACCTAAGTGTCCATCATCGGATGTATGGATAAAGAAGATGTGGCACATATATACAATGGAATATTACTCAGCCATAAAAAGAAATGAAATGGAGGTATTTGTAGTGAGGTGGATGGAGTTAGAGTTTGTCATACAGAGTGAAGTAAGTCAGAAAGAGAAAAACAAATACAGTATGCTAACACATATATATGGAATCTAAGGGAAAATAAAGGTCATGAAGAACCTAGTGGCAAGACGGGAATAAAGACACAGACCTACTAGAGAATGGACTTGAGGATATGGGGAGGGGGAGGGGTAAGATGTGACAGGGTGAGAGAGAAAAAAAAAAAAACACTATCCATCGAAGGCCTATATAATTCTGAAAGGATCATCTGAAGTACTAATTCATTCATTTATACCTATTCATTCATTCTAACAAATATTTTTTCGAGTGTTTGAGGACCTATTATGTACTAGTTAGTGGAGATCAAGACAAGGGGTGTAGAAGCAGCAAACTGTCAAGTTTAGATTGAGAACTGAGGAAAGGCTTAATGGAACCCAAGTGAGAAGTAATTCTGGAGTATAGGAAATAAGTAGCCCAAGGATATGTGTGAAAAAAAAAAAAAAACAACACATGTTTTGATGGGCTTGGCTAGGGAGAATAGAGGGATAAATTTGATATGTAGATGTATATCAGTTCATGGAGAAATGGGTACTTAACCCCAAATAACTCCAGATCCAAATGAATGGTAAGCTTAATGCTAAAGAATTGTTCTAGAGATTTGTGTGCAAGGGAGGAATCAAGATGGCAGAGTAGGAGGACATGGAATTCCTCTCTCCTCACAGCTACATGAAGAACACATCTACAAATGGAACAGTTCTCATAAGGCACCTGCTGAACACTAGCAAAAGACTTTGGACACCTAAAAGGACAAGAAAAATCCCCTCTCAACTGGCTAGGATGAAAGAAGGAAAAAAAGAAAAGAGGGATCAAAAAAGGAACCAGCACCTGTGGTGGGAAGCTGAAGGTGAGGAGAGGTTCCTGCACTCAGAAAAACCCCCTCATGGTGGGGAAATGAGCTGGGACAGAAAGGGACCTTCAGGGGATAAAAGGGGAACACAGCAGACAGTCTGTGGAAGGTGGGACAAAGTAAGAACTGCGCACAGATCTGTACCACAGCCCTGTGCACCCCAGCCTGAGTTGTGTGTCTCCTGTTGCGGAGGGGGGCTGGGTGCTGGAAAATGGGGTTTGGAGTGTGGACCTAGGGAGGGGACAGCTGTTGGCTGTGAAAAGACAGCCTAAAGGGACAGAAGTAAGGAGCTCCACAAGCGGGAAAGTTTGCAGAAAAAGCCTGGAACACCATAGAAGCAAGGCATCATTGTTGAGTGGAACATAAGGGGCAGGGCTGCCATTGCAAACTCCTTCCCCACCCTCTGGCTTCTGCTTCCACTGGCACTGGGAGGGGCACCCATTTGAGCAGGCTCTCCCACCCCTCAAGCCAAAGTCTCCTCCACCTGCATAGGCTCTGGGTTCCTGAGCAATACCCATCCCAAAGCCTCCTCAGAAATCAGCCCTGGGCACCCCTGCCTGAGACAGGAATCCACCAGTGCTGGTGGGGGCTCAGTGCTAAAGTGTGGGGTTAGGAGAATGGACCCAGGGAGAGGACTGCTTTAGCTCCATGGATACAACAGAGAGAATGAGAGTGAGTGACTCCACAGCCGGGAATACCCCTAGAGGAAGTGTGGTCTGCCTAGGAAATAAGGTGCCATTGTTGAGTGAGTGGTGCACAAGGGGCAGGGCTGCCACAACTCCCACACACTAGCCCCTGCCTCTGCGGGTGCTGGGAGGGTCTCCCACCAGAGTGAGTTCACCCCAATCTGTTGCAACTGCCTGCTGGTCTCCATTGCCACAGGCACTTCATGCACACCTCAGTTGTGGCTGCCATACCCTCCCCAGCCTGAGTGAGTAAGTGAGCCCCAATCAGATGCTGATTTCACTCCCTCTTGCGTGGGTAGAGAAAAAATGACTGAGGGTGGCACACACGCAGAGGTGGGCCAAAACCAAAGCTGAGCCCCAGGAGCAGTGTAACTAAGGAACACAATGGACATCTCTCTGTGCAGCTGCACAGCCTATGGATTAAATTCCATGATCAGCTTGGTAAATCCTGCATCTGTGGAATATCTTAATAGACATCGAGTGTTCCCACATCTGAGACCAGTCTAGGTTTAGCAGCAGTGGACGTTGGGAACAAGTACATTCAGTAGTTGGGCCATGTCAGAGTCTGAGCTGCCCCAAAGTACCCACAGTGGGTCCAGATACCTACCTAGAGGTATAGAAGGGACTCCTGGGGAGGAAGGCTTGACTGTGGCTCACTATGGGCACAAGGACACTGACAAAGGAGGCCCCAGGAAAAGATTCTTATTAGTATTATTCTTTGTTTCATGTAGATAAGTTGTTGTTGCTTTTATTATTTTATTATTTTTTACATTACTTTTTGGTTGTTTTGTGTTTATTTCTTATTTTTGTTCTTTGTTCTTTTTTGGATCATTTTTATGTGTTTGTTTTCTGTTTTCTTTGATTTTTAAAATTTGCTTTCTACTTTTATTTTACATTTTTTATTTTTCTTAGTTTAGTCTTTATTGATTGCTTTCATTTTTGAGTTCTTTTGTTTGTTTCTTGTTCTCTTATTTTTTGTTTTCTTTGCTTTTTTTCTTTTGTCTGTTTCTGTTTGTTTGCTTTTGTTTTTTACCATTTGTCTTGGGTTTGGATTATCTGTTTGCTTTCTTCTTTCTTTTTTTGTTTGTTGTTGTTATTGCTGTTTGGTTGTTTTTGTTTTTGCTAATAGTCTTGGGTCTCATTTATTTCTTTTCTTTTCATTTTTTTCTTATTTTTTCTCTGGCCACACTGTGTAGCTTGCAGGATCTTTGTTCCCAGGCCAGGGGTTTGGGCCTGGGCCTCTGGGGTGGAGTGCCAAGTCCAGGACACTGGACTGCTGAGAATTCCCAAGCTCAGGGAATACTAATCAGTGGACACTCTCCCAGAGGTATCATCTCACACCAAGACCCAGCTCCACCCAACTGCCTGCAGGGCTCCAGTGCTGGAAGCCTTAGGCCAAACAACAAGCAACACAGGAACACAGCCCCACCCATTAGCAGACAGGCTGCTTAAGGTCATAATAAGCTCACAGATACAGCAAACCTGATGTGGCTCTGCTCATCAGAGGGAAAAGACTCATCTACACCCACCAGAGGGCAGACACCAGTCCCTCCCACCAGGAAGCCTAAACAAGCCCCTGGACCAATCTCACCCATCAGGGGGCAGACAACAGAAGCAAGAGGAACTACAACCCTACAGCCTGCAGAAAGAAGACCATAAACAGAGTAAGATAGGCAAAATAAGAAGAGAGAGAAACATGTTGCAGAAGAAGGAGAAAGGTAAAAACCCACATGACCAAATAAATGAAGAGGAAGTAGGCAGTCTACCTGAAAAAGAATTCAGAGTAATGATAGCAAAGATGATCCAATATTTCAGAAATAGAATGGAGGCATGGATCAAGAAGACACAAGATATGTTTAACAAGGACCTAAAAGTACTAAAGTAAAAACAGTGTCATGAACAACACAATAATTGAAATGAAAAAAACAATAGAAGGAATCAATAGCAGAATAACTGAGGCACAAAAACGAATAAGTGAGCTGGAAGATAGAAAGGTGGAAATAACTGTCACAGAGCAGAATAAAGACAAAAGAATGAAAGAAATGAGGACAGTCTCAGTGACTTCAGGGACAACATTAAACACATCAACATTCAAATTATAGGGGTCCCAGAAGAAGAAGAGAAAGAGAAAGGGTCTCAGAAAATACTTGAAGAGATTGTAGTGGAAAATTTCCCTAACATAGGAAAGGAAATAGTCACCCAAGTCCAGGAAGCACAGAGAGTCTAATCCAGGATAAACCCCAGAAGAAACATGCCAAGACACATATTAATCAAACTAACAAAAAATAATTCAAAGAAAAAATATTAAAAGCAACAAGGGAAAAACAAAAAATAACATACAAAGGAATCCCATAAGGTTATCAGCTGATTTTTCAGCAGAAACTCTGCAGGCCAGAAGGGATTGGAAGGATATACTTAAAGTGTGATGAAAGGGAACAATCTTAAACCAAGATTACTCTACCAGCAAGGATCTCATTCAGATTCAGTGGAGAAATCAAAAACTTTTCAGACAAGAAAAAGCTAAGAGAATTCAGCACCACCAAATCAGCTTTACAACAAATGCTAAAGAAATTTCTCTAGGCAGGAAACAAAAGAGAAGAAAAAGATCCACAAGAACAAACCCAAAACAATTAAGAAAATGGTAATAGCAACATACATATCAATAATAACCTTGAACAGAAATGGATTAAATGCCCGAACTAAAAGACACAGACTTACTGAATGGATACAAAGACAAGACCCATATATGTGTTGTCTACAAGACACCCTCTTCAGACCTAGGGAAACATACAGACTGAAAGTGAGGGGATGGAAAAAGATATTCCACACAAATGGATATCAAAAGAAAGCTGGAGTAGCAATTCTCATATCAGACAGAGTAGACTTTAAAATAAAGACTATTACAAGACACAAGGAAGGACACTACATAATGATCAAGGGATCAATCCAAGAAGAAGATATAACAATTATAAATTTTTATGCACCCAGCATAGGAGCACCTCAGTACGTAAGGCAAATGCTAACAACCATGAAAGGGGAAATCGACAGTAACACAAAAATAGTAGGGGACTTTAACACCCCACTTACACCAGTGGACAATTCATCCAAACAGAAAATAAATAAGGAAACACAAGCTTTAAATGACAAAACAGACCAATAGATTTAATTGATATTTATAGAACATTCTACCAAAAGTGGCAGAATGCACTTTCTTCTCAAGTGCACATGGAACATTTTCCAGGATAGATCACATCTTGGGACACAAATCAAGCCTTGGAAAATTTAAGAAAATTGAAATCATATCAAGCATCTTTTCTAACCACAACACTATGAGACTGGAAATCAATTACAAGAAAACAACTGTAAAAAACACAAATACATGGAGGCTAGACAGTGTGCTCCTAAATAACCAAGATATGACTGAAGAAATCAAAGAATAAATAAAAATTACCTAGAAAAAAATGACAACGAAAACACGATGACCCAAAACCTATGGGATGCAGCAAAAGCAGTTCTAAGAGGGAAGTTTACAGCAATTCAATCTCACCTCAAGAAACAAGAAAAATCTCAAATAAACAATCTAACCTGACACCTAAAGCAACTAGTGAAAGAAAAACAAAGAAAACCCAAAGTCAGTAGAAGGAAAGACTTCATAAAGATCAGAGCAGAAATAAATGAAATGGAACCAAGAAAACAATAGCAAAGATCAATAAAACTAAGAGCTGGTTCTTTGAGAAGATAAAGAAAATAGATAAACCCTTAGCCAGACTCATCAAGAAAAAAGGGAGAGAACGCAAATCAATAAAATTAGAAATGAAGAAGGAGAAATCACAACTGACACCACAGAAATACAAAGGATTATAGGAGACTACCACAAACAATTATATGCCAATAAAATGAACAACCATGAAGAAATAGATAAATTCTTGGAAAGGTACAATTTTCCAAGTCTGAACCAGGAAGAATTAGAAAATATAAACAGACTTATCACAAGTAACAGAATTGAAACTGTAATTAAAAATCTCCCAACAAACCAAAGTCCAGGACCAGATGGCTTCACAGGCGAATTCTATCAAACTTTTAGAGAAGAGCTCTATCAATGTATCAATATGATACACTGTATTACCAAATTAAGGAACAAAACCATATTATAATCTCAATAGATACAGAAAAAGCCTTTGAAAAAAATCTAACTCCCATTTATGATAAAAATTCTCCAGAAAATGGGCATAGAGGGAACCTAATTCAACATAATAAAGGCTATGTATGACAAATCCACAGCAAACAACATACTCAATGGTGGAAAACTGAGAGCATTTCCACTAAGATCAGGAACAAGACAAGGATGTCCACTCTCACCACTGTTATACACCATAACATTGGAAGTCCTAGCCATGGCAATCAGAGAATAAAAAGAAATAAAAGGAATACAAATTGGAAAAGAAGAAGCAAAACTATCACTGTTTGCAGATGCAATGATACTATATACAAAGAATCCTAAAGATGCCACCAGACAATTTCTAGAACTAATCAATGAATTTGGTAAAGTTGCAGGATACAAAACTTATGCACAGGAATCTCTGGCATTCCTATACACTAACAGTGAAAAATCAGAAAGAGAAATTAAGGACACACTCCCATTTACCATCACCACAAAAAGAATAAAATACCTAGAAATAAACCTACCTAAGGAGGCAAAAGACTTGCACTCAGAAAACTATAAAACACTGATGAAAAACATAAAAGATGACATAAACAGTTGGAGAAATATACCATGTTTTTGGATTGGAAGAATCAATATTGTGGAAATGTCTATACTCCCCAAAGCAATCTACAGTTTCAATGCAATCCCCGTCAAATTTCCAATGGCATTCTTCACAGAATTAGAACAAAAATTTTTACAATTCTTATGGAAATACAAAAGCCCCCGAACAGCAAAAGCAATCTTAAGAAAGAAAACTGGAGCTGGAGGAATCAGGCTCCCCAACTTCAAACTATACAACAAAGCTACAGTAATCAAGGCAGTATGGTACTCGCACAAAACCAGAAATATAGATCAATGGACTGGATAGAAAGCCCAGAGATAAACCCATGCACATATGGCGACCTAATTTATGACAAAGGAGGCAAGAACAAACAATGGAGAAAAGAGAGCCTCTTCAATAAGTGGTGCTGGGAAAACTGGTCAGCTACATTTGAAAGAATGAAATTAGAACACTCCCTAACACTATACATAAAAATAAAGTCCAAATGGATTAAAGACCTAAATGTAAGACAAGACACTATAAAACTCTTAGGGGAAAACACTCTTTGACATAAACCACAGCAATTTCTTTTTTGACCAACCTACTAGAGTAATGAAAACAAAAAGAAAAATAAACAAATGGGACTTAATTAAACTTAAAAGCTTTTGCACAGCAAAGGAAACCATAAACAAGGCTAAAAGACAATCCTCAGAATGGTAGAAAATATTTGCAAATGAAACAACAGGCAAAGTATTAACTTCCAAAATATACAAACAGCTCATGGAGCTCAATATCATAAAACCGAACAACCCAATTAAAAAATCGGCAGACGACCTAAATAGACATTTCACTAAAGAAGACATACAGATGGCCAAGAGGCATGTGATGAGATGCTCATCATCACTAATTATTAGAGAAATGCAAATCAAAACTACAATGAGGTATCACCTCACACCAGTCAGAATGGCCATTATCAAAAATATAGAAACAATAATGCTTGAAAGGGTATGGTGAAAAGGGAACCCTCCTGCAGTGTTGGTGTGAATGTAAATTGATACAACCACTATGGGGAACAGTATGGAGGTTCCTTAAAAAACTGAAAATAGAACTAACGTATGACCCAGCAATCCCAGTTCTGGGCATATACCCTGAGAAAACCATAATTCAAAAAGAGACATGTACCACAACGTTCATTGCGGCATTATTTAGAATAACCAGGAAATGGAAGCAACCTAAATGTCCATCGACAGATGAATGGATAAAGATGTGGCACATATATACAATGGACTATTACTCAGCCATAAAAAGAAATGAAATTGAGTTATTTGTAGTGAGGTGAATGGATATAGAGTCTGTCACACACAGTGAAGTGAGTCAGAAATAGAAAAACAAATACCATATGCTAACGCATAGTTATAGAATCTAAAAAAAAAAATGGTACTGATGAACCTAGTGACAGGGCAGGAATAAAGAAGTAGACCTAGAGAATGGACTTGATGACACGGGGAGGGGAAGCATAAGCTGGGACAAAGTTAGACAGTAGCACTGACATATATACACTACCAAATGTAAAATAGATAGCTAGTGGGAAGCAGCAGCATAGCACAGGGAAATCAGCTCAGTGCTTTGTGACCACCTACAGGGGTGGGATAGGGAGGGTGGGAGGGAGGCTTAAGAGGGAGGGGATATGGAGATATGTGTATGCATACGGCTGATTCACTTTGTAGTGCAACAGAGGCTAGCAGAGTATTGTGAAGCAGTTATACTCCAATAAAGATATATTAAATAAATAAATAAAAGAAGAAATCCTAAATAAATAAATAAATAGATAAATAAATAAATAAATAAAGACTATAGATCTCATACCTCAGAGGTAATTATTGTTTATAATTACATGGCTTCTTTTCCCTCAGATGCAAGCAGCTTTATATAACTAGAATATGCTGTACATAAAATATTGGTCACTTTCTTCACTTAACTTCACCAGTGGTTTCTTGAATAATAAATATAACTGCAGTCACTGTGTAAGAAGTTAATTTTTTAGCCTGAGAAGGCATTTTCTCTCTTTCAAACAATGTATCTGAAAGGCTCAAGGACTGTGAATTTAATCAATGAATCTTCAGCTGATTGATTCACATCAAAGGAAAATATCAGGATCAAAAAACCTTTTCACTTTAAAAATACATTTCCTGGATAAAAGCAAGGGATAAATGTCACTAAAATAAGTAACTGTACTCTCTACCTTTACCTCCTGGGTTGCTTTTCACCTTCTTGTTTTTCACTGAATATATGTTTGTGTCAGCCAGTTTTGCCTAGAATAACTAACTCATCAAGGGCATGAATCTTATGGTCTCTTATGACTTTTGTCAAATTCTCGTCCCCCAAACCTCAATCTATTTAGATATCAGCATAAAATGAAAAAATACCTATTCCAGAATAAAAATGTATTAAATATATATGTGCATTTTTGATACATATAATATTAAAGCTGTGCATTGAGTCCTATATGCAATCTGTGTCTTCTATAAAAATAAAAGCTCTATCTCTCTATTATGGATTGTAGATAAGGCCTAATATTCTCACTAATTAATCTTGCTGCTAATGAACTCCTATCCATGCTTACCAAAATCTCACACCAAACTCTTAGGTACCATATAAAGGATAATTGCCCAAACAGCACACTTTATTCCTTTTGGCCTGGATGGTTTATAGGCAAATTCCAACCAGTTTTGGATACTTTGCAATGTATTATTATTAATAATAATCTTGGCACTAAAATATTAATATAACATATTCAATGGGCCTCTTTGGGAAATGCTGTTCTTATTCTTTAAAAAAAACACAATATTAAAAAGATGATAGTTAAAATTATAATATAGATGGAAATTCAGTCTAATTTAAGAATCTGAATGAACTTATCTCCTTGACATCTTGTGATTTAGCTGTCCAGATCCACCTTTGGGAAAAGTGATTTTCCCCTGTGTTACTCAGGAGCATAAAATGAGTTTTGAGTTGCCAAAAGTTTCATTAAAACTTTATGTAAAAATTTTCTAGAACATGGAACTTGCATAATACCTTACCATGAATGAATTAGACATGTCAGTTCCTATATTCACCCTGCTTTTATGTTTAGTTTTTAAGCATATTTATAGTGAGGTCCTCATAAGCTCGTTATGCTGTAAGTGTATTTAAAAAGACGTTTACTGAATCACTGAATGAAAAAAAAAAGTCTTAAAGAGGCTCAATTTATATGTATTAATATATAACCAAAACCCTCAACTATGATTCACCAACAAAATTTGAAATCATTCAAAGACATAAACAGATTTACTGAAATCTTCAGTACATGCAACACCCAGACACTGTAAATTAAAGTTTAGGGTTTATGGATAAATTTATATAGTTTAAACATTTAAAGTATCCTATTAAGCAGGCCTAATCTTCCGAGCCAGAATCAAGAAATCCAAGGTAAGAATTTACTGAAGACAAAGTCCTCTTTATGCCTATATATTCTTTTTTTTTTTTTAACATCTTTATTGTAGTATAATTGCTTTACAATGGTGTGTTAGTTTCTGCTTTAAAACAAAGTGAATCAGCTATACATATACATACATCCCCATATCTCCTCTCTCTTGCATCTCCTTCCCACACTCCCTATCCCACCTCTCTGGCTGGTAACAAAGCACCAAGCTGATCTCCCTGTGCTATGCGGCTGCTTCCAACTAGCTATCGAGTTTACATTTGGTAGTGTATAAATGTCCATGCCACTCTCTCATTTGTCCCAGCTTGCTCTTCCCCCTCTCCGTCTTCTCAAGTCCATTCTCTACATCTGCATCTTTATTCCTGTTCTTCCCCTAGGTTCTTCAGAACCATTTTCTTTTTTTTTTTTAGATTGCATATATATGTGTTAGCATATGATATTTGTTTTTCTCTTTCTGGCTTACTTCACTCTATATGACAGACCCTAGGACCATCCACCTAACTACAAATAACTTAGTTTCATTTCTTTTATCCCTGAGTAATATTCAATTGTACACATGTACAAGATCTTCTTTATCCATTCATCTGTCGATGGACACTTACGTTGCTTCCATGGCCTCGTGATTGTAAATAGAGCTGCATTTAACATTATAGTACATGACTCCTTTTGAATTATGGTTTTCTCAGGGATATATGCCCAGTAGTGGGGTTGCTGGGTCGTATGGTAGTCTTATTTTTAGTTTTTTAAGGAACCTCCATACTGCTTTCCATAGTGGCTGTATCAATTTACATTCCCACCAACAATGCAAGAGGGTTCCCTTTTCTCCACACCCTCTCCAGCATTTATTGTTTGTAGATTTTTTGATGATGACCATTCTGACAGGTGTGAGGTGATACCTCACTGTAATTTTGATTTGCATTTCTCTAATGATTAGTGATGTTAAGCATCCTTTCATGTGCTTGTTGGCAATCTGTATATCTTCTTTGGAGAAATGTCGATTTAGGTCTTCTGCCCATTTTTGGATTAGGTTGTTTGTTTTTTGATATTGAGCTGCATGAGCTGCTTGTAAATTTTGGAGACTAATCCTTTGTCAGTTGCTTCATTTGCAAATATTTTCTCCCATTCTGAGGGATGTCTTTTCATCTTATTTATGGTTTCCTTTGTTGTGCAAAAGTTTTTAAGTTTCATTAGGTCCCATTTGTTTATTTTTGTTTTTATTTCCATTTCTCTATGAGGTGGGTCAAAAGGGATCTTTCTGTGATTTATGTCATAGAGTGTTCTGCCTATGTTTTCCTCTAAGAGTTTTATAGTGTCTGGCCTTACATTTAGGTCTTTAATCCATTTTGAGTTTATTTTTGTGTATGGTGCTAGGGAGTATTCTAATTTCATTCTTTTACATGTAGCTGTCCAGTTTTCCCAGCACCACTTATTGAAGAGGCTGTCTTTTTTCATTGTATATTTTTGCCTCCTTTATCAAAAATAAGGTGACCACATGTGTGTGGGTTTATCTCTGGGCTTTCTATCCTGTTCCATTGATCTATATTTCTGTTTTTGTGCCAGTACCAAACTGTCTTGATTACTGTAGCTTTGTAATATAGTCTGAAGTCAGGGAGCCTGATTCTTCCAGCTCCATTTTTCGTTCTCAAGATTGCTTTGGCTATATGGGGTCTTTTGTGTTTCCATACAAATTGTGAAATTTTTTGTTCTAGTTCTGTGAAAAATGCCATTGGTAGTTTGATAGGGATTGCATTGAATCCATAGGTTGCTTTGGCTAGTATACTCATTTTCACAATGTTGATTCTTCCAATCCAAGAACATAGTGCACCTCTCCAACTGTTTGTATCATCTTTAATTTCTTTCATCAGTCTCATACAGTTTTCTGCATACAGGTCTGTTGTCCACTTAGGTAGGTTTATTCCTAGGTATTTTATTATTTTTGTTGCAATGGTAAATGGGAGTGTTTCCTTAATTTCTCTTTCAGATTTTTCATCACTAGTGTATAGGAATGCAAGAGATTTCTGTGCATTAATTTTGTATCCTGCTACTTTATCAAATTCATTGATTCAGTCTAGTATTTTTCTGGTAGCATCTTTAGTATTCTCTATGTATAATATGTCATCTGAAAACAGTGAGAGCTTTAGTTCTTCTTTTCCAAATTGGATTCCTTTTATTTCTTTTTCTTCTCTGATTGCTATGGCTAAAGCTTCCAAAACTATGTTGAATAATAGAGTGAGAGTGGGCAACCTTGTCTTGTTCCTGATCTTAGTGGAAATTGTTCACCATTGAGAATGATGTTGGCTGTGGCTTTGTCATGTATGGCTTTATTATTTTGAGGTAAGTTCCCTGTATGCCTACTTTCTGGAGGGTTTTTATCATAAATTGGTGTTGAAATTTGTCAAAAGCTTCTTCTGCATCCATTGAGATGATCATATCGTTCTTCTCCTTCAATTTGTAATATGGTGTATCACAATTTTTTTTTTTCACAATTTTTTGATTTGCGTAAATTGAAGAATCCTTGCATTCCTGGGATAAACCCCACTTGATCATTGTGTATGATCCTTTCAGTGTGCTCTTGGATTCTGTTTGCTAGTATTTTTTTAAGGATTTTTTCATCTTTGTTCATCAGTGATATTGGCCTGTAGTTTTCTTTCTTTGTGACATATTTGTCTGGTTTTGCTATCAGGGTGATAGTGGCCTCATAGAATGAGTTTGGGAATTTTCCTCCCTCTGCTATATTTTGGAAGAGTTTGAGAAAGAAGGGTCTTAGCTGTTCTCTAAATGTTTGATAGAATTCGCCGGTGAAGCCATCTGGTCCTGGGCTATTGTTTGTTTGAAAATTTTTAATCACAGTTTCAATTTCAGTGCTTGTGATTGGTCTGTCCATATTTTCTATTTCTTCCTGGTTCAGTCTCAGAAGGTTGTGCTGTTCTAAGAATTTGTCCATTTCTTCCAGGTTGTCCGTTTTATTGACATACAGTTACTTGTAGTAATGTATCATGATCCTTTGTGTTTCTGCAGTGTCAGTTGTTACTTCTCCTTTTTCATTTTCAATTCTATTGATTTGAGTCTTCTCCCTTTTTTTTTCTTGATGAGTCTGTCTAATGTTTTATCAATTTTGTTTATCTTCTCAAAGAACCAACTTTTAGTTTTATTGATCTTTGCTATTGTTTCCTTCATTTCTTTTTCATTTATTTCTGATCTGATCTTTATGATTTCTTTCCTTCTGCTAACTTTGGTGTTTCTTTGTTCTTCTTTCTCTAATTGCTTAGATGTAAGGTTACATTGTTTTTTTGAGATGTTTCTTGATTCTTGAGGTAGGATTGTATTGCTAAAATCTTCCCTCTTAGAACTGCTTTGGCTGCATCCTATAGGTTTTGGGGCATCGTGTTTTCATTGTCATTTGTTTCTAGGTATTTTTTGATTTCCTCTTTGATGTCTTCATTAATATCTTGGTTATCAAGTAGTGTATTGTTTTGCCTCCATGTGTTTGTATTTTTACCAGTTTTCTCCTGTAATTGATATGTAGTCATAGCACTGTGGTTGGAAACGATACCTGATATAATTTCAATTACATTAAATTTACCAAGTCTTGATTTGTGACCCAAGAGATGATCTATCCTGGATAATGTTCCATGAGCACTTGAAAAGAAAGTGTATTCTGTTGTTTTTGGATGGAATGTCCTATAAATAGCAACTAAGTCCATCTTGTTTAATGTATCATTTAAAGCTTGTGCTTCCTTATTTATTTTCATTTTGGATGATCTGCCCATTGTTGAAAGTGGGGTGTTAAATCTCCTACTATGATTTTGTTACTGTCGATTCCCCCTTTTATAGCTGTTAACATTTGCCTTATGTAATGAGGTGCTCCTATGTTGGGTGCATAAATATTTACAATTGTCATATCTTCTTCTTGGATTGATCCCTTGATCCTTATGTAGTATCCTTCTTTGTCTCTTGTAATAGTCTTTGTTTTAAAGTCTATTTTGTCTGATATGAGAATTGCTACTCCAGCTTTCTTTTGATTTCCGTTTGCATGGAATATCTTTTTCCATCCCTTCACTTTCTGTCTGTATGTGTCCCTAGGTCTGACGTGGGTCTCTTGTAGACAGCATATATATGGGTCTCAGTTTTGTATCCATTCAGCCAGTCTGTGTCTTTTGGTTGGAGCATTTAATCCATTTACATTTAAGGTGATTATCAATATGTATGTTCCTATTACGATTTTCTAAATATTTTGAGTTTGTTTTTGTATGTCTTTTCCTTCTCTTGTGTTTCCTGCTTAGAGAAATTTCTTTAGCATTTGTTGTAAAGCTGGTTTGGTGGTGCTGAATTCTCTTAGCTTTTGCTTGTCTGTAATGTTTTTAATTTTCTGTCGAATCTGAATGAGATCCTTGCTGTGTAGAATAATCTTGGTTGTAAGTTTTTCCATTTCATCACTTTAATTATGTCCTGTAACTCCCTTCTGGCTTGCAGAGATTGTGCTGAAAGATCAGCTGTTAACCTTATAGGGACTCCCTTGTATGTTATTTGTTGTTTTTCCCTTGCTGCTTTTAATATTTTTAATTTGTATTTAATTTTTGATAGTTTGATTAATATGTATCTTGGCCTGTTTCTCCTTGGATTTATCCTCTATGGAACTCTGTGCTACCTGGACTTGATTGACTATTTCCTTTCCCAAATTTTGGAAGTTTTCAACTATAATCTCTTCAACTATTTTCTCAGTTCCTTTCTTTTCTCTTCTTCCTCTGGGACCCCTATAGTTTGAATAGTGGTGTGTTTAATGTTGTCCCAGGGGTCTCTGAGACTGTCCTCAATGCTTTTCATTCTTTTTTCTTTATTCTTCTCTATGGTAGTTATTTCCACTATTTTATCTTCCAGGTCACTTATCCTTTCTTCTGCCTCAGTTTTTCTGCTATTGATTCCTTCTAGAGAATTTTTATTTCGTTTATTGTGGAGTTCATTGTTTGTTTACTCTTTAGTTTTCTAGGTCCTTGTTAAACATTTCTTTTATCTTCTCTATTCTATTTCCAAGATTTTGGGTCATCTTTACTATCATTACTCTGAATTCTTTTTCAGGTAGACTGCCTATTTCCTGTTCATTTGTTTGCTCTGGTGGGTTTTTACCTTTCTCCTTCATGTGCTGTGTGTTTCTTTGTCTTCTCATTTTGCTTCACTTACTGTGTTTGGGGTCTCCTTTTCGCAGGCTACAGGTTCATAGTTCCCATTGTTTTTGGTGTCTGCCCCCAGTAGGTAAGGTTAGTTCAGTGGGTTGTGTAGGCTTCCTGGTGAAGGGGATTGGTGCCTGTGTTCTGGTGGATGAGACTGGATTTGTCTTTCTGGTGTGCAGGTCCAGATCCCGTAGTATGTTTTGGGGTGTCTGTGACCTTATTATGATTTTAGGCAGCATCTCTGCTCATCGTTTGGGTTGTGTTCCTACCTTGCTCGTTGTTGGCATAGGGTGTCCAGTGTTGTAGCTTGCTGTTCGTTTAGTGGATCTGGGTCTTAGGGTTTAGATGGAGATCTCTAGGAGAGCTTACACCATTTGATATTACATGAAGCCAGGAGGCCTCTGGTGGACCAATGTCCTGAACTCGGCTCTCCCACCTCAGTGGCACAGTGCTTACACCCAGCTGGAGCACCAAGACTGTGTCAGCCACACAGCTCAGAAGAAAAAGGAGAACAAAAGAAAGTAGGAAAGAAAGAAAGAAAGAAAGAAAGAAAGAAAGAAAGAAAGAAAGAAAGAAAGGAGAGAAAGTTATTAAATTAAAATTTTAAAAAACTATTAAAAATTTTAAAAAAATTAAAAAGTAATAAAAGAAGAAAAAAAAAAGAAAGAAAGAAAGAATAGAGCAACTTAACCAAAAACTAAATCCAGCAGTGATAGCAAGTGCTAGAAACTATACAAAAAAAAAAAAAAAAAGAAAAGAAAAGAAAGGCAGAGAGAACCCAGGGCAAATGGTAAAAGCAAAGCTATACAGACACAATCACTCAAAGATAGCAGACACATCCACTCACAAAAAGAGAAAATGGAAAAATATATATATATATATATATAAAGGAAGAGAGCAACCAAATCAATAAACAAATCTACCAATGATAATAAACTTTAAATACTAAACTAACATAAACATAAAACCAGAAACAAATTAGATTCAGAAAGCAAACTCCAAGTGTACAGTTACCCCCAATGTCCACCCCCTCTATTTTGGGATGATCCGTTGTCTATTTAGGTATTCCACAGATGCAGGGTACATCAAGCCGATTGTGGAGATTTAATCCACTGCTCCTGAGGCTGCCTGGAGAAATTTCCCTTTTTCCTCTTTGTTCACACAGCTCCTGGGGTTCATCTTTGGATTTTACCCTGCCTCTGCCTGTAGATCACCCTCTGGCATCTGTTCCCTGCCCAGACATGATGGGGTTAAAATACCAGCTGATTAGGGGGCTCTGGCTTACTCAAGCTGGGGGGAGGGAGGTATACAGAATGCAGGGTGAGCCTGTGGCATCAGAGGCTGGCATGACGTTGCAAAAGCCTGAGGCATTCCGTGTGTTCTCCTGGGGAAGTTGTCCCTGGATCACAGGACCCTGCTAGTGGTGGGCTGCACAGGCTCCTGGGAGGGGAGGTGTGGATAGTGACCTGTGCTTGCACACAGGCTTCTTGGTGGCTGCAGTAGCAGCCTTAGCATCTCATGCCCATATCTGGTGTCCACACTGATAGCCATGTCTCATACTCGTCTCTGGAGCTCATTTAGGTGGTGCTCTGAATCACCTCTCCTCACACACCCTGAAACAATGGTCTCTTGCCTTTTAGGCAGTTCCAGAAATTTTCCTGGACTCCCTCCTGGCTAGCTGTGTCGCACTAGCCCCCTCAGACTGTGTTCACGCAACCACCCTCTGTCCTCTCCCTGGGATCTGACCTCCGGAGCCAAAGCTGGAGCTTCAGCTCTCTGCCCCCACCCACCCCAGCGGGTGAGCAGACAAACCTCTCAGGCTTGTGAGTGGTTGTCGGTACTGATCCTCTGTGTGGAATCTTTCTGCTTTGCCCTCTGCACCCCTGTTGCTGCGCTCTCCTCCATGGCTCTGAAGCTTCCCCTCGGCCACCCCCCTCCCCCAGTGAAGGGGCTTCCTAGTGCATGGAAATTTTCCTCCTTCACAGCTCCCTCTCAGAGGTGCAGGTCCTGTCCCTATTCTTTGGTCTCTGTTTTTTTTTTTTTTTTTCTTTTGCCCTACCCTGGTACGTGGGGAGTTTCTTGCCTTTTGGGAACTCTGAGATCTTCTGCCAGCATTCAGTAGGTGTTCTGTAGGAGTTGTTCCACATGTAGCTCTATTTCTTATGTATTTGTGGAGAGGAAGATGATCTCCACTTCTTATTCCTCCGCCATCTTGAAGGTCTCTCCTTATGCCTATATATTCTTTTAACTCTGTTTATATAATACTGTGTTGGGAGGCCCAAGACCACACTTAGGTTCAGTGATTTGCTAGAAAGACTCACAAGAATCAGCATAAGGTTTATTACAACAAAAGAACAAAAAGTAAATCCATCAAAGAATGAAGGTACATGGCACAAAGTCTATAGAAACCAGGCCCAAGCTTCCAAGAGTCTTCTGCCTTTGGAATCAGACGCAGGACATGCTTAACTCCTCCAGCATCATTGCTAGTGTGTGTGAAGTGTTATCTACCAGCAAAGCTTATTTGAAATTCAGTGCCCAATATTTTTATTAAGAGAAATTCACATAGACACCCTCTGCCTAGCATGTACCAAAATTCCAAACTCCCAGAACGAAAGCAGATATTCAATGTAAACCACATTGTTTGTACAGGTTAGGCACAATTAACCTTTCTTCTCAGTTCTGGGAAAGGTGGAAATTCTTCTGTAATCCAATTTCCCAGGTACTAGCCAAGGGCCAAACTTGCAAACAGGCTTTTCTCTGTTTACTCTTCTCTGCCATAAACACCATCCTACAAAATCAGTTGTTTTAATTCATATGTATTTTTGTCATATCTCTTAAGACTATTTCTATCTTGATAGTGCAAAATGTGTGTTCAAATGCAGAGTTGGGAAGAAATGTACAGTAGCACATCCTTATATAGAATTCCCACCATACAGATTCAGTAAATATGAATGATCTCAAGAGCATACACAATAGTAAGGTGTAGTAAAAGTTAGGAAGTGATGAGTTTTGAATATGTATTGCCTTTGTTTTTAATTTTACTGTTTTTGAATAATGGCTGTGTTTGACAGCTAGCTTGAAAATTCCTGAAAATTACCTTTCAGTGCACTGGTTTTGGCACACCCCAATAATACAAGCACTTATCAACCCTCTGTTCTCATCATTTCTAATATCCTATCAAATACCTCTCCAAGTCAAGGTATGGGGGAGTATACTCTTTCCATGAAGGCAGGGGAGAAGGATGGAAAGTTTACTTTAAAATGTACTAACCCACCCCACAAACTCTTATTTTGAGTAGTATTTAACAGTTTTCATAATGTTTTCATTTGCCTTACTTATTTAATTCTAATTTAATTTTATGGGTAAAGAAATTAAAGTCCTAGTTTTGTTCCTCTTTAACTGGTATTATCTACTCAGTGGTAAGATATAGTCAAGAGGTGGAGGAAAGAGATATTTCTTAGTTTTGGTTTTATTTAGGTGCCCCCAGTTTATACTCAGAGCAGTATTTCTCAACCAAGAATAAAGCTAACTTTTCCAAGAGGCTTATAAACTCTCACTGGACTTTGAGTTTTTAGTTTCTAGGCAACTTCCTTCTAAAATTCTGTTTAAGGTCTCTTCCAATGCATTATGCTGCTTGAAATAAAAGACTCTCCAAGTCTCCTGTCCATGGAGTCTGCTTCTGACTTATAAGTGCAACCTCTACAGACTCCGCTGTGTAAAAGTATCTATAGAGCTGGACCACTTAACACAATATTGTTTGACAATCAGACTTTTTTATCTTGGAGAAGCATAGTCCACTCCTCAGCCAATGAATATATGTCCTACTGAACTTGAGATGTCCTATTTTATACAAAGTTATGCCCACACTGGTAATGAAACAAAAACAGGGGTTGACATACCAAAGGAGAACATCCTTATGTGGCTTACATTCAGTTCCTATCATCCCCAGAATCTTTAACATCACTTAAAAATAGGCTAATTGCCTCAGAGAGTTTTATCCTTCCAGGACTGTGAAAACTCATAATAATGACTATCCATTCACCTTTGGTGTTGAAGACTGTCTCCAGGAGACATTTCATTGTTAGACAGCTTTAGAGATTATAGACACTCAGTACCACAGCCACCACTTCTAACTCCTGTCTAGTCTCCTCCTAGTCTCTGGGTAATATTTGTTTGTGTTCTCACAAACTAAATTATAAACCCCCTCAGGATAAGAACTTTTTTATCTGCCCATTGTATAGTTTTAGACTCCTGAAGTAAGGAAGGCCAGGAACAAAGAACAGGAACAATTGTCACTGTCTAAATTCATTTGTTACACTAATTAACTTTACTTCTCAGTCAGGGATGCATGTGCTTATGCAAACTTCATTAAATCCACAATTATTTCAGGCCAAAAAATATTCCAGGGGTGTTAGCACAGGATATCCTATGGGATCTTGCCCTAGGTTTATAACTCCCCTCTCAACTTCCATCCCTCTGACTTTGCCATAACAATACCTCAAATCTCAGCTTGAGCATGACTTCTACTAGAATATTGTCCTTGATCCCAAAATCTGGGTCAGAGGCCTATCTGTTCCCACCATGTGATATGACTATGTCTACCTTGATATTTACCATACTGTGATTATTGACTACTCTGCATGGTTCTACTAAATAGTCAGCCTCTAAAGAACAGAAGTCTTATTGGACCTGACTTTTTGTTTCCAGAAACTATGTGTTCCAGCACAACACAGGCCTTCAATACATGCTTATTAAGTAAATGAATGGGCATTTTAAAAATTACAGAGATGCTTCTGCTAATACAACTCAAAGCTTTTCACTTCGTGTGTGTGTGTGTTTTTTTTTTTTCTCATATAGTTACATCTATGAATAATGCTCTTATTCCTCCCTCTCTTCCTAAATTCTATTGATTCTTCAGGGCCATTCCCTAGAACCACCCACTGCAGTTCAGGAGGCATTATTTCAGCCGCTCAGCCATTCTTTTGAACTTTACAATCTATTGTCTTAATAATCTGTTATAGTTTTTCATTCTATATTTTAGTAACATTTTTCTAACTATAAAATACATGTTCATTTTGGAAGTTATAAAATATAAAATATAAAGATATTATGTTTTTCCTTAACTGGAGATGATCATTGTAAACATTTTAAAACTTATGTATAACTAAGAGTAATTTTTATAGTTTTGTGGTTTTTTCCTGTTAATATTATAACATTTGTACTTTCCAGTTAAACATTATCTATAAAATACAAGAAATAAAACGTGTAGAGTTATTTCCCCACTTGAGATTGTCATTGTCCGTAACAATTGCATACTAAGCATGCTGGCAACCATCTTGACTTTGCATTTAGATTCCAGTGGAAATCTAAAAAGAGATACAGAGTAAGTAAAATAAAGCTTTATATTTTTTGAAATGTTATTATTTAATACAGCTAAATCTGACTAAAATTTTCAAAAAGTTTTCATATAAAGTCTCAAAGGGAAACTCCCAAAAATATATATCATAAATGTCTGAAATAGTCATTGATATTAAAATTTCTGAGATTAAAATAAATTGTTCTATTTGGTAAAATCCACCAAATCTCTCTCCCTCCTTTTCTCTCTCATTCTCTCTCTCACTACATGGTAGTGTTTTATTGTTGTCATCATCATTATATTTTTCTCATTTGTTCCACACTGACTAAAAACATCTGTCTGGGTTTCTATTTCAGATCCCTGATTATCTTTGGCAAAATAAATCAATTATTATGATCTGGGTCAGGTAAGATATACTTCATTATGGACTTGGGTTTGTCAACTCTTTCTTTTGCACTAATTCCATTTGATGTGTAGGTTGCTTGTCTAGTCTGCAATTTGAATAATAAAGGCAAGGCATTGGGGTCAGAGGTGGAGAGCAAGAATTGAGGAAACAGTTAAAGAGATATTTAGAAGACAAAATTGAAAGGAATTAGAGTAATCATATATCTGGAGTATCTGAACATAGAAAGCACTTGAGTATTTGTTCTTATTACCATACCTGGATAATATTTTGATGCAAATTTGAACAAAATGAAATCTTTATATTCATATGATATCATATGAATATAAAGATTTTTCTCATTACAAAAGAATATATGCTTGCTGTCAAAAATTTGCGCAACATAGAAATGTGGAAAGGAGCAAAAGCAAATAACCCCATTTTCACACCCCAAAGAAGATCCACTATTAGCGGTTTGGTCATTGTAATCAGTTTTTTTTTTTCCACGTTGCAAAATCTTATGAACTACAAAACAAGGTACTTGAATTTACATGAATGGTAATAAAATACAATTTAGATGTAGGGAGTTGCAGGAATAAAGCAAATGCTTATATTGTTTTATACATGACAGATAGAAAGACACGTTTTGTTTTGCTTTCCTAAAATGTATTCCTTGTTCCTGAAGGAGTCTGTTATCCTGTGCTACAGTCATATAAATAATCTAGTGCTTCAGATGTCCATCTAAGGCTGTTGGGGAAGCAAGAACTCTCTATCAGTTCCCTCTGGGCTTACACTAAGACATCGCAGTTCAGTCACTTCAAAGCTAACAAGAGCACTGCTGCGCGGCTCCATGCATGGATAGAGGCTCAAGAGCACAGTTTGATGATGTTTGTGAGACAGATGTGCCTGTGCATTAAGCACAACTTGACAGTTAACAGATGATGAACTATCTTTTCAATCACAATGTTGTCAAAAAAATATTCACGGTAACGTGCTTTCCTAGTCTCCCAACTCTTTTTGAGAGTGGTAAGGTTGAGAGAGCACGAGGAGACTGAATAAACTTCTGATGATATCCACATTGTTATGCAGTGGAAATTGAACTGCACTTTTCTTTACCTTAATCATAATTCAGCATCTCCATAATCTCAGGTGAATAAAATACAAATGATGAAAGACAATGAAAAAATTCCACATACATATTATTTCAACTACTCTCCAACTCTCTCCCTGCCCAGCAGTTTTTAAAGTGAAAGGAATTAGTAGAGTCTATGTCTACACTCCACCAGCTGGATGCAGATCTGTTCCCTCATTGCCTTCAAGTATTTTCAGGAAAGGTATCTCTGATCACCCTTACACTTCACCATCTAGCCCCTTTCCTTACTCAATTTTTTCCATAGTATTTATCTCCTTCTATTACACTTTTATTTGTATTTATTTTACCTTTTATCTGCCCCCTCATACACACACTAGCATGTAAGCTCCAAGAGGGCAGGAGTTTATATCTACAGTACTATTTTTCAATAGGCACATCATTTAGAATAGTACCTGATGCATTGTAGATGATTAACAAATATTTGTTGAATGAATTAAACTTAGTTTTCATCAATTAAAACATGATTGAAGTATTAAATTTATAATAAAATGATTACAAATGGTTACAGATCTGTATATTTGTTTAGATGTTTTTATACAGCCTAGTATGCAATCTGGAACTAAAAACAATTTTACTTCTTCCTTTCTCAATCTGATGTTTTTATTTCTGTTCTTGCCTTACTGCATAACTGGGTCCTTTAGCACAGTACTGAATACGAGTGGTAAGAAGAGATATCCTTGAATTATTCCAGAACTTATGGGCAAAGGATCCAGACTTTTACCATTGACATGATACCTATAAGATTTTACAGATGACCTTCAATCAGATTAAAGAAGGCTCCCCTATACCTAGATTCCAGAAAACTTTTATCAGAAATGGATGGTGGATTTTGACTGCTTTTGTGTGCTTATTGAGATAATCTGATAATCCTTTTTTTTTAGTTTGTTAATATGGTGAATTGCATTATTGATTTTCCCTATATTATTATTGTGGTAAAATACAAACAACACTAGCCATCTTAACCATTTCTACGTGTACAGCTCAGTGGTATTATGTACATTCATAATGTTATTCAGCCATCAGCACCATCCATATCCATAACTCTTTTCATCCTGTGAAACTAAAACTGTACCCATTAAACAATAATTCCCCATTCCCCTCTCCCCCCAGCCACTATGAACCACCATTCTATTTCTGTTTCCATGACTGTGGCTACTCATGTTGAGTACCTCATGTAAATGGAAGCATATAATATTTGTCTTTTTGTAACTGGCATATTTAAATTAACATAAGGGCCTCAAGGTTTATCCATATCGTAGCCTATGTCAGAATTCCCTTCCTTTTTAAGACTGAATACTATTCCACTTTATAAATATACCACATTTTGCTTATCCATAGATCCATCAATGGAACCTTAGTTTTCTTCTGCATTTTAGCTATTGTGAATAATGCTGCTATGAATATAAGTGTGCAAATCTAATAATGTGGTAACTCTGGAAATCAGATTCTTCCCCTTTACCAGGTTTTGTTGTTTTGTGTTTTGTATATTGTTTCTGTTTTTTGATTGCTGTAGGCTATCTTAGCCTAGGATCGGTCTTGGTGCTTAGGATCAGTGCTTAGGATCAGTCTGTGGTGTAAATTTAAGGTCTTCTCAGGTGTTTTCTGAGACTTTCCCTTGGGTATGTGTGGTAACTTTCTAATTTTCCTCTTACATGCAATTGCTTTTGAATGACCTAATCTTTAACATCTGACCCCTAAAAGAGGGAAGAGAGAAAAATAAACAGGAAGGGAAGGGCACTGGCCCTTTAAATCCTCTAGAAGTCACTTTAACCATCTGAGGAGGAGCTTGCAACAATGGGGGAGCTGCAACAACAATATCTGCCCACACTTTTGGCCATGGCTCTGTGATCAGAAGTAGCAATCAGGGATCAGAGAACAGATTCCCAATATTTGTAGTACAGGGTCCTTTTTGTTCATCCTGGATCCTGCAAACTTTGTGCAAGCTGCTCAGAGAACATGTTCACAGCTGCTTGCCACATAGCTGAGGGCAGGGGTGTTAAAATCTGCTACTGTGCTAAGAGCTGAAATTGACTGAAATTAACCACCATTTACAGGCATACCTCATTTTATTGCATTGCACTTTATTGCACTTCTCAGATATTGCATTTTTTACAAACTGTAGGTTTGAGGCAAGACAGCATCAAGCATGTCAGTGCTATTTTTCCAACAGCATTTGCTCACTTCATGTCTGTGTCACTTTTTTGGTAATTCTCACAATATTTCAAACTTTTTCATTATTTTTATATTTGTTATGGTAATCTGTGATTAGCGATCTTTGATGTTACCATTGTAATTATTTTGGGACACCACAAACTGCACCATATAAGACAGTGAACTTAGTTGATAAATGCCATGTATGAACACATGAATGATAAGAAAGTGAAGCAGCCTTATTGCTGAGTTGAAAAAAGTTTGGTGATCTGGATAGATGATCAAACTAGCCACAACATTTCTAAAGCTTAATCCAGAGCAAGGCTCTACTCTTTCTAACTTTATGAAGGCTCAGAGAGGTGATGAAGCTACAGAAGAAAATATGAAGCTAGCAGATGTTGGTTCCTTAGGTTTAAAGAAACAAACCATTTCTATAAATCAAAGTGCAAGAATGAAGTAGCAAGTACTGATGTAGAAGGTGAAGCAAGTTATCCAGAAGACATAGCTAAGATAATTAATAAAGGTAACTACACTACACAGTGGATTTTCAGTGTAGATGAAACAGCTTTATATTGGAAGAAGATGCCATCTAGGACATTCATAGCTAGAGGGGAGAAGTCAATGCTTGGCTTCAAAGCTTCAAAAGACAGGCTGAATCTCTTATTAGGGACTAATGTAGCTGGTGATTTTAAGTTTAAGTCAATTTTCATTTATCATTCTGAAAATCCTAGGACCTTTAAAAATTATGTTAAATCTACTCTGTCTGTGCTCTATAAATGAAGCAACAAAGCCTGGATGACAGCACATTTGTTGACAACAAGACTTACTGAATATTTTAAGCCCACTGTTGAGATATACTGCTCAGAATAAAAGATTATTTTCAAAATATCACTGCTCATTGACAATGCACCTGGTGGACCAAAAGCTCTGATGGAGATGTATAATAAGATTAGTGCTGTTTTCATGCCTGCTAACACAGCATCCATTCTGCAGTGCATGGATCAAGGAGTCATTTTGACTTTCAAGACTTAGTCTTTAAAAAATACATTTTGTAAGGTTATAGATACCATGGACAGTGATTCCTCTGCCAGATCTGGGCAAAGTAAATTGAAAATCTTTTGGAAAGGATTCACCATTCTAGATACCAATAAAACCATTCACAATTCATGGGAAGAGGTCAAAATGTTAACATTAACAAGAATTTGGAAGAAGTTGATTTCAACCTTCATGGATGACTTTGAGGGGTTCAAGACTTCAGTGGAGGATGGAGCCTGAAGATGTGACAGAATTGTTCCAATCTCATACTAAAACTTTAATGAATAAGGAGTTGCTTCTTATGGGTAAACGAAGAAAGTGGTTTCTGAGATAGAATCTACTCCTGGTGAAGATGTTATGAAGATGATTGAAATGACAACAAAGGATTTAGACTATTACATAAACTTAGTTAATAAAGCAATGGCAGGGTTTGAGAAGATTGGCTTCAATTTTGAAAGGAGTTCTACTGTGGATAAAATGTTGTCTAACAGCATTGTATGATGCAGAAAAATTGTTTGTGAAAGGAAGAGTCAATTAATGCTGTAAACTTCATGTTGTGTTATTCTAAGATATTGTCACTGTCAGCCCAACCTTCAGCAACCACCACCCTGATCAGTTAGCAGGCATTAACACTGAGGCAAGATACTCCACCAACAAAAAGATTACAACTCACTGAAGGCTCAACTGATGGTTAGTATCTTTTAGCAATACTTTTTAATTAAAGTACATACCTTTTTTAGACATAATGCTATTGCACATTTAAAGATTACAGTATAGTATAAAGATAACTCAATATCTCTGAGGTATGCCTGTACTTTCCAAGTCTTCCCCTGGAAGTTGTAAGCTTTCAATAGACTCCAGAGTTCCAAAATAGTTACAGCAGACAGATTCTTCCAGTGCAAATGCTGTCTAGGTAGGGAAACAGATTTCTGGTGTTTCCTACTCCACCATCTTCCCAAAATCCTCTTTCACATTATTTCTTTTGAATGTTAATTTTACACTCCTTAGTTGAATACCATTTAATCATGATGTAACATTCATTTCGCATACTGTTGAATTCAATTCCCTGAAATTTTGTTAAGCCATTTTGAACCTATGTTTATAAAAGATTTTAGTCTGTAGTTTATTTTTGTGATATGTTTTTGTCCGGTGATGATGACCTTGGAATGAGTTAGTTGGCAAGTATTTCTTGATTTTCAATTTTCTGGCAAATTCCTACTGCTATGTAGGTTTTATTTCCCCTTTTCCCTCTGTTTCTTTCTTACTTTTTCTAATGGTAGTTTTCTTTTTTTAGAACCTAAGTTTTTATGTTTGTTTATTTTGCTACTACTTATTTTTAAATATGGGGAAGTCTTCCCAAATAAGTGATATTTTGTGAACACTATATGTAAAGGAGGAGGCAGGGGAATACCTTGGCTCACAAACCAACCTTTATTCGAATCAGGGTTTCAGTGTATCTAATAGATAGTTACTCTTTGTTTTGGTTGACAAAGATGAATAACTATAAGTAGGTTTCCAGATTTAGCAAACAAAAATACAGAATACCCTTAAAGTTGAATTTCAGATAAAAAATAAATAGCTTTGTGTGTGTGTGTGTGTGTGTGTGTGTGTGTGTAAGAATGTCTCATGCAATATTTGGAATACACTTCTACCTTTTATTAAATCTGAAATTCAAATTTAACTGGGTATTCTCTCTCTCTATATATATATTTTTTTTCTGAAAACCCTACTCATAGGGCCACTTACCACTCACAAATTGCCTATGTAATGTGACACATATGGCCAGATGACATACCTATGAGTATCCCTCTTTATGCCACACCTCCTTCAGCGCTGCCTCCTTGGCACACTGTGGGTTCAAACAGGAGGTAGAGAGGTTTCACAGTTGGACAACTCACACTGGACCCACACAGTACTTCTAGCTTCTGCCCCTCTTTAGGTACTGCCTACTTTGGAGATAGCTGTTCTTTCACAACACTACCTGCTTTTTAAAAATTGTATTATCTTTTTTTACTATACTTTGCTACACTTCATGCTTAGTGTTAATTTTCTTTTTAAGTACTTACTATTATCACCGAAGACGGAATTTCTATTTCTATTTCTTCCTTTTTTCTTTCTTATTGCTTTCAGAACTGGGTTGAGAAAAGTTTATTGCCAATTTATACCTGGAGCTCTGTATATTCTATTTAATAGTTTCATCAGTATCTATTTAATTTAATCCTCTCTTTTGGTATCTTTGTATTTTTCCATTTCCTATAGATTATATTTGTTAAAAACATGTCTATTATTTTTCAGTGTGCCAGGTTTTAGAATTCTTTATGTATTTTTCTGAGCCCTGTTGACCCCTCAGTCCACACTTTATTGTTTTAATATAGTTTTTTTAAAATCTTCATTATTTCCCCCCAATATTACATTGCTCTTGGGTTTGGTTTTCTTTTTGTTATTACTTTACTTATTTTACCCACTTTTTGAAAAAATGGAAATACTCAAAACTATTAGTTATCTATGAGAAAGGATTGATATTCTATTAATTTGAATATACAGTATTATTATTTTTATTCCCCTTCCAAAGTCTCTTATTATGGTGTAAATTTGTGTTTAACAAAATAATTATTATAGCAGTATCCCCCATCCTAAATTCTAGGAAATTAAATATTTTTAACTTAAATTTTATTATACTAGAACTTGCTTATTTCTTAGTTTTTGCATTGTGCCCAGAGAATATGAAATGTAGAATATTTTTTTATTTTACTGACTTTTCTTTTTGGTAAGTAAATAGTAGGAAAGTAGTTCTAATAAAATATCTTAGAAAAAAAATGGCCAAACTTTTTCCCTTTTATTACTTTACCATTTTTCGAAAAAAAATCTTCCTATAATTTCAGAGGCACTACCTGATCTCCTTTCCTCAGTGTATCTTATATTTCAGAAGATAAACATCTAAACCAAAATGAACTAATTCAGGGAGAGTAGGAAATCAGTATCACCCCTGGTAATTTAAAATTAAGACATGAAGAAACTATGCCAGTGTGCTAACTTCTGGGAATGAAAGGTAAGTTATAATAAGGTAGAATTGGGGGATATCTCTATTGGAAATTGCTGAAAAACAAACAATCTGAAAACAACATATTCAAACAATATTCATGTTTTTAAACTTATGATTATTTAGGGTCAGCAAATCATGTGCTTCTTGTGTTGGTTTGACTCTATTATGAACTTTTGATCAGCTGTGAATCAGGTTGGTAGCTCTGTTTCTGGGGCATGGCTAGCTGGAACACCTTCCTTCTCTTCCCTTTGTCTTATTTCTATATGACTCATATCCTTCCAGCAGCCTAGTATAGCATGTTCTCATGGCAAGGGTGAAGCATAAGTGCAAGCAAGCCCCAAAGCGTAAGAAATCATGCTGAACCTGCAAAGTCTTCTGTGGCTTAGGCTCAGAACTTGTAAACATAGTCACTTCTGCCATGTTCTATTAGCCAAAACAAGTAGAAATGCCATCCCAGAGTCAGAGTATGGATGGTAAAATACAGAATTACAGGGCAAAAAGTATAGATACAAAAGGGAAATTAATTCATGCCAGAATAGCAGTTAATTACCACAGTCTTCCCTCTAGAATCAATTACCACACTGTTTCCTCTAATCTTTGGTAACCTTCTCAACCACTCCTTCTCAAGAGCTGCAAAAGTCTCATCTTATCTAACAATGTCTTCAGGCTCAAAACCCAAGAATTCATGGTTTATATTTACTCTAAATGTGGATATCCTTGATATGGAGAGCTATGAACTAAGTAAACAAGTTACCCACCCCTCTTCCATCCCCCAACACATAATAGAGTAGTGGAACAGGGAAAACCAAGAAACTAGCATTAAAAATTCTCATTTAAAAAGAGGATGAGTAAAAGGCACATATCAGTTCCTGGTCCTTAGCCGTTCTGAAATTCTGTTGGCAAACATCTTCAAGTCTTGCAATTTGGGGGATGGAAAAGTCTCTTGATTAGGCTCTGGGTCTACATCTTGTCTTACACTGTGTTCTGCAGCTACATTCAATTTGAGTTGTTGAGCCCATTTCTTTCTAGTAACAACTTAATATTTTACCACCTTAAGATGCTGGGTAAGTCATGGATAGACAAAAATGTTACAGGGCCAAGTTTGTGGATAAAGACACTTTATATTATATAGGGCTACCAAATAAATAGTCGCAATATTTAAAATTGAGCTTGTGTTAACCTTGAAAAGAAGTCAGTCACCATAACAAATAAATAAGAAGATGGACCTCTGAGAGAACTCTCAGTGAGACATAAGGCAAGTATGACCCAAGTGCAATAAAAGGTACAGAGTGTGTGGTTAGGTTTTCTAGTTTCTGGGTTAAGTCCCTCATGAGGCTTCATTACATTCCTTTCCTTCGGCTCCAAAACAAAACCAAAAAAAAACCCCTTATTCCTTTTCTTACCCTCATTCTTTTCTGTATGCTAATTTTGGCAACATCTTAAACTAAACAACATGTACTTAAATCCACTGTTAAAATACACAGAAATATGGTCTTCTCCTATTTGAATCCTAGATATGTTGCAAGTTTTCCTCTTTTTAATTGGTCTCTTTGGGCATAGTAATGGAAATATGCTAGTAAGAAACCATGTTAACAAAGTATACAAAATTTTATTTATATTATTATTACTAGTGTAATATGTATCTGCATTAAAAAATAAACTACAAAAAAGGCGGTTTCCTATGGTAGTTCCTGAGTGATTGTACTATGAATTGTTTGTTTACATTTTGTCAAACTTAAAAATAAAATGGCCAGTTATATTACCAGCAAAAGTGAGTTAATTTGCAGATGGCAGAGGAATTTGTAATCCAAGACATGCAAACTATGGCAAACCATAGGCAAGTCCAGAGAAAAAGGAGATGAACATTACTTTATAGAGAAAAAGAGGAAATTGGAATGGACTGCTTTGAACACAAGTGCGTTGGAAGAAAGTGAGAGTTCAGGATGATGATGGTTTCTCATTTGCTGAGCTATTGCTCGGCAAAGAGAATATCTTCTTTACTCCTACTTGGGAAGTAAAGTAAGCATTTTTCAGTCCAGGAATTAATGTAAGCTCCAAGGGAAGGTATGTGTATGACAGCTCCCCTTTCAGGGCTTCCCAACTCCATTTTAAATAAAATTTTCATGGTTTCCTGTTTACCCATATTTACTTTTAACTGAGGATCACCCACAGATTCTTGGTGTTCAGTTCAGTTAGGTTCGTCAGTCCTACATATCCTTGAAATTCCACAAAAACAAGACAGAGGCTGTTCTTATTACCAAAGGAAATTCACTTGTGCCTCCTTTCTCTCTTCTCTGTCATTTGTATTGCAACCATTTCCTGTCTTTGAGCATCATCAATTAGTTTCACCTGTTTTTGGAGGTTATAGAAATGAAATAATACAGTTGGTCGTATCTCTGTGTGAGTGTGTGTGTGTGCGTGTGTGTAGCTTCTTTTGTTCAGTGTAATGATTTGGGGATTTATCCATGACATTGTTTCATTAATTTGGAAAGTTCATAGCCATTATCTCTTGAAATATGTTCTCTGCTCCATTTTCACTTTCATTGCCTTCTGAGGATACCATTACATACATGTTAGACGATATGATTTCCTACAGATCTTAGACATTCTGTCCTATTTGTTCACACATGTTTTCTCCTTAAGTTAAACTTTCTATTGCTCTGTATTCAAATTATCTAGTTCTTTTCTCTACTGAATCCATTTGTAACATTCCACTTTATTATTATTTTTTTAAAATTTCCTTGTGTCTGCTAATATCCTGCTCTGTTTCCCATCTTCAGATGTGGTTTATTTATAGTTGTGGGAAACCACACACATATTAGTGGAAATCTGTTTCTCAACTCTCCTATTCTGCACACCAGCCTTCACCATATTTGTCACTAAGCAAATTGTGAAGACCCAAGGGAGAGTTGGTGAATGGTGCAGACTTGTTCTATGTTTGACATTCCCTGGAATTTTAATTTTTCATGTAAGCCAATATGTACCGTAAAAGTACATGAGAGAGGACCTTCAAGATGGCCGAGGTGTAACACGTGGAGATCACATTCCTCCCCACAAATAAAACAAAAATACATCTACATGTGGAACAACTCCTACAGAAAACCTACTGAACACTGGCAGAAGACCTCAGACTTCCCCAAAGGAAAGAAATTCCCTACATAACAGGGTAGGACAAAAGAAAAAAGAAAAAACAGAGTCAAAAGAATAGAGACTGGACCTGCACCTCTGGGAGGGAACTGTGAAGGAGGAAAAGTTTCCAGGCACTAGGAATCCCCTTCACTGGTGGAAACAGGGGGTGAGTAGGGGGGAAGCTTCAGAGCCATGGAGGAGAGTGCAGCAACAATGGTGCAGAGGGCAAAGCGGAGAGATTCCTGCACAGAGGATGGGTGCCGACCAGCACTCACCAGCCTGAGAGGTTGTCTGCTCAGCAACTGGGGTGGGGGTGGTGGAGGCTGCCAGCTGAGGCTCGGGCTTTGGAGGTAAGACCCCAGGGAGAGGACTGGGGTTGGCTGTGTGAAGACAGCCTGAGGATGCTAGTACACCACAGCTAGCCGGGAGGGAGACCAGAAAAATGTCTGGAACTGCCTAAGAGGCAAGAGACCATTGTTTCAAGGTGCATGAGAAGAGCATATTCAGAGCACCACCTAAACAAGCTCCAGACAAGGGCACGAGCCAAAGCTATCAGTACAGACCCCAGACACAGGCATGAAGCACTAAGTCTGCTGCTGAAACCACCAAGAATACTGTGTGCAAGAGGAGGTCACTATCCACACCTCCCTTCCCAGGAGGCTGTGCAGCCCACCGCTACCAGGGTCCCGTGATCCAGGGACAACTTCCCCAGGAGAACACATGGCATACCTCAGGCTTTTGCAACATCACGCCAGCCCCTGCCACCACAGACTGGCCCTGCATTCTGTACCCCTCCCTATCCCCAGCTTGAGTGAGCCAGAGCTCCCCTAATAACCTGCTAATTTAACCCCATTATGTCTGGGAAGGGAACAAATGCCACAGGGCGACCTACAGGCAGAGGAGGGGCCAAATCCAAAGATGAACCCCAGGAGCTGTACTAACAAAGAGGAAAAAGGGAAATTTCTCCCTGCTGCCTCAGGAGCAGTGGATTAAATCTCCATAATCAACTTGATGTACCCTGCATCTGTGGAATACCTGAATAGACAATGAACCATCCCAAAGTTGAGGTGGTGGACATTGGGAGCAACTGTAGACTTGGGGTTTGCTGTATGTGACTAACTAGTTTCTGATTTTTATCGTAGTATAGCTTTTAGTGTTTATTATAATTGGTGGATTTGTTTGTTGGTTTGGTTGTTCTCTTCATTTCTTTTATTACTTTTTATTTTAAACATATTTTTTATTCTAATAATTTTCTTTTATTATTATTTTTTCTTTCTTTCTTTTTTCTCCCTTTTCTTCTGAGCCCTGTGGCTGACAGGGTCTTGCTGTTCCAGCCTGGTGTCAGGCCTGTGCCTCTGAGGTGGGAGAGCCAAGTTCAGGACATTGGACAACCAGAGACCTCCAGGCACAATGTAATATCAATTGGCAAAAACTCTCCCAGAGATCTCTGTCTCAATGCTAAGACCCAGCTCCACTCAACGACTAGCAAACTCCAGTGCTAGACACCCCATGCCAAACAACTAGCAAGACAGGAACACAACCCAATCCATTAGCAGAGAGGCTGCCTAAAATCATAGTAAGTTCACAAACACCCCAAAACACAGCACCGGAAGTAGACCTGCCACCAGAAAGACAAGATCCAGCCCCACCCACAAGAACACAAACACCAGTCCCCTATACAAGGAGGCCTACACAGCTCACTGAACCAACCTCACCCACTGGGGGCAGACAACAAAAACAACAGGAACTACAAACCTCCAGCCTGCAAAGAGGAGACCCCAAACACAGTAAGTTAGGCAAAATTAGAAGACAGAGAAATACACAGCAGATGGAAGATCAAGGTAAAAACCGACCAGACCAAACAAATGAAGAAGAAATAGGGAGGCTATCTGAAAAATAATTCAGTGTAAGAGTACAGATGATCCACAATCTTGGAAATAGAATGGAGAAAATACAAGAAACGTTTAACAAAGACCTAGAAGAACTAAAGAGCAAACAAACAATGAGGAACAACACAATAAATGAAATTAAAAATTCTCTTTAAGGAATCAAGAGCAGAATAACTGAGGCAGAAGAATGATAAGTGACCTAGAAGATAAAATAGTGGAAATAACTAGCGAAGAGCAGAATAAAGAAAAAAGAATGAAAAGAAATGAGGACAGTCTGAGAGAACTCTAGGAACATTAAACGCATAAACATTCAAATTACAGGGGTCCCAGAAGAACAAGAGTAAAAAAAAAAAGGGTCTGAGAAAATATTTGAAGAGACTATAGTTGAAATCTTCCTAATATGTGATAGGAAATAGTAAATCAAGTGCAGGAAGCGCAGACAGTCCCATATAGGATAAATCCAAGGAAAAAACGTGTTGACATATATTAATCAAACTATCAAAAATTAAATACAAAGGAAAATACTAAAAGCAACGAGGGAAAAGCAACAAATAATATAAGGGAATGCCCTTAAGGTTATCAGCTGATCTTTCAGCAGAAACCCTGCAAGCCAAAAAGGAGTGGCAGGGCATATTTAAAGTGATGAAAGAGAAAAAACTATAACCAAGATTACTCTACCCTGCAAGGATCTCATTCAGATTTGATGGAGAAATTAAAACCTTTACAGACTATCAAAAGATAAGAGAATGCAACACACCAGACCAGCTTTACAACAAATGCTAAAGGAATTTCTATAGGCAGGAAACACAAGAGAAGGAAAGACGTACAAAAACAAACACAAAACATTTAAGAAAATCGTAATAGGAACATATACTGATAATTACCTTAAATGTAAGTGGATTAAATGCTCCAAGCCAAAAGACACAGACTTGCTGAATGGATACAAAACCAAGACCCATATATATGCTGTCTACAAGAGACCCACTTCAGACCTAGGGACACATACAGACAGAAACTGAGGGGATGGAAAAAGATATTCCATGCAAATGGAAATCAAAAGAAAGCTGAAGTAACAATTCTCATATCAGACAAAATAGACTTTAAAATAAAGACTATTACAAGAGACAAAGAAGGACATTACATAATGATCAAGGGATCGATCCAAGAAAAAGATATAACAACCGTAAATATTTATGCACCCAACATAGGAGCACCTCAATGCATAAGGCAAATGCTAACAACCATGAAAGGGGAAATCAACAGAAACACAATAATAGTAAGGAGACTTTAACACCGCACTTTCACCAATGTACAGCTCATCCAAAATGAAAATAAATAAGGAAACACAAGCTTTAAATGACACATTAAACAAGATGGACTTAATTGATATTTATAGGACAGTTTATCCAAAAACAACAGAATATACTTTCTTCTCAAGTGCTCATGGAACATTATCCAGGATAGATCATATCTTGGGTCACAAATCAAGCCTTGGTAAATTAAAGAAACTTGAAATTGTAGCAAGTATCTTTTCCAACCACAACGCTATGACACTAGATATCAATTACAGGAAAAAAACTGTAAAAAATACTAAAACATGGAGGCTAAACGATACACTACTAAATAACCAAGAGATCACTGAGGAAATCAAATTGGAAATAAAAAAAAATACGTAGAAACAAATGACAATGAAAACACGATGACCCAAAACCTATGGGATGTAGTAAAAGCAGTTGTAAGAGGGAAGTTTATAGAAATACAATCCTACCTCAAGAAAGAATAAAAATCTCAAATAAACAACCTAACCTTACAACAAAAGCAATTAGAGAAAGAAGAACAAAAAACCTCAAAGTTAGCAGAAGGAAAGAAATCATAAAAATCAGATCACAAATAAATGAAAAAGAAATGAAAGAATTAATAGCAAAGATCAATAAAACTAAAAGCTGGTTATTTGAGAAGATAAACAAAATTGATAAACCATTAGGCAGACTCATCAAGAAAAAAAGGGAGGAGACTCAAATCAATAGAATTAGAAATAAAAAGGAGAAGTAACAACTAACACTGCAGAAATACAAAGGATCATGAGAGATTACTCCAAGCAATTATATGCCAATAAAATGGACAACGTTGAAAAAATGGACAAATTCTTAGAAATGCACAACCTTCCGAGACTGAACCAGGAAGAAATAGAAAATATAGACAGACCAACCACAAACACTGAAATTGAAACTGTGATTAAAAATCTTCCAACAAACAAAAGCCCAGGACCAGATGGTTTCACAGGCAAATTCTGTCAAACATTTAGGGAAGAGCTAACTCTTATTCTTCTCAAACTCTTCCAAAATATAGCAGAGAGAGGAACACTCCCAAAGTCATTCTACGGGGCCACCATCACCCTGATACCAAAACCAGACAAAGATACTACAAAAAAAGAAAATTACAGACCAATATCACTGATGAATATAGATGCAGAAATCCTCAAAAAATAATAGCAAACAGAATCCAACAGCACATTAAAAGGGTCATACACCATGATAAAGTGGAGTTTTTCACAGGAATGCAAGGATTCTTCAATTTACACAAATCAATCAGTGTGATACACCATATTAACAAATTGAGGTGGAAAAACCATATGATCACCTCAATAGATGCAGAAAAAGCTTTTGACAAAATTCAACACCAATTTATGATAAAAACTCTCCAGAAAGTAGGCACAGAGATAACTTACCTCAACATAATAAAGGCCATATATGAAAAACCCATGGCCAACATCGTTCTCAATGGTGCAAAACTAAAACCATTTCCACTACAATCAGGAACAAGACAAGGTTGCCCACTCTCACCACTATTATTCAACATAGTTTTGCAAGTTTTAGCCAAAGCAATCAGAGAAGAAAAAGAAATAAAAGGAATCCATTTAGGTCTTTAATCCATTTTGAGTTTATTTTTGTGTATGGTGTTAGGGAGTGTACTTATTTCATTCTTTTACATGTAGCTGTCCAGTTTTCCCAGCACCACTTATTGAAGAGGCTGTCAGCAAAAGAAACCATAAACAAGACGAAAAGACAACCCTCAGAATTGGAGAAAATATTTGCAAATGAAACAACTGACAAAGGATTAATCTCCAAAATTTTCAAGCAGCTCATGCAGGTCAATATCAAAAAAAAAAAAAAATCAAACAACCCAATCGAAAAATGGGCAGAAGACCTAAATAGACATTTCTCCAAAGAAGATATACAGATTGCCAACTAACACATGAAAGTAACCTCAACATCATTAATCATTAGAGAAATGCAAATCAAAACTACAATGCGATATCATCTCACAGTGGTAAGAATGACCATCATCCAAAAATCTACAAACAAAAATCCTGGAGAGGGTGCAGAGAAAAGGGAACCCTCATATACTGTTGGTGGGAATGTAAATTGATACAGCCACTATGGAGAACAGTATGGAGATTCCTTAAAAAACTAAAAATAGAACTACCATACGAGCCAGCAATCCCACTACTGGGCATATACCCTGAGCAAACCATAATTCAAAAAGAGACATATGCCACAAAGTTCATCGCAGCACTATTTGCAATAGCCAGGACATGGAAGCAACCTAAGTGTCCATCGACAGATGAATGGATAAAGAAGATGTGGCACATATATACAATGGAATATTACTCAGCTATAAAAAGAAACGAAATTGAGTTATTTGTACTGAGGTGGATGGACCTAGAGTCTGCCATACAGAGTGAAGTAAGTCAGAAAGAGAAAAACAAATACCGCATGGTAAAACATATATATGGAATCTAAAGAAAAAAAAAAAAAAAAGGTCATGAAGAACCTAGTGGCAAGATGAGAATAAAGTTGAAGACCTACTAGAGAATGGACTTAAGGACATGGGGAAGGGGAAGGGTAAGCTCGGACAAAGTGAAAGAGTGGTAGCATATATACGGACATATATACACTACCAAATGTAAAATAGATAGCTAGTGGGAAGCAGTCACATAGCACAAGGAGATCAGTTCAGTGCTTTGTGACCAGCTAGAAGGGTGGGATAGGCAGGGTGGGAGGGAGGGAGATGCAAGAGGGAAGAGATATATGTATATGTATAACTGATTCACTTTGTTATAAAGCAGAAACTAACACACCATTGTAAAGCAATTATACTCCAATAAAAACGTTCAAAAAAATTTAAAAATTAAAAAAATGAATAAAAGGAATCCAAATCAGAAAAGAAGTAAAACTGTCACTGTTTGCAGATTATATAGTGCTATACATAGGGAATCTTATAGATGCTACCAGAAAACTACTAGAGCTAATCAATGAATTTCATAAAGTAGCAGGATACCAAGTTAATGCACAGAAATCTCTTGCATTCCTATCCACTAATGAAGAAAAATCTGAAAGACAAATTAAGGAAACACTCCCAATTACCATTGCAAGTAAAAGAATAAAATACCTAGGAATAAACCTACCTAACGAGACAAAAGACCTATATGCTGAAAACTATAAGACACTGATGAAAGAAATTAAAGGTGATACAAACAGATGGAGAGATATACCATGTTCTTGGATTGAAAGAATCAACATTGTGAAAATCACTATACAACTGAAAGCAATCTACAGATTCAGTGCAATCCCTATGAAACTACCACTGGCATTTTTCACAGAACTAGAACAAAAAATTTCACAATTTGTATGGAAACACAAAAGACTCCGAATAGCCAAAGCAGTCTTGAGAAAAAAAAAGGAGCTGGAGGAATGAGGCTCCCTGACTTCAGACTATACTACAAAGCTATAGTAATCAAGACAGAATGGAAGTGGCACAAAAACAGAAATATAGATCAATGGAGCAGGATAGAAAACCCTGAGCTAAACCCACGCACATATGTCATCTTATCTTTCATAAAGGAGGCAAGAATATACAATGGAGAAAAGACAGCCTCTTCAATAAGTGGTGCTGGGAAAACTAGACAGCTACATGTAAAAGACTGAAATTAGAACACTCCCTAACACCATACAGAAAAGTAAACTCAAAATGAATTAAAAATCAAAATGTAAGACCAGACACTATAAAACTCTTAGAGGAAAACATAGGAAAAACACTCTTTGACATAAACCACAGCAAGATCCTTTTTGACCCACCTCCTAGAGAATTGGAAATAAAAACAAAATTAAACAAATGGGAACTAATGAAACTTAAAAGCTTTTGCACTGCAAAGGAAACCATAAACAAGATGAAAAGACAACCCTCAGAATGGGAGAAAATATTTGACAAAGAAGCAACTGACAAAGGATTAATATTCAAAATATACAAGCAGCTCATGCAGCTCAATAACAAAAAAATAAACAATGCAATCCAAAAATGGGAAGAAGACCTAAATAGATATTTCTCCAAGGAAGATATACAGATTTCTAACAAACACATAAAAGGTTGCTCAATGTCACTAATCATTAGAAAAATGCAAATCAAAACTACAATGAGGTATCCTCTCACACTTGTCCTAATGGCCATCATCGGAACATCTACAAACAATAAATGCTGGAGAGGATGTGGAGAAAAGGGAACACTTTTGCATTGTTGGTGGGAATATAAATTGATACAGCCACTATGGAGAACAGTATGGCAGTTCCTTAAAACCTAAAAATTTAACTACCATACGACCCGGCAATCCCACTACTGGGAATATACCCTGAGAAAACCATAATTCAAAAAGAGTCATGTACCACAATGTTCATTGCAGCACTATTTACAATAGCCAGGACATGGAAGCAACCTAAAAGTGTCCATTGACAGATGAATAGGTAAAGAAGATGTGGCACATACATACAATGGAGTATTACTCAGTCATAAAAGGGAACAAAACTAAGTTTTTTGTAGTGAGGTGGATGGACCTAAAGTCTGTCATACAGAGTGAAGAGAGTCAGAAAAAGAAAAACCAATACCGTATGCTAACACATATATATGGAATATAAGAAAAAAATAATCGTTCTAAAGAACCTAGGGGCAGGACAGGCATAAAGATGCAGACGTAGAGTGGACTTCAGGACACAGGGAGCGGGAAGGGTAAGCTGGGACGAAGTGAGAGAGTGGCATTTACACATATACACTACCAAATATAAAATAGATAGCTCGTGGGAAGCTGCATGCCACAGGGAGATCATTTCAGTGCTTTGTGACCACCTAGAGGGGTGTGTTAAGGAGGGTTGTAGGGAAATGCAAGACAGAAGGGATATGGGGATATATGTAAACATATAGCTGATTGACTTTGTTATACAGCAGAAACTAACACACCATTGTAAAGCAATTATACTGCAATAAAGATGTTAAAAAATAATTAGAAAGTACATGAAAATTTCAGCTGGTTTCTTCCTACTCCTGTTAATGGCAAATTCTTCATTCTCTTATCATTCTGCCAAAGATGTGTCCAGAGTCTCTTTCTTATAAACACTCATCATTTTCTAAAGTTCATTTCATGGCTTCTTTGCATGTAGAACTCTTGGATGGGCTTAGAGAAACTATGTTTTTGTAGCTTATTTGGCTTGTTGTTTTTTTTGTTTTTTTTTTTGGCTGTGTTGGGTCTTCATTTCTGTGTGAGGGCTTTCTCTAGTTGTGGCGAGCAGGGGCCACTCTTCATCATAGTGCGTGGGCCTCTCACTAGCGTGGCCTCTCTTGTTGTGGAGCACAGGCTCCAGACTCGCAGGCTCAGTAGTTGCGGCTCACGGGCCCAGTTGCTCCATGGCATGTGGGATCTTCCCAGACCAGGGCTCGAACCCGTGTCCCCTGCATTGGCAGGCAGATTCTCAACTACTGCACCACCAGGGAAGCCCTGGCTGTTTTTTTTTGTTAGAGAAAAAGATACACTCTCTTGTGGTTTTCTATGTCTTGATTAAAAGCTAAATATTCTACTTTTTACATTTGGTTTCCAAAAATTCTTCAGTTATCATAATGATAAGTAGAGTAAATAAATAAGGTAAAACTTATCAGGTGTTCCACCTTGACCAAAGGAAGTAATATAAAATCTATAACATTAAATGTTAGGTCTTTAAAATAGGCGTAATATTTCTTATATATTAAGAGGTAGTTTACTTGTTGAAAGCAAACATTTTCTATTGGCTTGCCTTTGTTACTTTTATAAATGTTGAATTTACAACAAAATTCTGGGTTTATCCTCCTCTATGATAGTAGAGACTGTGAAGAAACAAGTGTATGTTAGTATCATGGCAGCTAAAGAGAATCTTACCATCATCATTTACATAATTAACTTAGAGAATCAACTCAGAGTTTTCAGTATTCATAATGTATGGCACATTAGAATTCAAACAATACACTTGTTAGCATACTAAAGATTGGGGATCAACAAAAGCAAAGTAAAGCAAACCAACCAACAATAATGGTAACCAAAAATTATATGCTTAATTTGATATTGTAAAAAACTTAGCTTTACCAGTGTTACATTCATATCTATAAAGGAACATCGTTCTGGAAGAAATAACAGGTGCATACACTTTAGAAAAATTACACTGGGAATTGAGTGATTAATGCAGAATCAATACTACTACTGAAGAGTCTACCTGATTTATCTTACAATCAACATGGGAAAGCCTTTTTGATGTTATGACTCAGCAGATGTCAAGATGTAAGCCTTTCACAAAATAATTTCGAGGCAGGAATTAACTTGCTTACTCTGCAGAACCAGGCAAGAGAGAAAATGCCAGTAAGAGTTCACCCAAGGATTGCCTAAAATGTACCAAATATTCTTTCTCTTTCTCTTTCTCTTTCTTTCTCTTTCTCTTTCTCTTTCCCTTTCCCTTTCTCTTTCCCTTTCCCTTTCCCTTCCACTTTCACTCTCTCTCTCTCTCTCCATTTTTAGGAAGAATAAAAATGATGCAGTCAGCTATAAAATTGACAGAGTATTAGTGCCCCTGAGAAATTATATTACTTTGAAAGATAAGTGAGGTCATTTTACTAAAACTTGTATGAAATGGATCTAAGCTGCCAAATGAGGTAAGGGGAGAATTGCGGCTATTTGAAATTTACAACTATTCGATTTTCTATTTTAGAGAATCCTTCAACTATTTGACTAGTGAATGTTTTCCCCCAGAAACAGCCCTAATCCATCACATGTGGATCACTCTTTTCCTAGGTAGAGCAGAGAGGTGAGTGATGGTACAAAGGGATGTTTCTATGGTCAGTGACTTTAATTTCAGACAAGGATATTGCTGAACAAAATTTTAATCAGAGAATTACAAAAATAGGATCAACACAGTAACAACAGTGAAATCATTTTGAGAATATAAAATTAAGCCACCACCATTTGGAATATTATTTAAAGGTTTTGTCCCTCTACTTCCTCTCTTTACAGAAAACAAACTATTTTCTGAGCTCAAGGAGATATGAGTAGGCCTCAATATATGACACAAACTTTGAAGGCATCACTAATATCTACAGATTCCTTTACTGCTCTACAGTACAGAGTAAAGTAGAGTAAATAATCAATAGTCAAACCATGTACAATTCTGAGTGTATCTGAAATACTAAAATCATTCTTACTACCTATTGTAATTTTCTAAGGCCTCAGAATAAAACAAACATTAAAAACCTCATATGGTTTTTGTTCATTAAAAAAAAAGAGACAAATCTGCAATTCTCAATTATTTATAATCTTTGCTTCCTCCATTAAATACTACAAAGGGAGATATATTCATATTTAACTTAATTATATATTTCAGAATTACATTAAAATCTTATTTACTTCCCAAATGATTCTTGGGAAAGATGGTGAATGTTTTATGTAAGAACATAGAATTATGCAAAATATCTGCAAAAACTATAATTCTAGCATTTAAATCCATTCGTTTAATTATTACAGCTACTATCTCAATTTTTTTAATTTTTAATTTTATACTGGAGGGTAGTTGATTTACAATATTGTGGTAGTTTCAGATGTACAGCAAAGTGATTCAGTTATACATATACATATATCCATTCTTTTTCAGATTATTTTTCCCATTTTGGTTATTACAGAGTATTGAGTAGAGTTCCCTGTGCTATACAGTAGGTCCTTGTTGATTATATATTTTATATATAGTAGTGTGATATGTTAATCCCAAACTCCTAATGTATCCCTCCCCCCACCTTTCCCCTTTGGTAATCATAAGATTGTTTTCTATGTCTGTGAATCTGTTTCTGTTTTGTAAATAAGTTCATTTGTATCATTTTTTTTTAGATTCCACATATGTGATATCATATGATATTTGTCTTTGTCTGACTTACTTCACTTAGTATAATGATCTCTAAGTTCATCCATGTTGCTGCAAGTGGCATTATTTCATTCTTTTCTTATGGCTGAGAAATATTTCATTATATATGTACCACATCTTTATCCATTCTTCTCTCAATGGACATTTAGGTTGCTTCCATGTCTTGGCTATTGTAAATTGTACTTGAATGAACACTGGGGTGCATGTGTCTTTTTGAAGTACAGTTTTCTCTGGATAAAGGCCCAGGAGTGGGATTGCTGGATCATATGGTAGCTCTATTTTTAGTTTTTAAAGAAATCTCCATATTGTTCTCCATAGTGACTGTACAAATTTACATTCTCACCAACAGTGTAGGAGGGTTTCCTTTTCTCCACACCTTCTCCAGCATTTACTCTTTGTAGACTTTTTCATGATGGCCATTCTGACCAGTGTGAGGTGATACCTCATTATAATAATTAACGATGTTGAGCATCTTTTCATGTGTTGGGTGGCCATCTGTATGTCTTCTTTGGAGAAATATCTATTTAGGTCTTCTGTGCATTTTTGGATTGGGTTGTTCATTTTTTTGATATTGAGCTGCATGAGCTCTTTGTATAGTTTGGAGATTAATCCTTTGTCAGTTGCTTCATTTGAAAATATTTTCTCCCATTCTGAAGGTTGTCTTTTCACCTGTTTTATGATTTCCTTTGTTGTGCAAAGATTTTAAGTTTCATTAGGTCTCATTTGTTTATTTTTGTTTTTATTTGCATTACTCTATGAGGTGGGCCAAAAAATATGTTACTGTGATTCATGTCAAAGAGTGTTCTGTGTATGTTTTCTTCTAAGAGTTTTATAGTGTCTGGCCTTACATTTAGGTCTTTAATCCATTTTGAATTTATCTTTGTGTATGGTGTTAAAGAATGTTCTAGTTTCATTCTTTTACATGTAGCTGTCCAGTTTTCCCAGCACCACTTATTGAAGAGGCTGTGTTTCCTCCATTGTATATTCTTGCCTCCTTTGTCATAGATTAGGTGATCATAGGTGTGTGGGTTTATCTCTAGGCTTTTCATCCTGTTCCAATGATCTATATTTCTGTTTTTGTGCCAGTACCAAACAGTCTTGATTACTGTAGCTTTGTAGTATAGTCTGAAATCAGGGAGCCTGATTATTCCAGCTCCATTTTTCTTTCTCAAGATTGCTTTGGCTATTCAGGGTCTTTTGTGTTTCCATACAACTTGTAACATTTTTTGTTCTAATTCGTGAAAAATGCCATTGGTAATTTCAAGTTGAGCATCTTTTCATGTGTTTGTTGGTCGTCTGTATGTCTTCTTTGGAGAAATGTCTATTTAGATTTTCTGTCTATTTTTTGATTGGGTTATTTGTTTTTTTAATATTGAGCTGCATAAGCTCTTTGTATACTTGGAGATTAATCCCTTGTCAGTTGCTTTATTTGTAAATATTTTCTCCCATTCTGTAGGTTGTCATTTTAGTTTTTTATGTCTTTAATAAATATTTAAAAAATAAGATCCTATTAGTTAACACAGATCAATCTGGATGACATCTTGATTTCATTCACATACTTATTTGAGAAAAATAAAAATCAGTAAATTTTTTCAGTATTTAATTGTAGTTAAAGTAGAACAGAAATCTGGAATATATCTATCAGAGATTACTCCAATTACATTAATTATCTTTAATTTTATTTTTAAACCACTTTTTAAAGTAGACTAGGAACAGGAGGTAGTTATCACACAATAATAAATTGGTTCACCCTTCTTCTCTATGCAATATTTCATTTTTCTTCAATCTAGCTGTATTCTGTAGTTATCGTGTGCCTTGCTTAATTTAGTCATCAAGTACATAAAACTGTCAAAAAAAAATGCTCTCTAGATGTCCTGAAGAATATTATCAATGTACATACACTACAATGGTCTAAGACTTCATATCTAGAATCACCTATACTAGAATTTGGCTGATTCATCTGACATACTTTAACTGTGTAACTTTTGGTGAATTTTTAAAAAATATTTATTTATTTATTTATTTATGGCTGTTTCAGGTCATAGTTGTGGCATGCAGGCTCTTTGTTGCGGTGCATGGACTTTTCTCTAGTTGTGCCCTGCAGGTTTTCTCTTCTCTAGTTGTGGCACACAGGCTCCAGGGCACGTGGCCTCTGTAGTTGTGGCATGTGGCTTCCAGAGCACGTGGGCTCTGTAGTTTCCAGAATGTGGGTTCTAGTTGAGGTGCACAAGCTCAGTAGTTGTGGCACAAGACCTTAGTTGCCATATGGCATGTGGGATCTTAGTTCCCTGACCAGGGATTGAACCTGTTTCCTCTGCATTGTAAGGCAGATTGTTTGCCACCAGGGAAGTCCCAACTTTTGGTGAATTACATAACCTCTTTAAGCCTCAGCTTTCTCATCAAGAAAACTGAATAGTATTACTATATAAGTTGCTTTGAAGATTAAATAAAAGTATGTATTTAGCTAATGCTAAAAGCAAGTATCTAGCTAATGTCCTGGCTTGTCATAAATGGTTAATACTCACATTATCCCCATTCAATATTCTTCATACATCTTGTTCTCTCTCTTATCCAAATCTGAAATATCAAGATCCTAACAAAATTATCTTCCAAACAATGAAAGAGAGAGAAAGGGAGGAAGGAAAGGAGGAAGGGAAAGAAGGAGAAAGGGACAGAGGGAAGAAAGAAGAAAAAAAGAGAGGGGGATCTTTGAGTGCAATGGTCAAATCTTCCTGAGGTTAAGATTCACTGGAACTATTATAATTATAATATAATTTATCAATTTATGGTAATTTTTTCATCACACAGAATTTGTGAAGATATTTTACCCTGGCCTATAATTGTAGCATGGTATAATTTGAAGGCAAGTGATAATAAAACCATTTTAAAATATCATTTTATTAATACTCTGAGATATACCAAACAGTCATTTGTACTCTCCTTTTATAGTTGGCAAATATGACATCTGTTATTGCCATAGAACCTGAATTTGCAACAGTAACAAAAACAGTAAAGAAATAAAGTGAAAATTTAAAATTAGGCACCCTGGAACTGTAAACTCCTTAGTCTCACAAATCTATGTCCACAAGGCATAATGGACATTTCAGGGTCAAAGTAACAGAGGAAAGCAAACTTGTAGAAATTAAACTTAATCCCAACATTGCCCATTGTTCTGTAGTAATTAGAATAAAATATGGTTTACAGAGCTCAGAGATTGGTAATACAGAAACAGAGCAGGCATGTTTTCTGACTCTGTGTAAGCCTTTCACATAGATTTGTGAGCCACTGTAACAAAAGAAAATCCTTTGAGATGTGGTTATATTTTTATTGACATAGTGAACTATCCAGTATTCAAGATGTTCTGGCAGAGAATTGATCCCCCTTAATGGTTTTTATAGAGCCTCGTTTCTTTTCATTACTGTGACTTACAATAGTCCATCTTAAAACGTAAATAAGAACTAAGACACTTTCTCTCTAATAAAAACAAATAGTTTAACAATTCTGAAAGCTACTTTCATCCTTATAAATTTCACTTAATGCATGTATAATGGCTGAATTAACATGCACTTTTACGTGACCACTTGACTGCCAAAGTCTTAAATGGCAATATTGAATATTTAAAACTAAAGCAGATTATGTATCTAAGTTTGTAAACCTTCCTCACTAGTAAATATGTAAACAGACAAACAGAAGATTATCATAATACACCTCTCTACTATTAATTCTTGAATTTCCTATACATCAATGAATTTTAAAAATCTATCGGGCAAAGACTATACTTTCAGGGATCATTTCTATAGTTTGTTACTAGAGAGAGGAAAACATAGGCAGAACACTCTATGACATACATCACAGCAAGATTCTTTTTGACCCAGCTCCCAGAGAAATGGAAATAAGAACACAAATAAACAAATGGGACCTAATGAAACTTAAAAGCTTTTGCACAGCAAAGGAAACCATAAACAAGACCAAAAGACAACCCTCAGAATGGGAGAAAATATTTGCAAATGAAGCAACTGACAAAGGATTAATCTCCAAGATTTACAAGCAGCTCATGCAGCTCAATAACAAAAAAAACGAACAACCCAATCCAAAAATGGGCAGAAGACCTAAATAGACATTTCTCCAAAGAAGATATACAGATTGCCAACAGACACATGAAAGAATGCTCAACGTCATTAATCATTAGAGAAATGCAAATCAAAACTGCAATGAAATATCATCTCACACCGATCAGAATGGCCATCATCAAAAAATCTAGAAACAATAAATGCTGGAGAGGGTGTGGAGGAAAGGGAACACTCTTGCACTGTTGGTGGGAATGTAAACTGATACAGCCACTGTGGAGAACAGTATGGAGGTTCCTTAAAAAACTACAAATAGAACTACCATACGACCCAGCAATCCCACTACTGGGCATATACCCTGAGAAAACCATAGTTCAAAAAGAGTCATGTACCAAAATGTTCATTGCAGCTCTATTTACAATAGCCAGGACATGGAAGCAACCTAAATGTCCATCGACAGATGAATGGATAAAGAAGATGTGGCACATATATACAATGGAATATTACTCAGCCATAAAAAAGAAATGAAATGGAGGTATTTGTAATGAGGTGGATGGAGTTAGAGTCTGTCATACAGAGTGAAGTAAGTCAGAAAGAGAAAAACAAATACAGTATGCTAACACATATATACGGAATCTAAGGAAAAAAAAAAAAAAAACCATGAAGAACCTAGTGGCAAGACGGGAATAAAGACACAGACCTACTAGAGAATGGACTTGAGGATATGGGGAGGGGGTGGGGTGAGATGTGACAGGGTAAGAGAGTGTCATGGACATATATACACTACCAAATGTAAAATAGATAGCTAGTGGGAAGCAGCCACATAGCACAGGGAGATCAGCTCGGTGCTTTGTGACCACCTAGAGGGGTGGGATGGGGAGGGTGGGAGGGAGGGAGATGCAAGAGGGAAGAGATATGGGAACATATTGTATGTGTATAACTGATTCACTTTGTTATAAAGCAGAAGCTAACACACCATTGTAAGGCAATTATACTTCAATAAAGATGTTTAAAAAAAAATCTATCAGGCATAATTAAGCATATCTTCCTTTGCTTTCTCTTTTTATGTGTTGATATATAATTAACACTCTTAAATAATAATGAAAATACTTTTTCTTTATTTTAATAGAGCATGTCCAGACTACTAACCCAGCTTCTTAAAAATCTGAAATTAAAAATTAAAGTACATACTATATGTACAAATATATTTGCAAGTAGACTATGTGCTGAACTTTGTCCATCTATACATTAATATTTGACAAATTGCCCACCTTCAAATGAAAAAAAATAGGATCATTTAAAAAATTTGGCCTGGTACCTCTGACTTTGGGTAAGAACAATAAGTAACCACAGTAGAAATTTGTTCAGCTAGAATTCTCCATTCTGTATCATATCAGTTACATTCCCAAATCTTAATGCTTAACAAATACCTTTTAAAAGGATGCATTTCCATTTTCTTTCATTTGCCAATTTCACACAACTTTCCAAACTTCCTATTAATAGGTCTCATTTAAATATTTTAAAAAATTTATTTGTTTGGACTAATAACATTCACCAAAGCCAGAAACATTGTCTAAATGGTCAACTTCCACACTGCAACCATAAAGTACCTAAAACATAATCAGTCATAGAACTAGTTAATACTGAGATTACCTGGATAAATAAGCTCAACATAAAACACTACTCATTCCCCAGCTCACAAAGTTAGTTCATCTTTAGCCAATGACAAAGACTGGTCTGTGATTGGAGCCTTGCATCAGACACTCTTGTTTCCACTATTCACTTTACCTCTGCATCAGTGAGACCAAAATTCGCATCCATGCTCTTAATTTTATTTCCATGTAGGTAAAGTAAAATAAAATATTTTCTGTATTAGACCCACTCATTTGAGTCTGTGGCCACTAATCTCCATAGATGGTCCTCTTCAACCTCCAGTGGATCCTCACTTTATTTTCTACTTCTGTGCTAGCACACATCCATTCTAGCATCTTAGATCTCTGGCTTTAGGGAAAATAACTTTGTTGAGTTTCAGTTTCTTGAACTATAACATGAACCAATAATTTTGCCTGCATTCTAATATTCCTGTGAAGATTAAGTGAGGTGTTTCTCATCAAGTACTGAGGACTTTTTTAACACTCAGCAAATTCTCAGTGCATATTAAATTACTTTAATGAGGATGATAATGATGATGATGATGATGAAGATAATGATGATCTCATTTCTTTCATGGCCACATGTAAAAATCAATTAGCATAGAAATGCCCCGCACTTCCCACTGTAATGTGAAGCTAAAGTAATCTAGGGTAAGAATGGAAGAAAAAGAGGGAAACAAGTTCTATTGAAATAGCCTCTGAAATTGCAAATATAAGATAATAACCCCAGAAATAGAAGGCAATCTAGAAGTACGGGAAGAGGGGAAATAAAGTCTTGACCTATATATAGACAGAGAATGAAAAAGAGAAGGCCAGAAGTAGGTTCAGGGAAGGGAGCCAGGCTTACATATGGGGACACAATGAGAACATGGGTTCTGTGTGATAGAGCTGTACTGATAAGGAGCCAGGGATGACAGCTCTGCTTTTCTTAGAATAAGGCTTCCAATGACTGTAGCCAAGACAAGAGGAAAATATCACATAAAGTTCAGATTCCTAGTAGAATGTACTTTCACAGGCAAGAAAAAAAAAATCTCTTCTAACGTCTTTATACATCCTTCAACTACTTGAATTTATATGAAATTCTTTAGCAGAAAATAATAATAGCTCAAATTTATTAGTATCTTACTAGGAACCCATTCTAGGCCTATTATGTATATTAACTCCTAGTTCTCACAATCCTATGAGTCTTGCAAAGAATTAAAATAAATTTTGAAACAGTGGGAGAAAAATATCTTGGGTCTTAAAGTTTGAATGTTGGGATGAAAGCAAAGGCAGTGATGGTTATGAGTCACTGACAATCAGATATATTTGTTAGCTATGATTGGCAGGTTCTGATATTTTATTTGATATTGGGAAAGAGGTAGTGAGGGAAAATAGGGAACTGAAGATGATACTAAGATTTTTAATTTAGATGTGTTGATAGATGTAAATGTCATTAACCAATGTCTATATGGTATAGAGTGAATTCAGGAAGGAAAGCAAGGGTGTGGGACTAAGATATGAATTCATACATGTACACATTGAATTTGAAGAGTGTATGGACAGTAAAATGCAGATGTCCAATATTGCTTTGACTGGTTGATTTCTATTATAAGGTATAGACAGTTTCTTAGTAAAAATGTTGGTTTCAAGTTGTTACATCTTGACTACACCACCAGACTTCTTATTCTCATAATAATTGGATGACCTTTGACAAGTTATCTAATTGGAAAATTGTCATAATAATGCCTACTAATTAGGTTCTTTTAAGAATAAAGTGGCTCCGTAATGGTTCTGAATAAATGTTATTTCACCTGTGTGATTATTTGAAAAATCATGAAAGATACATTATAAAATAAAGCAGATTCTTTTTTTTTTTTTTTTTTAACATCTTTATTGGAGCATAATTGCTTTACAATGGTGTGTTAGTTTCTGCTTTAAAACAAAGTGAATCAGCTATACATATACATATATCCCCATATCTCTTCCTTCTTGTGTTTCCCTCCCTCCCACCTTCCCTATCCCACCCCTCTAGGTGGTCACAAAGCACCAAGCTGATCTCCCTGTACTATGTGATCTCCCTGTGCTTCCCACTAGCTATCCATTTTACTTTTAGTAGTGTATATATGTCCATGGCACTCTCTCACTTTGCCCAGCTTACCCTTCCCCCTCCCCGTGTCCTCAAGTCCATTCTCTAGTAGGTCTGCATCTTTATTCCCGTCCTGCCCCTAGGTTCTTCATAACCATTTTTTTCCCTCAGATTCCATATATATGTGTTAACATACGGTATTTGTTTTTCTCTTTCTGACTTACTTCACTCTGTATGACAGATTCTAGGTCCATCCACCTCACTACAAATAACTCAGTTTTGTTTCTTTTTATGGCAGAGTAATATTCCATTGTATATATGTGCCACATCTTCTTTATCCATTCTTCTGTCGATGAACACTTAGGTTGCTTCCATGTCCTGGCTATTGTAAGTAGAGCTGCAATGAACATTGTGGTACATGACTCTTTTTGAATTATGATTTTCTCAGGGTATATTCTCAGTAGTGGGATTGCTGGCTCGGATGGTAGTTCTATTTTTAGTTTTTTTAAGAAACTGCCATACTGTTCTCCATAGTGGCTGTATCAATTTACATTCCCACCAACAGTGCAAGAGGGTTCCCTTTTCTCCACACTCTGTCGAGAATTTATAGTTTGTAGATTTTTTGATGATGGCCATTCTGACTGGTGTGAGGTGATACCTCATTGTAGTTTTGATTTGCATTTATCTAATGATTAGTGACGTTGAACATCCTTTCATGTGTTTGTTGGCAATCTGTATATCTTCTTTGGAGAAATGTCTATTTAGGTCTTTTGCCCATTTTTGGATTGGGTTGTTTCTAATAGGTCCTATAGAACACTACTGGAATTATATGTATATAGAATACACCCTCGAAATTTTGCTGTGTGGGCTTAAGACACAAATATTTTATTTCTAAAGTTTGATTACTTAAGCCTTATTTTCTCAAACTTTGTTGTGTATTAAAATTACCTGGAGACTTTTTTAAAGCCTTAAATTCCTACCCCACATTAATTAAATTAAAATCTCCAGGAATGATTGAAACCACTGACACAGCCCATACTGTTAAGTCTGGTTGGGCTCACTATAGATTACATAATTACTTACTTAATTAATTAATTAAAAGCCATTAATGAAGTTGCCTATATGTTTATCTTTATTAGTGATTAGGCTTTGAATGATTTGTATCCCAAGATTTTAGCTAGTGATTCTCTGGTGCGTCAGGCTTCCTTCTAAAGAACAGAATTAATTATTCTTAAAAAAATAATGCTTAGCCTTATGATATTTTAATCTGAATTCTATTGCCAAAATTTAAAGAAAAGTAGAACTTAATTTCTGTCTGATACAGAATATCCTTAAAATGTTTTCTCTTTCCCCCTTTGCTCAATCAGTCACTTTTAATAAAATACAGATACAGTAACATAATTTCTCAGAAAGACAATGAAGGGAATATTTCCTTGAGAAAGCAGACTGAACCTTCCTTTTAGGCTTAGACTTTGATAAATAAGAATTTTCTCCTTATGAGCATATTGGCTTTTAATTGAGTCTGAACCACTTGGTTGCATCTACTCTAGTCTTTCATTCTCTAACCAAGGGCTGCTGTTGCCGTGGCTCAGAAAGACAAAACTCTGACGGTGGTGTTTGCAGCAAAGTAAAGTTTTATTTTCAGGACATCAGGCAATGGAGTGGGAAACAATTCTCAAATCCACTTCATCTTGGTCTTTGAGTTAGAGACTTTTTTTAAGGGGAAGAACAAAGAAACTGGATTAATTATTGTCTTGTGACATTTCTTAACCATAGTTGCAGGAGTCAGGATGTCTCTGGTTTATAATTTTCAGGCCAAGTGGTTCATGGCTCAGGGGTGTGTTAGCTTCTCTTGCCCTGGAGAAAAAAATACTGAGTTTGTATGTTAATGATAATATCTACAACAGAAATTTTAGTACATTAACAATGTCATCAACAGCAGCAATATTAGTCATCTGACTCTGGTTGATTAGTGTTCAGTTAGCACAGGATTGAGATCAGAGGGGAGAAGAAAGGGAATAAAGTTTTGAATAGAGAGATTAATAATAATTTCAGTAGGCGAACTCAGTTTTAGGAGGACTTTCAGTTCCACTTGTTTGTAAATGTGTAAAATATTTTATTATAATTTTATACCAACTTATAGAAAAATTAAACATTTTTTTGATATGCAGCCTTACAGATTTCATGATCCCATGTCTTTGCATAATATCCATTATAGGCTTTTGTCTTACTTCTGTAATGTAGAACAGAACTGAATTTACATAATATATATATATCACACAATTACTATATTGCCATTTTTACAAAAATCCTTAATGTTTTCATGAATCACACTCTCTTTTTTTCCAAGGTTTAATGACACATATCTGACATATAAAAATGTTTTAGTTTAAGGTGTACACCTTTAGTTTAAGGTGTACACCTTTAGTTTAAGGTGGTGATTTGGTACCTGTATATATAGCAAAATTTTTTACCACAGTAAGGTTAACTAGCACATCATTCACCTCACATAATTACCATTTTTATTGTTGTTGCTATAGTGAGAATATTTAAAATTGTCTCATAGCAACTTTCAAGTGTAAAATATAATATTGTTAACTATAGTCACCATGCTGTACCTGAGACCTCCAGAACTAATCTATCTTATAACTGAAAGTTTGTATACTTTGACCAACAAGTATCCATTTACCTCACCCCACTCAGCCCCTATTAACCATCTATTTTCTCTCTGTTTCTATGACTTCGATGTTTATATTTCCACAAATAAGTGAGATCATACAGTATTTATCTTTCTCTTTCTAACCTATTTCACTTAACATAATGCCCTCAAGACCAATCCATGTTGTCACAAATGGGAAGATTTTCTTCTCTTTTATGGTTGAATAATATTTCATACAACACATCTTCTTTATCCATTTTTCTGTTGACTGGCACTGTTTCCATCATTTGGCTATTGTGAATAATGCTGCAATAAACATGGGGATGCAGATATCTCTATGAGATCCCAATTTTATTTCCTTGGGATAAAAAACCAGAAGTGGGATTGCTGAATCATATGGTAGTTCTATTTTTGACCATCATAAACTCTACAACCAATAAATGCTAGAGAGGGTGTGGAGAAAAAGGAACCCTCCTACATTGTTGATGGGAACGTAAATTGGTACAGCCACTATGAAGAACAGTATGGAAGTTCCTTAAAAAACTAAAAATAGAGCTACCATATGAGCCAGCAATCCCACTTCTGGGCATATACCTGGAGAAAACCATAATTCAAAAATATACATGCACCCCAATGTTCATTGCAGCACTATTTACAATAGCCAGGACATGGAAGCAACCTAAATTTCCATCAACAGAGGAATGGATAAAAAAGATGTGGTACATATATACAATGGAATATTACTCAGACATAAAAAATAACAAAATAATACCATTTGCAGCAACATGGATGGACCTAGAAATTCTCATACTGAGTTAAGTAAGTCAGATAGAGAAGGACAAACATTGTATGATATTGCTTTTTTATTTTTTTATGAGAAACCTCCATACTGTTTTCCATAGCAGCTATGCCAATATATATTCCCAACAACAGTATACCAGGTTCTCTTTTCTCTACATTTTCATCAGCATTTATTATTCCTTGTCTTTTGATAATTAATATTCTAACAGGTGTGAGGTAAAATCTCAATGTGTTTCTGATTGCATTTCCCTGATGAGCAGTAATGTTAAGCACCTTTCATGTACCTGCTGATGATTTCTTTTTCTTTGGAAAAATGTTCATTCATGTCCATTGCTCATTTTCCAATTAAATTATTTGCATTTTATTTATGTATTTATTTATTTTCTATTCTTTTTCAAATTCTTTTCCCATTTAGGTTATTACAGAATTCCTTGTGCTATACAGTAGCTTCCCACTGGCTATCTATTTTAAATACAGCAGTGTGTACATGTTAATCCCAAACTCTCCCAGTCTATCTCTCCCCCTCCCCCTTCCCCCTGGTAACAATAAGTTCATTCTCTACATCTGTGAGTCTGTTTCTATTTTGTAGATAAGTTCATTTGTATCAAGTTTTTTTTTAGACTCCATATATAAGTGATATCACATGATATTTGTCTTTCTCTGTCTGACTTGCTTCACTTAGAATGATAATCTCCATGTCCATTCATGTTGCTGCAAATGACATTATTTCATTCTTTTTAATGGCTGAGTAATATTCCATTGTATATATGTACCACATCTTCTTTATCCATTCATCTGTCAATGGACATTTAAGTTGCTTCCATGATTTGGCTATTTTAATAAACATTGCTGCAATAAATATTGGGATGCATGTATACTTTTGAACCAAGTTTTTCTCTGGATATTTGCATTTTTTGCTATTAAGTTGTATGAATTCCTTATATATTTTGAATATTAACTCTTTTTCATATATATGACAAATGCGCTCCAGAGGTTAGAGGGTTTCACCATGGGCACATTGTAAAGCAGGCCAGTGAGGAAAGTTAGGTATGGGGCCTGTAGGTGAATAGCTGGAGTGGCTACCTACTGGTGAGCCCAGTGGTGCAGGCCAGTGACAGGAGACAAGGCTGGATCTAGGCCCACAAGCAACTGCCTGGGCACTGGTTGTGAACGTGCACTCCTGTGGCCACAATCCTGCCACATGTGTGAGCCTGGCAGTGGAGTCCTCTGATGGGAGTCAAGCTGGCAGTGTGCAGGTGTATAGCTGGAGAAGCTAGTCCTGAGTGTGTCAAACATTATTCTACCACCCTAAACTATTTTGATATATTTCTATTGAGTATATTTTCTATGATTTTCTTCATAATTGAAACTATGCTCTACAATTTTGCTTTTTGCTTTTTAAATCTAATGTTATTTTCTATCTTAATGTTTTCATAACCAACATTTTAATGACTATACCATATTTCATTGAGTGAATTTTTTACTCACCTATTGCTGGACATTTAAGCTCATTTTCTACTAAAACATCAATTCCTCATTTTTTTTTATAATCAAGAGTGTTTATAATTAAGTATTACACAAACATAAGTCAACAATAATTTTTTTCTCATGATTTTTTTTTAATTTATTAAAATGTAGTTGACCTACAATATTATATTAGTTTCAGGTGTATAACATAGTGATTCAATATTTTTTATAGATTTTACTCCATTTAAAGTCATTAAAAAATATTGGCTATATTCCCTGTGCTGTACATTACATCCTTGTAACATTTATTTTATACCTAGTAGTTTGTACCTCTTAATTCAATTCACCTATTTTACCCCTCCTCCTAATCCTCTCCACCCTGATAATCACTAGTTTGTTCTCTGTATCTGTGACTCTGTTTCTGTTTTGTTATATTAATTTACTTGTTTTATTTTTTAGATTCCACATATAAGTGAAAATATACAGCATTTGTCTTTCTCTCTTTGACTTATTTCACTAAGCATAATACCCTCCAGGTCGGTTGGGTAAAAAGACCAAAGCTAGAGGTATCATGCTCCCTGACTTCAGACTATACTACAAGCTATAGTAATCAAAACAATATAGTACTGACACAAAAACAGACACATAGATCAATTGAACAGAATAGAGAGCCCAGAAATAAACCCATACAGATATGGTCAATTAATCTATGATAAAGGGGTCAAGAATATACAATGGGGGAAAAGTCTCTGCAATAAGTGGTGTTGGGAAAGCTGGACAGCTACATGTCAAATAATAAAACTAGAATATTTTTAACTGCCATATGCAAAAATAAACTGAAAATGGATTGAAGACTTACATGTAAGACCTGAAACCACAAAACTCCTAGAAGAAAACATAGGCAGTACACTCTTTGACATAGCAATTTTTTTTTTAATATGTCTCCTCAGGCAAAGGGAAAAAAAGCAATAATAAACAAATAAGACCTAAGCGAGCTTAAAAGCTTTTGGGCAGTGAAGAAAACGATCAACAAAATGAAAATGCAACCTACTAAATGGGAGAAGATATTTGCAAATGATATGTCCAATAAAGGGTTAATATCTAAACTATATGAAGAACTCATACAACTCAGTATCAAAAACAAACAATCGGATTTAAAAATGGACAGAGGACACAAATAGGCATTTTTCTAAAGAAGACATACAAATGGCCAATGGGTGCATGAAAAGATGCTCAACATTACTAATCACCAGGAAAATTCAAATCAAAACCAAAATAAGGCATCATTTCACACACCTGTCAGAATTACTATAACCAAAAAGACAATAAAATTTTAAACCACTGTAGTGAACATTTTCAGACTATCTTCAGAGCACTACTTGCTAATAATATCTCAGGAGATGTAGAGAGGCGGAAATAGAGAGGGTTAAGAATGTGCACTAGGATTTAAGAATCTAAAGCTCAGATATTCATGAAAAAGTCTAGATATTTGAACAATTCCCTCCTTTGAGTATTTCTGGGAATCCCCAAGGGTGACATAAGTAAGTCCACAAATTAACCAGGTTCTTGTATGCTGTTTCAGAAGTTCATAGTGATTGAAACTGATGTGACTGCAGCCTTTGGACTGGAGCTCTAGAGCTCTGTTTTCTGACTAACTTGGGTTGTGTAGGAATTTGCAGTCAGTAAAATACACTCTTGAAATGTAAAAGTAAAATATCATGTCAACTAGACAATATATTTTGAAATAAGAGAGATAATCTCCTCCCTATGTGTTAAGCTTATTTATTGAAAAAGTCTCAAATCCAGGTGGTTGGAGCTCTAAAATTCTACAGAATCATTTAGTTTCCACTGTGACTATAACAATATGAAAACAATTTTAATTATTGTTTAGGAGCTTTAGCTATCTGGCTAATGAAGTTGGACTGTTTGCTTCAAGATAAATATACTTCTCAGGAACCTTGTTAACTCTTCGAGAATTCTGACTTCTAACACTCCTACCTATTGATTACATTTACCATGAATATCTGTATTTGTTCATGTGTCAATATTTGAAGATTTACCCTAGATATTCTTGAATCTTTTTCTTTAAGATCCATACCCCAATTTAGCCCCACTGGAGGGGACAGTGAACAAAAGCAAAGAAAATTAATACTGAAAAAAAATCATAGTAAGAGAAATAAGAGGGTTTCTTCCTAAGGCTTAGAACATAACTAATTTTGTTCATTTAACTTAGACTTTTTCAATAAATAAATGGAGCATGATAATCCAGAGAGGGAAACCAACATGAAATATTTCATAGAGAAAGCACAATGAAGAAATCAGAGTTTTAATGAATTTCTCTTCCTACTTTAGCACCAATTCCCTTTAATATTATGGCCCCAAAATACCCTTGGAGTTGATCTCACTGCTGTTATGTAGTGGGTATTGAGCTCAGGCTGTCTCCAGTGGTAGGAATGTAGCATTAAAATATAATTTTCCTTATTTTGAATTATTCCTTTAAGACAGATTACCAGGGCTTCCCTGGTGGCACAGTGGTTGAGAATCCGCCTGCCAATGCAAGGGACACAGGTTCGAGCCCTGGTCTGGGAAGATCCCACATGCTGTGGAGCAGCTAGGCCTGTGAGCCACAACTACTGAGCCTGCACGTCTGGAGACTGTGCTCCGCAACAAGAGAGGCTGCGATAGTGAGAGGCCCACACACCACGATGAAGAGTGGCCCACTCTTGCCGCACGTAGAGAAAGCCCTCGCACAGAAACGAAGACCCAACACAGCCAAAAAAAAAAAAAAAAAAAAAAGACAGATTGCCAAACTTGAATCTCAACCATTGGCCATTACTGATCAAATGCCAGTGTTCTTACGTTATTTAGCTTACTTTTATTTTATTCTCCAATGTTTCATTGTATATATTTATTGCATATCTATATAAAAACTACATTTATAATTCCTCTATACCATTTTTTCTATGCTTCTATAATTTGTGCCTGTTAAACAGTAATGTTATTGTCATTTCTCTTGTGAGATTGAATGCCACTCAGAATTCTAACCTTAAGTCATCCAGAAAAACCTTACATCAGTATTTCTCAGTATCTCTAATAAGTTTCTCTTAATGTCAAAGTACATTGACAAGATAGCCTGGAAGTTTAAAGGCCAGCCTGAAGCTGCTATCACATTCTTCTTGGTATTTAAAATTACGTTATATTTTATACCATAAAAAGTTTTTACCTTAATGCAAAAATAAGTTTTTAAGGTGTTTGTGTGTGTCCACCTTTACTAAGAAATGGGTTAAAATTGTTGCTATAATTGGATTTATCATAGTATCTACAGTTGCCCTTTCCTTAGTATTTGGTTGCATTTTTGTACTTGTGTTAAACTGGTGAATTGTTTGTTAGCATGTCTTTCTTATATATTCTTTATCCTCAGAATCTAGCTTGTGGTGGTAGTCAGCAATATCATTGGTAAAGAAAGAAAGGAGATAAAGAAGAGAAGAAAACAGAGGAGAAAGAGGAGGAAGAAAAGCAGGAGAATGAGAACAATGACACATTCCTGTAATATATGATTTTTTTCACTGTGAGTTCAGAACATCTGTGCTATAACAATAGGAAAGCAAGCTGAACAAAACTTGTGCAGAACAACTATATAATCACCTATGTTGATGTGCATCAAAACAAAAAAAAATCTCTAATTTAAATAGTTTAATGTAATAAGTGAACACTTCAGACAAGGAGGGAGATCAAGATGGTAAAGTAGGAGGATGCTCAACTCACCTCCCCCCATGAACACATAAAAAATGCATCTACATATGGAACAACTAACAACTCTCACTGAAAAAATCTGTAGACTGGCAGAAAGGCTCTTCTACAACCAAGTCTGTAAAGAAAGATCCACAGGGAATCAAGTAGGAAGGGAGGAGAATTGATCAGGTTAGGACTTGTGCCCTTAGCAGGGGTCACAGAAGAGGAGGGAGCTATCACAGGCTTGGGGATCCTCTGTGGTGAGTGAGGGGTTCAAGCCACATACATATTGGGAACCCCAAACATGGGGTCCCACAGCGGGAAGATGAGCCCCCTCAGCTGGTTTGACAATCAGTGGGACTTACCAGATGACTGTAAGAAACGGACATTCTGCTAGTGAAAATATAGACTTGTGCTTAATTACTCCCCAAGAACAAAGCAGAGGAAGCAGATTGAAAACTTCTCAAAACTCTGGCCAGTTTCCTGCAATCACCCTAGCCACACCCTATCCAGCACCCGGCACCTGCACCAGCTCTTCTTATTCCAGTCAGCTCTCTACTAGGGTGAAGGTTGCTGTTGGCCAAAGGAGAGTGTGTATGCTTAGAGAGAATGGAGACATCTTAGATTGACCCTGCCTTTGAACAAGGTGAAGGCAGCCTTACCAGTGCACATGCAAAGGCAACAGATTGAAAGCTGCCTGGGGATCTCACTGACTTCCTAGTATGTGCCCCAGCTTACTCCAGACACCTGCTCGAGCTCCCTTTGCTCCAATTATGTTCTCCATTGGAGCAAATGTGCTGCTACTTAGTAGAGGGTGCACACCTGTGGAGACAGAGCCAGGTCAAACCCAGTGCTGTTTCTGAACAGGGCAAAGGAAGGCAGTGTTGGCACCCACATGGAGATGGTGGATTAGGGACTCTGAATGGCTTTCTGAGATCACCCTATTACACATTCTGGCCTGCACTGAGCACCTAGTCCACCACCTCTTGCTTCAGCTCTGCTATCCACTAGGGCAGAGATGCTGTTGCCAGCAGGAGTGCACAAAATTCAAGGGCTTGGGCCTGACCCTCAGTAATTCTGCATCAACACTTTGGGACCAGACCCCACCCCCAATAGGGTGATGACTGCCACTGAGTACAGAAGAAGCCCCAGCTCACACCTGGCACTGGCTCTAGCCCCTCCATATCCAGCCCTACATTCCACCAAGGTGATAGCTACCAACACACCCCAGAGGAAAATGTAACCTGTGCTCACATCAGATCCAGTTCTCCTTACAAAACCACTGGGGACACATAGATTGTATAGGGACACTCTCACACAGAGACACCCCTTCAAGTCAGATAGGTAACTAGTTGACTTAATTTCATAAAGACAGAGAAAGTTAAACAAAATGAGAAGACAGAGAAATATGTTGCAAATGAAAGAACAAGAAAAAAATCTTGAAAAAAATCCCTAAAGAAACAGTATAAATAATTCACCAGATAAAGAGTTCAAAGTGTTAGTAAAGAATGCCAACTGTACTTCAGAAAAGAATAGATGAACACAGTGATAATTTTAACAAGAAACTGAAGAATATAAATAATAATTAGAACTAATACAGTGACTAAACTAAAAAATACACTAGAAGGAATTTAACAGCAGACTGGGTGACACAGAAAAATATATAAGTGATTTGGATGACAGAATGATGGAAATCATCCAATCAGAACAGCAAAAAGAAAAATATATTAAAAAATGAGAGTAGTTTAAGGGACCTCTGAGACAACATCAAGCATACTAATATTTGCATTATAGGGGTCCCAGGAGAAGAGAGAGAGAAAGGGTTAGAAAACATGTTTGATGAAATTATGGCTGAAAACTTCCTAAGCTGAAGAACTCAACAGGTTTCCAGGTACAGAAAGCACAGAGAGTCCCAAACAAATGAAACCAAAGAGACCTACAACAAGACATATCATAATTAAATGGCAAAAGTTAAAGAGATGATTTCAAAGGCACCAAGAGAAAAACAGAGTCACATACCAGGAAACCCCCATAAGTTTATCAGCTGGTTTTTTGCAGAAACTTCCAAGTCAAGAGAGTGGTATAATATATTTAAAGTGCTTAAAGGGAAAAATCTACAACATGGGATGTACTACCTAGCAAGGTTACCATTCAGAATTGAAGGAGAAATAAATAACTTCTCAGACAATCAGAAACTAAAAGAGCTCATCAATCCTAACCTGACCTTAAAAGAAATGTTAAAGGGTCTTATTTAAGGGCAAAAGAAACAGCTACAAAGAAATCATAATTTATAGGAAAGGAAAAATCCCATTTGTAAAGGTAAATATATAGTAAATGCTGAATAAGCTAGTACAAAGATTAAAAGACTAAAATTATAAAATCAACTATAATTACAGTAAACATTTAAGGGATAGACATGAAGATGTAAAATATGACATCAAAAACACAAAAAGTGGGAGAGGGAAGTAAAATATGTTGATCTTCTAGAATGTGTTTGAACTTAAATGAGTATTAGTTTAAAACAAGTAGATATAACTATAGATTAACATATAAGAGTCCCATGGTAACCACATATCAAAAACCTACAATAGATACACAAAAACTAGAGAAAAAAATGAATACATGCCTAAAGAACCCACAAGAAAAGAAACTAAAGGAAGAAAAGACCAGAGAAGAGCTAAAAAAAAAAACCAGAAAAGAAAGAACAAAATGGCAATAAGTGCATACTTATTAATAATCACTTAAAATATCAATTCACTAAATGCTCTAGTCAAAAGCCATAGTGTGGCTGATTGGAAAAGGAAAACAAACAAACAAACAAAAACAAGACCCATCTATATGCTGCCTACAAAAGACTCACTACAGAGCCAATGACACAAACAGACTGAAAGTGAGCGAAGGTAAATGATATTCCATGCAAACAGAAACAACAAAAAAGGAGTGAAAATACTCATATCAGACAAAAATACTCATATTTAAAACACAGTCTATAGCAAAACAGAAAGAAAGGTATTATATAATGATAATGGGATCAATCCAGAAGAGATATAACATTTGTTAACATATATGTACCTAATATAGGAGCACCTAAATTTACAAAGCAAATATTAACAGACATTGACAATAATACAATAACAGTAGACACCCCACTTACATCAGTAGACAGATCACCCAGACAAAAATAGTAAGGAAACAATGGGATTAAATGACAAATTAGACTTGTCAGACTTAATAGATATTTATAGTACATTCCATCCTAAAACAGAAGACTTATTCCTCTCAAGTGCACATGAAATTTTCTCTAGGGTGGATCACATGCTAAGTGGCAAAAAAAGTCTCAACAAATTTAAGAGGATGTAAATTATAGCAAGAATCTTTTCTGACCACAAAAATATGAAACTACATGTTAATTGCAGGAAGAAAAATGGGAAAACCATAAACAATATGCTACTAAAAAAAATTAGTCAATAAAGAAATCAAAGAGGACATCAGAAAATACCTCAACAAGTGGAGGAGGAGACAAGATGGTGGAGTAGAAGGACTTGAGCTCACCTCCTCTAATAAAAACAACAAAATCAATACTACTGCTGAACAACCATTGACAAAAAAGACTCAAACCTACCAAAAAAGATATTCTACATCCAAAGACAAAGAAGTCACAACAGTATGGTAGGAGGGGCACAATAAAATTCCATACCTGCCAGGTGGGCTACACACAGGAAACTAAACTGGAAAATAATTATATTGGAGAGGTTCTCACACAAGAGTGAGGGTTCTAAGCCCCACATCAGGCTCCCAAGCCTGGGGGTCTGACATCAGGAAGAAGAGCTCCCAGAGCATTTGGCTTTGAAGACCAGTGGGGCTTGAGTGCAGGAGTTGCACAGGACTAGGGGAAACACTGACTCCACTCTTGGGGGGTGCACACAAGGTTTCATGTGCACTGGGACCCAGGGCAAAGCATTGACTACCTAGGAGCCCCTAATACAGGAAAGGAAATAGTCAAGTCCAGGAAGAGCAAAGAGTCCCATGAAGGATAAACCTGAGGAGGAACATGCCAAGACACATATTAATCAAATTAACAAAAATTAAAGACAAAGAGAAAATATTAAAAGCAACAAGGGAAAAGCAACAAGTAACACACAAAGGAATCTCCATAAGGTTATCAGCTGACTTTTCAGTGGAAACTCTGCAGGTCAGAAGGGAGTGGCACAATATTTTTAAAGTGACGAAAGGGAAAAACCTACAACCAAGAATACTCTACCCAACAAGACTCTCATTTAGATTCAACAGAGAAATAGAAAGCTTTAAAGACAAGCAGAAACTAAGAGAATTCAATACCATAAAATCAGCAGAAAAGACCACAACTAGAAACAAGAAAATTTCAAATGGGAAAACTCACCAGTAAAGGCAAACATACAGTAAAGGGAGGAAATCATCCACACACAAATATACTAAAGTAGCAATTGTGAGAACAGGAGAATACAAATGCAGAATATTGGAAATGCATTTGAAATGAAGATAGCAGCAATTTAAAACAATATTGTATATATGTACAATATTGATATATTTGCTATATCAAAACCTCATGGGAACTGCAAGCCAAAAATCTACAATAGATACACATGCAAAAAAGAAAAAGCAATCCAAATACAACTCTAAAGATAGTCATCAAATCACAAGATAAGAAAACAAAAGAGGAAGGGAAGAAAAAAGACCTACAAAAACAAATCCTAAACAATTAACAAAATGGCAATAAGAAAATACATATTAATAATTACCTTAAACATAAATGGATTAAATGCTCCAACCAAAAGACATAGACTGGCTAAATGGATACAAAAACAGGACCTGTATATATGCTGTCTGTAAGAGACCAACTTCAAATCTAGGGACACATACTGAAAGTGAGGACTGAAAGTGAAGGGATGGAAAAAGGTATTCCATGCAAATGGAAATACAAAAAAAAGCTGGAGTTGCAATACTCATATCAGACAAAATAGATTTTAAAATAAAGACTGTTACAAGAGACAAGGAAGGACACTACATAAAGATCAAGAGATCAATTCAATAAGAAGATATAACAAATGTAAATATATATGCACCCAGCATAGAAGCACCTATATATATACGGCAAATGCTAACAGCCATTAAAGGAGAAATCAATAGTAACAAAATAATAGTAAGGGACTTTAACACTCCACTTACACCAATGGACAGATCATCCAGACAGAAAATCAATAAGGAAATACAGGCTTTAAATGACACATTCGACCAGATGGACTTAATTGATATTTATAAAGCATTCCATCCAAAAGCAGCAGAATACACATTCTTCTCAAGTGCACGTGGAACTTTCTCCAGGATAGATCACATGCTGGGCCAAAAAGCAAGCCTCAATAAATTTAAGAAAACTGAAATCATATCAAGCATCTTCTCCAACAAAAACACTATGAGATTAGAAATCAACTACAAGAAAAAAGCTATAGAACACAAAAACACGTGGAAGCTAAACAATTTGTTACTAAACAACCAGTGGATCACCAAAGAAATCAAAAAGGAAATCAAATAATCTGATCACTAGCTGTGAAATTTAAAAAAGAGTGAAAAAAACTCCTAGGAAACAAAAGTCCAAGACTAGGCAGCTTCACAGGGAATTCTACTAAACATATAAAGAAGAGCTAATGCCTGTCCTCAAACTATTCCAAAAAACTGAAGAGGAAGGGACACTTCCAAATTAATTCTGCAAAGGTACCATTACCCTGATACCAAAACCAGACAAAGACACTACCCCCCCAAAAAAAGGAAAGAATTACAGGCCAATACCTATGACCAATGTAGATGCAAAATTCCTGAACAAAATATTAACAAGATGAATTCAGCATGACATAAAAAGGACTATACACCATGATCAAGTGAGATTTATACCAGAGATGCAAGAAAGTTTCAATAGCCACAAATCAACCAATGTGATACACCATGTTAACAAAAGGAAGGATACAAATTGCATGATTATCTCAAAAATGCTGAAAAAGTATTTGACAAAATTTATTTATGAAGGAAGTTTATAGTGATACAAGCCTACAGCAAGAAATTAGAAAAATCACAAACAACCTAACCTACCATCTAAAGGAATTAGAAAAGTAAGAACATAAAAAGCCCAAAGTCAGCAGAAGGAAGGAAATAATAAAGATCACAGCAGAAATAAATAGAATAGATACTCACCCCCATCATCTGTTCATGATAAAAACTCTTATCTAAGTGGGTGTTTAGGGAACATAGCTCAATGTAATAAAGGCCATTTATGACAAACCCACAGCTAACATCATACTCAATACTGAAAGATTTTCCTGTATGATCAAGAATAAGACAAGGACGCACACTCTTGCCACTTCTATTTAACATAGTATTAGAAGTCCTAGCCACATGAATCACACAAGGAAAAGAAATAAAAGGTATCCAAATTTGAAGAGAAGTAAAACTGTCACCATTTGCAGATGACATAATATTATGTGTAGAAAATCCTAAAGTCACCACCAACAAAACGTTAGAATAAATAAATGAACTGCATTTCTTTTTTTTTGTTTGTATATTTATTTATTTTCTTTTAGTCAACCATTTTATACACATGACTGTATACATCTCAATTCCAATCTCCCAATTCATCACACCACAACCCCCACCCTCTGCCACTTACCCCCCTTGGTGTCCATACGTTTGTTCTCTAATTCTGTGTCTCAGTTTCTGCTCTGCAAACCAGTTAAACTGTACCATTTTCTAGGTTCCACATACATGCATTAATATATGATATTTGTTTTTCTCTTTCTGACTTACTTCACTCTGTATGATAGTCTCTAGATGCATCCACGTCTCTACAAATGACCCAATTTAATTCATTTTTATGGCTGAGTAATATTCCATTGTATATATGTACCACATCTTCTTTATCCATTCGTCTGTTGATGGGCATTTACGTTGCTTCCATGACCTGGCTATTGTAAATAATGTTGCAATGAACTTTGGGGTGCATGTGTCTTTTTGAATTATGGTTTTCTCTGGGTATATGTCCAGTAGTGGGATTGCTGAGTCATATGGTAATTCTTTTTTTAGTTCTTTAAGGAACCTACATAATGTTCCCCATAGTGGCTGTATCAATTTCCATTCCCACCAACAGTGCAAGAGTGTCCCCTTTTCTCCACCCCTCTCCAGCATTTGTTGTTTGTAGATTTTCTGATGATGGCCATTCTGACTGGTGTGAGGTGATAGCTCATTGTAGTTTTGATTTGCAATTCTCCAATAATTAGTGATGTTGAGCAGCTTTTCAAGTGCTTCTTGGCCATCTATATGTCTTCTATGGGGAAATGTCTATTTAGGTCTTCTGCCAATTTTTAAATTGGGTTGTTTGTTTTTTTAATATTGAGCTGCATGAGCTGTTTATATATTTTGGAGATTAATCCTTTGTCCGATGATTCATTTGCAAATGTTTTCTCCCATTCTGAGGGTTGTCTTTTCGTCTTGTTTATGGTTTCCTTTGCTGTGCAAAAGCCTTTAAGTTTCATTAGGTCCCATTTGTTTATTTTTGTTTTTATTTCCATTACCCTAGGAGGTGGATGAAAAAAGATCTTGCTGTGATTTATGTCAAAGAGTGTTCTTCCTATGTTGGCCACTAAGAGTTTTCTAGTGTCTGGGCTTACATTTAGGTCTCTAACCCATTTTGAGTTTATTTTGTGTATGGTGTTAGGGAGTGTTCTAATTTCATTCTTTTACATGTAGTTTTCCAGTTTTACCAGCAAAACTTATTGAAGAGACTGTCTTTTCTCCATTGTATATCTTTGCCTCCTTTGTCATAGATTACTTGACCATAGGTGCGTGGGTTTAACTCTGGGCTTTCTATACTGTTCCCTTGATCTATATTTCTGTTTTTGTGCCAGTACCATATTGTCTTGATTACTGTAGCTTTGTAGTATAGTCTGAAGCCAGGGAGTCTGATTCCTCCAGCTCCGTTTTTTTCCCTCAAGACTGCTTTGGCTATTCAGGGTCTTTTGTGTCTCCATAGAAACTTTAAGATCTTTTGTTCTAGTTCCATAAAAAAATGCCATTAGTAATTTAATGGGGACTGCATTGAATCGGTAGATTGCTTTGGGTCGTATAGTCATTTTCACAATATTGATTCTTCTAATCTAAGAACATGGTATATCTCTCCATCTGTTGGTATCACCTTTACTTTCTTTCATCAGTGTCTTATAATATTCTGCATACAGGTCTTTTGTCTCCCTAGGTAGGATTATTCCTAGGTATTTTATTCTTTTTGTTGCAATGGTAAATGGGAGTGTTTCCTTAATTTCTTTTTTAGATTTTCCATAATTAGTGTATAGGAATGGAAGAGATTTCTGTGCATTAATTTTGTATCCTGCAACTTTGCCAAATTCATTGATTAGCTCTAGTAGTTTTCTGGTGGCATCTAAGTTCCTCTATGTATAGTATCATGTCATCTGCAAACAGTGACAGTTTTACTTCTTTTCCAATTTGTATTCCTTTTATTTCTTTTTCTTCTCTGATTGCTGTGTCTAAGACTTCCAAAACTATGTTGAATAATAGTGGTGAGAGTTGACATTGTTGTCTTGTTCCTGATCTTAGAGGAAATGCTTTCAGTTTTTCTCCATTGAGAATATTTGCTGTGGGTTTGTCGTATATGACCTTTATTATGTTGAAGTAGGTTCCCTCCATGCCCAATTTCTGGAGAGTTTTCATCATAAATCTGTGTTGAATTTTGTCAAAAGCTTTTTCTGCATCTATTGAGATGATCATACGGTTTTTCTTCTTGAATTTGTTAATATGGTGTATCACATTGATTGATTTGCGCATATTGAAGAATCCTTGCATCTCTGGCACAAATCCCACTTGATCATGGTGTATGATCCTTTTAATGTGTTGTTGGATTCTTTTTGCTAGTATTTTGTTGAGGATTTTTCATCTATATTCATCATTGATATTGGTCTGTAATTTTCTTTTTTTATAGTATCTTTGTCTGGTTTGGGTATCAAGGTGATCATGGCCTCATAGAATAAGTTTAGGAGTTTTCCGTCCTCTGCAATTGTTTTGGAAGAGTTTGAGAAAGATGGGTGTTAGCTCTTCTCGAAATATTTGATAGAATTCACCTGTGAAGCCATCTGGTCCTGGACTTTTGTTTGTTGGAAGATTTTTAAGCACAGTTCCAATTTCTTTACTTGTGATTGGTCTGTTCATATATTCTATTTCTTCCTGGTTCAGTCTTGGAAGGTTATACCTTTTTAAGAATTTGTCCATTTCTTCCAGGTTGTCCATTTTATTGGCATAGAGTTGCTTGTAGTAGTCTCTTAGGATCCTTTGTATTTCTGTGGTGTCTGTTGTAACTTCTCATTTTTCATTTCTAATTTTACTGATTTCAGTCCTCTCCCTTTTTTTCTTGATGAGTCTGGCTATTGGTATGTCAATTTTATTTATCTTCTCAAAGAACCAGGTTTTAGTTTTATTGATCTTTGCAATCGTTTTCTTTGTTTCTATTTTATTTATTTCTGCTCTGATCTTTATGATTTCTTTCCTTCTGCTAACTTTGCGTTTTATTTGCTCTTCTTTCTCTAGTTCCTTTAAGTGTAAGGTTAGATTGTTTATTTGTGATTTTTCTTATTTCTTTAGGTAAGCTTGTATAGCTGTAAACTTCCCTCTTAGAACTGCTTTTGCTGCATCCCGTGCTTTTGCTGATCGTCGTGTTTTCATTGTCATTTGTCTCTAGGTATTTTATGATTTCCTCTTTGATTTCTTAAGTGATCTCTTGGTTATTTAGTACCGTATTGTTTAGCCTCCATGTGTTTGTGTTTTTTTATGTTTTTTTCCCTGTAATTGATTTCTAATCTCATAGCGTTGTGGCCACAAAAGATGCTTGATATGATTTCAATTCTCTTAAATTTACTGAGGCTTGATTTGTGACCCACGATTTGATCTATCTTGCAGAATGTTCCATGTGCACTTGAGAAGAAAGTGCAATCTGCAGTTTTTGAATGGAATGTCCTATCAATATCAATTAAATCTATCTGGTCTACTGTGTCATTTAAATCTTTTGTTTCCTTATTAATTTTCTGTTTGGATGATCTGTCCATTGGTGTAAGTGAGGTGTTAAAGTCACCCACTATTATCGAGTTACTGTCGATTTCCTCTTTTATAGCTGTTAGCAGTTGCATTATGTATTGTGGTGCTCCTATGTTGGGTGCATATATATTTATAATTGTTATATCTTCTTCTTGGATTGATCCCTTGATCATTATGTAGTGTCCTTCCTTGTCTCTTGTAACATTCTTTATTTTAAAGTCTATTTTATCTGATATGAGTATTGCTACTTCAGCTTTCTTTTGGTTTCCATTTGCATGGAATATCTTTTTCCATCCCCTCACTTTCAGTCTATATGTGTCCCTAGGTCTGAAGTGGGTGTCTTGTAGACAGCATATATATGGGTCTTGTTTTTGTATCCATTCAGCAAGCCTGTGTCTTTTGGTTAGAGCATATAATCCATTCACGTTTAAGTTAGTTATCAATATGTATGTTCCTATTACCATTTTCTTAATTTTGGGGGTTTGTTTTTGTAGGTCCTTTTCTTCTGTTGTGTTTCCCACTTAGAGAAGTTCCTTTAGCATTTGTTGTAGAGCTGGTTTGGTGGTGCTGAATTCTCTTAGCTTTTGTTTCTCTGGAAAGCTTTTCATTTCTCCATCAAATCTGAATGAGATCCTTGCTGGGTAGAGTAATCTTGGTTGTAGGTTCTTCCCTTTTATCACTTTAAGTATATCATGCCACTCCTTTCTGGCTTGTAGAGTTTCTGCTGAGAAATCAGCTGTTAGCCTTATGGGAGTTCTTTTGTATGTTATTTGTCTTTTTTCCCTTGCTTCTTTCAATAATTTATCTTTGTCTTTAATTTTTCCCAATTTGATTATTATGTTTCTCAGCCTGTTTCTCCTTGGGTTTATCCTGTCTGGGACTCTCTGCACTTCCTGGAATTGGGTAGCTATTTCTTTTCCCATGTTAGGGAAATTTTTGACTATAATCACTTCAAATATTTTCTCGGGTCCTTTCTCTCTCTCTTATTCTTCTGGGACCCCTATAATGTGAATGTTTTTGCATTTAATGTTGTCCCAGAGGTCTCTTAGTCTGTCTTCATTTCTTTTCATTCTTATTTTCTTTATTCTGTTCTGCAGCAGTGAATTCCACCATTGTGTCATCCAGGTCACTCACCGTTCTTCTGCCTCAGTTATTCTGCTATTGATTCCTTCTAGTGTCTTTTTCATTTTAGTTATTGTATTTTTCATCTCTGTTTGTTTGTTCTTTAATTCTTCTAGATCTTTGTTAAACATTTCTTGCATCTTCTTGATCTTTGCCTCCATTCTTTTTCCGAGGTCCTGGATCTTCTTCATTATCATTCTTCTGAACTCTTTTTCTGGAATATTGCCTATCTCCATTTCATTTAGTTGTTTTTCTGGGGTTTTATCTTGTTCCTTCATCTGGTATATAGCTCTCTGCCTTTTTATCTTGTCTATCTTTTTGTGAATGTGGGTTTTTTTTCCACAGGCTGCAGGATTGTAGCTCTTCTTATTTCTGCTGTCTGCCCTCTGGCATCCTATATTTTTAAAGAGAGGGCTTTGGAGAACAACATTTGTTGTATATCTGAATTGCATTTCTTTAATAATTAGTGATGTTGAACATTTTTTTCATGTGCTCTGTATGTCTTGTTTGGAGAAATGTATATTTAGATCTTCTGCCCATTTTTGATTGAGTTGTTTGTTTTGTTGATATTGAGCTGCATGAGCTGCTTGGAAATTTTGGAGAGTAATCCTTTGTCAGTTGCTTCAATTGAAAATATTTTCTTCCATTCTGAGGGTTGTATTTTTGTTTTTTTAAGGTTTCCTTTGCCGTTCAAAGGCTTTTAAGTTTAATTAGATACCATTTGTTTATTTTTGATTTTATTTTCAATTCTCTCAGAGGTGGATCAAAAAATATCTTGCTTTGATTTATGTCAAAGAGTGTTCTGTCTATATTTTCCTCTACGAGTTTTATAGTGTTTGGCCTTACATTTAGGTCTTTAATCCATTTTGAGTTTATTTTGCGTATGGTGTAAGTGAGTGTTCTAATTTCATTCTTTTACATGTAGCCATACAGTTTTTCTGGTACCACTTATTGTAGAGAGTGTCTTTTCTCCATTGTATATTCTTGCTTCCTTTGTCATAGAGTTGGTCACCATAGGTGCATGGGTTTATATCTGTACTTTCTATCCTCTTCTACTGATCTATATTTCTGTTTTTGTGCCAATACCCTACTGTGTTGATTACTGTATCTTTGTAGTATAGCCTGAAGTCTGGGAGACTGATTCCTCCAGCTCTGATTTTCTTTTTTCCAGCTCCATTTTTCTTTCTCAAGATTGTTTGTGTTATTTGGTTTTTTTTTTGTTTCCATACAAACTGTAAAAATGTGTGTTCTAATTCTCTGGAAAATGCCATTTGTAAATTGATAGGGATTGCTTTGAATCTTCAGATTGCTTTGGGTCGTATAGTCATTTTGACAATATGTATTCTTCCAGTCCAAAACATGGTATATCTCTCCATCTGTTTGTGTCATCTTTTGTTTCTTTCATCAGTATCTTATAGCTTTCTGAGTACCGGTCTTTTGCTTCCTTAGGTAGGTTTATTCCTAGGTATTTTATTCCTTTTGTTATGATGGTAAATGGGATTCTTTTCTTAGTTTCTCTTTCTGATATTTTGTTGTTAGTGTATAGGAATGCAAGTGATTTCTGCAAATCAAAGCTACAGTGAGGTATCACCTCACACTATTCAGAATGGTCATCATCAAAAAATTTACAAACAATAAATGCTGGACATGGTGTGGAGAAAAGGGAACCCTCCTACACTGTTGGCGGGAATGTACATTGGTACAACCAGCATGGAGAACAGCATGGAGGTTACTTAAAAAACTAAAAATAGAACTACAATATGACCCAGCAATCCCACTCCTAGGCATATACCCTCCCCCCCAAAAAAAGGAAAAATAAAATATAATTCAAGATGATACATGCACCCCAATGTCCATTGCAGCACTACTTACAGTAACCAGGACATGGAAGCAACATAAATGTCCACCAACATTGGAATGGATAAAAAGATGTGGTACACCTATACAATGAAATATTACTCAACCATAAAAAAAAGTCATTTGCAGTAATATGGATTGACCTAGAGATTGTCATACTGAGTGAAGTAAGTCAGACAAAGAAGAACAAAGATCATATGATATCACTTATATGTGGAAGCTAAAAAAAGGGTACAAATGAACTTATCTCCAAAACAGAAATAGAGTCACAGATATAGAAAACAAATGTATGGTTACCAGGGAATAAGGGGGGGAGGGATAAATTGGGAGATTGGGATTGACATATGCACACAATTATATCTAAAAGAGATAACTAATAAGAATGTACTGTGTAACACAGGGAACACTACTCAATACTCTGTAATGGCCTATATAGGAAAATAATGTTAAAAAAGTGTTCATATATGTATATGTATAACTGATTCACTTTGTTGTACACCTGAAACTAACACAACATTGTAAATCAACTGTACTCCAATAAAAATTTACAAAGAAAGAATAAATAAATAAATTCAGTAAAGTTGCAGGATATAAAATTAATATACAGAAATCTGTTGCTTTTCTATACACTAATAATAAACTATCAAAAAGAAAGCAAGAATCCTGTTTAAAATCACATCAAAACGAATAAAATACCTAGAAATAAACTTGACCAATGGGTTGAAAGACCTTTTTTGTGAAAACTCTAAAACTTTGATGAAGAAAATTGAAGATGATACAAAGAAATGGAAAGTTACCTCATGTTCATAAATTGGAAGAATTAATATTTTTGAAATTCCCATACTACCCAAAGCAATCTACTGATTTGATGCAATCCCTATGAAAATACTCATGAAATTTCTCACAGAATTAGAACAAATAGTGTTAAAATTTATATGGAAGCACAAAAGCAAAGTAACTTTGAGAAAAAAGACCAAAGTTGGAAACATCACCTTCCCTGACTTCAGACTATACTGCAAAGCTGCAGTAATAAAAACAGAATGATACTGGCACAGAAACAGATGTGTAGATCAATGGAATATAATAGAAAGACCAGAAATAAACCTACACACATATGGTCAACTAATCTATGATAAAGGAAGCAAAAATATACAATGGGGGAAAGACAAACTCTTCAACAAGTGGTGCTGGGAAAACTGGACAGCTACATTTAAAAAAATGAAATTAGAACATTTCCTCACACCATATACAAAAATAAACTCAAAAGGCCTAAAGACCTAAATGTAAGAATGGAAACCATAAAACTCCTAGAAGAAAACATAGGCATAACACTCTTTGACATAAGTGGTAGTAATATTTTTTTGGATCTGTCTCCTCAGGCATGGGAAAGAAAAGCAAAAATAAAGAAATGAAACCTAATCAAACTAAAAAGCTTGTTTACAGTAGAGGAATTCATTGACAAAATGAAAAGAGAACCTATTGAATGGGAGAAAATAATGGCAAATAATATGTTTGATAAAGGGTTAATATCCAAAAATATAAGCAACTCATACAACTCAGTATCAAAAAAAAATCAAAAAACAAAAAACTAAACCTGACTAAAAAATGGTTAGAAGACACAAATAGACATTTTTCCAAAGAAGGCATACAGATGGACAACAAGCACATGAAAACATGTTCAACATCATTAATCATCAGGGAAATGCAAATCAAAACCACAATGAGTTATCACCTCACATCTTTCAGAGTGGCTATCATCCAAAAAAAACCACAAATAACAAATGTTGGTGAGAATGTAAAGGGAACACTATTACAGTTAATGGGAGTGTAAACTGGTGCAGCCATTGTAGAAAATATTGATAGTATAGAGTTTCCACAAAAAACTAAAAATGAATTATCATATGATCCAGCAATTGCACTCTTGTGTATATATTCAAAGAAAACAAGAATTTACTAATTCACAAAGATATCTACATCCCAATGTTTATAACAGCATTTTTATAATAGGCAAGATATGAAAACAACTTAAGTGTCCATCAACAGATGAATGGATAAAGAAGATGTGATTACACACGCACACACACACACACACACACACACACACAATGGAATATTACTCAGCCATAAAAAAGAATGAATTTTTTCCATTTGCAACAACCGTAACTGGCAGGTATTATGCTTAGTGAAATAAGTCAGACAAAGAAAGACTAATATGGTATATTATCACTTATTTGTGGAATCTCAAAAAATAAAACAAATGAATGAATATAATGAAACAGAAACAGACTCACAGATAGAGATAATTGACCTGTGGTTACCAGTGGGGAGAGAAACGGCATAGTGGATTAAGAGGTACAAACTATGACATGTAAAATAAATAAGACACAAGGGTATATTTTACAGCATAAGAAATATAGCTAATAAGTTATAATAACTTTAAATAAGTACAATTTATAAATACTGAATCACTGTTTTGTACACCTGAAACTAATATACTATTGTAAACAACTATAATTTTTAAAATCACACCATTTGTTAGTGTAATTATAAAAAAATAAAATAATTTATATAAAAAAGTAAACTTTCCATTTACCTTTAATAAGACAGTTCATGTTAATTCAGAGAAATGGGGTACATATAACTGTAGAAGATCAATCTAATTAATTTGCAGTTAACTCAAGTTTACATTAATAAAGAATATATTACGTTAAAATCAAAGAAAACAAAAGAACAATAGAAGTTGTTTTGTCTGCATTAAGTCTGTTTTACTTGTCCCAGAATGCATCCTGCAGATTTCATACTTATGATGCAAAATAATTATTGGGATCTTAATTTCTGTCTTGTTTTCTCTATTTCAAGTGAGATCTTCTCCAATGCCACACAAACCCTTACAGATAAGACAATGAAGATTCAGTGGTTTGAAACCCTTTCTCCCTTTGCTAAAGCTGCTTTCTAAAGACCTGGGAGTTTCAGTGGCTAAAAACGGGATTTATCAGGTCCCTGAACACATGTTCCATCCAGGATATGCATGGGAGTTGAAGTCCATTAGCACCCTTAAGTAGCATCTGGAGGCTTTTCAAGAACTCAAGATTGGAGCATAGGCAAATACCTGAAGATGAAAAAAAAAAAAAAAAAAAAGAAAACAAGGTAACCTAATAATGGAGAGAATGGTAGTTTATGAGTTTCTGCTATTGATAACTATAAGTGGATTGCTTACAATATTACAAATGGATTAAACAATGACTGCAAGCTGCCTGAGAAATCTGGACACCAATGCTGTGTCCTTAATGATGTCACTGAGGGTTGTAACTAAGCATAAAATCTAAATCTAAAGTGGAAATTTCCTCCTGTGAGAGGGATCTCTGAGCTCATTTGGAAATGTGGTCTATGATAAAGTGAAAATCATCTCTTGATATTAGCAATTATAGAGACAATGCACAACGTGGATATGGAACAAACCATTTTCCCATGTTTCTGGAATCAGATAACTGCAAGTTTCTTATGTGAACTTAGGGAGTGGGGAAGTTTGTACAGAGTGATTGACACTCTTGTTTACATTGAAAAGAAGGAACTCTGGAAAAGTTTATTTTAAAAAAGTAAGGGTAGGTGACATTTTCTTTTTCTGAAGGATTCTGGAGAAAATTCACATTAACTACACTTATTTGGAATCTTACACAGCACATGAAGTCTAGAAGAGGATTGGAAGAATCACAGAAAATTCATTTTTCAAAGAAATTATTAGAAACAATTTATGAATTCACGCATCACAGTAGATTCCTAATCTTTGCACAGTGAAAAATAGTTGTCAGTTATTAAGGTAACAGTTTGAACAACAATAAGCACATACAAAGATTGTTGCTTTTCAATTCACTTAAAATGATTTATATTTATCTACAAAAAGCATACCCTGATATCTTGGAGTATTTTGCTGTATTGAAGTCGTCAATCTTTTTATTGCTTTGGTTTCCAAATCTTCAGTCTATCTCCTCTCCCATATTTTTATCTATTTTATTTTAGTAATCTAAATAGTACCTGAAAGTATGTGGAAAAGTAAAGTATTTTATTTCTGAATTGTTCTTTTTATATTGGCAAACCCTTTTATACTCCTTAGCTATAGGTTAACAACACATACTTCAGACATCCCACCCTGGCTTAGCAGAGGCACTCTAGTAATCTATGCTCAGGCTATTCTTTATAATGACATCTTCTCCACTGGAAACCAGCATAAATAGATGGAAAATAATTTATTGTTTTCATTATAATGTTTATGATTTTAGTTTTATTTATAAAAACATGTTTGGTATGATAGACAAGTAATAAATTAAAATGTCAGTTTGCCTTTTCTTTCATAGGGAGTAGATAAATGGAAAATTGTAGTACAATAGTATTTCATGGTATTCATGAATTTTTGTAGAACTGAAGGAAATCATATAAAGAAATAGAAAACAAGGTATTTTACCATACCATTAGCTGTGGTATTTAACAATAAAGATCAATATTTAAGCCTATCTGATATACTGCATTAGCTTCTTATAGGAAATGTATTAGCCTTGCCCATCTTACAGGATTCTATTACATGCTTATTGAATTTTTTTTCACATTCTTGATGCTTTAAAAAACACTAATAACTAACAGCACTATCAAAGGACAAGAAAATATTGGAGAAAAGAAACAAATTCTAGTAGTTTTTCTTATTGAAATGAAGGTACTTAATATTCTGAACACGTAAGTCTTTATCTATTGAAATGTTTAAAAATGTATTCTTTTGAAGTTTCAAGCTTTAGTACATTTTGAAAAATAATTATGTAGTTTTATCTGCATCTTTGGCTTTGCTTACCTATAAAATTCCCCAGATTAATTTGATTAAAATTGTGTGGAGCTTTTGAATTGTTATTACATTTCTTTCTAAGATATACTTGAAATGCCAAAATAAACTTACAGTACAGGATAACCACATTATTTGAAATAATGAAGAAAGCCAATTTTAAATTTGTGAAGTTTGTTTTTTCACTGTTCCATGACACTAAAAGGCAAACAATAAATGATTATTCTAACAGTACCATCATCAGTTCAAATTTCTTTAGCTTTAATAAGTGACTAACACTACTCCATACTGGGCATTATTTATACAGAAATAATAGCTTTAATTTTGTTTGCTTCTAAATAGGGTAAGTTTTTCAAGTCTTCCCTAACAATCTTATCAGTCTCATTTTTTTGTAATGTTTTGCTCTAAAATGCAATTGTTAAAGATAAAATTCAATGTATTCTTATCTTTAAAATCACAATTTTCAAATTAATGAAGGAAAATTAATTCCATCCAATTGAAAATAAACTAATATATGTTTACTATAGATACTCATGGGGTTAGGAAATAAGGAATTTAACAATAAGGAACTTGATATAGTTCAAAAGCTTACAGGGGAGAATTTATGAATTCATGATCAACAATTATATAGTAAAATGCTATATATGCAATATAAACTATGAATATGGTGTTATAGTGGTGTTAATGTGAACTAAATTTTAAAAATCTAGTAGTACAAAATGGAGTGCTGCAAGAAAAAATATTGTGAGAGGCTGAAAACATGAGCAGTGTTTCTGAAGGAAGATATTTGCAATTAGGATAACTCTAGAAGGAAAAGAAAACAAAAAAGAAATGGAAACCTGAGAACATGAACAATTTTCAAAATTTGAATTAATCAGAATGATGAGTTTTTTGCTCACTTTCTGGTGGGGAGGTTGTTGACATAAATAGCAGGAAGAATTAACAAAAAGACAAAAGTGGGCACTTTATAGACCTTATATACATACTACAAAATTTGAACATTATTGTATTATTAAATTATTCTGAGGTGAATCATCAGTTATTTATGGAAATAGTGTATGCTTTAGAAATACAGCTGTGGTGGCAATGTAGAAGAAGGATTGGAGTATTTAAACATTTACCAGTTAAAAACAATATCTACAATGAGGTGCTAAAGACTTGTATAGGTAAAGGTGAGTAATGCTACCTGCTAAAGTAAACACACCCGCAAATCTCAGTGGCTTGACCAAAAGTGCATTTATTGCTCACTCAAATTCTGTTGTCCATAGGTGAAGAAGTAGGCTTCTATATCATCATTCAGGGATGTTTTGTACCTGTGTTCAGTAAGAATATTAGCCTATCACTTTTTTTTCTTGCCCTGTCCTTTTCTGGCTTTGGTATTTGGAGGTGATCTCTTCTATTTTTTGGAAAAGTTTGAGAAGAATTGGCATTAATTCTTCTTTAAATGTTTGATAACATTCACCAGTCAAGCCATCTGGTCCCTGGATTTTCTTTGTTCTGAGATTTTGATTACTGGTTCAATCTTCCTACTCATTATTATTCTATTCAGATTTTCTCATTCTTCATGATAAAGTCTTGGTAGGTTGTATGTTTCCAGGATGTACATCATTTGTTCTCTTTTCCCGCTGCCCTTCTGCGTGTGTTGCTATGCTAGCCTGGAGGGAGAGCAATTGTGTTCAGAATGAAACTGCTGCTCTAACTCTTTTAATGCGATCCTTCTCAGTTTCTATCGTCCAAGAGATGCTTCAGCCTCACTTCTGGATTCTGGGATTTTCACAATATTGTCTTGTCTATGGATAGTTGTTAGTTGGTTTTCTTCTGCAAAGGACTAAAATTGAGATTGATTTAAGTTGCCATCTTGATGATGTCACCTCCCACTCTGCTTATTTAAAAATCACTACACTACAATAAAGTCACATGAGTTTCTTTATAACTTAAGACATTTTGATTTCATTAATTTATTTGAGAATCTGCTAATAAAGGTAAAATGTCTCTTTAAAAATTGATAACTCAGAAAATTCTCTCCCACCAGAGGAACTTTTCCCACCTATTTTGGGAATGATAAAATATTAGGTGATTTTAGAATTTAGATAAAGCCATGATATTTTTTAAGGAGAAAAGATTCGCTTGAAGAAAATTTCAGAAACATTCTTGTTTACAGAAAAGAAAGAATTAAAATTGTTAAGAAAAGATAAACCAGGATTTACAAGCACAAACACACACACGCACACACACAATGCTGCTAAATGAAGATGAGAAGTCAAGTAAACTTTGTAGTGAAGATAAGACATAGCACATGATAAATAGTACATAATTGGTGACAGTTGAGGCAAAATATTAATTAGTACAGTGTTCTTAGAAATCAGATTATGGTGGGTTTTTGAAGGGATGGGGGGTGAGAAAATAAGGCAGTAATGTCAATATTCAATAACATTGATTTTGAATAACATTATTGGTTTTGAATAACATTATTTCAATAACATAAAGTTTTCAAACTTTATAATGCTTCTCCTACTGCTTCTTTATATATGAGTTCACACTGATGTCTCCAGTTCTAATCCATTACTGTTTTGGATCCATCTAGCTTTCTGTTGTCTCTAATTTGTAACTTCCATCTCCAACAGTGAGAAACACAGATCCTACCATCCATCATATATTTATGTAACCATTCATTTTCAACGTAGATATATAGTAGTATCAAAGCTGATAACATATACTCCTTTGGGAAATAACTTCATCAAGTACAATATAGTGTTTCTTTTGTCTTTAGTCTTTCAGACTTTACTCATTTCTGAAGTAACTTAGGTCAGTGCCTTATCCCTCGACCCCTTTGGTGAGTTGTTTCATACCTTCGTAATATAGTTATATTGTTTTGTCAAAGCCTATATTCCATCCTGAAATTACACCTAACTTCCATGTGTCTGTGTTAATTTCAGATATTGAGTTTCACTCATAGTACTGGAAAGTTCTGAGTTTTTAAAATTCCATTATTGATGACTTTTATTGTGTCAATGAAATAGATTGCATCATGTGCTAAGAGTGAGAATTAACTGGGATGGAGATAGGGTTGGAGATTTGAAGCTACGTTTCACAGTTTGGAATGTTCACTACATGGAAAAGGAAGGGGACTAACAAGGGAAGCTCAAAAAAATTACTGAGTTGCTTAGGGCTTATGCACAGCAACAATCATAATGTATAATGGATATAATTACAAAGATTATGAGGTGTTCTTTAGCAACACTTCCCAGCCTTGGAAAAAGAGAAATGGTTGGATTGGTCAATAGTTGGGCACTGCCAAGGAGGGGTTAGCTTTAGAAGGTATAAGTCAAGGAGTGGGGAGAAATTCATTGAAATGATTAACCATGAGATTGGTCCAGGATGGCCTAGAAGGGAAATAAAGCCAGAAAAGTTTTACATAATAATAGACTAAAAAGAGTTCAAGTGATTGGAGGTCAGAGATGAGAGTAAGAGCAAGTCTGGCTGAGTGAAAGAGTTGAAAATATAACAAAGTGATTGGCTAAAGGGTAATTTCAGAAGTCAGGAATATGATTCATTAAGGTGTATATTCAACCCACTAAACGTATTAAGAAGGAAAAAGCATATGCACACATAATAATGAGAAAAATAGAACATCCTAACCTTCATAACAATTGCATATGGAGAACATAAACTTGATTTATCATTCATTTTATTTTCACTGTAGTAAAATGTTAAGCTAAAAAGCTGTAAATCAACATCCTGAGTAGAATCGTTAGTGGCCATGCAATTAATTAAACTTAATTCAAATGTAATTTATAAAATAATATTTATAATTTATACTTAAAATTACAATTATAATTTATAAAAATTATCAGGGGTTAAAACTCATATTTAAACCTGGGTATTAAACAATGCATAGCTTATGGTCATATATAAATCCTTCTGCGTTCTAAATGTAGACAGAACCATAAGTATGCCAGTCATATGCATGCTGACATGTTTCAAATCTTAAGTCTTACAAAGTGTTACCCTTTGATTCCTTGAATTCTGCTAAGGAGTGTAAAGAATGTTACAAAGAACACATACTAAATCTGAGAAAAAAATCAGCTAAACATTTTCTAACCTTAAGATAACTGAATTATTACTTATTAAAGGTAAAAAATATATAGTAATAATTGTTCCTGGAAGCTCCAATTGAAAAATAAAGGAAGTCACAGAAAACAAAGCTCTTCATAAACTTCATCAAATATCCTACTAAGCTCCTTAAAAAATGTGTAGCATCTTTATCTGTGATTACAGTTGCGGTTATGCCTTAATATGTATGAAATTCTATTTAGTTATTCATATTAATTTAAGTCCCTTCAATCAGTTATTCTTTTTTTAAAAAAAAATAGCCTCTTTAGCTTTAAATAATATGCAGCAGACACTTATTTACTTTTTTTTTTTTTTTTTTTACTCATTTACTTTTGGATGATGATAATAATGATGAGTTGTAACAATTAAAAATAAAACCTTTCCAATTATAATTATATATTACTATGGATATATGTAAAACATAGGCATTGTAAACATTAGTGTATTACAGCATACATTGTGTTTTAAACTACATTTTTAAGGACTTGCTTGCACTTTGATGTTTTTGTGCATTGGAGTTCTTATCTTTGAAATCACCAATAAAATCTGAAATAGTGATAATACTATAAGGTACAATCGGAAGCTATTGGCAGAACTATCTTCATATAGTTCTATAGAGTCAAAGTTTTTCCACATGAATGATAGTTTCATAAACTAGCCTCAGTCTAAATATGGACTTTAATTAATTGTCTTGTATTTTCAGATTCTAGATTAATTTGCAAATATGCTAATCATGTTGACTGACAAGATTATAATTTATAAAGTGTTTTCCGAATGAAACCCATTAGTTCTTTTTTATGCAAGCATGTTGTGATGTTAATGATATTTGAGATTAAATAATTGATGTTGCTAGCTTTAGGAGGGAGAGATTCTATTTATACTATTCTCATTGTTTAAACAAGAATGGTTGCTTCTCTGTCACAATGTATGTCACCGAACTCAAGACATTTGGTTCAAGACCAACATTTTCAGAGAGGGAGAAAGAATATTAAAATAGAACATGAAAGGACTTCGAAGGATATAACAAAGAGACAAATCAAAGGGCTGTAAAATAATGTCATATGTGGGGTGAGGTTATTTCCTGGTGTTTTATTTAAACTGTTCAAGTTGCATCATTAGTTAAGAATTCCACAGAACTTTTCCCTAATTTTAAAAGTGAAGTATTGCCTTATAAGAAATATTTGTCTCAAAAGACTTTTAATTTAAGCAAATTTGAACAGGAAATTCCATAAAAGACTTGTGAGAGTTGTGCTTCCACTATTCAGGAACCAGTCTTGGAGAACAGGTTTCAAGGTAGCAGCCATCAGCAAAAAATGTGTTTAGGAATATAGCATGTGTTATTTATAGATCTGTTAGATCTAGGAACTTAATCATTTGAATAACTAAATAAAGCTGTAAACAGATTATTTAAACCTTGAAAATGATAGATGTGGAAGAAACCAATGGATACAGGGAAGATCTTTAGGGGACCATTGAAGTTTTGGAGTTTGTAGATTCAATTCGGTGGCTTAATATTGTGTGTCTAAGAATTTCTGGTCCAGAAAATAAGGTCAATGATAAAGTAATTGGTCACTTAAAAATGACTGCCTTTTAATATGTATATAAAATGTATGAAACTCTCAAGTAGAAATTGTATTGTTTCTATCAGGAATTAAAACTCGTTTCCTAGTAGCATTCACAACAGTAAACTCTCAGCTGACTGGAACCACAATTTCCAGAAGCTACATTTCATAAGATTTCTCAGCACCCAGCTTTAGGATAGTTATACAGATCAAAAGAAATTACGATTAGTGCAAAAACTGTTTCGTGTTTAACTGTTTCAGACACATGTAACCCTCTGAGCAAATCTACATGAACATTGGTATATAATGAAAGCAACTGCTCAAAATTAACACTCTCCCTTTTTCCTCACTTAAAGAGAAAATTGAAACATATTATACATGTCATAAAGATGACATGAAAAACAAAAATGCATAATCTCAAATATTTATGCACTTACTGTATGCAATACAGTGTGTTAAATATTCTGAGGAGTCCAAAACTGGACAAAACACAGGTGTTTTTCTCAAGAAACTTAGAGATGAAAGAGGCAGGGAAAAAAAGAAAATATGTTAATAATTATAACTTAAGGTCAAAATCAATAGGTGCTATAAATGGTAAAGATAAACTAGTATCAAATTTCTGACATATAAAATGTTGTTTATAAAGTGGAAGAGAGGTTTCATATACCAACTTTCATTTGCCATGACCTTCAAATAAGTATTATTTGAATGTATGCTGATATATGGTGATCAGAAAAAAATTATCCTGGGAAGCGTGAATAGTGAGAGAAAAGACATTAAAAAAATGTGGAGCACTATATGGACATACATTACAATTGGTTAAATTAATGCTTTGTTGAGTTGGACAGATCAGGATTCAACTATCCCTTCTCACATTTACTAGCTGTGTAATCTTGCATCATTTATTTAACCTCCTCATCTGCAAAATGGAAATAACAATAGCATTTTTATTAAGGCTTGTTTTGAAGAAAATGAGAAAATGCATATAAAGTTCCTCTTACATACTATTATTGTTATTATTTTAATCTTTTTTATTATGGGGTCAGGAAAATGTTATAGTTTTACTCATATTGAAGTAATTATCTTGATGAAATGTGAAATAATTAGTGCTGATTTTATTTTAAAATTTCAATTGGTATACTCCTGTCTAATATGGAAGTTAGAAAAGTAACTTTGATATTATCAAAGTTTTTATATTTAAATTTCAACATGTATACTTAGTGATAACTAATACTTATGGGTGACACTGTATATCACAATGTATTTTACATGTATTGGCTGAATAAATTTTTACTATAACCCTATCAGGTTGGTACCAATATATTCTCATTTTACAAATGAGAATAGGAAAGTGAGTTTATGGTTCTGGATCCACTGATGAAAATAATAAATAATCCTAAGAACAAGGAACATAAAATGTATTGGGTTGGCCAAAAGGTTCGTTTGTTTTTTTTTCCTAAAATGGCTCTAGTAGCACTTGGTTGTCTTTAACTTCATTTGAAACAATTTGTTAGATTGTATAGTGACAGCTGTCATATCAGCATGCATTTTAAAAAAAAACATCAAAATTGGTGAATTTTTGTGTAGCCATTTTAATATTGAAGATGGGAGAAAAAAGAAACATTTCCGGCATATTATGCTTTATTATTTCAAGAAAGGTAAAAAGGCAACCGAAATGCAAAAAAAGATTTGTGCAGTGTATGGAGAAAGTGTTGTGACTGATCGAACATGTCAAAAGTGGTTTGCGAAGTTTCGTGTTAGAGATTTCTTGCTGAATGATTCTCCATGGTCGGGTAAGCCAAATGAAGTTGATAGCAATCAAATCGAGACTAATTGAGAAATCAATGTTCTATCACATGGGAGATAGCTGACATATTCAAAATATTCAAATCAGTTGTTGAAAATCATTTGCACCAGCTTGGTTATGTTCATCACTTTGATGTTTGGGTTCCACATAAATTAAGCAAAAAAAATCCCTTCTTGACCTTATTTCTGCATGTGATTCTCTACTGAAACGTAATGAAAATGTTCCATTTTTAAAACAAATTGTGATGGGTGATGAAAAGTGGATACTATACAATAATGTTGAATGGAAGAGATCATGGGGCAAGCGAAATGAACCACCACCAACCACACCAAAAGCCGGCCTTCATCCAAAGTAGGTGATATTGTGTATATGGTGGGATTGGAAGGGAGTCCTCTATTATGAGCTCCTTCTGGAAAACTAAATGATTAATTCCAACAAGCACTGCTCCCAGTTAGACCAACTGAAAGCAGCACTCAATGAAAAGCAACTGGAATTAGTCAACAGAAAACGTATAATCTTCCATCAGGATAATGCAAGACCGCATGTTTCTTTGATGACCAGGCAAAATTGTTACAGCTTGGCTGGGAAGTTCTGATTTATCCACCATATTCACCAGACATTGTAACTTTGATTTCCATTTATTTTGGGCTTTACAAAATTCTCTTATTGGAAACAAATTCAATTCCCTTGAAGACTGTAAAAGGCACCTGGAATAGTTCTTTGCTCAAAAAGATAAAAAGTTTGGGGAAGACAGAATTATGAAGTTGCGTGAAAAATGGCAGAAGGTAGTGGAACCAAAGGGTGAATACGTTATTCAATAAAGTTCTTGGTGAAAATGAAAAATGTGTCTTCTATTTTCACTTAAAAACCGAAGAAACTTTTTGGCCAACCCAATACCTAGATTTACTACACAAAAGGAAATTTTTAGGAAGATGCAGAATTAGTAGATGTCATGTATTCAAAGAAAACAAAAATACGAATTCAAAAAGATACATGCACCCCAGTGTTGTTCATAGCAGTGTTATTTACAATAGCCAACATATGGAAGCAACCTAAGTGTCCATCAACAGATGAATGAATAATGAAGATGTTATATATATACATATATATATATGAGTAATAAGGAATGTTACTCAGCCATAAAAAAGAATGAAATTTTGTCATTTGCAACAACTTGGAAGGAACTAAAGACTATTATGCTAAGTGAAATGTCATACAGAGAAAGACAATTACTCTATGTTATCACTATAGGTGGAATCTAAAAAATAAAACAAATGAATGCATATAACAAAACAGAAACTGACTTGCAGATATAGAAAACAAACTAGTGGTTACCAGTAGGGAGAAGAAAAGGGGAGGGGTTGATAGGAGTATGAGATTAAGAGACATAAACTACTATGTATAAAATAAATAAGCAAAAAGGTTATATTTTACAGCACAGGGAAATATAATCATTATTTTTAAACAACTTTAAATGGGGTATAATCTATTAAAATATTTAATCACTATGTTGTACACCTGAAACTAATATAATATTGTAAATCTATACTTTAAAAAAGGATACACAACATGAAAAAAATTAATCAAATATAAATATGCTACAGCTTGAATTACTTCTGAAAAATTATGCTGAGTGAAAGACTGCATATTGCATGATTTCATCCAAATGAAATGTTAGAATTGCAAATCTGTAGAAACAGAATGTACATTAATTGTTGCCTAATTCTTTGGGCAGGGAGCATGGAGACTGACTATTAATGAGTATAAGATTTCTTTTTAGAATG